>NC_139490.1:23145540-24410564 GCF_008360975.1 Lichenostomus cassidix | reverse complement strand
CATGAGTGAGCCCAGGGAATACCTGGGCAGGTGCAGCCTACAGCTCTCTCAATACCCCCTTCCCAAAACTGGGCATATGGAACTGCAAAAAGCTTGGAGCTGGGGGAAGCTGGCTCCTTGAAAGCACCTGACAGGAAAGTCTGGAGGCCTGGTTCCTCTCTTCCAGGTTGTTGGGAAATAGAAAGCTCAAAAGCTCCTACCCCAACTCCCAAATATTTGGATTTCCCCACGATCAATTTCTAGCCTCCCTCCCTGTGGAGATGTGTTTGGGCTGTCTGGCAGGCTCAGCCGGGAGTGCTGTGGCTATGCTGTGGCTGTACACACCCTGACCTGGGCAGGACCAGAGCATGGTGCAAGAAAGGACTCTGTTGGGCAGCACAAGGGGATACAGGGAGGATCTTTTATTGCTGCATCTTAAAAGAGTGGAGCAGTATCCACTGGCTCCAAAGCTGTGCCAGGAGGAAGCATCTGCTGTCAAGAGACTTGGGAAGAATAACAACACCCTTGGTGAGGACAGGAAATAGCCTTGCACGTGTGTGGTCAATAAATTAATGTGGTTGCCCATGGAAAAGTTTGCCCTGCAGCTCTTTCAGCATTCAGGCAGATTTTTCCTGTGGAGGCAGCAGGAGCCATAGTATGGGGGTTGGGCCAGTGTCCTGTGGGTTCCTGTGCCCCACACTAGGATTTCAGTGCCCAGCTCTGCCACAGTGACAATGGCTTCACCACCACTTGTGCCATACATCCCCCCCCAGGGGACAAAATGTGGATGTCAGGTGACACAGGAGGTTCATCTCCCCTCCTGGAGCTCCCCCCAAGCCCAGCCACAGGTGCTGATCACAAGCATACTCATGACACAGCCTCACAGGTCTGCTCCACCCTTCTCGGGAAAACTGTTTTCCCCACTATCCCACCTGCAGTGCCACAATTTGTCACTGTCACCTTGTATTAAGCTATCTGGCACCTCTAGGACAAGGTCTGGCCTCCTCCCCCTGCCCACTCACCTTTCATGAGCAGGCACTGCCCAACACTCCCCGAGCCGTTTGCCCACAGTGCTGGGCTTGGACTTGTTTTAAATTCCAACTTTGTGACTCTCTCTGTGCTGAGTCACAGACTGATTTCCACGTTCAGCCTACTCAGTAGTGCCATGATTTGCATTTTGGGGTGTTTTTTCAGGTTCCTTCCCATTTCAGAGAGGGGCCAGAGGCAGAGTAGCAGCTGCTGGGTACCACATGCAGAGACACATTCATGCTGGGAAACCAGGCGGGTGTTTCTGTACAACCTCGCTCAGGGCTGGCCTGAGCAGCTCTAAGGAACTTGTAAGGGCTGCAAAAAGGCAGCTTTTGCCTGGGGCTGTCACATGCCCTGCCTGGCTGCCAGGGCCCAGGTCTGGGGTGCAGGGCATTCAGGATGTCCTCTCCTTTCTATTGCTCCCCTTGCAGAAACCAGAAGAGCTGAAGGGGCGAAGGGTGACAGTGTTTCTCCCCAAATGCCCAGTTAAATCAGCGACTCAGCCTCCAGCAAAAACATTTGTAGCCTTTGGGATGCACCTCAATTCCCTCCTGCAAAAGCCATTGATGCAAACAGCCTGTCCAGCATTTCCTCCTTTCCAATTTCCCTTCCTTGCTGAGGTCCCATGGTGCAAAGTAGCACCATGTGTCTTGGACACAACTGCCCCTAACTCATCTCAAACAACATCCCTGAATCGCAGTCATGAGATAACAGGCAGCAGTGGAACACCCATGTATGGGGTCATGCCAGGAAGGCAAGGAGTCCCTGCCTTTGTCTCCGATGCCAATCCCACCACGCCTGAGGCACATTAAGAGCCCACATGAAACACTGTCACCATGAGCAGAGATTTTCCCCCTCTTCCCTTACCTTCGGCTGTTCCAAGCTCCAGCAACTTTGAAAAAAAGGACTCCATGTGGGCCCCTGTGCCAGATTCCCATTTCTTGCAGCTTACCTACCACTGCCCCACAGAGTCAGGACAGGGCAGCTCCACTTGCACGCATCTCAGCTGCTCCTGCAAGGGCCTGGGAAGGAAAACTGAAGCAAAATTTTGTTTTAGCTTCAGTTTCCTCTTTCGTCCCCATTTAGAAAGAAGAAACAGAAGCACAGAGATACATTATATTAATTTATTTGGGACACACCAAAAAAGAAAGTCAACAACTGTTAACGTACAAAAGTACAGAATCCTGGGACAAGATTTACTATCTTGATTAAAAAGGCACCATGGTCCCAAAGAAGAGTAATCAGAATACCAGAATACATGATTTAGAAATTTTCCCCATTGCAGCAGAAACAGAGCCAGGCGTTGGCTCCATCCACAGTCAAACCCAGTTAAAAAAAACAAATATGATTTCACTGTGATAAACTCTGCTCAGCCTGTACAGGATGTCGCAAAAAAAATCACAGCCTAGCAGTTGGTTGGATT
Source organism: Lichenostomus cassidix (assembly GCF_008360975.1). Classification (NCBI taxonomy): domain Eukaryota; kingdom Metazoa; phylum Chordata; class Aves; order Passeriformes; family Meliphagidae; genus Lichenostomus; species Lichenostomus cassidix. Next base: position 24,408,133 of record NC_139490.1, on the reverse strand, counting down.
ATTTTTTTCTTCTTGTTTTGAAACAGTGAAGGTGACAAATCACTAAGTAGGTAACAAGGAAGACAGCAGACTGCTGACACCTTCAGCTCGACTTTCTTTCAGACACATCAGTTCAACTAAGACCAGCAGGCTGAGTGTGGGGCTTCTGAATGAAATGTAATTCCCTGTGGTAGACAGGAAGTCAGATTTGACAACCTTAAATTCCCTGAATCCCTGAAAATCATAAAAGCACTATGCAGCTGTATTCCGTATCCTAGCCAACCCCGGTGGATTTGCTTTACACATGAGCATTTATACTGTCAGCTATATCAGTAATAAAAAGGGGGGTTACAGCAGTTATTAAAAAACTTCTACTTCGGCGAGGTCTGAGCTGGCTATATTCCCTGCTGAAACAGAGCTGCTGGTGTAGAGACCCAGTGAGAGGCTCAATCCAGCACCTCAGGGCTGGAAGGCAAATAGTTTAAATGTGACATAATTTGCATGGGGAGGTCAGTGAAGCATGGCAGGGAGAGGAGATGGAGGGAAGGCGGCAAAGCCTTGGGCAGTGGAGGCTCAAGGGTGCTGCTACCAAACCTGTAACACTACAAGTGGCGTGGAGCACGCAGCAGGCACTAAATACTTTGGAGCGACTTACCATGAAGAGTTTGTCAGTGACACAGAGCAAGGATCCCAGCACTAAGGAGCGGGGTCCCTGGGAAGGGACGTGCGTCTCACCGCCAGACAGATCCAAGCCAGGCAGCCAAAGCTGGAGCCTGCCCGGGCAGCCTGGCTGGGGCCACTGTATCCCAGGGGACCAGCAGCTGCTCTGTGTTTCATTCCTCCTTTGGCATAGGACTTCAAAGCAGTCCGAGCACTGATTCATCAAAAGTAAATGAACTGTCAAAATTATTCGTACATGCATTTATTGTTAAAGGGAGCAAAAGCCAAAGAATGAAAGAGCACAAGTTAACATCAGTAAATGATGTGCAGGACGGAGAGGAAAGAAACAGGGAAAAGCTGAGATACTGGAGTGGGGAAACCAACATTCACACTGGAAGGTAAATTTTGAAACCAGGCAAGTTTGCACTCTTTCTACCAGAGATCTTTTGTGGACAAGTAGAGGCTTGGGGGTTTTCCGGTTTTCCATTTTCAGTGTGGTCTGGCAAGGTTTGGGAATCTCACCAGAGTGATCTCCAGCACTGGATTTCACTGGAAGTTCAAGTCTCTCATCTTTATGAACCAGTAAAGCAACTCTAACTAAAAAAGTCACAGGTACGTCACTGTACTGCTCAGGATGTACGTGGGCAAGAGGGTCACGCTTTGTTCAAACCACCTCCGGGTGGGAAACTACCATCTCCCCCCTGCTGGTCTGCACCATCTTGGGAGCGGAAGAGCAAGCCCTGGTCTGGGTGCCTGCTGCTGTAAACACCACAGCTACACCTAGGAAGGCTTTTTCTTCCCTATGTCCTAAAAAGGCAGGATAACAGTTTATAAAATTACTTTCATCTTAAAACTAAATAATACAATTTGCATTTTCCCCTATGTTACCCCCCTCCCCCCAAAGATAAAATATTACCACTTCATTTAGGATTCACACCCCAGATCTTAGAATCGTGGCTTCATGATAAATCTTATCCAGTTATGGGAAGGTTTATCCTGATCAAGGAAACGTTGGTAAAATAGAATCTAGAATAAAACATTCAGAATCACCAAGGCTTTAACAGCCAAAGCACTCTACTATCTCCTGTTCTCCGCCCACTCCTCGAGTAGGAGAGCAGTGCCTTCCCAAAAGCACAGCGTGCCTCTCCAGGGCTGGTGACACACGCTGCCAACCCACTTCATTCCTGGCAGAAGCGCCAGCTCCTGCAGGAAAGGGCCAAGCACCTTTCACTCCTGCTGCAGCCAGGCGAGCCAGGGCTCTTCAGCACGCAGATTTTCTGTTAGTAAAAAGTCCAAGCTATTACCCTGCAGTAAATCCGAGTCCTGATTTATGCTGTTAGGCCACTGCTGGCTCACAAATGCTGAGAGACTTTCAAACCTGACGGATGCAGACAGGACCTTGGAAGAAGAGGCTTATACGCTACGTAACCTTGGATCATCTGCTGCCTTTGAGCCTTGGCATTGCTGGTCGCTGACAGCTCATCCTTCCAAACCCGTGTGGTTTAGTCCTTGCTGCCACTGTCATCATCCCAGCCCTCTTCCCTTGAAGGCAGCATGTTCCTGAGCTCTGGCTTGAGGATCTACAACAATCACTTCCAATGGATAGTGGGATTTCAAACTTGCCTAACGTGTGCATTGCCATCTTGTACTCCAGCAGCTCTGCCCGCTGGCTGCAGCGGGCACTAGCAGTTTTTCACCTTCTCCACAGTCTCATAAAAGCCAGGCCTGACCCTGCGGATGCTCATCCGTATGTGCTCGCCCTCCAGGGGCAGGGCAGTGCCAGCGGCAGTTGCAGTGCAGCGGCGCTTCCGCCGGCCCCGCAGCGAGAAGGCTGGGGCGCCGCCATTCTCCTCCTCCGTGGGGTACAGCTCGTCCACACTCGTGCCCTCATCTGACTGCTCCTCACCCTTGTATTTCATCTCCTTCGCCTTGCTGCCCTCCTTCTCTTCCCGGGCAAGCTTCCTGAAGTGCTCCAGACACTGTATCTTCTGCCTTCTCTCCATCATCTTCAGTTCCTGCTTCTCTGTGAAATCTTCGTAGTACATTTTTCTCTCACTCCTCTGATCTTCCAGAAACTTCCACTCGATGCTGGTCATTTTTATCCCACTGTACTCCTCCAGTTTATCCCTCATCTGTGTGTCTGTACAAAACACATCAAAGAGCTTCTCCGAACTCTCATTGAATCTGTCGGCTCGCTCAGAAAAAGCCTGGTTCTGTCTCTGCTTCCTGGTCTGGTACAACCGGGTGAACTCCTCGTACATTTTGAGGATAAGTTTCTTTATGTTCTGCGTGGCAATGGTGTGCAGGTTGCAGACCAGCCAGTGCTCCTGCAGGTGCTCTGCGAGCAGCTGGGCTGCGTCTTCCTTGGAGCGCTGGGCCTGGCCGGCCCTCTTGGGCTGCAGCAGGTACAGCATGTTCTGCACCACATCCTTCTTGGTGGGCAGCACCCCCTGCGTGAAGCCCGAAGACTCCACATACTCCACGGTCCCCAGGGTCTTCCGTGCCCTCACCTCAGTGTCCAGTGATTCCATCACTGCTCGGCGGTTCTGTGGTTACAACATAACCTGAAAGACGGGTGGAAAAGAGAGGAGTGTGTTAAACGAGGCCGTTTCTTCCCCGTAGCAGAAACAAGCCGATGAAAACCGTGCTGAGGCCAATGGAACACGGGGCTTTGCGGCGCTCCGCCGCTGTTGGACGGCTGCGTTAGCCCAGCCCATCCCAGCCCTTGCTCCGCGAGCCTATCGCTCCTCGGATCGGCTGCCAGAGCCTAATACGGCGCGTCTGCGTGCGGGATTTCTGCTTTAATTGAATTTTGCCGTTCACCTTCTCAATTACAGCAAGGCAGGAGCGCCGGGGGCGCAGGAAAGGCGCAGTGCCGGCCCGGCCGTGACACGGCAGTGCTCTGCCCGCGGCTCCGCCCGCCTGACCCCGCGGCAGCGCCCGAAGCGCCTGCTCCCCCCGCGGCCCAGGGCACGGCCCGCACCGCCGCGGCCCGCCCAGGGCACGGAGCCACGAGGCGCGTCCGCATCGGGCACAGCCCCGGGCAGCTCCCGCCGCCTCGGCCCCGCACTGGGCGCGGGGCCGCCCCCACCGCGCGGCGCTGAGTCACGGCGTAGCGGGCCCCGGGCGCCACCCGCCCGCCCGCGCCCCGCGCGGGGGCTGGCACTGTCCATACTGCAGTCCCCCCGCCCGGTGCTCACCGCCATCGCGCGGAGCCTGCGCGGGGCGCAGCGCGGGGCCCGCACTGACGGTGCCACCGCCATCTTGGAGAGGGGCACCGCTACCGCTCCCCGGCGTTACGTCCGTCCCAAAAGCACCGCCCACCCCCGCGCTCCGGAAGCGCGCTAGGCCGCGGGCCACGCCACTTCCGCCTCGGACAGCGCGCGAGCGTTGCGTGAGTGGCGCCCGCCCCGGCGCGCGGGGGAAAAGGGGACAGGGCACTCTCGCGCCGCCCACCGCGGCCAATGGGAGCCCCGTGCGCTCGCGGGGCCGCGGGCAATGGGGATGGCGGCAGCGGATTGGGCGGCGTGGCCGGGGGAGCGCGGTGATGGAGCCGTTAGTGCAGGGCAGCTGATTGGCCAGTGCCGTGAGGGGGCAGCGGGCTGGGAGCTGACTGATGGGGCCGTGGCTGTGGGGCAGGCAGGAGGCAGTTGTTTGGTAGGGCTCTGGCTGTCGGGTAGGCAAGAGGGAGCTGATTGGTGGGACAGTGGCTGTCGGGTAGGCAGGAGGGAGCTGATTGGTGGAACAGTGGCTGTGGGGCAGGCAGCAGGGTGATGGGTGGGTGTGGTGCCGCAGGCAGGGCAGGTGCTTGGTGCCCTATGGCACATGTCTGTAACCCACAGTGCCAGGCTGGTGACAGCAGTGGGACAGTGACAGTGACAGTGACGGCAACGATGGGCGCAGGGATGGAGCCGGCGGAGGCACAGTGTGACTCATCAGAGGGGTGAGGCCCTGCCCTGCCCTGTGCTCCCCCATGTGCCCCCCAGCACCCCTCACCTGCCTGTGCCCTTACAGGAGGGTCTACCTGGACCACAACGCCACCACCCCGCTCGCCCCTGAGGCAGCCCAGGCTGTGTGGGAAGCCATGTGCCAGGCCTGGGGCAACCCCAGCAGCTCCCACCCCACAGGTAGAGACCAGGACGGGCCACATTGGCTCCCTGGGCTGGGCCCCCTGGTGATGGGAGCCCGTGGGAGCTGCCAGGTCTGGTCCTGCAGGCAGGAAGGCAAAGGAGCTCATCGGCAGTGCGCGGGAGAGCCTGGCGAGGATGCTGGGAGGCCGGCCCGAGGACATTGTCTTCACCTCTGGAGGCACAGAGGTGGGAGCAGGGGGGACCTCCTTCCCAGGAATCCCTGCCCACTCCCCCCTCTCCAGCAAGCAGTGATGAGGAGGATGGGGATGAAGGACAACATGCTCCCTCTGGGCCTCCATTTCTCCTCTCCATTCTTCAGGCAAACAACATGGTGATCTACACTGCCTGCAGGCACTTCCATGAGAGCCAGAGTGGGATGGGGGACAGCCGAGGCACACCGCATATCGTGACATCAAGTGTGGAGCATGACTCCATCCGCTTGCCGCTGGAGGAGCTGGGGAGGGAGGGCCTGGCAGGTGAGTTGTACAGGCACAGATGGGGTTTGCCTGGGGGACTTGTCTCTGCTGGTGTTTTTGTGGAGGAGGGCAGGATCCTGCATGCACTGTGATGTTCCACTTTCTTCCCCTGTAGAAGGGCACCATTTCCCCCCATGGTGCCCCCAGTCCCCCAGGCTGCATGTGTCACTTCCCTGCTCTGTGCCTGTGCTGCCACTGCCTACACACTCCTGCCCAGTGGGGTGCAGGCAGCCCTGGGCACTCTCAGCCTTCCCAGCCAACCTCAGGGCTTGTCTCCTGACCTGCAGAAGCCACTTTTGTGCCTGTGTCCCCACGGAGTGGGCAGGCCGAGGTGGATGATGTCCTGGCTGCTGTCCGGCCAAACACCTGCCTGGTCTCTCTCATGTTGGCCAATAACGAGACTGGGGTCATCATGGTGAGTTGGGTAGTGAGGAGGATGGGGTGCAGACACCCTCTCAAAGAGGGGGTGACAAGGGGGAGCAGAAAGCCCTTGGGATGCAGCCCCTCATCCCTACTGCCAGCCCGTTGCAGAGGTGAGCCAGCGCATCCGTGCCCTCAACCAGCACAGAGCAGTGGATGGGCTACCCAGGATCCTGGTGCACACGGATGCGGCACAGATGATTGGCAAAGGGCATGTGGATGTGCAAGAGCTGGGCGTGGACTATCTGACCATCGTGGGACACAAGGTGTGGACCTGCTCTTGTGGCCCAGCTGCTGGTCACCCTGTGTGACATCTCTGCTGGGGTGGTAGGGGGACTTTGGGTGCTCCACACAGCTTGGTACCTCGCGGTGGCCAAAGTTCTCCTGCTGGGTGGTGCTCTACAGACAGACTTTGCTCCTGTGGAACCTGTCTGGGGTGGGGGACAGGAAACTAAAGATGGCGAACATCTCTGCAGCAGCCTGTGCCTGTGAGATGAGCAGGCTCCAGCATTGCAGGGCACTCAGATTTGGGCAGGCGGGCTGGAAGCACTGTCAGTGCTGCTGGTGCTGTCAGTGTCCCCAAGGTCACCGTGGCTATGTCTGCAGTTCTATGGCCCGCGAATTGGAGCGCTGTACGCCCACGGCCCCGGCACCACCTCCCCGCTACACCCCATGCTCTTTGGAGGGGGACAGGAGAGGAGTTTCCGGCCAGGGTAAGTGGTCAGGTGGTTACCTGGAGTGCTGGGCCTCTGGCTGGTGTCCAAAACACATGGGCTGCATTGCCCAAGCTGAGCTGGCAGCTGTGTCATCTGCCAGCCCTGGGGTGAGCAGCCCAGCATGGCAGGGAAATAGATCTGTGCATGGAAACTCCCTGGTGTTCAGGCTTTGCCCAGGGTGGAACCTCAAGGTGGAACTGCTTCCTTCTCAGCCACCTCAGAGAGGTGTCCAGCATGGTGTCCAGGACCCCCTGCCAGCAGTGAGGGGTCTCATGAGGGAATGTCTGTGTCTCATGTTGGGTTTCTGGTCTGGAGAAACAACTTACTGGTCCCTGTTCCCTTCCAGCACTGAGAACACCCCGATGATTGCCGGCCTTGGCCAGGTCAGTCAGGATGGTCAGGGGTGCATGATGCAGACCCAGCATGGAGACAGCCACTTGTGCTCCCTGGTCATCAGAAGGGATAAACTCAGCATGTGGGAGGGAGGGTGAACTGGGAAAGGCAGTGAGGCTTTCCAATGCCAGTCAAAGGAGATGCTTTGCTGTGCTTGCTGTGGGTTTGCAGCCCTGGCCGTCACACAGCTCACATGGCACAGGGCACCAAGAGGGGACACAGGGGACCTGGCATTGCAGAGGCTGTTCCAGGCTGGGCTCATATCCGGGAACCACACACGGAGGTGTCTGAGGGTCCTTGGTGGAGCCCGTCTGGGTGTTCCCTCCTCAGGCTGCAGAATTAGTGAGCAAGAACTGGGAGGCCTATGAAGCTCATATGCAGGATGTCCGGGATTACCTGGAGGCCAGGCTGGAGGTGAGCACATCTGGTCCCTTCCCAGGGTCTCAGGCTGCTGGGTGTGGGGCCTGGAACAGTGTGGGTATGTCCCTCTGGCCCTACACATCCCCTCATCAGGACAGCTGCTCAGGAACCCAGAGGGATTCACAGCCCTCTGATTTCTCCAGGCGTCCTTTGGGAAACAGAGGATTCATTTCAACAGTCACTTTAAGGGCTCCAAGCGACTCTGCAACACCTGTAACTTCTCCATCCTGGGCCCAGGCCTTCAAGGTAGCTCTTATCCCATCGCTGTCCCGTGATGGTCACACAGAGCCAAGCACCTGCCCCTCACTGCACCTGTGGCTGAGACTGGTGGGCACTCGGCATGGCTCGGGCAGGGAGGTGAGGCAGGAGTGACCCCTGGAGAGAACCTTGGCACTGGAGAGCTATGCATATGTTGCTTGTGCTGCAGGACGAAGGGTGCTCGCCCACTGCAAGGTTCTCCTCGCTAGTGTTGGGGCTGCCTGCCACTCTGAGAAGGGAGATCGGTGAGCAGACAGCTTCTCCAGGCTATGGATGTCTTCCGAGACAGGTGGGAGGGAGGGAAACAGGACAGGGTATGGAACGGGTGGCTTGGGCAGCATCACTTGGAACAGTTACAGAACTTTCCAAGGGGGCTAAAGGGCTGTGAAGGGGATTATTGCAGGAGACACAGCTGGAATGCTCAATTGCTGCTTGGAAGGAGTTTGTCCTTCCCAGCTTTCATGATCCAGATGAGCTTGGAAGTACTTTTGAACTCTTGGTACTACCAGAAGAGAGCCTGCCTTGTGTCTGTGTGTGCCTGGCTCACCTGCTCCAGCCTGGATCGGGTCTCTAGATGGCTCCTTTAGGGCATGTGGGGACAGCGGGTGCTTTTGGCCTAGTCTAAAGCAATGCCCTGTAGACGTGGCAGAGCTGCCAACCCACAGAGACATGGAATAGATTCTTCCTGGAAGAGCCAGATTCCCTGTAGGATAGCAAGCCTGGTGGCATTGGGTGCCCTTGGAAAGCAAGTAGGGGGCTGTACAGGGGACAGGTTTGCCTGGCGTCCATCTGCAGATGTGCTTCCTCCTGCGGCTCAGTGAGGCATCCTTCTGATGTGTGGGGTTTCCTTGGCCTTCGAATCTGACCTCTTGCCCCTGGCTGTGTTCCAGGCCCTCCCCAGTGCTGCTGAGCTGTGGGATCCCCCCGGAGGTGGCACAGAACGCTCTGCGGCTGAGTGTGGGGCGCAGCACAGCGCGGGCAGATGTGGACAGAGCTGTGCAGGACCTTGTGCAGGCTGTGGAGCAGCTGGAGCGTGACCAGGACCCATAGACCGTGGAATCACTCCCTGGAGAGCACTAGGTTCTTGGGGTGGGCCCCTGGGCACAAGCTGCCCGTACCAGCCTGGGCTCAGGGTTCCTGTGTGGCAGAGGGAGGTTCTGAGGAGGGGGCTTGGAAGAGGGCTTGCCCAGGACTCAGCCCCGCTGCACAGTGGAGACTTTTGGGGAGTCATGCTGTCCAGTGCCCCTGGCTTGCCAGACGTACCCATCTGAGTGCCTGCACATGCATGTGTTGGCTCAGTGTGTCTCAGAGCTTGAGTCCCTGCAGAGGGACAGGCATGGAAGCCATGGGAGGAGGAGCCTCATGCTCTGATTGCTTCCCACAAGGGAAGCTTTCCCGATGCCTGAGCAGCCAGAGGAAGAAAGACCATCTGCCCTAGAGGGAAATGAGGAGCTGATAGAAGCACAGCAAGAATCTGTGCTGGGAACTGCTCAGCCCTAAGCTGCCAAAGGGATTTTTGTCTGGGCACAGCTTTCCCAGCATTGTGTTGCTTTACCTGTTCTCCTTTTCTCCTGTCCTTCCTACAGCAGGCAAGAGCTCCTGTTGCCAGCTCCACCTGCTCCTCAAGGAAACAATTGTTGCAGCCCCTGTGACTGTTCCAGCACCTGAGGTAACCGTGTGTGGCCCGGGGGTCTCTGGCATCACTGACACAGGAGGACACAAATGTCACGCGGATCAGAAGCATTGCCAGCTGGGCTGGTTCATGTCAGGAAACTTGGTCTCCCTGGGTATTCATAGGAATGAAAACAACTGCTGCTTCTTTTCTCAAGTAAAATGTATTTTCTGTGGCGGAAGCTGGTCTGGTTGGGGCCATCTGAGTTGTGCCTTTTACCTCAGAAAACACGTCCCAGAACACAGGCACAGGCAGCTGGAGTGGGAGGTGCCTGCAGGGCGTCGTTGGCACAGAGCCCATGGACACACATGCTAGCCTTTCTCTTTACAGCCACACGTTAGCACAGGAATACTGTTTGGACCCATAAAATCTGGGGCTCTTTGCAAATCTCCTGTCTCACTGGAATGTTGGGACCCAAGCACTCTGACTGGCAGTGTTCCCCCCTGCTCAGACCTCCATCTCAAATACATTCTTTTATTTCTCCCCTTTTTTCCCCTTCCTTGGATAATAGTCAAAATCTCCTTTAAATAAATGTTTCCATAGAAAGGATTTTGGTCTGCTTCAGGGCTAGATCTTTAATCTGTCACAGACCTTACAGTTCTTGGGGACCTTTCACAGCTGTGGCACAACTGGAGATACAGCTTTTGGGGCTCTCTTTCCCCCACAGAACATCTGGGCTTCCTGCATTGTTTCAGACAAATTCAACCATAGAAAACAAAAAGCTTTACTGACTTCTTTATACACACAGGAAATGCGAGTTTTAGCCACAGAAATTTAGCATTGCTCCATTTAGAATATGACAGCCGAAGCTTAAGAAGCGTTACAAAGGTTACGAGAACTCGGGTTGACTGTTTGAATGGTTTTGCTGCTCATTTTCCTACTACCATAGTGCACACGAAGGAGATTTACTTTTGAGTCCCTCTGTATTGCTTTATCCAGGGAAGGGGAGGAAGAGCCTGGCCCATGTTTCTGTGGGCCAGGCTGTGCTTGCTGTGCACCCTGTGTGCTACTCTTTTGGGTATGACAAAATGTCAGTGGCTGTGTGGAGCACAACAAATCCATGCGGCATGGGAGCCTGGAAATACCAACATTGTTACATCAGCTGAGAAGTGAAATGGTGGAGAGAGGGCCTGGCCACTATGCTCAGACACAGGAGTTGGAAGGAGTCACTTCCACATGGTCACAGCCAGAATCAAACATTCAAAACCAATATTCATTTAATGGATGAATCCACAATCTCCTGATAATCTTGCCTTCTTAAATCTTTCCAGGAGAGCTTATGACAGGCAAGGAAAAAAACACTCACCAAAATAAGCAGTGCCCCGACCAGATCACAAATGCCTGGGAAGATGTGTAGCACAAGGAGCTGCAGGACTATGGCAATGACGATCTCCAGGTGCTGCACAGTGCTCACCAGAGCAGGGTGGAACTTGCCCAGGGCGTGGTACACCCCCAGGAAGGCTGCAGTGGAGCACAGGCAGATGGCAAGGAGATAGCTCCAGGTTTCCCCGTCCAGTGGGACGATTGGCTCTTGGAGCAGGAACATGGTGGACGCTCCCCACACTGTTCCTGTCCAGCTGAAGGTGAACAGTGCTGTCCACATGCTGATGTTGTCTTTGATGGACCTGTAGACTATCATGGAGAGGGCAGTGGTCAGGCCAGCCATGACGGTCATGGTATAGCCAAAAGCTTCCTTCCAGGTGCTCAGCAAAGAATTCTCCTCCTCAAGAATGTTGGGGATCATGACCAGACAAACGCCGAACACACTGCCAGTGACAGTGACTATGTCTATGTAAGCCATTCCTTCATCTATGAGTAAAAAAGCCAGAATGGCGCTGAACACCGTGGTGGTGGCCCTCCACATGATGGTCCCATTGCTGGGGGGCACTATGGAGAAGGAAGTGTAGGCACAGGTGATGGAGATGACATTGCAGACCCCATAGAGAAACAGCCGGAGCCGGTAGCCTTTGGGGCCAAAGAGAGGCTCGTGGTGGTAACACACAGCAGTGATGGACAGTGCCTGCAGGACTGAGCGGATGAAAATCAGCTCCAGGGATGGCACTTTGGAACGGTCAGAAATTAATCTGGTGATCAGAGCCACACATCCGTGAGCCACAGCAGACCCAAAAAGGACTACCCATGTTTTCCTGGACTGCAGTACATTTCCTTCAGGAAAATGCTGGGATTGTCTGACCTCATGAGATTTTGGCAGTTGTGCTGGCTTGGTGTCTATTGTACCAAAAAAAGTCCATTCTCTCTTTTTCCCATCATTCAGTAGTCTTCTCTTAGGATTATCCTCTATAAATACTCCAGCATCTTCATTAACATCCTCATATCCCTCTTCTCCTGGCTGGGGATAATGAGAGGTGTATTTCACTGTTACTGTATTGGGATGAATTTTCACTCGCTTTTTGACTGGGTATTTTTGGGAAGATATATCCATTTCCTTAGAGAAATGCCCTGGTCTTAAGGAAAAAAAAATGGAGATACACTGTTATTTAATGAATAGTGGGAGATTCATTAGGAAGTAAATGCTGTTAGTGTTTACCAGCTATTTGTGTCAACCAAGTCCAAGTACTAGTACTGTTCTTGGTTTTGCTCTAATTTTCCAGAGTTACTGCTAAATACGTTTGATGGCTGAGCCATTTGGATCCTCTCTAAAGTCAACCATGGCACCTCATTTTAGCCACTAATTTTTGAAAATTATATATTTTGTCAGTATGTATGGTATGCGAAATGAATTCTAGTGTATTCTTATTCTAATAAGAAAGTTTTCTTCCTAAGCATTTTATCCTGTCATTGTGCATTCTTGTAAATTGCTTGCCAGTGTTACAAGATTACAGGAGAAATTTGGCTGGAGGAGATGACAGAGAACAACACAGGGAAATAGGGAGCACCCCCAGGCAAGTCAGCAGTTTGCATATGGATAACACACATCTTTGAACACCACTGTGACAATGTTAAACCCTTCTGTCTCCTCGTGAAGGTCCATTCCCTGTTACACAAGCAGTGCCTGTGATTTGTGCGGGGTGGGTCAGTTTAATTCAGGCAGGGGGACATCACTGAAATGACTGTGTTTTCACACCATCTGTGCAGAGCCCTTCCAAGTGAAGTGGCAGCAGGACCAATGAAACCTCCCCTGCCTTCTCTTCAGCCCAGCAAATAAACCTGTGCAGACTTTACCTGTGACTGAGAAATTTGATACCAAGGCTGTGGCTAGCACAGGTTTTTCCCATGAGAAATTTTCTTGTGTTTTATAAAGAAAGATAAAGTTTGGATGTTGTTGGAACAGTGTCCCAGAACTTGGGCAGTGCAGGCCTGGCCAATCAGGCCTGGGGGAAGGCTTCTGACTGACCAATCTGGGTGACTTTTGAGAACTCTATATATGTGATGAAATCAAAACAATAAAGGTCATTCCTTCTTGCCACTGAGGACTGATGCATTCATTACTCTGCTAGCTGCTCAACAGCGACACAAGGCAGAGGGGGAAAACACCTCTTCATCATCTACATCTTCGATGGGGTGTCTAGACAGAAACAGCAGCTGCTGTCAGGCACCAGCAGGGAAGGTTACAACCATCTCGGCACGAACAGTAAAAGCTAAGGGAGGGTCAAACCCCAAATCACTTTAGATGGAGAGAAAGCAATCAATGGCATCTTGTCAAAACCACTCCCCAGCCGTCTCCCAGAATTACTGAGAGAACCGACCCAAAGAACTAGTGGTTTGTGAGCATAAGGTTCCTACAGCTCGTCAACAAGCAAATTCACCCTCCCGTGCCTGCTGTGCTGCCCCATGGGAGGGCCCATCCTCCCCACCCGGAGATCCCTCACCTGGAGCTGAGCCTTGGCCAGCAGCAGCTTGGCCGCTGCGGTGGCACCGGGGGATGGGTATGGACAGTCCTTGTCCTCAGGGAGCTGGCGGTGCAAGACCACAGCTGCTGGACAATGGGCTGAACAGTGGGACAGTGGATTGTCAGGGAGAGCACAGGTCCAAAGGTCAAAAGGCAGTGATAAAGTGTGGGCAGTAGCTCCTCACAGAAACACTAGAAATACCGTGGCCAGGTTCAGCTTTGGCATTTTCTGTGCCTGTGATCTATGACAATCAAGCACTGCCTTCGTCGCTGGTAAATATAATTTACATGAGAATGGGACAGTCTGCCTTTTTTCCTCACGGGCTGAGTGTTCATTGACCTCCTGCTACACCCCAGCTGAGCTGTAGCCGACTACCTGCTCCCTTGTAGGGATAAATGGGTGTGGGGACGCTGGCGGGCACCAATCCCAGCTCTGGAAGAAGCAGCAGCACTAGTTTAGATCTTCCCAACTACCAGGCTGAGGACCCTCTCGAGTCCCCCCTGTCTCCCAGGAGGCCGTGCCCGGCACTGCTGTTTACGTTTCTCTGCTGCCGACCCAGCGCCAGAGCATGCCCAGCACCCCCTGCATGGTGAGGAGCATTCTAGGGTGTCCATGGGCAGCTTACTTAGCGAGGAACTTGAGAACGAGCAGCTGAACGCCAGGGAGAGTAAATAGAGCTGGGTGTCAGCTGTGCTAGCGGGCACTTCAAACAAGCCATCAAACATTTACCAACACGTGCCAGAAATCTGCCCCAGGCTCACCTGCTACCTTCACTTTTTTTTTTCAGTTAAATTGTTCATTTCAGAATCTTTTAACATGCAAATGCAAACCATACTGAGTGAGCCCAGTAAGGCAGTGATTTTCACGTGCACAGCTTTTCCTACCTAGCATTTTCATTGTGTTACAATCCACCGTTTTGCCTTGCAGCCTTTAAAAAATTAAGACCTTCTTGCTTTAAGGTACAACATATTGGATCATGAATAAAATAAGTGGGAGGAAAAGAAGACAAAAGGTGGACAACAGGAATTATTATTAGAATGACAGTAGGCCATTGGGTAAACTCAGTCATTTCATTAAGTAAAAGCTGAGTAAATGCTGCAACTGTTCCTGAAAACAAAACCAAAATAGCTCATTCGTTACCATGAGCATAGAACGGTAACTTTCTTGCTTTCTGGCTATAGATGACATTTTTTTTCAACAAATAGTTGCAAATTCAACAAAACGGTTGCAAATGTAGCACTTGGACCTGTGCAATGTATTCAGAGATCTCTCTGGAGGAAAACAATAGACGGTGAGCAGCTCAAAATGGCTGTTCTGCACAGAGCTGCTCCCTCAGGACTGCTCAGCTGGGAACCAGAACAGTTGGGACTGTGGAAAGTGGAAGGGCAAACACATGTGAAAGGCAGGAGATGGGAAGGAACAAAGAAGAAAATAAATAAATAAAAGGAGTTCTTAACCCAAATTTTCATTTTCCCAACTAAATACTGAGTGTATGACAAATGTGATGGCAACCCTCCCACAGTACATTTATTTGTAGTCTTTGGTGACCTTGTTTTTCTTAACCAGTGAGATTTTCCATAGAGACTGAGATTAGAGAATATCCCAGATCCATTATGTGTGTCCCTGATGCAAATATAAACTAGACAGAAATCAGCACAGCCTATACAGACATTTTACTACTTCTCTTTCTGCCAGTGCCTTTTGTGGAGACGACATGAAGTTTTTATTTTTCCTTCATATTTGGAAACTTAACATGGCTTATTTGCATTTTCTATTAAAAACACAACTTGATTATGAATCAAGTTTAATACAAGGCTCAAGACGAAGCACTATGCAAAATTCTCGGGTTATATAACAAAACAAACATTCCCAATCGATCCTGGGACACCCATTTACATTACCAGGTCATTGAAATCACTAACTGCAAAGTGTGAACCCTGTTTGCCCTTGTGGGGACAAATAATTACTGCAGATTCAATAAATGGCACAGATCATTATAATAATACAAACCATGATTTCTTTCAAAAGAAAAAAAAAATCCCAAATACTGCCCTCCTTCCCTACCTCAATCACTACAAGCGCTGGTTATGCAGGTAGAAATAGGTGATTACCTGCCCCCTGACTGCTGGCAGTGGGAGCCTGAGCTCTTGGTGCGCCTGAAGGAATGAAGGCTTTGAGGTCTGGTGATACTAACCACCAATTCTCAATAAACTCACAGAAAAACACTCTCATCTTCTGCCAGTTTGGTCAGAATCAGTCAGGCTACTGAGGTGTTATTATGGCATACTCAGAGATGTGGCAATTCCAGCCGTGGATACAGAGTTGGGAACTAGTCAGCTGTTCCTGTGCTCTGGAAGATGGGCCCCATGGGAATGCTTCTTTGCGTCTTCTGTGGAAAATCCCCCCAATCTTGACTGGATCAGGCTGAGGTTACCAGAGGGCTGTGAGCAGTCTCTATAGGATAACTACAGACTGACAATTTTCCCTGAGTATCAGATGTAGGAAAGACCCACCCACGTCTGGAAACCCATGGAACTGACTGAACTTATGCCACCTTCTCTAAGCACTTGTATGCACTGACTTCTCATCACGAGGGTTTTTCTTTTGATTCCTTACCAGGTACAGGAAAATCTCCTAAATTCCTGTTTCAGCACCATTAAACCACCTGGAGATTTGTACATGCTTCATACTTCAGGCAACTGCACATGCCAAGGGATCTACACTAATGTGGTGTAAAAGTACCTTTATCTTCTTAGCCTGACATAAATCAATTTTATTAAAAATACATGCAAAGGAACTCAAGTCTTTATTAAAACTTAATGAATAGCAAAAAGTATTTAAGAAAATGAAGGAGCAATTACATGAAAGAGTTTTTAGCACTTAAGCACAAGAGCAAACATTGTACACAACCAGACAAACCAGTATCCCGTGTCTTCATATTAATTGAGGCACGTCCAGCAGCACTACCTGAAGGAAGAGCCAGTACAACCTTCACTGAATACAAATCCAAACGCTACACCAAAGTCCCACAAGTTGTCAGTACATTCCTTACTATATTCTGCTACCCAAAAAATTACCTTTATCTGTGCTAGTTCATTGAAGCCACATTTGATGGGATTATACCTTTAATGCCCTTTGCTTTCTCTATTCTCTTGCCATATAAAGGTTCCATTCGTGGCCATTTCCATGAAAAAATACTATTTTCTAATTTCTCCATTCATGCCTGTTGCCTGCTGCAGCTCCTACCTCTGCAGCAAAATCACTTGCATTAAGTGATTTTGGGAGAACAGCCACTTTGCCTGCAAACTTCCCATTCCAAAATCCCTTATCTGAACAAACCCCTTCAGATCGTAATTCTAGGCATGGAAGAAAGAACAGAGAATACATCAACAGTGAAATATAGTCCCCTACAGCACACAAAAACAGCTCGGTTAGACGTAAGAAAGGCTTTAAGAGGTACATTACAATAGGGTGAAGCCCGAGACGGCACCTTCGGGTCCACGACAGCAGATGACCGCTCCAGATTAGAGATACCTCGCTCACTGCTTTGGATCCTCTCCGAACAATCTGCAAATCCCTGGCAGCCAGCGGAGCGTGCGGGGTGTGCAGGAGGGGACAGCCGCCGGCAAAGGGACCGAGCTCGGGAGCGCTGCGAGGAAACCGGCACCAGTCGCGATGGCAACTATCGCCAACAACAGGGCATCCGTCAGAGGACGCGGGGCGTCTCCATGGGAACCCCGGCAGCGGCTCCAGCAAAGCCCCTCCGAGCAGAACCGTGCGAGAAGGGGCGGCGGCAGCTCGGGCCCGCGCGCCCGACCAGGCCCCCGACACCTACCGGTGCCGCAGCTCCCACTGGCGCCACCGCCTCCGGCCGCGCCCTCTGAGCCCGCCCCCGTCATGGCTGGGAGCGCCAGCCCCGTTCGGCCCCGGACACATCACTGTCACTTCCACTGCCACCGCCCTGGCCCCGCGGGGCGGGCGCACCCTCCCCTCCGGCCGCCGAGGAACCGCCGCGGGCTGGGAAGGCGCTCCGGCCCACCCTGGGCCCTTGTCCTTGCTCTGTATCGACAGTTACAAGCCCCTTTCCCTGCCGGTGTCCCTGTCCCCGCCGCCTCACGAGGCCCGGGGCTGCTCCCCGGCTCTGCCGCGACACTCATCCCCCTGGGTGGTGTTCGTGGGCGCGCGGCGCACGCGCAGCCGATTCCGCGCGAAAGTCGTTTTCCCGCGTGCCGCGCGCGCCGGGGCGGGATCGCTCCCCCGTTCCCGCCCCTTCCTCCCCGCGCGGGGGCCGGGCGCGCGGTGCGGCAGAGCGGGCGGTAGGGGGCGCTGCGCGCCCGGCGCGCGGGGCGGCTGCGCCGTGGCGGGTCGGAAATGCCGCCAGGTGGCGGTTTAGGATCGCGGCCCCGCTGAGCCCCGCGCGGGCCCCGCCAGCGCCGCCGCCCCGGCCCCGGCCCGCGCCCGCCGGACCCCGCGCGCCGCCACCGCTCCCGCAGCGCTCCCGGGGCGCTCCCGGGGCGCCGCCACGGTGCGGCCCGAGGTGAGCGCGGCGCGCGGAGAGGGAGCGCGCGGGAGGCGCCGATCCAAGATGGAGGCGCGAGGGGCGGGGGCAGCGGGGCCGGGGCCGCTCGCTCGCTCGGTCTCCGCGGCGGCCGGGCCGGGAGCGGGCGCTGCCCGTGCGAGGAGAGAGGAGAAGGGGAGGGGAGGGAAGAGGAGGCGGCGCGGGGCGGGGCGGCTCCTGCCGGAGCAACGGGTCCCCCGGGCGCGGCGCTCTTCGCCGCCATCTCATTGTCCCCGCCGGGGCTTTGCCAGGGGCGCGGGGCCGAGCCGGGCCGGCCTCCCCCGCCGCTGGGCCTGCGCCCCGCTCAGGGTGGCGGCGGCCGCGGCGGGCCCGCGGGGGCGGTGGGAGATGCTCGGGCGGAGCGGGGGTGGCGCTTCCGCCGCGCGGGGCTCGGTGGCGGCGGCCCCCGGGCGGCGGCGGCGGAGGAGGGAAAGTTGCGGGAGCCGGTGGGCGGCCCGACCGGCCTTTGGCCCGGCCCGGCCCGCCGCCGGGACCCGGCCCACGGGAGCGCCCGGGTCGCCCGAGCGTCTGGCCGGAATCCAGAGGGCCGGGCCGGGGTGCAGCCCCGGGGCAGGGTACCCCCTCCCGCCACTCCTGTTGCTCATCCCCGAGTTGCCAGTGCGGTGGCACCGGGCCGAGCGGCCGCCCCTTGGCTGGCCCGGGGGACAGCCGTGTCACACAGCCGTGGGGCTGCCCCGAGCTTTGGGTGGGAGAAGCAGCGCGCTGAGCCCCGGGGACGGCTGGACCGGCAGGTGCGACCGGAGCCGGGATCCAGGGATCCATGGCTCCGGGAGCAGCCAAGTGCAGGCAGTGCCCCTCTGACCGGTGCCGTGAGCGGGGGAGAGGCGCAAAACCAAGTTGGCGTCCTGCGCTGTTGGGTTCAAACATAGCACGGGTTGTGCTTGGAGAAGTGGAAGGTTTCTGGGATGGGTGCTGGTCACTTGATGCCTAGCCCATGCTGGGAAGTCGTGGACAGCCACACTCTGCTTTCCCTGTGTTCCTGGGATGGAACGGACTGAGAGCAGTGGTTGGGACAAAGCATGACTTGGAGAAAGAAAACAGTTGCAGTATCCATAGAGCAACTTAAAGGAACATGACTGCCAATACCAGTGTCAAAAAACTTAGTTTCTGGGAAGACAGTGTGAGTTTAATTGAACTAAATTGAGCTGCTTTGTAGGTATTGATTATTTCAGTTGTATTCCACACAATTCTGTAGCTGTGCAGAGTTAGTCTGGTGATAGCATCTATTAGGTTGTTGACGAATGAAAAACCTTCTACAGGTCACACCGCTGATGCAACTGCTCTTAAACTGTGCCCCGTGTTTGGTGGGATGGATAACATTAATGTCTGGTTTCAGTAACTTTTCCATGTAACTGCACCAGTGATAGGAGTGGTGTGAGAGAAGGATTAATGCAGATTCTCTGGATCCAATGCAGTTTTGTCTTGTCTGGTGCTATCACGAGGTCATTTGAGGAGTGTTTCTACAGTATAACCCAGAAATCACTGGGCCACAAGGCAGTGTGCAGGTTTTCTGTCAAAAGGTGTTCTGACCATGTGAAGAAGTTCTTCCTTTTACAGAATGAGAAGCCAGTTTATTCTTTCTTTGTTTATTTCTTTCTGACTGAACTGTGATGATCTTTTGGTGGAAAGCCTGAGAAAGTACACCTAGGGGTGCAGAGGGTTTTGAAATGACATGCCAACCCATGATGCAACAGGATTTCCTGGTGAGCAGGAGCAGGGGGGCTGACTTCAGGGTTGTGATTAATCTGAGAGGATGTAATTTTTACTGGCTGCTCAACAGAGAGTGTGCAGTTGAAGTTCTTGTTTGCTGCTGTTGCCGGACACATGGATTTACATCAGTGGGAGTGAGTAGTGGCACTGAAGCTTTTCTGAAGCTGGGTGAACAGTTATTGCCAGTTCCGGAGGTTCAGAGCACCTCATCTACAGCCCCTACATTCCGAGAACCGCAGCCCCTCAGTCTCTGGTGCTTCCTGACATTTTACAAAGTGCTAAAGTTGATTCATTCACTATGAGTCATAGCATTGATGGCCAAATGTCCACCCCCAGTATGCTGTGGTCTGAAATGGTGAGGGCAGCTGAAACCCTGATACTGGAGCTGTGTGACTGGGATCTCTGAGCTTGTCAGCTACTGTCCCAGTCAGTAGCCTGCCCTTTGTGTTGTGCAGACTTGTATGTGACTTCTTTTGCAATTACAGTGGACCTTTTGGGAGTTGAGAAGGTTTGTGAACATTATTATAGTTCATATTTGGATACATTGACAAAATTAATTCCTTGGGATGGTCAGAAACTCAACAAGTTAATATTTTTGATTTAAAAGAACATGTACCTCAAGTTTGTGCTTGATGTCTGTGGAGTCTCTCATTTCTTTCCCTTAGTTGCAAAAATCTGCTCTGGTACAGGTCAGCTAAATACTGGTAATTTAAATATCATTTTAGTAGGCAAGCGGGCCTATAGAAGTGTAAGGATGCAGTGAGAAAAATGCTGAATTGTGATGACTTTCTGAGAAAAGTCCCTTTACTGGGATGAGAGCATGCGTTTATGGTAACGTTATGGTTTGTTTTCTGGTAACATGCACCAAAGCCTGGCACACCCTGCTGAAAATTCCGAAGTACCAGATCTGTAGTTAGCACAAGACATACTGAAAGAGGCAAACTCTGCTGAAGTTGTGCAGCAGTGTTACGGCCTGAATTTGGATGCAGCACTGCTGAATGGGTGGTTGGCCTCTCTGGGATCTGGCTGTCCCTGTACTGCACCTTGGAGTGCCCAACTGTTGGGATGAGGCTCTGGCTTCTGATGCTTGGAGTCAAACCAAGAAGGTGATGCTGAATCTGGTGCCAAGATAAGGAAGTGCCTTATCTAAATCTGGTGTATTGACTTCAGGACTTAAAATGCCAGCCCACCTCTGCAAGATACTTCCTGCTTTAAGTTTTTGGGATTTACTTGTAGTCGCTCTTTTATCAGTGGAGCTCTGAAATTCCCATTGCAGATTGTCATCTCTTGCTTGCGGTGCCACTGTGTCTGCTCATTTGGTTAAAAATAGAAAGGAATAGAGTTGGTTTTCATTCTTGGAGAAGAAAGAGAAATCCTACAAAGTTTGATTTCATGAGCATGAAATCTCATAATTGTTTTCTTATTTCTGTTCAGGGATATGCAGTATTTTGCCTTTCCATACTGAGGTAATTTTGTTGGTTTGGGTGTTCAAGAACACAGAAACCTATTTCTTCATTCTCTTAGAAAGTAAATGGTTTAGAGAGCATTATTATGACCTTCATGCAACTTTTCAGTCAGAAAATACACTTTCAAAAGAAAGTCTTGCTTTGTAAAGGTACACTCTGATTTTTTTAAAGGCAAACCCCATCTTCAGCTGGCTGAAAGGGCTGAAGGGGAGGAACTGCAGAAGGAATCTTGTCCTTAGATGTGATTTTATAGCTACTTTCTAATTTAATTTCTGACATGTCCTATTGAAAGTCTGAATGTAGGCAATGGTTGTGGCACTTGACAGCTCATGTGTCACTGTGAGAGAATACCCAGGAACTTGGGTGCTCTCCCTGTGGTTTGAAGGAACCATGCTCCTGGCTTTGGCAGCTTTGCCCATTTCCTTGTTTGCATCCCTGCAGGCAATTTAGTATTTTGGAAAATGTTGTTTAATAATTACAGTGTGCTTAAGATAGCAGGATGCCTCGGACAAGAGATTTGTTAGGGCCCAAACAATGTCACCTGTGTCCTGTTCTGAACTGTAGGTTCAATGTGAACTTGGTAAATTTGGTAACTCTGCTTTAATTTGGAATATTTGTGGAGAAAATGCCTTTTTATAAGTAGAGGTAATTCCGTATGAGGTACCAGTGGTGCAGATAAAAGACTTTTCATGCCTTCAGGCCCCTGGCTTTGGTGGGTGCTGCTCTCTGTGCCCAGAGCTGGAAGCACTGGCTGGCCAAGCCTGCCAGTGCCTGGTTCCTTGTCCTGCTGCTCATCCTGCCCAGAGGGGATTTAGGTTTAAAAAGGCTGTACATGGTGTGGTGGGACAGGCTCTCAGCCACAGTTGTTAGCATTATTAGACATGAGAGCTTCATGTGGGAGTGTATTGTGAACTCCAGTCACACAGTTATTAATCATTTATTTCAGAATTAGCAGCAGGAAGTGGAATTCTTAAGCCTGTCCCCCTTCAGCTGAAGGGGCAGGTTGTTTCACGTGCTTCTCAAAAGTAATGTTTTTCTAGAAAGCAGCATGAAGCAACATCCAGCCAAATGTGTTCCTTGCTGTGTAAGGTTTCAGCAGCTGATACATTACTTATTCTAGAAGTAAATCTAGTGAGTTTATATTCTGTAACTCTACATATAGCAGGCTTGTATTATATTGGCAGGTTAAGCTGACTGAAAACAGTGTTGACAGATTGTTCAGCTCATAGGAAAAAGACATTTCTTTGTAGAGTTACATAGGGATTATCCTGTGTGTCAGAAGTATTTCTAAATGACAAATATTTTTCTAAAATAAAATAATAAAAATCAAAACAATTCATCTTGGATACATTTTTACATACTAGAGCATAGTATGTGGTGGTATTTTTTGAAACCAAAATCAAATAACAAGCTGAATATCTGTTTGCTCTGCCCCGCATGAGGGTTTCTCTCCTTTTAGGGTTACAATACCCAAGGACCTGGAAGATACCAGCATATTTGTGTTTCTAAGTGGAAAATGAAACTTCATTTGCAAATGGGTAATGAATTCCATCTTAAATGCATGCTCAATGTGCCCGTTTTGCATTGTTAATTTCTAGATATGTTCATTAAGACCACATGAGCTGGTGGCTGCCAGTGCAATTGCACAAGATGGTTGAACTGCTCTGCCAGCCTGCCACAGCTGAAAGGAGTGTGTGTCTCCACAGCTGCACAGCTCTCCCTTCCTTTGTGCTGCTGCTGGCTTGACCTTCCCTGGAGCTGAATTCCCTACCTGGCAAACCCCTGTGCTTGGGAGGGGGTGTTTTCTGCCCACTGAGTGAATCGAGTCAGGCTGTCAGGAGTTGATATAGGTGATGCAAAGTCAGTGTCAGGAATACTTTTGGAGAAAAATGGTCCTGGAGATGGGGATGCTTCAGGTGGGAGGTTCAGGTCAACTCAGCTGTTTGTGCCTGTGCTGGGTGCAGATGTTCAGGGTGGAGCCCATTGCTCTGTGTAAAGTTGGGGTTCTGTGGGTAACTCTTACCTCCACTGAATGCCTCCTGCCAGCTCTGCTGTCTCCATCTGTGTTTTTTCTTCCCGTTTTTGGGGCTGGTCCTGCCTGTCTTACCAGAGCTGCTGGTGCCATCAGCACATTGTTGGCATTCTCCTTTTCTATATGGAAGAGTGTCCCAGTCTGGCCTCCAGCTCATACTGGCAGTATCACAGGGTTGTTTGGGTTGCAAGGGACCTTACAGATCATCTTGTTCCACCCCCTTGGGGACACCTTCTGCTGGACCAAGTTGCTGCAAGCCCTGTGTTCCTGTGGACTCCCCTGGTGGGCTTCCTGTGTTGTCAGAGATGACCATTTGGTTTGCTCTTTGTTTCCTCTCTCTTCACCTGGTAACCTGTCTATTCAAGGCCTGTTGTTGCCATGGCAGTTAAATTTCTTTAAGGGCCTTTTCTGAAGAATCTTGTTAAATGTCTCTTGGAAGTTAAAGCAGGCTTTGGCAAGTACAGCCCATTGGTGTGTGTGTATGTGTGTGTGTGTGAGGGCCTTGAAAGAACTGCTGTAGGTTTGTGGGACTTGGCTTTCCTGTACAAAAGGGAGGTTGATTTCCCTGTTTAAATACTGTAGTTTATTTAGCTGCCTGCAGATCTATTTTCTAGAATAGTTTCTACTAAATTAGGCTTGTTAGAGTGTAATATCAGAGTGTTAGGTGAGAGAGTAAACACAACTATAAATTTTGCTCAAGAGTAAGCATGGCTTCAAGCAGTG
Source organism: Lichenostomus cassidix (assembly GCF_008360975.1). NCBI lineage: Eukaryota > Metazoa > Chordata > Aves > Passeriformes > Meliphagidae > Lichenostomus > Lichenostomus cassidix. The sequence goes on along the minus strand of NC_139490.1, from coordinate 24,384,648 downwards.
GAATTTTATTTTGAAGGCAGTTTTTTTCTGGTTCACTTACGTGGTTTCTTTGGTGTCTGATAGTTTTGTTTTTCCCATATCCTTACATTAATAGGACATTGCATGTGGGAGAGGAATTAAAAATCTCTCTTCTAAGAAAGGAATATTTTTAAAAGTAGCGAGGTAGTTAAATATTTTGGGATCTCTCTTTTCCTGAGCTCAGTGGAAATTGGTCCATGCACTGATAACTGTTGCCAGTGAAGATGGAGAAAAGGACAGAGAGAAGGATATTTACACAAGAGTATGCTCCTGTAGGCCTGTTCCTGTTGGATACTGGGCTTTAAGAAACCCAAACAAAACACCAGGGTTTCAGTGATACTGTAAAACAAATAATGTGTCACAGGGAGTGCAAATCAGCACTGCACAACTCATGTTTGCACAGAGCTGAGGTTGGAGGGGCTGCCTTCCTTTGGCTGCTTCCAAACTGTGCTCAGCCATCTGTAACGTTTGTGCTCTGCCGTACAAAGTGCACTGGAAAGGGCAGTGAGAGTGGAAAAGTAGAGTCCAATGGTAAGGGAAGTTCTTCCCCAGGCTTAGCCACAGTTTTGCGTACTCTGCCTTTTGAGTCAGAGATCATGGCTTGTTTATTTTTCACCTCCTTTCAGTTCCATGATTCCAGTGTTTTCCTTAAGCTCTTTGAGGCTTTTTCTATTTTAGCACTAGCTGATTGTTCTTCTTGTATTTATATAAATCAAATGGAATTCACCAACAATGTGGCCTTTCTCATCCCTGTAGGTCAATGTAGCTGGTGAGAAAAAATGGCCTAATTTCTGTATGTTTGTGCATCTCTTTTGCTTCCCCAGTCAGAGGAATTACTTTTTTTTATTACATGTTTTCTTTCTGTAAGCTTCATTTGGAACAGTTTTCTCTGACAAAACAATAAGATGGAGCTAAAATTTCATTCCTGTTTCAAAATGGTCTACCGAAGTTTTGAATACTAATTATTGTGCTGTTGTACAAGATGCTGGACATGCTCAGAACCCGGAGAGGTGTGTTTCAGTATTGAACTGTTACACTTAAATTTTCTTCCCAAAAGGAACCAGAGAAGCTGCTTGTTTTTGCTTTGCAAAGAAAAGTTTTTTGTGTTGATGGAACTATAAAGCACCAGCATCAGAGACAGAAAGCACTGGTGTGGGGGCTTATGTAAATCCTATTGCCTGAGGTGGCTGTTGAACTGGGAATTTCTTGCCTTTGAGGTGAATGTTTGTGAATGCCATAGTCATTAGAGCTGGGAAGACAAGCCTGTTCCATTGGTAAGCCTTACTCTCCTGATTTCTCATTGCTGGTTGTTGATTCAGAGCTGTTGGTGTCCTGGTGGAAAGTTGAGAAGACAAGAGCTAAGATCTGAGGGATAAGAATCAAGGGAAGCAAAGTGTCATATTTCAAGGGTGGAGGGAGGAATTGTCACTTGTAGCTGCCATTATTTCCTGGTGTTTCCCCTAGGCAAGTATGTTGTTACAAAACTGCTAAGACTCGAATGTATATTCTTTTCTAAACTTTCAGAGTATTTTCTTGGTGATCTCTGCCAGTGAGGATTGCCAGGCCTTTTGTAAGAGTTTGTCATTCATCAGCATCACCCATAGCATTTGTGCAGGAATTGATTCCCCTGTGCAATTGCAGGAAGTACCACCAGCATTTTCTGCAGTAAATTCTGAGCTATTGGCAGGGTATGTCACTGATGGTGTTTTATTGTGAAATACACTGCTGAAAATAACCCTTCACATCTTCCTTGCCCATAAATTTTTGGCAGTCAGCTCCTTTGTTGTCTGTCCCTCAAACAGCTTCTTTGACCTAAAGTCATGCTTTGGTAACACCCACATCCAGAGCTGAGCTATTGTGTCTGCCTCTGTCCTGAAGGCCACGTGTTGCTCCTCTTTGTAATTCGTGCTTGCATTCAGACTGATGTCAAAAGATAATGACTTTGTGTGGCAGTGGTCACAAAAAGCATTCAGTGTGGGGACAGTCAGCTCTGATTTGTAGTTCCCCAGTTCTGATCTCTTCACCCACGGGCCTGGTAAATGACAAGTAGCACCACTGTGAAGTGCCACAAAGTGCCACTGGAGTTATTCATGCTGTTGGAATCCCAAGGCTCTACGCAGGTTCACTGGTACTGGCAGAAGCGAGCCTGACACAGGGAAGAGCTTGTGGAACTAAACTATCACAGAATAATTGCATAATTAAAGAGCGTGGGAATGTACAAAAAACAATGACTTGCAGCCCTGCAGAAGAAATAAATACACAGTAAGCTCCCTTTGCACCAAATGAGGCATCAGGGTGAGCAGAACAGGCTCACCTGTGCGTGATGGGGGCAGCTGGTAAAGTATTGATGTGCACAATAAGTGCAGCTCCTGCAGCTCCTCAAGTAGCTTGTTTTATATACATATATAAGAAAAAGGTGTCCCTTTTAATCTCTGGTCAAGCTATTGCTGGTGTTGGCATGCCAAGCTCTTTGAGGGAAGACCCAAGAGCAGCCCGTGTGTCTCAAGGCATTTTAGGAACCATCCCGCTCTTCCTGCAGCTCCTGCATCTGATGACGCTATCAGAGTTCCCCGAAATGGGGCCTTGGTTGGGAAGACAAAAAGCTGTGGGGAAAGAAGGGAAGAACATGCTGGTAGAGGGCTAGAAATTATCTGAATATCATCTTACGTTCACTACACTTGCCTATTAATAGCCAACAAAGACCAAGAATTTAAGATATAGGCCACCTCATTTGGATTATTTTTCTTTAGCAGTAAGCTCAGGCAGTTTGGGACTTGGTTGCTGGGATTTTTTTTTTAAATCCTCAAGGAGAACAATGATTTTTCCATTATTATAGGTGGCTCAGATGCACGTGCCTGTGGTTGAGATGGATATTGTTATGCAGTTACTCCCATCTTTTTTCAAATAACACATGCCTCTGACAAACCAACTGTCTGGACTGGAAATTCTTGTGTTTTTAGCTGCAGATTGATTCTTTTTGTTGTGTTCCAACAAAACTTAATCAAATTAATTTTTGAATATGAGATTAAGGAAATTTTTTTGGGGGGCTGGCGGTAAATATACATTTATTTTTGCTAAGGATTTCAGTGGGAAATTCCTGCTGAGTTTACCTGCTTTAGGGTAAAGGTCTGTAAATTGACCTGTTCTGTGGCTTTAATGAGATTGATGTTACTTGGTTGTTACGTAAAAAAAAAAAAAAGGCCACGTAGCTTGACCAGTTTATAATTGTCTGCATAGTAGTAAATGGTAGCTTCATTTGATCCAGAGATCTTTCTTGCAGATTTTGTAATGATGCTGGTTTTGCATAGGAGCAGATTGCATGTGCCACATGGAGAGTAACCTTCACTGCCGCCTTACTGCTCTGTGGGAAGGACAGGAGTTTGACAGACATCAGTCTGCTACAAGCCATTCCTGAACATAAGATTGTGTGAGGCATAACTCCCTAGCTTTGGAAACCAGGCTTTGATTATTGGTCTGTTGCCATAAAGTTGCCAAAGGTGGATCTTTTCAGTCGGTTGTCTTTTGTGCTGTATCCTTGTTTCCTCCAAAGCAGGCAAGTTACTGAAGGCTCAGATAGGAGCAAATGCTTCTCCTAACTTTGTTGAAGAGAGAACATTTATTTTGGATGAAATCTCCCAGAGAAACTTGAACAAACACTGGATGGGAAGATCAGTAAACCCAGCAGGATATAACAACATTTGTATGCTTGGACAGCTGAGAATGTCATAGTGGAATATGAAGTAAAAGAGCAAAGTCCAGTGGTTTTAACCTGGCCAAGAACTGGCTGATGGTGTTGAGATCAGAGCTGTTGGTGCTCAGAGTGCATTCTGAGGGTGCACAACAGTGAACACTTACAGAACATCTCAGTTTGGCAGCAATCCCAGGTGGAAGGTCCCTCTCTTGGGGGCTTTTTGGTGATTTTGTCACATGAGTGTCTCTGCTCTCACCAGTGGAATCCAGTGGCTCCAATACCATTTTCGCCCCTTAATTTTAAATGTCCTGATCATATGTGATGAGAAAAACTGACACCATCCTGTCCCCACCATGTTTTTTTCCTTGCAATATTTTTTTCCTTACTCTGCAGCTGGTACTTTCCTGTATTACCAGCAGAGATTTAATCTTGAGTATGATTTCTTGATGACCACTACCCAAAATGTTGCAGTGGTTAATAGTTTCATATAATACCTGTTCTGCAGTCTTCTATCCCGGCTTTCAAGCAGAAATATTCTATTATTTAGTCCTATAATTATTTTCCTTGGATGAGAGTAGTTTATTTTTTAAAAACTGTGAAACCTTTATCACTTATACATCTCTGTCCTTTGACTGGGATGTGCTGTGTTGTGAGAGTAGATGCTAGAAAGGCTTTTACTGTTGGGAGTTTTATTTAATAAAAGAACTGGTGTTGGAGTGTGTTTTTCTCTAATTATTTTATTTTAATTTTCTTCACTTTTTTTGTGCATTGTGGAAATACTTAGGGACACAACTCTTTAAGTGCAAAATTGTCTTGCTTTTACAGCCATTAAGGGGTATCAAAGCTGTAGACCTCTGTCCAGTCTTGTGTTTTACTGGAAAAATGGACTTGTACTAGGATGGTTATTATTATTATTTACTTTTACTTTGGTGCTTCTTCCTGGCCTTTCTTTATTCCTGGAAGAATATGGAACAAAAAAAAAAATGGAGAGAGATCTTGAATTAATCCCTTTGTCTGTCTTGGGGTAACAAGATCTCTTAATTGCTGAAGATTTCACTGCATTTTTTAAGCAGCTTATTCCAGTGCTGTATATTCTTACTGCCTGGTTTGTTTCCATTGTTTAACTGATATTTTGCAGTTAACTTTTGGGGTTTTTTTTGGTCATATTGAGCTATTTCTGGTGTACCTGAATGTCCATGAGCTGCCACTTTTTTTTCTTCCTGAGCTCTAGCACAAACTGGGTCTTTGAGTTTCTCAGTGTTTCCTCCTAGCTCTGCTTTGCTTGTCCTCTGACCCAGCTTACTGCTTTGTAGACTCTCTCCTGTCAGTTCATGTTTTGAAGCCTGGATCCCCAAACTGGGCACTCTGCTCTGATGCTGATGATTTAGTGTTGGAAGGTAGATTGTTCATTTAGTTAGTTATTTATTGTGATGAGCTCTTCACAAGTGTACCTTGCTCTTCCCTCATCCTTGTTTTTGTCATTCATGGAAGGCTTTGCAGGCCATCCACGGGCTTGAGAATCTGCCTTAGCCTGTGCTCAGATATCTGAAGTCACTCTGGATTTCTGTCAGCGAGAGGCACAGTCACCCTTGTCACAAAGGGAGGGGTGCAAAACTGGATGGAACCGGCATGGGAAGTGGTTGTGACTGGTGAAGCAAACATACTGGCCTGTGACAGGGGCAGCTTCCCCTGTGTGGTTAGCACAGGCAACAGCACAAACATGGGCTTAGCTCTCGGCTGGGGTGGGATCAGACAGGAGCCTGGACTCTCCCCATGCTCCTTGCGAGGAGCATGAGGAGCTGTTGTTTGGTACTGCTGCCTGGTGCAGTTGTCTGTGTTGTCATTTGATTAGCTGCAGTCTTCAATATTCATGAAGAGCAGTGAAGAAAGAGGCTGCCGTGTTTGTTTAGCATCAAGCTGTTGAAAGCATACATGGAACACCGGTTTCTCCACATCCTTTGATTTCAAATGCTGCTTTTTTGTTATTATAAAATGGTACAAGTCTTCATGACAACTTTGACAATACAGAAAGAGGAACTGTTTTTTATGGTAGAAGTATAATAGCAGCTGTAAGAGAAAAAAACTGGGAAAGAATCAAAAGATGTTAAAGTGAAAAAGGGATGCATTTAAAATGAATGTAATCTGTGTGTTTTACAGGCTTCCCCTAAAATTTGCCTAGGCAACAGCTGTCTTCAAGCATGGGCAGCATTTGCAGCTTTCAGTTCTTCCAAACTGCAGGTACACTTTTGTACCAAGCAGGGATGTTTTGAGCTTTGAAACCAGTCTTCTAGTTATGACATCACATTAGCAACATTTATTTATTATCTGATTCCTCATATCACAGCATTTGTTTCCTATCAGTTTATAATCTTCAGGGAATAGCTGCAGACAGATCTGATTTAGTGCTCTACTGTTTTAAGTGTATGATGATTTGAAATTCGGATTTCACTCCTTGTTTGCCTATTTTGAAATTGCTTCTTGCTGTGTTTTACAAGCTAATTTGTTGTGGGACTATATTGATTGAGGTGGGATGAAGATTTAGAATTTATTAATTTATAAGTAAATTAAGTGGAACTAGGTTGTGCTTTCTAGGCTTTACTGAATTGTGTTTATTCAGTAGCTTTATATTGATAAACATACCTAACTTTTTTTTTTTTTTTTCGTCCTCGGTTGGTGCTTTCCCACCTCATTTTTTTAGGTGATAGTCGGGGCTATCACCTTTGCTGTCCTCCTTGTCACCTCCAAGTGTCTGCTTTTGACTGATGAGCCTCTGTTCCCTCCACCCTTGTCGCTGCTTTCTCGAGAAGCAGTTTGGCTCCTGCTTGGAGGACAAGGTCATGTGCCTGGCAGTGCTGGAAAATGTTCCAGGCCCTGCCTCGGGGAGGGGAAACGTTCTCCTGCAGGTCTGGGATAACCCAGGGGTATTATGTGTGTCACTCAGCAGTGACAACGCTGTCTGCCTTTGCCGGCTCATCAGCATCTGCTCCATTTGTGCAGGTGTTCTGGAAACACACTGAGTGAATTTGACAGCTTTTGGTAGCTGGTTTGTCAATAGATGGAGGAGCCTTTGAGTAGCAGAAATATGAAGGGGACAATGACAGAACAACCTTCCTTTGGCCCCACGTGCCCTGTCTGTGCAGCTGCAGCTCCCCAGCGGTGTTGTCTGTTCTGCTGGGGGGTGTTGGTAGAGATGTGTGGGAAGACAGGGATCTCTGCAGGTTAGAGAGCACTCTGTGGTCTGATGGATGGGACTTGTGCTACTGAGGGTTGGGATGGAGAAGCAGTTGGTGTTTTGGGTGTGTACCTCTGTGGCTCCCTACCTGATGGAGCAGGCTTCGTTCTGTAATTGGGCATTTTGCTGGGGGGGCAGCGCAGAGTACAGCAGTAAATGAGTGACTGCTCGACTGCTCAAGGAATCCGGCTAGCTCTCTGAGAATATGGCTTTCTTTCCTACCATTGCAGTGGAGAGGCCATCAGCACTTTCTTCTTCCAATGTACCTCTGTCAGGGAAGCTCATCTCCATGATTACATCACTTATCTTACCAATATATAGTCCTTTGTAATAGACTAGGAAAAGTCTTGTCAGCAATGTCTTACTTTCCCTTCTAATAGCCCTCCGATATCCAAGGAGAAAAAAAGTCAGCTGCACTTGGATCGCTTGGGAGTTTGGCACTGCATGTGTATAAGGTGCTTGAGCTTTATATGTTTAAATCAAAATCCATCCAGTCTTAGAACATCTTTCACTCTGGTTTCATCCACGTAGTGCTCAATTCTGCCAGTTTCTCTTCTTCTCTGTTCTCTATAGACTGCAATATTTTGAGAGAATCTTCCTTGATCAAGCTCCAAAACTGTTTTCCTGCCCCTCCTGTTTACAGTGGTTGTATATGAATTCTTGGTTAACAGACTCGACAGTGTTGAGTTAAAGGAAGAAAAGGCTTGTGCCATTTTATCACAAACTTGTAACTCTTTCTTATCTGAAATTAAAGTAAGAAATTTATGAAGAAGAAACACTATAATAGAGCAAAATAACAGCCAGTGGGAAGGGGAAGGTAGAAGACTAAATATGGGGTATAACAACTCAAGGCAGGACTTCTTGCTTCTCACAGCCAAGAGCTGGATGGTTGGATGTCAGGAGCAGGAATCTCACCAGCTACCTGACAGTGGTTTGTCCCTAAAATGATCTTTGCTTAGGAACTTTTTGACTTTAAGGATTCATTTTCCCCTGGAACCTGGGGGCTCTGTTCAGAAAAGAGGTGACAGATTTTAAATGTTCATTTCAATCTTACCTTGCTTTTGTCATGTCAATTGTTTGTTGACTTAAGGAAACACTCTTACGTTTGCAAGTCAGTATTTAACTACTGTGCTAATTGTTTTCTCTTCCATTTCCCTGTAATGGGGTTTAATTTTATTAAAGTCTTCATCAGTCTGGGAGTTTGCAAGCAGATTAGAAATTAAATTGTACAGTAGAGTAAATATACTTTTAAAAGTAAATATACTTTTAAACACTAATTTTTAATTGTAAAACCTCTCCAGTTAAAAATGGTATTTTGAAATGTGTTCTGGTTCCCATTTTTCTAGTGAACTAAAATTTCATTCTGTTTTCTTTTTTCTTCCTTTGGCAACTAAACTCATAACTCATTCTTCCCGATCATCCTCACGGTGTTTTAGTAAGGACAGCATACTCTAAACTACAACCTTTTTTCAGATGTGGCTGTCAAATGGCATTTTCATGTCAGAGAAATATCTTCTGTCCACAGAGAACACATGGACACTCCTGTTACAGAAACATCAGCTGTTCCATCTCTGCTCACTGTGTTCATGTATCAGTGAACAGAGGAACTCCTTTGAAGAATAATTGAAACTCATGGAAGAGGTTTTTGTACCCATTGGTGCTCATGAAACTGTCATGAAACTTTTTTCATTGAGCTCATGAAACTTTTTTTAGCTTAAAAGACAAGATTTTCTCAGCAATGCCCTAGGAATGCTGAAGAGGTGTTTTTAGCTTCAGTGTGGGAAATTTTGCTGGAACTAATAACTGTCTTATTTTGTGCATTCTGTTAATCTGCCCAGTGTCTCTGGAACTGGAAGATGGCTGTATTGACTGCAGTTAATATGTGAATAAATAAAACATAAAATAATAGATAATATTCTTTATAGTATACATTTTCTATATATACAGTATATAAAATGAATAAAATGTGGAAGTGTTGAAGGGTTCCCTGGATTCTGACTGGAAAGGAAGGTTCAAGGTTTGGGAGTGCTCAGGTCTGGGTTTCACTGGTGCTGTAGTTTCAGAGGGCTGGTACTGAAACAGGCTGTTCTTTAAAGCTGCAGTCCATACAGGTTCTATCAGATGTGATGTTCAGGCTCTGTGTTGTCTCACGTCTGCTCGTGGTGCTCTGTCTGCAAGGTCACATCCTTCTTACAGTTCTGGTTTTGAATGGTACCTACAGAAATAAGAAGTGGTGCACAGGATTTGACTTCACTTTTTTTGTCTTTTTTTTTAATTGAAAAAGATAAGAGATAAAATCCCACAGGCATAAAAACCTCAAATGCATTCAAGTGTGGACCTTTTGCTCCATGTACTGAATGGGAATTATCTGTGAATTCTCTGGGAGTTCTATACTCAGGACTTTCTGTACTTAAGAAGGCTGTGTGATGTTCAACATGTATATTTTAGGGTGCTGAATGCCTGCTCTAAGTGCATAGTGAAGTCCAAGTTTCAGCCTGCAGGTGAGACGAGTGCCTTCCGTAGCAAATGCACAAGTAATTCCCAGTGTTCCTGCAAAAAAGCAATAAGCCTAAAAGCATTAGTTTAAAAAGGTAGTCGGTTTCCATTTCTCTCCTTGGCAGTATTAAGACCAGAGCATTTTTGATAAAGAAATGTAAAAATCAGTGGTGGGAATCGTATTGGAGTTGCCAAGCTTTTGGAGCTCCCATTCCTCTTGTGTTCCCTCTTCCAGCCAGGTGTGGGAAGGCTAGTTGGGAGTCCTGCAGGGATGTGCTGCTTCCCAAGTGCCTGGGGGCCTGGGATAGACTGTTAAGGTGTTTTGCCATTGATTTTACAAATACGCATTAAAGCAGCACATCCTGCTTGAAACCCATTATTTGTGACAGAGACAGGAGAACAAGGTAATCACAGCAGAACAGGCCAGGCTGAGGTGAAGAGTAAGATGTGGGATTGCTTATTTCTGCTGGTCATGAGCTGGAAATTGATTAGTGTTCTACTTGAAATATGTAATTAATGATGAAAAGAGCCACTGGCAATTTGGAGTGTATTGAACATGAGCTGTGTAATGAAGTAGGGAGGTGAGCTCAGCCGCATTAAATAGGAGAACCTGTTATATCTGGAATATTAAAAAGCTGTAAGACTTAGAATTAGCTCACACTGTATTAGAAAACTGAAGTGATAGAGTATTGAGCAATTTATAGTATTAGCATTAAAAATCTGAATGAGCTAATTATGGGTATTAAAATAGCTGCAATAAAATTTGAACATTAAAAGTTTATAGAGGCTCTAAGCAGTAATTAAGGATGCTATTTTAATATATACTATTTATTCAAGTTGAGCAAAGAAAAATCCTCATGCAGCTCACAAGGGAAAGTGTAAAAAGGAAAATTTGCTTTTAAATTCTTATTGTCTCTTATTAGATTTAGTTGAATAACTAAGAAACATTAGACTATCCTCTTCTCAGACATAGTATAATTTGAGAGATTTCCATGTCCTTACTGAAATTGGAGAAGATAGTCCTTTGAATGTTTATCTAATTTTATACTTCAGTTGGTAGAGTATTAGAGACTATGTTGTGAATTTTTTGTCTGCTCTGTATTTTCTGGGATTTTTCTGTTCTAGAGCTTCTGAGATCACAGTTGAAATAAAAGCTTTACTTTTATGCCTAATCAAGCAGCTTCCTCATTTTTAGTTGATGAAATATTTTTGGCACCCTGTTCTCAGTCTGATCTTGCTGGGCTGCTATTGCTGGGGTAATGGCAGCTCCCTGAAGAAGGGAAATGCAAGAAGTTACAAAGGCTCACCAGTTTCTTCAGAAGTTCAGCAGAGGCTTAGTGGATTATCTGCATACTGAGTTGTCAACTGGACATGCACTTTTCTGAAAGAGATTTACCTTACCTGTAAATTTAATGAGCCATCTGCCATCTCCTAGACAGGTAATGGTTCATCAGTGACACTGTCTTGGATTAAGTACAATACTCAGTTGGACTGAGTAAGATTAAGTAAATAGAACAGGACCATTCAGTTTGCCACCAGCTTCTTTCTTAACTGCTTTCCATTGGGGATAATCGGGATTTTTCCTTCTTACCAGGATGTGGCCCTTTCTGCTAAAGTTTTGGTGCTGTTTCTGTAGCAAATGCTTTTGCCATTCATAGTTTGGGCCATGGCTAGTGTGAAGGTTCAGGCTAAATCCTTTGGGACAGGGGGACATGCAGAGCTCATTTTTAAACTGTTTATTGATGAGTAATCTTTGATTAGCATCAGCATCACCGACTCCTAATGAACATCATTGCCTTTCTCTAATACCAGTACAGGAGTATTTGTACTGAATTCTAGCTATTCTAGGCTCTCTGTCTCCCCTAAATGGAGTTTGAGCCTGTGCAGTCACTCTTTTTGAAACCAATAATGGGAGAACTGTTATCTTGTGTGTCACTGAACAAATAATTCTGGAAATGTTTTAATTTCTTCTTTTGCTCTAAGTTTTACACTCACTGCATCTTCCTTAAGAAGTATTTCTGAAAAATAAAGCTATTAGTTTAGTTGGCTTTTCCTCAAATCAGAAAGTGCTTGTTCTTGTTACATCTCGCTGTTCAGTGTGCTCTTCGGCACTTCTCTTAGCAAGACCCTGATCAATACAGTACTTCATAATTTCTCAGGTTCAACTCAGATTTAGAGAGGATGTCAGTATTCATGTGTTCAAATTATTCTCTGGAAGCAATTCGGCTGTTAGTTCATTCAGCAGACAAAATCAACTTGACCTGGACTGGGAAGCTGCCTCTCATCCTAAACCCTAATTACAATTTATTAAACCCTCTGCATTCATTGATGTTGCCTGTTCATACCACTGCTTTTCATGTTATCAGAGAAATCATTAATAGCTTCCTCTTCTCTGAGATTATATTATGGTTTCTTAGATGCTACATATCAGTCTAAGGTTTTTTGCTTATATCACCTCCTTTCCCTAATTCTTGAGCCTTTCTTTCTTCCACTAAAAAATAAATAAGTAAAAAGACCAACAACTCAGAAGGTCAAAATGCTGAGCATTAAATTCTGTGCTACTAAAGCTCTGGGATTAAGAGATTTTTTAAACTGTGCTGAGTTCTAGAAGATTTTTGAAACAAATCTTTGAAGTAAGGAATATGTATTAGTTTGGAAACAGAGAAACCAATCTTTTAAAACAGTTCTGCAGTACACATTTAATTGTCTGTGTTTATTCCAAATGCTTTTAAGGTAGAAAAGAAGCTTAAAGATTTTTGGCAAATACATATTACTTGGATAGAAACCCAAGAATTTTAACAGCTGTTTTCTGCAGAATGTCTTGGCTTTTCATGTTCTTCATGATTTATATCTGTATGGGCAGTTTGATGTCACCTTTTGCAGATTCATGATTTTCAGTTTGGTCCTCTAAGGCAGTGTGACTTTGCAAGTGTTTGAGTACCTCCTGTCACTGCCAGGACAATGGGGCAGAGGAGGAGATAAGGAAAAGCACCTTGGGATACTTTATTGTTGCTAATTTTTGGTTTTTAAATAGGGTTCTGATTTTTCATGGTTTGACATAACACATTTAAATGCATTGGAAGGACTGAGTTGCTGCATGTCTCTTAGGAGCACTGCCATTAACTTCAGTTAAATTTGGAGGGGGTGGGAGGTGTCCAATAGAGAAATTCCTGCAGTTTTTGTGAAGGTAGATAACTGGCCAAAGTTACTCTCTTAACATCTCTTTCTCATCCCTCTTCTTCACACTCTTCTGCAAGAGCAGGATTTAAATTGTTATTACATATTAGAGAATCCACACAGAGTTACAGAACAGTAACCTAGGGAGAACCAAGCTTCATTGTTTCCACAGCTTGGGGAACTTCTGGAAAGGACAAACACAAGAGTAAGTGTGCAGCAGTCTCAGTTGGCCAAAGCCTACACTTTTATCAGCATGGCAGCAAAACTCTGGTTCCTGAAAACAGAAATAATGTTCTGGTTCTGGAAAAAAATCATCATCACGGTTTAAACCAGAGCAATTACATTCCCAGGAAAGGCAGCAGGAGGAACAGAAAAATGTGTTGTACCTTCTCAGAAATCCCCACAAAGCAGCTGATCAGATTTAGAATCTCATATGATGGCTTATGATGTGTTCTTGCAAATTCATTTTTTTTAAAGTGGAATTGTGCCTGACTCTTCCAAAGCCACATATTCCACTTACTACATTGATAGAGAGAAATTTGTGTACTAGTCACTGTTAGGTGAGATGTTCTTGCTCACGGAGTGAGGACATGGTTCCATTGTTTGCTGCTTTTGCACACCTTGTTTCTCTGGTTGCTGAGGGCAGAGGGATTGGTGCACTCAGCCTCTCATGTTCCGGCAGCAGGGATGGGAATACACACTGACCTTAAGAGGGAATATGGTTTTATTCTACTTTATTCATATTGTATAAATTGTTATGGATTAGTATTTTAGTTTTAATTTAAGAAGCAGTTTATTTGTATTAATTGCATTTACTGGGGAAAAATTCAGCTTGTTTGAGCTTTCAGGTTAAATTTGACACCTTCAAATCTGACTCTTCAGTGCAAAACGAATTTTATGCAGTGCTGATGGTAAATGGGAAATAATTTCTAGTTAGCTAATAAATATAACCCTAGACAGTTTAAAAACAGAAAGAAAACCTAGCCTTTAAATAAAAGGAAAGTGTAGTGAGTCCTACAGCCTTATTAGAAGCGTCTTTTAAGAATTAAAATATAGGAATTACCTTAATGATGAGCAGATTATCAGAAAAAAGCTGTGTAGGATTCATTTAAACAATCAAATTTTCATGTTAGTGCTAATGTATTAATTTAGTAAGAAATTATTATGTTTATGGGATCCTGATAGCAGAGCTGGCATTGATGTGGCTTTTTGACTTCCATCTGAAGAAGTGGGGGCCAAAAGACTACATGAATTTTCAATGATAAGTGTTACAGTTCCAGTGTTTAATTACAATGACAAATTATGCAGAAAGGGACAGGGCTATTTTGTAAAACATCTTGTTTATGTGAAGGGCCAAGGTTGTATCTCCTCCTAACAGTGAGACAGCAGCAGTGTACAGGATAAAATGTAAAAGATACATTTCTGGGATCAGAAGAACGCCAGAAATGCTGGACCTAAAGGTTTGATAGACACCAAATCATTTGTGGAGGGTTTTATGGAAGGTGGTAAGAATACAGTCAAACAGTGTACTGAGAACTGACTGTAGGCTGCTAGGATATAGCTTCCCTCCATCCTTCTGCCCTTGTTTCCGATGCTTCATGCTTCTGCCAACATAGTCTGCAGCACTTAACTTTTCAGAGGACTGTATTGTAGAATTGTGAATGCCTTATTTTTCAACTGGAAGTGTTTCTTAGAAGAGGAGGCCTGGGTAAAGGTATGAAGTATCTGAGCCCAAAGTAGAGAAGTAGGCATTTTGAGGGGGTTTGCTGGTACATCTGAACTTGGTGACAGGAATGTAAAGGTGGGCACAGACTCAAGAACAAAGGAGAGGGTGGGACAGGACAGGGTGGGACCTTCATTTTGGTCAGTGAAGGAATAGAAGCACAGAGGGAAGCTGGTCCCTGACAGGGAAGTGTCCCAGCTGTGGCTGAATCTGCAGTCCTTGAGCCATAGTCATGGAAAGAAGAGAAGAGGAAACTGCTCAAGTCACATTCTGCATGATCAGGGTTCTCACAGTTGGTCTGTGGGAGAAACCAGCCTCCTGAAAATGCAAAGGAGAAGCAGGAAAGCTGGTTCCAGCACAGCCTGGCTGTGTGGTTGGGGAGGGGGGGATGGCTATGGCATTCTGACTGTTGAATCACTGCTCCATGAACTTCACCTGGTGCCTCAAGATACCAAGGCGGATGTCAAGACAAGTAGGGATTTTGTCCTGAATAAAGACAAAGATCCAGAGAGGAGAAGAACATTTGGAAAGACATGAGAGCAAATGTAGTACTGAATGTAGGTGGTAGTGAAAGATGACCTGCATTGTTTATTCTCAGAGGGGTTTGTTGGGGTGGGATATAACTACATTTTTGAATATGAAAGGACTCCCATATATATATAACATTAGGGAATGAAAAGTTTCACCTGCAAAGAGAATACTGATGCGAAATCTAATGTGTGTAATACAAGCAGTTGGGAAGATCTGGATTTTGGGAGTATGGCCACATACTGGGATTTTGGAGGAGGGAAGGATTTTCTGGGGAGTATGGCTACACACATGCATTTGTCTTGTGACTTTTGGTCTTAGTAGAAGTACAGGTCTTTACAGGTCTTTCTTCTGCCTCATGTGGTGTTTTTATTATTGTAGATGTGTTTAAAAAATCAGCCAGAAAATGGCACCACTTTTTTAATAACTTTGAAGATGAAGGTATCTTGCCTTTCTCAATTATTTAAAGGTTTGACTCATGAAATTGGGATCAGCCAGATTCTGGATTAAAAAAAAAAGTTAATGACAGTTTACGATTCCTGTTATAAAACCTGGAGAGCTGCCTGTTGGTATGTCATTGGAAAGATTAAGAGAAACTTCATTATTGTATTTAAACAATATTTTTAAACTAGTCCTTTCCCTCATGACCCCTGCCAGCTGTCCACAGGTAAGAGGAAAAAAGTTCTTCCATCTTGATGTAAGAAAGGAGATTTTAAGGCAGTGCTTTTCTTGCTGTTCAGACACATTTCAGAGTGTTGAATTAACTATAACTAGAAATGAAACCCTGGTTGTTTGTACCTCTGCCTGCTTTGCTCCTGTGAACTGTCATCCAGATGCAGTGAGATGGAATTGCCACTGTACCCCTGAGTCTGGGCCTCACTGCCTTGGGGAGATGTGTATCTCACAGCTCTCTTACAATATAAGGATCAGACTTTCAGAGGTGGTCTTTGTTATCTAAGCTAAAAGGAGTGATTGTGATTCAGTTTTTAGAAAATCCTCCCTGTGAAGTCCAGGGCAAGTGGAAAGTCCTTTTAGGAATTGTTGCATACACATAATCAGGCCGAGGTTCTTGGTGGAGCTCACTCAGACTGAGCTGCTCACTGAGGTAGTGCAGAAGTTTTGGCTGGATTTCTGTCCTGGTTTAACCGCAGCCAACCACCAGGGTCTTACAGCCACTCGCTTGTTCCCCCACCAACAGGATCAGGAAGAGAATTGGAAGGGTAAAAGCTGAAGAATTCGTGAGTTGAGATAAGGATAGTTTAATAGGGAAAGCAAAAGCTGCATACACGAGCAAAACAAACCAAGGAATTAATTCAGCCCTTCCCAAGGACAGGCAGGTGTTCAGCACCTCATGGAGAGCAAGGCCCCAGCAGAGGTACCAGTGACTTGGGAAGACAAATGGCATCACTCCAAATGTCCCCCCTTTCTGCCTCTTATATACTATGCATGATGTCATAAGGTCTGGAATATCCCTTGAGTCAGTTTGGGTCACCTGTGTCCCCTCCCAGGCACCCCCAGCCTCTCCCTGGCATGGTCATAGGAGGGGCAGGAAAGACTTTGGCTCTGTGTAATCTCAGCAAGAGCAGAAACATCTCGGTATTACCAATCTGTGTTCAGCACAAACCCAAACACAGCCCCCTACCAGCCACTGTGAAGGAAATTAAATCTACCGCAGCTGAAACCAGCACAGTCTCTGTTTTCTGATACCCACAGTGTCTTCGAGAAGGATTTCAGTTGGCATCAGTACCAGTATGTGGTCAAAGGCTGGGTTCTGTGAGAGCTTGATGTTTATCTCAAACCAGAAAATATAACAGGAAAGCAGTTTTTATCTTTGTCATGTGAGAGAATGATTTGAACTGGATTTAGAGCATGTGAGAAAGGAAATTGAAACAATTTTCAAGGTCACTTGGAGCTCCAAAGCTCTGCAGGCTTTCTCACCATGTCATTGATGCAGACAGCCCTTGGTGATGCAGGGTCTCTGCAAAGCTCACGCATCAACCTTTATGTTCTGTACAAAGACAATATTCTGCACTTAGCAATTCACTGACCTTCTACAGGTCAGAGGGACAGCCCATGGGCAGCACACCTGCCGTGGCTGAGACAGGCAAGGAACTGATACTTAGGACATGTGCTTGACTGAAAATCACCTGCTGTGTAGGGCGGGGCTTTGAGAGGGAACAACCGGAAATGAGCCGGTGTGGGTAGTACTGGAGTACTCTCAAGTTTCTAATTGCGCTAGTTGCATTTTCCTGAAGTTTTCTCTGTGAGAACAGCTAATTGGCATTTTAGATGTGCAGTCCTTTCCTGTCCTTATGCTTTGTATCTAACACTAATCACCAACTACTCTAACCAAAAACTGGTGGACACCTGGGTCCAGAGAAAGGGAGTGTTGCAGGTTTAGTCTGGTGGCTAATTAGAAATAACCTGACCACAGGATTTCATGAAGTCTACTGAGGCTGAAAGTGGATACTCAGTTTTTTGTTTACTCAATGTGTTTTAAAATACATTATTTCTTATTAGAGATTTCACCCAAAACACGCAACAGAAACCTAAATTAAATTCTGTTTTTCTGTGTTCTATATATGATTTTACAACTAAGTTGAACTTGCTTAAATTAGACATTTAATGATATTTACAAGTGATTTCCCCCTTCAAAACTGAAGGGAAGTTTTTTCATACCTCATGAATTTTGTGCACCTAAACAGGAATATGAGAGTTACATCTTGGTGCTAAATGTGTGCCATTTGTTAGTTTTTTTCCATTGGTAGTGAGTCTAAGCCTTCAGTGGGTACTGTACAGAAGTACTCCCAGTACTTCCTTTTGTGGACATAAAGCCTCTGTTTATTTGTTAATTTTTTGGCATATGTGGTGTGTGTGTTCCTGTGAGCCATGGTTATTAATTGACAGATGAGTTACACTATGATGGCACTTAAAATGCACAACGTGTATTTCTGAAAGCAGTCGTTGCTATAGCAACTTTCTAGTAGGTCACTGGCAGTGTTGTGTGAGTGTGTGTGTATGATTTGGCTGTTAATGCAGACTAATACTGATAGAAAAATGAGAAATGGGAGAGTCAGAAAGAAGGTAGCCCTTCCCCCCCATCCTCTCCCCTCAAAACAGCATAAGAAAATTTTGTGGAGAAAATGCTTACTTAGGATATCGCATGTATTGGCAAGAAACTGGCTATCATCTGCTATAATTAGATGCTTTCTTTCTATTTATGCAAAGATTATTAAAAAAACTCCAAATGGCCTTTACCTGACTCGCTTTTTCTTTGACATCTTTAGAGTTTGGTTAGGGAAGGAATCCATACTCATTTGATACACAAGTAATGTGTTGTATTTATTGAGCGTTAATGCCTATTTTGAAGTACATCTGTAGTATACACTGGAATTTTGAGAAATTGTTTTTTTCCCCTTGTTAGTAAGATCTGTCAGCAAGGTACAATGCGTTTCCATAGCAGTTTAGGCCAATGCAGATCTCCTGGTCCTGTTCTCCCCTGGTTGCTCCCATCTCTTCCCTAGCCATGGTCCTGTGCTCATGCAAACAAGGGATGAGCCAGAGTTCAGGGAGCTGATCCAAATACAAACAACTGGAAAACAGTTTTTAAAATTGCTAGATGATTTCCTGGATTGTATACATGTCATGTGCCAGTACAGCCATAGGAGGGAGGAGCCACGATGACTGAGGCTCAGGGCCGTTAATATGGGTGGTAGTGACTGGGATTCCCACACATTCATTCAGATGTTATTTCCCACTGATTCTGCTTTTGGTTTTGCTCTGAAACTTAGCTAGAAGTGCTGTGCAGAGGACTCTATCCCAAATTCTTTGCATTTGTATTTTTCTCTGAAATAGTTCTCCAGTAGTGTCTCCTGGGTTTTTCTTTATTTTTTTAATTTTTACTGTTCTGATTAGAGAGCATTCATAGATCTCTTTTAGAGTGATTAACCTATAGCCAGGCCATTATTTTGAGTCTTGAATTAACACTGCCTTAAGATAAAAGAAAATGAATTACTTAGGGGAGTGCATTCTAGATTGTGATAAATGAAAATAATGTCACATGTAGGAAGTATTCTATGATATTGTAATTTAATAGATTATTCTGAAGTTATGGTGTGGAGTGTTTAGTGTGAGCTTTGTTTTGTGTTGCCTCTTTTGTTCTGCAAAAGCCATGAAGAAGCTGTGCTGCATTTTCAATTGAATCAATATGGTAGAATTGCTGCGCTACCTGGATGGCAGCAGGGAGGGATCATGGTAGGGAGGGCAGGAGGACTGGAGCTGCTTGCTCCTTTCTCTTCTTTTCTGGCATCCCCTCTGTCTCCATTCGCTGGTTTGCTGGAGTATCCAAGCTGCTGTGAAAACAGGGGTAGGAACATGTGGTCAGGAGCAGGAGGAACGAGCAGGGACTGCATTTTAAACAATAGCAGCCCATCAGATAGGTTCAACCATTGTATGAAACCTCATTCCAAAACCCTATTGAAAATCACTATTCCATGTTGGTTTCTTGGGTTTTTTTTATTATTATTCTCTGATATGCAGTCAAGTTCTTTGTGTTCTTGTGTTTCAAGAACTTGATTCGTTGAAGTGCTAAGTGTTGATATAACCCCCAGAAAAAAAACTTCCATGTCACTTTTTGGATATTCAAGTGATTGCCGAATGCTTTATTAAATATGCTTGTGTAAACTGTGTGCTCTGGAAAAGCTTGCTCTAACTTTGCCTCAAGAGTGAAGGCAATGCTTATAGATTAAAGTATACATTTATTTGAATAATGTGTAGGAAAACTGAGGTAGGACCAGGTACAAGAAAAGCAAAAACTTGTGTCTGCCTTGTATTTTCTGTAAGGATTTTTCCTAGAGGAAACGTTCCCTTAGTTTACTCCTGGGGTTACAATTTTTAGCTAGAACTTGCTCTTGAGAATCTTATGGGAGTTGAGAATGTGTTCAAGGCAATGCTTCCAAATATTTTCACTCTTGCTCTTACAGCCTGACAGTTTCAAATATCAGTTACTGGATGTATTTTCATTTTATGTAGCTGTGTAAGATACTGAAAATCCTCTGCCTTTCTTCCTGAAGGGCAGAAGAAAGTATTTGCAAACTTGTCAGCGTTTAAAGCTGTGTGGTCTGATCTCTTCAAAAACAAAAGCCAAGGAGTCTTACAGGGGGAAATATTCTCTTGTGTGGATCAGCTGCTGGAATTTCCCCCCTCACTGGAGAGCCTCAGCTTCTCTTTTCCGGAGCTTAAGTTTCACTCGGTCTTACCAGCAGTGCGTGGAGAGCTGTGCTTTTTCTATTTCCAGTGTTTTGTATTTGATGGTAGAAGATGATTCTCTTCTGGGCACAAGGTTTTCTTTTCTCACCTGTTGAGTTTTTGTTTTTTCTTAGTCTTAGTTATTCCCAGGGAAGAGATTAGTAAGGCTCTGTGTGTGTAAGCAGAAGGGTGGTACTGTTGGAGACCATCACTGTAGCTGAGCAAAGAATTTTATGAGTAGCGGTTCCTAATTTCCAGATGTTAAAGACTGTGCTCTGAGCACTGACCTTAGCTTCATCACTCTGTCTTGAATGGAGCTTTGACCTTGCACAGACACAAACCAGGCAGATGCCTCTAAACCCCCAGCACATTTTAAAACATGTTTTGTTTGTATCAGGATAGCTTCAGGATCCCACGTTGTTTGTGTTCTTGGTTCCCTCAGAGATGTTGGTTTGTGGCTCTTGATTTCATCTGTTATCCTGCTGCGTGTGAGGCAGCTCACTGCAGCTACTCTGCACTTCTTTTGGTGATTAATCCTTGCATTCCTTCCTCAATTCCCAGGCAAGGTTAGCTGTCTTTGGGGATCAGGTGGGGAAGAGGTTTGGTACCTTATTTTTTTCCCTTGGGAGCGTACTGGGTTTAGGTTGCTGGCAAAGCCGGTGTTGCAGTTTTCCAGTACCACAGGGTTTCCTCTCTGTTTGGGTATCTAGAAAAATAAAGCACTCCGGCAGTTCATGCTGGAACTGTTGGTAACTTCATTACCAACATCATGGAGCAGCTTTCATCTGATTTGCAGCCTTTCCAAGGGAGGCAAGACCTTTCTTCTGTCTCTTTTTAAGTGGTCCCTTTTGGCTAAGCTTTAGATGATCTATTTCATTAGGCTCCAAACTGCTGCATTAGTCCAATAAATTGTTTTAGTAAGTATTTCCCAGCTCAAAAAAATTCTTCCCTGCCTAGGGGGAAGGACTGCTGTCAGTGTTACTAGGAAAAAGTATTTTTGGCTAGGTTTTAAAGTTGGGAGCACAAAAATGAGTGATACTTGCTCAGACACTGTCACTAATTCAATTTTTTGTCATCTGCTTGTCTGAGTAACTCTTCAGAAATAAAAAAAGGTGTTCCTGTATTTTTGTAAGCAATGCAAGATACAGTTATAAAAGAAATAATCAGTGTTTGCAATTTAGATATCCAGGTAAATTAGTGATAGCTTTGAAGTTTGAGTTGTCACCATGCCTTCAAAGTAAAGTATTTTTATTGAGTCAGATGGGAAAACACTGAAAGGGCAGTGGGAAGAAGGTGGGAAATCTTCTGTTTGTGTGGTCAGTGGAGTTAGCAAAGCATGTTTTGGTGATCCTTTTCTGTGCAGTACTGCAGTAAATCCATGGTTCACCTGTGCCCTTGTGCCCTACACTTCTATTGCACCACCACCTCAGCACCTTCCCTGGGCTGGGCAGGGCATGTGGACTCTGAGCTGTGTGGCTGAAAGTAGGACAAAACTGTCTGATAAACAGGACAAAAGCAGCTCTGCAGATCCTAGCTGCAGCCTCCACCCGTGCCAGGCTCAGCCAGTGCTTCCTTTCAAAGATCCCCTTTTGAGGTACCTGTCCTTCTGTCAGGACTGTTGGCATTTGGCAGCAAGGCCAGAAATTGTCAGGAGATGGAGGGCAAACAGCCTGGTTGGATGTTGAAGTCCTTAAGAAAGGAAACTGAGTCAGCTTCTTGTCCAGGTCATGCCCTGGTTTCTGTGTTCTTGCCTCTCCTCCTTGTATTTCTGATATTGCTTGTTTGGTTTGTCAGTTTGTCCAGTTTGGAACTGGGCTCTCAGCTGGTTCTACACAGTGTGATCATCATCTTTCATCCGTACAGTCTTTATTCCTGTACCTGGAATAATGAAAAAACAATGGAAGAGATACTGAGGGTTTTTTCAAACATTTTTTCCTGAGAAAGTTTCCCTTTTAGTGGGGTTCTTGTGATGTTCAAGAAGTTTTTAAATAGCAAAGAGCAAGCAGTTTCACCCCCTACCTATTCTTCCTAGGGTTTTTGACTAACCAAAATTAATTTCCAAATCATAAAAGCTTTTCTTCAGGATGATTTACTGAGCTAAAATAAATCTTCTTCCCAGGTGCTAATTTGTGTTTTCCCTAGTGATATTTGAATTTTGGACTATTGCAGAACCTGTTGCCAGTTGTGCATAGTACTTGATAATAATTTGGGCCTATTTCTTTCATTTCTTATGTCTTGCGATTTTTGTGTTAGGGAGGTCATTAGGAAATGCTGGTGGGTAGCCATCCCTATTTTAGCTTATATTTTATTTCTTGAGTCTGTAGATTCTCGTTTTCCCCTCATATCTCAATCTCAATCAGGAAAAGCTTGCAGGTACAGAAAATGTATTTTTAGGTCGGTTGACATTGCTGAGAAAAAGTAGGCAAGCTCCTGGATCACACTGCTTTAGACTGAAATAAAACCACAATCCTCAAGCTCAGTATGGGTAGAAAGTAGTTAATTGCTGTTAGCTCTGCTGAGGTGTGGGGAGGTATTGCCTGTGGGGCAGAGAGATAAGTTATAGGAATGGAGGAAACTAGTATGGGATAAAACCACTTTGACTTATGAGTCAATTATTTTAAATGATTGTGAATTTTTATTTTCCAGCCATGCACTTTCCTAAGTGTTTCAGATCAGGTGTGAGAACTTAGGAGTGGAATGGTTTTGTTCTGGGAAGTGTTCTGCTGGCAAAACACCTTCCTTGTTTGCTGCTCGTCCTGTTGCTGTTCACCTGTATAATTTTGGGGAAGCCATTGTAGGGCTTTGGGAGATTGTGTTAGTCTGTGGATTAGGGTTTGAATTTTGGTTGCAGTATGATGTCACCTGGGAAACATGATTGCAAGGCTTTTTATTTCTAGCTCCAGCTTGGTTGTGTGTGTTCACTGAAAAAAATGTGCTTCTCCTCACAAGTTTGTTGTGGTGGTTGGGTTGTTCTAAAATGGATGAGAAGATGGTGTTTTAATGTGTGCTTTTACAGAGAAGGATTTGACTGTGTAGCTGCTACAGATCAAAAGCTGTGCCTCGTGTACAAACAGAGGACATACAGTTGGTGAGGTTTGTTCAGCAGTGTTGGTAGGTTTTTGTGTGAAGGAGCCTTTGGGAAGTTCTTCTGACTCAGTGCAGGTGCAACACTGAGTGCTTGCAACACATGCCCAGGCTCTTGGGGCACTGCCTCCACTTTATGGCTTGTTTGAGTTTCACATCGTTGGCTTTGTGACAGGAGGTGTTGGCCTGGAGGACAGGAAACCAGTCTCAGTATAGGCTTTGGGTACAGTCTCGTAGAGATGTTTGTTTGGTATCACATGTTGGATGACTTTGACAGTGTATGAGTTTTCAGAGGAAAAATACAGGTAACGTGTATGTTTTAGAAAAAGAGTAGGCTTGGTTATATCTTTATAATCTTTGTTGAAGTAAGCCCATGAGGATTTCAGCCTGTTTTTGGTTCTGTTCCACAGCCTCTAGACTGAAACAATGTCAGGTTAGGATGTATTGGAGCTATTTAATAGCATGTGGACTTCGAAGTTATTGTTCTTATAAGTTCTTAAGGCAAAATGGGGTCTCACAATGGAGGCTGGTGATCTGACTGAGTGTGTTTGTGGTAGCATTGATGGTTTGATGGAGGGATAATTTAAATTGTGTAGTTTATAGATGCAGTGTAGGTTGTCTTGGGGGTAACCAGCTCACTGAATGGTGGAAAGGGAAATTCTCTAGTGCATTCTGATGGTATTTTGTTCCATCTGTTTTCCTTGGATTAAGGACCTGTGCAGCCTCTTGGTTTTGGGGAGCACGTAAAAAGTTTATGGAGGAGGAGAACAGTGTTGATTCATTTACTGGGAGGAGAACTTGAAGCAAATTTTAGTGAAGAAGAACGAAGTCAGAGTTGCCTCCTTGTTTTGCTGATTGTCAGGGTTTCGGATTTCTCACAGCTTTTTCTTTGGTATCTGGGACATGGTGGCATTTAGGGCTTGGGTGGTTTTTCCTTGAAAGGCTGCAAGTTGGGGATTGGTTCAGAAGAGCGATTGTGGTGGTGTAAAATGTAGGTGCAGGGTGTCTGGTTTGATATCAGGTTGAATTTCCTCAGGAAGTTGTAGCAGCAGGGAAGTAGAGTTTGATTCTGTATTTTTTTTTTTTTGTGTGTGTGTATACATATATATATAGACCTTTTTTGGATAACTTAATGCTTTGTGGTCTACCTCTGCTCCTTTTTTCAGCTCTTGTTCATTTTTCACAAACTCTTTTCTAGGAGCTTTTCAGGTATTTGTAATTTAGATTCTTTAGCTGATGGATAGGGGAAGGATATGGAAATTACTCCCTCTCTGTGGTACATCTGTATATGCTGTCAGTAGTTCCACAGAATGTCAAGGATCAAGAGTGAAAAAATTTGTGCTACCATGAGCTCTTTTGAGAAGTCTCTTTTATGCTAAAGCAGATGGGAATTTTTAAGAAATCATTTACAGAGTTATTGGGGCTAAAAATAATTAACAGTGGAAGAAAACCAGCTTTCTTGTATTTCTTTTTAAAATTTAGTCCTGCTTAAGTGAAAAGCGTTAGTAGAACTCCTGTCCACTTACTGCTAGTAAAAATGGTTACTAAAAGCAAGGGTATTTGTTTAGACTACCTCACTGCAGAGGGATAGCATTATGCTCCTTGTAAAATGCTTATTGGATATTTACTAATCCCTTTTTAAAATTAAAACTGACTTCTGAGGAGCTTGAAACACAAAGGATTTAATAATTTAAAAATATCCACATACCTTCACATACACAATAAGATGATACTTGAATGAATGAGCTGTAGTGGAACAGAAGCCAATTAGCTGCATCAGGCTGAGCCTCCAACCTGTTGTCGGACAGTAGTACAGTAATCCATGGGATTTTGTCATCGGAGCATTGCTGAATTCCCTGGACTTGGAAAAACTGGTACTCCAGGATCTTCCAGTCCCTGAACTGTTAGCATTGAAAGACTGTCTTGGCCTAAAACTTTGTAAGGGTTATCGCTGGAGTAAGTGTGGATACTGTGTAGAGGCTTTCAGGGCCTCAGTTGCTCCAAGATAATGCCCAGAAATTTTTGCAGTTTGAGGGACTTGGATCAGGACATTGTTGCAAGGCTGTGGACCTTGACAGGTCTGGCAATGAAGAAATTGATGGAGCTGTTCCTCAAAGCACAGAATCTGAGACGTGGCTTCCTGAAGGATCAGTTTTCAGTGGTGGGAATGCTTTAACAAAGTCCTCAACATTACCTGCTTCCTGTGAAGAACCATTATTTCTTCGTGCTCTTTTAAGGAGAGTATTGAAGGTGCCTATAAACAAATTAATGGAGTATTACACAGTAGAGTGGTCCTACATTTTCTTCTTGATACATGCAAGAGTCTCTATATATTAACCATTAAATATCCTTTCTGTTAGCAGCTAAGTTAGTAGGTTAGTGACCTTATTTTCATGTACCCTTTGTGCACTTTCCCCATAAGTTCAAATGAGCACCAAAATTGGCTACTTTCCAGAGTTTTTAATTTATATGTGAATTCAAAATGCATGTTTTCTTTTATAATCTGGAAAAAAATTTCTGCAGTTCCTTTTGGCTTTTCTCCTCAGAGCCCCATATGAGGAGAAATGAAAAGACAGAACAAACACTTTATCATTCTGAGAATTTTTTTCCTTTATTTCAGCATTCTGCATGTCAGGCTCTGCTTCCTTTTTGTGAAAATTGGTTTTATTGTTGGCAATTTTCCAGATGCAATGAGTAATAGAACGCCAGATGTCCACTGCTGAGAAGAATTACAGATTAGTAAACACTTTTTTGAGGTAGCATAAAAATCTATTAACAGTGCTTCTGGTGTGCCTGCAGACAATGTGAGCTCCTGGCCTGCTGTGCTTTGTGCTGCACGGAGATGAATATCCATATCCTCTGTGGCCCTCTACATGTGTCTCACTCTACCAGGGATTGCTACCTTCCTCTAGATGTGGATTTTTTTTTAGGAATGTGCACTCACTCACTGAAGTGCTTGAGGGTAAATTTAATCACTTGATTCAGTTTCAATTATTGTCACACATGGGTTTGATTGAGGGTAAAAGTTCCAGAAACATTAGAAGAGATGAGGGTAAGAAAGGGTATGGAGAGTTGGCCTAGTCCTCAGCCTTTCCCCTCCAGCAGGCACAGTTATGGTTGTGCCATGTTTTCAGGTCCAAAGCAGGCTGTGTTCCAAAACCTTTGTCTGGTTTTCCCCAGCTGTTTCCAGCTCCTCAGAATAAGCTTTTACCACAGTCCTTGCCTGTTGCACCTGACAAATATGACCCATCTACTTGGGCAAAGCAAAATTTCAGTGGTGAGTAATTCACATTTGATTTAGCAAGCTATTGGAGAGCTTCACTAGTCCTTACCTGGTTCGTGTGTGTCTTACCTGGATTTTCCTTGCTGCAGTACAAACCCATTGCTTGTGTGTACTCGCTGAGAAAGAGACTTTGCTCTTCCTCACCATTGCCTTTGCAGTAGTTTTGACACATGGGGAAAGAAGTCATCCTCCTTCAGTCTGGTCTGTGTCCAGCTGTCCTCTCCTGTTGTTTTTCTGTGCACAGGTGTGTTGGAGCCTCCTGGAACACTGGCTTGGCCTACTAAAATCAAGTGTGCAAAACCTTGAAAAGCTTTAGGCCATTTTAGTCAGCTGAGTGACCATCAGCTGACCAGGGTGGTCCTTTTTGGGGGAAGCGTTTAATTACCTTGATAATTTGTTTTGATAACTCGCACTCATGCTGTCCCTTTAAGTATTCAGTCTTCTGCAAGTTTTTGGTTGCTCAGTCTTTTGTTTGGAGGATGACTCCACAGTTTCTATCCTAAGCAAAATCTCTCTCAACTTAAAATTTGTCCCATGGGGCTTTTTTTTTTTTTTTTTTGTGATTCTCAATGCTCTTGCATCATCTTAAAAAGGCAATTGAGTTTATCTTCTTAAGACTTCCAACTTTTGGAAATACAAGTGCAGAGAAGCAGAAGACTGCATGGGTCCATGCTCACAGCTTGAGGACAGTAGAAGTAACTTTGTAGAGCCCTTTTCATTTTTTGTATTTTATGTTCAGAGCTGGTAGGCAAGAGGCAGGTGGATAGCTGATGTTATCCTAATGGACAGATGGGAAGGAACAAGTTATTAATTTAGACCTTAGTCATCCAGACATTGGACTAACATTAGAACTCAGTGCCTTAACTCTTAGTCTTGTGCAGTCAGCCCATAATTATTTGCTGTGTGAGTGACAGAGTGCCCGTAGCCCCCAGTGATCTCAGTCACAGTTGTGAACGCTCAGTGCTGCAGAAAATCGGGTCAAGTATCTCACAGTGTCCACAGAGGAAGGCGCAGTTATGTCTGGAGAGTCTGTAAGAATAACAAAAGGAAAACAGGCTTGTTTTTATATGCTCAGTCCATCAAATTTACATTTATTTAAAAAAATATAATTACAAATTGAAATTCTGTTCTGAATTCTGTTCTTCGTCAAGTCAGATCTACGGGCAATTGTTTGCGTGAAGCATTGATTAGTATTTTTAGTATTAGCCATCCTAGGCATTAGAAGAAAGCAGTATATGGTAATATATTTTAAAACTATTGGAGTAAACACTGGAGATAAAGCAGAATTAGGTCTGAGTGATGTGTGACATTTAATTAACTATGCTATTGTAACCGTGGTTAAAACATTGTATCAGCTTTCCTGCGTGATCTTGGTGTCAGTGCCTTTGCACAAACCGGCCCAGTACAGGAATTAGCTGCTACCTTCTGGAAACAGTAGCAGAAGATACAGAAAAACTGATTGGTTTTGGCAGTTCACACATTTTTAGAGACAGAAAACTGAATATAGAAATGTGGTAGTATGACTCGGAGGGCTTTGTCACGTAAGGATTTTATTCCCAGCTCTGGAAGAAGTGATTTGTGTAGCCTTTCAGTGTGAGGTCTTGCGTTTGGAATTTCGAGGGGCACAGAACAATATCACATGCTATGACATGACACTTCAGATGATTTTTCTGGCTGACTGGGCAGGACCTGTCTAGGCTAAAAGCATTTGGTGAAAGGAAGCAGCAGCAGCTCTTTTGCCTGTAGAGTCAGTTCTACATGTTGGTGCAGCTGAGGAGACAACTGCCATTGAAGGCAATATAAGTGGACAGCTAGGGGTTGCCACAAGATAGTTCTTGATCCCACAGGTATGTGTAACATGTCTGGAAATACCTGTAAGGAATGGAAGAAGAGGAAGAAACTTTAGTCGATGATAAAAGACATCTACTAAATGCTCCAGTTTTATGTACAGTCTTGCTGTGTGGATTTTGGCTGTACATTTGACTGAACTTCACATAATTCCTGTGTGTCCGTTGCTCCAGTCACTCTGAATGGCAGCACAAACATCCGGGGTATCAATCAGCCCCCCCAGGGTTTTGAGTTTGGCATTAATGTGCCCTTGTAGGCTGGGAACTGCAGGTTCTGCTGGAACAAGAACATCAGAGACACACTGGAGAGGGATGTGGGTTACTACTAATAATATATCCAGGGTGATTTTGGCAGGTGCAGGAAGTGAAGCATCACCATGCCGTGCTAGCCTAGTTGTTGCTGGTATTTCCTCCTTATGTCATGATTTGACTGGATTAGGAATGCTGTAGACCACATAGAGAGCTTGCTATGCGCCATAAGTAGTGAGGAACTCACTAGTGCTCGGTGTTCGGTTTTCTATCACTTGGACTTCAAATTTTGGTTTAAGTACTTACTAGAATGTGATAAAATGAAATATACTGTGCACAGAACTTCAATGACATTATTTTCAAGATAGGCTGAATGAACATTATGCCTTGTTTGGCCTTAAATTGTGCTCTGTGCTTTCAAAATCAGAGCTGGGAGTGGTGATCTAATTTGATTTTTGGATCGAGTGGCTGTGTGGTCAACGTGAATTAATTTGTTTCAAGTTCCGAACTTGTAGCAGAAATAAAGCTTATGCTTATAGAAATATATAATCCAGAGCAAACAGAAACTCCTGAGTGATGCAGAACACATCAAGGCACTTGGTAAATTTGTTACAAGGTTAATTCCTGATGATTGTTTTTCTATTTCTGCAGGATTTAGAATTCACATTTCCAATGTCTGCATACTGTTTTCACTTTGCAGATGGGTAGCTGGGCAGGAAGGGTTTCTGTGGTGGGCCCAAGGCCTTGGATAAAGCAGTGAAGGCTAGAATTTGTCTGCCTGCATCTGATCCTTTCTTCTTCCTCACCTGGTGGATGGAAGCTTTCAGAGCTCAGCCTGAGTGTGCAGTGCTGATGCCTTTTCCTAGTGGTCAGATGTGGGTTTTGGGCAAGAATGTTGAGGGGACAGATCTTGTCTGTAAAGTATGTAAAGCTAGAGTTTTCTGTGTCTTGTTTTCTGGTGCTGTGCAGGGGCGTGGCCCACCATCATGTTCTCCAGCGGGGAGCGCCAAGGAAGAGAGCAAAGTAATTGGAAATGGAAAATGAAGGTAGGGGGTAAAGGCATTACCTGTTAATTGTACAAGACATTGCTCCATTCACATGAGCAGTTGTTTGAATATATTTTGCAGTCAGATGGGCTAAGGTGACTTGGTCAACATGGAAAGGATTTTGTATTGGAAGTCATTCTAATGCCAGTTATCTTTAGTTTTGGATATTTCTAGGCAATGGAATAAATAATGTTGAACTGTTATTCCTAGATTTAGTAGTTTGTTTTCTTTGTTATTTAAGTTTTGGGTTCAGCTTTATAAGGTGTAGGTACCTGCCCCATTACAAAGTTCATTGAACTTGATTTGGTTGTTGCTATCAGAGAGTTGCTGGGAAGGACTCTGTCAGGGTTTTGTCAGTCTTTTAATTTGTTTGTTGTTTGGCTAAAATAGGTAGATTACTTCACCACCAGAGAGGCAGATAAACAACCAAAAGCCTGCAAAGAATATGGGTAGCTTTGTGTGTTAGTAAAAACTACAGGAAATACTGATGGAATGCATGCACTGGATTCACTGTTGTAAAATCATAAAGCCTTTTTTAAAAGTGAGCCCATTATGAGATACTTATTGAAGAAAAACTATAATAAACCAAACACTTTACTAGAAAACACTCTTTTTACAGAAGCAGTTCTATATAATGGTCATTATGTCTGCTCTGATTATTGTGCATGCTTGGAAAACAGGCAAAAAAGGAAAATATTTACTTGTTTCCCATTGTATGTTTGAACTGAATGGTGTCTTCTACTGAATGCTTTATATTCCTCTATAGGTCATTTTAAGTGGGCCAGCATAAATTTATGTAATCTTAAAATATAGAGGTGCAGGTTCAAAAAGCTACAAAGGTACAAAGGTCATTATAATTGGGATTGAATGAAAACATCAGACTTTTTTTTTTAAACTGAAAGAGAAGCAGTTCACTGCATGTTAAAGGACTGTATTATGCTTATTATAGTTTAAATAGCCCCAAATGCCAAAGTATCATGTATTCGTTCCCCTGTTCTGATCTCCAGGGTAGAGGTGACAAAATGGTTATTTGTCTCAAGCTTTCAAGTTTTTTTTGTCAATGACTTTATTCTCAGGCTGAAGGAGAGAAAGAGGGAGAGTTTGATTTTCCTGGCTATAGGAACAATATTTCAGAAACAGGTATTTCTTTTATTAAAACCAGGAAACCACAAAGGCTTGTATTTATGTAGTCCATAAGGATCAATGAATTTTCCACAGCTGTCAAACTTAATTTAATGCACAACTAAATTGAGAGCCCTGCTCTGAGCACATACAGCTTCTCATTAGTCACTATAGGGCCTCACTTTAATTCCAAACCATGCCTAAGGGACGTGAATGATAATTTAAGTTTGAACTTTGGAAGGAAGTGGTGGCGTTTCTGTGAGCACACAGGAATGTTACTGTAGAGAGGAATTCAAGGCAGTTATATCAAGGCTGTTGATGGCTTCCTGGGTTGAGGAAACAAGAACGTCCAGAAGGCAGCACCCAGCAGTACTGTATTGGGTGTGATTGTGAGGGGTATGGCTGACTGGATTGTGTTAGGGAGAGGTGTTACTCCATGCAATGGAAGACTCCACTCCTGGCCAGTCCTACAAAATGTGCAGCATTGTGCCATTTCCTCTTGGGCTTCTGGCTCTGAGCTGTTCATTTTCTGGCTTGTCAGCACTGAGAGTTCTTGTATTTTATCACACGCTGGCTTTATTAATACAAGAAAGTAGAAAGGCAACTTTGTCATCTTCTGATGGTCCAGTTTGGACTTAGGCACATAGGGATGTTTTTTTCCAGCCCTGTTTTGCGGTTTCCTATTTAGCATAAGGACAATGAGAGAACACCACAGGCCCTTGCAGTTCCTTGGTGTCAAGTTGTCTGCCCTTAGCACGGTGGGTTCAGCTTCCTTGGTCCTCTTTTCTGCTTCTGGCTCTTTATTCCCTTCACTCCCTGCTTCTATGTCAGGATTTTGCTTTTCAAATACGCTATCTCTGAGCAAGTATCCTTTTCCTTGTGTATGAAGGCTCTTTCCTACAACAGTTAAATGCTGCTGATTACTACATCTGAGCATGCAGAGTAAACAGTTGTGAAGGATGATGAGGTTAAAAAGGAAAATTAGAAAAGAAATCCCACATAGCAGTTGTGCAGGATGCCTTAAATGTCTGTGGAAGATATCTCACATGGAGCACACATAAATTTTCTTGAACTTCTTTAGAAAGCTTTGCAGAAAAGTAAGATTGCCACAAATCCTGCTAGAATTAGATAATCTGAAGATCTAAGATGGATAGATTTCCTTTGAGGTCCAGCTAGCATAAGTATGTGTGTCTATGTGTTTGTCTGGGTAAAAAAAAAATTACTTTTTTTTTTCGGTTTTGTTCTAATTGTCGTGATCTTCTCTATTTCAGAGATCTGAACTTTGCTGTTATTTTTTCATATAGGAAATCAACTCAGAACTTAC
The DNA here is from genome assembly GCF_008360975.1 of Lichenostomus cassidix. Lineage (NCBI taxonomy): Eukaryota > Metazoa > Chordata > Aves > Passeriformes > Meliphagidae > Lichenostomus > Lichenostomus cassidix. The sequence continues at coordinate 24,352,581 of NC_139490.1, read as the reverse complement.
TTCAGTCTGATGCTTGTGTTTGTTTATGGTAAATTCTTACCAGCATCTGAAGTGGTTGCTTTACATTTCCTAGTGGGCATGTCATTGTCCTGTTACGAGCAATTGCATCCTTTGAGAAACAGTAATGGGCAGTGTGTCTAATGAAGAAACACTTATGGAAATACCATATATGACATTTTTGTTCAAGAACTCAGACTACTTTCTGTCTCATAGTGAAACTGGAGAGCTTTTACACCAGCCTGGCCCCTTTAAACCATTAGTGCTGGAGTGGTGCTTTTAACTGCAAACAAACTTTTTGTCAAACTTTTTGTTTATTAACATGTGTTTTGCAACAAAGTGGCTTGCTAATTATATGGTATAAAAAAAAGTAAATTTCATGATGAGACACTGTAGGTAAAACTGTTGGTAGCACAAAGTACTGGAAGAACAAGCATGCAACTGTGAGTCTAATTGGAGCTGTAATATGAAGAGGGAGAAAAGTCTGTTCATTTTGTACTGTTTGGTAAATAAACACTGATGTGTGTTTAGTAGGATGGAAATTACACTTCATATGCTGTACTGTTTTGTTTAGAAGGGTGCACTTTCATTTGGATCCTCCATTTAGTGCAGGTCACATTACCTCTTCCTGGCTGGATTTTTTTCCTGCCTTGTGCAAAGCTATTGGAACACAGGGAAATAACTGCCCATCAAGATGAAATTAAGTATATAAAAAAAGAGTTTGAACATATCCCATGTTTTAAAAACTCACAGTTAAGTCCTCTGTATTCATTGCCATTGCTCAACTGCAATGCTGCATGCAGGTCTTTATATTACCCCAGGACTTGTAAAAGGGGAGACTTGAACAAATCTATTTAGTTTCTCCAGAACTTGCATTTTCTGGAATAATAGGGTTGCAGTTCTGTGTTTTATTACACTGAAGATTATTGAATCTGTCGCATAATGCAGTTATTTAATGGTAAAGTCACGTCTGCTGCCATTAGTCAACTCCTTGATTAGTCTTTTGGGTAGAGAAACGTTACTAGTGAGTGTAGTGGTACCACAGATGCAGTCTACTTTATTATTTAAACTTACAACTTCAGTTTCTTCAAGTTAAAAGACCTTCTGCTGCAGTTAGATGCTTGCACAGCTTCTGACTATTCTGCGAAATTGAGTCACACAAAGCTGTGAGCCAGAGCGTCTGATTGAATAACTGTGGTGCCATTTAAACACATACATGTGGTAGACAAATATGAGAGGTAATGCAGAACATTTATTTTTTAGAGTTTTTTTAATTGCACAAAGTTGCCTTAACAGAATTGTAAAAACTGAGTGCAAGAATAGGATTAAACTGTTATGGGGCCACCCATTCAAAATTTCATGTGGTTTCATGGTAATGCTACTTCAAAATTGACCTTTTTTGTTGACATTGTTTTATTCAATGTATTACTATTTTGGAATCACATCTAACAGTTTTTTTCTCTCTCTTACAGACTGGACTTGGACATTCTTTTCATGAAAGAGGTTTCCAAGTAATTGTCTTATAATAACTTTGAGAAGAAGTTCTGTGTAGCTCTTACTTTCAAGAGTGCTGCAAAAATGATCACTTCAGATTTGCCAGTACTACAGTGAGTATACTCTTCTCTCTATATTTGAAATCTTTGAAATATTTTTAAAAAGGCTGAAGTAAACAGAGAGGTGATTGTGAGGATAAAGCACAAGCTTGAGAGAAGTTCAGGTTAGTGTGAGGGTTCCAGACCTTCTGTGTTTTCTTATGCTAAAAAACTGTGTGAAAAAAACGTAGAACATTTAATCTAAAAGATATTTCTTTCTATGTATGGAGATTTAACTTTGCTCTTGGAAACCAAACAAGGTCTTTGCTACGTTTATGCTTCTGAATGTTGTAAGATTTCAGCAGCATGTATTGGTTTTGGTTGTAACCATATTGTGTATTCCAGTTGTGTACTTTCTCACACCACATTGTGTATTCCAGTTGTGTCCTTTCTTACAATGAGCTGAATTTATTGTGCAAAAAGCCTTTGCCTGCTGCAGCTGAAGACAGCAAGTGGCATGGACATGTTTTGGTCTTGCTGGGAAATAGGAGTGGCTAATACCCATGGGAACATAGCTGTGCTTTGATAAAGTGAGCTATTAGGAAGAGCAGAGTGGAATTCTATAATAGGAGGAGCTGGAGAGTAAATCAAGTAGCATTAAGAAGGAGTTTTAGAGACAGGAACCTGCTCCGCTATTCACGGGGCAGGGAGAGAACACAAGGTGAAGAAGCTCATGGCGTGAGCTTCACCCTGTTTCCTGAGCAACAGACCAAATGGTCTTGGCTTGGAGAAAATTAATTTAATGCTAATTAAAAAATACTTGGATGATAGTGAGAAACAAAGACAAAACCCCCTGCACTTACCCCAGGTCACCTTCAACCTTTAATCCCACCCCATCCCCTCCTGTCCCCAGCATGGGTGCCCACTCCAGCACGGACTCCCCTCACAGAGTCTCAGAGTCCCCCCCATCACCTCACAGAGCTCCCTGTGTGACTGCACTGCTGCTGGTGCCAGGCACCTGTGCCAGGTACATTCGGTGACTAGCTCATGTTAATTTATTTTTGCTTGGAATGTTTTCTAATTTTTTTTTTAACCTCAGGGTGTGAAGGAACCTCAGTTTACCAGGGTTGAGTAGAGTTCCAAGCTAAGATTTTAAGTCATGTTACTTAAGAAACTGAATGGTTGGACAATTGAAAAGAAATTTGTCTGACCTTAATAATAACATGCTTTGCATTGCAGTTTTGTCTTGTATTTTTAAAACTTCAATAAAAATTCAGTTGTGTGTGAGTACAGGCTAAAGCTGGGGATGACCTTGATTGGCAGCACAGAGGAGTGTCAACCTGAGGGGGTTCTTGTTAGGTTAGGGATTAGTTGTGGAAGAACATTTTCTTGGTTCATATTTCCACAATTTGCCACATTCAAAAAGTGAGGGAATGTTTGTGAAATATGCCAAGAACAAACAGCTAGGAGATTCTGTGATGGTAGTGATAGAAAAGGGATATTTCCACTTCAAGAACCCAGATGGCCTTAAAAAGTGAATGGAGGATCACAGAGTTTAAGGTTAAAAAGTGCATATTAATGGATTTGGTAACTCTACACACAAGCTGAAAAACCTGAGGGATGTTAAAGATATTGGTGTATTCTTTAATCAGAGCCACCAATATTAAGCAAATCAAAAAAATGAAAGAAAATGTGTATGTTGTTTTGTCTGGTAAAGCTGGGAGTCATTTAACACTACTCTGTGAGGTGTTGGTGAGATGTCATCCTCAACAATACATGTAGTGTTGATTGCTTTTAACAAGAGAAAGTCTTTCATTATATAAAAAATTCAGCATGATATGCATATAAAGATTTTGGGACTCTCCTGAGGGCTCAGAACACTGGCAAGTGTGGATGAAGTATCAAAGAAGGTGATAAATGCTAATTCAGAAAGTCACAGCCAGGCTTTCATCAGGAAGAGTGCTGGCTAAGAGTAAGGAAACCCAGAGTGATTTTTGGGCTAGGGGTTATTAACTTCACACATTTAGGTTTTGGAAGACACAGTGCAGTTCCACACAGAAAGCCAAGGTTTCCTTTCTAGCTCTTAAATGAATTATTGATAATCTCCCACTCCTGTGCTTAATTTCTACTCCTTTTCTGTAACATTTTCTAATCTTTTTGGCTACCCTCTTTAAACAAACAGTCCTAAAGCCAATTTAATATGTTAGTATACATTGCTTAGGACCATATAATATATTCCTTCCCAAATTCTTCTTTGTTGAGGGAACATGAGAGGAGAATCTTTAACCTTTCTAGATACATATAAGTGGCTTCAGAATACAATGAAGACAGTATTTCACTTATTGGTGTTTCAGATGTTTGGAGAAAACATCTGGTATATTTGACCAGTGTGATGGACAGCTGTGAGTCTTCTCTCAATGGCTTGACTCATATTTGCTGTGAGGCATGTTCCTCTTTAGATTTTTGAAGATCAGCCATGAGAACTGATTCATCCATGATTCATGATCCTGTGCATTTAGCCGTTTTTCTTCATGAATGCTTTTTTTCACAAGGCTGAACCTCTGAATCTGCTGGTAGCAATTAGGGAGTTTATCTCTGCCAGAATGTTGAGCCCCTCAGCAACACAGATAAAAGCTTATAGAAGTGGTTTGGGATTTTTTTTTTGTTTGTTTTTTTACAAAACCTGATACACAAACACAGGTTTTTGCTGTGGTATGTTTATAAAAGAGCATGGTATATAAACTCTATAGTTAGGGCTTTGTGTAATAGTAGAAGAAAGGTAAAATGGTTTTAGTTTGTTTTACAGAGATGTGAAATTTACTGTGTTTATGGAAACATGTTTTTCAGAAGCATGATGTGGTAAAGGGCTGCCCAGTAATCTGTTAATTCTTCATTAACCTTTGGATAGTTACAAGGATCACTTACTATAACTCCGGAATAATATCTGGAGTTTTTAGGAGGGACCCTGGAGTTACTGTCACTTTTCTAGGATGCTTTAGTCACCACAGAAACCAGAAAGCGAAGCAGAGTAAACATGGGATCTGAAAAGGGGTTATCACTTGGTCTGCTTTGCTCTGCTCACCCTAACCTTGTAGGTCCCCTCCCCATTCTGCCAAATTCTCTCTTGTTCCTGTCATGCCAAAGGAGTCTTAAGAGGAAAGGTTTAGCTTTGGGCACTGCTGCCTCTTCCCTTCTTAGATGAGGCAGGTTTCCTTAGGCCCAAATTACTTTCCTCACAAAGGCTTCAGGAAGAATAAATTACGACGAAGCCAAAGTTTCCTCCCTCAGATGCCTAGTCACACACACATGGAATGAGGATAGGATAATTCTGGTCTATTAAGATGTGGATAACTGCCACCAGATAAATTACTTCCTAGCAGTTTTGCAAGATGTGTAGGGAATGAGGGACATGGATGCTGGCCAGCTGCTTCTCTCGGTGAGTGTTACAAACCTGACAGAACTGCAGGCTCTAATAAAAAAAGCAGGCTGGTGCAACCTTACTGCTAACCAGAATGTTGTCAGAGTACAGGAATTGAAGTAATAGCAACACTAGTGGTATGTGGAGTAAGACTTTTGGTGGGAATGCCTGTGTATTTGTTATTAATGAGTTTGATTCACCTCTTAGTGTTGCTCTGTGAATAAACTCACAGTATGAATGTGCCCTATATATATATATCTCACTAGTAGATTGAGATTACTTTTTTTTTTTTTTTTTTTTACCCTGAGAGCTAGGAGATGCTGTACTGCTGCTCTGAGTTCAGAAATAAGAGGAAAAGGGGCATGTGTGTGTACCCAGAGCAACTGCAAGGTTGGGACAGAAGCACAAGGCACTACACCTCCCAAACTGAGAGGGCTTACGGCTGCACTGGAAGAGCCTTTTTGTGCAGGAGTTGCATGATTCAGACAGAATTCCTTGCTGCTTGGAATGATGTTTATTTTAATATGAAACCAGCTATGGACTGTAGGTTTTCCTTGATCCTGTCTCCCTACTCCAAATAATGTGGGGATTGAAGGGAACCTAGTTTTTGTTGGTTTTCCCTTGCTCCTTATATATATTCTTTGCTGGAAAGAAGTCCCCTTTCTGCCTCACATATTGATAATATTCATATAACAATATGAATATTGAGATTCATATTGTTTTATTTGAAGCATTTCTATTTGAGCTGCTTTTCTTGAACACCTTACCATCAGTGGAGAAAAACCAAAATGTATAAGACTTAGAAACTGTCTGATCAGTTTTGGGCACTTGACCTTAGCATGATATATCTTGCACCTTAAGATTTTCTGTTCTTGCATATGTCTCAAATTTAGATTAGATCAATCTCACCCTTACTACTGATTTATTGAGCCATTGTGTAAAAGGGAAAATGCCAAAGAGGCTTCCAGCAAAACCAGAGAAATTTTATCATAAGAATATTAAAAGAATAAAATTTAAGACAACAGTCTATTTAAGACAAAGAATAGAAGGTGGTTAATAACTTAACTGTTCCTTCCATATGCAGTGTTTGGCAACAATTGAAATTTCCAGAACTAAATAGACATCTGTGGAGGTTTTGCTACACCCAGACTGAGGCTCTAGCAAAGCTGAGTTCTCTGTGGAGTAGATGCATGTGAAGTAGTAGTAGAGTTTAATTTATTTATGTAGCTCTAGTGTTTCAAGGGAAGAGTTTGAGCCATTTTCCTAGGAGGATTGCTGAATCTGGTTTTGAGAGAGAAATTTTTATCCTAATGGTCCTAGGGGTGTACAGCATTTCCCTAGGACATGGGGGAATTGTTTAGACAGACACACTATGCCTGAAACTTTTCCAATAAGGATTTCTCTCCAGCAATAGAAGGCAGAAGATGTTTTTCTGGGGTTCTTTACTTCAGTGTTCAAAATTTATTAAATTGCAGTTGTGAGGCAATATGCATTTTTGTCAAAATGCACGTCATTTTTGTCAAAACTGCACTTGAGTTGCAGTCTTTGAGTAAAGGCTGGATACATCCATCTGCATCAACATGTTTTCAGTTGTATTTACTACATTGCTTTTCTCTGGTGTGACCCTATTTTACCAAAGAATTTTGAACTCCATATGGGATATCTTTTATTTGGTTTTAGGCTTTTTACATTTTTGGGGGTTTTTCCAAATTTGTAGCTTGATACTAAATTTTTCAAATTTCGTATTTTATGAAGAGAAAAAGCTACTTTACAATTGTATCACAACAAAGCTGCATTTTCAATATTTTGTAGAGGTACTGCGTTACAAGCATGTAATTTGTGAACTCAAATGCACTTGAATAATGATTTCTAATATAGGACGCCTGATTTTCTGGGGTATGTAGAGTATTTAGAGATAATCTGTTGAAGTTAATTTCAGAAAAAGAGATTCGTATATGTTCTGCATTCTAGCTTTTTTAAAGGTTTCTGTGGGCCCCTTGGTGTTTTTGTACTTACAGATGGGAAAAGGCTGGAAAACAATGTCTTAATATTAGAAATACCTCATAGTTCTGCAGAATTATTTGAGTGAGAGCAGACCTAGACAATACAGTAATTTCTGTACAAGAGGATTATCAGAACATTCCCAGTTTTGGTACAATGATACTTTTCTGCATTATTAAATAGCTTTCTTGGTGGTACAGCAAATTTGTGAAGTATTCCTGATGTACAGAGCAAAACACAAAATAACCCCCAGACAACGTGGAAGATCTGTGCGGATCTCAGCTTGCTGGAGCTTCTCGGTTTCTGTAAAAGATCACTAATGCTGCCTTTTATGTTTGAGGCTCTATAAAATACAGAATATATCTGGTTTTCACCTTCCCTTTGCACAAGATGTACAGCAACTGAAATCCTTTCACTTCAAGGAAATTATTTTGGATTTAGAGAAATCTATGATTACACCTAGAGTTGACCCATCTTTGAGTAATCAGGGACATTATTAGTTGTAAATGAAATTTACAAAGGTCTGATGCACAGTAAAAATAAAGCACATCAGTAATGGGTATGGTTTTGCATGTGAGCTGCTCTTGGGCAAGATCTCATGCCTCAAAAGATCAATTACAATCTGAGTTTCTTCAAGCAGCCATGGCTGTCTGGAAGGCAGAGAAGTATCTGTGAATCTGGCTGGGAGGGGTGATGAAAATAGGGGAAATTTTTTTTTTTCTGCTTATTATGGTCTTAAATCTGAAATAGCAACAAATGAGAAATGATTGTTTGGGTTTCTCTGCTAACAGGCATTGAGCAGTGTCAAGGCTTTTTCATTGTACAAGTGAAAATATTTTTCTAACTGCAAAAATTGTAACTGTCTTCAGATCAAAGGGAGTTTTCTATTTTGGGCCTGGCAGTCGTTGTCAGTCCTCTGTATTAATAGCTGAGTGGGGTCTGACTGCGAGCACGGTGTAAGCTGAATGGAACCTTGTGTGACTGTGCTAACGACCAGACAGCTGGATTGGGCTCTACATTGCTCTTGTGGCCTTGAAGGCAGCTTGGAAGCAGCTACAAAGAGTAAAAGGAAGTTGGTAGTAGTGAATACATTGTGGGATTGATGAATTGAGCATGTGCTGGTTAATACAGCCAGTTTTGAAGTGCAATGTGTTTTCAACTGAAGCTGTTAATTTAAAGAACTTCCAGTCAATAAAATGACATTCCAGCCCATGAAAAGGTAAGGCTTTTTGCCAGGGCTAACAATGGCCCTTGGTTTGCAGAACAAATGGGGAAAGCCTTTTAATGCTGATTTTTTTTTTGTTGTTTGTTTGTGTTCTGGCTTAGGACTAAGTATTTAATCAGTCAGTTACAGATTACTTGTTGATTTCAAATCATTTGAATTTATCTAGTGTTTTTCCCCCCCTAGGGATTCTACAAATGAAACTACTGCACACTCAGATGCTGGCAGTGAGCTTGAAGAAGCAGAAGTCAAAGGAAAAAGAAAAAGGGGCCGTCCCGGCAGGCCTCCAGTATGTGTAATTTTGTTTTGTTTTGTTATGCATCTATTTAAAATTGGCTGCAGACTCTTTTTCATCTGATCATCTTGTGGTCACATAAATAGGCTTTTTATGAGTCCTATGTCAGACTTTATGAAGACTTGTAGTATGAAATATTTATCAGATTGATAAGCAAACAATGTTTGGAGTGTTTAAAAAGGGACATAAAAATGACCTCATAATAGCTATTAATTTTTCTTTTGCTAGCTGCTTACATGAACAATAGAGTTTTGTTTTTATTGTCATTACAACATTCTTCTAAGACACGAGAATAACCTCACAAGAATAACTCAGAATAACTTCAAGAAGAAAGAATAACTTTCTTCTTGAAAGTCATAATGGACTTTAAGTGACAAATGACATTTGAGCCATCCTTTTATTACTGATAATCTCTTAATGCGAATGGAAGAATCACAGCATGATATTAACTAGATGCCTCAGAAAATCTGTTAACACATTTAAAAATTCATGTGATTGACATACACTGCATCCTGCTTACAGATTGGGAGCATCAGCCTATCCTCTGGTACAGTGCAGCAGGTGATACTGCTGCCTTTGTCTCTGCTGGCCCATCAATAGGAACATACAGAAACAGTTCTCTGTTGCGCAGGGTATTTAAGAAGGCTTTCTTTTTTATTTTCATTTATTTTATAAAATAGCCAATTTATTGGATAATAAAGGGGAAGTTCTGTGTGTCATGTTTTCCTTCATCATGGTTCTTGAAGGTAATAATTTTAATTCTTTTGGTGGTATCACTTGAAGTACACACTGTGGAATAAGACTTTTGGTGGGAACACCTGTGTGTGTGTTATTTATGAGTTTGATTCGCCTCTTAGTGTTGCTCTGTGAATAAACTCACAGTATGAATGTGCCCTGTATACGTATCTCACTAGTAGATTAATTTTTTTTTCTTACCCTGAGAGCTTTGATCCTAAGGTTTATCTCCTTAACCATGGGCTGGTGAGGCTGTGAGAATGGACAGAACCATGTGTTCCTCTCAGATGTGCTGACCAAGCTGGAGCAAATTCCTCTTTACTCTTGGTTTTCAATTTGTGTCACAGTCTCTGGACTTACACTCGGTGCCAACATTTTAAATCCTGGTCTTTTCTGGGCACGTTGTCTTCCTTTTTTAAAGTTTTTGAACACTTTCCTGTGATGCCTATATTCTTAATCAGATAAATGGATTTGCTCATGAACGTGGAGGTTCTTTAGGGGAAGCTTTAAAGAAGCATGTGAAGAGAGCAGCTCATCTGTTTACATAGCTTGTAAGCAAAGGGCAAAATGAAAAATTATCTTACAAATATTTCATTAGTAAATCTATGGGGTTTTGCAGCTCTAATAAAAAAAACCAGTCTGGTGCAACCTGATTGCTAATCAGAATGTTGTCAGAGTATAAGAATTGAAGTTATAGCAACACTAGTGGTATTCTGTGACCAGCACCCACTCACTGGAAGGGAAAAAGGTGAATGTTACAAAAAGCTTTTCTCCTCCCTCTGTTTCAGTTTTTTAGTAGCTCCCATGTGAACATTTGCTGAAGCACTCTACTGGTCCTGCTGTCAGGTTTCTTTGGGAGGAATTGCTCATTTTGCTTAGAACAACTCCAGGCTCATTAGGTGTGCGTGATTGTGTAGTGATGAACATGCAGAGGAAGCGGTCGTTGCTTCATTCACAAAGTGATAGGCTATAAGCCGACTGCTGCTGCTAAGGAGCCAGACCTTAGGGTTATCACAGGTGATTCTGTGGAAGCTTCATCTTACTGCTTAAGAGGGGTCAAAAAACCCCAAATCCAGTCTTAAAACTTAGAGGAAGAAAGTGCAGAATGAAACAAATACAGTGTCCTTTATAAAACTGTAGTTCATTAAAATTTGGAGAAATTTGCTCAGTTCTATTTTCTCTTTCCTTTTTGACCTCCATCCCAGAATCTCAAGCAAGAGTATATTAGGACTGGAAGAGTTTAAGAGAGGAAAAACAATGTGCTCCTTTATGGAATGGGGCTCGGGAGGTCTCATTGCAACCTCCTACTCAGACTGGGGTCAACTTGGGGATCAGACCACAGTGCTCATGGCTTTTCCAGTTTGCTCTTGAAAACCACCAAGGCTGGAGACTGCACAACGTCTTTCAGGTGCCTGTTCCCTTTTACTTCATAATAAATTTCTCCCTTGGTTTTTCTACAAAAAAAAAAAGCCCCAAAAGCAAAAAGCCACGCAGTGTCTAATATCCTAGAGGAGAAATGCAAACACATCGAAAGGCTAGTCGGGGCAATTGAATTTACAGCATTACTTGATGTTGAAAGCCAGGGACGTGGTAATTGTATTGTTTTAGCAAACTGTGTTGCTAACCCAGCCACTTCCCTCAGGCGAATTGCCTGCTTCTTACAGGAGAGACAGCTCTGACATTCCACCCCCCCCAAGCTCTTCACTACTGATTTTTGTCTCCTTCACAGCTACCATCTACCTTAACTGTCAGATATTAAACAGATTAAAAGATTTGGTTGAATTCAGATGTATTTTTCTCAACTGAGATTTAGCTTAGATGGTTTTTACTTCTGTTAAAGACCTGAGGAAAGGTAGCCCAAAGGCTCATGTGGGTTTTGTGGCTGAGATTTTTTTCTAACTAAAATATTATGGTCTAATCAGATTTGATCTCTTCCTGCAAATGCTGATTTGCCCGTGTCCTTAGGCTTTCCCAGCTACAGTGGCACATCTGCCATAAACATAGTGACCTCTTTTGGAAAGGGACTTGACTTTGTGCTGCATGGTCCTATTACAGAGCTACATACAATATACTCCATTAAATGTATGGATGTGTTTTAAACTCTGCTGAGTGTCACAGAAGGGACTTGACCTTTTATCAGAAAGATATACTACTACAAGAGGATTTTCCAGACTGTTTTCCAAAGAAAGACATTCTTCTCTGCAGATTTGAGACCTCTGTAAGAAGATGGTGCTCGTTTGAAAAATTGCCTTTTGTAGCAAATGCCTCTTCAGTGCCTAGAACTGTAATGTTTTGGGGGTACCTTCACTTTCTAAAAGACTTAGAACTAGTTGATCTTTAAGTCCTTTCAACCCAAGTAATTCCATTCTAAAGCACTGCTTTTCAAGTAGTCCCGCCACTTCTATACTCTATTATAATAAGTACTTGACTGAGTTGGCTAGACAGTCAATTTGCGAAGAGATTAAGTGCACTGGTCTTGCCCAATAGCTCTCAGAATCTAACCTGATTGCCCTGAATTCCCCAGCCCTTGCTGTGAATTTAGCAGGGGTTGCACCATGTCCTGCTCTGGTGGCTGGGGCTGCCATTGCCCATGGACCTTTCTAAACCCTGAGTCTTGCAGACAGGATGCCTGTGAGGTGACTGGCCAAGAGCTGAGTATGTCCAGCCAGTGGGGTATTGTGGTGCATGTATTTGTGATACTGTATGTGAGGATATCATCTGGCTACGTATTTTATGAATTCCGTATGGTCTGTTTAAGGAGTGACCTATAACAGTCTTCTCCTTGAAGTTCTGAGTAGCATTGGCCAAAATGCCCTCTGCGTCTGCTGCGTTATTGAAGTATGGGCATGAACGTGCTCTCCTGTTCTGCATAGGTGATTTGAAAGCCTAAGGGCTTATGGTGCTACGTAGTGTTCACAGTAGTGAGCTCAGGCTCAGATCAGTTATTTATCTGTTATTTTTTGTCTCTCTCTTGGATCAATACTGTTCAGCATTGTTGGGATGCTTTATTTTAAAATTCCTGGCCTCACCTTCCCAAGAGCTCAGAATAGCTTGGCTTAAACCTCAGCTGTTGGAGCATGAGGGTGTGATAGAGATCCCTGGCTCTATTTCAGATTCGAAGTAGGAGTAGACAGATGTAATCTCCAATTCAGAGGACAGGGAGAAACATCAGTTTGTCTGTTCCAGAGGTGGCAATATGGAGATCTCTGCTGGTTTCTCTTTCATCCCTTACTCAGAGCCACAGCGTGTTTAAAGCAAGATGGAACGAGGCACTTCTGATCCTTTTGTCCTCGACAAAGCTGGTACAATTTTGCTTCCAGGTCTTATTGTAGTTTTTGGTATGGAGGAGACAGACCACAATGCCTTATCTTTGCATTCATATGGGAAATTTTAACTTTGCAGCAGAGCCCTGGCCTTATTTAATCTTGCAGCATAGATGTTAGATACATCAGGGGATTGAGTTTTGCGTCTAGTTCCAAGTCATACGTGTCCTGATTAATAACAGGGAGGAATCCTCTTAGAAGAATTTCTTTTCATAGCAGTGGAGCTTTGTGGTTGGTGTGATTTACATGAGTGTCCTGTTTGAGCTTGCCTGCCTGATGGTTTAGGTCTGTTCCTTAAAACTGAATTAACTCTGTAGTTCAGTAGAAATGCAATGCATCTATAACATCTTAGCGAAGACTTTTTTTATCCTGTCACCTGTTGCATTAGAAGTTTTCCTTTTAAGCTTTTGATGGGATGGTCCTTGTATTTTTGGCAATCTAATCTATTCTTCATTTTTCTGTGGAAATAGTCTTTTTTTGGTAGTAATTGCCTCAGCTAGAAGAATTGAAATTATTCAAGCATTTATAGCATACTCTCTTAATTCTTTAAGATGACTTTTAGAACTCTTGATAGATTTTTAAACAAGGGTGGAAAATAGCCTCACCACTCCCCAACACTGCCTCTGCTTTTTTTTGTCCTGAACTGCAAGTGGTGCAGCTGAAGCAGCTCTGGATGCACCGGGTGTTAGGGGACCTGCATCTGTCTTTATTTGCAGGATGAGGCTTTTCACAGAGAACACCCTGTTTGTTTGTATGACCAAAACAGTCCAAAGGGACTGACTGTTGGAATCCAAGAACCTTCTCCCTAGATAACCATGATGGTGGTATGAAATGTGTCATAATCCTTTTCTAATCAGGATTAATTCAGAAAGACCTCAAGCATTACTTTCTTCCACTTAACACGAGCTTATAGTGCAGAGGCCTCTTAAGAGTCTGGTGCCTTGGAGAGGCAAGTTCTTCATTCTTACTTAAGTGGAGATTAAAAAACTTCTTCCACCTTCCCTGGGAAATGAGGTATTTATTTCTCTAAATGATTCATGGTGTGACTGCACATACAGGCCATCATTTTCATATGGGGTATTAGGTGGTATTACTGACCTGTAGCGCTTTTACTGCCTTTGTTTCTTCATGAGCTGCATCAGATCCACTTGGGGAATGTTGGTGGAAAATGTCAAGCTACTTCCACTCTTTTTTTTGGTAGTGCATGAATTAACTTTCACTGTATTACTTGATTTTACAAATGTGGGTCACTTTTTTGTCTTCACAGTAATTTTGAAGACATGAAAGGAAAAGTATTGTGTAGCTAATTTGTTACGAAATCCTGAACTGTCATCATTTTAGTTTAACTGCAGTCGAGGTGAGTGTTTTGTTTCCTGTTTGCATTTGTTTAAGCCTTAAAGCAACAGATAAGGTATGTGACCATCAATACGGCCATTTTTAGAGTTGCTTCTGTGATAAATTCTGGAACTTCTGAGTTTTCTAATCTGGTGTATATAAGCCCTCAGCTTTCATTGTTGTCACAGATCTGAAAAATCATCACAGATCTGAAAAATCATCAGTAATTTCTGTTTTCATTTGGCACCTCAGTTTATTTTGATGCTACACAAGCCTGACTGTTGTGGGTTTCAAAGTGAAAGCACAAATGCAAGTGCTGCAGACTCTCATCTCCAAGCAGCACCTTTCTTGGTGTGGGATTAAAAAGCCTCAAGCATTCTTACCTTGTCATGCTGCTTTATCCTCCTTCAGGCAGTCCTAATTCACCTGCTTCAGGTGGGAACTTTCTGGCTGAAAGGTGTAAAGTGGCATGAAATAACCACAATTGTTGCTTCCTCTAGAATTCAGAGGTTGTGTTTTTCCTGTATCTTGATGAGCATTTGGTATCCAGAGGAGTATTTGGATCCAGAGGAGTAGACCTGCTACAAATTCATCCTAATCTTATGAAACATCTCATTCTACACCTGTCAGTGATAATCTGACAGGTTTACTGGGGCCACACTCATCCTCAGGCAGGGCTGTTCCTATGTGGAAGCTCTTCACAGTGTTAGAGAACAGGGGTTTTTGTGTTTGGCAGAAGGATCACCCTTTCCTGTGAGTGCGTCTCTTTTCTGGGATGCAGTGTTACCTGTGCCTGGCATCCTCAATGCCAAATGCAATTCTTAGATTTGTAGCTTTCATAACTGCACTTTCAAGAGCACTTTGCCTCTGGAGGTATGCCACAGATATTCTGTGTCATGAATGAGTCTTCTTTTGTTTCTGTGAATGTACCTGCCCTTGCTTTTCCTTCATGTGCTCCTTCATGTGCATGTCTCCATCCTGGGATAGAATACCTGGTTGGAAGGGACCTCACAGATCATTGGGGTCAACGTTGTCTGTCAAAAGCACAATCTTAGGAAAGACCCCAGCACCCTGTCCAGCTGAATCTGAAGTGTCCAATGTTGAGGAACCCCCAGCTTTGCTGGGGAGATTATTCCAATGGCTGGTTTCTGGTCTCTGTGAAGTAGGATTTCCTTCTGAACTTTGTGCTCAGAGGTAGGAACCTGTGTGATGCTCAAACCTGTCAACATGGCCTGCAGAGTTTCTTGTTGTAAATTTGGAGACACTACGTGTAAACAATGTTTGACAATAGCATTGTAATGTTGTGTGTTAATGACTAAGGGAATGCCATGTGCTTTGTGCTTGCAAAACTTTAGAGCACCAGGCAGTTGCTGGAGGATCTATGTATTACTTGCTTTCATATTTACATTCTGGAGTGGGATTGAGTTTGAGCTTCCTGCCAGATGCCTGCTGGGTGGAAGTGCTGATGGTTGGTTGCCCTTACCCTAGTGCCTCTCCACCTGAAGACAATGTTAATCCTTGCCTAGCTCAGAAAGTTCCCATTTTGGATTTTCTTCAGTTTCTAGCAGAGAATCTTGTCTACTTGTTTTGTCTTTTGAGGCAGGATTCAATACAGATCCTGCATCTGGATTTAGCTACCCCAGCTTGGATACAGAATGGCTTTTGTTAGACACAAAATTTGCTTTCTCTGCTGTGAGAGATGTTCTCATTGTAAAAAAAGAAAAATAGTGACATCAGAGAGAAATTTTGAGTAGACTCAGTAATATATCTGGTGTTAATTCAGGGCCAAGATATGGAGGTATTTACTTGGGTCTGAAGAATCTGTCTTTATCCAGTAATTTGTCAGAAGTACATCTGTCAGTTATTTCTGTACCTCTTCTGAGGACTCAGTGGTAATCTCACCCTTCCAATTCAAACTAGGAGCCTTGGTGAAAGCACCTCCCTTTTCCCAGGATACCTGACAAATGGAATTTAAACTGGGCATTTACATGTCTAGTGATTACACATTTTGAGCCTGTGAGCATAGTACTCATGCTCAGGTACTGAAGCAGGTGGCTTTTTCCATTGGTTTCATTAACAAGGTAGCTTTGGATATGTGCATTTCACACCAATCTTTTACTTCCTTTCCCTTAATCCGTGCAGCGTTTAATACCTCCTTTTCAACTGCATGTTGAGAAAAACTGAGTGTAGAGGGGGTTTGCATTAGCTTCTGTGAAGGGCATCAGTTTGCATTCAAGTTTTCATTTAGCAGTCCTTGTAGCTAGGTGAAGTATTAACTGTCACTCAGATTGAATAAGTGCATGGATTATATATCTCAAAAGAGTCAATTTACTTCTAATTCTTTCCCGTTTTATTAAATAGTGATCTCATGTCTCTTTGGGGCTCAGTAGTACTTAAACATTTCATATATTGATAATATTCTTGCTGTTACAGGCAGCTTTGCACATGTTTAAAAATTCATTGAGGGAGATAGTATTTTGATCCTAAGTGCAAATGTTATCCAAAAATCTTCACAAAGATTGTACCTTTTTTTAGGCTTTCCAGCTTGCATTTCTATGCAAGTCCTTAATTGAATATTTGCAAGAGGCAACTGCACCCTACCTTGCCCTTTTCTTCAGCTCTCTGGCCCCTCCCCTTTTAAGGCAATGATCCCGTTTAAAGCATGGGGAAAGTTGGATGGCAGGGCTGTCTTCTACCAGCTCTCTGCCAGAAATAAGATCCCTTTCCTCTGCAGTAAAATTCTCAATGTGTCTGCGCTGGAATATGCAACCGAAATTGTTCTTTACTGGAAGCTTTAGTAGAAACTTGGCTGCCAGTATACTCATGGCGTTGTTTACTAAACGATGCCATGAGGGTATTGTCCTAAGTTTAATCTTTGAGTTGCTTATGTATTGTTTTCTTTAACATAATTCCTCAAAATAGCTTCATTGTTCTGTGGAAAACAGCAGCTTTTGCTTTTGTCTGCTTCACAGTGGGGAGAAAGAATAGAATATGGAAGTAAGAAAGCTGATGATATTTTTCCCAGATTTTTTTTTGTTTCTGTTGCACAGGTAACTTAAATTCAGAGCAAATGGTTCACTAGGTGAATCTTTACAGGTGGTATCCATACCACCTGATTAAAACCTTGATGAATCCAAGGAAAATTTACATTAAATAATTTAGACTCAAAGGGAAAAAATGTTTTAACTCATAAAATGTTGAAGCCAGGGGCTGTTATGGTGAGCTACTAAATCTGGCTGTACAAGTTTGGTGATTTGTGTTGAAGAGCTGACTATGTACACAGGTTCATATAAAAGTTGTATGAAAATGAGAATACAGAAAATGTTAATATAGCAAATGTATTTTTAATAACTTGATGTCTTAGAAAGATCATTAGTTATTCTAATGTCTGTGTTGTGTAAGGAACTGACACGAGCTGGTACTCCAGCTTTGGGAGTTCACCACTACTTATCTTGGTGTGGTGGTGGCTTTTCAATAGTTCCTCAACAACTACTGATAAATAAAATTATACGTACCTGACCGGATAAAGTTCTGAGCAACCTGGTTGAATTTCCTGGCTGACCCTGCTTTGAGCAGGAGGTCAGTCTGGAGACCTGGAGATGCCATCCAGCCTGGGTCATCCTGTGATCCTTGTGTGTGTGTATATGCGTGTGCGGGTGTAACGGTGTAATATTTATGTTTCATTTATAAAGAAAGGCTGGGTGATTTCAGATGTAGCTGTAATAAACTTTCACTCTGCTGGTTTTCTTTGCCCAGTCTGCCACTAAGAAACCCCGGAAGTCTCCAGCGGACAAGGGGCGTTCTGACGCCGGAGCTCGAGGAGCGAGTCGTGGGAGAGCCAATGGCCACCCGCAGCAGAATGGAGAAGGGGACCCTGTCACTTTGTTTGAAGTGGTTAAGCTGGGCAAGAGTGCTATGCAGGTAAAACATCTGCTTGTGTTCCCCCTTCACAGTTCAATGCATCCTGACTGGAGTCCAGTCTAAGCTGTGCTTTTGTAAGCAATTGCATTTTCTCATTACTATATTGGTCCAACAGACTGTGTATGATAAAGTACAGGACTAAGTGGGCTCTGATTGAGGGCTGTCGTGTATCCTTCTGAAGAACAAGAGACCTGGCAGAAATTCATGTGTTTTAAATTTTCCATTGTTTTGTTCATTACTCCTAAGTTAAAAATATATGTTGGTGGTTCTGGTATTAAGCAGTCCATTAAAGAATATCCTGTAGCAAGTTTTATAGGGGGAAAAAGCATATGAAATTAATGATGAATCCAAGCCTATTTTGTTCACTTGGTTTTTCAAGAATACCTTCTGACACAAGCAGTTTGGAGTCCTTTGCACTGGAACTTGCATTCCTGCTGTCCCCCTCAGGGCAGCAGATGAAGGCTAAACTAGTTGCCTAGACTTCCACTGAGTCTGAGGGAAAATATGGTCACATCCTGAAGGAAAATTTTTCATTGTAAAAGAAGTAAGATAGTGGTAGTTGCCTCTAGAAATGTTTCTTACCCCCTTCTACGTCAGTAGGTCAGTGGTCTTACGGGATGTGTGAGCCAGATGAGTTGCACCTCAAGACCCTCCCCAGACAATTGGTTTTGACAGTGCTATGTAGTTTTAGTAAGCTGCTGTGCTGCAGCTCTTGGTTTTGGTACTGAGAGGAGAAACGATGGGCCCAAAACATTCTCCAGCCTGGGCAGTGCAAGGCCAACAGTTGTTCCTACTCTGAAGGATTGTTTAAGCAAACCTCCTTTGCATTTCAACAGCACAGGACTTAGGCAGTGTCAGTTAGTTTGTTTCGGTGCTGACTAACATGAGAAAATTAAAAATTAGGAAAATTAGGTGCCAAGTCCCATTCTCAATATTACTTTTAATGTAGCTAAAAGCTAACTGTCTTCAACTCCCAGAGGAATCAAGTATTCCAAATGAGTGAAAGTTGTTGAAAATTTTCTGTCTCAAATCTGTGGAAAGTCTGACATGTAATTTTAAAGCAGTAATATGCAGGAAGGAAATGAGAATTTTTGTTCTTCATAGTTTCTGTGTTTACTCTTATTCAGGATTGACCCTTCTTATCTAGTAGGTGAAGACAGAACAAATTTACTCCTAACAAAGCCACAGATTCCTTCTACCTTTTTTTTTCTACATTAGAGCTTCCAACTTTGTTTGGTTTTCAGCACTTTTCAAATTTGGTTTTTGGCAGGAATCGAGACATCTGGAGTCTATTTTCTGGTTTCACTGTGGTACAGAACGTACAATGTGCTTAGTGTAGTGTATTTGACTTTGAGTTATTGATATTTGCAGAAGCCAAATGAAAAGGAATGGGCAATGACTCTGTGTTTGTGTGTGTGTGTGTGTGTGTGTGTGTGTAACTGACTTTGACACATTTTATCTATTTCAAAAGAGATGCTGACACAAGTCTTCTGCAGATTAATGCAAAAAATAAATTGTTTTCATGTTTGTATGAAGAAACCTTTGGAATTCAGATACAAAGGAATTGTTTTGAGAAGTGGAGAAGAATTTGTATATGCATGTGTAGGTGGATGTGTCTGTATATTCATGTATACATACATGTGTCACATATACATAGACACATACATGATTAATCCATGTGCCCAGCCTGCAGGTAGCCAAAAAGTACACACCACAGTCTAAGCTGGGGAGAAATTATATGCAAATAGTAAAGGAATAGGCAAGAGTATTTGAAGGCCTGGGTTGCAAACAGGCATAAATGACTTGAGGAATAATTTCAAGAGTATGCATTGCTTGGACACCTTTGAAAAATTTACTGTTGGTAAAAATATTAAAAAAAACCAAAAACAAACCAAAAAACCTATAGTAGGAAAGAGAATGCATTTAAAATGTGATTTAATATTTTTTAACTTGTACTTCTGGACAATAATCTCATGTGAAACCAAGGTTCTAGAAACCAAACTGATTACTGTTTTTATATTTGTATTTTTCTGTAATAGCTTAGGGATTTTGGTGTAACAATTAAGAATGTTTGACATTTTTGCTTTTCATAGTTTTATTGCAGGTTTCTTTGTGGCCCATTTTAGCAATTTTATCAGTATTGCAATTTTTTAAAACAAGTGCCATATATTTGTATTTTTCTGAACCTATTATTTCTCAATATTTAGTTCTTTCCCTGTAATATGAGCATACATTTTTTTCCTAGTGCTCCTAAGTTTGCTTCCAGCAATGAAAACCCAGGAAAATTAAATTAAAATATTCTGAGATCACATGAAAATCATGTGCTTTCATTTTTTATTTATCTGCCCCAGCTATTTGCTCATAGAATTTGTTTTATTAGTTGGATTTTTCCGGCTTTGTGATGCCAATTTATGGAAGTCTGTAGCTGAATTCAATTTTCACTTCTTTTAAGCTTCACTCTTTTGGTTCTCACAGCAGGATTCATATAATACTTCTTCAGGCTTATTGTTAGTTGCTTCTTTCAGGGAAATAAAACCAGGTTAATATTTTGTATTTCAAGTATACATAACTTCAGGGATGCTCTTGGCATAAAATCTTTGCCTCTGTCACAAGGTGCTATTTGTGTCTTGTTTGAGCTCTGTAAATCTATTTGATGCCCACGTTAAGTTAGTATCAGATTGTTGTCAGTGTTTTTCATTTGCTCTGTAACCTTTTGTACAGTTAGTGCTTCAGAAGTTGTTCTGTCAGCAGCTCTCTGTGTATGAAGTATGACATCGCCTGCTGCTCATGTTTTCTGTGGTATATTTTCAAGCATTACTCCATTAAGGCTGTTCACTTTAGAAGTTCTTTAGACTCTGTGGTTTTTATTTTCATAGGCAAACACGAAACTCTTCTGCTTTTTGTCATTTGTCTCTTCCACATATTTATTTTTTAGTGAAGTCATTTTATGGTGACAGCTGTATACACTACATTTCCCCACTCTGAACTTCCATAGGCAGAATGGTCTCTATCAGCATTACTTGCGTGCTCAGCTGCCCACTGGTGGGAATGAAGGCTTGGTTGAGCCTCTGCTCTTCCAGGTGAGCTGCCCAG
This sequence comes from Lichenostomus cassidix, assembly GCF_008360975.1. Classification (NCBI taxonomy): domain Eukaryota; kingdom Metazoa; phylum Chordata; class Aves; order Passeriformes; family Meliphagidae; genus Lichenostomus; species Lichenostomus cassidix. Next base: position 24,331,709 of record NC_139490.1, on the reverse strand, counting down.
GCAGAGACTGACTGGTAGCTAAAATCTTCACAGACATCTCCACATTGGTCTCTGACCCTGCTGTTAAGATCACAGTGAACTAAAGAGCCTGTGATGAGATCAGTTTTTGTTTAGGACGCAGACTGAAAATTTCTCTTGAGTTAGTTAAGACCAATTATCTTTAATGAAGTTTGTACTACTGTTGGTCAAAGCAAGCATAGAAATGTTCTGCTTTCTTGTGTGTAAAGGAGGTGTGTTCCCCCAGAATCTTGGTGTTGATTAGACATAATTCAGAATAAATAATGGCTCCCTTATATGCCAGCAAGCATTTTAAGATAAGTATCCAAAGTGAGCTTTCTAGTTGAAATGGAATTTTTTGTTGTGCCACCTGTTCTTCCTTGTCTTTCCAGAAATCAAGGATGCACAAGGTTCCTCACTGTTCTTCACTGCACATTCTGGCACATGGGGAGTTGTGTCCTCTGAGGTTCCCTCCCTGTCCAAGGAAGGCTGTATTTGTGGCCCTGCTTACCCTGCCTTGAGAAGGCCATCTCTGGCAGCAGCTCAGGCTTATTCCTGATTAGAATGACTGTATAACCATATCTTCCTTAAGCTGGAGGAACTGCATGTATGTTTTTACATAAATACTTGAGATTAAGAACATTAGAGCAGCTCTAACTGGATTACACCAAAAATCCAATAGCCTCTCTCTGACAGTGGCAGTTAAGAAAGAAAATAAGGTGGCAAAAAAGAATTTTGCAGATTCTCCCCACTCCTGTTTTCAGCTCAGGATCAGTGTGGTGTTCTCAGTGGCCTTAATGGCTTTCTCTTCCCTGAGTTTTTCTTCCTCCTGGAAGTCTTTTGGTGGATCATGTCTCTATGTCTGCCTCAGCTATTTCTGAAAGAGATGGTCTTTGAAGATTGATAATATACAGACATACATTAAGCATTATCCATTTTTTTTTTTGTGTTAAAGGCATGCTTTAGTTTAGTTGTCCTTTGTTGTATTTTAACAGTGCTGTATCCTCCAGCGTGAAGGATGGATAATAACTTAGCGTTTCCCCCGATTGTCTCAGAAACTCCTTAGGAATTTGAGTGCGCAGTCTCTAAAGTTTACAGGGCAAATGACTGCATCTATTATTGACGTTTAAACTAGTGTTTTAATTTTGTTAGGCAGATTTCTTCTGCAGCCTAATCTTGCCTTGCTTTTGGTTGTATGCTACTGAATTAAAAGAAAAAAAATCAAAACTAGGTACAAGTTTTCATGGTTGGTACACATTTGGGAACAATTTAGCCACCAAACGAAGCATTAATTAATTAGAAGGGTATCCCTTAATACCAAATGAATTTTTCTGCAGTCATCACTCAAGGCTTCTTTGCCCTTGTGATTTAATAAAATATAAGATGATTTTGCTGTTAATGTGAACACAAGTGTCAGTAGTACAGTGTGTGAAAGCATTTGTACCTAAAACCACTCATTATACTTGAAGGCAGAGAAGTCTTTTGCCCTCTAAAATGCTCATTTTTTTTTAAGTGTCTGGGGTGATCTGTGAACCCTTTACAAATTGTGCTAGCAAAGGAATATGAATCATGTGTTTTAATAAATTGATGGAATAACTGGAATAACTTCATTTTATTTCTGCACTCCTCAAAGTATCTTTTCATTCTGCTGTTCAATGTTTATGAGTAGTTTTGATGCTCTGTATCATCTCAGAACCATTCATGCCCATGATTGGCTCAGCTTAAACAGACACAGCCCCTTGGAAATGGTGTAACATCTCAATTGTGAGAGATGAGCACCTGCAAAAGTTCTATTCCACATTACAAAACCTGTTTGGTGTGGTGAGACCTTTGCATGGTGCGCTCATCTTTCTTCAGCACTCAGGTGAGGAACTGCTGCCCTGAGCAATGTGGATCCTCTGGGCAAGAGTGCTCAGCCTCGGGACTTTCTGTGATTTCAATCCATTTGAAAGAAGAATTTTTGCAGTACCTTTTATGCACATCAGTGTAATTCCAGTTAAACAGTACCATTTTGATATTCTCCTGAGAGAACTAAATATTTTTTCTTTTGGTAGTGTTTTTTTCTCCCATATGGTTCAATGTAGCATGTTATTCTGATTTCCCTGTGTAATGATATTTACTACCCAGTCTACTGCATAGAAATATGTATTTACATAAAATACAGATAACCCAGTATGGAGAATATAGATCCCTTAATTTTATTGGGAAGAAGTACTTCTAGGATTGTATTACTTCCCTCTCTGTGTTTCAGGAAATAAAAAGTTATGTAGGTAGACACTGCATAAAACAAATTTTTCCATCTTTGCTTATGATGAAAAATCAAGAAACAGATACCGTTACCTTAAAGTGAGATTTTCTTTTTTAAAAGAAAAAAATTTTGTCTTATCAGGAAGTGCATGATAGGTGCTAGCCAAGTGTGAACTATTTCATAATTTCAAATTATCCTTACTGAAAAAAGAACAAAATGCAGGTCCTTAAGCTGCAGTTCATTTTTATTATCTTTATATTAGGTTTTCGCTGGGTGTATATTAGACTTACTGCCTGCAGTTTGGAATGCAGCCAGGCATCCTGGAGCAAATGCCCAATCTGAATTGCACCTGTGTTCACACGTTAGTAACTACCTTCTCCTGGGTAGCCATCTGGGTAATTACTTCAGTTTTCCCAAAACTTATCCTTTAAAGGCTTTTATTCTGTTTTTATAAAACCCAACCTGAACAAATTCACTTTAAATTTTTCATGGAGAGTGTTCTAAGTCTTTCACTATTTGCCTTTTTTTCCCTGGGTCCTTATTTTTAGTGTACTCTCTAAATTCTTTCTATTTGAGTTTCTCTTTATACAGTTTATTGAAGTATTTAATTTCACTTTGCATTCCTTTTTTGCTTTAATGAGTTTCAAATTTCATTTAAGTAACTTTGCTTTGGGTTCTTGGCAGAAGTTTTAGGGTGAGCTTTGTTTTTTTTTATTTCTTTCCTGCCTTGATATAAACACGTTGCACACTCATTCTAGAGTAATTTTTCTCTTTCTTATTAACTGCAAATATAGCATGTCCATGATCAGTTGTATGAAAAGGCAAATTATTTAAAAAGTTCTTTGTACTCTATTTGCCTTGGTTTGCAATTGATTCAGATATTTCACTTTAACGTGCGCTTTGTATATGGTGTCATTTGCTTTCACTTTTGTTTGTAGCACAGTTGCCAGATTGTTACTTAATTTAAATTGCGAAATAGCTTTTTCTGAAATCAACTTTCAGCAATATTTAGTGGGACTGTGCTAATTTACACGTGCTGGCAAGGTGTCCTCTGCAGTCAGTCCCTCTGGTTCCTCCAGCACTTAATGCTCCTAAATGTGGTAATTCTCTTGCACTAAAGAACATGAAATGGATTCTTAGCTGCAAAGGCTCCAGGAGGTAATAAGATAACTAGCTTCATTATTTCATTCATTGCATCAGACTTGCTTTTACTGGCAATCCGAGCTGTTCTTTCTTTTCAGTACCATAAAATGCTCCTGTTTATCTTTTAGCACACTTTGAGATGAGAAGGTCAATATTTCTGCAAGGTGATTGATTTGAAGTTGTTTAATCAGACTGTGGATCTATCCTGTGACTTGCTTGACTTTATTTAGGCTTCTTATTTTTGTAGGGTTGCTTACCTGGCATATTCTTCAAATTATGTTGCATTGTAGTTCTTAAAACAGACTCATCAGAGAGTTCATTTCTGTGAGATTCTCTTGAAAAGTGTTGCAGGCTTTGGCAAATCATTGTCCTGACTCTGTATTTGTACCATACATCTTCTGCCATTTGCAGGAAACCTTGATTTTTCACTCAGTTCTCATAAGGTTGGAAGCAATTTCATAATAAAAAAAAATGGTTGAGTCTCATTTTTGTAACATGTACTTGTATGGACTTGTTGACTGACCCAGAGATGTGGTGCATCTGTGTGTGTGCGTATAAATGCATATAAGTGTGTGTGCATATGTGTCTTGATGTGTGCGGACAGCAGAGAGTGGAGGAGGGGCATTGGTGTCACAGGAGTTATCTGGAGTTTATATCTGTGTGACTGAGGTTGTTGCCAGGAGAGCCTTTTCCTTGTGCATGTGCCTTAAATTTGGTGAATCCCAAAAGCATGGATGTGCTGCCCTTGGGCAGGCTGCAGCACATGTCCTGTTGATCCTGTGCCTCCCAGAGTGCTGAACTTACCATGTATTTCATGCACAGCATGTAATTGCATGTTTCTTTACAGTAAATCCTTGCTCCCCACTGTATCTGAAGGTAAGAACATCTGGAAGCAGATGGGTACCACTGCAGCAACTCATGCAATCTATTGCTGCCTTTTTTCCTAAGTGTTTTGTGGAAGTAGGCAGGAAGGCTTGTGGAGATGAATTCTGGGTTGTGGAACCTGCTTGTAGGTTACTGCCTCTTTTCCAAAGGGCCACCTGGTCTTTCCCTGCTGTCACCACATGTGCCTTCAAGGCATTCTTGATCTGTACTTGATGACACGGAGGGGCCAGAGCAAGAACAGGGGGCTTGATGACACGGAGGGGCCAGGGCAAGGTGAACAAATGTGGGTTGTTTCCCTGAGTTTGCTCTTGGATTATGTATGAGAAGCTGTTGAAAATGTGGGAACTGGATGGGGGTGGCCAGCAAGATAAAATCATCTTGGAGGGTTTGCTGTAACCTGGGGCCTGTTGGTTAGAAATCCTTGTTTTTAATAGGAGTTCTTCTCTCTGTGCATGTTTATGCAAAATAATTCAATTTCTGGCAAGGATTGCATGTTGCACCGTTTGCTACCACTGCTGCCTGTGGTTTGATGTCTTTCACGCTTGTATTCAAACCTTTTTCCTGGTATTTGGATCACTGCTGTTTTGTCTTGATTCAGGTGATAGTTGTCTCTATTTTGGGTCTGATGTGTATAATTTTTTTTTTTTTTTAATCTAGTGTTTTCAGTTTTTGTAGCTCTTTTCTGTTACATCAAAAGTCAACAGTTTGATTAAGTTCCAACTGTTGTAGCATATGTAGTCTGGCTTCATTATCTCCTGTTGCCTTAAACTGAAATCTCTAACAAAATCAGGCAGCAAGAGTGCCAACTCATGGGCGGCTGAGTGTGTGGGTCTGTGGGTGTTATTTTGGGGCACTGATTTAGGGGTTGGTGAATGCAGTCTGTGTGGCTCTGTGCTGATGCAGGCCAGGTTAGGTGCCTGTGCTTGACTTGTCCCCCGCAGCCCCTCCGTCAGTGGGGCTCTCTTGGGGTAAACACAAGCATTTTGCAATGGGAGCCATCTCAGCTTTCCACACATACCTGCTCAGAGAGAGGAGTTACACTGACAGCTCACTGAACACCGACTGTGCACGTTTGTGTCACACACAGTGGTGAGTGTGAAGGCACTGAGGAGCTTGTGCATGTCAACTTAGGTAAAATGAACCTTACCCACACATTCAGATTTCCTTACAGCTTTGTCAGTTCTCTGTGAGGTCCAGACGCTCTTTGCCTAATATCCCTTTAAGAATCTTTGCTTGGATTTTTCTGCTTTTCTTACCTACTGCTGCCACTAAAGACTCTGCATTGCCTCCACTCTGGTCCCCAAGTCTGGAGATGAGCCACTTGTCTTTATTTTTCTGTAAGTTGTATGATGGTTCTGAGTTTTTTAAATGCAAGTGCCACACTGGTAGGACAGAGTGGGCCCTTACTGCCCAAGGACACAGCATGTTCTGCACAATTCTTTTTGTATGAAAGACAATAAATAGAAGAAAAGAGAGGAGCTGCACTGATGCTGCAATTTGAGGTAGTGCTGCAAAAATAAATTAAATAATTTTTTAAAAGAAGCAGAAGCAAAATTTAGAGATATTCCTTCACATTGCTTCCCTTGGCCTTTTTTTTTTTTTTTAGTCCAGATGGGTTTACTGGCAGTATTTATACCACTGCATATATGGACATATATACCACTGCCTATGCCCATATATGCAGTGGTATAGCCGAAGGGGCAGTGTGTTGTAGCAACAAACAGGAGTAAGACTGAACATGGGAGGGAATTTCTTGGGCCAGCCTGGCTTCCACAGGGAGTGTTTTATGTGAAACTCAGCTGTGGATAATGAACAGATGCTGGGGAACTAGTTATTGACTCTCAGGAAAAGCAGCTGAGATTTCCTGGGCTCAAAGAAAAGTATAGTAGACTTCAGAAACTGTCAAGAGATGTGTGACAAAAGTGGGCAAGGATAAAGATACAGAATTAGTTCTGGGCAAGCCACACGGCACAGAGTAGGATTATTCTGCCTGAAAAGAAGTGACCAGACGGAAACGTGGAAAATGCAATCAGGGGCTTGGGGTTTGTTTTTTCTTGTTTTGTAAGAATTGGGTCACATCAAATAGTTCTAACAATTGGCAAGTTTAAAATACAATTATTCTTTTCTTTTGTATTGAATAATTAACCCTTGCACATTGCTGCAAGATGATGTAGATATAAAGCTGATTTAGACAGACACATCCATGAGAGAAGAAATATGCTGGTGTCTTAAGGGTTTGGGAGAGTAACTCAGAAATATCACTGTATTCTTGCCCTTTTCTTAAGCTTTTCCCTACATGGATAAGCCGTCTTGTGCAGGTGAACCTGTAGTCTGACCCAGCACAGCTGCTATTTTCTTTAGTGTAAAAAATAGCTATTGTCAATTGCATGTTGTTCTGCTATCTACAGTAATAGGGCTATTCAAACAAATCTTGTAAATTGGTAGTACACCAACAGCCTGGTCATTAGGCTCTGTCAGTGTTTGCGGTAGGAAATACCTTTTACGTTTGGCTACACTTGGTTTATGTGCCCTGGAGAATTTTGCTGATTAATTGAAATGATTGATACTTCCAGGAGCTAGGTCTGAATTAGTGATGAAATAACAGTGAGATAACATTCTAGATAACTGGTTTTGTGCTGCTGCTTCATGTTTCCTCAACTTGTGTGAAGCTCAATTAGAGGCCAAGACTTTCTGAATTCTTCTAAGTAGCAGGTGGACCCCTTTGTAAGATTGCTTCTCCTGTTGGGTGTGTATCTGTGTGTATGTTGGGAGGCACAACCTGTGAAAACTTAGTTTCCTGGCAAATTGGATGTGTAGAGATTCATGGTGATTGTTGGATAACATGATGGTATGATAGATAACATGAGCTAGTCTGTCCCTGGCTCAAGGGTGAGCATAGTGATGTGTGTTAAACATGGAGCGTTTGGCTTGCTTCAGAGCTGTATGTGTCTGGTAATACACACTGTTGCTCTTTGGTTTTCCTCATAGAGGTCCCACTGGTAGTTTTGGGAGTTTGCACTTGGATTAAATGGAAACTTCAGAGGGATTTTTCAAGGTCCCTTCCTAGAGCTACTGATTAAGAAAAAGGCAGATTTTTCTAAGAGATCAAACAGTTTGGATTTTGTCTCTCCTATTGATTCCTTTTCAGAACAGTAGAAGCCAGTTGTGTGGGCGTGGTGGGGTATTTGGATATGTGTGTGGGTTTTTTAAATTTAATTTTTGTAGAAATTCATTGTAGACCTGAACTGTCCAAAATAAACGAATCCAATTGGAAGGTGCGCTCTGATAACATAATCAAGCTTTTCCGGATGAATGCTGCTGCATGTATGGAACAGAAAAGTTTGGTTTTTTCCTCATAAAATAAGTAAAGCATAATATTTGATTACATTAAATATACACAATTCCTTACCTACAGAGATTATGCAGCTGAGGATCTTGGAATATCAGGGATTATAAAAATATTTCCTGTCTACCTATAGTTCCGAGGGTAGTTTAAAACTGTGATTGAGTTTAATATCCTGTGATCCAGGTGGCTTACAAAAACCCTAAGTCCAACGTCCATGTATTATTTTAGTTACTATGTATTCCTCATTGTATTTTGTCTTCCTGAACTATTTACAGTGTTCCTGAGTGACTGATGTACTACTTTGGCCTTTATAAATACTGCCATGTTCACTATGATGTGTAAAATCAGTATTTATCCCAAAGTGTTTCTACTCTTCAGTTTTCTGGCAATATATACTGGTCATTCTGAATGGAGTAACAGTGTTTGGTTTTTTTCAACACAGTTTTAAAACTGAAAAAATACTCTAAGTAGTTTTGAGGAATTCCAGTAATTTCAATTTGAACTTGTGTTTATACTATTATAATACTAGAAAAGAGTGCATATAGTTCTGCTCTCTAACAATATTTGTTCTGTCTCCACCTTGAGAGAAGGTGCATAGATTTCTGAATTTGTACACATGTATAATTATGCAAAATAAATGCTGAATTATAAAATTCTATTCTGAAAAGAATAACTCATTTGTCTTTAATAAAACACTTTTTAAGAGTCTCTGATAAGTATTCTTTTTTTCTTGACAGTCTGTGGTGGACGACTGGATTGAATCATATAAACAAGACAGGGACATAGCACTTCTGGATTTAATCAACTTCTTTATCCAGTGTTCAGGATGTCGAGGTACAGAACATGGGAAACAAGTTGTATAGAATAAATCTGACCTACAAACATGTGTTAGTGCAAATGCTGGTAAAGATGGGGGAGACACTTGGATTGGTACTCCTCATGTGCATGGTTTGTATAGAAATATTGTCTGCATACCACAATAACTTGACTTAAAGCTTGTTTATTAAGGGCTGCCCTTTCTCGCTTTCTTGTCATCATGCTAAAGTGTACAAATCCTCACTGAGACACTCTACTCAGCAGCAGCAGGAGACAAAAGATCTGGTACTCCAGGTAGGCGTATCTTTACTTCCCCTTTCTGCTTCTTCCCAGTTTCTTAATTGCAAAAGTTAGTAGGTGTAGCTATACCTTAACTTTGATATTTTTTCTTTCTTTCTAGGGAAATGATTTTATTTTTAAACTGAAGAGGAAGGAGTCAGGCTTCAGCTGATTTCGATTAGCAAGAAAGATTTCCTGTGGATGAAGCACCGGTCTTATTTGTTCCTCTGTCATACTTTATCATGTCAGCAGCGAGTGCGCTGCCTTTTGTACCCTGTTTAAGCAGTCTCCATTACCAAGCATTCTGCAGTCAGCCTTTCTAGCATTCTCTTGCCACTCTGTGCCTTCTGATGAATTTTTCTTGTCCTTTTGTTGTCTTTTTTTCAGTTAACTTAGCCTTGGAAAGAGACAAAGACAGAGCTCCACTCTCTCTGTAGTGCCCAGAACCAAACCATTTACTGTTTCTTGGTGCTTCCTAGAATTTACTTCAAGTAGAGTTGAAAACTACCCACAATTCAGAAATGCTTTTTCTTAGTTTTGTATCTGATGTGGGAATACGTCTTTAGGCATCAAGTGGTCTGGCCAGAAGTCCCTTTTATTCGTTCTGAAGTATAAGATAAAGTCTCGAGTAGTTAATAGCATCAGAGAAAAGAAATAGGAGCCATCAGCAGCTTCAGCAACCCTTTTTCATAGCTGAAGGAAATAAACTTATTTTGTGGATGACAGGAAAGACTGAAGCTCTGGGAGCATTCTGTAAAAGGGCTGAAGGTTAGGGCTTAGGTTACCAGCCTGTGTCAATGTCTGTACTGTTCACACAGAATCCCTGAAACATTAATTTTTCAGTCATGTTTGGCAGCTTATGTGAAAGTAGTTGTATTCTGTTTGTTTTTTTTTTTAACTCCCTCCTAAAGGTGTATATGGAAAAAAAAAACACCAAAAACCAACCAGACAAGCTTATTTGTAAAAATTTGGGTAGCATTAAACCAAAGGCATCATTGCCCATATGTTAATATTCTTGTTGATGGAAGTTTTTGGTGAAGGTATGTCATAAATATCTTCATTCCCTTGCTGCTCTCTAATTTATTCTCCCTTCTCCTCATTAGAGAAAACAGTACTCTGATAAGATTCATATTTTTCAAGCCCCTTGTTGGTGAGGGATGCAGGGTGAATCCCACTGTCAGCCATATGCTGCTGGAGCAAGTGCTTCCCAGAAAAGCTATTCTGTTACTGGCTGGGAGGCAGCAGTGCTGTGGGTGCCTGATGTCATTGACTTGCTTGGCTTTTCTTTGAGTGGTGACTTTCTGTTTTCAGTGCTCTGCTCTGTACCCCCGGGGATGTCTCTGCTGAGCTTCCTTCAGCGCCTTCTGGTCCCAAACAGCAAGGGTAGGAGAAAGGAAGCAAAAATTACTTATCCCCCAAGTTTATGGTGTGTTTGGGAGATGTATTTCTCTGTTGGAATTCTTGCAGTGGCTACAGTAACAGCTGTAGAACAGGGTTAAAATCCTGGCAAACAGTTCAGCTCTTTCCAGTTTCCAGTAATATACCTGTTTTCTAGAATAAATAAGAGCTTATCAGAAGAGAGTGGATTTTATTGGTAGTTCACTTAGGGTAAAGTGCATACTAAGCTCTCCTTAATGGAAATGAGAAATGTGGGGTTGTTCTGTATTTTGTGAGGAAGACCAAGTTTCTTTTTCATTAGAAGATCATATGCTAGGACATTTTTATTTCCCTTTAGAGACTTTGTTGACATTCTTGCTTATTTTTATTTCAGATAAATCACAACCCCTTGTGAAACTCAACAACTGCTTTATCTTCCTTAATAGTCCTTAATTTTCTTCTTTTCTGTTTGTTCCACTAACATCTCGGATTCCCCAGCCTTCTTTCCCAAAGTTAGATCTCAGTGCTGACTGATTATATATCTAAGTTTGTGATCATTTACTGAAGGGAGGAGGACAACTAACATGGGAGGAAGTTTTTCAGGGAAGTGTGATGCTAGGTTCATAAATCTACCATTTCAACAGTGCTTAGAATTAGTTGATATCTAAATATATGTAAAGTACATTTAACTTGATGTGTCTTCAAAAGTTGAAGCAGGTGAAGAGTATGTGCCCATTTTCTGACTTTAATTACAAATCATTGAGGCACCAAACTGTTCTGTTTAGCAGCGCTATTGACTCTGACAAAAATACCTTTCTGTTTAGAGAAACATTGATTATTATGTATTTATCCCATTCTCTTGGGCAGCACAGATGCTTGGCATCTTCCAGCTTTGCTTAGAGATTCTGCTGAAATGAGAAGTGATCTCTTGTAAACATGAGTAAGCAGGCGCATTATATAAATTGTTAATACTCACAATAGTTAAATCAGGGACTTTCACAGGTGAACATAAAAGATCTGTGCAGTTTAAAATTCAATAAATATACATCAAATATTCACGCATATCTGTCCTTTGTTAACTCTGCTGAGTATCAGTTTAATGTATGTCCAATAGAAGTGTAGGAGATTAGGTTTTAGCATGATTCCAGTAATATTTCTGTGTTTTTAGAGTGCTATTTGGTGTAAATTGAAGTTTCTTGTATTGAACTGTCAAAACATCTCAGTTCAATAAGCAGATTTGCATGGGAGTTGGTCACTTTTCATGTCATCTTTCCTCTAGTTTGCCTGCTCAATCTATCCATATGTTGCCTTTGCTAATTGTGATTACAGAGAAGTGAATTGGATACGTAAAGAATTCTTCTTTTTCTTGTTTGTTTTTTTCCTTCAAGAATACAACAAAGTCCCTGTCTTTCACAGTTTGTCTTCGTAGTCTTTTCCGTCACATTATGTTGAATTTCTGTGACAGAAAAATGGTTAACGAGAACTGATACATTCACCCATTCACTTTTTCTTTCTGACCCTTTTAAAATGGGTTGTTGCTTTTAGAGGGAGGATCTTGTATCATATAGTACCTTAGTAGGTGAAAAGGTAAGTTTTAAAATACTACTTCTTCATGGAAAATGCAAAAATGCTCTTTGCAGTCCTTGAAAATAAAACAGGTATGTTTGTTGGTATTAGGTGTTTATTTTCCATGGGATTCACAGTCTGTAAAGCAGGTGGTGTTATATTTACTGTATTATTTCTAAGTCAGGAGCAGAATTTCAGAGTTTTCATTATTAGGTAACAGAGAACTTTTTTATATTGTCATAATAATAAAGTGATTTTTCACGGGAGTGCCACAGGACTGGGGGTGCAGGTATATCCACTCTGCTGAGATTTCCATCCCCAGTATTGTGCTGTGGTCTGCAGCATTGTGGATTCAGGCACCCTCCTCCTTTGCAGGAGAGTTATAGATCAGTGTTCAGAGTTTTCTGGGGGGGCTTGTGAGCTCTTTTCCATTGCTTTCTTCTTTGTAGAAACATGTTTTTCTCTTTTCCCTTTTTCTCTTCTTCCTTTGAACTTTTACGTAAAGCACAGCATTGAGTGCTCTGCTCCCTGGGCTGGTTGCAAGCAAACTGAAATGTCTAATCAGCAATATGTTCATGCAGGTCCCAGAAGGATTATAACTGTGTCAGTGTGATGCTGCATCTGGGCTAATTAGCTTTGCCTCTCAGACTGAGTAATTAGCTCAGGTATCCTGCTCTGCTGCTATGACAACCAGGCTGTTTCCATTTCTGGAGCTCCCGGGATTTAGAGCTGACTTGGGTATCTGCATGGCTGTCAGCTTGTGCCTTCTGTTATTGATAGAAAACAAACAGAAAGTTCCTCAAGCACTCTGACCTTTCTACTTTTGGAGGCAGAGAGCCATGCTTGTGGAATAAATATTTTTTTTCCTAACTAGAAGCAATTAGTGGTTGGAACAGCCTCTTGAGCTGTGAAGGAAAACCAGCATTGAGTCCATGGGAAAAAAGAAGCTTTCTTTTGCAGGGTAAAAGGGTCTCACGTAGTTGGAGAGGAAACTACTTGACTACTTTTAAGTGTACAGTGAAATTACTCCCTTTCTTCCTCTCTCGTCCATCTCCTTCCCTCTCATTTATTTTCTGCTTGGTAAGCCAGAAACCTGTACATTCCTAAGCAGGTTTTCAGAAGTGGTTTGAGCACTGCTGCCACTTGCTCACCTGCCTCTGTCAGACAGCTGTGAGACACCAGTTGCTGACGGAATCAAACTGGTGGAACTCCCTTCCTGTTACATGCCTGGCAGTTGTTCTAGCCTCCTCTGGACCCTAAGGGGCTCTCAATTTCTTAACTGCAGCTTTCTGAATTGGCACACTGAAGTTGTCCTTGGTAGTTGGTGAAGGAAGTGTGTACATTTTCTTTACCTGATCTTTCTCATTCCTTATTTTGCCCTCAGGATTTTCTCTTTAGGTTCCTGTGTGGAATCAGTCATGATTGCACATGCTCAGCAAATATTCCATTCACCTGTCAGTTTGAATTGCTGGTGCTGCATAAGGCTGGATTTTTCTCAGGTGTGAGTAACCAGAGATCTGTCTATGACTTTCCCAAGGGCTTAAAGCCAGACTCCTTTGTGGAACTTTTCTTGTGAATCAAATGCTTGGGCTTCCATACTCTTCCCATTTCATCCATGAGTGCCTGGTTGTTCCTCACTTATTCCAGATCCTCTGTCAGATTCTGTTTGAATGGTGCAAACTGAGCCAATAATTGCAGGACTTCTGAGTTAGCTTGCTCATCTTGGTTTTTATTAATGGTCTATGAGTTTAATTAAGGGCAAATGAGTAAATTTCTGCTTCGCCAAAGGAAATTGAAGGCTAAAACCACAAAAAAGCAGCACAGAGTGGTCATTATATGGTCTGGTAAAAGCAGTGAATTGGCAACTGCTTGCTTTGCTGTTGGAAAGGATTCCAGAAAGCAAAATAGTTAGGACAGAGTGTTATTTACTCTGATTAATAATATTTTAATAGGGGGTATAACATGGTATTTAGAGAAGTGGTCTAAAAAAATATTTGTGCATGGTTTTGTTTTGTGATGGATTGAATCATCATTCTGTACTGGGAGGGTGTTATGGAGCACAAAGAAGACTTTGGTAAATCTAATTTCCTGCATATGGGCCTTTTGCAAGGAACTGAAAATAGTGAGAAATGTTGCTGACTTTGGCATGTGTTAAAAAGCTCTACCTCTTCAGTCATTCAGTTATTATTAAGAAGTTGGTATCATAAGTATTTTGCATTGTGACCAAATTAGAAAATAATGCAATTCATCGCATTGGATATTGTATTTTTATTACAGGTATAAACTCTGCTTTCTCACAACAAAATCCATTTTTAGGGAATATAGGGGAGAATGTTGCAAAGTTACAATTAATACAAATTTTGAAAAACTGTTACTTACGAGTATAGGATTTAAGTCATAGCAATTTCAAGGATTTCTAAAATATTTTGTCTGCATGGTATATAGAAATAAATGCACCTCAAGAACTATAAAGCAGTTAAAAACATGCTGTTAACATTCACAATTGGGAAGATAAGACTGTAATATGGAAATTACTTCATTTTAATTTCATGTGTGGTGTAGATAAACAAGAGCTGAACTTTGTACTTCTTGTTTCTGAGCCTTGAGGTAATTTTTACCGTGTGTTTATCTTGAAGTGAAAGCTTACAAAATTCAAACTGAAAATAAGATGCAAATGGCTTATGTTGAAGGTAAATCAGATTACCAGGCATACATTAAATGTTTCATCAGTTCTTTAAATGAAGACAGGTAGGATTAAAAAGTTCATGTCAAACACTTACCAATTAATGTGATTACATCAAAATTTGTGAAGAAGTACAAATAGTTAATATGTGTTGACATTCTGGAAATCAAAGCTTTGGTTTTGTTGTGTGTATTGTTTTAAATCCAAAAGGTTTTCAGTATTTCTTCAGTTTGCTGCTGAATGTATTCATACTTGTCATCTCATACACTCTTTCTTCCTTATTATTTCTTTTTCCTCTTCTTTAGCTCTTCAGAGATTCTTTGGCTATGAGGAAAGTAATTACTCTTTTTAAAAAAATTCTTTTAAACTTTTCTCAACTCCTCTAGAGATGAGAAGCATTGAAAAATAAAAAATCATTCCATCTGAAAGTGTAAAAAAGCGTCAAAGTGTTGCAACACATTCTGTAGTCACTTGTGAGCTAATGGCATTTCTTTCCCAAATTATGTACCCTGCTACTTTCAGAAACAAGTGGGAAAAAGCCATAGGAATTTACTTTCAGTGCAGGAGACACGAAGGATGGGCAAACTGTTTGTGTTTTGAAAATCTGAATTAAATACCTGCTGTAGTGAGGTCTGACTGCAGTCCAAGGTTTTCACTCTATGAATTAGTAACAGGAGCAACAGTAATTTAAACCAAACATATTTTTCTTTATTACTTGCTACCTGAATATATTGAACTATGCACTGCATGTACGACAGCAGACCAAAAATGAGCTGGCCTAAAATCAGCCATTAAGTAATTTATGGGTATGAATTAATATAAACTTTCAAATAACTAAAAATAAATTTATTGAATTAATTGACAGAACTCATGGTACCAGAATATTGTAAAGCGAATATATAACGTAAGGAAAGACAAATTAGCTTTGACATTAATTCTACACTGCCAGTTCTGTATAATAAGTTCAAATCTCTGCTGGAAATGAAAGCGTTCCGTGTAAGCGTGGAACAAAATCTATGTTCTGCCCCTGTGCACTACTAAGTAAACACAGATCTTGTAAAATTATTTTTGGCACTGCTCATTTGGAGATGAATTGTGCAAGGAGTTCAAATACTACTTCTTGTTTTCCACTATATTAATTTAATTACATCCATACCCATATTGATCTGGAAAATAGCACTACTTACATGACTACAGAGGTAAAACATGAGGAGTCTCTCAGTTAGATGGTGCTTTAATGTTATAGCTTTTTAAGAGAAGAGCAGTAAGTATCTCTCGGATTCAGAATAGTTGTTGCCTTACTAGCCAGATCTGTGCCATTTTCTCTTTATTTCTGGGGTTTTCTGTGTTTTACACATTTTTTACAGGAGGAACATCCTCCGTACTAAGCAGATGAGAAAAAGCCTTAATGTGATTTATTTTTGACAGTATTATTCTAAGACTTGTGAGCAAATTATGTCAGGATATGAGTTTGCTACCAGTGTGTGAGATACAGTGCTGGATTCATTATAGTTTACATAGATGGGGCTTTCTGTGAAGACAAGAGCTAATTATAAAAGCAACCGAATACCACTAGATCTTAGATATTTTCTGACTGGATTACAAATTGGAAAAGTCCTCATGTCTCTGGCCTTTCCAAAGTTGCAGATTCTGCTGAAGGTTTAGTCAGACTTTTTGCAGACCAAGGGTAGGAGTTAAATTGCAAAAATGACATTTTTCTCAGCAAATGCTGTAACTACGGTTCTCTTGCCTTTGCATTAATGAAACCATAGAATTATTTGATTAAGTGCAGTGCTGATACACTGCAGTAATGACTTCAGAAGAGAAGATGGGGTGGTTAAAAGGGTCTGTGTCCTAATGAAAAAGTTGTATTCTCTGTCACAAAAAAAGTGGTTAAACCAAATACAATACATTCCTAATCTGAAGGCATTCAGTAGTAGCTGGATACAAGGGAAAAAAAGGCTTGGGTTTCAAAGAAGATACATCTTAACTTAGAAGTGGACTCTAAAGCAGATCCAGTCCTGCTCACATTCCACCACTGCCTACTTCTTTCCTTATTTCTATCAGTCTGATCAGATTGCCTCAGTTGTCTTTAACCTGAATCATGACCAGCTGAGCTGTCGCTGTTGAGCCGCTAGCAGAGAAAAGACCTGAGTTCTCAGTGTGGCAAGAAAGAGGAAATTTATTATTTTGATTTCAATATATATAGACTTTTCAGAGGTTGCCCAGATTGGTCAGCCAGAAACCTCCCCCTAGGCCTGATTGGCCAGGCCTGAACTGTCCACATCTCGAGACACTGTTTAAAAAACATCCAAACTTTATCTTTGTTTATAAAACACAACGGAATGTTCTCACGAGAAAGACCTGTGCTAGCCACACTGAGCCTTACAATTGCTCATGTCCTTTTAACTGGAAGTGACAGAATTTTCTGGCACTGCTGGAGTCAGAGCCATTACAGGGCAGAATGGTGTAAATGGCCTTTACTTTGTCTTTTCCTTATTTGCATGGAGCAGGAAGCATGGTGGAATGGTTTTGGATACCTGGAAGCGTAGGAAGGGTTGTTGTACAAAAGTGCTCCTGGACCTTTCAGGAGCAGCCAGGAGCTCCCTGGCCAGCAGCCTCTGTCCCCTTGTTTAAGGACTGATGACCACAGCAAAGCTGAGCCCTGTTCTTGGGCTCCTGTCATCAGCTCAGACATCAGGTATAGAGTTTTGCATTTCTTTCTGGTCACCAGAACTTAAATTTCAGCTTTGAACTATTGGTGTTTGCCCTCGCCAGCTGTGGCATTGGCCCTGTGTAAAGATGAAGTTTAAAGCACCTTGGTCTGATTAGAGCTCTTCCCCTCAGGAGCAGTCACTGGTCTTTATTAGGCACCATCTCTTGTACGAATTTGCTTCTACAAAGTTATGGCATAATTTTTTTGCAAAACCCTTAATGCAGTTTGTCAGATTTACCGCTGTCTCTACTGTTTATTTGTTTATTTCATCATTATTGAAATAAAGCTCTGCATAACTTACAAGTTCTTGTGACTTAGGGAAAAGGACCTAGAAATACTTCTAGCAATTTATGAGAGTGAAAACAAACCGTATGTGTATTTAGTCACATAGATCTAGATGTGGTGGATTTTCAATACGTGGTGACATAAATAATGGCAATTTTCTGTACTGTTGGTTCAAACCTTCTTTGCCCCCCACTTTGATTTTCATCTTATGTTCTTCAAGTCACTTTAGTTAGCCATTCAAAGTGACTTTTTTTTTTCATTGACGAAGAGGAGGCAGATGTGTTTCAAGAAAGCAGCATCTTTTAAGGTTAACAAACCTTCCTATTACTCCTGTGTTCTCAGAGCCTTTGACTTACTGGTGTCATATGCAGAAACAACTTATTCTGATGTTTCACTCTTGAATGTATTTGTTGTCAGCTTCTAATTAAATCTATAGATTAGAGTTTAATTTTTGATTTTTACATTTGGAGTTACTTCTGTCAAACAGATACTTCTTTTTATTTCTTTTTGTTGTGTGTGAGTACACTTGAGCTGTAAAGATTTTTGAAAATTTTCTCTGTCCTGTGTTCTGCTCCACTTGTAGCACTTACAGGAGAAAGTGGCACACGGGAAAGGTTCCAGCCCAGACCCATTAGTAGAAGCATTTGCAAACCATTTTGTCTAATAGCAGTGATGGATGTTCTCACTCTCACATTTTAATATTCGGCCTTTTTTTTTCCTCTGGTTTCCATGGTAGCCTGTAACAGCAGGATTATCCTTCAGTCGTGTGCTGTGTATAAAAATCACTTTATAGAGCTCTGAGCTGGCGACTTCGTTGGGAAGAACAGGCTGCTCTTGGGGAAGGTGAGAAGTCTTCACCCCAGGAAATGCTCCTTTCTGCCTGTGCTGAACAAAGCTTTCAGTTTCTTCTGACTGGAAACAGAAAGAGACATCACACTGTGATGAAAAATGCATTTAACCCGTAGGGAATTGGACACTTTGATCTCATGCAAACACTGTAAGGTGGCAGGGACTGTGAAAATGGGCAGTCCTCCCTGCATTTCTCTCTAGTTCTTGTCAGCCTGTAATGACAGGAACAAAGTATTAGAAGTCACTGAATCTCAGGATGGTTTGGGTGGGAAGGGACCTTAAAGCTCATCTCTCATGCCACCCCTGCCATGGGCAGGGACATCTTCCACTATCCCAGGCTGCTCCAAGCCCCATGCACCCCGGCCTTGGACATTTCCAGGGATCCAGTGGCAGCCACAGCTTCCCTGGGCACCCTGTGCCAGGGCCTCCCCACCCTCCCATGGAAGAATCCCATCTACCCCTGCCCTCTGGCAGTGGGAGCCATTCCCCCTTGTCCTGGCACTGCAGGCCCTTGTCCCAAGTCCCCCTCCAGGTCTCTTGGAACCCTTTTAGGCACTGGAAGGTGCTAGAAGGTCTCCCTAGAGACTTATAAAAGGTTAATTACATATATAAAGTCTCTTTTATAGAGAAAATGCAAGGAGAAGGGCAAACTCAAACGTCTATAACAGTAGAATGAAGGATGGAGAGGTCAACTTGTGCCTTTAAATGCAGCAAAGTATAAGGGAAAATGGATTCTGAAAACTGCAAGAAAGGCATATGTTCTTTGAGGACACCTCTCCACAGAGGAGCTTAGGAAGCAGCGGAAGAGAGGCAGGCAGCCATACATCCCAGTGGTTTTACTTTGCTTCAACAGCCAAAAATAGCAGTTTTCTCTTTTCACCTGGTTAACATGTTGGGGGAGTGCTTTAAGCTGCTGCAGAATGATGGAGCCAGAATATACCACTGAATGGGGCCAGAAATTACAATGTAACTCCATTCTTTAATATTCTCATCAAGCAGGTGGTCCATATTGTAAAACCCCTTGGTGTTTATATTGTGGGCTTCAAGGAATTCATGGGGGAAGGACAAGAAAGCAATTAGTAGATAAGAGTCTATGCTGACAGGAATGAGAATGTAGTTATGCCCAAAAAACCACGTACTGTACAGAAAACTCAGCATTCCGGTAAACTTAAAAATGTGAGTATGTCACAGGAAAGAAACCCTGATATTAAGGCTTCCAGACATCTTAAACTGATAGAAGTCCTAAAAGGAAAATTTGCAAAAAGTGCTGAAAGCTGGGGGAAAGAAATACTCTATTACAAAGTACTCAGAGAATGAAATGCCCTTTACAAATTAAAACACTGGATGTAGGTTCAGTTAAAACAGTTTATTTTACAGTATTGCTCTGTATTTTCCCACTTTAAAGTGTTTTCCACCAAGCTCTAAGACACAACCAGAGGAGTTATGGGGTGGTTAACCTGGTCTGGTGGAAGGTGTTCCTGTCCATGGCAGGCGATTGGAACAAGATGCAGTTTAGGGTCCCTTCTGTCACTCAGTGAGTCAGCTGGCTGCTTTATTCTGTGTCTTCCATTTGTGTATCTACCAAGAATTGTATGATGATGCATGGTGTGTTTACAGACGTTTCTAATTTCCACAAAATCCACCATTTCAACTAATTCTGGTAGTTAAATTTGTAAGGTAGAGGATCCAAAGCAATTTAAGAGGAGTTATAACTAAGGATTGAAGGCATTTTTCTGATTAAACATCCTTTACTTGCAACATTCCTCTGTGTTTTTCTTCTTTCCTTTTTCTTTAGCAGCACTTGATTAATTTTCCCCCTTGAGTCCACTATTTTTGTGTTAATTAAAGTACTCAGACTTTCCATTCCCTCTTGTAATTCATCTGCTGTTTATTACTATTTGTCTTTCAGCACTCTTTTCAGGCCCTGCTGCTTTATTACTTATGCAGAGTTTTGGGCTTCTAGTATTACTAAGTTTGTACAGGTGAATCTTTTTTATGTTTTGCTCTCAAATACTCCTTAGTGAGTCTTCAACACAGACTGTTAAGAAATACGTTGTATGTTTAGCTTTCCTAGTTTTCTGCTCCCTTTTCCACATTCCCATTTATATTTGTCCTGTCAACACTTGCTGTGATCTGTGTGTGTTCCAGCAGTTCATAGTTTCTCAGTTCTGATGTGACAGTTCCCTCTGGCATTGTATTTTTAGAAGCATATCCAGACTTTTACAGATTTTGGCTCTAATATGTGTTCTCTCTTACCCATGCCAAAAGATGTTGAGCAACTATTCATTGTGTTGTTTTAACTTCACTTTTGGTATGATGCTTCGTCTTATTTTTCCATAGTAGCCAAGTTCCAATCAAAAATTTAGAAATTAAAGTTTACTTTAAGGGTGGTTTTTTTTTATAGGGTTTCTTCTAGTTATCTTTGTAAATCCCTTTTTAAGTAAAGATCCTGTTTCTGCTCTGGAAATGGCCAATCCAGGCACAGAGTCATTGATATCAAAAGCTTTTGAGGCAGCAGATGGAGAATCTGTGCCACTTCTGGAGGGGAGGTTTTTCAGGTAACTTGTGACATGTTTAAACCATTGCTTTTACTGGTTTCCTTCTCCTCAAATTGCCTAAGGACTAAGCTGAGAGTACTTAGACTTCTTAAAGTTCATGGAATTGAAACTTTTGAAGTTCCTAATTTTGTCTGCTACATACATATTTGCAATAAGGAAAAAGCAGGAGTCTAGCCTACGCCCTCTTCCTTATGTTCTCTGGTAAGGAAGGGCCAGTTCCAGCTTTGCCCCTTGTTCTTATGTTTAGGGGTTTTTACATACCTGAAGGATGGCGTCACACGCAGGGTACCTGGGGTTGCAATTGTTTGTGTGCTGCTTTTTTGTACATTCATCCATGAGACTGTAGGGGGGATACCTGGAAAATGGGGAAAGTTAGGGACCATCTTAGACATGGTTTCAATTGTCCAGACTCTTACAGGAACCTTGGGAATAAAAGCAAAAGCAGTCTGCAGCATCCTTATCAACCCTCTTGTAAGAACGCCCCTTGTCTGCGCTTCTTCTCAGGTTCATTGGCTGCAGCAGAGCTGCACACGTCAGAGAGACAACAATGTCACCTCCACAGCTCCTGCTCCCTCCCCAGATCATTCTGCTTTCTGTGCTAATGAAGCTACACAGAACAGCAGACAGCCTTGGAGGTTGATGACTCACCGAAGCTGACACACAGAGAGACTAAATCAAGGTTACACACAGCAGTTGAAGTTTGGCACATCTTAATTTCGGCTTTAATTTCTAAGCACAAAGATTAGGTGGTTTTTTAATGAGATTTCTCAAATTCTTTGTGTTTCCTTACAGTAAAATGCTCCATACATGTGCTCAGATAGTCAAAAGCTAAAAAGGGGCTTTGGAATGGGCTAACAGCTAAGAGAAAATGGGGGGGGTTTGCCTAGAAAAGCAGGAAGAAATAATTATATGAAAAAGAAGAATTCCACTCATCTCCCATACTTTTAATTGAGGAGAGAGAAAGATAAAGGCATTGCTTTGAGCTAGCTCAGCTAATTTTTTGTAGCATATGGAATGGGAAACACTTGCTGTATGCAAAATGAATCTGCCTTTATTACAAAGTCAAACAGTATATATAGTTTTTAGCATGAGAAGTTGTCTCTTAGTTGTTTGCTCAGTCCTTTACAATTCCTCAATACATCTGTCAGGTTTGACAGCTTGTTCTTCTCTCAGGGGAAAGCAGGAGGCTGCTATCTGCTTCAAATCCTGTGCTGATTAGCACCCTTCTGTGTCCAGTTCACATGGGATCTTGGGCGTTGCTTCCTCTGCAGCTCCACATTTTTTCATTGTCTTTTCACAGGTCATTGTCAGTAAATGTTTTGGTCTTTAATATACTCTCAATAAGTTATTTCATTAAAAAGCAGAACTAATGAAGAGGAATTTCTGATGTATCTGTGTTCAACCTTCCTGAGTCATACAAAAGCAGATGAATGTGCTTATGAAGTGCAGGATAAGCTTTATGAGAGACAGTGTTCTGGATGCTATGTAACTCCAAGAAAGCTTTGGACACACACTGCTGGGCAGGAGGTGGTTGTGCTGCAGGTGAAGCTGTTCTTGAAGAAGCAGCAGCATTCGTAATGTGAGTGTCCCTGTCTGTCTCCAGCTCTGTCAGAGGCTGAGATTAACAGATGGGGGTCATGGCTCATACTGTTCCCCAATGACATCATTGGCTTCCATTCAATGACCTGCTTTTGTAAAATTTATTGGGGTACTTTATATCCAAGACTAGTCAGGTTTGGTTAAACAAAAAGTTTAGAATTTATTAAGCAGTGCAGTTACAGACAGAAGTGCACCCAAGTCTCATTTCCTTCTTTCAGGTTAATAAAAAAACCATAGAAATGTTGCAGGTAGATGGTGTCTTTCATTTAATGAGGGAAATAAAATGTTTTGGATATAAGTTGTTTTCACAACATCTCTGCATCTCCTGTCTCACTTTTCGAAGCACACCAGCTTTCCTCAAATTGACAGATAAAGGTCTTCACCTTTCTGCAGCAGCTCTGCAGTGCTTACAAAGCCTCTGTTTTACTGTTGCTTAATGTGTCTGCTTTTTACCATCGAGTAAAGGATAGGGGAGGACACTGGTCAGCCCTGGCCTGGTGGCTCTCCAGATGGTGATGTGGAACACTGAGAAGTAAGGATTGGCTCTGGGAAAGCTGGAGCTCAGCAGTCTGTTTGGTGTGTCATTGTTAGTGAGCTTTGGCACTGTATGGATATCAAATGCAGATACCCCTGTAATCCTGGTCCTTTCCTTCCATGTGCTGGAGCAGCAGTTGCAGGAAAACGTAGAGGCCCTGAACTGAGGATATTTCTTCAGAGCTGTGTCTGGGAATCTCTCATGCAGGTAACAGCAGCTTCCTTGAGGAAAATGAAACAAGGGCAGTTCTCTCTCAAGGAGTAAGAGGCAGGTGAGGAAGGAGCAGAGTATGATGCTCCATCAGCAGCTGCAAGGGACTTGCCTTTGGCCTTCTGAGCTCTGTCGGTTCTTTGGAAACTCCCAGGTGTAGAACAAAGAGGTCTGGCTTATTGCTTTGAGGGAAGAAGGGTGCTGTAAAGGATTCTGGGGGGTTTTTTTTCCCTCTCTTAGTTTCTTATTAGATGCTATGTCTTATGGACTCTAGAGCCTGTCATATCAATCAAAAATCTCTAGAAAATTACTTCTCCTTCTGTATTTCTTTTAGGACTTGTTTTTCTTCATCCCTTCTTTACTACTTCTGAGAAACAGTGGGAAATACAGGTAGAAATAAGAGTAATAGATGACTGAGGAAAAGATCAAAATTCCATCAGGGAAAGCAGAAAGACTGAGGGAAAGAGGATAGACCGTAGCTATATAATCCTCCTGTGACTGTCTTTTACCTCCTAACTTTCTGGAAAGTGGAGGTACCATGTTTTATAGAGTTTTGTTTTATGTGGTAGAGAGATGTTGACACTGACTAACAAGAAATTTGTTTCTCTCATAGAGAAAATATAGCAAAAACATTTGAAGAAGTGTTGTGATACTGACACTATGCATGTGGATCACTGCTGAGCTCTGGGAGCCTGCAGGTGGGACAGGCGCATCCATAGAGGGTGGAAGGAAGGATGCACACTGAAGTGAATGTCCTTGGTTTCAATGAAAGTGAGCTTCCAAGTTCTTTGAAGTGTGAAATGTAGATAAGTGTGATGTGATTAAGAGAGTCAGCCTGGATTTCCAGGAAGCCTTCAGGGGAGTCCTCACTCTGCCGAGTGAGGAGAAGCTGGGGAACAGCATTGCTCAGTCTTGAAAAGGCTGAAGGAAGATCTTGCTGCTTCCTTCAGTTATTAAGGGACTAGAGAAAAGGGGAATGCAGACTCTTCACGTAGCTCTGTGGCAGGTAACAGATACCAGTTGGAACGTGGGAAATTCTAGTTTGACAGAATGGAAAACATCTTTGCTGTGAGGTGGTTGGACACTGGAGGCAGAAGGGCTCAGGGAGCCCTGTGTGGCTGATCCCAGTGTGGGTTCAACTGTCCTAGGATATACTCAGACTCACCTGATCTAGCTTGGATCTCTGCTTTGGGAAGGGTTTGGACTAGCTGATAGTCAGGAATTCCGTCAGCTGAAATTACTCTACAATTCTAGATTTCTAAGGAAAATAAGAAGCTGTGAATTTGTCCTTTAGTGGACATTTGGTAAAAATCATAGGAAACGGAACAGGGAAAAATAATCTGAGTTAAAATATTAATTATATACTTATTGCTTTTAAAATTGGTGGATTAAATCTTTTAGCTATCCAGAAGAATGCATAATAAAGAATCTATAGTATATGAAGCCTATTCCAGTGTGGTGGAACAGAAATCCATTATTTTTCCTTCGACAAGTACTCAGTGTTTTGAAAATTGCTCTGGGGTTTATTGTAGAAGGTACAGTTATGGTACAAAGGAATTGCTCTCAGTTGAAATGAGTTTATCAGACAGACTGCATGTTTTCAAGGCCTTTGCTATTACAGTATCCCACACCTGAGCTTGTGTTATAACAAGAGACACTTGGTGCCAAGCCTCAGCTCACACAGCAGGTACTTGTGGCTGTGGAGAACTCCCCCAAGAGCCCAGGACTGGGGCTGTGACCCAGGAACAGGGGACTGGTGGGATGCCGCTTGTTAGCAGTGGCAATACTGTTTTCTCTCCATTGGTGGCTTCAGAAATGCTTACACAGCAGCAGTGTGCTCATGTTTGGGTTGTCAGGTTGTCCTGTCACCTGACCCCATTGAGGAGCGTCTGGCACCACTGTCTTTGCCCACTCAGATCAGGAGTTTCTGCACACATACAGGTTCCCCCAGGAGGAGGGAAGAACTTGTGCCCACACTGGCCCCTCATTTCAGAGGGAAGCTTTGGTGGGAGCCTGTTCACAGGGCAGATGAGGAGGGAGAGCAAATGTGAAAAGAGCCTGTGATAAAGGCAATGGGAAAGAGGAGATAGACTTAAATGGATTTAGTCCAAATATTTACATTGTTGTATCTTACACTTAACTTGGAGCTCAGCCTCCACACTACCTATGTTTACATTGCTGGGTTTGAGTCAGTTCTGACAGCAGGCAGCCAAAGGCTGTTTCCACACACGCGCTGATAAGCTGTAGTTACTTGCATTCTGCTCTTGAAGCCTGCTGTCATTGTGAATAATTGGAAAATACAACCTCTGTACTTGGCAGTGCTCCGAGAGGCAAAGTTAAGAATTAGAAATAAAGGGCAAATTTGTATGTACATATATTAGACATAAAAAATCTCTCTCAAACTTACCTGCATCTTGAGCATTGAATGTAGTTCTGACCATCCTACTTCCTAAAGGATACACAAATTTAGAGAGAAAAAACCAAGCAATGGGTAAAAGAATAGCAAATTTAGGAATAGTTTTTCATGCATTGCAAAAAAGTCCTGGTTTACCAAATAAAATGATCAGGCAAGAGGTTTAGAAATAGAATGAGGTACCTTCTGAAGGAATGTGGGGCTAAACTGCTGGTGGCATTGATGCAGAGTTATGTGGAGATGGAAAATACAAATGAGTTAAGAGATGATGGAGCCACTATCAGCTGTTAAATCCAATAGTTACAGTGTGCCTTAACACCCTGCAGCTCGGGTAAGCCCTCAGCTACTGGCAGATGTGAGATTTGTGTGATACTGACTTGTGCTTGCCCTCTGCCTAACACCCGATGCTGATTGCTGAGTACAGAAATCGTGAGGTTAATTTGTTTCATCACATCCACCAGGAATGTTCTTAGCAAACACAGCACATGTGCAGGAAGCTCAACATGAGCAGTGCTCACACAAATGAACTTTGGAACCAGCCCTGGGGGAACAGGTGGGAAGTTTCAGAGAAGCATATCTTGGATATGTGCTTTTGCCTCTCTCCTCAAGTGTGGGTGTCCTCTGTGGTCACAGACTCCTCATTCAGCCAGGGTGACCTGAGCAGTGCAGGGCAGGGTGTGCCTGTGGGTGACTGTGGAGCTTAGGGCTTCCAAGAGCAAAAGCTGTAAGACCTTGCCAGGAACAAACTTTTGCTTTTGGGGCAGCAAAGGCTCCTCAGCTTATCACTCTTGTTCATGTCATTTACTGCTGTTCAAGTCTGAAGTTGCTTGACAAAAAGGTGGGTGCATTGTGAGAATTGCTAGTTTGAGTCATCAAAGCATGAAAAGATCTATCTTATGAAATAACTTAGTAAAAATACTAGATTGCAAGTTTACTGTGTTTGGGTGTTAATTGTGTGGCTTCTAGTAAATCATCTCCCTGAGGATGCAAAGCAGCTTACACTTGGCAAGTGCAAATGCTATAGAGCCATCTCAAACCAGCCTTATTGCTTTAAACCCAGAGCAAGGGAGTTTCCTTTATCAAAATTTTAAGACTTGAGCACATGAAGTGTAGTATTTCTCATGCATTAAATTATGTAGGCCTACTTCTTTTTCTACTAGCAGTTTGGGGACTGAGCATGCTTTCTTGCTGAAGAGCATTTTTTCAATTTCCAATAAACCCACTCTGGCTAGACCTGGTCACTAAAAATAAAGGTTTTTGTAAACTAAGAGATTATATTGAGATTATATTTTGAAAACTATTAAGAGATTATATTGCCCATCATACTGGGCAAGACGTCTTCCTTTAGGCTGAATTTGGTGTCAAAGGCCAGCAGAAACAGCTAAGGTAATTTCTGAATGACAATAAGAACAAAGTGTTTCTTTCTTTATGAGTTATGTAAACCAGAACAGTAACAGATTTCTGGGCCTTGTGTAATGAAAGAGGTAAAATTGAACATGCTTTAGTAGTGGTCCCTTGGAATGTCCTGTTCTGTCTCAGTGGCAGTGTCTTTTGGATGTCTGTGCCATCATGGGCGTGGCATGAGCACAGAGTTGGGTCTATAGATGGTAGTCAGGCATTGGGAGCAAAGAGCACTAAAGGGCCATAAGGACACTGAAGGGACTCGAACAACTAAAGTTTCATCATTTCACCATCAAGATTTCCTTTCAGGTTTTCTCAGCTGTAACAGCACCTTGCCATAAAGGTGGTGATGCTAATGTAGTTCTCTGTAATGACTTTTCTGGTCTTCATTTAATTCCAAAAAATTCCCTGGAAGGATTTTTAGCAAAATCAAGATCTGAAAATTCAGGAAAAGGAGCTTGCCACTAAATCCTTGTCCTGTGTAACATTTACATTTGTTATGAAATCCAGAACAGCTTTCTTGAAAATGTATAGGTGGTAGAAGGGGAGAGAAGCCAGGAGTTTCTCATTGCCTGTGAGCCATCAAAACAAGAAGACCAGGTACAAAAGCTTCACTGCTGTTTGTTACTTGGTGTATAGAGTTGCATGATGTACAGTAGGTTGGGAGAGGAAGGGACTGAAACTAGTGAGGTGCCATCAAAGAGCACAATAGAGCAAGTTAAAGATTGTCCAGTGAATTCTTACAATGTGGCGTTGACAAGTTTTTAAAACAGAAACTGAAGAACACAAATGGAAAATAATCTCCTCCAATTCTCATGATTGGGAGGGCAATTTCATGAGCTGTATCATTATAATAATAATAATAATATTCCTAGTTCTGTGAGAGCAGAATGAAGGGCAAAACAGCAATAATGGTTTTCAAAAGAGGAAGAGAAAAATAGCTATAAAAGTAAAGTTCTGTGTGGGAAACACAACCAAGGCAAAAAAATAAAAGCCCTGTTCCAAAATTCAAGACTCAGCTGTAGCCTAAAGCAAAGGAGGAATAGGAATTAAAGCAAGAGAACTACTTGTTTTATTCATGTGCTGTGCGGTGGTCTGAAAATCAACATGAAATGTGAAAAATGAAATGACTAAAGGTAAGGATACAATAACTGCAGGAGCATGATGGTAAAAATCAGGTATTCATCAAATATGTAAAAAATGAAGGGTTACAAAATTTTGTTCTGGTATGTAGCAAAATTGATAAGCAGAAGGTCGATCAGAGAATTGGACTGCAGCAAGAGTGCACTTTTCATGGGTGTACTGTGTATAAGGCCTTCATACGGCAAAGAGATTCCACAGAACACATTCAAACTTTTTATTTGTTTTGTTGTAGGAGGGTAGACTTAGATAAACCATTAGAATTCTTTTTAACAGTCATCTGTGATTCTGTGTTTCATAAGGTTTTAATTGCACAAGACTGTACGTATTTTTCCACTGGGATACTTGCTGATTCATTCAGTAAGAGTTCATTGTCAAAAGCTGCTCTAAGGATGAATTTGGTCTGTGCTTTATAGGAAGCCTCTGGCTTTGGAGTATTCCTTCACTGGCAGCAGAAGCTGGGCGATGTAGAGTCCATGCAGCAGGAAGAATTGGGGAATAAATCAATAAATGGGTCTTCTGTTCCTGCATGTGCTGAAATTCAACCAAGTATTTAGACCAACTTCTTTCTGAAGTCCTGACCTCTGGTCTCAATAAAGAGTTTCAGTTTTCAGGGCCAGAAATCAATAGAAGATCTGGAGCCCTGGTGGGATTTAGGAGTCTCACCATCTATTTGGATGGGCTTCAACTGTCCCCGTACTGCTTCCATTTAAATAAATGAGTAACCCCTATTGATTCCAATGAGGTAAGAGCTACTTCAGTGTTCTTATGTGATCATGGGCAAGCCACAGAAAATGAACTTTCACACTGAGTAATTTTTGGGTAGTTTCAGACAGCTCTCTTCTGGAAACAGTCAGTGGAAGTGCTACATCAGAGTATCCTGACCCAAGCTGAGCCCTGAGAAATCATGTGCTCCTGATGTTTTGACTTCAGTCTTTAGCATCTGTCACACAGAATTTATCATTACCATTTCTCAGACGATTGAAAACTGCACTTAAGAACATTATAGAAGTGGATTATTTCTTATGATCTAAATTATAAGTGGGGAGAAAGATTTAGGAGGTGCACATTGAATGACATCAAGGGAGATAAATACTGTCCATCCAGCAGTTCTGTAATTGCCATCCGTCCTCACCAATGTCTTATTAAACTTGCCCTCTCTTGGCAATTTCAATTAGTTTCTGGTGCTCTGGTCCCCACTACTGATTTTGAGCTGATGCAAAAGAACAGATTGTGTTTTCCATATGCTTTCCTGGGCAAATCTTCTCATGTCTTCATCTCAATGCCTCTATAAATCTTTATCCTGTTTTTCCCATTTGTATGGTTGAGAGATCAGTCTAATCAGTTACCACAAATTTAATGTGCCACAATTAATTCTCCTTTGGCAGGAGACTGTGAATATATTTTATACCCATTCGCCTTAGTCTTGAGCTCTAATTTTCCCACTGCTTTTCTTGCAGCTTACTCAGTGTGGTCCAAAAGAGAAGGGATAAAATAATGTGGTTTTGGTGAATAAAGGTCCCAGTGATGAAAACTGACCATATAGTATAGGTAGTATCCTCCACAGTATATAACTTATTTCCATCAGCACTTCAGTTTTCAGGAGTCCATTTACTAGTGAGCAGTTTGTTGTCATTAGCAGTGTGTAATACAATTACGGTGAGCTGCTGGAGCTGGAGTACCACTTATTTCTCTCACCCAACTTCTCCTTTCCTGTAGAAATCCCAGAGCTGCCATGTGCAGGAGGCCATGGGAGTGTGGCATTTGGTGTGATTGTGTTCCCTGATTGCCTGCAGTGGTTACTGCCAGTACCTCCTGTTTAGAGGTGGAAGTGCAATCATGGGACCACCCACATTCCCAAGGGCACCCTGTTTAACTCCTGGTGGTAAAGGCTGGTTGTTGCTCAGCTCTTGGAGATTCTTACTGTTGCTTTGCTTTTGCAGACCTTAATAATTAAACTAGTTATTCTTACTCTGAATGCATCTTTTCAAGCCACTGAGTCAATGGTGTGTTATATCTCCTGAATATACTGTATCTGGTTTTGGAAACAGTTTTGGGGTTTTTAAGCTATATTCATCCAGTGTTGTATATGCCCTTTTAATCTTTCTCTTCTCTCATTGAAATTAGGTTGGGGACTCTGTGTGGGTTTTTTCTTTTCACTCTTGCTGTGATTATTGACAAATTAAATTGATACTTGTCTAGCTGAAAGTCGAACCGGAATTTGGTCATTAAGGACATATACTTACATGTCAGTTAGAAGAATTTTTAAAACACAATGTGTGTGAATAGGTTTTAACCGAGAACTTAGTCCTGAAGTAAAATAGGCTTCTCAGTTTTTAATGGACTAAGACAATTTAAATTCTCTTCACTGAATATAGAGAGAGAGCTTCATGACAGAGGTAAAACTCAGCTTATAAAAGGATAGAAGACATGAAGCAACTTAAAGTAAAGACTTCAGGAATGCATTCTTGTCCTACAATTGTGCTTTATAGAAAATCTGTTATTCACCTGAAAATGGGAACGTTTTGCTTTTCACTAGTCGTAAAAACTATGAGTTTGAATAGTGCTGGCCACTGCAGTGCTGAAATGTGGTGACATCATGCAATGTGAGCAGAGCCTTCATAGCATGTACACAGTGTTAAATCAGTTTTCCAGAAAAACAAGGGGCTGTGCTGTGGCTGGGTGGGGGAGAGGTGATGGTAGGAAAAGCAGTCAGGCCAGAGCCATTGCCTACTGCCAGATAAGCAGAAACACTCCTTGTGCTTTCCATGACTTCTGTAAACTGGGTCCTGAAAAGCTGGGGAAAGAATGAGCCAGGACAGTGGGCTGGTAAATGCTGCTCTCCACTCCTCTGAGTGCTGGCGGATGTGCCCTTGGCAGTGCAGAGCTCTCGCCCACCCTGGCAGCCCTGGGGTATGTCAGGAGTGTGTCTCATGGTGTGCATGCTCCTCCCTCCTGGGCTCACAGAACTGCACCATTGATTGTTGGAAGGTGTTGGAGGATCTCCCCAGCCTCACCCGTGACACCTCTGCTCCGTGACACCCTTGAGTGCCCAAGGAGAAGGTGGTGCTCTGTCACTTCTGCTGGTGCAAGGGAAATAGCCTGGCCATGATTCCAGAGAAACTGAGGCTATTTTAGGTTCTTAGAAGAAGCCATAAACAGGTAAGAATAAATCAGAGCTATAAACCAGTGAAATAACAAAGGTCAGTAGGTTATTTATTGACTGAGGAGTATGCTGCCAGTGAGAAGAGCAGCAGATGCCAGCATGCCGTGAGAAAAAGGGGCATTCCTGCAGCAGAGGAGGATTTGGAATAGTACCTGTCCACTGCTCTGAGACATACTGGGAACCTGCTTCATTTAGCCAAAACAAAACTTTCAGAGAAGAGAGTTTGGGAGAAATACAAAAACATATCTGGGAGAAATACAAAATAAATACTGGGAGAAGTACAAAAATATATCTGCATGTACAGGTGATTTCCAAGCTGAGAAAATACATTTCCAACTGTCAGATGGTGGATTCCTGGTTTTATATTGGTATGTTGCATTAGTAAATGTTTATTAATGATATGGAAATTACCATGCACAAATATTAATTGCCATTGTCAGAACTGAGGTTGACCGTATTGCCCAGTATGCAGTAGATAACAAATATTATTTCATGAAGAAGCAAAGCCAATTAAAAAAAATCAATATTTAATCTGCATTGTAAAACTGTACTCCTACTAACATATAGAGGCTTGGTGTGTTCTGACTGTGCTTGCATGTTTTGAAATGCATATGTTTCTAATGCTTCTTTCTCAAGGAATAAAATACCAAATTAAAACTTTTGACTAATATTTAGTATGTTTAATTTATGTTTATTTAGCCTTTGTAGAGGGACTAATAGTGTTAGTTGTTAAGCTGCTTCTATTATGGTCTGAATTTTTGAAGCCATGCAGTGGATCATTAATCCAGTTGAACTTTTTGCAAAAGCTGAGAGATTTGCTTTTTGTAATGCTAAAGATAATGGGATGGATTTTGAAGTTCTGCAGTTTGCTTATTCTTCCATTAACAAAAGAAGATTGTGAAGTGTTGAAGAGAAGATCATGTGGCAGTAAAAACAAAAGACTTCATGTTGCCCTGGGTTGTATGATTGGATGTTTAGATAGCATGTAGTTGCAAAGGCAATAATGTGTCAGGATACTTTATTTGTACTGATTGAATTTTGATCAAGTCACAAGAATTTTCATTTATAGCTATTGTGTTCTATTTTCAATTTTTCTAGCTTTGTTTGATTTACGATGAAAAATCAGTTAATCCTATCGACTCCACCGTTCAGATAACATGGGGGAATGGAAAATCCACATGAAAGAAAAACAGATGGAGTTGCTGCTTCTGGTTCTGAGCTGGCTCATGTCTTGGCTGAGCTTTTTGGAGCATTTGGGTTTGCAAAGGTTGCTTCAGTCCATAAACCATGCTGGTCCTGAGCTAAGCAGTGTGGCAACTCCCAGGCTGTGCATAGAGAATGTGGGTATCTGTCATCCAGGGCACTTGACACGGAAAGTGCACAGCCACCAGGAGTGGCTGTAGAACTGAAAGATGGTGCTCATTTGCTTTTGCACACAAAATTGAAAGCACTGGGCACCTACAGACAGGACATGAGTCCTCCACAGTTATCACTGCTGTATCACACTTGCTTCGCTGCAAAGAGTGAAAGGACAAAAAATGATACTAACTCCTTGTTGGAAAGCACATTACAGGACAGATGATTTCTATTTCCCTACTTCTTCAAGAGACAGACTTGTTCAAAGCATTCCTGTTGTTGTACTCTACGCATTCTTATATGCATTACTGAGCTGTTTGTTTAGCAGCAGAAAAACACTGATATTTTGATGTAACAAAAATGTGTTGTGGTAATTTCTCATGTTCTTTCATTACATTACAGGTACGGTTAGAATTGAAATGTTCAGGAACATGCAAAATGCAGAAATAATAAGGAAAATGACAGAAGAATTTGATGAGGTAGAGTATGCAAATAGTTGTTTTAAACATTATGAAATATGTTACCATATAGTCCTGGTTTAAATTAAAAATGCAATGGGCCATTGGATGAGCAATGTCTCAGTATGGGAAACTGCACTGACGAGCAAAGCAGCACCTTCAGCTATTGGATGAGGTGTAACAAGGCAGCAGGGATGAGAGAGGTTCATCAGAGCATGCAGGAGGAGGAACAGGAAAACTGTCATCCCATTGAGAGTAGTGGGGGCATTCTGGGTGCTGAACTTCAGCTCTTAGGAGTGCCATCATACAACAAAGAGCTCCAGATTCCTGACATGTCACATTCATGAGACAGGATTGCAGGCTTTTGCAGCATTCTGCTCTGTTTTGTCTGTGCAAATTAATGTTTTGTTCATTTTAAATGACAATTTAAGCCAAATAGGAACTTGACATGAAAATTACCATTTTGGAACAGTGATACAGAAAGAAATACTCTTTCAAAAGATCTGAGCATTTTGTTTGAAACAAGTAAATTACAATTCAGACTGGGTATCTTCTGTCAAAATAAACATGTTCCTAATGGAGAATGATTTTTAGCTTTGAGATTTTTGAACTGTATTTTCTTTGATTTTTCATGTATAAAAAGCTGAGTATTCTGAGTGTTCATTTTGTTCAGCGAGGGAAACTAAAGCTGGAGCAGGAGTTCTCTGTAGGACAGGAGTATCTCTGACCAGTTCTGAATTGAATGCCAAGGCTGCGATTCAGAAAGTTAAGCAAGAAAACTACAAATATGAGAATTGCTCTTTTCCAGGATGTACTTCTGCACGATTTCTATCTTGTTCACGACCTTAAACAACAAATGTTTCAACAAATGCCTGACTACAGCCATATGCACCTTTTGCTGGACAACTGTCCCACAGTTGATGCAAGAAACTATTTTAAAGCTTTTTCTCATAGGAGAACAATACTCTTCCTTATGAATGTACTTAAAAGCAACAACTCTTAAAGAGTTACAGTTACTGATACCTGATTTTGCTTTCTCCATTACCTAAAACTTTTCAGAACTTCTACTGTTCTAAAAAAAGTTTCAGTTCTAGCTTCTGCCTTAACACTTGAATGGATTTGTGAGAGAATTTGTGGGGTTTAGTACAAAAGCATAAAATTGCTAGTCCTAGGCTGCAGCCCAGTGAATGTTTTGAAATCTGGAATAAACTGTTGTCATTTCTGTAATAGCTCCCCCAGTACCCCAGAAATCCTGAATCATCCCACTGTTCCATGAGTGCTGCAGGAATCAGCTGGTTGCTGGCCTGATGTTTGCATTTATAGCAGGTACTGAAGTAATGATTTTCCTCCTTGCGAGTGGAGGAATGCTTATGCAGGATTTAAATGATGGAAATAACTTTGTTCACTGCTGCCACAGGTTCACTTTGGGACAGGGAATTCCATGGACATCCATTGGCTGCACTATTTGGCTACTTGGCTTAGGAGTACAGGTGTTTTGTAGGTGAATTCCCTCATAATTTTTGTCCTGGAGTCGGCAGGTGAACAAAGACTTAGTTGAGTTTTCTAAGCACTGGGCCATCAAGTACCATGTCAGTGTCACTAATGAATAATATTTTTACTGGTATTCAGGAATAAAAGAACCATGAGGTGACTTTATTGTAAGTTTATTTTTCCCAATTCAGCCAAATGAGTTGTTCGCAGTGCAGTCTTCATGGGCTTTACAGAAGAGTTGTCTGATGTGTAGGTTAAAAATACACCATGCAGGTGTGAGTAGTTACACACAGCACTAGAGATTCTAAGGATCTGTTCCAAAAGCCTGCATAAACACACACCTCTCAAACACATGCATTATGTACCAAAGTTCACATGTAGAGACCCATCAGGTTATTTTGGTGTGGTTGAAATGGGTGTGATTTGGTTAAATTTGATGGCTAGGGGGTTTTCTGCAGGGCAATGTTGTTTATGAAGTTTACGTTCAAGGTTGTTTGATTGCAGCTCCTCGGTGCTCATGTTAGGGCCTTTGTGTGGTTCAGTCTGGGTGATAAGGGAACTCCTGAGAAGGAAAGTGTTTGCTCCTCACAAAAACACAGAATAAATGTGTACAAATGGATGTAACTTTTGTATATTGACTTCTTATCCTGGCTGAGAGATTCAGGATGGAGCATTACTGCCTTGATGGTTTGGAGACTCTGAAATGGACTTACAAATCAAGTGGCCCGGGAGATTTGTACTCAGGCTTTTTCACTGAGGGGAAAAAATGTTTTCTGACTGTGGGGGAACAGTCTCCCTGAAACGCAGTATACAGAGTGAAGTAAATATAGTGAGAGCAGACCTGGGGAGGACTTAAATGTATGTGCCTAGTCCAATCTTGTAATCATTTTTTGAAGATAAAGTGTAAAAATCTGTGGTAAAGTTGCCATTACTGCTATCAGAAGGCAAGTGCTACCCCTAGAATAAGGCTGCATTTACAAGATAAAACAGGGCAGTGTTTGCTTCCTGGTAAGAAAACTGTTAGCTTGAGTAAACTGCACTGAGCTATAAGCTTGAGCAAAGCAAAATCCGTGGGGAGGGGAACCAGCTGATTGGAATATTAACCTGGAATTGAAGTGGCGATACAGAGTGACACAAGCTTTCAATCACATAAGCCTTTCTTTAGGCTTTGACCTTCAATACTTTGAAATAGTCTCTTCTCATTCTTTCCTCCCACTTCGTAATGCCGGACACAAGGAAAAGAATTGAGTCTCGGTACTTATTTTGGACTATATGGAGCCAATACTGCAAGTGTAAAACTGTTACAGTGATGTCTTTGCAGAAATGGTTTCATGCTAATGAGCTTCCCTATGTATTGAAGAATCATGTGTTGGTTTTATTTGTTATTCTCTCTTGGCTTGAAGGAACAAGATGATGTTTAGCTTAGAACCTTAGACCATGATGGCTACACCACCATTAAAATAAATCAAATGGGGAGACCTTTAACCCTTGATCTTTTCCTTTGCTGTTGTGCAGGACAGCGGTGATTATCCTCTGACCATGCCCGGGCCTCAGTGGAAGAAGTTCCGTTCGAACTTCTGCGAGTTCATTGGGGTGCTGATCCGGCAGTGCCAGTACAGCATCATCTACGACGAGTACATGATGGACACGGTGATCTCGCTGCTCACCGGCCTGTCCGACTCGCAGGTCCGCGCTTTCCGGCACACCAGCACACTGGCTGGTGAGTCAGCTGCACCCAGGGCTTCCCTCCCAGAAACTGCTGCTCCTTATCCACTGCGAGAATTACTTGACATTTGGATTGAGGTGGAGCTTGACCAACATTAAAACTGGGGAGAGCTTTGTCAAATCCAAATACGATGTATGGTACCACTATACTTAAAGAACTCCTTTTTTTGTTTGGAAAGGAGTGTGCTGAGGCAGTTAGGGATTCCTGTCATACTCAGGGCTTCCACTGAATCCTGAGGATCAAAAGTGGCATGGTTATATCTTGTAGTTTGTTATTAGTTGTTCACTTGTTGTATAGAATGTTGGAATCATTTTATATTTTGAATTTATTCTAAAGAAATATCAGGACAATGGTATTATCAAAGAATTTCTATCCACCAGAAAAAAATAATCTGTACCTTAACTCTGGAGAAGCATAAGGTTTGGGATCACTGGGCCATGGTTGTAGGGCGTCCTGTCTTCTGCCTCCAACGACATCGCTTTTCAATGATATTTTAAATTAATTCTAAAATGATATTTTAAATTTATTCTAAAGAAATGTCAGGACAATAGTATTATCAAAGAATTTCCATCCACCAGAAGAAGTAATCTGTACCTTAACTCTGAAGAAGCATAAGGTTTGGGGTCACTGCACCGTGGTTGTAGGTCTCCCTGTCTTCTGCCTCCAACCACATCGCCTTTCAATGCAGCTGCTACACACAAGGAAAGCCCTGAGTGTATCATTAGGTAGAAATGGGCTTTCCTCATGTGTTTCATCACACCTATATGTGATGTGTTCTGTAAGAAGGATGAATTGCTCCCCACAAGGAACTATTTTTCTCAATTACAAAGAACTGCTAGGGTGGCTGGCTTGGGTGTAGATGTCTACAGCTGGACATGTCACATGATAAGAAATCCATCTTATTGCAAAGTTCATAGATCATGCCAGGTATTTGAAACTTTTGCAGGAGACGTTTGTCATAATCTGAGTATTTCTACAGTCAATATTTGTTAATATTTAGTCTTTCCACAATCAGCCTTATACAGGTTTTTTCAGTTTCAAGTGTATTGACACCCAGTCTCCAACAAATACAATCAGAATTTATTTACAATTTCATCTCTTGTTATAAATCAAAGTAAGAGGCAGGTTTCCAATGATATTGAAAAAAAACCTCCAGATTAGAGTGCATTTTGATTTTAAAACTGAAACCCAAACCCTTCAACTCACAGTGGCTGAACTCCTTTGGAAACACATTCCCTTGTGTTCTTCACCATACTCAGCAATGGGATGATTAAACCTTGAATTATGCAGGCTTAAGCTTCCAGGTTTGGAGTTTCCTCTACAAATTCAGTATTCCAAGGTGAGCACTGTTTCAGCCTAGATAACCTGCTGGAAATCCATGCCTATTATTTAATATGTATTCCCTTCCATCTGATGTTGTCTGCAATTCTGGGTAGTTTTGATTTGCTGTTTGCTCAGATTGTGGTTGACTGAGTGACTAGGGAAGAGTTTATGGAGTGAGGTCTGCACTCTGCTCCCTGGGATTGATTGGCCATCCCTGCATGGGGCACGTGTTTGGAAAGTATGAGGGGCTTGATGAAAAGACGGGAAACAGAAGGATATATTGGAGTCATTTCCCAAGCCCTGTCCTCTGTGGAAGAAAGAGTTTCCACTGTTTGGAATGGATTCTGTAGCTAGAAACTTCTAGCAAGAATAAGCTGATGCTAAAGGTTAGGTTCATCACAGCTAACTGCAGTTATTACAGCCACTGCTGACTTCCTGCATTAGTGACACATTTATCTAACGTTGCAGTAGGGATAGGAGCTGCCAAAGATCTCAGCATTTATCAGCGATGATACATACCATTTATTTATTTGTTTGCTTGTTTTAACAAGCTTGAAGCTTTGCTTTGATTCTACAAATTTCCTTCAAGCTGTTTTTAGCACATTTAACTGTGTTGCAGTCCCAAAGAGCAGAGATCAATATGATGCCATGGAGTTCAGTCTTGATATAGTTTATTAATATCTACTTGTAGACCTGCATTTCTTCTTGAAGGAGTGTTTTCTTCTTGAAGGTCCCTGTTTCCAGTTTTCCTCTATGCTAGTCAATTGGAATGAGGGATGATTCGCTGTAGGAAGAAGTATCTGTAGGTCACCACCAGCTTTGAGCTATAGCAGTGTAAATCAATTAGAGTAGCCACACTTCTCTATTTGTGTGGTTGCTTTTATACCTTGAAGCAATGCTGCATATTTAATCAGAGAGGATGTGATAGTTTGTTGCAATATTTTGCTGGTTTTTCAATATTATAAAATGCTTTGTACCATGTAATCGCAAAGAACTTGCGAAAGACCCTTATTAATGTTTTTGTAAAAGTAAATTTTAGTACCAAAAACCAGACATGAACAATATATCCAACGTGTGTGAAAACAAAAATTGCATTTTGATACAGCTGTACAGCTGACTTAGAGCAGTGTCAGACCTGCATTCAGAGGAGCTGTGCTGTGGTGCCTTGTGAACTGAGGCATCCTCAGCAGCCATTGGGTTAAGGTTACCCTTAGTATGGAGCCATCTCTGGTGGCACTCTCAGTGCAGAAATGGCTGTAATGCCCCAGCAGCTGCCTTCATGGTGCCTTCATGCTACAGGCTCACAGGCTGGCTCCCTGGTGCACTCAGAACTCATTTGGAGAAGGCAGCAAGGAGCACTGCCTGCAGCTCACTGTGGGGGTTATAGACTCTGCTTTCTGGCTATGGACCAAGGACATGGGCATTGCTTGGGTGGGAAGTGCCTTTCCAGATGGCTGGGCCGGGGTCGAGGGGCTTTTTGCTGTGAGTATGGATATGCTGAGGAAATATTTTTCTTAGATCTGACTACAGGTAAAGAGTCATGTTCTGTCTTGTGCCTTTGCAGCTATGAAGCTTATGACTGCTCTTGTGAATGTTGCCTTAAACCTGAGCATACATCAGGACAATACACAGAGGCAGTATGAAGCTGAGAGAAACAAAATGATTGGCAAAAGAGCTAATGAAAGATTGGAGCTGCTGCTTCAGAAAAGAAAAGAGGCAAGTGAAAAGACTTTTTTTTCCTGGTTCATGTACATTCCCTCTAACAGGAAGCGCAGGGTTGTTTGTGACTTGAGTACCACAGTGAGAGTGAGCTTAGTTCTGCAGTGGTGTTTGTGTGATCTCAAGCACACTCTGTGGGCTACACTTAAATCTTGTACTGCCACATTCAGTTGAGTTTGTGGTGCTGTTGTACACACACTGGAGAATTCCTGTTCTCAGGCTTCTATGTATGACCAGCCAGGAAGAGTCCCAAACTGTGAGTAGTTACTGTTATGATTATGCAAAAAGATTCTGACAAGAGGATCACGTTTCCTCTCTGCACTGCCCACTTCCCTCATTGATCACTGCAGTTATTTCATGGTGTCTCATCAGTACTTCTTTTTTAGCTGCTTTCAGAAAACGCTGGAGTTGGGGCTATAGCACCTGCTCTCAGGGAGAAGGAGCTAGGGAGACGTTAAAGTTGTCTTTAGTAAGTACCAGTCTGGCATTAGGTGAGAAAAAAATAGGTTTCTCAATTAGAAGGTTGCTGTAATCATCCCTAAATAAAATTTTGTATCACAGGAAATTTGAGTTTTAGAGTTAAATTTAAAGATGATGAGTAGAAAATTAATACACATACACCCAAACAACCATAATGTGTAAAGAAGCCAAGATTCATAAGAGTGATTGAAAAATTGAAGTTTATATGGCTTAGATATAGATTTCTGATTTTATTATATTTGTTTTGAATTTCCTCCACCATTGTTTTACTCTGTGGCAATTAAGGATATCTGGATGCTTTACGTATGTGCACCTTATATTCTTTGAGGTGTAACTTTAACTCAGAATTGCTTGACTTTGTAGTCTTTGTCTGGGGATAATTACAATTATGTATATTTATTTAACCCCTATGAGCACAACATTATTTGGTTTTCATAATTCTTAAAAAGTCATGCATTAAGGTACAAAGCAAGAACAATTTCTTCTGCTCAAACTGCAAGGGAAACAGTTTAAATTAAATATTAAACTGATTGTGAGTCTTAAAGCATTTTGAAAGCAAAATAGCTGGAACAGAGTTTGTATTCCATATTTGTTGATTTTTGCTTTGAATTTGTGGAGCACAAAGGCACTAATTGCACTGATTACCTTGGGCTGGTGGCTCTGTGGCTGTGGACTCCTCTGTGCCCATTGGCCCAGCTGTTCTTTCAAAGCTAGAGGACATTCTGGCTCTGGGGAGCTGTGTAGCAAGGATGCTCAGGCTGCACGGGCTGGGGAGGCTTGACAGGAGAAGGAGCATTGGCAGTCCTTCGCTTTGGTTCTGTGTGTTCAGGGGCTCTCATCTCACTGCTCGTGACAGCCCAGCAAAGCGTTTCCTGGGCACAGCCAGGGAGGAGTGCTGGTGCTCGAGTGTGTCTATGGGGTTAAGCACACCAGGGGCACCTGGGCAGAAGAGATCTGTTAGGATTAGGCAGCTTTGTGGCTCTGTGTAAGAATTCCTGACATAATACTGTCTATTCCCAGTGTTTAAATACACTGAATTGACAGTGTCATTCTGTGCTGGCACTTCCTCAGTTGATTCTTTGATGAAGTGCCATCCTAACAATGCTTCCTGAGCAAGTACATGTGCATGTGTTGATCTTCATGAAGTGATAGAGGAACAGTTCACCAACTGAGTGTGGCAAATTAGGCTGACATAGAGAAGGTGGAGCACAGCCTGAAGTGTTTCATGCTCATGGCATTGTCTAAAGGCCCTATGTGAGAGCTGTGCATGGAGCTCTGTCTTGTCAATGAGAGTCTCAGCTCAGGGGATGATTTATGTAGCAATATGCCACAGATCAGAGAAATGTGTCTTTTAGTATCTGCCAGTAGTAACT
Organism: Lichenostomus cassidix; assembly: GCF_008360975.1. Classification (NCBI taxonomy): domain Eukaryota; kingdom Metazoa; phylum Chordata; class Aves; order Passeriformes; family Meliphagidae; genus Lichenostomus; species Lichenostomus cassidix. The sequence goes on along the minus strand of NC_139490.1, from coordinate 24,290,571 downwards.
CAAATTTTTTTACATGTCTTTTTGAGCTTCTGAGCCTCCTTGTAGAGTCAACAAGAGAATGCTTCCCTCATTCTTTACTTATGTTTAAGAGGGGAAGTGTTAAATCATTTTTGCTTTGGTGAGAGCAGGAGTCCCAAGACACAGATGCTCTCTCAAGATACTTGAAGTTAAGCACTCAGATTCAAGTGCATGGTTTAGAAAACTTGAATGTGTACAAAGCAATTAGAGTTTCAGAGAAGATTTGTTTCTGAATCTAAAATACATTTGAGAATTGTATCCTTGAAATGTTAGTACACAGAGGTAAAAGGGATCTCACGTGGACCTATTGAACCTCTGATTCTGCTTCTACACCAGCTGTGCCCCAGCACCTGGATACCTTTACCAGATGATAATTTACCATGTTCATATTGAGCTGTAAATTCTATGCAGAAGAAGAGGGAGGAAGCCATCCATACTGGCCCTTCATTTGTGCTGCTTCATTTTTTACTCAGAGAGATGTCAAAGTACATTTTTTTCAGTATTTCAACTTCCTTGTGGCTCAGAAAGTCCATTCTCTCCTACCTCTCTTCTGTGGTGTGGTTTTATACCAATAATTCATTCCCTGAGTTCTCTGTGAGCTTTCCCTTCCAGGGCCCTAGTAGTTTTTCAGAAAGCCTCCTGAGGCTTCTTGGTTTGTTCGCATCCTCATTTTACTGCACCATCTGGCCTGGGCTGTCTCTTCCTCCATGTTTCTGTGGATGTTTTTCTGCCTGTGGAGTCAGCAGGCTGAGGAGTGATTAGGAACTCACAGTCCTCCTTGGGTTCTGAATTCTCAAACAAGCATTTAGTCTGTGCATGTTTGGGTGGAGCTGATGCTGCAAATACTGTTTTTCCCAGAAGCCATGTCTAAATATGCTTGGTTTGTGTATGCAGAGCTAGTGTGCACCCAGCTCTTTCCTTTGTACACAATCCCTTTTCTGGTGAAATTAATTTCTTTGGCAGACTTTGAACAATTTAGTCAAGAGCCCTCAATGCCTTGGTTTCCTGACATGCAGAATGAAGGCAGCACTTCCTTACACTTGAGTGAGCTGGGAGGCTTCACTCTCTGAGTTCTGAAGCAACTTCAGATCATACCTGCAAGACGCTGCAGAAATATTTGGCCAAAAAATAGAAGCCCTTAAGTGAAAGTGTTTCAGAACTCATGCCATGCAAGAGGTCAAACCAGCTGGTCACAATTTTGCTTCTGGCTTTAAAACATTTTATCTGTTAAATATATACATTCATAATTGCACAGGTTTAATTATTTTATGCATATGTGCACTGTACTAGCAAGGCTCTGTTGTGGTTTTCCTACTGAGAATGTGGGCAAATTTACATTCCCACATTGTGGTGCTGTGCTTGGACTGTAATGAACACCTTGATGCAAGAGCAATGGCTGCTCCAAAAGCTGATTGGATAAAATTGTTGTCATCTTATTAACAAAGCTGCATTTAGGTGTAATTAATTTATACTTACTTAGTTTAGTACAAGATCTGACAGGATGAGAATACTGTAATTAATTCCAAATTATGTTAGCATATTAATTGACACAAGGTAAGCTTCCCGTAGCACTTGCAAAATATGCTCATATTACCCAGGAAGTGAAAAGTTTTTTAAGAAAATGCTCATATTTATAAAAGCATGCTCATAAAAAAGCATGCTTTTTTATTTGGGATTGGGTTTGGTTTTTTGCAGTCCAAGGCCTGGATGTCAAGTGTACTCCAATTCTGGAAATCTTCCTGGTTCTGAAACCCAGTTATTGTGGGTTTGCTGAAGTTCAAGCAACTGACAGTCTTTTACTTAAGACTGAGAACATCTTTAACTCCTTTCCTTAGATAGAATATTAATTTTTTCAAAACTAATCTGTAACCAGCTTTATGTCTGCAGCTGTCATTCACTCAGTTCTGTTTCCCTGTGAACACAGCACTGCTGGCATACTGCACACATTGTCTCTACTTGTCTCGTTTTCAGTACCAGAAGATGATGATCACTTCAAAGAACTAATTTGAAGCCAAATTGATGTTTGTAGTGAATGATAATTTTCTTCCATTAAGACATTGCATATATAAACGTAAATATTTGTATGTATATGCACACAATATAGGCATGTGCTGGAAAAGCAGAAATGGTGAGTTTATTTACATGCTCTTCCAAGGTCTTCTAATGTTTCCCAGTAAGGAATTGTAGAATACCAAATTATAATGAGCAATGATCTTTTATTTATTTTGTGTTTTGTTTTTCACAGCTGCAAGAAAACCAGGATGAAATCGAAAATATGATGAACTCTATTTTTAAGGGTATATTTGTTCATAGATACCGGTAAGCAAATGCATGTTCAAGTAGGCTCTGCCAACAAAGTGTGGCCATAAAGAAAGTAAAGGGCAATTTCTGGGCTGATTTTTCTTCTGATGTAATATTCTCGATGCTGCAAAAGCACTGTCAAAAGCACTTGAAGTTACGAAAGAACATATAGTGTAACCTCTATTAAATACGCAATGGAGCCATCCACACAACTTTGTTTCAGTACAGTAAACAGCTTTAAAGAGTTGTGGAAGACGTGGGCTTTGAATCTTGCATTTTGAAAAGTTGTCCATTTTTGGGAGCACAAAAATGACATGTCTTAAGAATAATCAGTCAATCACTGCATATCATAGGACAGCAGTTATCCTCCAGCCTGGATTTCCTTATGTATGTCTTGGGTGTAAAGAGCAAATTTGGAATATGCTTTACCAGAGAGGAGTAGTCTTTTAAAATAGATTTAGGGTTGTTGTGCATCACAAGATGCCACAGAGCATCTGCAGCACCTTGGTGGAACCGCTCTTTAAATGTTAATTGAGTTGCTGAAATCAAAAGATAAAATTCAATGATACTAAACTATGAAATTAACCTTTCAGATTTCAGTTCTGGTTTAAAGGTTTATAGTTTGTGGAATCTTTTGGGAAAATGGCAGAAAAAAGGGTGTATAAGAAGAGGGTTAGAAGGTGAAGAAGAATCCATAGTTCAGTTGGACAGAGGGATGATTGTAACTGTGGAGAAAAGAATGCAGGAAACCTGGAAGGAGCTCATGCTGAGAAATGTGTGAGTGTGAGCAGCACAGTGGTGTTGCAGGGTGTCTCCTCAGTACCAAGCACAGAAAGTTAGTTCATGGTTTATGGTCAGGAAGCCTGGAGCTACTTGGCAGCAGAAGGATGGGTATGCAGAGCCAGCAGCTAAATGAGTGTGTTAGATTAGTGTAGCACTCACATCGTTTTGTTAGGAGAGCAGCTTTCATGGTGTAGGTAAAAAAGCTGAAGAAATCAAATTCTAAGAGTGTTTCCATTTTTATCCCTTCAGAATTCAGTGTATTATATCAAACAAAAAGTCGCTTTAAAATATCCTCCTAGTATCATGCCCTCATGTGGGTTTGGAAAAAGACTCAGCCTTTTGATGGTCTGCATTCTAGTTTTTTTTCTTTTTTTTGCTTTCAAAATCCTGCTTTTGTAAAAACATGTGCTTTCATGCCTCCTGCCACTAGTAAAGACCTGATTTTGCTGGTGTTGCTGTAACAAAGGAGAGGCCAAATAAATAAACTCCATACATACCCTGGAAAAAGCTGACAGTGGTGGCCCTGTTAGACCAGTGGGGAATTGGCTGAAGTCAGACAGGTGGTGGCATGTCCTGAGCAGAGGGGTGGCACCACTCATGCCACTGTTCAGAGAGGGCAGGAGGAACCTGTTCCTACCCTGCCCCAGAGCCCCCAGCACCTGCTATCCCTGACCTTCTAGGGAGCCCCAAAGAGTCTCTTAACAACAACTCTCTAGGAGTAATTGTACTCAGCAGAGAGCACAGAGTCAAACTCCTGCACTCACTCCTGGGCAAGGGCACAGAGGGGGAGAATACCTGTATGAAACACAGCTAATAGAAGACAAAGCGTAGGGGGGGATGAAATTTAAAGGACTTCAAACTATTAACTGCTTTCATAATTTCATAATTTCTTGAATATCTCTTCTCTCAAATCGTTCAAATTATTTATAAACTTCACATGATTTTACAGTCCTTAAACCATGTACAAGTGGTGATAATTTCAAAAGAATGTTATTTTAATTACTCCCAGAGAATAAATCCCATCCCTCAATATGATTCAGACTTATCTACAGTGATTCATGCTTAGTGACCTTTGTAGCTTAAATAACAAGTCCTTGACCTAAACAAAACCCCAAAAACTGTTCCATTCAGAATGTGTCTTCCTACGAGCGTTGCAGTGAGATTACATCTTCTTTTTGTAGATTGGCTTCCAATTACTGGAAGATTCCAGAGCTCACTTCTCTCATCAAGAAGAAAAAAAAATTGCTGAAATAGCTAAACAGTTTTCTGGGTATAATGCTGGTCTAGTGTTAATAGCAAATTTGGTCCAAAACTGAGACATTCTTAATGAGCACACAGGAAATGTACCCACCTCACTACATATTGCCTTTTCTCCTTCCTCAACCACTTGGTCTCACTATTCTTCTGTGACTTTAGGATATTTGGTTGTCCAATGATTTTTTTAATCCTTTTTTTTAACCCTTGAAAAGGGGTTAAAAGGGGTTTTAAACCTTTTTTTTTTTAAACTGAAGTCAAAAGCTGAAAATTGCTTGCAAGGTATATGTATATTAAAAATAGGAGGGCAGGTCTATTTCTTCATTGCAGTTATATCTGCATGTCAGAGATTACTGAATCTGAGATTATTGACACATAGCTGCCCAGATGTAACGAGTATTTATGAAATGTTCATCCCTCTCAACCTGAGGTGTCAGAGTTTTGGTTTGGCTCTTTCCCTGCTCAGGACTTAGCACTGTGCATCCAGACACATTTCCATTTCAGAGGGTAAGACTGAGAGATCTAGGATTTCAGTCCTACTTCAAAGTATCTTTTTGGTTTGAATGCTCAGAGAGCTTTTCCTCCAAGTGTGACTGTCCAGAAAAAGAGAACTGTTGCAATTTTAGCTTCTGGCAGAGCAGAATGGGGATCCTCACACTCATGGACACGGTGGGTTTGGGAATTTATGCAAGGCATGAACCTGTCCTGAGGTAATATTTTGTCAGTACTGGCAAATAAGGTAAACCTCGCCAAACCAAATGGCATTGCCATTTTTATGGAGAAGATTCGTTTGTCTCCTTCCAGGGTGTTCCTTTGCCTGCTACAGAGTAAATAGGATGATGGTGACAAGTTACATGGGAATTCCACTGTGGGAAACAAGACAGGACAAAAAGGGAGAAGGGAGAGGGGTGATCGAATGGCAGTCTGGGGAGGAAGCACAAACCAGTCAGCCTAGGGAAATGAAAACCCAAATCAAACCAGAGAAAAATCCTTCTCCCTGCACCCTAAATGTGTTATCCCAGGGAGGTGAAATGGAAATGCATTATGTTTCTAGGTATGTTAAAAAAAACAGACAGAAATTACTGATATCACTTACAAGCATAAAAAAAAGGGAAGGGCAAAAAGTTACCTTATTTTATTTCAATGAATTTGACCTTCCTATGAAGTTTAGAAGCACACAGTGCTCCCTTCCCTGCAGAGCTGTGTCTCATACTTCATACAAGCAAAGGTTTTGGGACAGGAACTCTTTGCGGAACACGGGGGTCAGAGTTACATAAGCTACATCTCAAAATCCAAGCCATGCCTTCAAACAATAAATTCCTTGGTGTGGAAGGAGTGTTGGATGATCAACAGATTATTGGAATAGATACCTGAGTAGCTGCTCTGCGCCCAAGTACTCAAGACTGGGAGTGCAGCCCCTCCCACAAGTGGGATACGCAGGGAGCATTCACCAGAACTTTTGGAAGTGGGCTCTGAACTCCTGTTTTTGTAACAGTATCCTGATTACTTCTGGCCTTAATCACAATTCTTAAGTGTAATTTGGCATGAAAGGTTCACTGAAGTGGTACTATGAGTGGCACTGGTAAAATCTGTTTCCTGACACTGCTGTGGTTTGTCCTAAGGTTTAGGGTCTGCCTTGTCAACCCAAAATTTCAAAAGGACACAGAGAATTTCTTATTTGAACCCCTTTTGCCAAGTCTTTTAGGAAGTTGCATGATGGAGGATCTCTTTACACAGAGTAAGAACAGAAGCTGTGAATTCTGCTGGGAATACTTTCCCCATGCAGACTTTGCTTTGCAATTTGTGCTGAAAGAGGGTTAAACGTATTTCATGTTTAAGATTTGTAAATCCCACATTAATTTTAATTTCTGTGCTGGATTAGGTTCTGTTTCTTTCTAGAGGCATTTGGCAAATAATACAAGCTTACATCACTAATTTATAATTATGATAATTAATAATGCATTCGGTATTCCAAAAGTACTTCCAGTGCAGGTGTAATTAGTATTTATATGTTCTTATGTCATCCAGAAACAGTGTGTACATTCAAAAAACTAAACAATTCATAGTGACTCTGACCAGAAGCTAAAATGTGTTTAACTGTATAAAAATGAGAAGAATTACAGTTTAAAGACAAGCAATTAGCACATCCATAGCAAAGGTACAGAGATCTTTTTGGGCTGTATTGTGTTTGATACAGCATTGTATGGGCATGGAGTCCATGTTAGTGATTCCTACAGGAAAACAAGTGATTCTGATTGGTGATAGTTACCTGGGAGGTGATGTGGAGAGGGAAGTGGTGTCTCATAAGCTCCCCTTCTTCACCAGCAATTTAAATCAGTTTGCTGGTCTCACAAGCCTTAACCATGATTCTTTCCCATTTTCAATTATACTGGAGATGTTACATTCTTATTATACTAAATCTTTTAGTTACTTGAATAGTCTTCTTTTTTTCTTTTCTTTTCTTTTCTTTTCTTTTCTTTTCTTTTCTTTTCTTTTCTTTTCTTTTCTTTTCTTTTCTTTTCTTTTCTTTTCTTTCCTTTCCTTTCCTTTCCTTTCCTTTCTTTCTTTCTTTCTTTCTTTCCTTCCTTTCCTTTCCTTTCCTTTCCTTTCCTTTCCTTTCCTTTCCTTCCCTTCCCTTCCCTTCCCTTCCCTTCCCTTCCCTTCCCTTCCCTTCCCTTCCCTTCCCGCCTCTCCCTTTCTCTCTCCTTTCTTTCATCAGCAGGTTGGAGTGAGTGTCCATAGTGCCAAAGGATTTGAAGCAGTTTTTCAGTGTCTGCCTAGGGAAGCTTGACTGCATTCTTAAGAAAACATTATTTTTCCTGCTTTTTGGCTGGCTGTGCCACATGATTAAATGATTGTTGACATTTAGGTTCTTTTTGGGATTGCCATTAAATCTTTCCAAAATCCTTTACAGTTAGTAAGTTTATACGGTGGTGAAATAACCTACTTGGATGTGGGGACTCAGGAAGTCATCCCCTAGTAGAAATGTCTTTCTGGCTACTTTGTGTTGCTGCAGATGACTCCCCTTTTTTTCTTGATTTATACTTACTATTTTTTTAGATTTTTGCAGAAGTCTTGCATTCTTCCAGCTATTTTTTGCTTTTAAAATAGTTTTAAGGTAACTCCATATAAGAGAATTGCTAAACTAGTTCAGTGTGAAGGAGTATACAATTAAACACACACTCATATATATATATATGAATATGAATATATTCATAGTTTTAACCAAAAGTTGTGTTTGTTATGGCTGCATTCCCATAAGGAATGCAATTTTTAATCCTTGAGTGTGATATTTAGCACATTGGTCCTTACACAACTTAAACCTGTTGTTGTGTAAGGAGAAATCCCAGGTAGGAGCTGCCTGTATGCTGCCCTGCCCTGCTCCTAATGCAGCTTGTCTTCATTGTGCATTGCCCCTTCCCTTGGTTCTGAGGGTACAGAGGTTGGACACACCAGCTTTACTGGTGCTGTTGGGAAGTTGGTAAAATGAATGTGTTTCTCATAGGCAAAGAGAGACAGTGGCAGTGGTTTGGTGGCATTCACACACATTTCCCCTCATGTTCATGCATTAAATGCATTACATGCTGTTTATGCATTCCTGCTGTTCCAGCAGTACAGTTTCCTCCGCATAAGTTGAATTCAAACCCTGAAACTTGCCTGGAGAAGTCCCCCTGGCCGCGTGTGATGCTGTGAGTGGTTCATGGTCCCTGTGGGAGCCGTGGGTCCCACCTTGGGCTCTGGAAGTTCAGGGACCAGACAATGGCACGGGATGAGCTGGGCCAGCCTGCAGGAGGGAAGTACAGAGTTCCAGTATGGAGTCATCAGGGGTTTGCTACACTGGGTTAGGGCTGTGAACCTTTGCAGTGTCTTGAGCGGAAGAGTGAGTGTGTTTTATTTATATTTTGTTAAATTTAAATATTTTAGAAAAATAGTTTCTCATTTTTGCAATTATTCTCTTGCTTGAAGCTTGGAATCTCTTTCTTTTCTTCCCATAAATTAAATTTAATTTTGGGGGTCTGTTGGTCTGCTTTAGAATTAAATTGATGTTTATTACTTTTCCAAGAAGATTATTTAAAGAAAAATGCAAAACAAGGGTCTCAATTACAAGCAAGTTCAGTGTTTGCAAAGCATCAGACATTCCGTTCTTCTCTGCAGTGTCTCTTTGTGTTCCGCTTGTATTACAGCTGAAATTTGGAACTGTGAGGCATTGCCAGCTGGAGTGGCACAAGTGATTTTTCATGGTAACAGATGTCCCAGAGATGGAATTACTGAAGGGACAGATGGCCTCCATCCCTTTTCCTGTTGTTTCATTATTAGTAAATATGCCATGCTCCGTGTCAGGCAGGCAGGAAAGTGCCAATCAGATGGAAAATGTTTCTATCCTGGTCTCTTTAGGTGATTGCTCCAGACAGTTTCCTGCTGCCCCTCCTCACTAAGCAGCTGATAAGTCTGCCTGAGATACGTCTTTGCCTCTTCCATGACTTGCCACACCCAGAACGTAGGATAAAAGCAAGAAAACTCAAAGAAATCAATGCTGAAGTGCAAAATTCTCCTGGATTTTGTTGTAGGGGCTTTCACTGGGGGCATGAAATGAGATCTCTTTGTGTAGCAAATTCCATTGTGCACCTCTGGCAGGTGCCTTTGGCTAAACCAAATAACTTCTCCCACCTTGCAGTGGTTCTGCACCTTGAGCTGGTGACAGTCAGGGCTGCAAAGCAAAATAGTGATGCTGTTTCAGAAATGATTGTCCTGAGGAGGTTTGTAGCTTGGATTCATAATTCTGTTTGAATAGAGAGAGGTTAAAGGATGAAGTAATAGACTAAGAAGCAAATTAGGGTGAGAATTATTTTATGTAGAGGAAATACATCTGAATAAATAAATACTGAAATTATTAGATAGATCAGTGACTTCAAGGAGGTAGAGGAACAGAAAATCAGTGAGATGGCACTAAGAACAGTGACAGGCCTCACATAGTGAAGTTCTTGACAAGTAAAAGCAAAATACTACAGCTATGGCAATGGGAATGAGAAGTATAAGTGTCTATAACCTGGCTAATCCTTGTTATTTTCTTTTTCCCTTATTAGTGATGCTATTGCTGAGATTAGAGCTGTCTGTATTGAAGAAATTGGTGTCTGGATGAAAATGTACAGTGATGCCTTCCTGAATGATAGTTATTTAAAATATGTTGGTTGGACACTACATGACAGGGTGAGTACTGTGTATTCCCACACACAGCAGAGTACACTGGAGGTAGCTGCTGCTGCACTGCCCAGCACATATTTGGTGCATCATTCTTGCTTTGCCAAGAGATTGTTCTGTTTCCTCTTTTAATCACGTCCCTTCCAGCTATTTGCTTAAATTAGGAGGCAGTACTCCCATTCTGCTTGGTCCATGCGCTTTTCCTGTGTTCAGTCTCTGCCAAAGTATCTTGATAGGAATTCTTACATGGGGCTTTTCTTTTGATTACAAGAGAAAGAGAAGTCTCCTCAGAGCACCCCTGAGAGCCTCTGTGTCTGAAGCAGAATGGAAGTTAAGAGGAAAAGGAAGTCTCTGGGTCCTCAACAGACATCACTGCCTCCACAACCAGTGGAGTTCTCATCAATTCACTTTCCCTTCCTTGAAGAATCTTTTCAAGGTTCTCTTTAGCTTTTTCTTCAAAAATTTTTTGAAACACCAGATGGAAGCAAAAGAGGTGCTTGCCTGGCTCAGCGCAGTTCTTAGTGCTGATGATATCCAATCAGTTCTTGCAGCAAGAGGAGCCCATTCTGGGTGCTGATAGAGCAGCACTTCTCACTTTTTCTGGGGGATTTTGTACTCCTGGCAGGCAGCAGTGGGACTGGCTGTGCTCCCACTCCCACCAAAACCACTGGAATCACTTGTTTCGCTCTAAACTCTCTTGCTAACCCTGTCCAAGGAATACGAAGGAGACTTACCTGTGGTGTTGAAATGCTCATTAAATTCCAGCATCCTGATTCAGACTATTCTCCTTTTCTAGGAGCACTGCTGGAAAAAAAAATTAAGTCTGCAAGTTTGTTCTGATGACTTACATAATTGACAGTTAACAGCTAATTATTTAAAAATATTTTTTTCAATAACTTCAAACATCATCTTAATATTGAGGCTCTGACTCAGTCACTCTTGTGCTGAAGTCTGAAATACGAGTTATACAGATGTTGACTTTCGCCAATGGAAGAAGTCAGCTTCTGCTGCTGGTTCTTTTAGCTACAGCTGCCAGGGATCTGCATCTATCCTTCATTTGGATGAGCAGTTCACATGTTAAGAGTGCTCTGTGCTTTAGACTAGATATGGGATTTCTTTCCTCTCCAACCTGTATTTCTCAAACTTACTCTTTACAAATTTTCCCCCAACTTTTTCATTATGTATCATTGAACAAAACTTGATCAGGAGGAAGATCCTGCTTACTGCTTCAATCAGCCACAACCACTGTCTGCTCCAGAGCCACTGCAGTGTGTCTCAGTAAATGCTGGAATGGAGACACAAGACAGAGCTGCTGCTATCTGTCCTTTGTTGGTGACATTACTGTCCTTCACAAGCTGCCACGCTCCAGGAGGAGACACTGTTCAAGCTATCAAACCAGTGGGGAGGTCAGCTCAGGTTGGAGGATCAGGATTTTAGATGTGTGGGGAGCTTTGTTTTACTAGGACTTGTAATTTAAAATGAATTATCCCTGGAATAATTGCAGTGGATTTTTGAGAGGACATTCTAAACCTTGTAGAACATTTCCACAAAGCTGCACCTCCAGAATCTTGTGGGGTTGCACTTCACAGCTCTCAGCCCCCTCCCAGTGTCTTTGAAGTCCATTCATTTCCCACATTACTCCCTTTAACCATATGTGGAATCTTACACTCTCATCTGTCACATCTGGCAATTTCTCATGTCACGTCCACTGCTTTCTCTCATCCTCTTCAGTTAGTTGAACCTCAGGGCAGGGTCTGGTCATCTGCCTGCAGTACAACAGATATTTATGCCTCAGATTTTTTTTAAATTACCATGTTCTTTCATATCAGAAGTCTTTATATTTAAATAACAGTGTTAGGCTAAAAATGGGACCATTTGGACAAGACACAGCAGAATTCTATCAGACTGCTCTCGTACCTCTGCTTTGTAGTATTTTTTGTGGCAGGCCATAGAATTGCCTTGGAGTTCTAAGTCTTTAAATCACTAATGTGTTTAATGTCCCAGTCCACCTGATAGGTGGTGGGGTTTTATTGATGTAGTGGATGTGTCATCTACAGAGGGAGACAGACTGTAGGCAGAATGGGAAAGAATCTGAGGCAGGTGTGAAAGGATGAAAAGGGAGAGAATGGAGAGAAAGAGACATTTTGGGAGGCACAGAGAGCAGATGGAGTTGCAATAGGAAGAATATATTGGAAAAAGATGGAGTAAGAGCCAACTAAAAATGCAAACCCCCCCAGAAGCACAAGATTCCTTACAGCATGGTTTTCATTGGCAATGCCTGAAAAATTGCCAGCTGTTACCCAAGTTTCTTGATTTTGCTTTGCTTTGATCAGGAGACAGTTTTTGCTATGATTGGTATTTTATAAATGAAGACTGGGGAAATAGCCATAAACTATTCCCATTTCACATAAACAGAAGTCACCCCAAAATTATTAACTCCTCTGGAAGTTGCAGCTGTAAAAAGGAAACAACAGTGCAGGAGATTCCTGAGCACTTTCATATTCTACTTCAGAAGACATACTAATTAAACCACAAGAAAAACAGTTCTTACACTTCTTTGTAGTAGCTCCAGTGTAGTCTTTCAGAGATAAGATACAGACGTTTAGTTCTCTAATTTGGAAAATCCTTATATTTTGTATGTTAATCCTGTCTCCCAGATTTCAGACAAATGTCTGCAGGGTTTTTTGTTTTTTATACATCCTCGCTTGAATGTGGCTTTCAATTTTTGCCTTTCTCTCCTTTAAAGTGTCTTTTTCATTCCTGTGTATCTGGGAGCATAAATTAAAAGTGTTTAAGATACGATATAATTGCATTTTAAAAGCCCTTTTGAAAAGCAAAGTGTTAAATTAGACTGTTCAGCCTAAATTTTCATCTACTTCATTGATCCATGGAACTCTTTTTGAAACCTGGACAATCATGGTTCTTAAAACCAGTTCCTAACACATACGGAAATGCTTTTTCCTTCTTTGCATTCCTCTTACTTTGCTTATTGTCTATTTCTGTGGAAACGATGAACCCAGGGTCCTCTGGAACAGATGTTCATCTTGTGCTTGACTTCCTAATTATTAATCAGTTAAGCAAGTTCATCTCTTAGTTTTTTAAGTCTCTTCCTGTTTGCAGATTTTATGTTGGCGTACATTTCTTAGGAATCATCCTAACCTGAGCATTCCCACCCAATTAATTCCTTGCTAGGCGGTGTTTGGGGTGTTCAGAGCTCCTGTGAGCTGGATGATTCTCACAGTTACCAAGAGACATCTCAAGTGTGGCATGTTGAGGGTCTGTGGCACATTGCTGCTCCTCCAGTCTGGACTGGAGTGCATCCACACACCCCTTCACCCTGCCCTTCTTTTCTTCCTGTCCAGCTCTTTGCTCTTTAGGCTTCCCAGAGCGTTCCTGCCACTAATCTCCACTGACTTTATTTTAAAACCTTCTTACCAGGATTAGCAAGCTGATGTGCACAGGCTCTTCCCTCTCCAAAGAGGTGAATTCCATCCTTGACCAACAGTTTAAAAAACAGACTCTCAGAGAGTTCTCTTTCCATCATTCTTCTGCTGGAGGGGCAGTTATTTCCAGGATTGCCTCCATGCCTCCTGGTCCCACTCCCAGCCAGAAGGACCAGGTGGAGCAAAACCTTTCTCTCTCTCTTCCTCCCCTGCTTCTGCAGTCCATTCTCCTTGGATCTGGTCCAGGACACTTTGGTTAGGGCCTGGCTGTAGTCTCCTGTAAGGGCGTGCAAGGAGCTGTGCTCGGGGTGTGGTTCCTGCCTGCCTGGCTCCGTTTCTGGCTTAAGCCTTACAGACAGCCCAGTACAGGGCCTGGACTGAACTCTGGAATCATTGATCCATGGAGTTTGGGGAAGTCCCCAAGGGCTTTGGGCTCCATGGGCAAGTCTGAGCCTGTTCTGCACAGATCTGGGGTCCTGTTGTGGGTGAGTTTTGCATTTGGCTGTCAGCTCACAGGTGGGACAGGCCCCAGTGCAGCTGGAACTAAAGCTGCTGTCTCACTGTGCCTTGCAGTGTTCATCCAGGCCAGAACTAAGCTGGGCCTGATCCTCTGGGGCTCAGGAAGCTGAGGCCATCAGAGGCTCATGTCCTCTGAGCGGTGATGATGGCTTCAGGCATGCTGGTCATTATGAGCACCACACAACAGAGCAGACAACATTTCTGGTACTGTGACACAAGTGCTGTTCAAAAAGAATGGCAAGCAGCATTTCTCTGGGCTTTTTTAGCAGTTGATCACATCCATGGAATTTTTCTTCAAGAAAGTTCTATTCTGTACCTTGAGAGATCTTACGGTAGATCTCTTAAAACAGCTTACATCTCCTTGACTTTCACTCTGCAGTCGTAGTGAAAATGATCCCTAGATTAGAGCATGAGTGCCCAGAGATTCCTCATGGATATATAGTGAGGTGATTTTTTAGGAACAGCTGTTCTTCGTGAAAGTTCTGAAAATCCAACTTCTGTGCTGCTTTTGTCTTCTATTTCAATTTTTGAAATAGGTGTGAAGGAGGAAAGAAACTTAAAAAGCAGGATTTATATCTTCTGGTTTTATGTCAGTCTGTGAATGTTCTTTCAGTTTTTAGTGTGAGGACTTTTTAAATGCAGACTGGATTCTGGAATAGACAGATTCAGAAATGAAGCCCTTTGGCTAAGGAGTTTTATTTATGAAGTTCAATAGTTCATTTTGGTTCTTGAGCAGTTTAAGGCCCTTTCACTTTCATAAAAGTAAATTCCCACTGCAGTGAACTCTACAGATTATATTTGAGTAGATTTGTGTTTATAACATTTTTGTTATCCACAAGTATTTTTCAGCAAGAATCCATGGTTTGCCAAGATAGTGCAGTGGAGTTGTCCACCTGCAGCACAGGGGCTCCAGTCCCTTTCTTCCTCAGCAGTGTTCCTGTAGGACCAGACCTTAGTCCATAGGCACCCATGACACCCACATTTCCTGCCTGCAGCAGCCCAAAGCAATCCCCAGTTGGAGAGCAGTTGGGAATGAGCTGCTGCCACCAGCACAGCTCAGACATGGGGACACAAGCCACCCTTCTTCCCAAGGGCTCCTCAGGCTGTGGCTCGGATGTGTTGTTCCTGTGGCAGCAGCCTGCTCCCCACTGGAGGGTCACCCCAGCCTTTTGCATCGTTTTGCAGCCTGTGCTGTCCTATTGTGAGAGATGCAGTGTAGAACATTTTGGGATAACAAATGCAGTGTATATTCCCTGTGACCCTGCCCTCGGAGCTGATGGAGCTGCTGAGCCCATGCCCAGTCATTTGGAGCCCTTGTGCACTGGGTGTGAACACGCGCTATCAGTCCTGAGGTGCCTGGGGGCTCTTCTCTGAAGATAAGCAGCCACACTGCCTGCACCAACAATCTGGAGATCCTGCATCTATAGTTTGGATTTACTTGCTACATTCTTTATCTTTGTGTGGAGTTACTTGAAAGGGAAGCACTATGTAAGTGATGGCACATCCAATTCTTTCCATATGCAAATAGGGAGAAAAATTAACATTGTAGGTGACTGCATGTGGGTTTTGGTTTTTAGCTGAATTGTAAATTGGCCTTGGTCACTCATTTGCATTAAATTTTAAATGTACATTAAGCAAATTACAGTATTGTGCTCTTTAATATTCACGTGCTTTTGGTTAAAGTATTCTGTCAGCTAATCTTGGTGTGTTTTATTTAGCAAGGTGAAGTGAGGTTGAAGTGTTTGAAAGCTCTTCAGAGTCTGTATACCAACAGAGAGTTGTTTCCCAAACTGGAGCTGTTCACTAATAGATTCAAGGTAAGAGGAAATACAGTTTTTGGAAGGAGGACAGAAAGTAGAAGTATCGTCATCCTGTTGTGGTCTTTGAGTCGCGTCTATTAAAAATGAACTCGTTTGTGACAAGACATGTAACTGCACTACTAAAACTGTTACTGAGTGCTGAGATGAAAACAAATCCATTTCACAGGGTTTATCTTGGGAAGATTTGTCAGACTTAACCAAGACTATTATTTGGCTGTATGTGTTGATAGCTTATATATTGTCATTATTCAATCTGCCTGTACTTATTTAATTTCAGGTTGACTGAATTTTAAGGATGTGTACAATATAAAATCTATCTGAAAGTATCAGCCTATAACAAAAGTTTGTTTGTTACACAGCTTTTTTTAGCTCAGTATGTGCCTGTGTGTGTAGGGAGAGTCACCTGGATGTGCCTCACTGTCCCATACACAGTGAACTGGCCTTGCTGCAGAGCAGGAGTTCACACTGTGCTTCTAAACCCCCTGAGTCTGATTGTCCCTGCAGGACAGAATTGCTGGGGGAATATTTCATGGAGTTTTCATTAGCACAAACTTTTTGCCTAATGTCTGGATAAGAATGTGGCTGTTAATTGACTTTGTGGTCTGACTCCTTTATTTTACACATGAACTGTCTGCAGAGGTGGGTGTGGGAACACTGTCCCTGCTCCTGTTTGGCTGCCTGCTGAGGAGAGTGTTCACCACATCAGCTGCTGCCTCTCCCTGTGGCTTTTGTCTTCTGCAGAACACACAACTGTGGTAAAGGCTATCCCCAAGGAAAAACTCATTTATTTCATTCTAATCTTTATTAGAATGCTGATGAAAAAATTGTTTAGAAAAGAAGCAGAGCTGACTGATTTATTTTAACTTAAATCATTATTATGATGCTGATGAAAAATTCTGTTGAGAAAAGCGGAGATTTAAATATTTATAAATACTGTGCACAAGACTTAAACTTCTCCCTGTAGATTTTATGCCGCTTTGCTGGTTTTGTCTGCCATTCCATTATTAACTCTTCCAGTTTGACCTAGAAAGCACAAAATATAAAAAATTTGTCATATTTTCCCTGTATGTCAACAATTTAGAAAAACATGATGATCAGCCTTTTACCACATTCACTTGAGATGTGGAAAAAAGATGCTTAACCTGCAGTAGAGCCTAGATATTAAGGAAGGCTTTTTGTCCAAAATGATAATTATATAATAGAGCAGCCTCTTTATTAACAATTTCCTTCATTTAAGATAACAGTTTTAAAGGGCAGATTAACTAAATATCTGTCAGGAATGAACTAAGTATAGTTCACTAAAGTAGGAGATAAAACTGGATCATTTTGTGAGACCCCACTTAAGAGCCTGTATTCTTCTAGTTTTATAAAACCTGTTTATGGGACTGTTGCAGTACAGACAAAATTTCCTCTCAAAGGAGAGAACCTGGCAAACAGGTTCACACCTCATACTGCTTCTCCAATGCCTTCGTAAGTCTGGTTCACTTTATCATCTCAGGACAACCAGAAAAATGGACCCTCCAACTCTGCTGCTCTGCAATTCTTTTCCTGCTCTCTTTGTGCAGACTTAGATTTGTTTATATTTGCTACTTCTGTAATTCCATTTACTTTTAAATAGACCACAAAAGCTCTTGTGGGCCCTTATATCTACTTCTCTTTACTAGAAAATGTGCAGAATGCTTCTTGTCAGGTTCCCATAATTTGTAAGGGAAAGGACTGCTTTGAGGCTGAACCTGTCCTATCCACCAGCAAAACTTTGCAGGACAATTGGAGACACTTTGAGCAACAGTTACTCAGTAATGTACTCCAGAAAACTACAGGGGCATGAGACCTCTAAATACAGCCTGCTTTTCCCAGTACAGACAATCCTCTTAATGGAAGTGAGGTTACGTCTGTGCATTGCTTCTTGGCTTGGGATGGCACGAGGTATTTCCATTTCTGTCAGAAAGGTTCAGAGGGAAGGGAAGGAGCCCTCTTAGAAATTCATCTTTCTAGTGTCCCATTAAAGCTGGTTTTACTACAGAAATCTGTATCCTTATGAAACAAATGACAGGAAGAGTGAGCTCAAAGTCTCTGTGAGGCTAGAGGACAGATTTATTTAACATAATGATTTATCAGTTTCAGTTTCCAGCCACATCAAGAGAACAAAGAGCTGGCATGGCCCAAATGCCTGCATTTGGATTTACAGCTGTGCTGTCAGGGATGTGGCCTTTGGCACCAGGGTGGAGCGAAGTTCCAAATTAATGCTTTTTGAATCTCTGATACATGAACTAAATGTCTTGCCATCACAGACTCTACCACCACTTCTTTGAAAAATTATTGACCTAAATGCCATTTTCAGTTCCATGGCTGCTTATTTATACTTCTTCATCAGAATTTAATTGACCTGCACAGTTCAGCTGGTGTTCAGTTCAATCCATTCAAACTGTCAAGAGAAATGTCTCTAGAGGTCTTTCAGCTGTTTAAAGAACACATTAATTTGATCCAGAGTGCCTTGTGCTGGGGTGTTAATATTTCACCACCTTCCAGAGAGCTGTGACAAGGATCTGATCTGTCCCTTTTTCAAAGAAAAAATGCCTATTCTTTCCAGCATTTGTGTCTTAAGAGTAGGTGATATGCTGGAAAAAAAGCTTAGTCCATAAAAACATAAATTTGTCCATCAGAGAGAAGACTTGTTTTCCATCAAGAAGTCCAAGAAGTCCTGTCTGATACAGACATTACATGACCTCATATGGAAAAGCTGTGAATTAACTCCTCTGCAGTCAGTTCTCATACCTGACCCTGTGCTGTCTCCACAGCCTGGGAGCAGAAGGAGAGATTGGCTCTTCAGTCTGCCTTGTTCACAAGCCTAATACGGAATGGAAAACTGATCTTCAGAGACACTGAAAATTACTATTTCAAGTTAAAAATACAGGCCTGTGCCCTGTTCTGCTGCTGTACAATGGTACAGGGAATCTCTGTGAAGGCAGATGGAGCAGCTGGGGGTTGGAACTTCCTCAGCCACAGAAGTTACACCTTCAGAGGCATTGGGTGTGCAGGTCTTGCCAGGAAGGCTCTTGGGGCCTGGCTGGCAGCTGCCACCACACAGAGGTGCTGCCACCAAGGCAGAAAATGACACATCCACACTGTTATTTTAAACCTGATATTTCTGGGAAAAATTGAGACAGCGGTCTTTTTGGATCAGAAAACATTCTCGTGTCAGTTGGTTTCAGAGTCCCAAAGGACTCCAGATTCAGAGGGTACCTCCTGTTCTGCAGGCAGGAGGGGGGATCCTCTCCCTTCCAGGCTTTTTTCAGAGATGCAGAAGGAGTTTTGCACCTGTGTGCTCAGTCCTTCATGTGCAGCTAGTTCCGTTCCTGTGGTATCCTCGGGTGTAAGATGCACTTGGAGGCAATGCATGAAATTTCACTGAGACATTTCAGATCACTATCTCTGGCTGTTCTTTCTCTTGGTGGTGTTGTTGCTGTTCCTTGGTCAGGGCCCTAGGAAAAGTTGACAGCAATTCTTTTGTCTTGTTCGTAACTGAGTGTCCTATTTGGAAAGTTATTTTATTGGGTCTCTCCATGGACTCCTTGCAGTCTTCAAAACTGTTTAGATCTACAGGAAATGTGTCAAATTCCCCAGGAACTTAACAGTGATTGATTGATTGATTGATAGAGGCTCATTCAGTCACAGTGACAAAAGGTGTCTCTGCAGACTTGGGTTTGTTGGGAGGTAACACCTGAGACAGCCACGATGCATTCTTTAACTAGTGATCCCAAATTTCTGTATTGAAATAAACATCAGTTGCTTGATATTCCCCTTCAGCCTTTAAATGCCTGGAATAGGAGGCAAAAGAGGTGAAAACCTTTATTTTGTCCTGGTTTGTTCTGGTGATTTTCACTGATGTTGCCTTACACTTCGCTTGTTTCTTCTCCAGTGCCTGATTTTTATTTTTTCATACCCCAAAATGTCACAGAGTACCTAGTCCCTTCTGAAGCATGTTAAGCCAGAGAAATCAAGTTTTGTTTTCAGATGGCCCAATTTCTTTTCAGTAACTTGATCAGTCAAGCAAAGAGCTCTGAGACATATTGCATTTTTATGGCTGGATGGAAATTCTCCCTGCATGGGAAGGACAGCATACACCAATCACAGCCATTTTTGCCTGTAAGGAAACTGAACCTAAGGAGAAAGAAACCTTTAAAAGACTTCTCATAACTACAGGGTCCTTAGAAGTTGCCAAATCATTAGATTTGACAGGAAAATGCTGTGCTTGTCTCTACTAGAAAGAGTATCACAAAACACAAAGTCAAACCATGCATGAATTTAGGTGTGATTTTTCTTCACAGTATTTCCATATATGCAGCATTCCTTGCTCTGAAATTATTTTGTTTCAGGGGAATGAAGTGGGACAGTTTTTCTGCTGATGTCCAACCCAAGTACATGACTTTTCAGGAAAGACCTGTTAAATTAACCCAGCCCAGAACAGTGGTGTAACTGTCAAGTCTCCTCCCTCCCTTCCTGGCAAACACACAGGGATAAGGACTGCTGCAGCACTTGTTTCCACTGTTCCACTGTGCATATGGCACACAGCTAAGGGCTACATTGAAAAGTTGGGTAGTATTGAGGGTCTCTCATTGGCAGTGTGCAGTTAAAACATCTTTCCCCCAAGGGTATTTATTTCATAATCTCTAGAATTTTCCATCTGCTGGCTGTGCTGTGTCTCTGCCCTGTGCCTGACCTGGAGTTCCCTTGCAGGACCGCATTGTGTCCATGACCCTGGACAAGGAGTACGATGTCGCTGTGGAAGCCATTCGATTAGTCACGCTCATCCTCCAGTGAGTGCTGCTCCAAACCCCTGGATTCCCTTGGAAAATGGCCTAAGCCAGTAACATTGGAGTGATTGATGACTTTGCTTGTGTATTGAAGTGAATGTGTTACTTTACACTGAGTGTGAAGTTGAACTGACCACATAGTAATATGGACATGAAGCTAAAATATTTCACTTCATGGAAATATAGGAGGCAAAGCATAAAAAATGTGTGGGTATTTTGGAGCCATTAGTGCATCCATTGTGTGGCAGAATGCCAAAGGGCATTTCTACCTTTTGCCAAGGGCAGAACTGCTGTCCTCCCAAACCAAGTGTCTGTGGGTTATGCTTGCTAGAATAACTCCAGCAGTAACTGAGTGAAGGTCCAGTGCTAGGAGAGTTGATTGGTTTCCTGACAGCTGAAAAGAGCAGGTGGGACACCTGCTTCCAGGATTCTCCATGTAGGGATGCAATGGGTCCCCTGAGGTAAGGATCACCTCAGAAATCTTCCCATGTGCTCATGTGGAACCAGCCTGTCCCCAGCAGCCTCATGAGTGTGCACCTGGAGGGGCACTGCTAGGCTTCTGTGATATATTTATTAAAAACTGTACTACAGAAAATTTGGTTTACAAGCAGATGCATAGAATTTTTGCTTCATAACTTATATCCAGTGGCTCTGCTCTGAAGAATGTTTTTGGACACGCAGAATTTGGGTGAAAGATTGCAATAACCTTTCCTTAGTAAAGAAGTCTTGACTTCAGCTTTTTATTTATGGGTCATTCTGTTTTAAAGAGATTAGCCTTGTAATATTAGGAAGAAATGAAACCTTGCATCTACTGTTACATTTTTAAAGTAAATATAACAAATATGATCAGAAATGACATGTAGAGCACACCTATTCCCTGCATTATTAGCAATGTTTGGGAACACAATGGGATTTAAGGTCAAAAATTACCCAGTGCACCTTTTTTTGTCCATTCCTGCTTTCTCTCTGGTTGCATGTTGAAAGTACAGCTAGATGCATTTAGCACCAGAAGAGTCTGGGTCACCTTGAAGAGCACAGGGCAATGATCTGGTAGGTAGGAACTCCAAAAAGGTGTCTGGAGCAATTCTGATGGGGAATGACCAATTAAAATTATGTCTGGTAGGAAGCCAAATGTAGAGTCCTGATACACAAATGGTTTTGATGGATGCCAACTAAACAGAGGTGGAGGTAACATCCTGATTGTGACAGTGCTGATATTTTTATATCATTTTTATAATATTCTGGGACAGGCTGCTGGGAAGGTGGCACCCCTTCCCTGGAAGTGTTCAAAAGTGGGTGTAGCACTCTGGGACATGGATTAGTGGTGAACACAGAGGTGCTGGGTTAATGGTTGGACTCGATGAGGATGGAGGTCTTTCCCAGCCTAAAGGATTCTGTGATTCCAGCGTTTTAGTTTAATGATGTTTGATGAATGTTTGGCATCTTGCAGTATGTGCATTGCAATGCAATATGGGCTAAGGGATAAGCAGGGAAGTGTTTGTAAGCAGTGATTCTGATATTTTCATAATACTACTTTATATTGATACAACTGGGAGAAGAAAATCAGAGAAACTTACAGTCTTACAGGCCCTTTGAATACCCCTGTATTTTGAAGTTGAACCAAAGACCCTTGAAGTCCATGTCCAACCATTTAGGATTTTGCAGGAAGTGAACCAACCTTGTGGTTGAGTTGTGAGCAGTGGGAGTTGAGGGGATGGAAATGAAAGCTGTGCTGTAGCTCAGGTGTTACTGTGACTCTTTCAGTGGGAGCGAGGAGGCTCTGTCCAATGAAGACTGTGAGAATGTTTATCACCTGGTGTACTCTGCACACCGGCCTGTGGCAGTAGCAGCTGGGGAATTCCTCCACAAAAAGTAAGTCATCAGTTGCCCTGGAATAAGACCAGATTTGTGAATATAACATCAAAAATCAAAGAAGCAATAGAGTTAAATATCCCTATTTAGCAAACCAGGTATTTAATTTAAACCAGAGACTTTGTTCTCTTGTTTGAAGTCAAGACCTGAGGGCTTGAAGAAACTGAATGTACATTTTTCTTGCTCTACAATTCAGATAACTTTTCTTGATTCCTCGAGGGTTAAATATACAAGCACTGCATAAACTTCAAAGGTTGGTTTAAGTCCTGCATCACTTGTTGAATTCCTGGTGTGATAAGATTGGGCCTGTAGTCTGTAGACATAATTTCTAGTGAGTTTTAAGCCAGTTTATTTCAACATTGTGAACTTGAGAGGTTTTTATGTAGCAATAATTACAAAATTTGTTTCTAAACTCACTGCCTTCCCCTGAAAATACACTATGCTACGGTTACATGTCTCATGTTCCCACTGTGCCAAAAGACATGAGCCAGCTTTTCCATGGATGTGTCACACCACATCAGTAACTGTGACCAGGACATTGCCACATAATACAAGTTAACCTTTTTATTGTTTGCCATTAAAAATCTTCCCGGAGGAATTTGATTTTTTTCCCTCATGGGTTGTGACATTAGAGTTCTTAGATATAGATATAGATATAGATATATCTATAGTATTTATATCAGAACCCAGGTTATCTAATTTTTCATACCAAGATACAGGTAGAAAAAAGTACACAAAAGCATCTGTTTTCCTTTGCCAGTGTCTATGGTTTATTACAGATTTAGAAGTCCTCATTGTAATTGTAAGCTTTCGTTGATGGATTTTTGGAATTCCAGCTTTGTGATCAAGCATTATCTGTTTCAAGGAATATTTTTGTAGATTTTCATGACCTACAAGACATTTTATTAATTACAGGAAAGGGTTAGGTTATTTTTTAAAATATATACTAAAATTCCTTTATTAATCAAGGAAATGTGACAAAATAATTTTGAAAATGCCTCAAGGGTAAATAAGGACATATCTGCACCTCAGTGCACTTAGGATAGAGACAAAACTTCATTTTGACTACCCTAACAAGATACTACGCTGTGTTCTGTAAATGTGCCTCAAAGTGAACAGCATGGAGACAAGATGGTCGCATTCTTAACTAATTTTGTCTTGGTTTCTGCAAAGAAAATCTCCAGTTAAATAAGTTAGAATCTATTTGAGGCACTTGAGGTATGAGTTATCTCACCTAATTTAATACATTTCACTATCACTTTCTCTGTGTAAGATAATCATTAGACTTGCTCTCTGTGCAAGGAAAGCAAAGGAAACCAAATAGTACACAGAATATAAAGGATCACCAAGTACAGAGGCTCAATGGCTCACCCCTGAGGTGCAGGTTGTAAGGTATCTTAGCACCTGCAGAGGTGCTCATTGCTTATCTGTTGAGATAAGCAGGGGGGACGAGGTGATGATTTTAACTAAAATACAACATTTGTGTGTAACTCGTCCTTCTCTTCAGTGAATTACAGCAGTGAAATCAGATTTCTGTGTTTCCTGTGTTAATTTGCTTTGTGGTTTCACTGTAAAAGCCAGGAACAGCTTTCAAACTTCTCAAATTAAACTGTCATTGGTGTAACTGTAATATTGGCACATCTGAGGTCTCTTCAAGCAGGAAAATTTGAGTGTTGAGAGGAGTTTGGGATCGGCCATGCATCAGGGAACTCAGTGCAGAGTGTGTCATTTACCTGTAAAACCCCAAATAATGGCTAGGAGCTGGTTTTATCCTTGATGCTGCTCCTGGTACTTGAGGTTGGCTGTTTCGATGGATGTCAGTACTATGTCCCAGCCAGCGTAACACAACCTTAGCTCTTGGAGCACTTAGCTCTTGGTGCAGTAAGTGCTGCCACCACTGTAAGACTGGGTAAGTTATAAATGCAAAACTGTACAAGTGATGCAAATAATTAAAAATGTGCAAAACGTTCAATGTAAGCAGGTTTTGGAGAGCTTTTTCCTGTGTGAAATTATTCCAGCCTTGTAAACTCAAAGACTCTGAAGATAAATTCATCTCTTCAGACAGGCAGAGGTTGCGCCCTCTTTCCCTAGAAAGAGATAGCTTGAGATTCTTGCACTGTCTTATGAACAAATTTACTGTATCAAGAATGAATGCTCATCATAGTATTGCGGAAATGAGATGCGTTGTGATAGCCATGAGCTCCTTCTGCTTATTTTCAGGCTGTTCAGCAGACATGATCCCCAAGCTGAAGAGGCTCTAGCAAAGAGGAGGGGGCGAAATAGCCCAAATGGAAACCTTATTAGAATGTTGGTTCTCTTCTTTCTTGAAAGTGAGGTAAAGAAGTAATTTTTAACCTTTAAATGTTTAATAAAACCTGGAACTTAAGTAGTGATTTATCAACATACAGTAATAAATTTTCTTTCTTTTCAGGTGTTTTTTTTCATATTTTCAGAAATACTGTAAGCCCTTTTCCCTGTCCCTCCATTTCCTTGTCCATTAGGCAAATTGATCTGAAAATCTTCATGGTTGATTTAACTCATGCATGTCCCCAGTGTACTCATGCTGCTTTGCTGGTGCTGTGGTGGCTGCCACAGTGCATTGCTGCACAGAAATGTGAATGGTTCTTTTCTTACATAACCATGCAAGGAGAATACCTCTGGAGTTACTCTTTGTGGAGTAAAATAATTTGAACCAGGAAGGAACAAAAATTTTATAACATCTCCAATTCTGATTAGAATCATAGATGAACTCAGAGTGGAAGGGACCTGCGGGTCCCCATGCTCAGAGCAGAGTCAGCTGTGAGATGATGAGATGATGAGATGATGAGATGAGATGAGATGAGATGAGATGAGATGAGATGAGATGAGATGAGATTTATGCAGGTGCATCATGGAAACATTGGAGGATGAGGACAGCAAGCACGGATGTGGTGACATGAAGTGTTTGATGAACACATCCGGGATGGGATTGTGCCCATGGTTTATTGAGACAGTATCTGTGGGAAGCTGTATGGTAGATGTACTGCAGTAATTCAGGTGGAGATGGCAGTGGAGGGAGGAAAACTTGAGAAGATACTGTCAGGTACAGGTGTTCTAAAGATAGAGGGGGAAGGTTCAAAATTATACATTTGATTTGGTAATAAATAGACTGAAAGAAAGGAATGACGAATGTTTCTCTAGAGAAGGGAGGGTAGTATATTTTGGGTAAAAAGCAAAAGGAAGGGTATTACAATTGGTTATTTTAACTGTTATGAAGCCTTGAACAAGAGACTTGACTGTGAGAATGAAAAGAAACACTTAGAGTTGCTGAGAAGGAAGGACAAAATTTCAGTACAGTGTTCTTGTTTTTCAGAAACACCTCGTAAACCTGTAAGTTAAGTCTGGATGAAGTGTCACTACTTGTGTGAGCCTTCAGTCTGCGACCTGAATGGATTTTTAGTTCCAGCTGCTTTAAAGCTTAGATTTTAACAGAGCATTGTGTTTTACGTTGAAAACACCTTAGATGTGGGTGTGTGTGATTGGAGTTACCCAGCACTGAGCTTGTCTGTCCTTCTGAGGAGAAAAGAAACTCTGGTCCACTCCCAAAGCCAAGATCAGCGAAATGTCACCCATGCTGCTCCCTGAGGTCCCTTCTCTCTCAGGGCCTGTTTTTGCTATTGTTGTTTTTGAAAGAGTTGTTATGAGCCAAGTAGACCATCCTGACTCCAGTTTTAGTACAGAGTTAGAGAATTGAGAGTTTCCATGTGCGTAGGACGAGTTAACACTGCAGCCTGGGGTGCATTCAGGGGAGGGAGCCTTGCCCAGCAGCAGTAACTCTGTGGCGTTTTGCCCAAAGCTGTCAGAAGCAGAGGAGGAAAATGTACTGACACCTCCTTCCCTGAACTTGGAGATGTCTTCCAGCTAAGGAATGAGTCCTGTGTCTGGCAAGCACAGACCGCATGTTGTGCTTGGTACTTGTTTGTAGTGGTTAAAGATAAGTGTAGAAAACAGTGGAAGCCTATGGAATATTTTTCTCACTTTACATCAGTTGTGTTAATTCACATAAAAACATTTTTTACAGTTAAAGTTAGTGTTAAATATACCCCCTGAAATCACCAGGGTTTCTGCTCCTTTTTTCTGAGCACTTATCAGCACATATGAAAACCAAATACTTGTTCAAAACAAATACATTACAACTCTCATGTCTCACCATCTCTCCTTTGTGTAATGCAGTGAGAAGGTGAGGAAAGATAAGTTTACAACTTCTGGGTCAAAACTCTGGCAAAGATTTTTCACAAACAAATAGCTTTGTGGAGAAGAAGCTCAGCTTGGGTTTATTCAATTTTCTGTTAAAACATAACCCCATTGCACTTGTATCATTCAGCTGGGAGAAGATCTTCAGAGTTCGTTTCAAACTGAATTTTCTTTCCAACTAACATAACATACATGCCCAGGACACTCTCTGTGGCCACATGATTGTGAAAGTTGAGGAACTAGTGCTTATACCAAGTGCTGTACTGATGATTGCTTTGGATTTTCTAGTTGCATGAACATGCAGCCTATTTGGTGGACAGCTTGTGGGAGAGCTCTCAAGAACTGCTGAAAGACTGGGAATGTATGACAGAATTGCTTTTGGAGGAGCCAGTCCAAGGAGAAGAAGGTATTGGTTTAACCTCTCTGCTTCCTTGATATTGTACAGTATTGTTAATTATTCCTTTAATACATCTGGCACCCGCAGTAAAACATGTTTTTATGTTGTGGTTTGTTTGGGAAGCATATTGAAGATCATTTTGGGTTAATCCATTTTTAATGCACTTTCCTTCAAAAGTAGCAGTTTGTAGTCTGTTTTTCGTCTTGTACTCTGGAGGGGTTTTTTGTCAGGTCTGCTGTACTGTGGTTCCCTAATATTAAGGACTAAGACTTCATTTTGTCTGAATGTTTAAATAACTATTCCAATAAATTAAATAGCTAATACAGTTTTGAATAAACAAGCACTTCAGGTGATGCTAGTTAAATACGGGGCTTTTCCAGGCAATGTGAACACATAAAGAATTCTCAAGAGGAAAAAAAAAGAAAGGGGGATTCTTTCACCATTAGTTTCACATCTCCTTTTGCTAATGATAGCACAAAATAACCAGGGAGGCTGGAGGCAAAAGGCCCCTGAGGGTAATGAGTGCCATTCAAGATCCTTTATAATCCTTCAGGATTGTCCTGCATCAGGGACCTTCACAGGGCTTGGGTGGTTGAAAAATCAATGTTCCCAGCAAGGTGTGCTCACCATGTCCATCTTTCAAATGCTGACCTTTTGGTATACACCTGCTGCAGTGGGGGTATTTATAGGGTAATTTCCTTAGGAAATTAGGCACTTTGGTTCCTTGTTTCTGCTTAGCCTCGTGGGCTTTGATCCTCCCCATGTGAGCAGAGGTACTTGCCAAAGGGCAGAGAATTTATGCGGAACTGACAGTGAATTGCTGTCTGTCCTCTGTGATGCCCTTTATTTTGTAGATCTTTCTTATATTCCCCTTCATTCATTCTTTTCTCCAGCCTGCATTCCTCTGGGCTTCTTTCAGTTCTGCCATGTCTATTTTGAGATCATATGAATGGCAAATCAAAGAGGAGGCAGGAAAGCCTCGATGAATGTGGCTGCACTACCTTGTGGTGGTGTCTCCTGTGCTGTGTGTCCCCTGTTGCTGTGTGTCCCCCGCTGTCCCAGACGTGTCTCCATCTCGCTGCCTTGTCCCCAGTGATGCCCTGTTCTCCCCGCAGCAATGTCGGACCGGCAGGAGAGCGCCCTGATCGAGCTCATGGTGTGCACCATCAGACAGGCTGCCGAGGCACATCCCCCCGTGGGCAGGGGCACGGGCAAGAGGGTGAGTGGGGCTGCAGCAGCTGCCTGGCTGGCACCAGGGCAGCCTGTAACACCGCATTTGGACGCTTCTGCACAGCAGAGTTTTATAGTCTGTGTTTGATGTTTCATCTGAACACTTCCAAGAAAAATATTAGAAATTCTGTTTCTGGATGTGTTTTGTTTTCTCTTTGTTTGATTTTGGGGTTTGTGTTGCCAAGTTAAGCAATATAAATTTACAGCATAAAGGTTTTTTTTATTATATTTTTGTATACTCTTTTTATCATAGCCCTGCCTTACCTTTATACCCACATCTCCAGCCCGTAATGTTAAAACTAGATTAGAGTGGAAAGTATAGGAGCAGAGTAAGATTACCTCTGACCGTCTTCCATAAAAACGAATGTGCTGCTAATATGGACATAAAATTTGCAGAAAAGTCAACAGGATCTCCATCATGAGGGTGTTTAAGCACTGGAACAGATGCTTGGTAGTTTTTGAGACCTGACTGGACAAAACCCTGATCATCCCAGTGTGACACCTGGGCTGGCTCTGCTTTGAGCAGGAGAGGGACTGGGACCAGTCTGAATGTCTGTGGTTTTAGGCATCCATCCTCTTTGGCCTCTTCCAGTGAATGCCCTAAAAATTTCAGAACTTGACATTCTGGCCATACTGCCTCTTTCATTTATTTTATAGTGACTGTTTGAGCACCAGTGGAAGGCCATTCTTAAGGCTGGACATGCAAACATTTCAGTATAAGTCACACATCAGGGTAATAACAGGCTTTCAGCTGTATTCTCTGTAAATACAGCATCCATGTTCCAAAGCAGTTCAGCTTCTGAAACATATTCCCCTGATTTTTAGTAGTACTCCTCTTATTTAGGATAGACTAAAATGGAATAAACCCACGTGAACATATGGTACTTCTGTTAACTTCCGTTCTAAATAATTATAACTAGTTTATTGAAGAAAGCCACAGATTTAATAAATATGAAATCTGGAGACAGCCTTGGCATTCTCTAAAATTAATTCTCTGCTAAAATAATGCAGTTACTTAACTTCTTAATTTTTATGTACCAAAGCAGATTAGTCTCATGTCCAGAAACGGCATTCCAGGAAAAGTTCCAAGAAACCATCAATTTAAACACGCTTTCTGTACCTGAATTTATAAAGCACATTCTTTGGAATTCCTGATTTATTAAAACATTTCAGGGTTGAGAAGGGAATCCATGAAAGCACTTACATAAATTTACTCAAGCATGTCATATCTTTAATCACCAAAACTACTGTAAGCACAACTTTTTTGTCTCAAGCTGCAAACCTTTCTAGCAGGCAAAGCAACCTTTAAATTTAACAGAAAATTTTCTGTTGGTGTTTTCTGTTTGGAGCACCAAAGAATGTCAGTGTTAACTTTCCAGGTATTTTCTCTTTCTCACAAGATCCACAGCTCAATTCACTGAAGTTCAGCAAATTGCATAGTCTTAAGTTTCCAATGTCTGTGTTCAAAGCTAAAGAAAACACATCAGTAAAACAAATTTCACCATCTGAAGGATGATCAAGGGAGCCTGGAAATCATGCTGGGGACCCGGATCAATTCCCAGTGCTAGGGAACAGCAGTATTTGGTCCTCAGAACACAGCTAGGCTGTCAGGGCTGGGATTCTGACCTGGATTTGCACTGCTCTACGCTTGGCTGGTGCTGCCCTGCTGGGCATGCAGGGGCTCAGGCTGCTCTGGGGCTCCCCTGCCATGCTCTGTGCAAGTGGTGTCTTATCCTGGTTACAGCTCCATGCCCCCTCACTGCCATGGCTGCTTTGGGTTCCTGCTGACACAGTGCCTGGCACCCAGCACATGCCTTGTGTCCAGCTGCTCCTCCTCCCTCGCGGAGCCATGTAGGAGTGACACGGCTTTTGCTTCTCCTCAGTTAGACCATGAGTGGTGGGCTGGTAACTGCAGGGATACCTGCCTTGTCACTGGAGGTTTCTCCTGTCTCATGATCCCACCAGTTCATTCTCAGAGTTGAAACGGAGCAGATTTCTAATTAAATTCTCGGAGTTGAAATGGAGCAGATTTCTAATTAAATTCTTCTTGTGAGATAGTTTCTCCTCTGGTTTTAGCTTGTAACCCTTACTGTGCAGTCTGGCAGATTGGTTATATGTGAATCATTAGCTAACTTGAGTATTTTATTATCATTCTTTGTTTTCAAAAGTATTCTTTCCTTTCCTGAAGCCAAGCAGCCAGATCTAACCTTTGATGAAGCATGCTGGTTTGATTATTGTCTCTTTGGTCACTGTTTCAAGAGGGTTTTGCTCTGACAGCATTAGTGCTTCAGTACATCCTTGTGAACTTGGAAGTATATTCTCACTGAGAATTCCACTCCAGTTTACAGATGAGGCCACAAATCTGCTAATGAAAATCACTGTTACAGTGTGGTTTGGTTTTGGTTTTCTTAATTATACTTCAGTTTGTCCTGAGGTCTTACATTAACACTTGGTTTAATGTGTGAAAGCCAGACCTCAATACACTTGAAAGTAATAGCAAAACTTCCACTGACTTGGGTTATATTTGAATTTCAATCCTAAAAAGATGTTGATGTGTGGAGACGATGTCTTGTTGGGGGATATGGTGTTTTCCTTTTCAATCACAGCTTCTTAGGACACACAGTCCTCCCACTTAATCACTCTTCAGCCCAAATGTGCTTTGAGTTTTTTATTCCCTCCTCTTTTGATTTATAAAAAATACACTTTCATGGATTTTTGTTTGTGATACAACATTTAGAAAAGTTAATGGATGCTATATGCAGAAATTGCATTTACTGTAGTTATTTTTGATCACTTCCAGGTCTTGACAGCAAAAGAAAGAAAAACACAGATAGACGACAGAAATAAATTGACTGAGCATTTCATTATTGCACTTCCCATGCTGCTATCAAAGGTAGAGTTTTCAACAAAATAAATATTTCACTGATTTACAGCTGTCTGTAGATGTTCTCATTCTGGAGTGCAGAAGTTTATTTTTCCTTCCCTGTTGTTTGTTTTGTTTCCATGATGTTCCAGTATTCTGCTGATGCTGAGAAGGTTGCAAACCTCCTGCAGATCCCTCAGTACTTTGATCTGGAAATCTACAGCACGGGCAGGATGGAAAAGGTACCGTGCCTTGGGCAGGAGGTGTGGCTGCTCTCAGGTGTGACCACTGTTCAGTCCCACAGTGCTGTGCCTTTGGTTGGCAGATGAGCAACCCAGCCTTGCTTAGGTGTTCTGGCAGAGGCTTTGCTCAGCGTCATTGTCCTGGTGAGGGGAAAGCTGAACTTCTTTTCTGCTCT
This sequence comes from Lichenostomus cassidix, assembly GCF_008360975.1. NCBI lineage: Eukaryota > Metazoa > Chordata > Aves > Passeriformes > Meliphagidae > Lichenostomus > Lichenostomus cassidix. The sequence continues at coordinate 24,259,407 of NC_139490.1, read as the reverse complement.
GCAGCATCTGGATGCCTTACTGAAGCAGATTAAGTTTGTTGTGGAAAAGCATGTGGAGTCAGATGTTCTGGAAGCCTGCAGCAAAACCTACAGCATCCTGTGCAGTGAGGAATACACCATCCAGAACAGAGTTGACATAGCCCACAGCCAACTGATCGACGAATTCGTGGATCGATTCAACCATTCCGTGGAGGATCTACTGCAGGAGGTTTGTTTTCTTAAAATTGTTGAAGTTAACTGCCTAAAATATGCTTGGATAGACTACAGAAAAACATTCTTAGCAAGCCATAAAATTGTCTATCTGAAGATGTAGTGCACCAGTATCTATTTCATAATTATTTGGAGCTTATTCTCCCTGTAGAAAGTCCCTTACAGCAGTAGCCCTTTAAATCACTGATGATGTAAAACAAGACTATGGGACAATCCTACTTCTGCAAATTTAGTTGAGTATTTAAACAGTCCACATGAGAAATTAAGTGGATGAATTGGTGAAAGCTGATGAAAAATTCAGAAGAGGCTGTATTTACATTAATGCTTGTAGTGATTCCAGTAGTCTCAAATGGATATGCAGGCAACAAAATCAAGCTTGGATTATATTTTGAATAGAAGAGAGGATTCAGTAAAATATGTATAATGGCATATTTAAAGAGCCCTGGAAAGAGTAAAAGATACAGGTGTGAAACCTGGAAGTACCTGGGATTTAGCTGTAAGAATTTATCCCTCAAAATGCATAAGACAGAATACATTAAATAAGAATAGAAACTGTACTCATTTTTTACTCCTTTGCAGCAATTTAACTTTGTGTAGCACTACTTAATTTGATGTCATTTTCATGCCTTTTAAACATAACATGAGAGCTGCACAGACCTTTTTCTTTGCTTGTAGTCATGCACTGCACTGTGGTGGATACATTTGATTTTTGATGTACATTTAGAGGATGTTAAGCTAAAACTCTGATTTAGAGTGGCATATTAAAGGAAATACACCTTTTTTTCCTATTTTTATGTAACATGACACTTACAGGCACACTGTAAATATGCTTTGTCATGTTGCAGAGTAAATAAAAATGTTTGTGTAACTGCAGAAATGTGCATGAGTGAAAAGGCAGCACATGCAGGAAGCCTTCCACAATCCAGAGGAGTTGGGGCACCACTGTGCATTCTTTCATAAAATACATTGACCCTGCTGTCTACCTGTCTGTCATTTTTGGTGTACTTTCTCATTAATTTCTGATCAGAGCCTGGAAAGACAGTCCCAAATTTGTGCTCCATCTCTGCCTCCCCGTGTGTGCCAAGGGAGTCCTTCTAGCTAATGTCTTAGCCTGGGATTTTGAAGTTCCTCACCTCTGGCCAATGGGACCAAAACCTGACTTGTGCAGCAATAAGGGCTAAATCTGGACTGCCAGCAAAGGTCCAGCATCAGAACCACCCGAGTTCTGCACACCTGATGCCCAGCAGCTGAGCACTGGAAATAGGGGCCTTTTAGAGACCTCTCCCTTCCTGGCCCTGCTCCACAGGTCCCTCTGGCCTCATCTTTTACCCAGGGGCAGTCAGAGGACAGCACTGAGGTGCTGGGACTCATAAGTGCCTTCCCAAGAGTCTTGTGAGGAGAAATGGACTAGGAAGGAAAAACATTTTTCCTGCAATTTTCCTTAATTTTTCTTCAGAACTGCTCTATAGCTGCTATTGAAATAAGAAGCCAGTACCTGCTTATTCCCACTCCTTTTCCCTTCACCTCTCTTTGCCAGTGGCTTCCCTTTGTGCTCCAGTGCAGAAAGCCCTAAAGGATGTCGTGGGACTGCTGGGCAGAGCAGGGACAGTGAGTTCCTCTGAGGGCTCCCCTTCCTTTGCACCACGGGGAGCCCAGAAAAGCGAGTGAGGCCTCTTATTCCTTGTGGCTTTCTGCTCCCAGGGGAGCAGGCATCAGGCTTTCAGAGAAACAGTGTCTGAAAGGCATCTGACAAAAGAATTCAGAGGTTTAGATCTCTGAGTAAAAGCAAGTGCATAGGTGCGACACGGGACATAGAGATCTGGAGACAGAACCAAGGCAAAATAGGAGAAGACAAGAAAGAGAACAGCAGTAGCAAGGATTTAAAATTACGGTCTTTGTGATATTTTTCTAAGTGATACTTTGTGGCTAGCACAGACCTTTCCCGTGAGAATTATTCTTTCTCTTCTTCCTGTGTTTTATAAATAAAGTTTGGATGTTATTAAAAACAGTTTCTCGGGATGTGGACAGTTCAGGCCTGGCCAGTCAGGCCTAGGGGGAGGCTTCGAACTGACCAATTTGGGTGACCTTTGAAAAGTCTATATAAGATGGAATTAAGTAATAAAACTTTCTTCTTGATGCCACTTTGAACCTGGGTCTTCTTGCTCTGCTAGCGGCTCAACAGCGACATCACTTCTTTGAATAATTAATTTAAGTAAGTCCATTCCGTAATTTCAAAGACATTTTAAATTGAAAAATTTGCATACTGGTACCCAAGTTAGTATCCCACTGCTTTACGGCTTCTCACTGGGCTGATAATGAGAGAAACATTGGTTGAGCATTGCATCTCAAGACAGGAAGATGTCTTAATTGATACGGTTTTAGATGGAAAAAAATTAACAAAATGAAACGGAGAAGAATTGTTGTGTTTTCTTATTTCAGAAAATCACTGGGAAAATTAGGGTTTGGAAGTACCTCATTTTCACTTGTTTCACTAAGGGAATTTGCTGTTTAGTCTGCAGAAAATATTAAAATTGTGTTGTAGCATGTTCATCAGCTGGTGGTTAAAGCTGATGGATCAGTCCTTTTTGTAAAATAAGATAGAATTCAGATTTTGGTCTTGGGAATAACGTCTACTGCAAAAGGATACTGGTATATAGTATCACTGATATTAACACAGTGATAATGCTGAATATTGTCCGATGATCTTGCTTATTTTTTAGTGCTGTGCAGTGGTTACTTAAATCTTATGGAGTCTAGATAAAAGTCACTGGAAAATTTGGAGTCAGTTTTGGTATCAGCATAAATCCCCAAGAAGCTGCTCCTGCCTGTGCAGTACTGGGCTGGATTGCTGGGCTCTCCTCATGGGTTGCCTTTCCTTTGCAGGGGGAGGAAGCTGATGATGATGACATATACAATGTGCTCTCCACACTGAAGAGGTTGACTTCTTTTCACAAGTAGGTGGTGTTTTCCCTCACAAATCTGTGATATTAATTTTATCCTTTCAGCAACTTTCAGTAGTGTCATGTGTGGAGAAATGAGAAAATACAGGGCCTGAAATCTGATGTGGAGATGGAGGAATGACTGGTGGTGTTTGTCAGTGGAAGTGTTTGGGTTGATCTGCGTCCTTGCTCAGCTCGTGCTGTGACCTTTGCAGATGGGATTTGCAAGTGGTACCCCCTCCCTTGCACCCAATGCTTTTACACCCATGAGTAAGTTACTACAGGTCCTGCTCCCTGCGTGGCACAGTCGGGGCACAAGGGACACCTCTCTGCCAACACACCTGTGCTTTGGGCCTCAGCATAGGAGAGCCTGCAGGAAGCTGTTTCTCGATGCCTTTGAGGTATTTCTCCTCAAAATTACAGAACTAATCAGTGGTAGCAATAATAATAATAATAATTAACAGTTTATGGTGAGTGCCTGGAAGATGCATTTTCTTCCTGCAGTTGAATTGTTGGCCAAGTTTCCCTGTGTGGATTGCACAGAAACTCCTTCAGCAAGCACAAACCAGCTTTTCAGGTTCCTGCTGCTCTCAGAGCTGTGGGCACCCTGAGAATGAGCAGAGCAACCTGCAGAACACTACTGGAACTGTGAATTTTGGAGCAAAGCCAAAGCCCTGATTTTCCCTCTATGAACTGCAGGAAGCATTTGCTCCTGGTCAGCACATAAGAAAGCCACAAATCATTTGTTCTTCATCACAAGGTGGGAGAGGACCTTCCTTCTGGCAGCTCTTTTATACAGCTTGTTTTCAGTGATTCCATTTCCCTCTCTATGCTTAGACTTAACTGATCCCGAATCCTGCACTGGATCACTGTCTGAAATGGTTCTGCAATCTCTATTCTTTGTTCCCGTTCAAGGAGAGTCCCACAAAGATCATTAAATCGTTACTACTTTCCATAGTACAGCAGGCTGACACATGTGCAAATTAGATTTACAATCTCCCCAGTAACACACTGGAGCCACTTCTGCCTTTCCTGAGGGGACTTGGGGAAAGCTCTACTCACATCCAGGAAAGAAGCACAAGTCTTAAGGCTTTCCTGAGATGCTTCCATGTATATTTTTTCCCTCAGGGTTCCAAGTCTCTAGAGTTAATTCAGGCCATAAAGAAAACCTTGTAGAATAACACACAAATCAGGGTCAGGGACATCTACTTTCACCTTCAAAGAAACAGGAAAGAGCAAAGAATCGGAGCTGAAGAGCTGCAAAGCAGTTAATGTATCATTTCTCAGATGATTTCTTATTTATGGCTATAGTTCAATAGGAATTTCTAATTAATATCTGCTTGCATATAAAGAAGTAATGAAATCTTCATTTCTGTCTTAAACGTTATGTGTGATGTGATTTCTTTGTGATAGGAAACAATTCCACCACGTGAGCCAGAATTTCTACTGAAGCTTTGCTATGAGGGTCTTCAGTTCAAAACTCATGTGTAGTGTTGTGTCTCAAATCACAGTGGCTGTGGTTTGACTGTCATTGTCTGGCATCACCTGGGAGTCAAAAGAAACTAAATCAATGGAAGAAGCTGAAATCATAGGCTAACAGCTGATGCCTTTCAGATCTCCTGAAGGGGCACTGATAAAATGGTTGCTGGGGCTTTGGGAAGAAACAGGTCGCTTTCTTCTTCCAGTGAGAGAATCTGCACTGTACCTTAGCCATGCTTTTGTTCCCTTGGTACTTGCTGCTGCTTCATACTTTAAGCAAAAGCAAGGTGGAAAATACAGGGGAAGGGATTATGAGAAAAGCCTTCCAGACCAAAAAGTTTCTATACTGGGATTTCCCAAGCCTGAGCTAATCCTCTTCCTGAGAGGGCCATGACAACAAAGGGCTCACAGCACACTTTTTAATTTATCAAAACAAGGATAGCAGTGTATCAATACAAATTAAATTCATCCTTACAAATTTTCCTTACACATTTTCACAATACAATAATAAATTTTCTTGAGGTCTTCTGAGTAGAACTCATGGAGTATCCACTTGTTTTTTTTTTTTTTTGCCAGAATCTCACAGATATTCAGAGCATTTAGGTACATGGAGACAATTTTCTATATTGACTCCAGCCCAATTCAATTCAACTTTCACACATGACACATCAGTGCTGTAGCAAAATTTTTTATTTACTTACTTCAGTAAATCCAGTGCAAGACACATCCCAAGCATCACCTCCGTTCCCCTCAATGTGCCTTTTGGTTTTGTCTTGCATGGAGGACATTGTGTAACATCTAGAAACCAGGATTGTTGGTATCACTGTCCAGCAGTCCTCAGATATGATACAATATTTGCTTCCTTCCCACCTCCACACTGACTCTACAAACCCTCAGGAGCTGTCATAACTCTCAGATAAAAACACAATGTCTGTAAGTGTGATCAGTCAGGGCACTTCCCAGACGGGTAAATTCATGAGCACATCAGCATATAACCTCTTCCTCTTAGAGAAACTCTTTGCTTAACATTTTTCCCAGTAGTTGAGTAGTTTTCCCAGTAGTTTAGAAGTTTGTTACATCCAGAGGAAGTAGAAATGTTCATAAATGAAACCTCATTAGAGAAATTAGACTGTATCAGTAGCACAGCTGCTCAAAGCCCAAAGCACAGCTCTCTTTGTGCCTCTTGAAGAAGTGAAGCAGTTTCCTGGATGGAAAGGTCACCTCTTTTCTTCGAAAGAAACTTTTTGAAGCTGTTTTTTGCCACACTTGGAGAAACACTGTGAAACTAGTACCTAGCACTGGTACTCACCTGCCTCTTGTCTGCAGAAATGTGCCTCAGCCGACAGGGCTGTCCATAAGGATTAAATAAACCTTGGATGAAATGTTGGGCCTTGTTTCCTGTAATCCATGAAGAGTCTGACATGGAAGGGAGTAAGGGAAAATTCTGTGTCATGTGAATTTTCTTTCTGGGAGCCTCTCTGTCAGTCTGAACCTCTGTGGAGAATGGTATAGTGTCCACGGTACCCTTATAACAATGGGTTTGATGGCTAAGTAGCTCAAAAGGGATAAAGAGGTACCAGAATAGGCCTAACTAATGTGGAAGCTCTGCTTTCAGGAAGTTTCTGTTGAAAAACCATATTTAACTTGTATATACTTAGAATTTTTCAGCTCTGGAAGCTGAAGAGCCCTTCCTGGCTCAGCTGTAAGGCCAGGCTGAGGGCAGGGAGCTGAGGTGCCCCCATGTGAGGGTATGGCCCCTGTGCTGGCTGCCTGATGGGGAATTTCTGAGCTGAAAAGGCAGGAATGAGACAGTTTTTCCTTTCATATTCTCTGTAGGACAATCTGTGCTGATGTCTGCCTCTGCACACCAAGGAGATTTTACTGCTTTAATTACAGTGCTGTAATTAAGGCGTTACCACTCTGCCTTGCTGGCAACCCTGTGATTTACTGAAGCAGCATCTCTGTGCTTAATATCACCAGTCAGGGGCAGCTCTCTGGCAGCCTGTAATTTATCTGTGAAACATTTTATTTTTGTACCTGAAAGACCATCTAAGCCTGGGAAGTATTTTTGCACTTTTTACATTTTTAGTTCCATTTTTTTTTTTTTAAGTTTTCCTATTGTTCTATTCATGCACTTGAATTTGAAGTCAAGATGCACCTTGGCTTAATGGCACAGCCCTGGAGTGCATAGTGCACTTGCTCTCAGCACAAGGGCTCTGATGGTTGTGTTTGCTGTGAAACTCTTCCCAGTGGAATTTTCCAACTGGGAAAGGGCTTCCAACTGGACCTGGGCATTCCCAGTCCTGAGTTCAGCCTCTGTCCCTTTTGGAACTAGAGAGTTGTTCCTTCTGGCTGAACAGGGCAGTTCATGATTTAACCCTGGGCAGGCACAGCAGGTGGGAAGTGTGAGCTTGGCTGGGTGATCCAGGTGCTGGGATGAGCTAGGTGCAAGAGGCTGCTACATCCAGTTGAGACTTCCAGTTCAGTCTCAGTATCTCTTCTTCCAGGTGAGTATTTTAATCAGCACACTTCTGATTACTCTGACCTGGCTTGCTCTTCTATAGATATATTATAAAACTGTTTCAAATTATTTCAGTTTATTTCCACTGCAAAAAAAGGTCTTAAACTTAAATTCGCTTGTGAGAGGGAATTTCTGTCTTTCAGACAACCTGTTGTTTTTCAGTTTCTTCTGTATTTCTCATTTCTCTGTTAAAAAGCTGTTTCATGAGCTGTTGAGCTCTGTAAGGCTGTGGAGTATTTGTTCCTAATGTCACTTTTATTCCTCTCACTGGCAAAATCAAGTTGGTGCAACTGAAATGTGGAACAACGAGTGGAGTGGCAGCCACCACCTCTATCTCATGTCCATGTGTTATCCTATTATTTCACTTCAGATATAATATCATATTATTTCACTTCAGATATAATATCTAGTGATAATGTATATTATTTTCCTCCAAATGAGACAGTAGAAAAACATACAACTTTGTTTTGCTTAAATCCATTTTTATTCAGTAGATATTGAAAGAGTTTGGCTGTCGTTTCTGCTGCAGTGCCAGGGAAGGGTTTTCTGGAGTTCTGTCAATGTTTCCAGAAGAGGAAAGACAACTTAGAGAAAGAGCAGCTACACTTGAGTGACCTTTAGAGATGTGTGGTATGGAGAGAGTTTCTCCCCTCCCTACAAAAATCCCATGTACTAAAACATTTTTCTTGGATTATCAGAAAGCCTGACTTGTGCTTTTAGCATGGAGTGAGCTGCTGTGCAGCTGCTTGATCAGCTGTGCAAACCACCAAAGCTCTCTGAGCTGGGGGTTCTGAGGAACCCAACTAATCCCTCTTTATTTCCTCTTGTTGCAGTGCTCATGATCTCACCAAATGGGATCTGTTCAGTAACTGCTACAGATTGCTGAGAACTGGAATTGAACACGGAGCTATGCCAGAACAGGTACCCTTGACAACACCTGCACTGCACCACTTGGGTATCCAAGGTTTTAAAGAGTCTGATTGTACAGAAATTCAAAGTTCAATGCACTTCAGTGATTTAGGAAAAACATAGTTTGGAATGAAATTTATAGTGGAGTCAGGGGCTGTCTAGGAGGTGAAACCATGGATTCTGTGATTTTTGAGCTCCTTCCCTCACCTTTCTCATCTGTAAAGTTGGGAATACCTAATGTTCCTGGCTCTGCAGAGCAATTCATCAATCCTGATGTTTACATTGAAACCCAACATTGGAAGTCTTGACTGCAGTTAGAATTATCACAAGTGATTATTGTGCATTGAAGGTAAGATGGAAACTTATGAAAACCAGGAAACTAGAACATCCTAGTGGAGTTCTCTTAGTGACCACATCTGGGACTTTGTTCCCTCATAGTTCAGTTTTTGTTTCCCTTGGATGAGCAAAGGAACCATTTTGTATTCTCCCAGGATCCCTGTTTAAACTGCAGAATTCCTACTTCAGTATTTAAGCAAATTTTGAGTTATGATTTGATTTCAGTTAGAAGCCAGTTGTTAATTCTAACTCAGCTTCATTTAGAAAAAAGAAGTTCTCATGAAATTCTGAATAAGTATTTTGTAGAGAGGACCCTAAGAGTAGGTATTGCCACCCAGTGTGTGAAAGTCCTGGCTTTGAGCCTCTCTCTGCATTTGCTGCTCCATGCTGGACTTGTGCTACCTGGAGGGACAGGGCTGGCAGACAAAACCTGCCCATGCAGCTGCCAGCCATCGTCACCTTCTGGGTCTGACAGCCTGCGGCTCTCCAAATGTACAATCTTAGCGGAAAGATCCCAAAATCTGAACTAGGCTCAGTTTTTTTTCCCGCAGGCCACTCTGAGTCAGTTGTAGCATCTAATCTGGACTTGAACTGTTCAAGAGACACCATGGGTGCTTTACTGGGCACCCTGGTCTTCTCCGTGGGACAAGTTGTATTTTCTCGCGTTTTTTTAGCAATTGGGCTACATGTTCATTTGACAGTGGAACAGATTTCCAGGCTGTTTAATGGTGAAGCCAGGTTTAGAGGTATTTAAACAGATGCTTTTGACCTGAGAGATGTAGATGTTGGGTTGTACTTCTGTCATGCTGTGACATCCCCTCTTGCTCTGCCCCTGCTGTGAAGAGTTTTCTGACGTTTTCCAGCATTTACACGGTATTTTTTCACCTCTAGTAGGCTGGGTTCTTACTGCACCAAACCAACTAAGGAGAAATATGATACCCTTGAAAAAGTGCTACCTCCAAGCTTCTCCTGTCTCTTCACCACAAAGTGCATGATAGATTTTCTGTCCACTCCCTGCTGTGTCTGCTGTTTGCAGCGTGCTGGAATTCTGTGTGTTCTTGTGTTACAGATCGTTGTCCAGGCACTGCAGTGTTCCCACTACTCTATCCTCTGGCAGCTGGTGAAAATCACTGAGGGCTCCCCTTCCAAAGTAAGTGGCCATTTGATCAGACAGATTTTACTGACAGGACACAACTTACCTAAAAATGAGTTACACCTGATTTCTTTGTAACTCCCACTCTTGCCATCATTTGTTGTCATTTATAACACATAAAATCTTGATGTTCTTATTTGTTCCATATTTCAGGATCTATTTAACATCATGCATATGTCTAAGCAATGCAAATGGTCTCATCAGGATTTTATAGCAGCTGATTATTATATTTTTTTTTCTGAGAATAATTAATGCACTTTATTGTGAGTACTGCAGTTTACATGGCTGATAAGGAAGGTTGGCAATGCTGACTGAACAGTTGTGAGCAATACTGTTGATCTGTAGACCACAGATAGCTTAATCTTTTATAAAGCTTATCCTTTAATTCACCTTTTATGTTGCAATAGAAATGGGCACTGGCAGGAATAATTACTAGTAAAAAGTAAGTGCACACAACTGTCATGCAATCAGGACAAGGTGAGATGTCACTTCTCCAGGATCTTTCCTTAGCTCTTTTCTCAATCAGAGGCCCACATCCTGTCTCTTAGACCTGTTTCAAAAGTAATACATCAAGATAAAATAGCATGAAAACTGAAGTAGTAACTGTACTTCCCCATGAGCCTCAAAAATAAAAGGTGTACTAAAGTGCTACTCAAATAAGCATTTTATGCATAGAAAAATGATAAAAATACATTGTAAATTCTCTGAGTTGTTTTGAATTAACATTTAAAAATAGCTACTAGAAAAAAAGGAATAATTGTTATTTGTTATTCTGGCTTTTGTTCCCATTTCCCCTTCCCAGCCCCTTTCTTATTAGCATGCTGGTAGTGTGCAGCACTACATCTTGGAACTCAGAGAACTGAATCCATCCTATTTGTTTTAATTTAACTCAGACTCTCATCACAGGAAAGCATCTCAAGTCCTCTACTGGCAGCACTGTTCTCCTCAGGGAGCAGTGTCACTGTGACAGGAGGGACTGAGTGATTGAGAGGAGATGGAGCAGGCTGCACTGCTGCAGCCCCAAACACACAAACACCGCTGGAGGCACCGATCTCAGCCCAGCCCTTCCCTGAGGAGGAGAGCTGGGATGCTGCTTCCTGTGGAACCAAGTGCTCAGACCACCTGGGCACTTCTGCAATGCCTTCATTTGGTTTTCCCCAGCTGCTCTGGGGTGCTGGGTGATGCTGGGGTTCTCCCCACCCCCTGAGGACTGCAGCCGTGTTCTCCTGCGTGCTGGGCCCAGCCTTGCCTTGCCCTGGGGGCAAATGCCCAGGCACAAAGGAGCATTCAGGAAGATTCTCATCACCCTTCCCTCCATTTCTCCATTTTTTGGAACAAAATACAGTAAATTGCTGCAGTATAGCACAGATGGTGCAGGGATAGCTGTCAGCATTGCTGGAAAAAAGTTTCATGTGTTCTTGTGTCTCAATTACAGCAAAAAAAATGTACTTACCATAACCTCCAGCTGGGGATTAACATACAGCCTCTCTCTGCATGGAGCATGGTACAAACTGTGCATTTTGGTGCCCAAGCGTTCATGTGGCTGCTGTTGCAATGTGACCATGATGGCCCAGTCACACTGAAAGAGAAAAAAATTTTATTTATTTCAGTGGCTGGGATTTTCTTGTAGACAAGTTTAATGCAACTGTGTGGCTTTGCCTACTTTTTCAAAACAGGATGCATTTGTATGAGATGTTGTTCTGTGAGGTGAATGCAGAATAGTTTTGATCTCTCCTATATTTCTAATCTTGTTATGATCCACGTTAGACATAGGATAGTTCACAGGAGTGGAAAGAACCCTGAAGGGTCGCTCCAGAAATGCCCTTCCAAGTACAAGTCAGTTTGGCTTTGCCCCATGAAAATCATAATTACTGTCAGCTACAGAGCTCTCATCAATTTGTTGTTTGGTGTTCCACCCCAGCATCTACAAAATAATGAGTTTTGTGCATGCTTAGTTTGAGGGAAGCCCTGCATTAGTGCCCTGCAGCTCTTCAGAGTGGCAGCAGCCTCAGCTGAGGGTAAAGAGACAACCACAGATGTGGCTGGAGCATTTTGCTTTCCAGTGTAGTTTGTTCACTGTGAAAGTAGATCTGATCTGCACTGTGTCATTTCATCCATCGGGAAATCGTTTTGCCCATGGCTGGTTTATAAGTCATTATTGAGGATTGGAAATTGGTAGACGTTAAAGGGCATCACTTTTAAGGTGTGGGTAGACAAAGGCATTAATACAAGCATCTCAGAATGAAAAACAGTGTATTTTGGGAGTATTTTTGAAGTATTCAGGCTTTTACAGGAAGATTTCTGGCACAGTAGTTTAATATGTAGGTGCATGCAGGTTCCTAGTGCTACTTCGCTGTATCTATAATGATCTCAGGGCAGAGAGGGGTCATGGTGTGTAGCCTGAAGTGGCATCTTTGGTAGATCAGTGGATATAGCTGTAAAAAGCAGAGAGGCTTTTGGACTCCCAAGCCTTTCAGGTCTGAGATAAAAGCAGAAGATTACAAAGTAAAAGACAAGCTGAGAGCAATAGCTTGGTTTCTATTCAGATACAAATCAGGTAAACTCTCTGACAGGGAAGGAAAAGATTGTTGGTACCCATAAAGGGGTTGAGAGCAGGGAAAAGAGCGGTAGTAAGAGATTTAAGAGGAGGATTAGTGGGGAAGAAAGGAAGATAAAAGATAAAAATGGAGAGAATTTATAATACATCATAAAACTAATCCCAAGTCTTTGTTTTTCTGTATCCCATAGATTTATGAATTTTTGTTCCCTGGCTCATGTTTCAAAGGTGATTTTTTAGCTTTCCCTTGAAAAAACAGGCTGAGAGATCAGAGATGAAGGGTTTGATTTGTAAGAAATGTTCATGTGCTGTCATCTGGGTCACTTGTGTGAGTTCATGCTGGCAGTAGTAGCTGCTCTGTTCCACCTCGTTAGGTCTCATTTAGGCACTCAATGCACAGGATAAAGTATATGAACATTTTGGAGTTGTAAGTGCAGGAATCAAAGGTGGGAACAATTGCAAGTATCTTGGCAATTTTTACATTTCTTACTCAGGTGTGCTCTGCATCCATCAGGTGCATATTTTATTGCAGGGAGTAGTTTGCAGGTGGGATTCTGGTAAGATTTCCTTCAAAGAGAATTCTTTGGCTACAGTTCAGAATTGCTTGGTAATTTTTGTATCTTTTATTGATTCTGTGGTGGAGTCATACTTGACAACCAGAGGCATACACTGCGAACAGAATCATTCTGGAAAAGCTATTCTTTGGCTGGTGTTCAGATGGCTCTTCAAAAATACCTCCTGTCCTGAGAGGACTGTCCTTGTTTGGGAACTGTCCTGGGCATTATGCCCAAGCCAGGGCACATGAATTGCTGTATGAGGGATACCTCATGTTACAGCTGATGGGCAGGTTTGGATCATGGTTCCTTACCTGAGCCAGGTGTGTTGGACTGGAGCCTCCATGTGTGTGGCAGGGAAAAGCTCAGCTCTTGCGGTTTAAATCAAATTTGGATCATCAGCTAATGGATTTATTAACAGCACATAATTGACCTACAGATAGTGCAGCGCATCTCCAGGATAACTATCAGCTATACAGAACACAGAACCAGGATACTGGACACTTCTGTAATGTTAATGAACACCTACAAATTCCAAACTGCCCTTCAGCCTGTCACAGGCTACTCCAGTCCCCTCCCCAGGACAAACACAAAATCTCTTGTTTCTGCAGTCTGTTACCAGGAGGGTGCTCTGTAGATTGCCCCTCACTGTGCCATATCATTTGTAGATAGAGCTTAAGGGAGTGATAGCAGCATAAAAATGTATCAGAATTTTAGCAGAAGCGTGATAATTAATGATTATTTGAATTAATAAGCAAGTCCAAATTCTCTGCCCTATAACAAAGATTCCACCAGTTAAATACAGCAGAGAGTTTGTGCAGTTATTTTAAAATATTTTTTCAAGGTAGCCTGTGGAGAAAAGGGTGTCATGGGGAGTCATCTTGGTGTCTAAAATCTGAAATGAAAAATTGATTACTGAAAGGAAGGTAGCAGCAGGTAAGAACAAAATGTGCAAGTCTTGAAATAATCCCCAGTGTGATACTTTAACCTTTGGTCTCCCCCAGTCTATGTTCAGTGGAGAGGCTGAGGCTGTGTGGGCTGTCAGTGCAGACTGGTGCTCCTTGGGGTAACCAGTACTGTACTGGAGAGAAATAGTTTATCCTCTGTAGTTTGTGGGAACAGCCTGCTGTAGCCTGGAGGAAAAGTCTTCCCCAGGGGAAAAGACATTAGAGGGTGGTTCCAAAGGAAACTGGTAATTTTCTTGTCTGTAGATCTTGGGGAGCAAGTACACTCTTGAGGCAGGAGACTGGGGGATTAGAACATGCACTTGCTTCCATCGGGATTTCTTCAGGCATATCCCAGGTGCCCAGGACACAGTACTGGGCACTGTATGTGTGTGCACTGAAAAGGAAATACTTGCAGAAAAATAGTCATAAAACTTGGAACACTAAAAAAAAAAAGCATAAATAGAGCAAACATTGAGAGGCAAGATAGAGGTCAGCCAGTTGTGAGTGAGCAGCAGCCAGAGCAGCCAAATGCATGGCTATTAGAGTGTGATTAGTGCACAGAGGACTTGAGATTTAAAAAGGGATTTAAAGAGCAATCTAGTGGCTTGGTGACGTTTCATATTTATATGGGCATGATGACAGAAAGCACAGAAAGCTGAAGGGAAGAAAACAGTTGCACAGTGCAGAAGAGTGTTCCGTGTTCCACAGTCAGATTGGAACCTAAGGGCTCTTGAACTCTGGGAAGTTAATGCTGCAAATAAGAAGTACTTTAGAGGAAAAGCAGTGGGCACACAGGGAGAAAAGGATAGGGTTTGGGAGATGAATGAAGCAAAAGCACAGCATTTTTAAATTACTTCAGTGGAAAAAAGGTTTTAATTTAAAGCTAGAAAGTACCTGAAGAATTGCAGACACTGGTCTCCAGAGCACCCTTGTGTGGACACTGAAAAGCTGCTAGCAGAAGGTTTTCCCTGCTCTGTGAGAATCTCTGCTTTCTCATGCAAGCTATGAAAACAGATGGTTTTTGTAAATAATATCTAAACACCTGCTGTTTTCCTGATCTGTTTGGGTTTAAGGCAGAGTGTTTGGAATTGGGCGTTGTAGGTCTTCAGCCAATCACCCCAGGAGATGGGTGACCACTGACCAATCACCTACGGGATTTTAGCACATATAAGCAGAAGTTGTAAACAATAAAGCTCTCTTCGCCTGGATCTATGCCTGCTGCATCTCTCCGTCCCAGGTACTACAGCACCCTTGTTTGGGTTCGGGGGGTGGCACAGCCTCCAGTCCTTACTCCCAGAAGCTCGTTCTTGTTCCTGCCGTGGAGCAGTGCAGTTGCAGAGTTGTGACTCTGGTTTTGTCTAACAGCAAGCAGGATGGTAAAATGGTTTCATATCAGCTTTTCTGCTGAAGGCAGCAGATCAGGTACTCACACCTTGAGAGCCTGGGCTATGCACCCCACAATGCTCAAAGACTTGGAAATCTAATTAATTTTCTTTCTTCCCATTTTCTCTGTTGAAAAAAATCCCCACTCTGCAGTAGTCTGGGGATTTCTCCAAGCTCAGAAGAGTTCCAGATGGCTTCATTGCACTGTTTAGTTGGGCTTCCTCCTGTCTGTAACTTTTCAACATGGATCTCTGTTGTGCTGTCAGGAGAGGATAATAAATACTGCGTACCTGCCTGTTAGTCACTTTGACAGAAAGAAAAAATGGGAGACATACTCATTCCCTTTTTAACCTGTATGTAGGATTTTTCATAGGTTCTAGCTTCTCCGTACTCATTAATATCTAAATGGAAGGTAGTTGTGATAGAAAGTAGAAAGCATTACAGTGACTGTAATCCCAGAATTTAAAGGGGTAAATCAGGTGATTTTGTAAGAGTGATAAGCCTGGCATCAGTCCGAGGTAAAATCTTGGACTGGGAGATAGAAAACACAATTGGTACAAGGCTGAAGGGCCAAGAGCCAAGGCTGGAAGAAACACATAAATTTGTTGTTTGGAAGATTGTATTTTTGCCTTAGAAGAAAACAAGTTGAAACACCAGTGTCTGTAAGACATTATTCGCACATTGCATTTCAGGTGCATATTTGGATTTAATGTAATTTATATGCAATAGCTCAAATTTGATCCAGATGTTAAAGACAATTAGTAGCTGAAAAATCCTCATGCAATGGAATAGTTTCTGATGCATTTCAGGAGAGATCTGTTCTCTGGTAAAAAACTGGTCATTTTTATTAGTCTGTGAAGATAAAGTGAAGGTATTGAAAATGGGGATGATACAGATCAATTGGTGAACAAAACACAATTTAAAAATTTTTAAAATAGGCATTTTAATGCTACTTAATGGAAATTTTATATCAGCTTTTCTGGTGAAGGCAGCAGATCAGATACTTACAGGGTACCTGATCTGCTGCCTCATTGATCATCAGGGTGATCAATGGCAGATTGTGTATTAGAGCAGAGCAGAGCTGTCTTACAGATTCTGTCATGGCAGGGTAATGCAGAGGCACAAGGGATCCATGGCTACATTATCAGAGAAAAACTCATCAGGAATGGGAAGGTGAGGGAGTCCACAGACCTTCAGTGTCCATATCAGAAAATTCCACTCACTCCTTTGGAAATCATGAGAGGTTTGGGAACACTCAGGGTGCTTGGACATGCTGGCAGTCCTGCCTTGTGCTGGAAATCAGCACAGGGAGAACATACGGACAACAAAAAGGCTCTGTCTGCAGTAAACACAGAACAACAAGAGCTCGTGGCAGGAGGCATAAGAAAAGCTAAAACCAGAACTGAGACACATGGACTGAACAGCCAGCAGCAGTAAAACATTTCAGCAAGGAAAACATTGCTTGTGTGTTGTGTAGGTTCTTCACAATTTCATCAGAGACTGTTCTGCAGGACATTCTCTCCTCCTCATGGAAGCTGGTAGAGCTATGCTGGAGAAGGTCTGCAGAGGATGGGCCAGCCATCCTGCTGTGAATTCATTTAATTTCATTTAATTTGGGGTTCTTGTTTCCTTCTCGGTGATTGGTTAATCATCACTGTAAAACCAAGGCACTGTTTCTGTGTGTGTTCTCTTTGAATATCATATTTCTTTGCCAGCTTTTTGTTGAATGTATGAAATTTTCACCATTTCTTTGTTTTGCTTCCTCCTAGCAACCTTTTATTAATTTTTATATACTTTCATTTTTAATGTTTATTCCAGGAGGATTTATTGGTATTGAGGAAAACTGTGAAATCCTTCCTGGCTGTCTGCCAGCAGTGTCTATCGAATGTCAACACTCCAGTCAAAGAACAGGTAAAGGACATGTCTGCTGTGCTTTTAGAAAAGTGTGAGTGTTAAATTGTAGTAAAACTCAAGACAACACTTTATCAACCATAAATTAAAATCATCTGTGCTCCTGTCTAAATAAACCTGACCAAACACCCCAGAAGAGCAGCTCTATTAACAGCACTTCCAAAGCACAGCTTATGACAAATTAACTTTTGATTAACAATAAGAAAGGATTACCTGGATGCTCAGACTCATTTCCAACCCTCATCACTTCAGGCATCCAACTCAGTCACCTGAAATGAAAGCCTGTTCCTGTAGACACTGGATAAAGAGATGGAAATAGGCACTTTTGGAGGGTGACTCAGACCTCAAATGGGCTGAATCTTTCTGGATATTTTTTCCATTGAATCAAAGATTCTGTTGAAATAATTCGGTCTGTCTCTGCAGAACACAATAGCTGGTTTGTTAGCTGAGGTTATGTGAATATCCACTGATTTATGTCAATAACATTTTATTTATCTACAAATGGCATTTCTGTCAGACCTCCCCAGATTTTGCAAAGACTTTAACTAATAACCGCCATGTGTTTTTCACCTGTGGTATTTAAAAGATAATACTTCTTAAAAGACAGTTTTATTTCTTTGAAAGATAGCTCTGCTTGGCATTTACTGTCTTTTCTGCAGGTTGTTAAATATAAACATCAAATGTTTAGAGATGTCAATGGTTTTATATATTTCTAAAAGACTTGTGTGTCATTGGCTTCCAGCAGATTTTACTTTAGTAATTGTTTTTTAATATTCAGAGTAGTTACTCTTCGCATATTGTATTTATATTATATAGTGTGAAAATACCTTCTAGCTTCACACAAATACCTCCCTTCCAGCTCGAGCTGGACATGATGTCCTTCCTGCCTCAGCAAATGGCAAATGATCCTTCCTATTCCTGCAGTGGGTTTGTTCTTGGGGTGTATTAACATGAGTTTGTTCTCTTCTTACCAGTGGCCACAATGGTTTCTTCATTGATAGATTAAACTTAGAAGCTCCTGTGCTGTTCCCAGTTCTGGGGAAATTTTCAAGCTCAGTCAGACAAACCCACACCCAAGCAGGCCCAGAGCAAGTGTCCCAGGCAGAGTGGGCTGGACTGGCGACTCCAGGGAGCCCTTCCGGCCAGCACTTCTATGATTTGCCCTCATTTTCTTCCTTAAGAAGTATATTTCTGTGAGTGCCAGACTGCTGCTTACTCCCTTTGTTTTACTGGATTTCTTGGAGAATTGTGTGCAAATTGTATTGTCTCTTTCCCGCACTTGATCCTTAATCCAGACATTCTTTCCAGACACAGTTGATGTCTATATCAAATGAAGAAAAAACATACTAAGTATTTAGAGAAACAGGACTAAAACATTTCAACTTTTCCATTGTGTTTGAGTGTAATAAATATTTAATGACTGAGTCCACTGCTGCCTTTATATTGGACAGAACTTAGCACTGGCAGTGCATTACTCATCTGCTCTTTTTTAGAGGTCTGCATTAGGAAGAGCTTCAATTCTATTGAGTATCAAGGGAATTTAGAGCAGGTGAGATCATCACTGGAATGAATCACAGCTTTTTGGATCAAGGGGAGAAAAATCCCAAATAGCAGCATCTGTTCCCAAGGTCTCAGCAGAACGCAGTTTACAATGATTTGCATCTGCTCTTACCTGAGTGCAGCTCATTCAGATTTTATAACACACTCCAAGAAATGAGGGAGCCACTGTGAAGTTCAGCATTCAAAGATTTTATTTTGGAAGTTTGTAAAGTTTTCAGAACCAGAGGTTAAAAATAGAGAAACTATGATTAAAAAGTTCTCTAAAAGGTGCTGAATGTGATCAAATGCAGACAGCTGGCTGTGACCCCCCCCCCAACAAAAGCCATTTGGGGGCAAAACAGTCTTATTGCCATGCAGGAATGTCCAGATGAGCCCTTGGAAGAAAGGAATGTAGGGAGAGCTGCCTTCTTTTCCTCTCTCAGGTAATGAGGATATAATAGTAATGAGCATAAATCATGGACAATTCTGCCCAGGTTGGCTTTTGTCTGGATTTGAAAGCTGGGTATACATGCTTGGTTCTTTTGTTGCAAGAACTGTTGAAGAAATTCTGTGAGAATTTCCTTGCTTATGGCTGCTTCTCTGTATTTTTGGGGTCTTACAGTGGCTCAGCATGAATTTTGCCTCATAATGTTGTTCATGTTTTTACTTGTTTGATTTTTCTTACTGTTTATCAAAAGAGGTGTGTTTTCCTTACTATGAAATTGGCTGCAGGCCTTGGATCAGAGGTAGATTTAGAGTTGTTTTTGCAGAGAAGAAAGGGAAGCTTAATATGGATCATCCAGGACATGGAGAAGGTAACAAACACAGTTCCTGACCTAGGAATCAAAGGCAGAGCATTCCAAATTAGAGGAAACCCTTATGGATACTTTTCACAGCACACAAACAGCTACATCTGAGAGCAGTTTAAGAAGCTGTTTAATAATAGCAGGGGGCATCTGGAAATGAGATCAATGGTATTTTATCTTTTCCTTACGTGACTTTTCACTGCATTCATTCTCTTGCCTTTCAGGCTTTCATGCTGCTCTGCGATCTCCTGATGATTTTTAGTCACCAGCTGATGACAGGAGGTCGAGAAGGGCTCCAGCCTTTGGTATTCAATCCAGACTCAGGCCTCCAGTCAGAACTTCTCAGCTTTGTGATGGACCATGTGTTTATAGACCAAGATGATGAAAACCAGAGCATGGGTATGTTTAGCTTTTTTTCATGGCAGACACAGAAGGAGGAAATAGAATTTTCTGATTAGTTTGTTCAAATGTTTTCAGACTTATTCCTACTTTATTTTTGAGAGGTCTCTGCTCTGAAGTTTCTTATATAAGTAAGTTGGGGAATAAGCTTTTATTATATGATACTATAATTAAGATTTTACATGTAGCTTCTTTTATATTCACAGAGTGAAGTCTTGCATAGGAACTTAATACTTATGGCATTGCCATTCAATGTTAATGCTCCTCACAACTGGATTTTACTTGATGTTTTTTAGAATCATTGATTGCACATCTGAAAATCCAAGGCATGCAGAAATACTGGTGCTTCTAATTTTTCTTTTGTTAAATATTTATAGCTTAGTCATGGTAATGAAGCATCTCCAAATGTCCTGTGTTTGAGAAGTTAAGCAAGAGCATTCAGCAAGTGTTCCCTGAGGCCTTTCATAGGGTAAAGGAAATAAACTCAGTTCCTTGTGGATTACGTTCAAGATCTCAGGACTATGGAGACCAGCCTTGGTCAGTGGTGTGTCATGTTCCTCAACTTCCCTGGAAGTTTTGAAGTAGGCAGGACTCAACAATTATGACCTTTCATTTTAGCTTCTTCTCCAACAATCGTTGCTTTGTGCTCAAGAATTGATTTTTTCCTTAAAGCTCGCCTTTGATAACGTTTTTTTAGAACTTACAGTTACTTACAAATACTCTGCTGTTGGTGATGCTTTCAGAGGGAGATGAAGAAGATGAAGCCAACAAAATAGAAGCTTTACATAAGAGAAGAAACCTTCTGGCTGCCTTTAGCAAGCTGATAATTTATGACATTGTGGACATGCATGCAGCAGCAGATATCTTCAAACACTATATGAAGGTACAGCTTGTGCTTCCTCGTGTCCTGACTGAGCCCAGTCTGCAGTGTCAGGGCCTCTCCTTCCATCCCTGTCAGAGCTGTGGTTACAGCCCAAACACTCATAAAATTTTTCAGTTTTATTTGAGCCTCTCTGGTTGTTTTTCCTTTCTGAATGACACCTGGCCCTGAGCAGCAGCAAGCACTGACTTCACTCTCTGTGCAGTGCATTTGCTTTATTTAAGGAAGCACCAAAAGCTGGTCCTGAGGCTGAGTATTTCCAGAGGCTCCATTCTACAGAGAGTTTCTTACCCTGCTCCTCAGACTTGTTCCTAGAATCCCCAAGAAGTTGCCTGTTCAATGGCCTGTTTCACTTACAGTCTCCCAGGCTTGATGCTTCCCTTGAGCAGGCAGGGCTCTTGTGAGAGGAGATTGGTTTGAACAGGACAGCAATGAAACAAAAAACTCTGTGTGGCTGTGCTGTAAGTGGGTCTTCTGTGGTAGCTGAGTGTCTTCCCAACTTTCTCTGCTTCCACAGAGCCTTTAGGGCCAGTGCAGGTCAGAAGGGGCTCAGCTGCTGCTGCCCCTGTACATGGGAGTTTTCCTGGCAGGACAGGCACAACAGCAGTCCTGGTACAGTGATCCCTCAGGTCCTGTCCCACCTGTCCCTGCAGGGGATCAGTCAATACAGAGGTGACAATCCAAGGAGGAAGAACTGGAAGACAGAGCAGGTCCTTTACTCTAGACCCTGTTTGAGATGTTGATGTGAAATGTAAAGGATTTAACTTGCAATCCTCCTGTTCATCAGGAGCACACAACACAGTAAAATCCCCAGGACACACTGTAGTGTTATGCAGGGTTGGTTTTGCTAAGGGATTGTTTGCCAGAGGGGGAGTTTCAAATTGAAGTTGTCACCATCCAGGTAAATGCCCTCCCTGCTGCTCTAGGCTGGGCTTCTCCTCTCCTCATGCCCTTCATTCTCTTAAAACTGGAGGAGAGAGAGAAAAATTGAATTTAAACTAGTACCGAAAAAGGCAGAAGCAATATTTTAGAGGGAATGAAAACAAGTGGCTGCAAATGCAGAAATATTGATGAGGCTCAAAAAATGCTGTTGGGGAAAAAATAAATATTCTCAGCCTGCAATTTGTAATGATAGTACAGCTTTTCTACCCATATGGGCAGCACCATAGGCTGTGGTTTTCAGCAACCATTGTGTTAACATAAAGAGAATCAACACTTCATGCTGACTCACTCCTTATTCCACTTTATTTGTTACAAAATATAATAAATGCAGAAGTTCCTTACCTTATCACACGGTTCAGTTTAAATTTTGATACTGAAACATTGCCCCCCACTCACACCAAAAACCTGGATTTGAGCGATTGCTGCCTTTTCAAATCAAGAATTACAAGTAATCTTTCCCTTGGGAAAACTGTAAGAAATTGTATAAGAAGTTTGATTTAAAGGGTTTTTGTTTTTTTTCTTCACATTTTTTCTTAGTACTACAATGACTATGGAGATATCATTAAGGAAACGCTGAGCAAAACTAGACAAATTGATAAAATCCAGTGTGCAAAGACACTCATTCTCAGTTTGCAACAGGTAAGAACATTGATTTTTTTTGTTAGAAATGCCTCAACGCAAAAAGGCCTGGCCAGGATTTCCTTTGGTGCCCTTTACAGGGAGGCAGAAATGCTGCACTTCATTAGGACATTATCTTCATTTCCTACTCCCCAGCTCAGGCTGTCACTGGTCCTCTGTCTCAGTAACCTCTGTCTCCATAAATCCACACTGGCAAATTTTGGTCAGATAAAAAGAGAGGAGAGGGAGAGAAGAGCCTTGGAGGCAATTTGGTCCAGGCTGTTTCATGGTATTTGTTTACTGATCCCGAGCCAGCAAGAAGAATTAGGATGCCTTTTTCTTAGCATTTGCTGAAGTAACGCATCTTCCTTATACTATGTCTAAATACTGTTGGATTTTTCAAATTTCAAGCTAATTAAGTCCTCCAATACTGTTAGACATGTTTTTCCCCTGAAAAATTTGTTTTACATCAACTATAAATTACTGCCTGGTGATGAAATCTGTCAGCCAACAGCAGAAAGTGCACTAAATACCACTTAGGCCCTTGAAGTCCCAGCTATAGCCATTGCACAGAGAAATTACTTCTACAAATTAGATGCTCTCAAATGAGCTGGGCCTCCCAAAATTCATTCCTAAGGGATTTCCTGTAGCAATCTGGAAGCTGAGAGAGATCTGTGCAAACTTGGGGAAAACAGATGTACTTCCAGAAGAACCAGGGAGTGTCAAAGCAGCCCCTGTCTGTAAAACTTGGAGAGGAGGAAGCAGGTGCCACAGATCATTCAGGCTGACAAAAATTCCATGAAAAAATAGTGAGAAGAGCTCTTTGCAAGTGCCTCAGTCAGTGATAGGTAACAACCAGTGTGAATTTGTCAAGGAGGAATCTTGTCAAATTAAACTGCTGTCATTAATTACATGGTAACAGAGCTTGTGGAGATGAGAGAAACAGTGGCTGTAAAGCAGCCTGATTTAATATTGTCACTGGCACTGTCTGCCAGGATACTCTCAGCAGCCAGTGAGGGAGATGTGGTGTAAATGGCAATGGCAGGAGAGGTGGAACTGGGTGGAAAGGCACTGAGCACTTCAATACTGTTCTGGGAGGGCCTTGGAGGCAGCAGTGCTGGGCAGGCAGGCACTGAGGCTGCAGTGGGGCAACTGAAATTTTGCTCCCCCAATTCAAAGCACCACCTGATCTGATGGGTGATGGAGGTGTTTCAGAGAACAGCACGAGAATGCAGGACCTGATTGATGAGTTGGAAGAATCAGAGATGGAATTCAGGGAAGGTGGGTGCAGAATTCCACCAAAATAACTCTTAGTTATTGTCCACACAAGCACAAGATGGGGGACAGCTGGCAAACAGCAGAGGGACAGAACAAATTCTGGGAAGGGACAGGGACTCTGTTACGTCGCAGGGCAAAAAGTCATCGCAAAAGCCACTCTCAGGTGGAGCAGGTTCAGAACCCAGGTCTTTCTCAATAAAAGTGTTTTCCAGATGTCAACCTCTGAACTCTCTCTGCAGCTGTTCAATGAGCTTGTTCAGGAGCAAGGTCCCAACCTGGACAGGACATCTGCCCATGTCAGTGGCATTAAGGAGCTGGCCCGGCGCTTTGCCCTCACTTTTGGCTTGGATCAGATCAAGACAAGAGAGGCTGTGGCCACACTACACAAGTGAGTGGTGGTAAATAAACTAGATTTTTGTATTACTTCAGATTAAAACTCATGTTTGGCATATCCTTTCTAAAGGTGCATAATCTCAACAGGCCATGGAATAAGTATATTTTCTTTTCTAGTTTAAGTAGAGGGGTGTGTATGTATGTAGGTAGAATGGAAAAAAAATGGCTGCTACCTCATTATTTCTTGGAATTTATTGGAGTGGATATGTTTGTTTATCACAAGTTAAGCTTGTGTGGGCTGTGTCTAACAACTGAGGATGGTTCTTTGGCCCACACCACTATGGATTCTGGAGAAACCAAAGACTTTCATAACAAGATACTTCAAAAATACTTTGGAAATCTTAAAGTGGACTGGAAATTTTTAAGTAACTGCTGCATGGAAAAGTGTAGGAAGGTTCTGCTAAATTTAACTTACGACTTTGCCATGCCACAAAAAAGTTGAAATGCTAAGGTTTGCTGTCTCAGAGACTCAGTCCTTGAGACCAAGATCAGCAAGGCTGGGTCAGCAGGCAGCAGCCACGTCCTGTGCCAGCCAGGCAGGAGCCAGGGGACACTTGTGCCATGGTGGGTGAGGGAAGGGAGAGCATTCCTTTAGTCACAGATGACAAAGCAGAAGTAGGTGTGTTCCTGCTCTGGGGACTCAGTTCCCTGCTCTGGCTGCAGAGGGTGGCTCCTGTTTGATCTGACACATCCTGTGCAGCTCCTGCCCCCTGGGCTGCACCTGCCGAGTTCCCACTCTGGGCGAGTTCCCTCTTGCAGGGACTGGCCATGTGCTGATCTGGGTGGGGTCTCACAAGTCCACAGGCAGCTCTGCATTCCCCTTAGTTCAAAAGCAGCTTTTTGCTAGTAATGGGGAAAAAACACTGTGATGGGATCTGAGGATACAAACAATTTCTTCACAGCTCAGATTTTGGGCAATTTGTTTGGGGTTGGGTTTTTTTTTTAATTTTGTTTTGTTTTGTTGTTGTTGCAAATGTCTGAATATGTTAATATTTCTTTACTGTAGAGATGGCATAGAGTTTGCCTTCAAATACCAGAATCAGAAAGGACAAGACTATCCACCTCCTAACCTTGCTTTCCTCGAAGTGCTAAGTGAATTTTCTTCCAAGCTCTTGCGACAGGACAAAAAGACTGTGTAAGTAATGCTTTGTGTTCTTCCCTGGGCTCTGTTAATCCATGCAGTGTGGGTTTCAACTCCCTCCTTTGAGGTTTCCACAATCTAACAGGGGCTGTAGAAAGTCCCAGTGAGACATTTCACATACATACTTACTCATCCTTTTTTGTTTTAAAGAAATAAAAATGAATTGGAAAAGGAAAATCAGGTTCACCAATGAGGTGAGCTTGAGACCTCCCAAAACAACGTTGTTTAAAATTTCCCATGGGGTACTGGATATGAAAAAAAACCAGTGTTTTTTCAGGCTAGAAGAAAAGAAATTAAACATCAGCAGTGCCGGGAATTTACAGTCTGTCACCACTGCTGTAACAGCTGTTTTCTGCTGTATATTTTGATAAAGTATAAATGTATATTTGTTGTTTCTTTTAATACATTGGAAGAGGACTCCAGTCAAACATCACCCAAGCACTATGGCCCAGTGTAGAACTGAATTCAAGGAATAACTTTATGACCAGTTAAAAAGTGCAGTTGCCAGATCTGCTGATTTATGATTATAGGTATTTTTCCAGTCAATTCTGTGACCACAATGAGTGTTAGTCAAAGATCAACTGGAATGACCTCAGCTGACTCTTTCTGTCAGACCTTGCTGTGAAGGTTCACAGATTTTTTTCTGTGAAGACATTTCTTTTAAAGGACTTTTTTATTAGGGTTAACAATTATGAATATTACAGTTTTATCTGTGCAATAAGAAATGCATCTTGGTTACTTTCGTATAATTTTTAACATGTACACACTTGAACCAATTTAACTTTTTCATTGTATCAATAATTTCTCAATTCAGCAACACTGTAGGACAGATAGTTAAAGGAGCTTGGGAATGGGATGATCCAGTTGGGTTGTCTTGGCACTCCAGTTATGCAGCTGCACTTCATTATTACATCCTGTAATCTTGTCAGCCTCTGTCCTATTCTTCAGGACAGGATTTAAGGATAACAGAGTTTAATGGCCTATCTTCCTAGCTGAACTGTAGGTTCTCCTGCATGTTGGTCTCAGTGCCACTGGCCTGTTTCCTATTGAATTTAGTGAAATTTAGCCTTTTCTGCAGTGTCATCTCTTCCACAGGTTTTCAGTGTCTGACATTTTCCAGTGTCTAAACACTGTCCATGACAGCTTCTGCTAACCTGAGCCTTCGAGTGAAATTCAGTTTTTTGAGACATTTTGTTCCTTCAGCTTCCATGTTGCCATTTCAGTTCTGTCTCAAAGGTTCCCCTGCCCACATACACAACCAGTGGCTGCTCCTGCAGGACTGTAAGGATTGCAGTGGTGGAATCCATCTCTCCTGGTTTTATCTACCTTTGTTGTAGTCATCTATGCCTGAGCTAGTGACTTCTGCTGAATCTGAAGATCAGTGAAAAGAAATAGATGCTTTAGGGCCTGATTTATCTAATCTGTGCCAGACTGCTGCATGAGGATGAGTTCAGCCTGGCCCCAGACCCCACGGGCTATGGTGACCACGAGAAGGGTCAGTTCAAGTTGCTGACATTGTAAGGATTTTGTGGAGGTGGCTCCCCTCCTGCCTAGGGTGCTCCACTGCCAGGACAGGATTGGGATGCTGGATTTGCCCTTCTCTCTAGCTTCTCCAACCCACAGGGACCTCTCCCCTTCTGCGGGGGCTGCCTGTGTGTAGGAAGGTCCATGACCACCATCTGCTGGAGAAGTCCCGTGCTTGGGATTGCTTCCCTCCCTCCTTCCCTCACTCCCCACCCAGGGCCCTCCCCAAGCTCAGCCACGAGCTCTTATCTGCAGCCAGAAGTGCTCTGGAGCCCTCACAGTCTCAGGAGCACATGGCTGCCTGGCTGCCCAAGTCCTCCCACTTGGCTTCCCTGTCTCACCCTCAAATCATCACCCAGGAGCCTGCAGGTGTCAGGGCCTGGCTCCACAGCAGCCTCCCTGGC
This sequence comes from Lichenostomus cassidix, assembly GCF_008360975.1. Classification (NCBI taxonomy): domain Eukaryota; kingdom Metazoa; phylum Chordata; class Aves; order Passeriformes; family Meliphagidae; genus Lichenostomus; species Lichenostomus cassidix. The sequence continues at coordinate 24,232,584 of NC_139490.1, read as the reverse complement.
AGGGTGCAGCACATGCTGCTCTTCCACAGGGCTTCTGCCTCCTTCTGTGGGGCTGCTGGATTCTCTTTCTGGGGGGAGAAAAGGGAGAAGTTTCCAGTTTGGGAATGGAGAAGCAGCCCTGCTTTCATTTAGTTTTCCTGTCCTGTTAATCTGGCTACCCATTTTATGAGTAATCTCCAGAACTGGTGATAGCCATTTATGGATTTATTCAAATCTGTGGATTTAATATGAAACTGTTCATTTAAGGTGCCAGGCTCATAGAGCTGGAGAAAAAAAAAATTGTACTAACACTGTTACAAACCCACAAGGCAGATACAGGCAGGGAAATCCTGATGGACTAGAGGTGATTGTCCTTGGAGGCACTTATTTCCATTTATTTCTCTCAAAGTCACTGACTAGTGGGTGTCTGATGAGGCAGAGCCTCAGCATGGTGTTCTCACTTCTGGAAATTCAGAGTTGATAAGAACTGCCAGTTTGAAGCTCCCCCAAAATGCTTGCAAAAGATGTCTCGGGGCGCTGTCTTCATCTGGACAGTGAAGAGCTCCTAAGTGGTGTCATTTTACTCCTTCACAATTTGCCCATCAACATGCACTCTAGTTCTGTAAATACAAACTGGCGGCAGAAATCTTACTTTCCAAGACTCTTCTGTAGGTGGATTCTCTGAAGTCATGAAGCACTCAAGTGGCACGGTTAGGTACTGTAAAACAGAGAATACACCAAGAATTTCCAGTTAGTGCCAGGTTTGGGCGTTAGTGTGCACATGAAAAAGGGAAGGAGGAAGCATTTGTAATATGCAGTAGAACAGCAGGAACCTGCTGATTTTTTAACAAAGTTATCCCATTCATTGAATCAAAAAGTTGATGTGATTGTTACCCTGGCATGAGCAGTGTGGCTCCTGGCCCTGTTCTGGAGCTGGGCTGTGTAACAGCTCTGAGCTGCCTTGAGCAAACAGAGGAAAACCCTGCCTTTGGAATATGTGGGGGTCACTTCCACTGCTGGCAACCTGACGAGATGGTATTAAAGGAAATTGAGGAAGGGTGCAAGGAAGTGATGCTGAAGTACCTGAGTTCTTTTACCAAATTTCTGAATGTTTGGCTCTGCAGTCTGAAACTCGTTAGAATCACATTTATGTAGATTTGCATGTTCATTTTAGAGATTACTTCAAATTCCATAATAAAACAACCAATAGAAAAAGAAAACAGCTCCCATGCCCTCCAGACCAGGAGGGAGTTGTTGGTTCCTCCTTTTAGTTACCTTGTGTACAATCATGGCAGTGGACCAGGTCTTCAGATTTCCTACGGAAAAATAAATGCTTGCATTTGACTAAACCTGTGTTTCTTGTTCCAGGATCCCAAAAGATATCCTGCATCCTAACCAGTTTCTCTTGTTCCAGGACAAAGGATATCCTGCATCCTTGCAGCAGTGGCTCTGATGCAGTGGTTGCTGACACAGTGGCCATATCCAGGTGTCTGTAGGGAGATTGTTGCATCTCTGTACCCCCTGCCTTTCCTTTCCAGGCACACCTACTTGGAGAAGTTCCTGACAGAGCAGATGATGGAGAGAAGAGAGGACGTTTGGCTGCCGCTGATCTCGTACCGGAACTCGCTGGTGACAGGCGGCGAGGACGACAGGATGTCAGTGAACAGCGGCAGCAGCAGCAGCAAGGCCTCCTCCGTGAGGAATAAGAAGGGCCGACCTCCCCTCCACAAAAAGAGGGTGGAAGGTTGGTGTGGGCTCAGGGCTTTGGCATTGTGGACTCTCAGGAGAGTGGGGTATACCGGTTCATGCAGAAACATGTGCTACGTGCTGGATGTGGCAGAACCAAGGCTTCTGTTCTGCACATTCTGTTAGGCCTGGGCGTGTCTTTAGGGGAAATATCACCGCAGGCCCCTGTTCTTGTTTGTTGTGACTGAAATTGGCAATCAGAGCTATTAAAGCTCTTACTGCTGGTGGAGGTGGTGTTTGTGGAGTTACCTGCTCTGCAGGTAGTGCAGTTACCTGCTCTTTCTCACTCCTGGACTGCTGGGTTTCTGCCTGTGCTTCCCTCTGGGCAGTTCTTAATTCACAAGGAGTTGGAGCAAATTCCAGGCAGAAATTCTGATATAGATCTCTGTTGTTGCAGGACCACTGAGGAACACAAAAAAGACACTATTTTTGTTTAAAATAGTACTGTTATCTAGTGTCTGCATTTACTCTTTCTGGGAGCTCAGATGTGTTCATCAGGAATCTGGCTGTGATAGCAAATTTCTTACATGGCTGTTTCTGTTCCTAGTCAGCCTGTGTGATGTGGTGTGGACTTTTGTGAGTATTAATTTACTGTTCCACTACAAAGTAGGTGTAAGTGGGATCTTAAACTTCAGGGTTTTTTTCCAAGGTCAGTATCTATGACAGTAACCCCTCAGTAAGGAATCAGGTGCAAATTTTCCTGATATACAGCTGTTTCCCAAAATATTCCTCAAAAGTTTACCCATACAGCCAGGTCCATTCTCCACTGCAGTTCGTGTTGAACAGTGCCTGCACCAAGTCCTTTGGTTTCTCACAGCCAGCACTGAGTGTAGGTACATAACATACTGGCTCCTTTCTTCAGGCACTGTTTTTCCTCCTTCAGGATGCCAGGATGTTCACAGAATTCAGCTACTGAGATTTTCTTCTTTCCTCTTGTTGTCATTTTCATTCTATTGTACTGTATTTTACCTATATCATTTTTTTAATCCTGGGAAGTGTAGTAGCATCTTTGCTTCTCTGTAAGGCAAATCTTGGGGTTAAGATGTAGTTTTTAGGCTTTGTTTGCCTCATATTCTTTTGTGTTCCGCTCTTTCAGTGATCAATAGAAGGGAGAATTGATTTCCAACACTTTTCCATTTGAGAATCTCCTCTTTTTTTGTTTCTTTAATTTCCACTCTAAAGGATCTAGAACAGGAGAAAGGTCACTACTGAAATGACCGTGGCATCAAAGAACCATGTCCAGTCCCCTCTGGTTTCTTTCTCACCTAAATCCAGCACAGACCGGCTTAGAGAACATTCCCCATTGCTCCTGAGAGGAAATGTGCTCTGTGACATTTCTTCACAATGCCTTAAGGAAATCAATAGGTTTTTTAAAAATAATCCCTAACATGAAAATGGTTCAAAGGTATATTCAAGAATAGGCAGCTTTTTGGACAACATTTATGCCTCAAGGGTAGTAAAAAGCAAAGGCAGAATGAATAGATCTGTGGAGTTCCCCTCTACTTCCTCACCACACATTTCCTGTTAAATCTGTGATCTTGTCATCTCTGTTGTCATCTCCTGTCTTTTACTCCAGCAGCTGAATTTTTTTCTACATGTCTTGGGCTGCAGACTTCCTGCTCTGTCCCATTCTTATCAAGTCCTCCCTCTTCCCTCCTCTCTGCTTTGCTCCATTCCCAACATGAGCACCAGATCCCACGTAGACCTTCAGTCATCTTTACATTATTATCACTGAGTAAAATATCCCTTCCCTGCTCCACTCCAGTGGTTTTGATATCAGAAGATCTGGACTGACCAGATTTTGTGGTTTATGCTCCACCTCATCTTAGTGTTTGACTGTATCTTGGTTGCTGTAGGTGCATGGGATTAATAGTCTCATATTTAAATTGTAAATGCAGGAACTGGGAATTCCCTTGGTTGTTTATGTGCAAGATACTCAACAGTAGAGGCAGTGCTGCACTATGACTTTGTTTGCAATGGGGGTTTGTGTTTGTTCAGGATTTCTGCTTTAAATTGTTGTTATTGCTGGGAATAGCTGGTAGTAATACTTAAAAGGACAGAGTCTAAAATTAGAGCTGAAAACCTTATCATTGCAAGTGTTTATCCAGGGGATCCCTTTGCACACTTGTTTGAATGCTGCCCTGCATGTGGTCAGAAATCAGCAGTGATTTTAGTGTTCTGTCTCTAGATGAGAGCCTGGAAGGCTCCTGGCTGAACAGGAACGAGAACATACATACTCCAGGGACACTGCAGGCACCTCAGCTCACCTCCACTGTGCTGAGAGAGAACACCAGACAAATGGGAGAGCAGATCCAGGAGCACGAGTCGGAGCAGGGATCTGAACAGGATTTTTTACACAAGTAAGTATTGGAATTGCAGCATCAAATACAGTCAGACAGGCAAAGGAATTGCATGTGGTTTATATTGATACTCTTAGCCTATGGCTCCAGAGATGCACTGTTGATTTGCAAAGCCACCTGGAAATGTCTTGACTACAGCTTAGCAATACTTGGATTATCTTCAGGTCCCAGAAAAAATACATTGTAATGAAATAATCGTAGAAATTCCTTATGTTAAAACTCTCATAGTGCAGGCATGCAGCTCTGGTTAAATCCTCTTAGTGCTTGTGTCCCAGGCTGGGTGGAACTGTTTCTCCAGAAGATCTGTAGGTATTCTCTTTTCTTTCCCCCTGCCCAAGGTCAGAGTTAAGGTTCTCCAGACACCCTGACTGATCTTTTCTAAATTAACTCTGCGATCCCATTCCAGCGACTGAGCTAGTAATTCCTGGTTTGGGGTAACTGCCATAAATTATACATTCTTTTTGTCCCTTTGCTCCCATTTTATCACCTCCATTTAGTGGGAAAACATTCGTTATTTTCTGTCAGTGGTTCCGTGGTCATTGCCAGCAGGTGCTGCCAGGATGGGGCAGGTGAGCACAGGCTGGGTGTTGGGACAGGCATGTGACCCTGGGCCACAGCTACAGACCAGTGAGCTGCTGAGCTGACAGGTTAATCATGTTCAGTAGAAGGTTTGGTTCTAGGTTGCTTTCCCATGGGTTATCCCAGTTTATCCTGTTAGCCTTACTAGGGTGCAAGGGTGCATAGTACCATAAAACCTGGTGTTGCTGCAGAAGAGCTGCACTGAGTTTGCTGCTGTTTCCTTATGCTGCCCCATACAAATTGTAGCAGAGGCATTGCTGGCTGTCGGCATCAGCAGTGCAGCCTGGAAGGTATTTATTTATGAGCTACTGGCCCTTAAGTTCATGGTATTTGTGTAAAAGCAATTTGGTTTTCAACGTTGTGTGACATTTTTGTTTTAAAATGTGTCAGTTACTAATTTGAATCCACTCTTGCTCATACTTTGCTTGATCTAACACAGTGAAGTAGTATTTTAACAGTAACAAATTTTAGAGGTGCCCACTCTAGGTGCCTGCCCCTAAAATAGGAGCAATGTCAGTGTTTTCCATACCTGCTTTTATTGCAACAGTTAATTGATTTTTTTGTGCACATACAGTGAGAGGAGACAAGTTGTGTAAGGCAATCTAGAAGATGTGTACAATGATGGATGTGATTAAATTATCATAATCTGAAGTATGGCCAGACAGAACTTGGAGACAGATATTGCCCCAAAATAGGCAGCTCAGGCCTGTTGCTGCTGTCAGTCCTAACATGCTCCCTTGTGTCAGTCCCCAGATGCAGATCTCATGGCTGGGCCAGCAGAAGCTGGAAGATCTCAATCGAAAGGACAGGACAGGAATGAACTACATGAAAGGCAGGAGTGGCGTAAGGCATGCAGTGTAAGTGCTCCCAGCCTGCTGCCCTCAGCAGACTTGTGTGCAGAGCACCAAAGGGAAAAGTTACTTTGCTGCTGGTTCCAGTAATTTCTGTGCCATTTCACCCTTGTGGTGAACGCAGAGGGACAGTTTGTAGTGCTGGGATGGATCCAGTCCAGCCCTGCCGTTCCTCTGTCCCAGCCTTCAGTTGTTCCCATGTCAGGGGGTTCCATGGTTTGTGTGCTGTGTAATTCCTTGTGAGCTCTGCCCACAAGCCTGTTCCTTTGTGTGAACTTCCTATCCTTTTTTGCCAAGGTGTCCCCCCGAGCAGTAGTGGAGGGAACACATATGGGTGAATGCTGGGGCACCACATGCTCTGTGTTGATCCTACCGAGTCCTTCAGCCGGAGGCTGGAATCCTTACAGCCTTTGGAACTGGGCTTGGAGGCACTGCTGGAGTCCCAGGGCTTTACCAATGATCCTGGCCAACAGTGTCGCTTCTCCGTGGTAAAGGGCAAGCAAACACAGAGGGGTTCTTGCCCTGTTCTTGTTGGGCACAACACTAATTACTGTTCATAGTGCTGTAGTGGGACTTGCTGCTTTAGCCTGGGCCAGGACTTAAACCCAGGGGGGTTTTAATTCCCATTGATATTCCAGAGAGTCTGCTGGCTTTACATTCAGCATCAGGGTTTGGGTGAAGGCATCAAGTGATAGGATTTCAACATTCTTTTTAATTACAAAGATCAGGGCTGGGAAATTTTTCTGCCTCAAAATGACTCTCTATTTATTTAATCAGACGAGGTCTAATGGAAGATGACGCTGAGCCCATCTTTGAAGATGTAATGATGTCCTCACGAGGCCAGCTAGAGGACATGAATGAAGAATTTGAGGACACAATGGTCATTGATCTGGTCAGTAAATCTTATCAATGGCAAGTTTAAAACAGTTGAAAGCTAATTTAAAAGGAATTTTAGAAGTATGAACAAAAATTTCCAAAATTTTGAGCCTGACTTCTGTTTGTCTGAATGTTAGAGTGGCAATGATGTGGGCACTCCCAAGAGCCTCCAGCTGAAGGATCAGGCCCAGTGGGTTTGTTCCACAGCCGCACAAGGAGCATTGCTTAGTGCTCCTCCTCCCCAAGATTCTCTTCTTGGGCAGTAGCAGGTGCTGGCAGCACCATCACCCACCTGCGACTTGCACCTGATCTGCAAGGATCAGGTTATGAGTTTCAGGCTGTGCTGACAGGGCTCTTTAAGCAACCACACTGTGTCAGACTGACACAGCCAAAGGGTTTCTGTCTGTTCTTTCCTGGTCAGACTGACACAGCCAAGGGCTTTCTGTCTGTCCCTTTCCTGGTTGGTTTGATTTTGCAGAGGTGGGGTGGACAGGGGGTCCTTTTTCGAGGTCTCAGTAAGTCATAGCCAGAGTCCTGCTGGCACAGCAGGAGGTAGCACAGGCACTGGTGGGTGGGTAGGAGTTCCTTAAACAGGAATTGCTCCCAAACAGATCCCATCATCAATGGCAGTGTCAGGTGCCTTCAGGTACTGCACTGACTGCAGGCAGAAGTTCCTTGCAGCACTTACAACCTTACCTGGCCTCCCTTGTGGAATGGCTGCTTCCTTATACAATGGGTAAAGGAGCAGTTTGCATTACACACCTCACCATTTTTATGCCTTTCTGTTTATCCTTTCATATCCAAACAACAAGCCCTCGGTTACATTAGGACTGGGCTGTAATGTTTTGGAAAGACCATTTAACTGATGATTCACTTGCAGCTGCTGCCTACTGAGGTTATTGCCAGTACTCATGTGATTACCAAGTAACATCCAAGGCAAGGAAAGGAAGGAACTGATGAAGCCAGTGAGGCTGACATTTACTCTTGTGCTGTTGGGGAAGGACAGCCCTAAGGGTTTACGCCTCAGAAATACTACGATATCTTCAGTACCCTTTTTGTTGGTAAATCCGTTTTTGACCATGTCAGAGCTCAAGTTTCACTGTGAACTTAAAAGCACAGTTAAGAGGGAGTTTCTGTGCAGTCTGGCCTATAGTCCCAATACAGAAACATTCTCAAGTCAGCAAGAGCCTTGGGCAAGTCCTTAACTATGAGCACAGACTTAGAATTCGAATCCATCAGCTTTTTACCCCCTTCCTTCAATACAAAAGAATTGAGGGAGTGCTGTCCTATGTCAGGGTCCAGCTTTGCCCCAGAGGTTTTGTGCCATTGGGGGGGCGGGTGAGGGGCAGGGACAGCTCTGCTGTAGCCTGCAGAGCTGCCTGTGCCCCGTGCTGTTCCAACTCCTGTGTGTTGCAGCCGCCGTCGCGGAACCGGCGCGAGCGCGCGGAGCTGCGGCCGGACTTCTTCGACTCGGCGGCGATCATCGAGGACGATTCAGTAAGGCCTGGCTTGTTCTGCTTGCTTTGAGCTCTGCTCTTGTCCCACCCCACGTAACCACTGTGTTTTCCACCTTTTCCAGGGATTTGGCATGCCCATGTTCTGAAGTCTGGCGAAGACCTTTTACAAACTTGGAACTCTATTGTTTAGAGCTAGAGGCCTATATACTGTGATAGCTTGTATGAAAACCACATTTTTGATGTGATACGGTTTGATTTTTAACCAAATGATTGAGGTCAACCCATTGGTGTAGTGATGGAGAGAAGAGCTTCTTAATGACACACGGGAATGTTGGCCAATCCAGTCACCTCAGAAGGGCTGACCTAAAAAATCATTTGTATCCCTGTTCTTGACTGTCCTAATACGGATTTTTTTTTTCTGGATGAGGAGGAAGTTTTAAATTGTTAAGACAGCTGTCAGAATAAACACTGTTCTACATATGTTTTCTGAAAACAACATTGAGTGAAAACAGAACTTTTTAACTTTATTTTTCTGCTGTACAATTTAAAACAGTTTTAACATTTGCCTTTTTATGTTTTCAAAGCTAGCCATTTTTATTAAACCTATGCCTATCAGCCACTGACTAGCAAGGCTACTGTAAGCAGGTCATTCTGGCTACAGAAAAGTGTTTTGGAACACACTGGATTTGATTAACATTATGGTACGCTTATGTCCTCTCATAGGCATGGAGAAGAACACTCTCAGAGAAGAGGTTAGAATTCTAATGAAGTGCATCTCTGCCAAAAAATTTCAGATTCTGATATGATAAACCCAGATTTTATACTCTTGAGAAGATTTATTTTTATTTATAATGGGACATAAAGTAAGAGATGTCCATGAAGCCACTTTTCCAACAGATGCTGTGTAACATTCATTTTATATAGCACACGGGGACACAAAACCAGTAAATTTTCTATTGGTACTTGCTCTGTGCATTTTTAGCAACTTATACCAGCAAATAAAGTATTCTCAGTAAAACACACAAATGGTTCTCAAGTAATCACTTTGCTGTTTTTACTACCTACTTCAAGCCTGCCAACACAAGGTACATAAACAGCAACTTTCCTATTAAAAAAATAGTTCAAGGGTGGGGGAAAGGATCACTTTAGCATACTAAAAGTAATTTTAACTGTACCATAAAAACAGAGTCTACTTTCCATGCCGTAAATTCCCTTTTCTGCTATTTTTGTAAATTAATTTTGCCAGTTAGAAGTACTGTATGTGCTGCATAGAAATTTGTGCTTAGATGGTGAAGTTCTTAAGCTTACAATGGAATACAGCTACATTTTCAGTGTTAACTGTGCATATTGAGAGTAATTCTTTGGAAAAAAATATGATTTTTCAAAAAAGCTAAAAACATTTTAAAAAAATTCCAAAAATCCCCAAAACATTCTCAGCTAATTCATTGTACTAAGCTATTTTTCAATGTCTTCAATGATTTTGGATTTCATTATGCTTCAATTTTATGACTCAATGGAGTAGCTGCTCCTTACCCAGCCTGGGTTGGCCCCAGCAGTGCTGGCCCTCCACAGCTCCACATCTCTAACAAAACCCAAAAAACCTTCAAAGGCCCCAAAACCTTCATCTTCTTTCTGCACTCAGTAGCAGTTGAGATACAAAGCAGACTGATCCACTTGGAGCACAGCAGTTTCAGAGGTGCTTTAGTTGTAGCAACTGCAGAAGAATCACGGAGCTTTTTTCTGTTTTGAGCTTACTGGAAATCAACCCAACCCCTCAGTGCCCAGTGCGGGCAGGGAAAGCCCAAATTCAGCCAGCCCAGCGCCTCACCCAGCTGAGCTTGGCTCTCACAACATGTGCAGTTCTCAGACACAGTTGCCAAAAATGTTTGACCAGGTAATTCAGCCATTCCTCGGTGTGGGCTGGGGATGTATTGACCCCAAGATGTAGCTGGAACTTTCTAAACCCCATTCCCTCCCTCTGTGCATCCCCCATGGCCCGGGTGCAGGAATGGCTGCAGGACCTGTCCCAGGATCACTCTGTGAGCATGGTGGCACAACAGATGCTGCCCAGTTTGAGTCAGAGTCTCAGACAAACCTTGTGCTTCACAGTCCTCTGTGTGGAAAACTGATTCCTAATTTAACATTGTAGAATACTGTACAACAAACATTTATTATCATGGTACCTGCAATGGGTCTCCAGTTCAGTTTGCAGTCAATAGGTTTTTGTATTATGAGTGTCTCCTTGATTGGTTTTGCTAGTAATTCTGTAAATTGTACATTTACAATATGAGGTTTTTTTTTCCTTTTGTACAATTTAAAACTGATGCTTCACCTTTCATTTAATAAACTATTCAAAATCATGAGTATGATGAGCACCCTCTTCACTATAGCTTTCTTTTAAGTGCTTGTTTGGACCATCACATCATGTCATCCCATTTATTAGCAGGAATTCAAGGAATTATTAAAGGCAATACTGACGGATAGTTTTCATGTAGCCCAGGCTTCACAACCTGATCTGTATCCCACTCCCTAACCCACTCAGCCTCAAGAGTGATGGAAAACCCTCTCTGGGCTTCTTTCTCCCCCTCCACTGTTGTGTGTTTTGGTTGGGGGGGTTGGGGGGGCAGGGGAGGATGAATGTGAGATTGCTGTAAATCTGGGAAGGCCCCACACCAGCTGCAAACAGCTACACTGCTAAAACTTAGGATTTCTTGAACTGCCACAAGGTTTGAGAAGAACTTCTCTCTTCTGCCATGTACGTCTGAAGTGAGCTGGAGCCTGTGGGAAGAAACTGCCATGGGAAAGGCTTGGAAGCTCTAACAAGCAGCTTGGCTAAATTAAGTTTTACAGAGTCCTGAAACAAAATGTCCATGTTACTCCCATGTCTCAGGGAGCTCTTTTTTGTCCACCCCATGAATGATTTAATCTCTCTAGTGCTAAAGAAAACTGACTGGTTTATCACCTGGCCCACTTCCTTAGGAAACATCACTGGAGTCAGGAAAAGGAACAAGATGCAGCAGCTGAGGCACAGGGATGATTCAGTCTCAACTACTCCCAAGACAAAACCTAAAAGCTCAGTCTCCAACTTCTTGTAAGTTATGGCAACTCCTGCTGCACTGAGGAACACAGTAAGTAACTTGCCTTGCTGCTCACTGTTGAAAGGATTTTATTTTGTACCTGGTTTTTGTAGGTGACTGGAATTCAAGAAAATCCTCAGTAGCCTGGTCAGAGCAGCTTTCCAGCCTGTTTCTAGCATATTGTTGTAGAGCAACTGACTGTTTGGAAATGGAGAGGATCTAAAAGCCCAATTCTTGTGCTGGTGAGGGATGGAAGAGAAGATGGAGTCTGTAGTAATACTTAGTTTAGGAAAAAACTTTAAAAGCTGTACTTTCCTCTTTGTGACAAGTGGGTTTCTCATGGAGTGTGTCTCCTCCTGACTCTGGGCAGGCTGGAGAAGCTGTGTGTGTATCCCTTCACTTACAACAGCTTCTGCCTCTAAACCAGCTTTAGCTTTGGAAAATCCTCTTGGGTATTACAAACCCTGACAGTTTGCTCACAGTTGAGTAAGAACTCATCACCACAACACCCAACAGTAACATTTCAGTTTACCTTCCCCCGTTACTGCAGCCAGCTCTGTTCCCTGGGTAAGCTCAGAGAGCCTGTTCCTGGTGAGGCAGTGACAAGTTCATGCAGCTCCCGTGAATGTGCTGCAGCCAGTACAGCCAGTGTGTCTGCAGCCTGAAGGTGCTGCCTCCCATGCATCCAAAAACCTGGGGAGCTGGGACTCCTCCTATCTGAAATTCTCCTTTTACACTGTGCTTTTAGATGATGTTTAGCTGTTGCTTTCCGCCCCCCCCCCCCCCCAAGGTACAGGCTTCAAGCTCCACAGCTCTACTACTGCACTTTCCTGGGAAGAGAAGCTAATCCAGCAAGTGGCCATCCTATCTCTCTCCCCCTTCAGGCTCATGCTGGGAACTGAGCAGCAGCAGCTGCAGTCCAGGTAGGGAGATAAATACAACCTCACAATAAATGTGAGGCAGTCACAGCAGTCAGGTCACTACAGTCCCTCCCATGGCTGGCAGCTGGTGCAGGAGGACTAAATGTGACAGTGGCTGTTCCTCACTGCCGTGGGGCTGGAGGGAAAAGGCAGCTTCTGGTGAGCAGATGAGCACAGGCCCAGGGCTGATCAGAGAAACTCCTCCTGCAGCAGTTCCTGGCAAGTCTAGCAAATAATCCTGGAGAAAAGAGGCTGGAAGGGGCCTCTGGAGGTCTCTGTTCCAGCCTCTACTGAGGGAGGAGGATTTGCACGTTCCACCAACACTGCCCTTTTTTGTCTGCTGTCCTTAAGAGGAGGCTGGCTGTGCCTTCCCTGTACCACCCACCTCTACCCCCAGCCTGGGGCTCAGAGACCCAGCTGGGCCCTGGTGCTGCTGTGGCCAAGCAGGGAAAAGCTGCCACAGGGCAGGCTAACAGGAAGAGAACAGCTTAGTCTGGGATCAGCACAGCCTGAACTCAAGGGCACTGGAACCCAAGGTCAGGATTTTCCTCTCTGAGTCAGTGGTGCAGGAAGTGGAGTCAGACTCCAAGTGGAATACCCTTGAACTCCATAGGGGTCCAACTTCCCAGCAGTGGAAGGCCACTCAGCTCTACCTGAGCCACCTCCAGGGCTTGTGGAATGAGGGAGGCAAGAGGACATTTGACCTTGAGCAATTATTAACATTCAGTAACAATTAGTTTGCCTGCAGCAGGCAGGGCAGGATGTGTTATTAGCCACCAAAAAGGGTTTAGAGAGGTGAGCTGGTCAAACCCCCAAATTAAATATATACTATGATTTATTGATGGTTATTGGCCAAATCAAAATGAAAATAGCTATTTTTATTGCCAAGCAGACCTCCATTAACCAGAGAGTACATGTTCAGGATGTCTCCCCACATGGGCAGCTCCTGCTCATGCTCACAGTGGGATGTTGGCATGTTTCTTCCACGGACTGGACTGGGATTTGCTGGCCAGCACATCGAGGTCATGGCAGATGCGTGTGCGGGTGGTCGAAGGCTGGATGATGTCATCAACAAACCCTGCAAAAGATCAAAACAAACAAACTCAACCTGACCAACTATGAAGTGTTTGTCTCCCAGCCTTCTGTATCTAGGCTGTAACATAAATTAGCAAAATCAAAACAGTGGTGGAAATAAGTTCACAAGTTACAAATTACCTCGGTTTAAAATAGCCTGAGAAGGAAACATCCCTGAGTCAATTTTTAAATTTTAAATATTACTTGCCTTTTAGAGCACAGTTACTGCTGCAAAGCTGGAACTAACAACAGTGCAAAAACTTGCTCCTGAGAGTTCTGGAGAGCATAATTGAACTAGACCCAACTCTTTCTTCAGGCCACTGCTCTGCATCTAGGGCTGTCAAACAGACTGTCAAAGCAACTGTGCTAAAAAGAAAAAGGCTGAATTTTGAGATGCTTTCTATCTACACAATTGAAAATGCACTTTTCGGAGCAGTCCCCACTTCTCACCAAGCTCTGTGCAGCTGAAGATGAGTGTTGTGTCTAGCTGTCCTTCTCATGCACAAGCTGTTGTTACGCATCACCTAACTCCAGATACAAGTATTTTACCTAAATAACTTACTTGTTAAGCAACAGGTTTACTCAATGCCACAACTTTGTCTCCGTGCCTTGGCAAACCAAATGGGATATGTGTGAGAGACAACCTACCTCTCATGGCAGCAGGAAAGGGATTTGCAAACTTATCCACATACTCCTCCTCTGCATCTGCCTCCTTTCCTCTGAAGATGATCTGGACAGCGCCCTGGGAACAGAAGAGCTTGCGTCAGTGACAGTCCCTCAGCCCTCTGCCCTGCCAGCCCTTGCCCATCACAGAACACAGTCATGCAATTCAGGTGAGGGCTGGGAAGCATCCCCCCGTCCATAGCACGAGGACACCCCATGGTGTTGGCAGGACACTGGTGCTGCTTGCAGGGCGCTGCTGCACCACCAATGAGAGGGGCCTGGACTCACCTTGGCTCCCATCACGGCCACCTCGGCTGTGGGCCAGGCGTAATTGGCATCTCCTCGTAAGTGCTTGGAGCTCATCACATCATACGCACCCCCATAGGCCTGCATCAAGACCCAGAGGATTCCCTTCAGGAGTGGCCTTGCAGCAGCAACAGCCTACACTGCTCCTGCAGCTTTTTGTAATCCAGAGACAAGCAGCTGGGGCTGAATTTTACCTGAAGGAGAGCATGAGCATCTCCACTTTGCTGCAGCAATCTCCTAGGAATAGGCACCACTTCAACTAGACCCCAAGAGAGCAAGGAAGGGAGCTGCTGGTAACCAAGCCTATTCTGCTAGGCAGGCAGGGAGGGCTCAGTGTGTATCCAGACCAGGAGGCCTCGACCTGCACCTTGCACATGCACACAGACCAGCTGGGCAGTGTTCTTCTGGAATTTCCTGGCCAGGGAATGCAGCACTCAGGCTCTGCAGTACTCCACTCTGGAACTGGAAATGCTCCAGGACAGCAGTGATAAACAGATACTGCAGGACTGCAGAGCAAACTGCAGTGCAGTCCCTTTCAGGGCAGTACTGAATGCTGCAGCGAGGCTGCAGGATTGACTAGTACAGCATGGAAATACTCGGAACAATCATAGAAGGCAAAGAGAGAGAAACTTCTTTTTGTTTTTTGCCATGATAAACAAAGAGCCTATCAGAAAAATGAGCAGGAGGGGCAGAGCAGCAAGGAGAAGGCTAAGGCTGTGAGGAGCCAGCCCCAGAGCTTATGGCAGCAGGGTGTCAGGTACCTTATGGAGAAAGGAAGAAGATGAGGAAGAGCATAGCAGAAATCTGGGGAGGAAGAGAAGCCACTAGAGCATTAAACCTGCAGACACAGCAGAAGACAGATGCAGCCAGTGCTGGGTTTGCAGAGGAGGTTCAGGAGGCAAGAAGGCAGAAAGCAGAATTGCTGCAAACAGATGGCATGTACTTAGTGAGACAGGCTGAGTGACAAGGGACAAGAACTGGAGTGAAGGCATGCCAGGGAGAAAGCAAGGATCAGAAACTAGAATTTCCAGAGGGTTGCATAGACAAGAGGAAGGAACTGATGTAATGGTCTGAGAACAGAAGAAGTGGCCTCTCGTAATATGTGGTACAAAGAGATGTTATCAGATAGGACAAATAGAGATGTGACATTGAGAGAAAGCACAGTGGGACAGATGCACACAGCTTGGTGTAACTAAAATTGCCATCAGTGGAAAGAGGAACTCTGGAAGACCTCCATGGAATTTGCCAGCTTACTTTTCTGGTGATGACA
The DNA here is from genome assembly GCF_008360975.1 of Lichenostomus cassidix. Classification (NCBI taxonomy): domain Eukaryota; kingdom Metazoa; phylum Chordata; class Aves; order Passeriformes; family Meliphagidae; genus Lichenostomus; species Lichenostomus cassidix. The sequence goes on along the minus strand of NC_139490.1, from coordinate 24,217,426 downwards.
GTGATCTTAGGAACAGTTGCCTCTGCAAAGGCAAACAGCAGTTTGGCGCCATGGCGTATAATCCCACCGTACTCCTGAGCTGTGCCTGCAGAGGACAGGAATTGCTTCACTCCAGGGAATTCACACAACCTCATCTTGCATCACTGGCAGCAAACCTGACCACCACCACCACAGTGGCTGCAAATAGGAATGCAAGTCATCCATGTGACAGGATGCTCAACACCCTTCTGTCCCAAAGACAGGCTCACCTGATTGGACTTGGAATCAGCAATCCCATGTAACTTATTTCTAGGACTGTGAATTTCAGACCACTGGATATAACTCTACAATAACTTTCTAGCAGTTTATTCACCTCCTGACTTTAGCTTTCAGCACATGAGATGACCCCAAGTACACTAAAAAGGTTTTCTGTGGATTTTTTTTTTATGTAAGTAAAAATTCTTTTGTGAGATTCAGTATCTTATTTGGTAGTATGTTTGCTGGCTTAACTTTAATGTTTCCCCTCAGTTGTAAGTTTAGTGCCTGGTAATTTCTGCCTACACTTACAAATGTCTGCTCTCAGTTGGAATTTTACGTTTGGTTCTTGCCTTCCCCTGCAGCCAGTGGGACCTGCCAAGCCCACAGACTCTTCCTGCAGCAGGAATCAGAACAGCCGGGGGGGTTCATCCCCAGGGAGCAGCATGTGCCCAGCTGGGACACCCAGCCCAGACCCAGGAGCTTGGCAGCACTCACAGACCCCATTTGTAGTCACAGCCTGCTTTTAATCCACACTCAGAACAGAGTAGCCACTCACTGAAAGTGCTTCCAGTGTAAGATCATTCCATTATTTGAAGTGTTTACACTGCCACCCATGACCAATTAACATAAACTCGTTTCTGGCCACAGATTCAGTCCCAACCTTGTTCTAAATACATATTTTTATCCAGTTACACGTTATGAACACCTTAAATATCATCTCTGTGCACACCTGTAAAAACTAGGAGCTACTCAAGTAGTAGTTTGGGTCACTGATACTGAAGTTCTGTACACCACTGTGAGCCAGTGGAACAGGTGGTTTCTCCTTTTGTACTGAACAGGGACATGGGATGATGCCACCCTCAAAATTTGTTACTTAATCTGAGATTTCTAATGCTAATGGACTAATCTTGCCAAATTCCTTAAAACACAAGTTTGGGATCACAGTCAAGCCTCAGGTCTCCTCTCTTCAGCTTTCTCATTTTTCTTCTGTTTATCTGCTTTCAAATCAACATTCTATGTGCAATAAGTCATTACTTTGAATTACCTATATGGAAATAGATCTTGGATTCTGAGCAACTGCTCAAATCTGGATTGCTGGAGTGTCCTCTTACACCAAGCCACTGCCTGGCCTGTGTCAGAGGAGAAGGCTGAGCTGGAGAGAGACTGGGGAGAAAGGAGAAGAAAGTGTTGCCTCCAACTCCATCTTCTTAAAGCAAGAACTGGAATGCTGAATCAGAACATTCTGGTGCTCTGAGAGCTGCAGAGGCCTCAAGGTAAACCATATTTTATACAATATTTATACAATGTTTATACAACAGTGTTAATGTTAGATTTGATTGTATACAATTTATAGTCCTCTCTCAACCTGTTTTGTAATGGGTCATTTTGGTGTTACCTGCTCAGAGAGCCTGTGCAGAAAGCAGGCTCATCACAGCCCTTTCCTCACTGATGTACCTCTAAACACACGCATTTTCCACTGAGAAGTGCCTTAGAACATCAAAGAGATACAGAGGGGACTGTGTATAACCAAATCAATGCCAATGAAAACATACCTTCCACCCCCCCCCCCCCCGGTGCTTCATGCTGTTCCCCCCCACACCCCATCAGAGGCTGGGAAAGGTAATTTGTTTGGAGAGATCTTGGAGGCTTGGAATGTGTGGTAGGGGGTGGGTCAGACCTTGCTCTGGTGAGGTGGTGCCCTGCCTGCCATGGCCACAGTGTCTGTCTGTCAGCCATGGCACACTGAAGGCAGCCTCCCAGTGTCACCTGACCTAGCCCCAGCTGGCCAAGAGACCACAGGTCCCACCTGGGAGGAAGGCCAAGAATGGGCCAAGACTTTAAGAAGCCTGACCACGAGGCAAGCATGTTGTCCTTTAACCCTACCTTCATCTTGGAGTTTTACATCACTGGAATTCAGGAGTTGGTAGCTCTGTCTGTTTCTCTGTAATACATTTTCCTTTCTTTCTGTTTTTCTCACTTTCTTCTTCTTCTAACCTTCTTCTCACAGAACAGGACATTGAATGGATTTAAAGGTTTTCTATGTCAAATGGGTCAAGTCTATGCCGTGATAAGTGATGTTATGTTGCATTTACTCTTTTGCCAATGTTCCTTAATTTTCTATAGTTTTCCAGTAAATCTTTACTGTTTTTTACCTCCTGAGAATGTTTGGTTGGGATTTTCTCCTTTGCATCTACCTAGAGCAAAAGAACCTTGGTTTAGCCCTAAGTTGAGTGACGGGGTTGTAACACCCTCTCTGTGCAGCTGGTACATCAGGTGGTGGAGGCAGCAGGAGGTTCTCCAGCTGTAGCAGAGCCTGGAGAGCAGCATGTACCAGGATCAGCTGAGGGGCTGCAGCAGATGCGGGTGGAACATCCTCGGGTGCCCCTGGCTGTCACTGCTACCTGCCCGGAGTCAGCAGTGCCAGCTCTCCCCTCATGCTGCCCTGAGGGCTGGGGGACAGTGCTGGGCTGCCTCCCCTGGTCCAGCACAGCCTGTGCAGGGCCTGCTGCTGCCACCCTGCCCAGTGAGAGCTGTGGAGCTCAAACAACATCTAAAGGCACTGCTCAGCATTTAACAGGATGTGGAGCCTCGGTATAACACAGCAATCAGTGTAACTTCCACACCACTTACAACGAGGGCAGCATCTCCAGGGAATGTATTTTCCTTGGACAGGTCACAGCTTTTGACAGTAGGACAGAGCTTGACAGAGCATGGTATTGCCAAGCCTGGCCCTGGCAAACTGCTCATTCCAGTGTCTACCAGGCTGCTGGAGACTGCAGCATTAACTGACTGCATGACCTGCCTCTCTCCTCGGGTAACTCCAGCAAAGCTTTGTGATCCCTGAACACACTGGTTAGTTATGCACTACTTCATTCTATTACAATTTTTTGCACATTTCACTATCCTTTTGTGATGACTACTGTACTTACAATACAGAGTTTCTGTCCCAAAAAGTGGGATTTTAAAACCTGGCTTATTTAAGTCTACTGCAGCAAAGGTCTTCTCAGAGTTCTGAAGATGTGTTTTAACACCAACACCACCGTGCACCACACTGAACTCTATGGGCAAAGCATACCTGGCAGAAACCCAGGGACATCCACAAATGTGATCAGGGGGATGTTGAAGGCGTCACAGAACCGAACAAATCGGGCTCCTTTCACAGAAGAATTTATGTCTAAGCACCCTGGGTTAAGAACACAGAGAACAGTGTTAACAACTCCAGGGATTTCCAGTAATTCAAGGCAATTCAAAATCACACTATTTTAGTTGTATTGTCTTCTTAGAACAAAGAAAAAGCTTATCTGTAGATAACGTGAAGATTATCTGCCATGAAGCTTGCCTGGTTTAGAACTAAGATCACAGAACAAGATACACTGAAAGGCTCATTTCATTTTTCTCACCCCTGTGTGTAAAGACTTCCTATCCCAAAACATAACAGTTTTAGTATCTTTTCTATAACTTTCTCTTCATTAGTATTTTTCAGATCAGTCATATTGAAAGGTTACAGAGTTCACCATTAAAAACCCCCAAGCATTAAACAGTTCAATAATATTTAGAGAAAGATCAGCATATTTGGGAAACATACTGCAAAGTGTTTCTGGTTTAGAATTATATTATGCACAACTGTATTAAAACAAAACATATTTTGTATATTAAAACTTTCTGTCTAGTATCTTGGTAGTATATCTTGTAGGGATGAAACAAGTGTAACACCATACTGGTGTTTCATTCCTGATTTTCCCAAACAAAAAGACACAAGAGTTAAAAACAAGGAGTAAACCAGAAAGTGCTGATTGTAGAAGGTCACTTCAGATATTACTAAGTTAAGGAGAGAAAGCAAAATCCCCGGACAGTTAAAAAGAGTGATCTTAGCTGCACGTTGTACCTTTATATCCAAATCATGTGCAATCAAGAGCTCCACACTTGAGAGGCTGAAGGCTTTGCACTGTTCAGCTACAGTGAGATAACAAAGTCCCCTCACCCTACAGATGAGTTCTATGGATTTTACTGCCATGGAAGGAAGCATGCAGTTTCCAAGCTATGATTAACCCAGTTAATTGCAGGCTGCTACCAAATAAGTGGCACTCTCCTAATCCCCCCCCCCCCAATTGCTGTGAGCTCCTGATGCTCTTCTTGGGCTGGATGCAGCACTGGTTTAATTACCTGGGAGCAGATCACCTTGTTGAGCCACTAAAGAAACAATTTTCAGTTCATTTCACAGCTCACAGCTGCATTACAGGGAGGTTCAAGACAAAGCAAGAGGTGGAAAAACACAGTGAGAATGAGCGGAGAAGCACACAAGCCCAACAGCTCTAACCTTACACAGCATGCAGAAGAAGAGACAGAGGCAAGGCACTGTTACCAGTCTCACACTGGACTCTAACCTGAGGCTACTTTGGGTTGGTTGCCCACGATCCCAACGGTCCGTCCATTCATCCTGGCAAACCCAACCACAATGTTCCTGGCATAGGTTGGCATGATCTCAAAGAACTCCCTCTCATCCACAATCTGCAAAGGTGAGAGGCAGGCAGAGCCCATATGAGGCCACACAGAGGTGCTTAAATACACAGGCAAACACAAACTCAGTTACCTTAGTATTGCAACTTTTAAAACATTTCAGAACTTGCAGAATTTTGAAGGAAAGAGAGGGAGGGAAACCTTGTAGGTTTTGCAGCCTTCATTGCAATAATTAACTAGTCCTACATTATTACCAAAACTGTTAGTTAAGCGTTCCATTAGGGAACACCTCTGTGACTGAAGGGAGCCTTTTTTCCTGACTTAAAACGTAAATCACATGTTAAGAACCTCTTCCTCACACCTTAATTAGTGGCAGCCTTACAAACCAATTTGCAGTGATAAAACAGTTCTTCCTGCAGCTCAGAAGCTCCCATGACATGTTTGACGTAATCTCTCTCTCCTGGCAAGCCCAGAGCCCTTTTTTGGAGCGGCCAGCACAGCCCTGTTGCCCCAGGGTCAGTGCCAGATGTGCCCTAGAGAATGCAGGGAATACAGAGCTCAGTCAGCATCCACCTGGAATCAACCACACACCCGTGTAGCTGCACTTCCCTGGGCCTGGAACTCAGTGTATGCCCTGCCAAGGGACAGCACCAGTCCATGAGGCACGATCAGAATTCACACGTTCCCGGAGATCAGAATTATCCATGGAGCAGCAGCGACACCTACACATGCTGCCTGGGCTTCCAGCAGGATTCCCTGGTTCCATCTGTTTATGGCAGCTGTGCCCATACACACTGCAGTGTGCCAGTCATTTCATTAGCCTCAGTCTCAAAGAAGTTGTGAAAAATTTAACTAGTATTGATGCCTAAAACAGACTACCTGAAACAGAGGCCAAGACAAATTAGGAGTATAAAAAGCGGACAAATTTATTCGTGCCTTCAAGGCACATTTGGGCAAGTAAAGTCCCCCTCAAGGGACTACACCCAAAAATGGATGCTGAGTCACGAGCCCTTCACCTTTTATAAGTTCTGTCCTATTAGCATATTGGTCCCTAATTCTCCAATCACACCCTTAGGCAATGACGTTGACCACCCCAGGCCTGCTCCCCCCTTTCCACCATTGTTTACATATTTTTGGGCCCTAGGGCAATGAATATGTCCTTGAATCTCTATCCAGAGAGCTTTGTTTTGGAAAAAGGTGCTGGGAACAGAGGTTTTTAGCATTTTATGAGAAGCACAGAACTATACCAAGTTACAGATACATGAAAAGTAAAAAAAACCCAGAAATGACTAAGGCATCAGTATAAAAGTGGTTTTAGTTCTTTCCTTAATACTTCCCAAAATATGTGGGAGAGTTTGGGGTTTTTTTTCCTAATTCACCAAGGCATTTTTTTCACATGCCACCTTTTAATTTTCAGTACACATAGTGCTGAAATTCACAGGGGAAGAATCCAGAGATTAAAAACACCCGGAGGTTGCTTTCGCTACTAAAATGAGTATAAATGCAGCCAGTTATTAACTGCAATTAACTTTGTAATTAAAACAGACATATATTTTCTTGTACTGGCCATGTACATAACTGACTCTTAGCATAAACAGGGAAGGGTAAATTTCTGCATTCTGGGCACTTTATTACTTTTATATAAAAGCGCTAGAACCCAAGAAAGAAGCAGCAAGGTGCAGGGAGGGGCCAAGCAACAGAACTCAAGGGGGATTCTGACCCCAGAAAGAACTGAATTGCAGTATCTTTTATCTGTACAGTTGTGCATACAGCATAAAATTTATCCTGAAAACAAATCCTGGGCTTCTGCTAAAATCCCTTTTGTACCCTGCAGTTTTTGTCACCCATTCACAGCTACTACACAGGTAGAAATAGCCACTTGTAAAGACTGAAATAAGTAACAGTATCTATCTTCAGTGCCATTCTGATGGTTTCCATCAATTATTTCTAAATAATTTACATTATTTAGAAATGTAATATATGCATCTTAATCTGAACACTGTCAGACTTACTGAGTGTATAATATCCAGCATATCATAGGCTTTGGTTGATTCACTTGGGACAATGGTGTCCAGCTCTGGAACCAAACGGTCACTGTGGAGAGCAAGTAAGCATGAGCAGTAACATCTACAGACCAAATGAACATCAAAAAAACCTCAGGTAAACATTTCTACCTCTCAGAGACTTCAGAAACCCCCTCAAATTCAGGGAAAGAACCGATTCACTCCATCTTGGGCAGCCAGAGCAGCTTCCTCCTGAAGGAGACCCCTCTTCCACAGGCACCTGTGCTTGGAAAGCCCTGAGCAGCAGAGTCCAGCAGGGCAGTGGGGACACAGCCAAGAGGCTGCCAGGCTGCAGGGGACACAGATCTGTGGCAGGAGGGCTCGGCAGGTCAGGGGCAGCAGCAGCAGAGCTCTGTCCCTACAGCTGGCCAGGCAGAGCCCTTCTCCTGGGGTGGCCCAAGTCTCCCTGTCACACCCTGGCATCTCAGGTGCTGCACTCACCCTGCCCTGCCCACGCTGTCACCCCGGGCTTTGAACACACTGAGATGCAGGAAACCTCTCCATGCTCATTCCCCATCCCCAGACGAGCAGAGAGTGGGAAAAACATTCACACTGTTTCTTCCCTTGACTGACTGTGTTTAAAGACTCTTCTCTATTCCTCCACTAACAGGGACACACCTCACGTGGAGTTTTCCTGTAACAGAGATGCTACCCCACCATCAGCAGTGACAGGATCAGTTACCCCAGCTTTGATCACATTACCCTCATTAAAGACCCGCCAGCACTGGCACCCACTGGGTCTATGGATTCAGTCACAGTCCCAGTGAGGGGGTGTCAGATTTTATGAGTCACCACTGAGAAGGCTTCAGGGAGTATTATATTTGTGCTATTCCATAAAAACACTGATATTTATTTGTTATAAATGGTGTTTCTGTGGCATTCTTACTGAATTACTATTCCAACAATGCCATGATTTAGTACATTTTGAATAAGACAACACAATGCTCTAGACACACAATTTAAAACTGATTAAAGTGATGTGCAGTTTGACAAAATCAGACAAAAATTAACAGTACAGCCCCATGGCTGTCTCTGTGCTCCCTTAGACACGGGACAAAGGAGGCACAGCCCCTTGCAGGGAAGGGAAAAGGCACAGCTACTAATAGAACAAAGTTGACAGCAACACTTCAAGTGTTTTTTCCATACGACTACAAGTATTGCATGCAAACACTTCCATAAAAACATATAATGAAACCTTAATCTGAAGAAATTAAATTTATTTTAACATACTAAACTCCAAGATAAAAATAATTCAGAACTTTCTTGTCCATAAAGTAGATACAGATGTGCTCCAAGCTCTGTCCTATGACCTGTAGTACCCCAAAGGAAAAAAGTGGAAAAATGAAATTATTGGACCCATAAATTCACAGTGCTGAAGGAAATTTTAACAGAATTAAAACAGCCATCATCAAAATGAAGACATTATCCAGGATATCACGTGTTTGAAAATCTCCTTCAAACCTCTACAGACACAGGACATCCGGAGCTTGCTGCTGCAGTCACTGGGCTTGATACATGGAGAGCTGTGTTTCTTACAGATCCCACTTAGTGGGACAAAAGTGCTGCTCATTGTCAAAGCCTGTGGCAGCTGGAGACACCCTCACCAGATGGACACTGGGTTTCATTCAATGCAGAAGTGAATCTGCACTTGGTTACCAAGAATAACCTTCTCTAGAAGTTTGCAGAGAAAGAGAGGTAAAACTCCCACCACGCCATACAGCAAATGGAATACACCAGCCACCTTCCAAGAGCAGGGGACATCTCACCAGAGACAACTTGGTACTGCGAGAAACTTTTAACTCATTGAAATCCAGATCACTTACAACAAACACTATTCAACTCAAGCTTCAGCAGCCAAGGCTGGCATTTTTCAATACCAAAAAGAACTCACCTACCTAGAGGGAAAACCAAACCAACCAAAAAACCCCCAGCAGCCCCAGGACTTCACAATGAAGTCTACCCAGCACAAGTAGGTTATATTTGGTTTGTACCATTTGTGGCAAATTTTTGTGGTGTGAAAATGATGCAATAACAAAGCAATTACTCTAGAGCAATGGACCAGGACTGGAGCAGCTGAAGGGATCAAACACATAAATTCCAAGCAAAAGGAATCTATTAAGATGTCAGTATGTCCAGATGAAATAATACCAGTCTATGCATTAGCACCCCAAATGGGAGATGCTGCTATAAAACCAGACAAATTGAACAAATAGATCTGTCTTCATATGTATAAAGGCTACTAAATTGAAGTTCTTAGTACAAATTCCATTTATTATGCCGCGATCCTCTAATACTGTATCTCATGCCATGTAAAAGATTAGTTCTTTACTTCTTATGGGAGACAAATCTCTTACACTTCAATAGGTACAACATAACTGACAGCTTCTCACAAATAAACTGCCTGTTATAAAGTACATTGATTTTAAAAATGGACTGTTGTTTCTATAGTGAAATTAAAATATAAGTCTACAAAGAGCAATTATCCCAGAACAACTTGTTGAATGCTTAGAAAGATGATGATAACCTCAAAGATAACCCCCCAAATTTAGTAAATAATATAAGAGATTTGCTTTGGTTTGTCACTATTGAACCAAAGCAGTCAAGAACAGAACAGAACAGAACCAGAACAGAACAGTTCAATGAACTAAAGATCAACACCTTAGAAAAATTTAGGACTAGTAATTAATTGACCTCTCTGGCCATTCTCTAAAATAAAATGGCAAATTTATTTATCCAAAAGTGAAAAATGTATCTCAGAGACCAGCACAGTGATTTGTAAAATCAATCCAAAAGCACCTCCCCAAACAAACTTCTGCAGAGACACTGAAAAGCACAGTGAAAATGAAGAGAAAATAACCTTTGAGACTCACATGTTAAAATCCTCAGGCATGTAAGAACCCAAAGACACATCATAAACATGTGAGGAGCTTAAAGAACAGATTCAGGCACCACTCCCATGCAGGAGAGTGTGACAATTTCACAAGGGCTTCCTATGGAAAGGGCTGAACTGAGAGTACAGCCGGAGCTTGGGTCAAAATGCTTTTACTGCACAGACATTCTCTGCCTTTCACAGTCCTAGCAAGGCTCTCTGCTCAGTGTCCCATGCTGCCTCTCTGGCTGTCCAGCTCCTAGAAAAATTCCCTGATAAAAGTCCAGACAGTTGCCATGTTTCTGCACTTGAAATGGCTCAACTCCTTTCTGTGTTATGTTGCTCCACAGTGAGCCTGAGACAGGTACCTAACACACAAAGCTTTCTACCTCCTTGTTGCCTGCCCACCTCTAATCCTAATGAGCAGAACTCATCCAACAGACACAACTGACATGGCAGGGCAAGTTCTCCCCACTGCCACTCATTGTGCTATTTCCTGCCTCTCTCACTTGTTCCAAGGGACTGGGCAGCCCACCTGGACACAGAGTGCTTTTCCCCACGTTCTGCACACAGCCTGCACACCATCCCTTTCAGAAAACAGAAACGAACCTAACAGTGAACATGTATGCACACAGACATGTTGGAACACTTCCCATATTCACATACTACAGCGCAGAATTATCTGCCAAGATCTCAGGCATGGAACACCCATCTCACTGTGCCCCTTGAGCCAGAGAAGCCCTGAGAACTCAGTTCAGAGTGCACTGAGCTCAGCCAGGTTCCCCTTACCTGGGATCATGGCACTCACAGACTGGAGCTGGATCCTGGTTGCTCAGGGGTAAATAATTAAAGAACTCTCGGAGATTCAGCAGAGCATCGATGTCATTCTCAAAGGCTCTGTGTGCAACTCCTGCACAGACATAGCAAAGCAGGTATGGATATCATAGAGCAAGTTTTCCTTTCCAGATATATACCAACAAAGATAGAAAGAAGCAACAGCAAGAACATTTAAACTTGAGCTCTTGAGCTATTTACAACCAGGAGTCTTCAGCCACCAAATCTGACCAGCTAAAAATATCACGAAAATGCGTGGCTGTATCAGACCTCCTCCAACCTAGGCCTAGGATTGTTGATTTCATATTTAAAATAATGTGAAGTGGTTTATCAGCTTTCACAGCCCTAGCTGGATCCCAGCCTTCTGGAACTCTGTGCAGGTTACTGTGCTACACCCAACCGTTGGACTTCAAGTACTTTTTGTAATGGCTGGATCTGGGCAGCATCTGCGTCTGTGTTTTTGGTTCATCATCAGCTCCGTTCACACAGAATTTGAGATCCCACAGTCAGTGAAGTCTTGAGAAGATTCATGGCTCACAGATGTTTTCCCAGAGAGGAAAAAAGGGGAAAAGAAGTGCTCATCTCACACTGCCACTTGGTTTATAGTTAAGCAATTCAATCAATCACTTTAGTGAGCAAACAAGGGACTGTTGAGAACCATTCAACCCATGCAAATGTCTGAACAACAAACAAAAAACCCCACCCCAGGCTAACTTTGCTAAGCCCTGCCCTCCGACAGTCTTCCCATTTCTAGGATCTTTTCTGGGTTTGCTACTTTCTCTTCCAAATACCAGAACTCTCCTGCGTTGCCACTTTGCCTCCTTTGAGTTGTTACTAAACAGGAGCTGCAGGAGAGCGTATGCAGAGTGAGATCCAGTGCTTAGGCAGAGCTTTGTCCCTTGGACTCATCTGCATTGGCCATCAGCTGTTTAGCCAGAACTGCTCTCGTTTATTCTGAACACAATTAGCATGCTCAGTAAAGCCCCCAGCTCTCACCAGACACTGCAGTGTGTGTCTTTGCACCCCCAAGCTGCTCCTGGGTGACATCTTCATTGGTGACAGACTTCACCACATCCGGGCCGGTGATGAATAGGTAGGATGTGTCCTGGGGGAGGAAGAAAAGCAGAAATACAATGAATGCCAGAGCCAAGCTGCAAAAGCACCTAAGGAACAGCCACAGCCTCTGGAGACTTCCCCCAAAATAAGAACAAAGAGAGAAATGTCTTTAAAAGGCTGCATTGTATTAAAAATCCACTGAAAATGCAACTGTCCAAAAGTTGTTGGGGAAAGTTTTTCTCAACTTTTCATGCCAAAAATAAATCCAAAGCAGGAGATAATCTCAGAAAATACTCATTTCCATGTGGTCACTCAGTGTGTGATGAATGTCACCAGCAGCAGCTCACGACACACCCTTACCTTCACCATGAATGTGAAATCAGTTAAGGCAGGAGAATAAACCGCTCCACCAGCACAAGGACCCATGATGAGGGAGATTTGGGGAACGACCCCAGAACACAAAACATTTCTCTGAAACAGGAAAAAAAATCTGGTTTTATCAATAAAGTGCATCTTTAAATCTGTGCCCAGATTCTGCAAGAATTCACCATCACAAATAGGACTGCTTTATCTACTAGGAGATATACATGTCTTGAGAGAATGTCTTGATGCAAATGAAACCAAAATGAGTTTGTTCTTTCTGTTTTGCTCCTTTCTGTTCAGTTGATTCGCTATACTATGCAAAGACTGCAAAGGAAGAGCCACCACAACAGATGCTGCAGGGGCAAAAACTGCACTGAGCCTGGAGTGGGGAGGAGTGGATGTCCCTGATATTTGAAAGTGTAAGTACACTGTGCCCAGAGGTAGAAGTAAGTTTTACTGACCAGCTGGGAGAGGGATTCTTTTAAATTTAGGTTTCTGCACTGGCTTGAGTTTCACACGAAGGTGAACGACTGCTCTCCAACACAGATGGCATGTTGTCCAAAAAACCATTTACACTGCTTCCTGTGCAGCTGAGTCACAACAATTTCTGTAACTGTTCCTCCCAGACTGCACCACCCCAACACCTGTCAGCATCTGATCCACCTGACATCCCACCTGCTTTCCTACTGAAAGGACCATGTTCTGTGTGTGCACTTTAATGCACTGTACTTTAGCAGGCATACAAAATAATGTCATTTCTGTGGAAAAAATGAGCAGCAGTGTGCCTACAGGAAAAATTCTTGCATTAACCGCAAAAATCCTCTAGGAACTTAAAATTTTCACCAGTGCAATCAACACTGAACATCCCAAATTGGTAATGTTAAGTGACTGGCACACTTTTTTGAACAGAAACCTTCTGACTTGCATCCTTTCTTCCACCTACCCAAAACTCTCTTTTATTTCCCCATCTGTGCCCCATCTTGACAGAACAGGCACTTCACTGCTTCTGATCTGAGCTTTTGAAGTTTCCTTTCAGTGCACAGTGCTTTATTTACTTTAAGTCCCTCTTTCTGTAGTGGAAATCATTCACCCTTTACCAACCCTATTGAAGACAACTATACTATGTGAAATTGATAACCTACCTGTGTTTCAGAAGAGACACAGGGAAGCTGACAGTGCATCACAATCCAACAAAACACTTAATTATGGTGTGCTCACTTGTCTTAAACTGGTAATTGCTCAGAGAAATTACATCCCAATACAGGCAATTGATAATTTAGGTGTAAAGCACTAAGTTAAGTGGTTGCTTAGGGCTTTTCCTCCAATTAAGCAAAATGCTGCTTGCTCTTTCATTCTTATTACACGTGTGGTGGTTTTGATTGCCTCAAAACATCACTAAAGTATTTTTAACATCTAGGAGAAATTTGGACTCCTCAGAAGCTGTTGTGGTAGGCCTGGGGAGATGTCTGAGGGGTGGGGAGTGGCACAAAGATGGCTCCTGTGAGTCCTGAATGAAAGTTCTGGAAGTTTTTCATCAAGTCCAGCAGAGCCAATCTCTGATAGCTCTGAAAGTGATGGACATGCTGCTGGCCAAGTTTGAGCCAATTAGAGGTGCTGGTTACGTCTCTGTGAAAACATATTTAAGAAAAATTCAAAACAAGGTAGGCACGCACGTCTTTGTAGTTAGAGGAGGAGGAGGAGGTGGAGGTAAAAATATGTGAAGGGAGAACAGCATGGAGATTGCAAAGGTCAGTGAAGAAGGTGGGGGAGGAGGTGCTCCGGGCGCCGGAGCTGAAAACCCTCTGCTATCCATGGTGAAGGCTATGGGGGGAGCAGAAGGTCCCCCTGCAGCCCATGGAGTCCACAAAGATGCAGAAATCTACCCACAGCCCATGCCAGAAGAGCGGGTAGATGCCTGGAGAAAACTGTAAACCAGTGGGAGTCTCATCTAAAGAGTTAAAACTGCAAAGGCCTTGCAAAGGAGGGAAAGGCCTTGCTCCTGGGATGGAAGCAGCCTGGCCTCAGCTCGGGAGAGTCTGCACAGCACCCTATGGACAAGAAGACTCATGTTGCAGCCGAATTCGGGGGGGATGTTGCTCGTGAGCGTGAGATTGGACCCATGCCAAAGAAGTTCCCAGAGGACTTTCCCATGGCTAAATAGAGAACCCCTCTCCCTGATGGATTGACCAGAGAACCCCTTACCCTGCCCCCTGCCTGTGTTGTTGGTTTTGAAAGAGGGAAGGGGGGTGAGTGGAGAGACTGCTTCTTAAGAGGGAGGGGGTGAGAACAGAGAAACTGCCTGAAGAGAGATAAGAGTATTTGTAGTAGAAAAACTGTGGTGATGAATAGATTTATGGACCTACTCTGTGAACTGCAAAAATACCCCATACCCTGCCCCCCCTGCCCAAGCTTGTTAGTTAAAAAAGAGGAAAGGGGGTGAATAAAATGGGTTTATAAGAGGGAGGAGGTGAGTGAACAAAATAGTGCATGGCAAGTTGATTTTTGCCTTGCATTGATCCTCCAACTCTGTTAGGTAATGAAATCGCTTTTGGAACTTTAAGTTTAGAGCCTGTCTGCCCTTTTCTTCTGTGCGTTCTCCTACCAGTGTCCTATCTCACTTAACTCATGAGATTGGTGTGTGTTTTTTACAGTTTTCTTTTTGCAGCAAGAGAGAGTCAAAGTGCCTGGCGTTTAGTCAAGAGTCAAACCCCGACAACACATTGGATCACAGAGCTTTACAGAGCTCAGCATCATCCTTGTTTAAAACATGGCTACATTTGCCCAAAGCCAAGAAAAGAGCCTAGGTCTGAGTTTCATACACTGCTTTATCCATTGGCTGAAACCGAGTGATAACCTAGAAGTTCACTTACAAATACCCATTTGCATGTTTTACCCACCTTTGTGGATGCCAAGCTCCCTGTCCATCCAGCAGCCTACTCACCAAAAATATGTCTGCATAGCCTGCCAAGGACTCCACTCCCTCCTGGATACGGGCTCCTCCAGAGTCATTCAGCCCAATCACAGGTGCTCCAACCATGGCCGCTTGATCCATGATCTAGTGATGAACACAGACTCCTCAGTACTGATTCAGCTAAGCTAAACCCCAAAATGTACATCACCTAGAGAAAATGACCTCTATTCATCTGCCTTCCCACCCATGCATCTCCACACTCAGCACTGGTTTTGGATAATGCAGTGTGAGTGACACAGTCACAGGAGACAGACAATTTCTTCCTGTTCATAAGAGGCCTCAACTGCACCTCAAACATACCCCCAGATATGTCTAATCTGATCTTCAAAATTTGGTGCCGTGGAAGCTGTGGAATCTCGCTAAGCTGTATATTCTAATGCTTGATTATCCTTCTTAGAACTGCTTTGGGAAGACTAAACCAAATCATTCCTCCAGAAATTTAGAAACATTACATTTCTCTTGATACACAGCAATGAGGGAGAGCAATTAGCTATTCTTGGCCTTTATCTCTGTTGAATATTCAAGTACCTCAAATCTCCCTTCAGTCTTCATATTCCCCTCCATGTTTTGAGGCTAAGCACCACCAATTCATTCCCACATCCTGTTTTCCAGGGCTCAAATCATTTTGGTTACTTGCCTCAAGATCACAGACAATACAACACAGAGGCTTAAGTAGGAGGATTCAATTCCTTACATCCCTTTCATAAAATATTCCTGATTATTGAATCTCAGTAAAATGTTTACCATTTTCACAACACTACAGGACTGGCATATTATGTTAAGATCTGTTTTAACTTCAAGATTTGCTTTAGCTCCTAAATAATTTTTTGTAAAACATCAGTTAATCCCCATTTTGAATTTTGAAGTTGCTCTTCCCTGCCCTGTATTAGCCCTTTCAATTATTGGTACAAAACTGTTTCAGACAATCTTTACCTTGCTAAGTGTTTTACAATTCTAGTCCTGTCTTTCAGAGTGCTTGTAGTATCAACCTTGAATTTTATATTTCCTAGAAACACCAAAACCACACTTAGTGCCACTCAAGTCAGCGCTATCTCAGGAGTTCCAAAACTCCAGCCCGAATATGACCTGGTGGTAACTACCTCTGTACAGCCCTAGAATTCACCAACACATTCTGCTGTTTTCCAGGGACTTAGATATGGACTTTCTTTCCCAGGGCTTTTCCAAGTTCTTCCTAAAACACACATCAAAGACTGAGCCCCAAAGCAACCAGTGCCCCCAGAGCCTTCCAGCTTGGAGCCAACCACTGGCACTGGTGCCCACCAGGAACAGCACCCACCAGGAAGGACTCACACTTTTTCTAGTTCTGCGATCAGCACCTTCCCTGCTGCTTTAGAAATAAGAGATCAACGAAAACCCAGCAGAAAGCATCCCATCATTCCAGTGCCATCCCATCCCTCCCCAGTACAGACACCACAAAGCTCCAGTGTGAAAGGGTAATTCAAATCCTTCCCAATATCAAGACCTGGTAAAACCAGAGAGTTGTTACCTAGCCCAAAGTCTTTGTACCCACTCACTCCTGAAGAGTCTATGCCAAAGAAGAGTTATTTCCACAGCATAAAAGGCCTTGTGCACCAAAAACCTTGTTTCTGATTCCATGGCAAGAAATTTCAGGAAGACTTCCGAGCTCACACTACTCAACAATCATGCATGGAAGAGTTCTTGTCTCCCCAGCCCTGGGATTCAAAAACTTCCAGCAAGACAAGCAGACAAACAGGAATAAATAGCCACAAGTGCCTGGTAACAAAAACTCTCAGGATCAAGGTGACCTCCAAGTTGTAAAACTGTTTATCTTCAGGCTGTTTACTTGTTACATTTGCTTTTTTCAAATATTACTCACTTTCACAGCACACTGTTTAGAGGAAAAGGTTTCTCCAAACTCATTCCACATTTCTGCAGTGGACAGTGGAGTATTTAATTTATATCTGTACTTAGCAAGTCTCTCATGTTTTGCAGCACAGTAGAAAATGTAACTTAATAAAGTGTGTACTACCTGGAAAAGCTCTCTCACACTCAAAACGCTTCCACAGACACCTCTCTCAGGTATGCACACATAGCCAGATCCCACTAAAGTCAGTCATGAAACATTTTCTCCAAAGTCAATATCACAACAGACTGAAAAAAGGATGCTGACAATTTTTTGGTTTTCTCCTTTGCAATATTACCTTGCAGATCTTCTGGGCATGAGCTCCAGATAAACTGCCTCCAAATACAGTAAAATCCTGAGGGTAAAGCAAATTCTCAGATTAGAGGAAGAATAATTTCAGTAAAAGGTTGTCAATTATTGCCAGTAAATAATATAATCCTACAGTGCTCTGTATCTGGTATGCTGCTTCAAAACAACTGAGTCCCTCAGTGAAGCCTGCAGATCAATGCAGTTCAATCCAAGCCTCCTTTCCAAGAAGGAAATACAAACCTGGACACGTCACCATTCTAGACTCATGAGTTATGTCCAAAAGTTATTATTCTTTCAGGGTGCTGTAGGGACTACATCAGCCAAAGCGGACTATTGTGGCTACCTCTAGGCTTGAGCAGAGAGGTCTCTGACAGGCAATACAAGGCCCTGGGACTGATCCAGAAGAAAAAGGGGATATTGACACCTACTGGCACCAACAGAGCCCAGACCCAACTCCTGGGAGTCTCCCCGCTGCATTCCCACTGAGTGTCACTCCTGAAGAAGCCCCAAAAGCTGTGTGGACAGAGACAGCATGGCCATGACTAACAGTTCAACCAAAAAGGTTCTGCATCTCAGGAGGCAGATCAACTTGGACGGAAAAAGATCTTTAAATATAAAAAGGGAGGGGTGTATCATGAAGGAACACTTTTAAATTCTACTAATGCAAAACGTGCCCTCTACTTGTGTTCTAAAATGAAGGTTTGTGTTTGGCTCCTATCTGACGTTGAAGCCCATTTAATAATGTCTTTCCTTGGAAGGAGCACACATCCAAGACAAAAAAGGCAGGGTGTATGCCTTGCTCCAAGGTCACACAGCAACAGCCACTTTGGCCATGAGAGCAAACGGAACAAAGGCTACTGTGTGGCCCAGAACAGAGCAGCACTTTCTAATGATCTGAAAGAAAGCCTTTCTTTCTTAGCATTATGAGTAACCAAGATAAGTCTCTACCAAAGATGTTTCCTCCAAAATATTTTTATTTTAATATAAAAAAATATATTTTAACATGAAAATTATATTTTATCTATTTATATGCTATCACAAGCTTTCTTATTCTTCTTGGATGAGGGTGCCCTGCTTCTTCCCACAGGTACATTGCTACATGGCCACACTGAACTATTGTGAACTTATTTTAAAGGATAAGTTCACACTATTTAAAAACAAGTAAAACTTTACCTGACTGAAAACATAAGCCAGTCTCCCATTAATCCGTCCACGGCCAGTCACCACACTGTCACCAGGATACTGCATTAAAAACAGATAAAATAATTAAAAAATAATAGAAGAATCAAATCAACTATGATGTCCACTAAAAATCCCACAAATTCCTACTAAGACAAAGCAAAGGCTGATTTCCTGAGAGGTCTGATCTTCCATGTGATCTTCCATGATCTTCTTTGTGGAGCAGTGGGGGCTCCACAAAGATTTTCCCCAGTGCCGAAAAGGAAAACTAGAGGTAATAGATTCATTATGTATTAGAGTAAAGATCAGTGAACTTAGCAGTTTCCTTTCAAATTTAGCACATCTGGAGCTAAGGCAAATGATGCCCTTAGAGACAGGACGTACCTTTTATCAGGACTACCTGACGTTTTTGAAAGAATGGACACAGTGCACAAATCTCTAAGGTGTTGATACAGGATAAAAAACAACACTGGACAGGTCAAAACAATGTAATTACAGTCACCCCAAATGCTTGAATTTGATCTGTCCCACCTTTCACCCTGTAAATAAGGAAAGAAAGAACTGGAAGAGCAAATGGAGCTTGTGAGTCTTAAAATGTGCTTAATCTATATTGTATCACTTTCTAGTAAAGGACATATAGAGAAGTTTTTCAAGACAATAGAAAATGAACTTTACTGGGCTGTCATCAAGAAATTACAGATATTGAAGTGCTTTTTGTTGTCTGGTATTAAAAAAGAAAGGAAAAAAAGAAAGGAAGAGGGGAGGGAGGGAGGGAGGGAAGGAGGGAGAGAGAGGGAGGGAGGGAGGGAGGGGGAGGGGAGGGAGGGAGGGAGGGAGGGAGGGAGGGAGGAGAGGAGGAAGGAAGGAAGGAAGGAAGGAAGGAAGGAAGGAAGGAAGGAAGGAAGGAAGGAAGGAAGGAAGGAAGGAAGGAAGGAAGGAAGGAAGGAAGGAAGGAAGGAAGGAAGGAAGGAAGGAAAGGAAGGAAGGAAGGAAGGAAGGAAGGAAGGAAGGAAGGAAGGAAGGAAGGAAGGAAGGAAGGAAGGAAGGAAGGAAGGAAGGAAGGAAGGAAGGAAGGAAGGAAGGAAGGAAGGAAGGAAGGAAGGAAGGAAGGAAGGAAGGAAGGAAGGAAGGAAGGAAGGAAGGAAGGAAGGAAGGAAGGAAGGAAGGAAGGAAGGAAGGAAAGGAAGGAAGGAAAGGAAGGAAGGAAGGGATAAAAAAAGGAAAAAGAAGAAGTGTGTGGTCCAGGGGCCACTCCAAGGTGGTCTGTTCTCAGGAAGGTCACACCTGCCTGGGGCCTTTTCTCAGGCTGCACACACAGAGTATTCTCCCAGCCCCTGGCACGCAGCATAGCAGCACACACCTGCACTTCAGTCACTGTCACACTTAGGTGACTCCCAAAAGCCCCAGCAGCCCACAGAGTGGCCTGGATGCGAGCACAAATCCTACCCTACCCTCAGAAAGTTCCAGGGACTCTGAGAAATTCAATGCTAAATTAATATTCCAGCTCAGTGGCCACAGTTAGATCTGTGAAACTGTGCTCTGTAAACACAATCTGCAGCTCACTGAAGGGTGAATTCTGAAGCACAAGGGAAAAATTTAACCCTCTTGTCACACTCAGGACTCTGCTGCTCCTCCTACTTTCAGAAACAGCAATTTGTTATGAGTACTGTGGGATGCAGCATGGACTAACATGATGAGAGGCAACACGGCAGTTATTTGAGTTTGCTGGGGAACAGAGCAAAAAAATTAGAGGAAGAAAGATGATTGCTCTGCTACTCCCTGAGTGGGGAGGAGGTCTAACACAACATTCTTCGCAGCACCAAGTGTCATCAGTCTCTGGCTAACACAACAAACAAATCCTTCCATTCTTAGTGACCCAGCTGGAACCCTGCTCTTCCCTCCCGCATCCAAAGGCTGCAGTCCTGCATCCTGAAGGACTGAAACCCAATGAACTGGTTTAAGAACTGCACAAACAGAAGCAGCAGCACACACTGAGCAGCTCCTCGCCCCACACCACAACCCACAGGAAGCAGCCTTTGGCTACAGGAAGATTCACAGCGAACAGGCACATTTGCACCAGACACTGACATCCCAGCAGCTCACTGGTCCCTTCTACCAAACCACAACAGAAACTTTTCCCAGGTAGTAAATTATCAGGCATCAACATTATGGTGAGAGACTTTGGGGAGCCATGGATTTTCCCTCTGTGTGTGGAACCCCCTGTACCATGTTGGTTCAGGATACATAGCCAGGTATCCAAAAAGTGCCTTAGCAAGCAGGGTGCAACTGGCTAACAGAGCAGTGCACATGCTGGGACTTCCAAACATCCAGAGCAGATTGTAAGGCCCAAAACGATTTTCTGACTGTAGTTTGGCAGGCATAAACACGGATCTGAATTATTTAATCTAGTAACTTTAATGCTACCTGTAGGGAGGCAAAAGTATCTACCGATTTGCTACTCCTATCTGATCTGATTGACAAAGTTGCACCAAAAGAGCTCTGCAGCCTCCTCTACCGTTTAAAATGCAAATCTAAGACAATTCCCAGGAAGGTATTTGAACAAAACAGGCGACCTTATAAGAAAGGTATAAAGTTTAAAAGGTGACCGTATAAAAAAGGTATAAAGAGAAAACTGTGTAAGCTGTTAAATCGAAACTGAGAGTACTTAGAGCAAATTTACAAAACAAAATTATACATAAAAAGGAAACTAATAGAATAAATTACATGTCAACAGAAGAGCCCATTTTCAGCCAGTGGGCTGGCTGCACAGCAGAGGACACTGAAACGAATTATATGAAATTAAACTACCTTGTTCTTACTGGAGTCCATCCCAAAGTCAGTACATCTGTGCTCCACAAACATGTCATATTCATCAAAACTGTCAGGGTCCAACAGCAGCAGAATTCGTTCCCTTGCTGTCAGCTTTCCCTGAAACAGAGCAAGCAACAATTAACAGAGCCATCAGGTAGTTCTGCCTGTCTGACCACCAGCAGATGCAGTTTAATCAAACAAAACCTCACTTGATCTGCTACACTGGGCTCATTAAGCAACTGCAGGCCCCCAAAGCCCATGTAGTGATTATCCTCTTCAAAACCAAACATAATGCAAGCCAGACTCCGAAAAGAAGGCTTACTGTTGGAGTGGCACTACCACAGGAGAAAGGAAACAATCTCAAAGACTTTTCAACAACATATAAATGCATCACAGCTATTTTTGCCTACACATTCAAATGCTGCTATTAAGGCCTTTGTTCTATTTTTAACCATGGAACCCTTCCACAGCTAAACCAGTCCTATTCAATAGCTCAGGGCTCAATTCACCACACTCAATATTTGACTGCAGTAAATGAGACGAAAAAGGAAGTGCAGGGATCTTCTGACAAAATCTTTCTGTTCTTTTTCCTGCTCGACACTGGTATGGGCAAAAGTAGGAAAAGAGCCAAGAACACAATCAATTGGCCAGATATGCATGTCCCTTGCTCAGTGCTATGCAGTAATAAATGATTGTAAAGTTCTTTACCAAGCAAATCTGTTATTTCCAACCCAGCTAAGCATCTGTTGGCAAAGGGCAGGGCACCCAGGTTGTCTTCCTTAGGGGATGATGCAATTCTGCATCAACATGACATTAAAACACACCTCAGCTTGTCTACAAAACATCTGAACAGTAGGCCAAAGAGTTCATGAAAACCAAAAAATGCAGGAAAGCCTAAGGAAAGCCATAGTTTGAGTTCATATAAAACATAAGCTGTTCAAGGCCCTAGACATGCAGAAGTGCTTGTATATGGGTTCACCAGTGTCCTTAACAAAACCCAGCACGACTGAACTCCCTTCAGATGCTGTATAACCAGGGGAGGGACACTGCTGATGGGCAGACTGATTCCTGAAGGAGCCTTCACAGAAAATCACCATTCCCACCTCCTTCATGCCTACAAGCCACCATGGTACCACCAGGGCCTTGCACAACACTGAAAAGGCATCCCAACAAGAAGCAAGAAACAAAACCAGGAAACCTCTGCTGTCACCCTCATCAGCACTGCCTACATTCTGAACAATAGAGGAATGAGACTATAAACCCACCTGTTGTCACCCCTCCCACCTGTCTTTTCCTCTGCCATATTTCCACTCTTCCAACTCTTTAATCTCGGACATCAGCTTAGATTTGCAACAGTGGTATAAAGCTGCAGCTGTGCTCAGAAGTGTTAAGCAATCTAGAACTAACCATCACACTGACAAGCAGAAGTTGCAACTTTTGCCTACGCTACCTCTCACATATACTACAGCCAACCTGGGTGACCATTCTGAGGTAAAGAAATTAGTACAGGAATTGTTCTTTCTTCTACCCAGAATCACAGGCAATGCAGTCTTAAGCGCTGCTTGAGCAAAGCTTCCCCCAAAGGGGCGTCTGGAGCTGCCACGCGAAGCCGCGAGTCTCCAGCGCCGAGCGGAGCCGCGCCGTGCCTGGCCTGCCCTCCCCGGCGAGCGTGAGCCCGGCGGCAGCGGGACGCGGCTTTGTCCCCGCCGGCCACCTGTGCTGGGCTCACCCGCCTGTGCTGGGCTCACCCGCTTGTGCTGGGCATCGATGCGGGCCTGGCCGCCGCCGAGCAGCGCGGCGCGGCGCTTCTCCTCGATGCGCTGGGGCACGGGGGGCGGGCGAGCCCCTGAGGCCGCGCGGCCCCGGCACAGCCCCGCCGCCTGCCGCAGTAGCCTCACGGCCGCCATGTCCCGGCGCTACGGAAGCGGCGCCTGCGCGCCCGCCCCGCCCCGGCCCCAAGCTCCAAGCCGGCCCAGCTCCGCCGCTCGGGTGCCCCGACCGTAGCGGGGCGTTGCGGGGCACACGGCTCCGGGAGGCCCGGCAAGGGCCGCTGCCTGAGCCCAGCCCTCCGCGGCTCGGTTGTTCATCGCTGTTGTCTGTGCGCAGAAACCAGCGGGGAAACGCATCAGCTTTTCCCCCTTTCCTTGGTGGTGGAGAGATTTGTGGCTCTTCCGAAATGGGGAAGGCAAGCAGAGGTGTCAGCTCGCAAAATAAGCTGTCCTCTCCTTGTTCCAAGTGCCAGAAAGTATTTGTTAGGAAAACAGTCCTTGTGACACACCAGCACCGATTCTCTGCCGCTTCCTATGAAGAGGCAGTGTGGCTCTTGTCACGGCACACTTTCGGACGGATGAGGCAAATCAAGACCCCGTAAGAAGCGAGTAGGTCGGGGCGTGCGGGGAATACGCAGTGCACACAGCAAGTGCCCGAGCTGCAGTGTCTCCGCAATCCAGAGATCTGATGTCATCGGCTCCCAGGCAGTTCTCCAGTGTGCAGGCGCAGCCATCTGCGCAGCAGATCATTCGTTACCCCTGTAGTCCACCTCCGACACCCGACCACTAATAAACCACCGGCCTGTTCCAAGCAGGGCCAGGTGATTATTGCCGTACGTGTCCACATACTAAGCATGAAATGCACAAGCATGGCCCTGTAGATATCACAAGTCTGAAGAATCTCCAATAATAGAAATTCTTGGATTACATAGCACATACAAGCTGTCTTACACTAATTCATTTTGAAAGGGCTCTCAGGCTCCAGTCCAGCCTCCTTACTCAGAACAGACTCAGCACTGAATTCATACCAGTTTTCTTAGGGGTTTTGTCAGTTACATCTTAAAAGTACGCAAGGACAGAGGCTGGCACACCTTTCCCAGTCTGGGTTTCCGTGCCTGACTGGCTCCATGGAGAACTGATTCCCCTCCCACCCGTTATATTCAATAGCAATCTGCTCTGTTTCAGTTTAGAACAGCTGCCTCTTGTCCTCTGACTCTGCTCTTCAGTCATGAGGGGTTAGTGAGGTTACAGCCACGGGCTCTCCAATACCAGAAAGCAGCTGCTAGGGGTGTCCCCAGAGTCCTCTCCAGGCTAACAAAAATAAAGCCCAGTCTCCAAGCCTCTCCTCGTGGGGCAAGTGCTGCAGCCCTTCACCATCATGCTGCCCTTCCTCAACATGATGTGCCAGCCTGGACACAGCTGTATAGCAAGAGATCCTGTCAGAAACTGACATCGCGGCGAGAGGGAAACTCACGGCAGTCTCAATATGAGATATAAAGTAAGCTCCATTTTATTTCACCAAACGAGAAACTTATATACTGTTACAGAAGTTACTATTCATAGCTAGACACACACCTGCAGTCTGTTCTCACACATTCAGGGATCCTCCTGTTAACTCCCTTATTCTTTTCTCATAACACTTCTGATTCCCTAATCTTTCTCATGACATTCTTCCCACAGAACATTCTCAGGTAAACAAACCACTGTAGCTTGTTGGAATTTTACTGAGGCCTGAGAATACTGAAGCCCTGCTCAGGTTTACTCAGTTAGCATAAGTTTTGCTGGAAAACTGCGTTTTCCAACAAGAAACCTTGCCCAGGTTAAGACACATGACATCCATGGCTCTTCCCTCATCCACAGAACCCCTCACTTTGTCACCAGAAGGCACTGAGGTTGGTCACACGATTTACTCCTGGTTAATCTATGCTGGCTATTCCCAATCACCTTCTCCGTGTGCCTGCAAAAGGCAGCCAAGAACACTTGTGCCATGGCTTTCCTCCAAGATCAAATAGAGGTGGACCCCCTCACAGACCCACACTTCTGGTAGATGGGTGTAACCCCAGCCTTTCCCCAGCCATCTGGGATCTCCGTGATCTCCATGACCTTTCAACGATGACAGTGGCCTCACTGTGACACCTGCCAATACTTTCCACACACTTGGGTCATCCTGTCTGGTACCCCAGAATGTGTCAAACTTTCTCAGTAGCTGCTGATTCAATCACCCCCACTACAGTAGCCCTCTCCTTGAGCCCTGCCTGCAGGCACAAGGGCCTGGGGGAGATCTTGGCAGTAAAGTCCAGACAAGAAAGGCACCAAGTACCTCAGCCCACACACTGCTGAGCAGGAGGCTGTTTCAGCCCCCAGCCAGGGTAGCTGCAGGATTCCAGCTGCATTCCTGACCTATCTGTGAGATAGCTGCTCCTCTGCAGCAGCCAAACAGGCATTTCACCCTCCCCAGTCAGGAGGTTTCTCCGTCACAAACAGCCCAGGCAGAAATCAGACCACAGATACTTGAAGCAAAAGCCTCCACTGTCCGCTGCAGTGGGAAATTCTTGTATGCTGCAGGTTGGTTCGGTATCACTCTGGCTGCCTGCAATAGTTTTTTCATTAAAAATACACTTGAAGAGCAATTCTGCAACTTCAGAAATTAGAATGACTACTATTCAGAACATGAGTCACATGCAAAAGAGGTTGGAAATCTGCATTCT
This sequence comes from Lichenostomus cassidix, assembly GCF_008360975.1. Taxonomy (NCBI): domain Eukaryota; kingdom Metazoa; phylum Chordata; class Aves; order Passeriformes; family Meliphagidae; genus Lichenostomus; species Lichenostomus cassidix. Next base: position 24,191,914 of record NC_139490.1, on the reverse strand, counting down.
GGGAATAGGGAGGTTTCCAAAAGCCCCCATCCTGGAAGACAAGGCTGGCATCGGAAGGAGAGCCAGCAGAGGCAAAAGGGCATTCTTTGGATAGTTGAAGTTCTGCCCAATAGAAGAGGGGGAGACAGAATTGTCAACAGTTGCAGGTTACATGTTAAAAACAGAGTGAAGAGGCAAAAAAATACTTTTAGGAGCAACTTGCTGGAAGTGTGAAAACTAGTAAATTCATTTTCAAATACTTAAGGAGAAGGAAGCATGCCACAGATTCTGGCAATAAGACAAGCCAAGATTAAAGGGATAGTTCAGACTATGCAAGAGAAAAATAATTACTATTCTTGGTTTATGTGAATTCAGTGCAAAGGAACTTGAGAAGATTTTTTTTGGGTTTTTACTTGGATGTTTACTGGGTACACTGAAGGTTCTGTTTCACCCCGAAGAGTAGAAGATTAAGTTATAGAACAAACTATTAGCACTAACACATCTTCAGGACCAAACTATTTTCACCTCACTCTTATAAGAGATAACTCACTTAAATATAAAGTCTCTTGCTAAAAACTCCTATGGCAGGTGGCTGTGGCAAATGTCAGTTTTTAAGGCAGGCATTAAGGGATCTGAGAAAACTTTAAACCTATAAATCCAATGTGAATTATGAAGCAAAAGGCCAAAAAAGCCACCAACCAACAAAACCCACACCAAACCAAAACCCAGTATTAGCAAACACGTAAATAAATAGGAGATATTGGGAGCAGTTGGCAGAGATTTTGTGCAGAGATTCCTGCCATGCACATCTAGTGGCTTTATTTAGTGAAGTCAAACATATAAAAGGGATATTCTGTTCATATAATTACTCGGATTTCCAGAGGCCTTCGAGAATGTCCCTGATTAGGAGCTTTTGAAACTAAGCTGTCATTAGATAAAAAGGAATTCACCTCACAAAGCTCAGAGAGAAATGAAATTCAAGTAGATGCTAAGTGATGTACCGGGGAAAACCAACCCCAAGAACATGTCTGTTAGCAAAAGGAGCAAGTTCACAATACCCCTGCAAAAACATCAGCTCCATTTTCAGTACTGATCAAAGAGTCAAAAGGTCCTGGACACAACAATGCGGGGGCAATCTACCTAAGAATAGAAAACAAAAGGAGCTGCTGCTCTCTCTGTAGGTCCCCAAGACACAAATTGCTGAAAGACTATGCTAGGAAAATAACACTATATGCTTACAAGAATATTACTGTTCCCTACATTATTTGTCACTGCCTGCTTTTGGAAGCAGGATACTGGACTCAGCTCTGACACAGTCATTCTTACAAGTCCAATATTGTTAGAATTGTCAAGTTAGAGATTGTCACAGGAATGCATCAGAAAGTGAAAATTCTCCAGGCAGTTTCTCAAGAAGCCCCCACAATGCAAATCAGTTAAAGAGGAGAAAGTATTCTGGGTCCCCAAATCCAGTTACAAGAGGACTTTAAACCATGAGAAACCAGTGTCCTGATATTCAGTTTTTCCATGTTCAGTCAAATAGTAATTTGTGTCCGGCTTTGGTAAACAGTAGTAGGGAATAAAACCCAGTTCCATCATCAATTTGTATTCCTGTAGGAAACCACCCAAGGTCATCAAAGTCAGTTGATCTATTTAATTCAGAGGGGTAACTCAGGGGTATAAAGAGGCACATTCTCGTTGTATGTACAGTAGCATTCTCCCTAAACCCAAATTAAACTGGAGTACATGCAGAGCTGAACCAGTATTTCTGCATTAGCAGTCTGGCTCAGAATCAGTTTGACTGTTTAGTGCTAATCCCAGATCATCTCTACTTGCTCTGTGCTGTTCCTAAGTGAGAGTCCTGTTCTGAAGAACTCCCACACTCCTGGAAGCCCAGGTTTTGACCAGACTCACAGCCCACAACAGAGAGGAGCTGGGCATTCACTAAAGGAGCAGACTTCCTCCAAACCTGGATTTATAGATAGTAAGGCCAGAAGTGGCTGCTGTGATCACATCAGACATGCTATACAACATGAGATTGACTCAGGAAGATACGCTATAAATTACATATTTTAATCAAATATCAAATACTTGTATTGCATTTTTAATTAAAAAAAAAGAAATTCATATTCTTTGTTTGATGCAGTGAAATAATCAGATTGTATTGGTTTCTCAAAAAAGCATGTCAGAAGACCTCTGAGTGAACATAAAGTGTTTGTCAGGGGAGTCACAATAAAGGACCTATGGAAAGATGTAGTTGTAGTCTTAGAGCTCAGAACAGGGAAAAGCACCAAGGGGATTAACCATCTATCTGCCATCAGGCACAAGACTTCTCAGGACACCAGACACCAGAAATGCTCTTGTCAAAGAGCTGCACAGAGGACATATGGATCTAAGAACACACCTTTAGGAAGTCACAGCAATACTTATTTGCCTGGATTGAGAACAAGGCAGTTAAGGAAACAAATAAAGCCAGTGTTTTCCAGCAGCTCTTCTGTCCCACTTACAACTAAGCCCCAAAGGAGAAAGGCCAGAATATCCCTGCTTAAATAATAATAGCCAAACTAAAGACTTATTTTTCGAAAGAGGGGCTCCCTGTGTGAGCTTGTGTAGTACTTCTAAACCTCACAGCTCAGTGGGCAGTAGGGAAGAGCATGATGCTCCTGGAAGCAAAATTCAACAGCCAGCTCGGTTATGCCAATTCATTCATGCAAATGCAGAGTTTGTTCACATGCCCCTCCCAAAGCATTACAATTCAATAAGCTGTACAAATTAACTTGCTATGCTATTTGCAGTCACCATCCTGAGCTGGCAAACAGGCATAAGAGCTACAACAGGAGTAGAGTGGTACTTCACCTGGACTGACAGAGGGCATGGGATGTTCCTAGCACATAGAAACCAACGAGAACCCCCAGCCTAGACAAGCAACAGCTGACTTTGGATTTACGGTATTATATCCAGAGAAGAACTTTAATTTCTTTGCTTAGCAACATCAGAAGAACATTAACAGCTTCAGTGAGGAGGTGGACTGCTTTGAGCTCTATCAATGCCCTCCTGCTTCTAACAAGCATATTGGGAATGTGTGTTTGTGGCATTTCTGAAAGTTAAACTAAACAGATTTTTTACATTAGCCACAATATAAAGTTCACTCACATGGTTCATGTAAATACAACTATTAGGCAAAAATAACTGAAAAAGAGGGATTTGATCTCACCTGACAGAACTTCAGAGTTGCACAGATATACCTCATGACTCCTGCTTATACAACGTAATAACAACGGGAGGAATTTAATTACCAAAGATCTGATATGCAAAATGCATGTACTTGATGCTGATTCAAACAGAACAATTATTAGGCCAGACATGCTCACACAGCTGGAGGAAAGCTATTGCAGCTACACCCACTAGCCTGATTCGAATTGGGGAAGGGCTGGGAGAATGGAAAGAGAAAGTTGTGCTGAACAATGAATGCTGGAGAAGATGTCCTACAAATTCATCCTATGATAAACAATAAATGCTGCAGAAGATGTCCTGCAAGTTCATCCTATGAAAATTCCCTTCAAACATGTCACCCAAATGAAGTAAAAGAATTGTGGGTGACTGGCTTGTGAAGAACCATAAGCAAACCCCTAAACAATAGTGACTTCGTGGGTGGGTTTTGCACTGAGATCCCAAGTTAAATCTTAACTTAAAGTTGTTGGGGAATATTCAATCTCAAGTCCTTGCAAATCCAAAACAGAAATAGATTCCTGTTTATTTGCTGGGTGTTTCTGAAAGTAGTAGATAGTTTGAAAACACCAAAGAACACCAAACAAACAAACCTCCCCACACTTCTGCAAAGAACTGGTAGGCCTAAAAAGCACTGCTATAAAACTGTTTGTACAGCATTGTACACCACTGGATATTCCGATGTTCAACAACAGATAAGAAACATTCTGGCTTAGAACAAGGAATTCCTCCTAAAAATAAAGACAGTTGTACTAGTTGCACTACTCCAGGTCTCAAGATTGATAATGCACATGCCTTTTTTGTTGTTGTTGTTCCCTCCAAAACAAGCTGCTTGCAAAAAACAGACCCAAATGAAAAAGCAGAAATTGGCTTCATCATATGTAAAGGTGAATTTGAATGAAAGGGCCATCACAACCAGTCCTATAACCCATAAAAACAGTGTGTCCATGCTGTTGCAGGTGTGAACCTCTCAAATCAAAACCAGATTCTCAGAGAGGGAGGTTGATAAGAGATTAGTAAGCAACTGGAATATGTTTCTAAAAAGCAAGGCCACTCTGGAATAATGTATGAGAATACTTCTGAACACAGAGAAAAATTTGTTATAGTGGGGAAGTCTAAGGTTTGTTCATTAATATAAAGGGAGGCAAAACCAATGGACTGAGGGTACCAGTGTACTCTGCTTTACCAGGATTCCAAAGGCATATCATGGTTGCATGCCCTTGGAATATTTAGGAGTTACAAAACTAAAATGACAAATTCAAGGAAAATTAAAATGGCAGAAACAAGTGAATTGATGCAGCTTGTACTGCAGGAGAGGTCTCTTCAGCTGTGTCTCATTGGGATGGAAACAAGGGTGAGTATGGATCACTTAACAAAGGGCCACAGGCTTTGCAGAGTCATGATAACCATCCCCAGCTCCTCTGACTGCTTTCTGGCAAAACTCAATGTCTTTCTTTGAAGCTGTGCGGGAATACTTGTTCTTTCTTCTGCAGTTACTGTGATTACCTATTTGTTGGTGTTTGATTTGTTTTTGTTAATTCATTAATAACATCAGTCCAGAAAATACAGTGTTGTTGGAACTGTTACAATTCCTCTGGCCTTACCCTGCCTTTCTTAATGATACTCAAAATGCAGTGACAGAGAAGGAAACCCGCATCAAGTCAAACAAGCAAGCAATTAGAAACAAGCTTGCCATTGGCAGCTGTTTGAGGGGAGAAAACAAACCCATAAACAAAGCAACAACAAAACCCCACGATTTTCTTCACATCCAAGCTTTCAGAGGCAACGTAGGTACTGACCTGTATTTTTTTCCTACTCAGTAACTTTCCCTTACAGATGCGGTGCTGTAGGAATCAGACACTGTAGGTTGCACCACTTCCACAGTAGAAGGAATTTAACATAGGGAGCTACTTTAACATCTCATGTTCTATATTATACATTTACAAAGAAGTATTCACTGAGATCTAAATGTTTATTCTGTTCAAGTGCTGTAGAGAAGAATCAAAAACTATCACCCAAGGACCTGGGCCATTAACACATATCTGTGTTTGGCAGAATTAATAGGCAGCATTCTAACCCAATCTAAACAAGGAGTCTAATTTTTCCCAAACTCAGCCACTGGCAGAGCATTAACAGGAACTGGAAAATGAAATAACATTCCTAGTCCACCCTTATTTTCCAGTGAAACAATAAGGGGATGTACTCAATAGCTTATTAAGTGTTTCAGTGCTTGTTCGGTGTTAAGCACCTACCACTGGCTGGGCAGGGAGACAAACAGGGAGGACACTGGTCCCACAAGGCTGGCATGAGGGAGTAGCAAAGGTGGCTACTGCAGGGGGCAAGAGGAGCCAAGGAGGTGAGAGTAAGGCAGATGAGGCAGTGGTATCAACTACAAGAATGATAGTAAGGAAGGAGAGCAGAGCAGGACCAGCAGCAGCAAGGGTGAGCCCTTGACCAACAGCCATCTGCAGCCAAGGTGAAGGTCCAAGGGCAAAGCAGGCAGCCAGCAGAGCAGACATGGCATCAGACAAAGGTCATCTCTTATGCTTGAAATAAGCTCCTAAGGCATGGCATAGAGGGCCCAGGTGGAACTTCTCCCCACGTGGCTGTTTCCCAGCAGCCTGATGTGGGTTACACAGGTGCAGCACATCAGGGCTGAGCCAACCTCCTGAGGAGGGAGGCTGCAGAGCTAGGGGGGCACTTAACCCCTCACAGCTACTGTCACCAGCCCATTTGTCCAAGTGATCACAAACAGCTGAGGTCCTAACCCACCCTCTTGGAACAGCAGGACATCCTCCAGGATAGTGATGCTGATAGATTAGAAGAAATTATCAACAGAGGCAGGAAAAATTAAATCTGCTGCTTGGACTGCACTGTTAGAAATGATCTCAAGGGTCTGGCTGGAAAAAAAAGTGAAATTCAGCAGATTAGCCAGCAATACTGGGTGGGGGGGGAGGTGCATGGAAAGCACTGTGGCCTTCCTCTGGTCTGAAAGGTATCACCTAGTCAGTCTTGCTACCCTTGCAGTTTCTTATTCTATTATTACCATAACTTTTGAGAATAATAATTCCTTGTAGTTCAAGAGAATTTATATTATCTGTGTTGCCAGGATTGCAACTGTTTTTAAGTGGAATCCAGAGCTACTTATTTAGTTCCATCACTGAGTGCCAGAATAGTGCAGGCTAATACTGTGGGTGGGGAGATTGAGGTTTGGCCCTGGAACCCTACTGCTGTCAACTGCTGAATCCCAGCCTGTGCATGATACCTCAAAGGAGGTATCCCAGAAATTAGACAATGCTGGTAAAACTCTTTGGGTGTTAAATAAGTTACTTGCCTAAGAGCCAGAGCAGTGTGCGGGGGAGCTGGGAGGGGTTGAGGGTGTCCAGGACACTGTGTGTTCAGAGTTTGGCAGAGGATGTGACACAGGGAGGTGTGTATGAGAATGTGGATTTGGTAGGAATTTGCTTGGATGTTATTTCAGTCTGTTGGCTTGCTTCAGCACAGAGGGTGTTCCTGGCAGTAAGCTGACAAAGAATTGGGTATTTTACAAGCAATGTAACAGCAGGCTGAGGGTGAGAATGAAGATGCTGTGCCTTGGAGTGAAGTCAGGTTGGGGATTTACTGGGTGCAAGGAGTTACAGTCCAAAGATGGCTACTGAGTGTTTGCTGGGAGGCAAAAGGGTGTTGTAGACCTGCATGGTAACGTGGGAGATGTACTCACATGAGCTGTACCTGTACTGTGGAAATAGTGCCAGGTGGGGAATGAGCTGCTTGGTAGGACCACTAGTGCTAAATGGGTATTTGGAGTCAAGACCCAAATTCCTGTATTTTGTGCATATACTCATTTTTTGTTGGGCTGCAAAGCTGGGGGGATTCATGAAGTGAACAAGGAACTATAACCTACACGTGGAACTCTTTGATTAGTTTCACATGGGCAACTCTAAGTGAACACAGAGGGCCAAGTGGGAAAAAGGCGAAGCTCTGGCAGGGAGTTCTCCAGAGGGCAAAACACAGAAGCAGTGAGGGGGCTGCCCAGTGGTGCTGGCAGTGTTGCAACACAGGATCTACAAGTCTGTGAAATGGCCTTGGTGCTCACATACGAAGTAAAACAAGTTAACTCCATAAAAAAATCCCGCCTGTGTCCATGTCTTGGTCATACCTGCCCTCAACCTGCACATCCACTGCTGTGCTATACGTGGGGTCTCCAGCAGGAACACTTGTGACAGACTTCTGTCCACAGAGGAGCGTACGGGAGGCTGGCGGTGTCCTGAGGGGTTTGTGCGCTCCGCAGTTCCTGCGCCAGCTCTTCCAAGAGCTGCCAGGCCCCGCAGCTCCCCCGACTCGCATCGTGCCGGCGGAGGGGACCGGTGTATCAGCCAGCTGCCGAGGTATTGACAGGCCTGGCCGCAGGTTCCAGCACGGCCTGAGGGCAGAGGCGGGGCCGCTTCCTCAGCCCGAGCGGAGGCGCTCGCCATGACAGGGGCGGGACGCGGCGTCTGCTCCCGGCCGCCGTGAGGGGCAAAGCCGAGGCGCGGCGGAGCGGGGGTGTGCGGGCGGAGTGTGAGGCGATGGTGCGTGAGGCGGTGTGCGGGGCCACAGCCGGGGAGCTGCGTGAGGCGACACGCGCGAGGCGCTCGCGGGGCCCACCGTGGACACCGAGGCGGCGCGCGCCTCTCCCGCCCTCCTGCACGCGGCCCCCGCTGCTCGGCCGGGCGCCGCTAGAGGGCGTCGGCGCCCCCCCCCGCCCCGCTGCGGGCGCGCATGCGCGGCGCGGGCGGCGGCGATGGCCCCGCAGTGACGGCCGGATCTAACGGCGCCACCGCGGAGCGCGCGCGGCCCGCCCGGCCCTGCCCGCGCGCCCACCGGCCCCGCGCAGGAGGCGGCGGCGCCGCCGCTGTGATGCGGCCGCGGTGAGCCCCGGGTGCCTCCGCCGCCCTCCCGCCGCATCGGGAAGCGCGGCCCCGCCGCCGCCCCGCGCCCGTCCGCGGATCCTGCCTGCGGCCGCCGCCATGCCGAGCCGCCGCTGAGGGAGGCGCCGACAGCAGCAGGGGCCCCGCGGCGGGACGGGCATGGCCCGCAGGGACCTGCAGTAGCGCCGCCGCCGCCCGGGCCGAGCTACCGCTCGGAGCGAGGCCTCCCCCGCGGGAGGCGGAGGAGGAGCCGGCGCGGCCCCCTCTGGCAGGGCCGCCGCGGCCTCCGCGCTGCCGCCGCCGCTGCCGCGCGGCTCCAGGTGGCCCCGGACCAAGGTGACACCCGGCCGGCCCCCGCCCCGGGGCCACCTGCCCCCGCGGCCCGCGCAGACCTTCTTCGCACCGCGCAGCCGGCGGCGAGCGAGCGGCGGCGATGAACCCGGTGAATGCCACTGCTCTCTACGTGTCCGCGAGCCGCCTGGTGCTCAACTACGACCCGGCGGACCCCCAGTCCTTTTCCGAGATTAACAAGCTCCTGCCCTACTTCAGGCAGTCCCTCTCCTGCTGCGTGTGCGGTGAGGATCTTTCTTTTGTTCCTGCACAATGAGCCTCCCCGGGGCTCCCGCACGGCCCTGGGCCCGCACCGGGGCTGGCCCGGCCTCGCCTCGCCTCGCCCGGCCCGGGGCAGCTCCCAGGAAAGTTTGCCGGGCCCGGAGCCCCGGTGCCGCGGCCGCCGGGGGGGCGGCTCGGCGCTCGGGAGAGGAGGAGTGGGACCAGCCCGGGCTAAACCCGCCCCCGGCGCGGGGCAGCGGCGGGCAGGGCCGGTCACAAGGGCAGGGAGGCGGCAGGGGCTGTGTCTCAACAGCCGTGCACACTGCGAAGGCGATGGTGGCATGGAGAGTGTTTTCCCCAAAATGCAGTGCTGTGTTACGGTCAGTGCCTCGTCAAGGGTACGGCAGTTGTTAGTGGTTATTGGAATACCCTGTTGTAGTGGCGTTAATCGCTTTAAACAAGCGATGACTAAGAGCTAGTATGGTAGAAGATACTCAAAACAATATACAGACCATGTAGGCAGGGGAAAAGGAACTTCGCACTTTTTTTTTCCCCTCCTTGAAATGTAAACAATAAGTAATTCCGATTGAAAGCCAGGAATTTTGAGCTGACAGAAACAATAATTGATTTTTGGTTTTTTGGTGCCTAGCAGATAATTGTTCTGTAACAGTAATTACCATAAAAAGTAAACAGGCTGGAAGTCTGCTAGGCTTTCTCCACTCCCATCCCCCAAAACAGTGTTGTGTGTGCTGTGGGCAAAGGCAGTATCCGGAATTTCGGTCTTACGATCTGGGAAATACTGGGAAGGAATTGCTTTCTGCTGTGTTAAGGAGTGGGGGCATGTGTCCGTTCCTGGGAGGAAGCTCTGGAATAAGCTGTCAAGTTTCCTTGAACTTCCCTTTGAAGCCTTGGTCAGTGTCGGGAGGGTGCTCTGAGCTGTTAGACCTCTTGGTTGTTAATTTTTTTTAATTCTGCTTTTTTCTCCCTCTGGTAGTTTTAAGTCCTGCCCTGTTTGTGTTTGTATTTTCCTGACCGTGGGTTTATGCCCACTGTTTTTGCCTGTGTTTGTCGGTATTGATGATTGTGTTATGCTAAATTTGAATTGAATCACTGGGGTTTAGAAAGTTAAATACTTTATTTATTTACGGGATCAGTATTTAACTGTCGAGAGGGCTAAAGTAGCGTTAGATGCTTCCTATCCTCTCGCTGTTGGCTCCTCCCACTTAAAGTCTTAGAAAATAGAGATCTGTTTGCATTGGGAAGGAGGGAGCCCGTTCCCAGGATCTCTGCGTCGTCATTTCCTGAAGTAATTTGTCGTAAGGATTTTTCCTTATGGAGCCCTGATGCCAGTATTGATGCACTTCTGCTTTTTATTTCTTATCACCTTAGGTCCAGTTAACTCCAACCCCGGCTGTGCTTTCTTCTCATGAATTCTTCCTGCTTTTGGTCATCACCAGACTACTTTTGCCAAAAAACATGCAAATATTCTTCTGATTTTTTTTAAAATAAGATATTTGCATAAGGACTGTGTGTTTCCAATTGCTGTGCTCTCTGGCCTCTCCACTTTAAGTCTGGTCTTCAAAAATGTGTTCTTTGTTCTCCTTGCCTTGCCTTTTTCCCTTCTTGGCCTTTTGCAATCTTGATTTTACACTCTGTACAGTTGAAATTGTCTATGTTTAATTTGTCCCTGCCCAAATTCCTGAGTTGTCTTTTTTTCCTTTCTTCAGCTTTTCTTGCTTGCCTTTTCTGTCACCCTCAGTTTGGTAGAGCAAACCACGTTTTTAGTTTCTTGCTTCTATTTCCTTGTGCCTCCATGAATATTCCTATTCACAAACTACCTCTTGATGGTTCTACTTTCTCTCTTGACCCTTTATTTTCTTTGAATGTTAAAGTTATTCCTTTGGTTTATATTTTTTTCTTCTGTGGCCAGCTTTCAGATAACTGCAGCTGTTGTTTATTTCAAGTATTTTGCTTATAGCTGATTAACCAGTGTTATCTCTGCCTCCTGGGCTCCTGTTTGTGGTGTGGCAGTATCCAGAGGCCTCAGTAAATTCCACACGCTCTGTGAAGCCATGCAGTAAAACAGAGTTATTCAGGTGTCTGTTTTGGGCCTGAAGTGGGCATGGGGAAGTGGGCCTACCCCACACAGAACTGCCCACTCTGGTGTTCCCAGTGTCACAAATCTGCAGCTCAGACTGGTAAAGGCCTATCCATCTTTTTCTCATTTGCTTTTTGTGTTCCTTTTCTCCTAGTGCTAAGAGCTGTTACACCTTTTCCACCTTCTGCAAATTTAAGGTCATTAAACCCCGTACAACCATTAAAGCAATTTTAACTTCGGTGTTTTAAAGGGTAAAGTTAAGTACTGAAGTAAAGGTTACACTGAGAGATCATGTCAGTGGGTGCTGTGACCACCCAAAACTCTGACAGAATCCCAGAATGTTCTGAGTTGGAAGGGACCCTCAAGGGCCATGGAGTCCAGCTATTAGTGAATGGCCTGTAGAAGGACTGAACCCAGCATCTTGGTGTTCTCAGCACCCTGCTCTGACCAGCTGAGCTCACTGTGCAGTGTGGCTTTGGGCTGGGTTTTTTGTTTTAATACTTGAAAGCTTTTCAGATGCTCATTCCTTTTTGCCGTGCTTGTCTATTTAGACCATGAGATCCAAATATGTGGCTCTGGGTCCATGTACACGGAACTTGGAGTGTCTGGTACTTTCCTTGCACAGATCTTTGTAAAGTACTGACTGCAAAGGTTTAAAACTGTGCTTCATTGGAGAAATGCTGCATGAAGTATCGGTAGCGGTTAAATCCTCAAGTGTTGGACTTCTAGGAATTCCCTTGGGACGTTACTCCCCAAATTAGTGCTCCTAATGTCATCAGCCTTTGCTCAGTGTGTAATCTTTCTTGAGTGCGTTCTGTAATGTTTTGTTATGCTGTAGGTATTGATTCCGTGGTCAAGATTGTCCCTTTAATTTTATGGAATTGTTTTTAGGAGAAATGAGTGCCAGCTGTATAAATCAACTAACATTCCTGGGCTTCCACTGTGCTCTCAATGCACAAGGCATAAGCCAGCTCATTTCCTTGTGATCCCATAGTCTTTTACACCAGCTCACATAGCAGGGGGGTGGCAGAAGTTTTTGGACCCACATAATTTTGAAATTCTAATAAAAGCTCTGATTTCAGATTCAGATTAGCACACATGGAGTTGCAGCAGTAGAAAGCCAAAATGTAAATACAGTATGTCAGTGTATGTCAGCTGAATCAGTTCTGGGTGGATTCAAGGTCTCCCTCTTGCCTCATGATGGGTGATAAGGGCTCAGTTCTGTAGCTGGAACGGCTGTGTGTGTATTTCTAGGATTCAAATGTGATCATGTGGCAGTTTCCTGGACAGTAATGTAGGTAATACATCATCCTTTTACAGGGATGTATAAGACAGTATTTCCTAGAGCTTTTAAAACTTAAAAATAACTGTTCCCGAGTGTGCATTAGGCAGAAGGGCTGTGCCTTGTGTGTTTTGAGGATGTGAAATACAAGTTTCAGCCTCTGGAATAAAGTGATAATTATTATTAAATTGCATGTTAATACCACATTTAGTTTAAAAGTAGCATAGTAGAATTTTTGCAACAAACTTGTATGTTTTAAAAGTGCTGTCTGTTGGGATAAACATCTTAGTAGTGCCTTTCTCTGGTTCAGATACCATGTAGGTAACTGCAAATCATTGGCCTTTTCAGCATTAACAGCCTTCTCTGAAATTTGGTTAAAATTCTTGTAGGAAACACGATTGCCAGTCAGATCAGCTTAGCTTCTTATCCAGAGAAAACACTATCCTGGAATCTCTGAAAGATATTTCAAAGATGTGTGAAAGTTACTGCTGGTTGAGAATGAGAGAGTGCTTGGAAGCTGGCAGGGCTGCAGGATGATGTTTTGTGTTTGGCCAGGAACCCAGCTTGTGCTGGGAAATACCGGATGAGAACACAGTTCTGGTCTTAAACATCCTGTAATCCCAGTAAGGGATGTGAGAGAACATGTGGTTTTAGGGGGATTAGGGGTGGGGAGGAACAAAGAAACCCATGCCAGCACTGGCTGGTACCTCACAGAGCCCTATCCAGTGTTCTGAGGCAGCTCTTGATAATTTCAGCCAGGGGTTTGAAGGCTCAGTGGTGCAGTAGCATGGTGGCAGCAACTCCCAAGCATGGGGAATGGCATGGATTGCAAAAAAACCCCAAAAAAACTGTTGACTTTTTGTTTTCCTAGATAAAGATTAGTGTAAGGATATTTCCCTCCTGCTCTTGAGTAAAAGCAGTAGCCTGCTTTTGAGAGTTTTATACTACCAAAGCAAGCTGAATGCAGTGTATAATATAATTACATATTATAATCAGTTATACTTAGCACTAGATCTGGAATGTCCCCATACTTGGTGGTATACACTTGTGCAAAATTTTCCACTTTTGTGCCATTTTGTCCATGTGAAGGCTTCTCCTCCTCTTCCTTGCCCCTCTCTGAGCTAATTCTCCTTTGCTTCTGCAGTTCCTGTGTCCCTCAATCCCCTCCCCTCACCAGCAGCTCTTGGGCTAGGTTCCAGTTTGCACGCAGAGCTCAGTGCTGTGGGCTGCACTCTGTCCCTGGGAAATGGTGTGAACTGGGCCTGGACAGTTGGACTGAACTTCCCTCAGAGGAGGGGAGATACTTGAGTGATACCTAAACAGTTGGAAACTTCCTAGAAAATTCAGTTTCCTGGCACAGACATGGAAGAAGGGAGAAGAAACAAATTCCCACTACGATAAAACTTAATTATATGAATGATATGGGAGTTTGTGTTTGGGATGTGAGCCATGGCTGAGTTGAGCCATGAGAGTTTTAGAGCGAAAAGCATATTTAAGTTTGGTGATGGAAATGTTTGACCTAGAACTCCTTCCATGTCCAATCTCCCTAGACTGAGGAGAGTGAAGGCTGATTCATGATCCGTGCTGCCAGATCAGTTGCCTTTTATGTTTGAAAATTGGTCTGTCTCTGTGGGGATTTTTAGGTATTTTTTCATTGACATTTTCTTCTTTCCTCTGTTTTCAATGATGAGAAATAGTGTAAATAAAACTACTGGTAGTTTTTAAAAGTATGTTATTTTCCCCTTAAAATTACATGAATGGTTGCCAAAATACTTCTGAATTTGTGAAAAATGTGCAAAATAATCAGAATCTCTGCAACAACCATCAGGGAGCATGGACTAGATGACTAAGTACCTGTCAGATACCTTCTGGGCAGGTATTCTGTTTGTGCTTGGTTTGGGGAACAGTTGTCTATAAAATGTCCACTCTCACATCTCTGCATACACCAGTTTTTACTGAAGAACATGTTGGGTGATTTCCTCTTAAAGTCTCCCTACTCAACTTCACTGTTGCCTTTTCCTGTTTTTAAATCCTGTGTGTGACTCCTGGGAGAGCTGTGTTGTCAAGGTTGTCTGCATTGTGCTGCAGAAGTTTTGATAAGATAAAGTTCTGCCAATAGAATTTAAATTGGTTTCTAAACTAAAAATACTCCGCCGCCTTAGAAGAAAATTGAGTGGGAAGAGAAGTAGCTCTGGTGTCCTCGGTGGCAGCTGGTTGACAGTGGCTTCCAAAGGGGGTTGCTGTGTTGTCTTGTGCTGGGATTGGAGAGGAGCGTTCCTGCTTGAGGAGCTGGGAGATGATGGATGGATTTGGTGGTGCCTGAGGGTGTTGATTAAAACGATTCTCGAGTGTTTAAAGAGGAGTTAATGTGTTGCCGAGAGGCATCTTTATTGGGATAGCTGAGCTGTCCTGGTTCGCGGGCACGGAGCTCTCCAGCACAGGTTCGTCTGCCTGTCGAACGCTTTGAAAGTCTGCCTGTCGAAAGTTTGAACTTCAACACCTAGTTTGTTAAAAATACATTTAGACTTTTTCCTGTCAGGGATTTTGTAAACACAAAGACCTTCAACAGAACTATAACTTTGACACAGGACTTAGTAATGTTGTTTCTTATGTGGGGGGTGGACTCAGAGAACAAGGCAGTCCCTTCTGCACTTAAATGCAATTTGTTGTCAGTTTTTTTCCTTGAACTTTAGCTAAAGAGGTTGACTGTATTTCTCTGAATATGAAGAAAAATAGTCCAACTGTCTTTTAATCATGGTTAAATTGGATTCCCATGGTGTTCAGGCAGAAATAGTGCAGTTTTTATTTTTCCAAAGAGTTGTACAAACATTAATTCATTAGTTACAACCATCCCTCTATGAGGGTAATAATGTCTTTAGCTAATATTTCATAGTTATTTGCTGGTGGAAATTGCTCAGAAATACTCAGTAACCGGCACAACGTTTTCTCTGATAAAAGCTTGAAATAAGTATTTTTTGTTGATTTGTTTTTTGGGCTCTTTTTAGTGCTTTTTTTGTATTCCCCATGTATCCATTTCACCCAGTGAGGAATCGATGAGTTCTTGTGGATATCTTTGGTCAAATTCTGGTGGCGTGGTTGTGGTGATCTAAGGACAGGGTGGTGTTTGCAGGAAGAGATCATTTCACTTGGTTCACAGGGAAACTCTTACTGTTTCCCAGAAAGAGTTGTGTGCTGAGAGTCTTGGGAAACTTTTGTTTATTTCTACCTTTTGGCTGAATAGAACAATACCTGTCTACAGAAGCTGTTCTCAAAGGCCATGGAAGGCTCACACAGCTATAGTGTTGTGAACTGCTCTTCCTCCACGCCATGTTCTGTAGCTGTGGGTTCAGAGCTCTGCCCTTGGGATATTGCAAAGGTGTATTCTTGTCTCAGCCAGGAGCACGGCCGCTGCACACACGGATGTGTTTGGGGAACATGCTTTGGGAATGCTGTGCAGTGGGTGGGATACCTAGGTCACAGGGGATCCAGCAGATTTTGGTGAGAGGAGCTGCCAAACATTTTTCTACCTGGGACAACTGCCAGGGCAGGGGTAGGACAGACATCAGTCTGGGGAGTCTGGCTCCTGACTTTGGTGCAGTATTGGTGAAATGCATCAAATGCACCATTGTCCAGCCCACCACGAGTGTAGGTCTGGAAGTGGGGGGTGTTAGGTTAGGGCTTGGGATCTGTGAGAACTTTCCCTGCTGTTGTGTCCTTGGCATCTGGCTCTTGTGTTAACCTCTGTGAGTCTGAATGTGTTCAGCTATCTTCTAGGAAGTACCCAGATTCCCCACCCATATAAAACAGATCCCACACATTTGTTGTATTCCTCTGCAGATGGCTGACAGACCTTTTCGCTGCTCATCATATGCCTGCCTGTCTGTCGTCAGATAGTTTTGCAAATAGTGCTTTTAGGGGGTTTATCCAACTAAGAAATGCTACTTCTGTGAGGGTATTTTCTGTTGTGTTTTGCTGTGAAGTCTTATTGAGCTGCTTATTGTTCAGTGGGCTCCAGGTGATCATTTCTTGACTGAGAAGATGCTGTTGAGGATGGCAGGGGAGCAGTTCAGGGAAGATGGTGGGGAGAGCAGGGCTTTTCCTTCCCGGTGTGCTGCAGCTGAAGCTCTGGAGCTGCAGGGAGAGGGGTGGCTGAGCACAGAACCCTGTGCAGTGCTGTCACAGTCAGTGAGAACCAGCTCCCATCCTTCAGGAACTCCTGAGTTCTGAAACTTGGACATGGCAAATTGTTGGAGCTTACTGGCTGTTGGTAATTATTTCAGTAGAAATAATCAGATGATGTTTAATCCTGAAATGAAAAGGCTGACAGTGTAGCAGTGCATCTGTCAAAGCTCCACCTGTGGATATGACTTTGGGATCCTTGGCACGTAGAAGTTGTGTGTGCCTCAGATGGGTACAGCTTCCTGTTCCTCAGAGCATGCTGGAGGTTCAGCATTTCTGTTTCTGTAATCCCAATTTCAAAATGAAATCGTAGTCTCCATGCTGTTTGATGGGCACAGATCGGTGGGTGGGCTCCCTTGCTGCTCCCTCCCCTGTGTCCCATGGATGCCAGCGTGGCTGGGCTGGCCAGCCGCCGGTGCTGGCTGAGCAGCACAGAACCAGGGCGCTTCTGGTGACCCCAGGGCAGCCGAGATCAAAGACTTCTGGCTGACACATGGTGGTGACTCATTGAATTCTATTTGTAAAAAAATTTGGTGGATTTTTTCCTATTTTACTTCATGAAATTAAGATTTAATAATGACGTAATTCTTAAGACTTCGGGCTGTTGGAAAAGGCAAGATAATTATGTTCCAGTAGCATTTCTGTGGACCCTAAATTAGTTGTGTTTAGCCTTTTCCTGCCTTTGCTGAGCATAGGTAAGAGTGGCTGGAGGTACCTGTCCAAGCCTTTCTTCCCCGTGAATTTTATTCATTTGGAGCACATTTGCTGGGTATAGACACTTAACAATTGCTTTGATCACCAATTCTTCTCCTCCCTTTGGTCTCAGAGACAGAATTTGCAGCTGCTTCCCCTGTCCCTGCATCTGTGAAATAATGCTTATTAAGGACCACAGTAGGAAGTATTCTTTATGGTTTAAGTGACCTCGCTCCTGGGACAGCCTTTCCAGGAGAGCTGGGATGTTTGGTAAATAATACATTAAAAGCTTTTCCTCTGTATATGCTCCTCATTAATTGTAAGTGCAAATATTAATGTAGATGGTTTGTCAACTTTCCTGAAATCAGTATAGTAAGAGCTGATGTGGTGGGAAAGTCTCGTGTTGGAGGCTTTGTAAGGACATGATTTTGCTTTTGGTGTATTGATAAACCCATTGCAGAAGAGGGTGTGAAAAGACAGGGCAGGGGTTCAGTAACACCAGGCTACAGAGGGCTGTAAAACTGAGGGTCTGCAGTGAGTAATTGTGGAAGGGTCTAGCACAGGTGAATGGCTGCACAATAAAATGAAAAAATACATTTTAGCTTAGAGAAATACTATATTATAAACATGGGAAAATATTAACTTCTCAAGGCCCATCATGTTAATATCCTGCAGTTCTATATAAATGTTTAAATTTCTAGAGAGGATTTGCACTGATGGCCACCAGGCAAAAGTGAGATCTTGGCCTTGCAGTGCAAAACCTCCAGGTTCCAAAGGAGCTCAGGTGCTGTTTGTGGGACAGTGCTGCTGACTTAGTGCCCCTCCCTGAGTATTACAAGTAGTGAAACTTAATTTTGTGTGAATTAGCATCTCATGGTTGACTTTTTTTTTAACTTGCCAATACTAAAGCTGAGGAGAGTGATAGTGCCACAGACTCTCTATATAAGAGAGAAATTTGGGAGAATGAATATTCAATGAGATATGAGCTCAAACTGAAAATATTCCCACAGCTCAGACATTCCTAATGTCTCTCCAAGTGTAGGTTGCTTGGCATTTACTGGGAGTAGGACTTGCTCTGTTCTTTCTGTCAGTGAGAGCATGTGAAGTGTTTTGTCTTGTCAGTTCGTCTGGTTTTTCCCTCAAAGCCTCTGGAAATTTAAATTTTTCTGTATCCTCTTTTAGCATTTGTACTTATTCAGGAGTTTGAGCCAAATTTATTTTGGGAGAAATAAAACACACAGTTGGCGATGCCTTTTTTTAAAATCTAATTAGAAGTTAAAGTGGTATCTTGTTTATTCGGTATTTTAGTTCTGCGAAGCATCACAACTCAGCCTTATAGCCCTAAAGAGCCAAGAGAGGCTACAGGTGGATGAGGAGCATGCTCAGCTGCTTTATGTCATTAATTAATTGGGAATTAATTTACACTGGTGGCTTTTTGCCCTGTAAGCACTGTAGTCCCATGAGGTGACTGGACAAGTGTTTGGTGTGTTTGCTCCTGCACTGGTCAGGGCACTGCTCCTGCTGGTCCCCTTGAACTCAAGATCCAGCGGGGCTGGACCATTGCTGGTGATTTCTCTGCAGAAGGACATGACTTCTGGGACGAGCTGGTGGGATTTGAAGCTTTGGTTTCGTTCTCTTCAGGGAACTTTTCTCCCAGAATCAAGTCCCATGTGAGGACCACGATGGCCACCTCTGCCTGTGTTGCTGTTTATATTGTGTCCTTTCAAGGGAACTTGGGGAAAAAACCCAACTTAATAATTGTCCTGCAGGTTGGACTGTGTGACTTCATGTTCCATCTGTTGGCTTTAAATCTCCCTGGCTTCATGTGACAAGTGTTTTCTGTCTCCTCATGGTGGGGTCTTGTCACAGGGTCACAGCAGGGCTCATTCTGTGCCACTGCCTGTGCTACCTGCCAGCCTGCTGAACAACGGTATTTCTCTCAATTTATTAAAAAATACTATGGAATGGCAATCTGAGCACTGACTCTTGGGATTTGGTGCTCCAAACCCAGTTTAAATCAAGCCATACCTACTGAAAGATGGCTCAGATGTAGGGCATGGAGCAGCCCCTTCCCAAAGAGGGCTCAGGAAATGCAGGGAAAAGGGATCAGGAAGTGAGCAAATGAGAGAAAACATCTTTGGTATTTTTGGGTTTTTATCTCACTCTGATTTGATATATGCTCTTTTCTTCCTCTTCCCAAATTGTTTAATTTTACTCACTTGTTGCAGCAGCATGTTTTCGCTTTGGAAAATCTGGGTGGGAATTCCCTGGTGGCTGTAACTCATGCAGCAGAGGCTCCTTCTGGGAGAAAGGTCTGATCAAAGCTGAGAATGTGCTGCTGGGAGGGGAGGGAGTCCTGTTGCTGGGGATAACTGTAGATACTCTGCAATTTAATTTAGGAGATGGAATATCTTTCTGGCCTAGAGCTGCCTGCAAATAGCAAAGCAATCCTGTCACTTTCTGGATATAGGAACTAGTTGGATTGTTTCTGTACAGAATTTAATTTTTCTTGGTTTTTCATATTTTATCCTTAGGTAGTATTTGGGTTGTTCTTAAGGAAAACCAAAACCATTCTTCCAGGTTTTTACAGTTTTGGGGCTCTGCAGACAAAATTTTCCACACTGTCAGTGCTGGGGGTCTAAAGCTTTCTGGGCTGTCAAGTGTGTGTGTGTGTATTCCTTTAGCAGATGATTTTTATTAGTTTTTTATTCTACACAGTAAAATCTCAAAGAAAATCCTTTATTCTGATGACATCAGTAAATGCTAAATGAAAAATAACAGTCTGCTGTGTCTTCCCTTTAGGGGTGGATATTTCATAATTTTTACATTCCTTTTGGAGTTTCCCTCTGCTCTGTTGCCATTTGTTTTTACTAATTCTATTAAAATCTCTGCAGTAGCTTGTCATGGGGGTTTATTATTGCACTTTGGGTAAATTTGTTGAAATCTTTTGTGTTGTGTAAGTTTCCGTGGACAAAACCAAAGGGGAGAAGGAGATTGGTAATATTGTAGTTGAGAATATAGTTCTGAAGGCTGCAGCATACAACAAATCACAGTGTGATGGTTTTCTTCTAGTTTTATTTAATGTTGGTTTAAAACGAGGTTAGCAGCTGTGAGAATTTGTATGGGCTGTTGTTTGGATAGGATGTTTTCTTGTGAATAACTGAACTTCTTGAGGCAATTTTTTTGGATAGTACGAAAAATTCATTCCATAGTGTCCTAGAAACCTGCCTTAAGTCCATTGTAATCTTCCTCTTTCTTTTTCCCGTAGGAAATTTGCTACAAGACCCTATTGCTCCTACCAATTCCAACTGTCAGCATTATGTCTGCAAAACGTGTAAAGGCAAGAAGATGATGATGAAGCCCTCGTGTAGCTGGTGCAAGGACTACGAGCAGTTTGAGGAGAACAAGCAGCTGAGCATCCTGGTGAACTGCTACAAGAAGCTGTGTGAGTACATCACACAGACGCCGCTGGCCCGGGACATCATCCAGGCCGTGGATTGCTCTGCAGACCTGCTGGCTCTGCTCAAGGATGGGGCACCACTCCACGAGGAGACGGAGAGATCCTCGGACGCGGCCCTGGCTCTGTGTCTGACACATTCCCCAGTCCCTTCCACCTCGGAGCTGGCACCGGACGCGCCGGGAGGGTTCACGGCGCTGCCGGAGAGCACCCCTGGCATGGACCTGCGGGGCTCCGTCATCAATGGGCTGCCCTCCTGCAATGGGCTGGCGGTGGAGAAGCTCGGCGTGAGCATCCCCTCTCCCGAGCACGCCAGCGCCATCGACGTGTGCAGCACCGGCGACTACATCAAGACAGAGGACATCCCGGGCAGCCTGCAGCCCGTGTGCGACACGGTGGCCACCAGCGACCTGTGCCCCACGGGCATCGACATCTGTGGCTTCAGCGAGGACATCAAGCCGGGTGGGTCGCTGCTGCTCAGCGTGGAGGAGGTGCTGCGCAGCCTGGAGACAGTGTCCAGCACCGAGGTGTGCGACTCCAACCTGCAGCCCAGCTTGGAGGCAAACATGGCCAACGGCCCCTTCCTGCAGCTCTCCCCCCCTCCCCTCAGTCATAACATTTTCATGTCCACAGATGCTTCTCCTCACGGGCTCTCCTGCACGGCGGCCACGCCCAAGGTGGTGAAGCTGAACAGGAAGCGCTCTCGCTCCGAAAGTGACAGTGAGAAGGTTCAGCCTCTGCCCATCTCCAGCATCATCTGCGGCCCATCGCTGGGAGCTTCGGCTCCTGTGACGGTCAAACAGGAAAATAAAATGTCTTTGCAGCCTATTGCGACTGTACCTAATGGAGGAACTACTCCCAAACTCAGTAAAACTGTGCTCCTGTCTAACAAAAACATGAAAAAGAACTTAGAACATGCCCCTAAGAAATCCCACCCGAAAGCCAAACCAGGGGTGCTGAAAACAAAAGACAAGGCAAAGGAGAAAGTTCCCAGCAGTAATGTTATGCCAGGAAGCCCGACAAAAACTGTGTATAAAAAGCCACAAGAAAAGAAAGGGTGTAAATGTGGTCGTGCCACCCAAAATCCAAGTGTTCTTACATGCCGTGGCCAACGCTGCCCTTGCTACTCTAACCGCAAAGCCTGCCTTGACTGCATATGCCGTGGCTGCCAAAACTCCTACATGGCGAACGGGGAGAAGAAGCTGGAGGCATTTGCAGTGCCAGAAAAGGCCTTGGAGCAGACTCGGCTTACTTTGGGCATTAATGTGACAAGCATTGCGGTGCGCAATGCCAGCACAAGCACCAGTGTAATCAATGTGACAGGGTCACCAGTAACGACGTTTTTAGCTGCCAGTACACACGATGAGAAAAGTTTGGATGAAGCTATAGACATGAGATATGACTGTTGAACCTTTCTTTCTTTTCCCTGCCATCCGTAGGGGAACTGCTACAGGTTTAAGGCAGCTATGGTTCTGTTTAACTTGCTGGAGCTCCTGCGTTTAGATCACTTGTATCAAGTGTTTTTCATTGCTATGTTCTGTGTATTAGTGTCTGGGGAATAGTTGCAGATAATGGAGGAGTTACCCTAAAACTGTTTTTAGTTCTTACAGCACCTCATAGTTGGAGATCGATTGCTGATGTAAATGATTTTATCACAAGATCTTTGACAAGGAGTATATTAACCTCATTGTACTTGCTCATGCTTTGTGCTCAGTCAAAGCTTCAGCTTCAGTGTAGAAAAGTGGCATCCAGATAGTGCATCTCAACTGTGGTAGATGATGGTGTAGAAAATAATTATTGATGGGTTACAGTCACCATGAGTAGGAAATGAGCTGACATTCCTGTGGGAAAGGCAGTACTGAGCTGGAGGATGCAGTCTGGAAAAGGACAGATAGTTGGTGACTGTGAGAATTGGCTGTGTGCTCTACTGAACAGTGTCCAGTAAAAAAAAGATGAATAAATATACTGAGAGAGCTGGCAGGCCAAAAGGCATCTCAGGCTGCAGGTGAGGTTCAGGAGAGTCCGGTGGATGCGAAGGTCTAGCCCCAGCTTGGATGCCCCATCCTGGTAACAAAATCATCCTAGGGATTTCTTTTCCTGACACTTCCACAGGTCACACCCCTGCTCAGTTGCCCCCTGTGTGTGATGAGTCACTGAGGAGCTGGGCTGGGGGAGAACACTACTAGTACCCCACGAAGGCTCAAGTTCTGTTAGCACCATCCTCTCCCTTTCCCGAGTTCCTGCTGTTCTACTGCTGTTGCTTCTAGGGAAGACAAGGGCTTCTGTGGGTTATAGAGAGTCCTTGGCTGACTTCCCCCCCCTCCGGTGCTGATCAGTGCCCGGGATAGAGAGATTCCACAGCACTGATCACCACCCGGGGGTTGTTTGATCACGCTTGTAACAGACCTGGGACCCCTCCCGCGGAGGGGAGTTCCCACTGGGAGGCACCTCCCAGCCAGGGCACAGGATCGAGGGCTGTCAAAGGTCAAATTTTGGGGTGTTTGCTAAACAGAATAAGCTATATATAACTAACTCCACCCTGAACCTATTTCGTTTTTTGCTAAAATGTTGAAAGCAGCTTTTGAAGGTCAGTGCTTTTTAGCCTGGGCTAAAAGGCTTGAAAATGGAAACATAACAAAGTTATTGAGCTTATCTGGAAAAGTGTTACAGTGGAAGAATTCCTGATAGGAATTCAGCTTTGTGCAAAAATGGTTGATTTCAGCGCAATCCTTAAATAAGAGTGCAGGCACAAGAGTTTAGTTGTGCCTTCAGGGCTTCGTTGGGAGCCTGAAAAATTGAGATTGCTTTGTGAAAGCAAAAGTTTCTCCTCTTGGAATGATACAGCACAACCCGAACATGGGCTGACTCGAACACAAACATTACTGTCTGATTTTGAAGGCAATTCCTGTTTCAGCAGCATGTTAAATAGCGTGTGGATTTTTTCGTTCCTTTCCTGCTTCCATCTTCCCTTTTCCTCAGGCAGAGCCCCCGCGGCACTTTCCGGTGCTGGGTGTGCTTTGATTTGGCACAAAGCATGTACAATGACGGTTCCTCACTGAGAAATGAGAAAAACCCTTTGGACACAAATGGCACCTCCTTTTGTTTTGTAGTGTACCATGGTGTCATTTTCTGTGAATGTGGTCAGAGCTTTCTGTTGGTTTTGGTTTGTTTCTCCCCCCGTCTTTTTTGTGGGGTGGGCAGGGTGGGGGGTTAAAGCCATAGGAAGAAAAATGTGATGTACGTGTCCAGTCTGTACTTTTTTGTTTTTGTTTTGCAAGAAGAGTTGAAAAATATTTTTGATAATGAGTAAATGGTGGAAAATGCTTCTTAGTATTCTTGTCTTTATTTGCCAACCCAAGTACCTAAGATCTGTGTTTTTTAGCCCTCATGAGATTTAACGATGTCCTATTAAAATGTATTTAGTTAAAGTTGTATGTGATTTTTGTGTTGACCCAGAGGGATCCTACCAGTCTCTAATTTGGTGGTTTGATCGTGACCTACTAATGTAAATCTGTTTATTAGTCCACTACATGTAAGCGAAGTAGCGACCCGGAGTCTGGGAGTGGCTGCACAGCACGGGTTGTGTCGGAATGCTTTTACAGAGCTGTTCAGTTTTGCCGAGATTGTTGATGGTACATTTTTAGGACTTTCATTAAATTAAATACAAAGTACCTTTGCTCCAGAAATGTGAGAGTATTTGGAATCTTTACTATCTCACTGCTGCATTCAATGTGCTACCAAAAGCTGGAGAATTTAGGTCAAGAGTATTTCAGAGCGTCGACAGGAGAGCCCTGATGGTTAATGTAAAACTGCAAATGGTAGATTCAGGTTGTTTCTAAAAACATTTCCTTTTATGCTGCCACATTCTTGAAATGTATATTAAAATTCAAATTGATTTAATAAATGTTAGTTTTCTAATTCTGTTTTGCAACTGCTGAAGGCATCAGTGTGGCATATGTTGAACTCACTGTCTAAATACTACTTAGTGTGTTGATGACTAATTCTGTAATTGTTTAAATTAGGGTTGGCTTGCTTTGGTTTCCTTGCCCTCCTGGCTACTTGTTTGTGAGCTGAGCAATGGAAAGGATTGTCTCGGTGCTGACAGGAATTCCGGTGGTTCCAGCTGGGAAAGCATTCCTTCCAAGCAGCTTCCTGGTGTGGGGCATTCCTGCCTTGGCTTGGGCAGAGAGGAGGGTGAAAACTCTGTCCAGTGCAGCCTAGCAGGGCCTTGTCCCTACCGCCCATCCCAAGGAGCTGGGGGCTCACTGGTGGGGAACAGCTCAAGATCGTCTGAGCTCCAGCCTGGCACCAGCAGGGCTGCCTGGAATTCCCGGCATTCTTCCTGGGGTGCTCTGGATCTGGGGAGCTGTTCTCAGCCTTAGCAGAGAGGGAGCTGCTTGGGGATTTCTTCTCATGAAGGAAGTGTGTGATATTCCAGTTTTCTTCCCAGTCCCCTTGAAGGCAGGGATTAACTTCCAAACTTTATTAAAACTCTGTAATTTGTAGAGCTGAGTCAGAAAGAAAAAGAAGCAGTTTATGGTCGTGTGTAGTGGTACAAAAGCCAGTGCTTCTGACCATCCAGGTCTGAACGTGGATCTGAACAAGGAAGAGGAGCCCTCTACCCTTCCATGTGGAATGGAAAGGCTCTTCCTGGGTATCACACGTGTTCAGAAATGTTCCAAAGCACAAGTCAATGTGGCCCTTGGTGATGGGGTTTAGTGGCCAGGCTGGAGCTTGGTCAGAGGTTGGACTTGGTGCTAGTGGGGGTCTTTTCCAACCTAATGGTTCTGTGATACATCAGAGGTTGGGATTAAATCCCAGAGGAGGGGGGATGGGGAAACAACAAAATGACCCCTTGGATGTGTTACCTTACTGTTCTCCCAGCTTGAGCTGTTCTTGCTCGCTGGCTTGTCTGACCCCATGGTGCAGAGCCAGGGGCACTGGGCGCACAGCAGCCTCTCCCTGCAGATGTTCTTCCCTTGCATGGGAGCTGAAAACATTCCTGGGAATGGAGGTGGCAGGGAACAGCTGCCTCCTGCACAGCTCCTCCTCCTCTCCTTGGCTCCTTCAGCGCAGCCCGGGGCTGCCCCTGCCAGCCACAGCATTTGGTGGTGTTAGAAAAACCTGCAGAGTTACAGGGAAATAAGCCTGAAAAGCCTGTTTGCCAAGGCAGGTACTGCTGGCACGGCAGGCAGCTGCTCCATGGGTCAAACTCTGAGACTTATAAGGAACAGATCCCACAGCTGTGGCACAGGGATGGTGCAGAGTTTCTGGTGTGACCCAGCACAGAAGCACTCCCTCCCCAGACACTTCTTATTTCAATTCTGTATAAATCAGAAAAGAACTTTTGATTGCTAACTTGGAGAACTGAAAGGATATAAACGAGCACCTTTGTAAGGATCATTGGATCATTCCACATGTGTGGCACGGCTGAAGAAATCCCCTCTGAGGTAGGAGATGCTATTTCCAGTACTAACCAAAACATCACAGGCACATATTTGGTCATAACTATTTAAATTTAGAAATTAAAGTGCTTTTGCTACCCTAAAGAAATTCACCAAAAGGTGACCATTCTATAGACAGATGTAGGCACCCCTTGGTGAAGCAATACAAGAGCAATATACTGACTGTACTTGAGCATTTGCATATAAGTAAATTAGAAAAGGCATTACTGCTTTTCTGTTTTTTCCTATTATTTTTTTCTTTTTCCTTTTTTAAATTTTTTTTTATTTTTTATTCCACTTGCAAATGATCCAGGAGATGTTCAAATTAGGGAGTTGGGTGTTTTGGTAAGTCATCGCATTGAGGACGCAGATGTGAGGCAGGTAAGTGGTCAGATTGCTTTGTCCCAGTATTTTTGAGAAGAAAGCCTGGAATTTTGGCTCTGGAAGGCATTTGCTGGCAGGTGACTTGGTGATGTGAGCTCACCACAGCAGGGAAGGTGAGTTTGGCACAGCAGCTGGAGATGAAGTGAGCTGTAACACTACCCCACCACTGAGACAGGTTTTCCTTTTTAAATTCAAAAGTCCTTTATTTGCCAAAAAAGACAAAAATACGAAGTAAAAATACAAAGACCAAACCATGCCAGCACAAAATGTCTCCAAAACTACTTTTACAAAGTATGAGAACCTTTATTATTATTATTATTATTATTATTATTATTACATATTCAGTTTCTAACGCACTCACCCAGTGATACAGTGAGGAGCACAAAAGGGGAAGCTCTGTTTATGTTTTTCTTACAGTAGCTTGGGCTTGTCACTGAGGTTCAGTTTTGTTTGCATAGACCTAAGCTACTGATCTAGAAACTCCAAATCCATACTGTTACAGTGAGCTCAGCATTGGTCTTTCAGACCTATTTTGTTTCAGAAACTAAGCCTAGTACCTTGGTTAGAGCATTGTGAGCCAGCTTCCTTAAATCCATGGTTCAGGAGAGCAGGAAGGCTTTGGAATCCCTTTTTTGCTGTCCATGTCTGTTCTGCAGCACTTACCCCTCAGAGGCAGGAGGGGAGCTGGGGCAGTGCCCAGGGTTCACTGCCAAAAACTGGGATGCAGCAAGTACTACTGAGATTTTAGAAGAAAGAAAGAAAGAAAGAAAGAAAGAAAGAAAGAAAGAAAGAAAAGAAAGAAAAGAAAGAAAGAAAGAAAGAAAGAAAGAAAGAAAGAAAGAAAGAAAGAAAGAAAGAAAGAAAACATCCAACTAATACCATTCCAGCAGTAATACCAAGCCGTATCTCCCAGCTTAGTACTGCAGAGAGAAAATATTTGCGATACAAAAGTAAAAAAGCGCGGGGTTTGTAAGGACACAGGGCTTGATTTTGCTAGACAAAAGCAGACTAGAGAGAACAAATAAGCACATATTTTTATCATGCAAAGTTGAACTTTACTCACTTTTCTGACAACTTGTAAGAAAAAGTCTTTGGTGTGAGCTGGATGTGCACTGAAAAATGCAGGCTGTGTCCTTCCAGGGATGCAACATCTGAAGTGGCATTGGCAGGGAGTTGGGAGGCAGCTCCAGGGACTCCTACAACTCTTCTGGGCAGAGATTCTGGGGCTGCTTTGCTCCCAGAGCCAGCTGAGCTCAGGGACTACTGTGCTGCAGCTTAGCAGCTCTGCTGGCTGGGCACAAGCACCCTTGACTAGCCCAGAAAAAAGCAAAGGACAGGAGTTTCCAAATTTACCTCACTGAAATCCTGCAGAGTTACAAACGTTCCATCCAGATCAGCTGGGGAGAGGGCTAAGTCACAAATGGTGTATAGAATACCTCCTCTACGAAGGGCTCTGTGCCTGCTGAATTGGGGTTATTTTCAAGTACTTTTGGGACAGAGTAATACTCCTGGAGTATTACTGCAGTTTTGTGCTGCTACCACAGTAGCAGTGGCTTCTGCAACTTGTCCTATTCACATAGAACGCAAAATATTTGCTGTAAATGAAGGGTTTTTTGGGTTAGCTTATGTTGACCTACCAGAAAGCGTGGACTGGGTTTGGATTCACGCTGCATTGTTGTAGCAGCACTGAACCTCTGTTTGCAGGAGAGAGGGGCTGGGTTTGGGTGCAGCAGAGCAGATACAAGTTCCTGTCTCCATTTATTGAACCAAACCTTGGGAAGGCAACTGGTGAGTTTTGGTGAGTTCCAACTTCTGCAAAGAAAGGCACCAGTTTAGGCTACTGTGGTGTGAGGTGGGTGCCTGAATTCAGGGATGGGTTGAGTTAAATGCCCTCTGCAAAAGTCAGCTGAGAAAGACCCTGAAGTGGTGGGTGATTGAGGCTTTCCAGAACTGGCATACAGAACATTCCAGTACTGCTGCTGCTGGAGCAAAGTCCATGAGGGTTCCATTTCAGCCTAGAATGGGGTCATGTTCTTCAGGTTCCTTTTAAGGAATCTTTCTCTTTGGAGAGATGTGAAGGGATATCAAACTGAAAGGCCCCTCTGGACCATGACAGTGAGGGAAGGGTGAACTCCTGCTGTGCCCAGGTTCTTCTTGGAAAAATGTGCCTGGAGCTGGTTACACCCAGCAGCCGTGGGACCTCCATCCTGTGTCCATTCCTGCAGTCAGTTCCTGGGTGATTCTGCATTTGGGCATTTGTGGAATCACCACCAGGTAAGGTTTTCCCTTATGGCAGTGATGGAGATGGGATCCAGACCCACTGTGTTCTTGCTGCATTCCAGGGTCTTGTCCTGGTTTGGTCAGAGTGCTCCCTGCTTCATCTGTTATTATGGGATGCAGGTCATCTGGCAGGGCCTTTGCTAACAATGTGGGCATCCAGAGGTTTCCCAAATATCAGGTCCAGGATCCTGGGGCTTGTGTCTGCATCTGGTTGGTTCACATGAAACCTTGCTCTCTTCCCGATTTTGATCCTGGGAAAGTTCCTGAGCCCAGGGAGGCAGCAACACATCCCCCTGGGCAGTGGGAGGCAGGCCTGGGGCTTCAGAAGCTCTTGGAGAAGCCCAGGCTGCACTGGGGTGATCAGCCCAGTCCTCATGTGGTTACTGACCCCTGGAGGTACCCCAGGGATCCAGCCCCATCCTGTCCGTGGGGACACACAAGTTCTCCTCTGCCTGGGTGGGCTCTGTCTCCGGAGAGGGCAGCAGGAGCCTGCTGGGAGCAGGGGCAGGCATCTGGGAATTCTGTGTGGAGGCACAGCTCGAGGGTCTCACAGGGAACTAACAGGAGATACAGTGCACACACCACCCCACTGTTACAGACTGGGCACAGCTGGGATGGGTCAAACCAGAAAGTAAGGCCCAGACGTGTTTGTGCATCTATGAGTGCTAAAATTAAGGATTGGTAAGAATTTGTTCCAATCAGCTCTGTGCTGAATCACAGACAGTGCCAAGAGGCACAGCTGCAGCAGTGTGTGCTCAGAGCAGAGGCATCACTTGTGATTCTAGGGGGAAAGTTGGTTTAATTTTGCACTTAAAACAAGAATTCATTAGTTACAGCATCTTCTGAGACTGGGAGAAAAATTAATTTTTGGCAATAATACAGCCTAATTCCTTTACTAGTTAAAAGACCAGGTTGGTTTTTTTCTTCATTATCTCAGCTTAGTCTCTTGGCTACAGGTTAAAGAAAGGCGCCAGGAGAGGAGGAGAACACAGGAATGGACGGAACTGGTGCGCACCAGGCACAGCAATCTCAGCACAGCAGCTGCAGGGCAGAGATCAGTATTTGCTGCAAACACCCTACAGAACACTTCCACGAAGTAGAAATCTACACAGACAAAGCTCTAGCCAGAGGCAGATCAGCACACGAGGGGATATATAGAACGGGTAACTCGGTCTCAAATTCCTGGAGAGCATGACATGGTGTAGTGCTGCAAGTGCTCCCAGATCCACAGCAGTGAAACAGTCCAGCAGCCAGTGCAAGATCCTGGGAGCAAAGCACAAAGGGACTTCACTCTCCCCATGCACAGGCATGTTCCCTTCATTTCCAGGACGTGAAGAAAAAAAAGAACTTAATTGTGGCCTGTGTTTTAAAGGATTTCTAGACACACATTTAAGTTATTTTGGCAGCTCTTTTGTCACTCCTGGTGTAAAGCAAAGGGGACAGGGTGGCACAGGACAGAACTGACTGAGAAATGACCACTGTAGATGTTGCATGCAGCTGTTACAGGTAATCATTAGATGCTGGCATTTATTGCACATCTGGGCACTTAACAGAATTTATATATAAATGAAACAAGGTGCAATCACCATTGTCAATGAGTGTGCATGATAACATATTGTAAAAAGCCTTTTCATAGAAATTACCTTATTGCAATTACACAGGAAGACAAAAAGGTGTCTCAAGTTTCAGTGTACAAAATAAAGCACATTGTTCCAATGACGGATTTAAGAAAACCCCTCAAGTGCCTTGGGACTGAATGCTCTCCAGTTTGAAAGACATGGGCTAAGTGTCTTCCACTTCTCTATGCCGAGAGATCTGAGATAACTAGTTTGTCTGACTTGTCTCCAGTTTCAGGGGGAGGTGAGACTTCATCTGTGTCATAGTCTTCTTCACATGATCTGCAAAGACAAAAGGTGTGTCTTTAAAAGCTGTATTTTGGTTTTCAGGGTACTTATTTCAGTGGCTACTAAGCCAGCTGGCTAAAATGCAGTAGCATGTGAGAGATGAATCTCGAGGAGGAGATTCCTGAGGCATTGGGAAGAGGGTGGGAGTGATCAGTACTCTGACAGCTGACATGGACCTATACCCCCATCCAGCCTCATCTATTAGTTCCAGAACAAATTCTCACTAGGATTCAGCATTAGAAAATTTGAATCCAGCTTCAGTAACATTTGTCAGGACCTCCCAGAGCCCCAGTAGTTCAGTGTAGAAATAAAGGCATCCAGCCACACCCCCAGCCCCTAGAGGAGCTTTGGCTCAGGAAAACTTGGTCTCCAAAGCATTTTCTGGCTGAGATGTGTTTTGACAGACACAGGATTCAATTGTGGCCACACTCTCATGTTCCTCTCCCCCTCACTTTGAACCTTGATATACAGGATTGAGCATTTATGGCCCAAGGAGGTTTGGTGGGAATTCCCAGCTCCAGCTGCACTATTCAGGCTCGTTGGGTTCTGTGCCCTGCAGCACAGGATATGGCTCTGGGGCTCTCATTTCTAGTCCCAAGAAATGATGTTTTTAAGATGTTTCCCTTCAGTCACAGCACACTTTGGGTTAGTTTTGCAGGGCTCCCAAGAATTTAAGTTTTTTTTGTTCCAAAGCAAGGCTGCTCACAAAGGAAATGAGCAGGTGCTCCAATGGTGAGCACAGGAGTGGCTCTCATGTGTTCAGTGGTAAACTGAGCTGCAGAAAGGCCAACTCCTTTGACAGCCCAGCAGAGATGTTCCAGGAAAGAACTGTGTACCCCTTCCTGCGGTGTTTTCTCCTTGGCTAACCCACATGCAGGCACAGCAAACCCTTGGGAAGCAGGCAGGGTCCATCCTGCTGTGGCAGGATGCTCCCTCTTCTGACCAGGTGTGCAAGGTTGCTAAAATATGTGCAATTTGCACCCTTTTTGCCTCAGTGGTGCCTGTGGGGGCTGTGTGGCCCTGCCTCCCCCACCAGGAATGGATTGGGAATGTTTGTAGGTGCCTCAGCTTCTCTAATTTCTCCTTGGTTTAGTGATGCAGCTGAGGAAAACTTTGTATTTCCATTTGAATGCTGTTCTTAGAATGTTCCTTTTGTATCTCCTTTTCCTTCAATTCCGCCCCCTCCTGTTAGCCTTGTCCCTTTCTCTCCTACACACGGAATGTGACTTCTTCCTGGCATTGCACAGTCACCAGCAGCTGGAGCTCCATTATAATTTTCTTTTTCAGGCACCTTTTGCTTCTGTACTAAACCCTCTCATGTCTGCTCCAAAAGGGGCTTCCCACTTTCCTTTCCCAGTGAGTTACTTTTCCATTGCGCTGGTTTGCTCCTTAAGGCTCAACAAGTGCCTGCCTTTCCCATCTTGGAATAAATGCTTTCCAGCTTTACAGTTAAGGAGCTTCCCTGGGATGGTTTTGAACAAGGTTCGCACTAAAGGTAATCAATCCCTTGCTCTCCTTCCAGGCTAGTTTCAGAACTTCACAGTCCCATAAAAACAAATATGGGCTCGTGTAGGTTGAACATCCATTCCTCAAGACTCAACTGTGGCAACTCCAAGTCCTTCAGAGGAGGGAAATGACTCCAGGGAATTCTTTGCCTTTCCTTCTGGCAAACCCATTTTGGCTCTGGGTGTTTCAGCGATGTCCTTGTCCCCCCTTGCCCTTCCTTACACTGCTGGGTTCCTGGAATGGAGCAGCCAAGCCATCAGACAACTGGAAGGAGACAAGAAAAAAGGTCCAAGCGGCCCTTGTGCCTCTAAGCCTGTGCCTCTGTGCCCCCTCTCCACTCCGAGCAGGATGCTTTCCATTGTGCCCTGGCTCCCTGTTGCTCAGGGGATGTTTTCCCACCAGCAGCTGATAAAAGATCCTCTTCCTCCTTTTTTTCCTTCCCATGTAGGAAGATCTCTCTCCCTGAAGGCAGTAGTGGTTTCCATGACCATCAGCTGGCAGAAGCTGGGTTCTAGGACAGTGAACCAAGCAGTGCCCACTGGCACCCTGCCCTGCAGGGAGGGCTTTGCTTGCTGCAAAACCAGGGCTTAGATCTGCATCCAGGGCTCGTGCTGGCCAGACTCAGCTGTTGGTGCTGCCTCCAGAGAGCAGTGTGTGTCCATTCCCCAGGGACAGCCTCTCTCCATGGAATCTCACACAGGTCAGAGAGCAGAGGTGGCTGAGGAGAGCTCAGATCAGCTAGGGCTTCCAGTGAAACGTGATGCTTTATTGTGGTCTCGAGCACGACAACACCTTCCTCTTATTTTTGGTGACTGCAGTTCTCAATGGAATCCAGCATCCTGGAAGGCACTGGGAATATCTACTGCCTTGCTGAGATTCCCATTCCAGGAGCAGGGCTCTCTCCTGGGCATACCTCAGCCAGCCAGCCACTGACTGGCTTTAGAAACTTTCCTTCCAGAGAAGTTAATCACAGATGTGAGACACACTTACTAATGCATTTGTGATTGCTGAATGCTGGTTGTTTTCAAATGTGTTCATAAGACAAGGACCAGATTTCATGTTCTGCCAGCGAACTTAGCTAAAAATCTTCCCACCTCTCCCTGAGCTCATCAGGAATTGTCTTGGTTCTGTCACTGCTCCCTGTTTCTGTCATCCTCAAAGGACAACAGAAATAATGTATGTGCAAAAACTCAATGGCTCTTTCTGGCAAATTTGTCTGGGCATCAAGCTCTTTGTTTTTCTTTTTCTCTTCTTTTTTTCCCTGCGTGGTCTGTTGCTATGCTCCACAAATGAGATCTAATCCTGCTGCCATGACTACAGAGCTTTTCAGGGGCTCTTAAAAGCAAGCAGCCAGGTTGCTGACATGCTCTTTGCAGGAAGACACAGAGCTGCTTCAGACCAACTTCAAAAATCTGACATCACCTGTCGCTTTTCCCCTGGTTTTGGTGACTTTGGGAATTCATGGTCCTGCAAAGCTTTAATGGCAGCTTCCTGTTTCTTTCCTGTGCTCAGGACACAGGTGTTGCAAAGCAGATGCAGGGAATGCAGCAATTTCGTCTTTCATCCTGCCCTACCTCATCTTCCATTGTGAAGGCCACAGAGGGGCTGAAGGAACAGCCCGTTGCTGTTTGCATGAGCAGGCAGAGAAGGGAACAGCTCTCAATAGCTCTGCAAATCTCTGTGGCTAATTAATAGATGCTACTGGCATCCCAAGCAATTTCCAGTGTGGGAAGTTTTGAAAATTATGCAATCTTCTCAATACTCTAATGGCTCTGTAAATACTGCTCAAGAGTGGATGAAATCCTGAATCATGCAGGATTAACACAGGGTAAGCACTCTTAGGGCACTTGAAAGAAATATTCTCAAGAAGATAACAACACAGACACAAATCTAAAGGAAGATCAGACTGAGTCTCCATTTATCTGCAGGAAGCCTTTCCACACAGAGAAGTTCTAGAGCAACTGCTCTGCCTAAATTCACTGATTAAAGACAGCTGGTGTGCCTGTCCAGAATCTTGCAGAAGGCTGAATATTGAGTGTAGGTATTGAAGAAACCAAATATCTGAAGAAAAAGTCTCAATAAACTTAGTAAATGAATGAAAATATTGAAGTACAGGTTATGAAGAGCACAGACTAAAAGACATAAAGTGTGACTAAAGAAAGTCTCTGCTGGGTATAACAAATAACAGAGCTCCTAATCTATGACAGTGTGACATGGTCAATGCACGGCCAAAACCAGCACAAAGTCATTTGAGCTCTATTCCTGCACAGTGCCCAAAAGAAAAAAGGCCTAGTCCTTTTCCCCAGCTCCCTTCACTGGTGTGTGCAGCTGATCTAAGTGGCTGCCCCCCAACACCACGCTAATCCTGCTGTTGGGAGCGGCTGTGCCAGGCCTCACATGCTCCAGAGTCCAGTCCAAAGGCTCATCCCGCTACTCCACGAGCTCTGTTGGCAGTGGCAGCATGTGCCCCCACCAGAGTCCAGCTGGAGGCAGCCATGTGTGCCCAGGGCAGTGCCCACGGCAGGGCCAGGCCCATGCTCACCCCTCCTGGAGCTGCTCGTTCCCAGACTCCTCAGCCACCAGGATCTCGTACTCTTCGGCTGCATACCTGTCCCAGTCCGAGGGCTCGGGGCCATCGCTGTCCACATCCTAAAGAGATCACACAGTCAGCCTCCAGGGTAGTAAACAATGGATGGAAACAGCCAGGCAAAAGCTGCCTTAACTGATAAAGTCACAACTATCTTAGAGTGTTCGAACATCTGCGCATAAAAGGCTATGAAAAAATACCTCTCATGGTCTGTAAAGCTCAGCATGTGACCTGAGCTGGCAACAAACTGCATCGGCTCCACTTCAGAGATGCAACAACCACACACTTGCTTTGCTCTAGCTCAGTCTGTACTCTCCATACAGGACTGAAGAACTCAGTGATTTCAAATCTGGCCGTCAAAGGTTAATTGTAACTGATCTTTTGAGGGACTCATTACAGTTTGTATAGTTAGGGCAAGTTTTAGAGAAGATTATAGGATAACACCTTGATAAACACCTGGCCCTGTGCCATTTATTACAGGATGGAGATAATAAGTTATCCCCCTGGTCCCACATGACTGCTTTTATGATGATCCAGTTCAAACAAACAAACAAAAAAGGTGGTTCTGTCTTGGGACATATTTAACCCTTGAATCATGGAACTACGAAGTTTCTATTGGTGATTATGTGGGAGCAGTTGTTGGGAGCAGAGAGAAGGAACCAGAGCTGGTTTAGGCATCCCCTCCACTTTTCTGTACTTTCAGCAGATAAGAGGCTTCTGGGAGACAGTCAATAAGCTGTACTTGTGAAAAAAGTGTTCCTATATTCAGATGAATTTTCCCTACATCCATAAGCACTCCCAAGCTGAGTGTGAGAAAGACTATATTTAGAAATAAAGGTGATTTATACCTTTTGCACTGCAAAGGGATCCCTCTGTTCATTGTCCAGATATTTCTCTAAATTGAAGAAGGTGTTGAAAAACACATGCGCCATTCTGCACCTCTTCAGGTCTCGCAGGGTTACTCTTCCTACAAAAAAAACCCCACAGGATTGTGCTACTGAGTTCTTAGAAAAGTTTTGATTACAACACCAGTAGGCTTTAATATCACAAAATTCCTTCCCAAGTCAATCAATTATTCAATAAATGGGTCTGTTCTTTAGGCTTAAATCTCACACACATATTGAGGCCTTTGACTTTCATGGGAAATATGAAGGAATGTGAACAGGGACGGTTCAGTTTTATGATGTAGACTGTCAGCACATCCCACAGCTGGAGTAGATGACTTGTTGCTTCAGTCCCAGGCAGTTAACTAACGACCTCTCTAGTTTTAGTATTTCAGACCTCCCAATGCACAACATTATGGCACAACGTGCAGTAGTTTCAGCCCTGGGACTCACACACGGCTCTGCCTGTATATAGGTTTCACAGAGGCTTTACTTTCTGAATCTCCCACAGATCAAAGGAGATGAAAGCTCTGCCTAAACAGGACTTACCTTCCCTCTCTGGCTTAACAAGGTCCAGCATCTGGCAGAGCAGGTCCTGGAAGGGCAGTGGCTCGATGCCCATCACTTCCATGCGCTCGCACTGCTCCTCATAGAAGTACTCCAGCTCGTACATAGACAGCACCCCATCCCCGTCCAGGTCCATGCAGCGGAACCAGTACTCGATGCTGGGGACAGAGACACTGCAGCACTGCACTGGGACACCCACACAGCACAGACTGCAGCAGTGCTCATTCCCCTTACCCACCCCCAAGGCTCTCCTGCCACAGCCTGGCATAAACCCAGGGATGGCATGCCCTTTGGGAAGGGTCAGGGCACAGGCCAACACTCCAAGCAGCTCCTGTTGGTCTGCCAGGTGGCTGTGAGCAGCACAGCCATGCTCATGGCCTGTTTCACCCGTATCCAGTGTCCACTGTGCTGCAGCCCAAGGGGCTCGCATAGGGCAGGGAATCCCTGTTTGATCCAGCAGTAAGAATTGGCCAAATAGAGCCAGCTCTGAGCCCAGGACACTGCAGGGACCCTGATGAGGGACAAAGGAGCTGTGTCATGCACTCATTGGCTCCTTTATACACAAAGCAGAGCTCTCAGGCAGCAGCATTCTGCATCACCCCTCCCCTCTGGAGGGTCCAACCCTGCAGTTCTGGATTCTTCTTCTCTTGTTATGCCTAAGATTCCTTGTGCTAACACTCACGTGCACATCTGGATCAGCCCTGCACAGTAGTCTCCCACTGGCTATACAAGCCAGGTCACAGGCATGTTTTACAAAGTGCCACAGTGAAGTTTCCCCACAAATCCTCCTTACACACTCACTCCAACTGTGAGGAGATGTGCTCACTGCTGCCAGCACCGCAGGAGGGTGTGCCCATAGCCTGTGTCTCAATCAAAGAGATCAAAGGCACTGGTCTGACTACTAGGACATTTAAAACTACAAGAAAACTCTGCTTCTACACAACATTTCCTCAAGAAAGGCAAATGATTTGACCAAACATCCAAAGTAACGTTTTCTTCCTAACGATCCCCAAACCCCAAGCTGGTGCCTCCTGTAGAAAGTGGTAGGTCACAGAAGCTTCCATATCTTATCTGCTCATCTCAATGATTTAACTAAGACACAGGAATCAGTCTCACCTTGTAGCACTTCTTTTGTCTTCCTCTGAAATCAGGAGCCACACAAAATCGGCATAACTCATGCGGCCTTCCTTTAGAACTTCAGTGCCTCTAGAAGACATACCAGAAAATTAAAATCACCAGGCTTCTAAACACTCAGGAAGCCATCAAAGATATTTTTCAAATCATTAGTGAAAGAAAATGGAGCACTGTCACCCATTTAGCCTGTACTCTCTGCACCCTGCAGCAGCAGGCACAGCATTTGCTGCCTTTTTATCACTGCAGAGCTGAGGCTTATCTGCCACATCCTCTCCAACAGCAAGTCACTTTGCAGTGGCTTCAAAGTGCTCTCCAGCTATCCTTGTGCCATGTCTTCCAGCTATGACCAGTTATCCCATCTTATGGGATTTTTAATTTGTTTTCTTATGATACCCAGAAGTCTCACTCCATTTTCAGGCTGCTCCAGCTACAGCACCCTGTTGGAAAGCATTCTGATCAGGAGCATTTCTGAGAGTAACTTGTTTTTCTCAGCCTGACAGAAATCCCCTTCCCTTCTTCCCCCAGGCAGTGTGCTGTTCCTCACCTCACGACAGCGCCACTGAATATCCGCTCAATGATCCTGTTTGACAAAGCTGGAAATAAGGAAAACACGGAGAAAATGAAGCTACAGCTCACAGCAATAACTGCAATCAGTTGCTCATGCTGAATCTGCACAGAGCCCCATCCCACTGCTAAAAGAAGGCTGTAACTACACTGCCTAACCACCCTTTGTTTAGCAACGTTTTCTAATACCCAAAGATGAATCTACCAAAGATGAGTCTGCCTTTGTATCCTCCCAAACACCACACTGTCCCACAAAGATGCCAACTGTTATCTGGATCCTTGAAAATAGGTGCTACTCCTACTTTGCTGCACTAGGATTTGTCACACAGCAGGAGACTATCCCAGCATGTACTGCAAAAGAACTTCAGTTATCAAGCAAAAATGACACATCAAATCCCCACAAAACACTTTTTTAGGAAAGGACAGGCTCTGGCAACCGCGCTGCAGGGAAGATAATGAAACAGCAGCATAAAGGTGAGGCTCTGCTAGCCAGGATATGTGTGGGACAGATTGTTA
This sequence comes from Lichenostomus cassidix, assembly GCF_008360975.1. NCBI lineage: Eukaryota > Metazoa > Chordata > Aves > Passeriformes > Meliphagidae > Lichenostomus > Lichenostomus cassidix. The sequence goes on along the minus strand of NC_139490.1, from coordinate 24,153,769 downwards.
TGGTAAGAGTGCAAGCCAAACAGCAGGTACTAGTTCTGGGCAGGATCTGCACAGTGACCTCACCCTCCCAGGCAGCTGAACCCCACCTGGGCTCTTTCTACACATTCTCCATCACTCCTGTGGTCCTGGCACAGTTCTAACTCTGCAGCCAGGCAGACCCAGCCTGCTCCATCCCTCAGGTGCCCTGGCACAGCTGACAGGCTGCTGGGCACTACACCCACGGCTTCTCTCCTTAATCCGAGGCTGCCAAGTCCCTCAGGCCTCTCAAGCCTCCTGTGCAACAAATACTCCATCCCACACTGCAGCTTCCCAGCAGAGACCAATCTCCTAAAGACCACCCATCCTAAAGGAGGCACTCCTCCATCCTCACCCACCCAGCCCCATCATCAGCACTGCTGAGCCCTGTGACTGCCACACTCACCCAGAACCCCCATGGCCTCCCCATAAATGCCTGCACTTGGAACACATCATCTTTTTAGCCCCTTGTGGATTTGCATTCCAATAATTTGTCCATGGCCCTTGAACCTTTGAAAACAAATAGCATCTACTCAACTTGTGGAAAGGCAGTTCCACACTGAACTCAAGAGATAGTCTCCAGAGTCCATCTGCAAGCTGAAATCCCCAGAGCTTCACTGGACTCTGGAATTCCTCTCATGCATAACTAGATTGTACTTCAGCAATCTTTGAAATTCACGTGGGCTCTTCCTTCCTGTCCCTACTTCCAAGTTCCAGCAAAGCCCCCAGTAAGTAATATACAAGTTTCAGGACATTATTTTAGCCTGTCCTCCTGGCAGTCACCCATACGTGAACAGAAGCTCCATCTGTACCTACTCATGCAGAAAATAGTGTGTTCTGCAGTTCTCTGTGTCTAAGCCTCTACAACTCCTTCTCTAAATCAGCATTTCTTTAAGAGATGGATGGCTCCATTAAAACTTTTTTTTGAGGCATCAAATTAACCAAATTAAAGGCAGGCTTTATTCTTCAATAAGAACATTCTATTTTCAGCAATGCCCTCACCCCACCACATTTGCAGGCAGCATACCTTGATCACTGTACCTAGCCAGGTCTTTCTGGCTGATGTAAAGGTCATGGTCAGTGTCCAGCTCCCAGAATTTGCAGTATATAACATAGAAGTGCTCGTAGGAGAAGTAATCTGTGATCTGATTTATGTCATCCTCTTCTTCCAAGAGAGCAAGAGTCTGAAAGGGTACAATTAAAGTGGGAAGTTAAATGTGGATGAAGAGGCAACTCAGCAGCTGAAGTGCTCCAGTCTCACAGGAAGTTGGGTGAACACAGCCTTGAGAACTAACCCAAAGTGCAGCCTTTCCCCAATAAATATTGTTGCTGCATTCCTTAACAGGCACTTACAGTGTACCTGGCTCGGCATTGTAATCAGCACATCTCTGCCACTCCTGTCAACGATTTCTGCTCGTTTTAAGCTGTAGTGAAGAGTGAGGCAGAGAAACAGGAACACAAACTGCTGTGTCAGCTGAGATCCATGGTCTGGGAAACACTCCTGACCTGCACCAGACTCTTACAGCCACTTCCAGCAGCAAGTTCACAGTCCTCCACAGGAACTGAGCTGTCTTTACACATCACACATCCCTGTCTGCCTCTTGATGGGCAAAATCAACTCTTGTCCCAGACTCACAGATCCCAAACCAATCACACTGACTTCCCTGTGCTGTCACTGGCAGGAATCATTCTGGTTTAACTGGGAAGCTCAGAGAGATTTACAACCATAACATCTGTTGACATGTCTTATTAGGAAACATCTAGTGATAACATCCATGTTTCATTCCCACTTTACACCTTCCTGTCCTTCCCAGCAACCGGAGGGGATTGCATGTCTCCCAGTGCCACCTCCCTACTTTTCCTTTCATTGCTGAGGCCACAGGACACCAGACACCTTCTTATCTTATAAATCATGGCTCCAGTGAGCTGCAGGCCTGGCCTCCCCTGCCCTCACAGCCTCTCCCAAGGGAGCAGGCAAACACAGCCTGAACTATCCCAGGGAATAGTGTCCCCAAGCACGCAGGCTCAGTGGTTCAGCTATCCACAACCATAAAAACAGATGCTGTGCTATGTGTTGGCACTGGTATTTCAATATCAACTTCCAGCCACCTCCACATCCAAGGAATCCAACTGAATCTGAACAAAACTCTCACATCCTGCTATCCACCAGGTTCAATGAAGTTTCAGGCAGAAATTACAGGATGGCACTGCTGGACCTGCACTATTATTCTGACTTGCTGACACCCAAGTCCCTACACATTTCATCCATCACTCACTGGCCTCTCCAGACTATGTGTGTCTCTCCCCCTTTTTGCAGATAATCACTCAGGGAGATTTTGCTGTAACTTTTTTTCTTCTGTAGCTCACACCCAAAGATGCCATTTACACATGCAGCAAAGAGCTGAACTTCCCTGCTCTAGGAGATGAAAGGCAGAGAGTATTTAAAGGGAGAAAACGAGTGACTAAAGATGCAGGATAAGCGGGGAAGATTTATTTGTAACAGAGTCTGGGCAGGAACTGGGATCCCAGGGCTTGGACTGGCATGAGCCAATTCAAAGGAGCACTCATTTTTCCATTAGCTGATGGGATCAGTAGGAGAGATGATATCTGAAAGAAGAAAGAACATGAATTCATACTTGAGGGGTTTGAGGAAGACAGCACACTATGCCTGGAAGGGCAAACAGGACACAGGAAGCCTGTTTCACTGCTTTAGCCAAGTCCTTCACCTTTCAGCCTAAAGACCTTCTGGCTCTTTAGGTTGGGCTGGACATGAGCAACCTGAAACAGTTTTAACCTGTGTGCTCTTTTGGGCAAACTACACAGAGGACAGAGATCCAAATCCTGACGTAAGGACACACTGCAGGCACTGGAACAAGAACTAAGCTCCATTCATTATCCTGTGGAGAACAGCTCCCGAGGTGCCTCATCCTGCAATTGCAGAGATGCTCCTGACCAGCTGTCAGTGGCTGAGGGCTGCCTGAGAGGCAGAAAATTGGCTCTCCTACCCCTGGCATTCCTGCAGCTCTTCTTGGCTTCTTGTGAGCTACTTCACATGGGTCCACTGCTGTGTCCTGCTTCCCTTCCTGATGGCTGGAGCAGGAGCCAGGCTGCTCCATGTGGCCTCAGAGCCCCACGGTCATCCCCCAACCTTCTTGCAGTGCCCTGAGACCACTCCTGTCCCTGCTCTTCTCATCTCAACTCAGACACATCTCCTCCAGTAGCTCCAGTAGTCTCCTGGCACTGAGCACTTGGCTCATCCTAGTGCAGCCCAGGCCCAGCTCCCTCACCATACAGCCGCAGGAACAAGGAATGCTGCACTGGATCCTGTTCCCACAGTTATCTACGTACTTGCAAGAAGTTGCTTTTCCTCAGCTCTGTTAGAGTGATCTTCCCCGACCAGGATCGATTGACTGTGTAGAATATCCTCTGTATAACCTGCAACACATGAACAGTACTCTTGAAATCAACTCCTGAAAAACACAGCAGTTTGGTATTTAAATGCAGCAACTTGGTCCATTCACTCATCCTAAAGAGACTTCTTTTTGAAAACTGTTTTGTGATCTTTTTTGTAGATACTACTATTCTTAATTCACTACACAGTCTGAAAGCAACATTTGCTTCTTAAATGGTATTCTCCATTCCCAGTCTGCAAACATTTACACTGTTCTTAATTCACCTCATTGGGTATGCAGATGTATAATTTATGTCAGGAAACATGTTCAAAGTGTTGATGAATCACTCTGAAACTGAGTTTTCAGGTTTAAGGGGCTGTAGCTTGCATGAATCATGAATCCTCAATGAAATAGGGTTCTAGGGGAAAAAAAAAAAAAAAAAAAAAGAGGACTTCTGATTCTTCTGACTCCTGCAGAGGAAGCAGGACATGTAAATGAAAGATACAATTAACATCTGACCTACTGTAACTACAACAATGCCTCATGTTCTCAGTGCCTCTGGTGAAAGTAAGCAGGAGAAGTTCTGTCTGCAATTGTTTTGGGCAGGTGTTAACCTCGATTTGCCTCTGCTCCAGATCTACCTCTGGTGAAAATGAGCAAAAATCATGGGGGAGAGGCACAGACCCTCAGAAGCCAAAAGCAAACAGCTTCCAGCATGAGCCTGAGCTCACCCCCAGGCTCCTCAAAAAGCAAACAGACCTTCCCAATCTGCTCCTTGTCAGCTTGTCAAGTATCATTACAGAGTGAGGGAAACACAAATGTGTCACCAAGCACATGCAGGAATAAACCTAACAGGGCAAACAAGAAGAAATAAATATCACCAGCATGAGAAAGGAGGAAAAGAATTAATTTCACTATCAGCAGTGAAATCTTGTTGACCAAACCTACTACAAACCTTTGATGTCCCTGACATGTTGGCACATTACCCCAGAATTTTGGTAACCTTTAGTGCACGCTTTTCCAACACAAAAATTAACTTTACACAACAATGTGGACATTCCAGGGATTAATCCAGCTAACAGATTAAATAGGACGGGTTTGTCTCTTAGCCAGAACTAGTTCCAAGTGGACAACCACAACTGAAGGACCATCCTTGGACTCAGTCACACAAGTGCTGGTTCTTAGTCCAGAACAGATCCAGAATCAAGTGTGAAATTGCTCCAAACAGTCTGCTTTGGGATACACAGTGAGACAGAAATTGCTGATCGCACACAAAACTCTGAGAGCAACAAGAATGATGTGAGGATTCAAATGTACCCTGAAGAGAGAGAATTAATGGACTCCAATCAGCTGAATATGACACTGCAGGCTCTTCATCACTCAAGGCCTAAGAGGTGGATGTCCTTCTAAAGTTGGGTGTCACTTTAATTAAAAACAAACCGAAAGAGAGGTCTATCCTAACTGCAGCAATCACTGAGCAATGTTCTGTGGCCTGTGTAGCACAAGAGGTCAGACTAGGTAATCACAAAGATCCTTTCTGGTCTTAAGCACAATGTTTGTTTCTTCTTTAATGCCTCTGGCAGCCACTGCCATTGTGGACTCTATTTCTGGACTTGTTTGGCTTTTTCTTCCAGATTGCACAAGAGCTCAGAGACTGGAGTGGATCTCATCTCACACATCACCCATTATCACACCTGACAACTTTGTAGCAACTCTTAAAAATACAGGGTGTTCACACCATTCCAAGGACTCAAAAATAGCAATCCCAAGAATCAGAAACAGGACCCCATACCGCTAATTCTGCTTTTCCTCTGGCTGCAGGGTAATAAAAGACAACAAACTATTCCCATTTGTGACACATAAAAAACTGTTTGTCTAAAAGGCCACACTGATAAAGATGTTCCATCTGTTCCTTTCTCACCTATCTGTAAAACTAAGCCGTTCAGAGGTAAACTGGGATCTCTTTTCATCTCTTACTAAGACCAGTCACTCAGTGCAGGCTTTATTATTCAAATAATGGTCCGGTTTCAGTGGACATTATATAGTATATATCTCACTGTCAAATCTCAGTACTTCTCTTTTTCTTTTCCAGGTTGTAAACACCAAGTGGTCAAAAAAAAGCATTTGGGAAACATCCTAGAACATCACTACCCAGCCTGCAGCATGCAGCACACACTTGTGACTTAGGCCATAACTGGCTTGATTTTTCTGAGTTCAGTATGTAACCACAGACCCATAAAACATCCTGAATTGGAAGGGGCACAAGGATTATGGAGTCAAACTCATAATTAGCTTTCAGAAGGAGGAGTCCCTTTCTACTTGCCCATTATCCTCATGTAATCGACCTCCAAGCCCAAACCATTTACAGATAAGTTCCAGACCTTTCCTCAATCCTCCCCCACAAGAACAAAAGCAATACAATTTCTGGACAAAACAGGAAGCTTTATTAATCCCCATGGCCATCGTCATTTGAATTGGTGCTACTGTATAAGCTGAAGCACTTTTCCACAAGCTTTAATTTTTTAATTGTTTTTAGCTGACAGCTTTCTAAGAGAAGCATGCACTGCTAACTATGAGCCTGGTTTGAATATGTGGGTAGAAGTCACACTAAAGCTTTACAATAAATGCCACAGGATATTCTGTGATGTTCTGCATCATCTCCACCAGCTTCGGAGTTGGTCTCTGTTGAAACAAACACAACTTGTTTAGTAATACAGTGGCCAATAAAACAGATATGATACAGAAAAAATTCCAGCCTGCTGTGTCCAAAAGGCACCTTTAAAAGGTGCTGAGGTGGCAATAAAAACTGAAAGGTTTATACACATCTTACCCATCATAGACTGTGAGCTCACTCTCCAGGAGATTCAACCAAGTGATGCTGTACCCAGCAATGAACTCAAAGCCATGTGTCCTTATGGCTCTCATCTGTAACACAAACATGAACTGTAATTCTTGTGTGGCAGCAAATACAGCATTCTGTCTCTGTAAGGAGGTACAAGGCACTCTACCTTGAAGCAATCAAAATGATCCAAGTGGTCTCAAAATCCAAGGACAAAGCCGTTTCCTTCATTACCTCCTGGTGGAAATACTGGATTTTGTAACATTAAAGAGGGATGTGCCAAACGGTCTGTGAAAGGACAGGTGAGCAATAGGACTCCTGCTATCAGAGAGCAGAGCCACTGCTGCAGAGGGTCAAGTGCTGCCCCTCCAGATGGGCACAGCCTGCCCAGCAGCCTCCTGCCTGCCCAGGTGCTGACCCTGCTCCAGCCCAGGGGCATTCTGCTGTCAGCACAGATCCTCGGAGCAGCGCTGTCCTGAGAAGTGAAGGACAGCTCACCTTTGTGAGATGTGCTGCTCCACAGCCCTGGCCTCAACCACAGACCACTGTTCCATGCTGCCTTTGGAGCAAGCCCTGGAATGCACCTCTCCCAGCATTGCCAGGAAGGGTGCCCAAAGGCTCTGGCTGCAGCCAGAAAGCACAGTGGACACACAAGCAGGATCAAGAAGCACTGAGGAGCTTCATGTACTTATGAGAGTCTGGTTCTGTGAGTGCTTTGGTGACACAGCACTGTGCCCAGGCACCATGGAAGTGGCGGAAAAGGAGAGAGGAAGGAAAAAGTGCTGCCCCTTATTAGCAGCCTGCACTTCAGTTATCTGGAAGTGGAAGCTCAGCCTCAAACAGCTGGTCTCAGCCACACCCTGCAGTGCTCCTGGTGAGTCCAGAAAGGGCAGCAAGGGTGGTCATGTGGGGGGCTTACTCTACAAAGACATTTGTTTCTTGCCTGAAAAATACAGGAACAGTGTGCGACTTAAGAGGAACCCATAAAGGCAAACGCAGAGAAGTGTCATGGTCAGCAGCCAGGACAACCACACATGGCATTGACACATGGATACTGCAGTCAGAAATGAATTCTAGTGTGACCTTAAACCTCTCAGTCTCACCCCTCCATGCACTTGAAACACCAAACACCAGGGTGCACAGGCACTTTCAACACTCACTCATTCATGTGCCTCCGTAATTCCTAGGCCATTCCTATACCTGTTCTGGCTTAATGTTTACGTTATCTTGCTCCACAGGGACTACCTATGTTGATTGTACACTGCTGTTCACTGCCATGTTCAAGCGCACCTAAAACATTTAGAATGGATTCTCATTACACATTCTCATTAGTGTGACAGTTCGGGGCTTGTCCAGAGAAAGTGTCTTTGTGCCATCTGCTCCTTACAAGAAAGGAACAAGCCCGTGTGTGCCAGCAGCCTCCCAGCTGCCATGTGTGCTGCAGCCCCAGGCAGGCCCTGGCAAGCAAACAGGAGAAACTTTAAGCCCTGAGCCCTGCTGGGATATAGCTCCCACCAGGTCTGTCATTATTTGAATGCTGCAATTATTTGAACTTGTTACTGCTGCAGAGATAAAACTTCCCAACATTTATACCTTTCATCCAGATTCACACCCAACATGAGTCAAGCTCAATGCATAAAAAAAGTACAAACATACTCAGGTAAAGCAGCAGCCTAAGTGCTGACTGCAGAGCTGAAACAAAGCTACTGAACAAACCCCAGCCACAAACTCCCTCACAAAAGCTTGCACACACAGAGCCTGGACAGGCATCCTGGCAGGAGGAGGGTTGGACAGCAGATTCCTGGGGGCAAAGGATGCTTTGTGCCAGGGAACAGACACAGATCCTCCAAGCCCCAGTGACAAAAACCTTTGAACAGGCAGCCTTCCATGTCTCAGCAGCCCAGCACAATTCAGGGTGACTTAGCAGCTCCCAAAGACCAAAGAACATCTTTTCCATTCATCAGGCCAAAAAAGATATTTTTACAGATTTGCTTAAGACCAGAAACAATCATTATTAACCTTCTGAATAACCCCTTGCACATACAGGAAAATTGATTTTTTCTTTGGAAGCAGTTCGTAAAATATCGCGTTGCCAGTAGTATTAAAAACACCTATTTTTTAGAGTAACTGAAGGAGTTGCTGGTGGGAACAGTGACAGATCCCAAAGGGAGGCAGCAGCATCACAGGGGATCAAACAGTCAGCCTACCGTTGTAATATACCGGGAATGGAACTCTGGAGCATCCTTCAGGAACGTGAGGCCAGGATGCGTTTCCACCACATCCTGCAAGGCAAGAGAAAATGAAATTAAATAGATTTTCTTATCCTTTTAAAGCTTAGAAGTTACTGGGTTTACAAACCAATACTTTTGCTACTTGCAGCATTAACGGTAAAACTGAAATATTTTAATCTATCAAGTGAACCTTCTATTATTGTAATATAATACATTTGCTGGGCAATACGCACCTGGTGGGCCAGTTTGATTTACTTAAGGACAGAAAAACAAAGGAAGAGAATTAGTGAGTAGATGAAAACTCATTTTCATTGAACGAGACAAAAATTACTTAGTTGACCATGCAACTATCTCCGCTCCAAGATTCTTGTTTTCTTCCATTCATTGATGATATTAACATTTGTTAGAGCTAGGTGTCAGAAATATACATTCTTTGAGAAAGTTCCCTTTTAAGTCTTCCACAACAATGAAAGCTCTGTGAGCCTCAGAATGCTTACAGATATGATTAATGCTTTTCCAAAATTCACTTGAACTATCTGTGGAGGTGTCTCTTTCTCAAGACCAGCTTTTTGTAAGTCAAACACTGGCTCACTATGCCAAATCTGCAAGATCAGATCTGTGGAGAAACTGCTCAGATCCTGAATGAATCAGTTCAGATCCTGTATGAATCAATGCCTGTGTAATTTCTCCATGTCTGTCTCCTCTCCCCTTTAAAAGTGTTCCAGGTTCTGCTGTGCCTGTTCCACACCATGGTGCCCTCAGGGGTGTGACATGCCCAAATTTTGGGCAGTATAACAGGATGTCTCAGATGGTGGTGTAAATCAGGGTAACTTTGCTTATCTCTGGCTGACTGACAGACAGAGGAGATAGTTGTGCATGCCTTGGATTGCACCAGGAGCTAAAGAGCAGAGCTGCAATCCACCAGGAAAGGCAATGTGCCCAGTGGAGAAGAGATGAAGAGCAACATGAGGAAATTTACCCATCACAGCCCCAGTTCTGTTTGAGAGATACAACCAATGCAGACATAAAATCTTTCCCCAAAGCAGCATCTCCACAGAGGTTTTGTCCAGAGGGCAACACAATGTGAGAAATCTAGGGGTGTGTGGAAAAGATCAGAAAAAGTACAATAACTGATCAGAGAAGCAGATTTATAGAGACACCACAGAGTTGCTCTAAATGGCCACAAATAATTTAAAAAGTGATATTTTGTTAAAAATTAATAAAAGGGAAAGAATGACATGAAATCAGGATGAGCAGATTTAGCCTGATTATTAGGAAAAAAAATTTACAGTGAGAATTGTGCACTAGCAGGTTCGGAACAATTGGAACTGCAGAAATTTCGCCAAGATTTCCATGTGACACTGTAACTGGTAATCTGGTTAGACAAATTTAATTATAACTGTCTTGCCAAGCAAATAATACAACTTTTCCAATAAGCTTTTGTGTTGTGCTTGACTCTCAACAGCAACAAGCATTTTTCCCCATATCCACGTAGAGAAATGGAGCAAATTTCAGCCTGGTTAGCAGGCGCTGATAAATATGAATCCTGACAATAGACCTGTCCTCAGTGCCTTTAACAGGATTTGCAGCTGGTTTGGCAGTTAAGCAAACCAGTCCACTTAAAAAGCTTATTTCTATTTCACTCCAAAATGAACCCCACCCAGGTGCTATTCAAACCAAAGGTCTGCTCATCCTTGGAAAACATTTAATGCCATGGAAATAAAGAAGGTACCAAGTGAACGCAGCTCTGTGCCCACCCCTCCCTGTGGAGCTGTGGCAGTACCTGGAGCAGCGGGATGAAGTCCTCCTGTTGTAGGAAGTCACAGCCAGGCTTTGCCAGAAGGGAAATGAACCTGGAGGCATCATCGTGGCAGTTCCGCAGGACTCTGCGAGAGAGGGGAGGAGTTACTGCCAGCCCTTTGCACTTCCCAGCTCGCCAGGAGCCACAAAGGGCTCAGGGCGGCTCACAAAGGGCCTTATAGCAGAACACATCTGTACTGGGAATCACGCCACAGACCACCAGCGCTTCCTTCAAGGTCTTTCAGCCACACCAGGGCACCCAGTGGGGATTTTTTCCAGCTTAACACTGCTATGGTAAAGCAAGTTTCTTACTAAGCAGCTGTGGAATCAGAGTAAGTAACCTGACTCTTGCCAATGGTGGAGGCTCACTCCAAGTGAACAGCACCAGCCCAATGGGATGCCACAGGGTGTGCTCTGCAATGTAACCCTTCACTATACCACAATATTTGGGGAGATAGCCAAACTACAGGGACTGAATATTCCTCCCAAAAAATCACTTCTCAGAAGGAAAACCAGCATCCCTTGTTAATTACAGCTCATGTGGTGCTGAGCACCCTACCATGGAGAACAGCCTAATGCAGGCATTAGTAGGCCTGAGTACTTGGAGAAGTGTGTAAATTCAGCCCCTTTGGTCGACAGCGTGCATCTGACACACCAGTTCTTGTCTCTGCCTTCTTCTCACACAAAATACTGCATTGCCCAAAGATATCACAAAGATATCTTTGCCCAAAGATGTGACTCACTCCAAACAGAGAAACTCATGAAGAGAGGAATTCCAAGGCATTCACCAAGCACTAGTAACAGAACAGAGGGATATATTGAATGCTGCATTGTTCACATAGTATAAAGGAAACTCAGGAAACTAAACTGTTTTCTTTAGTAACTGTGAAAATACTAATGCACTGTTAATTATTTACTGTAATTATTCACCACCTGCCTCTCCTGAAAATGTATGAACACAGTACTGAACTGCCTGTAGTTCTCCTGGAGAGATCACACTAACTTGTTTAGCTGGCCTCGTCATTCTGGGAAAGGCAGACTTTACGAAACAAGGGTTTTTAAATAAGCAAAAAAAGATTTAGCAATCCTGTTGGCTGCACATTCCTATCATGGTAACTGTCAATTAACAGATATATTCTAAATCAGCTACAGAAAGAAGTGCTAATGTTTTACTTTAAAAAAATCTGGCACATAAAGATGAATTCCAAAGCCCTGTTTTAGCCACAAACTACAAGATCTGACATTCAGAAGTGTTTTATATTGAACAATTCCTATAGCCTTCATGAGCAGTGAGCATGTGGCATTTTGAGAAGTCAGTCACCTACTAAAAGGTTGAAAACAGGCTTCAGAAACTAAAGATACCTGGTTTAAAGTTACACCTGTGTTCACATAGCTACAGTCTAACTTCACCAGGAATACTACATTTCTTCTGTCTTCTTGCTTTCCAGCAAAGATTTTGTAACTGTCAGAGGGGAAAAGGAGGGGATAGAAAAATAATATCTTTCTAAAAGAGCAGTTAAGTGAGAAAAGCATACAAAGCTTGGCTTGGAAATGGGGTGATTAAAAGGATACAGAAGAGGGACATGATCACAGTCTGCGAATATCTGAAGGATGTGAAAATCAGAGAAGTGAAAATACATGGTATCATACATGAGGGATTAATTAGGAGTAATTGGAGGAACCCAAGGAAGGAAAATATATTGTCTGTGTCAAGACAAACTCAGTGATCACAGTCACCCCTAACATTTTTGTAATTTTGCCAGGGTAACTAGAAGCTGTTTCGACAACATCATCACAGGAAATACTTTAGGAATTCAGGGTTAAAGGCTACATCAAGAATCTGCAGAGCAACCATTAAGTAAAAAATTAAAGCCCTCTGTGGAGAGGAGATGGAGATGCTGTTTAGGTGTTTCACAGAGTAGACTAAAGCCTGAATTGCCCTGGAGGGAAAAAGATTAGGCAAGAAAACAAATCTGGTCCATGTCACACCTCTGAGTCCAAGCACAATGCATCCATCCAGAGCTCTATTCCCATGGTGTGTGGAAGTGACTGCTGAACTCCTCAGCTGAATTCCACAGCTTGCCTGAGGAAGGTGGTAACTGTTAAAGCTCACAGAATATCTAATTGTATGATGATGCTTTATTCTACGTTGTTCTTTCTGTCCTATAACACTATTACACACCTCCTCTCCCAGTTCCCAAATGGCACTTGCTTAGTGCACCAGTGTAGGAATAATAAGGCCAGGGACAACTATTACCAAAACCACAGATATCTACCAGCTATCTCAGAGTAGCTGACATTCCTGGGGAGCTTGTAAATACATTTTATATGACAACTAACTCAAAACACCTTATTATCTATACAATTACCTCCAAGTTTGTTGATGTCACATGGAAACAAGTGTTCAAAGAGTTTTGGGGGAAAAAACTTGAGCTGCTGGGAGATTTTAAGGCATTTAAAGAAGAGAAAAATTATTTGAAAAGTCTGGTGGAAAAGAAGTGAAAAAAAAAGACTTGTATGGCAGGCTGACCTCTTTCCAGAAAGAGTTTTGCATTTGCTATACTCACTTCCTCCACATGGACACGAAGGAGTGCACAGAGACACGTCCTGTCCTCTCTCCTCCGGACGCAATGAACAGAGGTGCTTTCCAGTAGAGTGGGCAGCCAGAGATCTGCAAGGAAACACCAGGACAAGGAGGAATACAAAACCAGTCTCAAGAGGAACCTGCTTGTTTACACACCAGATTCACCACTGAGGCCTTACATCGGGGAAATAACGTGGTCATGGCTTTATGACTCACCTGTGTGCCATTTACTGCATGCCAAGGTTAAGAATTCACACATAACTTTCTATTTTGTCATGTGCCTTTTCAAGTGGCTGAGAAACACGTCCTCTCAGGCTAGGAAAAGGATCTGGACTACTCAAGCTCTTAAGCTTTGTCTTTGAATTGTTTAGCAAAATTCCCTACAAAGTGAAGTGGAGAGACAGGCATCTCCTCTCAGAAGAACACACACCAGCTACCTCCACTCAACCCTAAAGAAGAAGGGCCCATTCTCTGTATGGGATGACTTCTCACTGGCAACAACGGAATCTCAAGTCTAATTACAGACAATTAAAGAGTAAATGCCTTAAGGTGAAGTAAATCCCATCCTGCAATTTTCAGTGCAGTGCCTTCCAGCCAGCACAGTCCATTATTCCCAACACTGCAAGATCTCAGCAGGGGAACACAAAAATGAAAGCACACATGGAAAGAGGTTGATTCCAGCCAAAGGAGTCCCTGACCAGCAGTTTTGAACCAGCCTCTGCAGAGGCTGCTGGCTCTCAGTGGCAATCCAGGAAAGACCTGGCATTCTGGAGTAAGGCTTTGGCAGCAGGTGTGGAAATGGTGTCAAACATTCAGCTGCTCACACAGTCAAGTACCTCCTCTTTACCACAAAGACCTTTCCAGCCACTGTCCTGACTCCAGACAAGCTATAATATCCACAGAACACTGGCCTTGGAGGGAGTGCAGCTGACTCCAGCCAGATCCAGGTAGGAAGGATGTTACAGCAAATGGAAGTAGGAATATTTTGAAGAAGCAGTTGAGGCATCATTTCTGCCACAAAGTCTCTTTCATCCCTTCTATTAGGCAGGACTATCCTGCAACTCCATTCTCAGTTTCTTGTCCAGGCCTGCATGTTTCTTTGGGAACCTCAATCAGCCCAAGAACTGCTTTTGGATTTTTTCCATCTCTATGTCAGCCAACTGTGCTTCTACTATGGGTGTTTGGCTCCTCTGAGGAAAGAACAACATTTATTTTTTGTTGTTTTCTTTGTGCAGCTGGTTTTGAAGCATTTATTTCAGAGCCCCAAATGGTACCATTATCAATAATACCATGGAATAGAAGCCAGCCTTTCAATAACTAAGTGGCAGGGAGCACATCTGTGTAGAGACTGATATAGAGACCAGATGGAAAGGCAGAGGTCTCGTCTACACCACTGTCCCACTTTTCCCTGTTCAAACCTTTTTTGGTCAAGCAAGGATTTCCTATTTATGTTTTCAGAGCATGTTTACAAACAATGTGATTGAATTCCTCTAAAAACAAACAAAAAAACCCAACCTAGCCTCTCCTTCAGGAAAACCTTTCTTCTTGGAAAACAAGTGCTGCCCTTGGAGAGACCATCATTGCTCATTTAACAGTGCCAGAGATGCATTCAGGGCAAGCTGAACATACAGGATGTGTTTGGCAAGTACTGGCTTTAGATGAGCAGCACTGCAAACTGTGGCTGAAGGAGAGGGAAACAGCACGGACCATCTGCAGTGTGCTCCCACACAAGAGCTCTGTGCTGTCCCCTGAAGGCAGAACTTATCACCAGTTGTACCACCGGCATTGTGCATACTGAATGTGCACAGCTCAGGGGCTGGGGGCTGACTGGGCATTGCCCTCTTCCACAGCCAGCAAGCTGGAGGTTGGAAGCTGCTTCCCCACACAACACTGCAATAGCACCTACAGCTCATGCCAGCTGAGCAGGACAGCTACAAAAAGCCATGAAAAAGGCAGCTGGCACTACCTGAAGCCACAGAAGCAGACAAGTTTCTGCCTCTGAGTTTCTCAATCTTCTGGGCAGAACTATGAAGGAACAGAAAAACAAATGCAATTTGTATTTGCTAAGAAATCTTAGAGAACTGTTTCATAAATCAAAGCAAGAACAAACACACACATCTGATGTGACAATCAGCAAACTGAGATAATTTTTGTTTACTACTATCTAAATCTAAACAAAAACCTGCAGATCAAAAGGATAATGGTTCTTCTTTCCCCCTACAACAGCTGAAAGATACACTGAGACTAAAACAAAGTATCTCTTCCAAAATTAAAAACCTAAAGAATTGAGTCACAGAACCATTAACGCTGGAAAAGACCTTTAAGCCCATCAGTGGTTACCTTAGCAATTTTCCCCATTCCACAGATGTTCACTTTCTCATCTTCAAACTCTGTAAAGGCCTCTTCAATCCTGGCAATGATTTCTTCATTATTAGAGCAGACATTCGGGAGTCCTTTAGGGAAGTAGAAACGTGGAATGTTTATGGGCACAGGGGTACTGCTGGTGGCTTTATTCACAGGCACAGGAGTGCAAGGGCTAACCACAGGCTGCAGTGGGGCTGAGGGTGAAGTTCCTGCCTTCTTCTCTTGTTTACTTTGAACCTGAAAATACAATTAATAACAAACACTTTTTAAGGGCATGGCACACAGAGCAGGAAAAAAGTTGGTGCTTCCAGTGACTAGGAGAAAATTAAAGCCCTCCAACAATTAAATTATGGCACAGGGATAAAAATGCATCTTAAATAGGCAATTAAAAATTACTGCATTATGAACCACTGCAAATTTAGGATATGTCACTTCTGCTTTTATGCCATTTCTGAGAATTTTACATACGTAGCTGTGGATTATGACTTCCTATTGAGTCACAGGAGAACATACTCTGCAACTCCCCATACCACAGGCAAGGACAATGCTATTTCTTCTCATGCTGGTTTTGGTGTTCTCATTCTGCCCCATGAAGTATCTGCTCTTTAGTATTTCCCCTTGGAACCAGAGTACCCATCCACACAAACGGCTTGCCTCAAGTAGGAACAAACTTATATTCAAACAAGGACATTTTACATCCCTTGGGAACAGAATTAGTTTTGCCAAAGTACTGCTTCACAGAAAATTAAGAAAAGATTTTCAAGACTGCCTTCTCAATTTCAGGAAGCCTTTTATTCTGTGCCCAACTTAAATAGTCCCAGACCTGACTGTGTTGAAGGCACTGGTAAACCAATTTTTCCATCAGGAATTAGGAGCAGCCAGCACAGTGCCATTAGGCCCTCACATGATACCTTTTCCTCACTTCTCTCCTGCCTGTAAGGAACATATGGCTGATATGGTGATCCCCACTGGATTCCCTCTCCAAGGGATCTCTAGTTCTAGCTCTACATCACAGGCAGTATTTGTATTTAAATACACAAGGATACCCCAAACCGGGGAATTTTTCAGACATGGGAGGGAGCCATTTTAAAACTTTGACAAGTAACTACAGTATAAGCTGCAAAATCAGCTGCTGGAATGCCAAGGGATGACGAATTCCCTGCTCCCCCACGAAGACACTCGTTCTTGGGAAAAGGCAACTGGTTTTCCCACTGCACAATGCAAGAGTTGTTATTAATGTAACAACATATGTGATAAGGCTCAGAAGGCAACAGTCAAGTAAATACAGCTGTGACTTCCAGTTTGTTTATTCTAACTGTTTAAAAACAAAATGGTTTTAGGATAAAGCAGCCAACTCTGAGTCCACTAAATGCAGAAGAATGTATACGATGAACTGACTAAACTCTTTGCCTTATATTTTCTATAAACTTGGAGCTTTTTCTTAACACATACTGAATCCCCCAACTAACCACAGGTTTACTTTCAGTCAGGTAAAGAAGTGAAAATTGTAAAAGCTTCTTTAAGCACTGATTTTACCTACAGTTTACAATACATTATGACCCATTCATCAGAGACCCATGAAAGAAGGGCGAGAAGGATTTTCCTCCTCTTCACGCCGCTGCTTTATGGCTCTTTCTTTAAATGAGAGGACCTCTCTTCTCCCAGATTGTCTGATTTCAGGAGCAGGAACACTGGCACACACATGCCACCAGCCAGAGCACACTTCTGTCCTTAACTGCTCTGTACACAACACATTAACCTGGAGCTTGGGATTCTTCAAGTCATCTCCCGTGTCTTGCAATCCAGGAAAAGCTGGAGATAGAAAAGCTTCAATATTTCTATCAATACCAGTATTCAAAGTCTGAACAGTTCTTCACCTTTGGAGAACCAGCCTGATCACCAACATCTGCTCTCCCTCCTGTCTTCCTTGACTGTTCCTACTCGGACACTGCACATCTTCCTGTCTGCTCCTGAGTGATGCTGGAGCTTGGAGGAGTGCAGCTTTGAGACTCAGGGCATTCCTGAGGCTCAGAAGAGCTGGAGGACAGTGAGCATCAGCCCTGGTCACTCTGTCCTGCAGTAGGACAATGCAGGTGACCTGAGGTGGTGGCAGGGATTAAGCTGAGGGGAGTAGGACACTCACTTTGGGAGCACAGTTCACTGGGTTAAAAAAAAAGACAATCCTTCCCCTGGCTTCCTACTGCCCTTTCCTCAGTGGAGCACCAAAAGCAAAGCCCGGCCAGGCTGAATGTGTGTGGGGAAGGAGTATCCAGCCCCAGCTTAGGGATCACACAAAATCGCTGCTTCTGCTTTTACCACTCACCCCCACCCGCCTGCCCTGCCCAGCCAGGGGCTTCTCCAGCCAGCACCCAGCTCTGCTCAGGAGTTTTCCCTTTCTGGATCCCAGCACAGGGGAAGTCCCTGCCAGTCTCTCACAGCACCATATTCATACAAACAATGCAAAGCTCGAACAGACATCGAGGTGCTGACTGCAGCCACTTGACTTCTATAATAGGACTTCACATCAGTTTGCTCCAAGGCCACTTCTCACAAACAGGTTTATTGCTCTCTAATCTCTTCAGGACGCGCAGGCACTCCTGGCTGCCAGCACGGGGAGGAACAAGGAGAAATGACTCAAACTTAACAAAAAGTTCCACAAACCAAGATGTTCTTTCAAAGGACACCGACTCTTCACTGTAACAATGTGTCCCCTTCCCTTACAGTACCACGGAATGATAAAATTGTATTTTTGTTTTCTTGGCAGCAGCACTGGGCCATTTTCCTCCCATTCTGCATATTACAGACATCCCAACATGGTACACAGCCTGAGCTGACCCTGCTGGAGCACAACTCACCCCCTCTGCCCAGGTCTCCACCTCCCAAAAACCTGAGCAACTCCTCTGCCTCCAGGTACTCCCAGAGCCAGCAATGCCTGGTAGTGGCTCACACAAGTCAGGAGCAGAAAGGACACATTGATTTCATGATCCACAACCATCACACAAGCCAAAAGGTCAGACACCCACAGGAGAAATACAGGAAATTCTGCTAGGCTTCAAAGGAGAGAGTCAGTTCAGACAAAGGTTTGAGCTGACCTTCCCAGTAAGACTGACTCATTCCCTCCTGCTCAGTTCAAGCCAAACTAGGGGCAAGCATTGCTCAGGGATGGCTGCTTTTCAAATTCTGCCTCAGTAATAGAAATACAATTTTTGAATTTTGTCTTCTTCCTTCTCATCTAAGAAATGAGCTGTTTATGACACCAAGAGAAAAAAAACAAGCAGCAACTAGTCCTTGAGGATTCTGTTCCCTAGAACAACCTTGCAAATCATTACTCTGGGTTGGGTATAACCACTATGGGGACAAGAAGTTATTATTTACAATTTTCTGTGAAAAAAATTTAAGAGAGTGGTATGATGGGAAATTCTGTGGAAATTCCTTGGAAATAAACAGTTTCTTATTGCAAAAAATTAGCCTTAAATGCTGTTTGCCTAGTAGAACACACTTCTCCAACAGGGATGTGCATTTTCAGAGAGGACAGCTAAGAAAAGAAATTACACATACTCTAATAATTAGCTTTGTTACCAATAACTAACAGATAAACATTTTTTTTCTTTTTTGCTCAAGGGGAAGATGAGATTAAAGGCCATTTTTAAACACCATTTTATAGCATTGTGTAATTTACCCTAACTAGAATCTGTCCATCCACTGTATCACCTTTTGCCAGCCATACAATTTATTTATGGTCAGACAAAAATAGTGACATCTGTGTTATAAATAAACCAGACAGAACTACAGCCTCATTGTAGCTACACAAACAAAGCAGAGGCTAAACCTCTGCCATCCCAGGGATGTACCAGTCCCAGCAGAAAACTCCACGGAAGGAAGCAGTATCACATCAAGTGCTCAAATTCTTTTTACTCCTTCCTCCTGGCCTCAGTCTCCAACAGGGTCCTAGATAATATAGTTACCAGTTTCTTGCTCTTTTTCCAAATGGAATACTGTAATCCTCTTTTCTAGGGTACAGTGACTCAGCCTGGGTTCTTGCAGTCCACAGTGCTGACTTAATGTCTCCTTTCATTTTTCATAGTTCCTGCCTTCCTGAAGTCTGATGGTATCTGGACACAAGCCATTCTCAAAGCTCATCAGTTCTCCAGAACTGGTTTGTATCTCTCACCCGAGACTTTCTCTTCCTTTCCTGCCCTGAAGACCTTTCCCATCAATGAACCTTCTGGCTGCCTCTTTCTTACCCATTTCTAAGGACAGCAAGAACAAAGGCTTATCTGCACATGGCTCCAAACATCACAGAGCTATGAGAAAATGCATTTCTGGACAGAATATTTTTTTCTAGGAAACACTCACCAGCAGAAACAAAGTCTAATCACAACAAAACAAAAATGAAAACAAACTCTACCTAAGCAACTCAGAATCCCAAAAGGATTTAGGTGGGAGGAGACACAGTGCTAATTGTAAGGTTGGATCAAGCTCCTCATGGCCTTATCCAGTTGAGTTTTGCAAACACAGGCCTCACACACCTCCACTGATGAATGTGCCTATAGAACCTGGACACAGCCCTCAGCACAGCTCAGGCTGGAAACCCACTGGCTGGGCAACAGCCCTGCAGAATGGTGTGGAGGGGATGGTGTGCATGGGCTGAGCACCAGCCTGCAGAGTGAGCTGATTAAAGAGAAGTCGAATTATGTCCCAGACTGTCTCAGGAGTAAGGCTAGGAAAACAAGGGAAATTGTTATCTCTGTGTCTGACACTAGTGAGGCTCTATCTGGGTTTCTGGGACCAGTTTTGAGCCTCCACTCCAGGGGAAAAAAAAAAAAAAAAAAAAAAAAAAAAAAAAAAATAAATAAATAAATAAAAAAGATGGGGACAGACCAGCCAGATATGTACAGGAGGGAAATCAGAAAGCTGGAATCAAGATCAGGAAGCAGGAGACCGTGAGGGCTGGCCCTGGCTAGCCAGGGGGAGAAGAAGCCAAGGCTAAACACAGCCTGCAGCTCTTGGAAGTGCAGTTACAGTGAGGACAGAGCCAAAAATGCAGCTTGGGAGGGATAGGCTGGAGGGTACTGGGGGTAGTACAGCCTGTGAGAGGTCACCAGGAGGGGCTGTGGGAATCCCTATCCTTGGGGAAAGCCAGTGCTGATTGACCCAGTGTATATAGGGGTTTACCAACACCCTTTTCTCCCCCACCTTCCTGGCCAACATCTGTGTGCTCCACAAAGCACTTCTCATTCATCTCTCTGCCCCCTATCACCACCTTACCACCTTTCACCTGCCAGCACTTTTGTGTTCTTAGTGAGCCCAGTTACTTCTACTCTCAAACTCCCAAGCCCTAGGTACAGCCCCACGAGGCAAAAAAATTTAATACCTCACTGTTGCCACGTGGGAAAACACCCATCCCTGCCCTCCACACCCAGAGATCTATTATCACTCTGGGAATCGATTTAGCCCACTTGGAAGGACAGCAAAAAGATTTGGCTTTGCTGCTGGATGATATTCTACAGTGTTATGAACTAAGCCAACTCACAGAAAGACCTGTGGGGCCCAGGGCAAGAGACGGGTGGCACACAGTGAGGAGGTAGAAAGAAAAGAAGAGGAACACCATCTCTTTTGAGCTGTGAGTGCCCACTGCAGTAGTTCACTTGCCTCGGGCCGGCAGCCCCAGAGCAGTCATTCCCAAAGCATTTAGCAGAGGTACTCCTGCTTCAGACCATCCAGAGGGCTCGTGGACTAAAGCCTTGTCCATTTTTCAAGCTGTTCTACCTAGAGGTTTCATCCCTTCCTGCAAACCCTACTCTGGTTATGTTCTTAGTGATCAGATTAACACTGGAGAGGGAATTCAGCTGTGCTGTGGTTTTTGACTGTCTCTCCAAACTGCTCAGCCCCGCCCAACCTATTACTGCACATTATTACCTCATCCAATTCTCCCCCAGGGAGTGAAAAACACACGTTCCGGAGATTAACCTCTGAGATGTACTTTACCTGTCACCACAACACATGAAAAAATGTGCCACAATATGCTTTGGAGCAAGTTTAATGCTGTTTCTCAGGAAACAGCTGCACTGATCCTAATTTCAACTTTTTAACTTCCTCATTGGTCACCCATTATTTGAATGTAGATGAAGCTCAAGATGGGCTGATTTCAGCATATTGTGAACCCTTAAATCTGGAGTGACTACATGTCCATTTGGTGTCCCAGCATAAATTACTCCAATCTTTTGTCAGTTGTTCCAGAAAGTGAGTACAGCAGCTAGGATTTACCAAAAACACAGCTGTGGTACAATTTCCATTTCTTTGGCTACACCTCTGTGATCTTCAAGGTCTTTTCCAGACTAAATGATTCTATTATGTCCTTAAGCCACAGCCCAGAGAGAGTAGGCAACAGCACAAAGAAGCACCTTGTGATGGTAAAATCATAAAAGCCCAAGCCAGGTAGGCTGTTCTGCACAGATTTGTACAGTTCACAGCAGACAGCAGGACGTTGTGGTTCTTCCACGTGCAACAACAAACATTCAGAGCAATCACACAAAAAAACTCACAGAAAATACTTGAGTCTTACGCTACTTCTCCCCACTATTAAATCACTGCCCTTGCTGTTAATTTCCCCCCTTGTTTACAAAGACATTTTAACTCTGCAATCTAAGCCTGGAAGATTTATTTTTAAACCTGCTGGTATCTAGCTGCAAATAACTTTCTGCAAATAGACACGCCTAGAGGGGACACAGCTTGATTCTCTGATCCAATAAAAAAATACAAAGAAAAAGAAAAAGAAATGCCAAGCGTCCAAACCTGGGCCTGCTGAAAGGACTTGAGCCGCCTCTTGAATCGAGATGGAAGAACAAAGTCACAGCCCTTGGCAAGGAAAGCTAGCTCCCCTCCCAGGTCTGGGTCCCTCCGCAGAGAACTCTCCTTGATCATCATCCTGGGCAGCTCCTAAGCAGATGCTGACCTTTTCAGAAGGGGCACGGGCACTTTGTAGGAGACCACGTCAAGACCAGCACGTTGCTTTCTTGATTTTGACTTTTTACAGGCAAAAAATGGCAAATGGCTTCAACATATTATGTCTTCTCTCTCTTCACAAGGACAACATCTGGCGACTTTATCTCACTCCTGAAGCCAGAGCTCCCTATTTTAACCAATAGTCAAAGTGTCTTTCAGTACCACCAGGATCTTCTGCCTTCTTGTAATACTTTAATTGAGAAACATGATCTACAAGTGAATCTATTTCCCTGCTGGCTACATGACAGACAATCTGTCCTTGGCTTGTAATAGGCCAGGGGTGACATGGGAAAGGAAGCACCCACCACCACTACCAAGGGCTCTAAAATTAGATACCCTGCAGAAGTGGCTAAATATACCATCTTCCCCAATAGTTCCTACTTTGTGTGCTCCAGTGCTGACAGCCGAGTGGCACCCCAGTCAGTCAGGCTCAGCTAGAGTTAAACCAGGCTCAGCCAAGGGCTCTGCCTGTGGGATGGCAGTGGTGTGAGGGCCCTGCTGCTGAGGTGATGAAGTAGAGGATCAGCAATAGCTCCCACTCTTGACTGAAGCCTGTAATTTTCAAAAAACATCAATTTTTCCTTCTTGCTGGAAAAAGCAAATAATCTAGTTCCTTTATTGCCAAGCAAGCACATAAGGATGGTCCTGGATAATAAGCTCAGTCATTCCAAAGCAACTCTTAAGAAAACAGTTCCATAAAGACATCAAAATGCATCATTCTTGTTATTCACTTTCCCAGTAACTCTCACGAGGCAAAGGCAAAGCACTTCTCAGGGGACAATAATCTACTTTTTCACTGCACAACTTGGAGCAAGCAGACTTCAAACCCTTGCTCTGACTTTGTCTAGGCTTCTTAGAAGTGTGTTTTCCCTCTCCTATCATGAGAATGGTGCTGAACAAAGGCTTAAATCCAATTATTCCTACACCAAATTAACAGAGTCCCATAGGGTGCTTCTCCTACTTGACTGTAAAACAAGAGCCACTCTGCCAGGATGCTTTCTAAGTCCAGTAGCACAGAATAACTTCTAGCTAGTAGGACTTGCTCTCATCAAGGTAATGCATTTGAAATGCAAAGGTCTCACTGAACCTCACAACAGAAAGCTTTAATGGTCATGTACCTCTGATGGCCATTCCTGGGTCCCTGTAGAAAGCCCCAAGTTAATATAAAGCCCAAATGAGTACAAAGCCTAACAGAGCGGCACAAATAGGATGGGGGGATGAAAAAACAGCCTCCAAAAAGAAAAAGGCAGGCAGGAATGTTTAAAGTGGAACTGCAACTAAATAAAGGATACACAGATGCATATGTAACACATTTGGAACAAATTTGGTTTTTCTTACTCTAACAATTTTTTTCTAAACATTAAGGCAATGCCTAAAGAGCCCACAAGGCTCCACTGTACTAGGAGTGCTGCAGATCTCATGCATCAGCATGTCAGGAGGTGATTTATTGTAAATCGTCTGTGGCAAGGGATGAATTACTTCATGTTCTGCTTACAGCCTGCAGAGGAAATGAAGTCCAAGGAACCTCTCTGACCTCCAGCTGCATCCAGACCAGCTACAGAGGCCTTTGACAGACGTATGCATTAAAGAGACACACTAATCTGGCAGCCACCAGTTCCTACTTTAAAAAACCAACACAGCCACATACTTTTCATGCACAAATTAACCAGTCACAAAGGAACTCAGACGTTTGGGGGTTTTTCACTGATAACCGGAAAAAACACAAGCAAGGCTCACTGTGTCTGTATTCCAGTGTTTTAGAATAGCAGGTTTCCAGCATGGTACTTCCTATCCTCAAAACACACATGGTGGGTATAAACAAAATACAGTACTATGAGACATCCACAGTAAGAAGATCTCGTATCAACAGCTTCAAAGTCAACTAGACAAAACCCACAGCAGAAAAGTCTGGTCCCAACAGCCAGACCAACTGCACAAACCACAAGCTAGAAAGCCCTCCTTGCTGTAGGTGACCCAGGTTGAAGGGGAGAGATGTCAGATTGCCTCTGTTAGCCACTTTTCATTCTGAGATGCTTTAGATTCACATAATACTTGTATTTATTTCAGTAACTGTTAGCAAACAGAAAAAAACCCCACAGAAAAAACCTATTTGAATTGAGAAGTAATGAATAATTGATGTTTGAAAGGAGTGCAGATTGTGTATATAGCTTAAATGACAGATATTATCAATCTGATGAAAACAATTTGTAACAGATGTAAGATGAAAGTTGATTTTTCAGATGAAGTTTTACACTATATTTTGGATACATTTTGAGAAAATGCAATTATTTCAGGACAAAGTTAAAGTTACTATGACATTATAGAAGCCACTTTTTATAATTAATCACCCCATATAAGATCCTTGATAAGAGTATCATTACATTTGCAAAACAAAGAAGTACACAAAATTATGAGGGGGAAGAATTATGAAGTTGCCAGGTCAACCTTGACTTTCTATAATTCAGAAACAGTTAATTCCACTCAGAGCCTTCTTAGGGCCCCCTAGTTTAAGCACACAACACAGACATTTTGATTAAAAAAGCAAAGTGTGTGGCCTTGGGATGGTGTCTCAGGGCACAGGGAGTTAAGAACCTTCTGAGAGTCCCAGCAACTTCTACTCCATCAGTCATTCAGGAGAGGCAAGACTAGACAGATGCTACCTAGAGCCCACCCAGAGGAAACGTGGAAACTGGGAACAGCCTCTGGATACTTTACTCAAGGCTCCACTATCTGAAATTTAACATGGTTAGAAAGAATGGTCCAAATTCACTTATCAACCCTGCAAACCCTCTGCTCCCAGATCCACAGTCCCTGGCCAGAAATGGTTGGATCACCCATCTGATCACCCACAGCTTAGCTATGCCACTTATTAAGATGGCAGAAAACAAAAATGTTAGCTAGGTTTAACTTGTGTACAAGCAGCATAGTCAGTATAAAGGATTCAGAACCAAGCAACAGGAAGTAGAGAGCATGAAGGAGAAAGAAATGGGAAGCAGAACTGCTCTTTCTGGCTCACAACAACACAAGTAATCCTTTTGAGGAGAGCTACCCAACAGAGGAGGGACAAAACCCAAAATGGTCTCTTTATATCAAAGCCTGGTCCTGACCCCTGCTCCCAAAATTATTCATAAACTTTATCCAACAGTTCTTAAAATACAACACATGAGCAGAACATGGAACAGAGCTCTGCACCATTCTCACTTGATTCCAAAAACAGAAGGACCACGTTTCTTACAGACCTTTCTAGGGTTCCTTCACTAGAGCACCGCTGCCAGCATTAGCTGAATTTACTTTGTCAAATCAGCCATCCTGTACAGGTAGCAGACCAAGGGCACAGAGGGGTTAAGTTCAAAAACATACACCACTGACTTCTCCAAATGTCCTTTGCATAGGACATTTTACTCAAAGGTAGCAGTCTTTACCTTCCAACACATCCCAACACTCAGCATTTCTGCAAGTCAGCTCAGAGCATCCCAACACCTCCACCTTCTTCACGGCTTACTGGTCATAATTTCCCCCAATTCCCTCAAACCTGCTGGTCCATCCAGGATCCTTATTGCCCTCCTCCCTACAGACAAAAATACAGATAAGTAATGGGGGGCTCGTCAGCCTCTAAAAGGCAACTGCACTGCTCTCACCCTACTATTTTTTTTCAAAACCAACATACTAAAAAATCAGCATAAGATAGGCACAGAGAACAGGAAATCCCAAAACAAATACTTAGGAGGTTTAGAGATAAGCAATGGAAAACTGGATCTCAGAATGGGAAATGTTGGACTGTAAAAAACTACACAATGCTTCCAGGCCTGTCCGAGAGAAGTGTGATGCCCTCATTATGTGCTCTGCAAAATTGATGGACTTCTTGAGTATTCATTTCCTAGTTTCTAAACATTTGGGTTTTGAAGATGAACAATCCTATTGTTCTCTGTGGTGGATCACAATTGGGTTTATGATAAGAGAAAGTCTGTTGCTGATGTAAGTTAGCACAGATGTAACACAGAAAGGCCAGCTGAGCCAGAGAACAGCCTGGTCTGAAGGACTCTCCCTCTCCTTTTTCATTGCTTAGCATTTGAAGGATATTAAATCTGTCACAACCTTCACAAATGAAAGGTGTGCTGTGTTTTCATCAGTCTCAGAACTCTGGGGTTTCTACACGTGTGCCCAGCTATATGATAATAGCTTTATGAGCCTTAAGAAAATACAACAAATACTTTGCATTATTGAGGCATGCATGCAATACTGAATGAGAATCCACACGGAGCTTCAGTTACATCCAGAGTTATCCAGGAACATGGATGTGTTCCCTAGATGCAATACCAGGAGAGGGTATATAGCACATCTGTGCTATACATGACAGCAAACCTCAAGGCAAGTGCAGAGCCAGCAGCCCAGTGCCTTGTGCTCACTGCTGAGGGGACCAGCTGCCTCCACATCCTCTGCCTCCCCAAAACAGCTCTTCCCTCCCAGGCTCTTTGGTTCTGGGCATCTGGACAAGGCAGGGATTGTGTGGCTGCACAGAGGAGCAGAGCTCTGGTAGCTGTGGAGTACATGTCCAAAGAAGGCAGGCTGGGAGCAAACTCACACACAGCTAGGTGGGATCAGAGAAACACAACCTGCCAAGGCATCACATTGAGAAGCCACTTGGCAGCATAAATGCATCCCATTTTCAAGCATTATATAAAATCTGCCACAAAGCCAGGATCACACTTCATCAAACAGTTTTGTTTGAAGCTCACAAGTTAGAAAATTTTGTAAATTAATTTATAAGGCAAGAACAGCTATTAGAAGGAATTACTTTAGTGCTTTTGGAGCTGTTTAATTCTACAGTATTTGAGGAAAAATACTCTTTCCCTTGCGGGAAATATCAGAATACCATTGTCTATAACCAAAGTTGCCCAGAGCAACAACAGAAACTCTTGGAGAGCCTGATCTAAAAGGATCTCAGCAACATCATGTAGGGTAAGACACACCTCACACATCCTCTTTCAGAACTGCACCAAATTTTGGGGAAAAGTTTTGCTCTGTTTTGAAAACCTGCACATCATGCTCCAACTGGAAGGAGCTGTGAAAGTTCCCTTACAACCTGGGCTCTTTTTCACTGCCTGTGTGGAAGGTGGATTTTGGAAATTGAAGTCCTGTCTACACTTACTGCCTACTTGGAAGTATGGCAACAAGCTTTCTTGAAATTTGGCAGTTATTACCAAATGAAAAGCTGTGCTGGACAGACAGCCCTGGTTCCCACTAAAGCAGGCTCCCATCAAGACCCTTTTTCCTGGGAAAACCTACTTCTCATCTGAGATACAAGTAATGCAGACTCCACATGACTCCATGCGCTGGGGACAGGGAAAGCAAAAATAAATACTCTGAGATTCTGCCCTTTGTCTCATGGAGGATTGCTCCCTTTAGGAATCAGTGATGAGGAGGACAAGAAAAGCTGTTCAGAGACGGGAAAGGGAGAGGTGGAAGAATCAGTTCTCATTGAACTGCTAAGAGGCAATCCAATACTTGGTCTCAGAAATAAAGGAATTATTTCTACTTATTAAAGTAATTATTACTACCCTGTATTATCAGTGACTCATTTAAACCACATGCAAACACTCTACAGGAGCACCAGCAGGAAAGGATCGAGCTCAAAGGTGAAATTGCATGTCAGGACCTATTTTATTTTCTCATGGGTTTCAGTTTCCTTTTCTTGTTTGTATTTATATAAAGGTTACCTTTTTGTCAGGTTGAACACATTATTCCACACTGCAGCATTCAAAGCACAATGCATCACTTAGCACATGTAATTTTTTTCCCCCCTACATTTTCCCACGTTTGTTTTACTCATTACCCCATCAAAAGTTTGGTTCTCTTACCTTTATCACTTCTGGGGCCTGCTGAATTGAAGCTGGAACAGAGTCTCTGGAGGCAGCCCCAACATGGCTTTTTTGCCCTGCGAGAAGGGACTGTGAAGGAGATGCTAAAGTTTCCTGGAGAATTTGCATCACTTCCCTCTCCTTGGACAAACTCCCCTTGCCTGTCTGGAATTCCACCAGTTCCTGGGCAAAGTCCTCAATGCTTCCCAGGATACGCAGTAAAAGGGCTTTGTCATCCTCTTCCATTTTATGACCGTTGGTTTCCATTATTTTTGACAAAGAAGAAGGGGGGTCAGCGGGTTTACTTTTGGGTTCAAGAGCCAGAGGTAGAGCCTGTCTACCCTGCCTGCCAGACACCTGCAGAGAGGCAGGTTTGCCTTCCTTCCGTGAGGGTTCCCTCAGAGTATGCTCCATTTTCCGTGAGAAGCACTCCAAGTCTAGCAGCAGCTTGTCTATCTCCTCCTTGTCCACCCTACTGTATGTCTGGGCTCCTCTGGGGATACCAGCTTGGGCACCACGCAACACAGGATCCGACACTGGCTGTAAAGGAGCCATTTTCTCGGGAGCATCTCCCACCCTGGCCCGCTGTGCTTTAGCATCAGTAGGAAGGCCTGAACCAGCAGCTCGCTGGTAGCTGCACTCCAGGCTCTGCCAGCCCCACTTCTGCTCTGCCTTCTTCCCTGTCCCTGCCGTTCTGTCCCCATCAGACTCCTCCTCAATGTACAGCACCTCGGTGGCAGATGTGCAGTCGCAGGGGCTCGGGGCTGGTGACTGAGGTAGAGCATCTTTCACAGCTCTCACACTGCTCTCCTGGGGAACACCGGGCAGGGAGTTGGAGGTGAAGCTCACAGTACCTGTTTGGATGGACTGGGAAGTGCTTGTCACCTCACCCTGACCTGGCAGAAGAAGAGGAACTGCACTTGAGGATGGCAACTGAATGATATCTTCATACCTGGGTGGCTGTTCATCGGCAAAACCCAGGGGAAAGGGAGTTTGCTGCAAGCCATGGAAACAGTTCACCAGCTCTGCCCAGTCACTTGCTTCCCTCTGCCCTGCTGGCTTCAGCTCAAAGGGCAACTTTTTCAGGTACGAAGAAAATCTTGTCATCAGATTCATGTATATCATCTCTGAGTTAGCCAGGGGATCACTGCTGTTCCCTCCACTAATGCCATCTGCAGACTTCTTCTTGATGCAGTGCTTGATTATGTCTGTGCATTTTTTCAGATCCTCCGAGCACTTGAGCAAGATGTCCAGGCACACCTTAATATCCCCACCAGACGAACCATCTAGCTTGTGTTTTTCTAAAATCTGGGTAATGAAGTTTTCTTCAGGGAAGGAATGAGAGGAGAAGGGAACCACAGGATTCACAGTCACTTCTGGAGCATCATTGCTCTCCTGCCATTTCTCCACAGGTGAGGGATTCTGCAAAAAGCCACATGGAGGGCAGTTCTCATCATTGTTGAAGTGCCCATAAATCAAGTCAAAATCAAAGGATCGTCTGCTGAAAGATTCTGACCGAACTTTCCTTCCCTTTCTGTAGGCCACATGACTGGAAGAGTTTTTGAGCTTTTCAAAGGAGAATTCCTTTATTTTACCACTGGCAAGGTTTATCGCCTCACCAGTAATGTCTTTTAAACTGCTGGAAGCTTGCATTGAAGAACCTTTCTTGATTCTTGGATTATTAGGGAGGATTTGGTGATAGTCCTCATTTCCAGCCAAGGCAAGTCCATTTTCAGGGATGGGAATTTTAGGGTCCAGGTTGGCATCTTGGACACTGACCTCTGCACAGACACTGTGGTGGGCAACTATGCAGGTGAGTCCCTGTTTGAGCAGCTGGCACGAGCCTGTGCAGTAGTGCACGGTGTGCTGGGAGTGCTGCTCTATCACCACGCTGCTGTAGCAGTTCACTGAAGTCACTATCAGCTTGTAGGTCGCTGCCATAGCACACACCACACTGAGATGTGAGGCTGCAAAACTCACCATGAACTTCGCAAGGAAAAGCTCACTTTTCACAGCCACACCACATTGAATGAGAACATTCACATGTCATTTGGAAACATCCAAACTGCATGAAGAGCTAATGCCTTGGAAAGCCCTGGAGAACTCTGGAGTGGTTTCAGCAGTACAGTTTCCACAATTAGTGCAAATTGCATATAGTTTAATTTAAGGCACCCTGATGCTCGTGCTCCATGCAGAAAGTTTTGCTCAGCAGAGGTGCAGCATGAGCTGTTCCGTTTCCAATGGTCCAGGTAGCTTCTCCAGCAGGGGCCATAAAATTCAGCCAGCTCTTAGGCAGAAGTGACAAGTCAATGATTTTTGTTCAACCCTTCTTCTCTCTTTTTGGGTAGGTCAGTAAAAGGTAGCTAATTCAGTGGCACGTACAGACAAAAAATCCACAGTATGCCTGGGAGATTCCTCTCTCACCATGGTGACACAGGTTCCTGCAACAGAAATAAAGGTGACAGTCATTATGATTGCCACGTATTATGCAGCTTTGCCTATTACCAAACATCTGGCACCAGACAGAAGAACCAGCACACAGGCCTGCACAGAACAGGAGTAGGCTGATATTCTTCCCCCATGCAGATCTACCATATAATAACAGTGCTGAGGTGCTGACCTATATTTATAATGGGCTATGTGCTGCCATTTTAACAGCTCTATTTTAGCTACTCAATTTTTTTCAGACTTGCTTTTTTCCTCCCCACACCAAGCAAAACATTACCTTTAATTCTAATTGAGTAAAACATATTGATCCTGTTGTGAATTTCTGCCTTTCATTTTCCAAGGCTCTAAAGATAAGGCAAGGGGCAGTAGAAAAAAGCGCTTTCAGGATTTCCAAGCCGTCTGGATTATAAAAAGCTGCAAAAAGCCTGCAGCAAAGTAGCTGAATGCCTTTTAAGAATGCAGTCTTTACTAAAAGGCCACATTGGCTTCCATTAGCCTTTCACCAAGGTCTCTGGGACCATAGCAATATATTTTAAGAAGGAATAACTGTTTCTCTTACAACCCATAAATAGCAGCATATTTAATACAGTAAATCCACTGCTGTAGACATTGAGGATAGTAAAATCTATACAAAGTTTAAGCCTATGAAAACTAGGAATTGAGTGTTTTACACTTAGCACAGTCCTTTCCAGCTGCATTTCCTATCATCACAGTCAGAACTGCACCAGAAAATATGCCAAAAGCTGTTAAACTTTGTTAAGAAAAAAAGGAAATCTCAGATATAAGGGTCTTGAATTTTAGACATAGCTTCATCTTTCTTTAATACATGAACAATCAAATGAAAACACCCAAATGAAATTCTGAGCACCCTCTATTCCTGTACAAACAGAAATCTATTTAGTAAAACATTATTATATCACACAGCTAAGTCACTCCACAGCACGGGTTTATTTTGGTTTCTTCAAAGGTAAATATCCAGCACTGTGAAAGGCCTGCACTTGATTAAAGCACTGCCCTCCACACAGCTCCATCTCACCAACTTAGCTCAAAGCCTGGACAAACACAGCACAAGGCAAGTGCCCTAAGAGTTTGGTGCTGTTGTAATTAATGACTGCGGAGAATACAAGTCTAAACGTTCACATTTTACATATTTTAAAGCCTTAATTTAAAACTAAGAAGCACTGATTCAGAGTGCTCAGTGGAATTTGTGATGTGCCATGTCTGCTCACTGCACTTATACACATGGAGTGGCACAGGTAAAGAACCCTTCCCACTTTGTTCTTTGGATTATATAAGGCATTGAAAGGGTTGCATTCAAGATGAAGAACTAACTGCCATGCTGGGCTCTGTAACAGGCTGCCACCTGCCCATCCCAGCCGCAGGCCAAGCAGTTCCTCAGCTCTTCCTGTCCAGTCTTGCTCCCTTCCACACCCACTGGCACTGCTCCAACGCCCCTCCGGCATGGGAGGGCCCTCCAGAGGGATGAGCAGAGGTATGAGGAGTGCCAGCTTCCTGAGGGACCAGCAGTGGTACCAGGTGTGCCCCTTGCACAGATACCAGGTGCGGCCCAGCCACGGCAGTGAGTCAAGGTGCCAGCAGAGAAACGGCGAGCATAGAGCCCTTTTCACACGCCTCGGTGCTCACACCATGACTCTCAAACGCAGGGAACACACTCCACACCCTCCAGTCACTCCTCTCAGGCTTCACTGTCACATGTGCTAAACCCCCTGCTGAATCAGAGCCACAGTTTAAAAAGTGCTGTTGGCTCCCCAATGCCTTCACAGGCTCTGTCAGGAAACTCATGCTAGGCCTCCAAAAAGTCCACTGATCTACAGGCTCCCTTCAACACATCAAGGTTAGAGGTCTGCTGCTTTTCCTTTTCCAAGCTTCCATCAACTCCAAACAAGCCTTACAGCATTTCCTGAAATAAATATTATACAATATTTAGAGAAAGCAGAGGTCTTCAGGACAGCAGGTTTGATGAAGAATTAATATTGCTTCTCAAAAAGCACAGGACTTCCTGAGGGATCCTTCCTCCCTCTGTGTCTTATACAGCAAGGAGAGACTGGTCTTCCTTTTACCAGCAAATGAACAGTTTGGGTTTATACCTAACTTGGGCAATAATTACATCTTGATTAAGTTATTTCTTAATTAGAGTAATAATGTATTAGTCACTGTCTCCTTCTCCTCTGTCACTCCAAGGGTAACTTCCTCCCTCCACACATACCCCTTTCACTGACTAAGCCAGTTTCTCTAATCCTTTAAGCCACCTTCAAACAATGACGTTTTTACACCTGTAAGGTTATTCCACAAACCCTTCAAGGAAAAGGTCTCCTAGATTCCCAACCTAAATGGTTGGATTCCCAACCTAATTTTTTTTTTCACTTCAATGTTGTATTGCCAGCTGTGCCAAATAACAATTCTAGCTGTTTATGCAATCATTGGTGCACTCTAATCCCTTTCTAGTTTGCCTGTATTCCTCTGGTAATATCATAAAACAACTCAATCCAAACACAAACTTGACACGGCCAATACAGAATTGCTTCCTCCTGCCTCTGCTGTCAGCACCTTTTACCACTGCATCAAAGGAGAAAGTAATCAAACAATCAATACAAAACCCCAATATCTTCTCTTCTACCACACTAACTAATGTCTTTTCAGTAATTATTTATTACCTGCTTTATTATCACTGTCTGCAGAAACATGCTCAGGTTATTCAAGGGCTGGAGCAACACAAATCCTTACAGATGCAGAGTAGAAATTTCCCTCCTTTCCCACTGCCTTGCCCAAGGTAGGACATGCTCAGCTTGCAGCTTTATTTGAGAGTGATCCGTTGAACATGATCCAGCATGCAAACCAAGTCAGGACAAAGTCTAAGAGAGGAGTATCCCTGTTTTCAGACCTGGGAACATGGTCTCACGCTGAGCTTCAGTTGTGACTGTTGGGCGGGGGTGAATAACACCTACTATTTATGAGCAGAATGAAAAGACCAAATGTATCAAGAAACTTTCCTACTTGGCTCTTTCCAGGCTGCCACTTCATTCCAGTTTGACTCCAGAGCAGCCCCAAGTTTGGAAACACTGCAGAAAGATTCTGTAATTAGGACTGGTGCCACGAAACAAACCCAGCCCCAGGGATACAGGACTGCCTTCGAAACAAAAACTGTGAGTGAATAGGGCTTTTTGTGTGACTGCAGAATAATGCTTTATGTCTGTCCTATCTCTGCAAGATTACATGAATCACTTTCCAAAGGAAAAAATTATTGCAGATACTAATTACATAAAAGGTTATTCTATAAGACACACAAGAAATTCTATTCATGCAAAGATTACGCAGGAGTTAAATAATTGAACAATGGCAATCTGTTCAGATGGGGACTATCAGCCAGCACTTGACTGACTTGCAACTGAAGTCCAGAAAGCTACAGGACAGGGCTCCAATGCCTCTGAAAGTCTCTAACTCACTGAAAGTCTTCTCAAACCCTTATCTGCAGCAATAGCAACACGAGCTAGAAACCACCATAATATAGTATGGAGCCAGCCAGCCTTCCTGCAGCAGGACATGGCCTTGGCATCACTGTGAAACTGCTCATTTCTAGTGGAAGATGTGGTAAGACCAACCCTTCAGTTTGGTACACTTGCAAAAGAAAAGAAAGACAGAACACAGATTTGCCATTTGAACAGTCACCAGTATGGCTTCACGTGTACCACACTGCCTGTGTCATCAGGTGTCAGGTCCTACCCTCCTAGAGGGGTTTGTGCTACCAAAAAGCAGCATTTAACCGTATCCTCTTATTTAGAAATTATTGATTTTTGTTTAGAGTTTACTGAGAAAAGCAGATTTGAGAGCAAGCTATATTGATTATAGAAGATAAAAGCAGGCCAACAAAGCAATGTTTTCTTGCAAAGAAATTTTTGTAACAGATAGAGTTCTGCTGAATTAAATGGAAATTTTACAACCAGACATTTAATAAATTATTTTGGACCCCATAACGAAGGAACTGATCAACAATTCACCATCATTTGCACAATTTATTACTTTCCAAAATGAGCAGGAGACTAAAAAGATTAACTTTTCTTCCTATACTTAAGAAGTTCAGAAGGAAAAAATCTGAGTTGCTCCTTTGTCCTGTATTTCTTATATATTTACAGCTTATAAAATTTTGATGTACTTAATGGCAACAGAACTATTTTGTACGTAGGACTTAGGTAGAAAGTGCAGCTTTTCAGTCCTTGGGACCAGCAGAAATCTGATGCATATGCAGACATTTCAGGGATAGTAAAAGAAACCACTCACAATTGCACCTGTGTGGTTTGGGGATTAGAGGGGCTTATACCATTGACACTGGTAAGGCAACCAGAACCTTTAGAACCTTTATTTCTAGGAGATTTTGGCTCCAAGCTATTTGATGTTGTAGAAACTGCAACAAACTGTGATGGCTACAAATCCCCACTTGCCTCATAACCCCGGTTAGAGGATCTGACCTACTCAAACTGAGCACTTCTGTTTGAACCAGAGGACACTTCCTCATATCTTCAAGTGCTTCGATATTTAATTACATGCACTGTGGAAAAGAGGTCATCATTTCCCATTTAAGTATGTTCAACATCAGGTTCCATGAACAGCTATCCTACTTTCTTATGCTAAATTAAAAGAGCTTTCAGGAAGACAAATTTCCTCACCTACAAGTACTGACACACTATAATCAAATCACCTCTTAGCCTTTTCCAAGAGTGCCAGAGAAAGTCTGAGACATGTCTTCAGAGTCATTGCTATAAATCCTTGTCTGAGTTCTGTCTGTAACTTGCCATTGTTCTTACAAAAACATGGCAGAGGTGGGATTCATCTCACCTACACAGACATGAAGTGTGAGGTGCTGCAGGCAATGCAGATAGGGAGGCACCTCAAAAAGAAAGATCACCCCAACTGAGTTTAACAATCTAATGTTGAGGTGATGAGTTACATTAGATGAATCCTATCTTTCAGGATTACACAAGAACACAGGAAAAACCATTTCTGTCTCTAAGAATGGCTAAATGTCATCCAATGCTAAAGGAGTATTAAAAAGACATGATATTTCCTAGGTGTACTCTCCTGGCCTCCAACTGTTCCCAGTTAATGAGAACTGTAAAGCTGGATGTGGTTTGTGTGTACTTACTAACCTTTGCTGGATTTCTCTCCCATGTGCTTGAGCATCTCTGGATTCAACAGAAATTTTTTGCATCCTGAGCATTTTTCGAAAAGTCATTCCACCACCCACCACCCCTTCCAATCCTGTCACTCATCAGCTTCAGAATGTCAAGATCTTGTACTGAGACGCTGCACAAATGCTACTCCTCCATGCACTGTCCACAGCATTCAGCATTCCCAAATTTACAGAACTCCACGTCATCCCTCTGCCTTCTCTTTCCCTTCCCTTAGCTTACTCAGTTGTCCTTATGCAGAAGCCACTTTGCACCTCTGATCATTCCCACTGTCCCTTTCATAAGCTTTTCTGATTCAATTACACACTTTAAGACACAGGAACACAAAGTGGGTACAATATTCAGGAAAGATGAGAACCACAGGCAGAAATGATTTTTTGAGCTGCCTTTCAAAAGTCAGTATTATCCCTATATAGTGTTTTCCCCTTCCCAGCCTCACTGCTTTCAGATAATGCATTCTCAAGTGTCTGCTCTCATAACCACCTGGGTTAACTCAGACACTCTGTCCCTCTTCCTACTTGTCTTCCAAGAGGAAATAAAGATATTATTGTCCTTTGTAAAATGCTCAGAGATTTATTCAGAGAACACTCTATTCTAGAGGAAGGTGTTCACTTTTAGAGACAAATATTTTCATGCAGCCTCAGAAAAAAGGGTTCAGAGATGGGCAGCAATAATGAAACAGGTCTTGAACAGCTTGTCTGTAAGGATTGACAGAGCAAGACCAGGCACTCCATGCTGGAAGAGAGGTGACTTCAGACAAATACAATAATCTACAGAATCATGAATCGCATGGAAAGGGCAGACAGGGGCTGACTGCTCACCTGCTCCTCAGACACAAGAACTATATGGGCAGTGGCACCAAAAGCAGGTTAAAACAAGCACACACACACACACACACACACACAGAGCAAACCTGGGAAATGTCTCATCAAAGGATGCCACAGACCCAGAAAGCTTCTGGGGAGTCAAGGGGCCATGTTTTTACACCTCCTCTGTCAAAAGTCAGCACCTTTTTACATGGTGGGGGCACCACTGGATACCCTTTAATTCTTGCTATGCTGGGGTGGCAGAATAAACAGGGATATTCCCATGACTGCAGATTTCTATCATAATCCTTCCTCTTATCCTTCCTACTTCCAAACATGTATTTCCAGGCTCAGTTCCACTTTATTTGGTTACTCTTTTTACAAAAGCTCTTCAGTCATATGCTTTTCCCTAATCTTAACTACAACCCCTCGGAGAGGGGAGAATGTCTGCCCCTAACTTTGGCAGGGTATGTTATTCATTAAACAGAAACCCCATGGATTTACACCATGGCATTCTGGTTTGCTCTCTCTCCTTTTCCTAGAGATATCATTTCTATTTACCTTTTTTGTTGTTTTTGACTGCTGCTGAGCAAGTTTCACAGAGCCTTATCTGCACTACTTAAAAGATCTCTTTTCTGAATGGCACAGATTCTCATGA
Organism: Lichenostomus cassidix; assembly: GCF_008360975.1. Taxonomy (NCBI): domain Eukaryota; kingdom Metazoa; phylum Chordata; class Aves; order Passeriformes; family Meliphagidae; genus Lichenostomus; species Lichenostomus cassidix. Next base: position 24,116,565 of record NC_139490.1, on the reverse strand, counting down.
GCTCATCCCTGCACAGGGAGTTGTTTATCCCTTGTGCACATTAGTTTACAACTGCTGGTATCAAGTACCTCCAACCAAGTACTGTGAGAACCTTCTACTCTGCAGAATTAGGGTAGCTTTTGTTTCTGCTACCCTAATTCTGTGATTTTCAGCATACTCAGGCTCTCTTTCAGGCTATTTATAACTGTGTTGAACAGCACAAGCCTTAACACAGATCCCCCCAGGACTGAAGAGTGATCATCCTTCCTGAGAAAAGCTGATAGTCCTTCCTATAATTTAACCAGGTATTAATTACTGAAAAAGCTACACTGCTACTCCATGGCAGTTCATTTCCTTTAGGGAGCATCAACAAAGTTGTTTGTTAATCTATCTCTGAAAATCCAGACACAACAGAATAATTGCTTGTCTCTTATGCCTTCTTGTCCAAGAGCTCCAGACCATAAAACTTTACCAGCTGTAGCTGGACTTCAGCATTCCCACAGTGACCCATGGAGGTCACTGCAATGGGAATGCTTATCAAGGCAGGCTTCCAAGAAGACATGACCTTGAGCCTCACCATCCATGGCAGGACCATTAGCAGTGCTCTGCAGTCACTGTGCACTTGGAGAAGCCAGTTTTTACAATGGGAAATCTGGTTTGGTGGATTTACCCTAAAGAAAAAGAATCCCCCAACATTAACTTAAATACAACCCCTCCACATTTACAGCAGCAAGGTAAGGCAAGCCCAGCACTCAAAAATAGCTATAGCATCAAAAATAATAGTCTGCACTGATTTCTAAAAATAAACCTGGCACTAGACCATAATCTATTGTTTTAAAATACTGACTTGCAGTTAGTGAATGCAATACTATTCAGTGTAACTCCTTCAGGTTAAGTGACAGGGTTATCTAATACTCCAGTGCCTCTACCTGCTTCACAAACATCAGTACACAGAGTCCCTGAACATGAACATACCAGAAACTGCTGGGAAGCACCAGTGCACAGGGCATGCAAAGCTTGCCACTGAGGGTGTCAGCTGAGAAGGTGGAGAGTTAACCATACCAGGAAAGATGTCACCCTTTTCAGCTTTTCTGAAATACCTTTCTTCAACTATCTGTTTGCACAGTCTTGGAACTAAAACTGACCAGACAGGAATTTGTGCCCCATGAGACTGGTTTCCACTTAGACAGATGAGACATCAAGAGAGTAAAAACTCACACAATTTTTCCACATAATACCAACCTGTTACATAAAAATACTTTGCTGACTCATTATTGTTCCAGTCCCATGTCTGTGTAGAACCACCAATCCTGCTCACTTAGCAGGACCCCAATACATTCACAAACATACTGAAGTTTAGCAAGGCACAAGTAAAAAAAAATTTAAAAAATTAATGCACGAGCTCTGACACACGGACAGAAAATAAGGTGACCAACCAGTAAAACACTGGAGGTGAACAAGCTTCAAAAGCACATAATTAGCAGCGCACAGGGCAGAGGTCAGAAAGCCTGCTTGATTAAGAAATGTGTCTCCTGGACGTTTATAACCTTATATGGAAAAAGATAAGTTCATATTAGCAAGATAAATTTATTGTCCCTGGAATGTTAATTTAGTATTAACAGTATCCACTCACTTTACACAAATTAAAGTGATTTTATTTAAGTATTAAAATAACAAAGGAAGATTTGTGTCCAAGACAGCATTCCCTCAGTCATTAACTCCTGCTGACACTGAGGTTACAATTTACAGATTCCCTGAAACCATTTTCGGAAACTTACTTGGCAGTTAGATGTCTCCTGTAGCAGACTAGCCATATGCTAGTGGTCTGCAGAGCACTTTTAATTTAATAACAACTAAAACAAAAAAATTGTTTTCATTCATTGCCCTCTATTCAGAGCTCATTTCTCATTGCTGTCATATCTAACTTCTTCAGGTCTTACATGTATCACACTGAAGTCACTGAAATCCTCAAGCAGACAAGACTTTGGGTAAAATTCTCTTTGTCCAAGGTGACAGCCCACTTCCCCAGGGCAGCCTGAGCTCCCAGCCCATATCTGGCCCCAGCTCGAGTACTACAACTATTCCATGGGTCAGCAACAAGCACAGTGACACAGAAAAGCTCCGACTCCGTGCTGCATTCCCAGCCTCTCCTCTGAGGCACAGTCCCAAGAGCCAAGAGCAGTCATTCCCACCAGCCATCCCTTCCACAAGCCCATTCCTGCCAGCCTCCATCTCACACTGGGAACAGCAGCAGCTGTCGAAATGCAACAAATTACACCAAAAGGTGCAACATGTCCTGGCATCCAACAAGTCTGGCACTGCTACAGATTTTCATGCCTGTGCCTTCAATAAGCCACCTGAGAGGCACAGAGCAGTATGACCAAAGCACAAACAATTTAAGGGAGCGTAACTTTTCTGTCCCTGTCCTCTACCAAGGAAAACTAGCCTGACATCCCAATAAGACAGAGGAAGTAATTTCTCCTGTATCTTTATTAACCCAGGTAGTTTTACAAAAATCAACAAAACAAAGAGAACTTCCATTAATTTCTCTCAGGAAAACAAACAAACAAACAAACCCAGAAAACCAGATAAATGCAAAGATTCCCTCACTTCAGGTGAACAGCTGTGTTCACATTCATGAAGCTGCATACTCATTAAAATGAAGTCACTTTTAACTAGCTCATGTTTTACATGTATGACCTCAAGTATTGCCTCCTGCAATCAAAATTATTCATTTGTCCATCAGCAGAGTATTCACATGTTAATCAAACATTGATTAATTGTTAACATTGTTAATTATTAACATTGATAATATTTTCCCTTATTATCCTCATTTTACCCTGCAAAGAGAATACATCAGTTTTTGGTGCTCAAGCCCTGATTTTCCAAAGTATATGACACTACGGAGTGTTTCATGTGGTCAAAGCAAAGCACCTGCTTAGTCACAACTGCTCTAGTAGTCCTAGCTCAGATATTCCACAAAGCAGACCCAAGGACAGAGGAAATACAACAGTGAAATCTGCTGGAAGAATCTTGTCCTGTAGCACAGACAAAAACGGTTCTTTATGACAGCACTCAACTACCTTAATTATGGATGAGAAAGTTCCCTTCCTCCCACAGTTCTACTCTATTGTCCTGTTTCTGACAGAATTGGAGCACAGGATCTAAGCTCTAATTGAGCCATCAGAAAAGTTCAGTGTAACAGGAGAAATCCTGGTCTTAAGGGGAAGAAGAACATGCAGTCACTTAAGTCAAATCAATATTGGAAAACACTTACATCACGGAGGAAAAGCAACCTCTGTTCTGCACCAGTACATGCCAAGTTCAGAGTTACTTTCAGTCAGATTTTCTGTGCAATTCTGTTCTCTACGGAGAATGGTTCTTACTAAAAACAAAAAACCACCAACCAACACTCACCCCACCCATGAAAAAAGAGGGAAAACAAATTCCACCGTGCAGCATCATATTTATACCTCCAGGGCTACCAGCAGTGAGTGTCAAACCACAGGGCTGCACCACAGAGCTTTCTGAACTGCCTGAGCCACATTATTCATTACCTGCGCCACAGGTTGCAGCTGAAGGAAATTAAATAGATGCTTTACCAGTGAATCTCTGCACTGTTTGGCAGTCACACATCAATCAGCTGTAATTTGAGGAGCTTTGCCCACAGCTACCTTTAAGACAGCACCTCTGTGCAAATTACGAGTACAAAATAATATGACACATGACAGTGGTTGCAAAGGTCTAGGTAATGGAAACTGGCCATGTGCCACCAGGAACTTCAACTTTTCTCCTTCATTTTCAGGAAAATATAAATCAGTTGCAACTGATACAGTGTTACCCTTTCCAGATATATAAATGCTGAGAAAAAACCCAAACAACCCACAACTGTCTCTTGCTTCAGTTTCTCAGAATGCAGCAGACATTAAACACATAATTTTACAAAACTAAGTTTAACAGTACTGACAATCTCCTCAAAGTTCTCTCTAAAATAACCTCCCTCTACACAACCTAAGCAAGCAGACCTGCCAAGCTTGAGAGATTGAAACAAAATAATCAATAGAGAAGGTGGTTTAAATAAATGGTTAAGTAAATTCTTGGAAGAGTTATTTCCTGAAAGCAGGCATCACATCATGTGAGGTAAAGCCATAAGACCACCACCAGGAAAAACGGGCCCTGCCTTGCAGGCAGCACTTTAGCAGCAAACAGCTTGGGGGACTACCCGCCTCAGGAATCCTTCCCTAGCCTGCATTTCTGCAAAGATGGGAGCACAGAGCAGCACAACTCCCAGGGTTTCCTTCTTCAGCAGGAAAAAAGAGAGGAAATATAATTAGTCCCAGGATTAAAAATATTTACATTACTTGAGACCAACGCAGTCTGATGACCTGCAGAGAGAATTACTCCGACAGGAACACCTCCTTCATAAATCATTCCACGCGTTATTCAATCTCAGTTTTACAAGTTTATGCTCAACTTAATCTCGAATTAATCTGCCCGTGAACCAAGGAGTCTGGTAGCCACAGCTGTTCCCCTTCTTGCTCAGGAAGAAATACGTCGGGGAATAAAAATTAAATCCTACTTTCACATACGTATTCACGACGTATTCATTCACAGCCGCAGTGAAGATAATGGAAGGGCGCTGAGGCAAGCGGTTCACAGCCTGAGGATCCCTCAACGGAGTTAACCTCTAGCTCTCAACAGCCAACACCTCCGGGCCAGCCGGGACTGGGAACACGCTGTGCTCAGACCCTGCTACGCCTAAGCCCCTGGGGACAACTCTCCGGGGACAGCTCACAGCCCCGGCCCCTGACACCGCGGACCGCCGGTGCTCCCAACGCGCTGGGGGCGAGCATCGCCTCCCCCGTGTGCCCGGCACCGCCGGCCCCCGCCGCCCTCGGCACACCCCGCCGGCCCCTCACGGACCGCGCCAGCGCCCGTACCGCGACCCCCGCGCCGGCTCCTCACCCACAGACACCGCCCCGGGCCCCCGCCACCGGGCCCCGCGGGGACCCCGACCGACCGCTGCCTCAGACAGAGTGAACCCCCGCCCCGGGCCCCGCCGCCCGCCCGCACGTACGTACCCGCCGGGGCAGCGCCCCGTCCCGTCCCATGCCCAGCGCCGCTCCCGCCGCCGGGCGCGCTCCGCCACCCGCCCCGGCCGCCCCTTCCGCACGGCCGGGCCCGCCCAGCGCCGCGGGCCGGGGGGGCGGGGGGCGGAGGCGGGTCCCGCCTCGGAGAGCCCCCGGACCGCCTCACGAGCGTCGGGCGCCTCGGGGAGCCCCCGGGCTGTTTCACGGCGTTTCCCTGCCTCAGGCTTACCAGCCACCGCGGACCGCGGGTTTTGTTTTCCCCTCAGGAACGCCACCAACGCCTTATAGAATTACAGAATCGCCAAGGCTGGAAGAGACCTCCGGGCTCATCCAGTCTGACCACGCGTCCAGCACTGCCACTGCTACTGTGACCCCTAAACCACATCAGCCAGCGACTGTTCAAGACACCTCTTGAACACCTCCACGGACGATGACTCCACCACCTACCTGGCAACCTATTCCAATGCCTGACTACCTAAACAGTGAAAAAAAATTTTAATAGCTAATCTGAATCTCCCCTGTCTCCGCCTTAGGGCGATTTCCTCCTGTCGTCTCGCTGCAGGCACGGCAGAGACCGTCCCCCCCTCACTACAGCCTCCTGTCAGGGAGTTGTGCAGAGCGATGAGCTCCCTCCTGAGCCTTCTCGACGGACAAACCCTACTCCCTCAACTGTTCCCTATGGGACGTGTTTTCTAGACCCTTCCCGAACCTTGCTGCCCTTCTCTGGATACACTCCAGCCCCTCAATGTCCTTTCAGAGCTGCAAAGCCCAGAACTGAATGCAGTGCAACCTCACCAATGCTGAGTGCAGGAGAGGAATGACTTCCCTGGTCCTGCTGGCTACAGTACTCTAGATACAGGCCAAGATGCCATTGGCCTTCTTGGCCACACTGCTGGCTCATATTCAGCTGCTGTCAACCAGGACCCATGAGTCCCTTCCTGCTGAGCACTCTCGATCCACCCCTGCCTCAGGCTGGAGCTGCAGGGGCTTGCTGTGACCCACGTGCAGGATGTGGCACTTGGCCTTACTGAACCTCACGCTGTTGTCCTCAGCCCTTAGATCGAGTCTGTCCAGGTCTTTCTGGAGAGCCTTCCTGCCCTCGAGCAGAGCAACACTCCCAACCAAGCTGGTGTCGTCTGCAAATTTACTGAGGGTTGCTTCATCTCTTTTCTTCCAGCCCATTGTTGGCTGGAGGCCATCAGTAGTGCCCTCTGGCAAAAGGTACAGATTAAGAGGGAAAGAGCCCTGTTGGTGCAGCTGGATGAGGGAGGCAGCTGCAGCCCCTCAGCCAGGAACAGCCCTGCATTAGCAGCTGCGTTGCTGCACTGCAGATTGTGTTGCAATCATCAGACATGATCTACGGGAGGAGGTGCCCAAAGACACCTGGACATAGCTGCAGGTAAGCCATATGATATTAAGGTCAACCTCATGGGGCTTTTTCCTAAGGGAGCTTCAGACTTGTCTGGTTGAAGCAGCCCCTCCCTTCCATTGCACACCACCCTGCTACCTCACATGTCCTTGCAGCTTACAGGGGCAGCTGAGAATCCCAGCTGGAACACATCAGATCTGTCACTTGCACTCCAGTGTATCTCCCTCTCCTTCACAAACACTGTCTCCCAGCACTTCTCCTTGTACCTTCCTTCACAGCCATGATCTCCCTCCCCAAAAGTCAAATACGGATGCTTCCCTTTTGCTGTTCCTCTTCATTTTATTGTTGTATAAATTGTGCTAGAAATCTTTTAGTATACTCTAAAAACACTAGGAAGAATTTGACAGAAAAGTCTTCAAAAGCTCCTCTCATTCCATTCTCAGAGATGAGGGAAGCAACTCTGTCATCCACAGATACCTTTATTCTTCATTTCTCTGGAAAGGAAAATTACTTTCATGGCACTAAACTTCTATAGTCACCTCAGGAAGAAAACATTACTTACTGGTCAGTGCAGGCAGGCAACATCTGAAAGGGCAAATACCTCCAAGCAATCCACTGACCTAACCCTGCTTGTCAGGACTTTTTCCCTCCTTGGCCTCTCAGTCCCCTGGCCATTTGTGCAGGACAGGATGTGCACTCAGTCCTCTGCTGCAGGACTGGACATCCAGGCACAAGACACATGCACAGGCAACTGGGGCAGGGGACTGTGACTGGAAAACCCAATCCAAGGCCAAACACGGGTCAGTCATGCACTGGAAGGGAGCTGTGCTTCAGTCACGTGGGTTTTCAAGTAGTCTTGAAGGACTGAACAAAATTACAAGAACATAGTTAAACGTTAACTTGCTTCCACTTACCCTGTAAACAGCAGCACGGCTGATTCCTTTTGTGCTCTGGAAAGGTCAAAGCAGTTTTGCTCGGTGAACACTCTGAGTTAAAGCACGGAGATTGAGATGCATCATGAATAGTGTACAAATACTAAAGTGCTACATTAAAAAACATTTTAAAAGCCCAACTTTATAGACTCTAGTGTGCACCAGTTCACTTGAGATAAGTAGCAGATGGAATATGAGAAGTGAGCCCAAGCCAACAAACTCAGGAAATACAATTACAGTATTTGCCCTAACTTACCTTGCCTGGCTGGGGATGAATGTGGGTGGGTAGGCATCTCAGGAAGCCCCTCAAGATGGTGTACCCTGGGCAAGCTGGTATGTTCCAGAGGCTCATGGACATTTTTTGTCTCTCACTGCTTCCTTTCAGGAAGTCTGAGACATGGCAAATGCGAGAGGTTGCTGTTCTTCCCCAGAGAGCTGGAAAGCTTTCCCAGGAGTGGTATTGGACTGAGGAGTTCTTGCACTACGCCAGGTAGGTCTCAGCAAAATTAGTGAAGGAGGCAAGCGCACCCCAAGAGCGCTCCCCTCTGTGCTTTCCCCTTGGAGACTTGTGGGGTTTGTAAGCCAGAGGAACTTTCCCCTCCACTTCAGCTGGGGTTGGATGAACCCCAAAGAACACAGAGTAATGCAACACTGTGAAATTATGAAATGTAGGAGACAATACTCATATTTTCTTAGTATCAAAAGAGAGGCCATTATGTAATGCTTTCTACCGTGGGGGAACAGGAATGTCTGCTTGGTTCCATGATTACAGGGGAAGCAGTACCAAGTTAGTGCTTAACCATGTCCTTGGCAATTTTGTTCATTCCCCAACTTAAAAAACCTCCAAACAAGTTCTGAAGTGCAAAAAGTCTGGAGAGGCTTCACTACGTGACGTACAAGGCCACTCTACAATCCAATCCACTGCCCTTCCAAAGCAGGAAATCAGTGCCCTCCAAAGAAGCAGCCTGTCAGTCCGCAAGGAAAAGGGGAGATGCCCGATTTCTCACCCCGCCTCCTACCCGCTTGCCCTGGTGAAGTCACTGACGTTCTGTCCTTGTGTGCTACAAAGTTACAGAAACCAGTGCTTGGCTATGCTAAAAATACGCCTGCCTGATCCTGAACTGGCCCCAAGTCGGTGTTTTATCAGCACAAATGCCAGCTGGGAGCGTGCGCAGCCACTGCTCGTGCTGCTCCACCAACACTTTGTGGTCTCTAAGCCACGCAGTGAGGGACAAGTACAGCTTGTGCTGCTCCCCACAGGGCTGGTCGAGGAAGTGCGGGCAGTGCCCGGCGGGTGCTGTGGTGCCGGGGGAGCCGTGCAGCCCTCCTGGTGCAGCCCGGGTACCTCCGCAGGGGTCCCTGTGCCGCTGTTCAACCCCACTCTGTGTGACGAGCCTTCCTGACCAGTTACGGACCGCGGCGCTCATCACTGCGCCGGTGTTACTGCCCAGAGTGAAGGTCACACTGGCCAGTTACAAAATCACAGAGTAAATCACTAAGGTTGGAAAAGATCTCTGAGATCATCGAGTTCAACCTGTGACTGATCCCCATCTTGTCAACCAGATTAGGACACCGAGTGCCACGTGCAGTCTCTTTTCAAACACCTCCAGGGATGGGAACTTCACCACCTCGCTGGGCAGCCCGTTTTCCAGCGTCTAATCACCGTTTACATTAAGAAATTCCTCCTAACGTCCAATCTAAACCTCTCCAGGTGCAGCTTAAGGCCATGTCCTCCTGTCCCCTCCCTTGTTCCCTCCCGTCCCGTCCCTGCTCCTGGTCGGGAGCAGAACCCGACCTCCTCCTGGCTGCATCCTCCTGCCAGGGAGCTGTGGAGAGCCAAACCCCCCCCCCCGCCCCAAGCCGCCTCTTCTCCAGGCTGAGCCCCCCAGCTCCTTCAGCTGCTCCTCTCTGACTGGTGACCCTTCCCCAGCTCCATTCCCTGCTCTGAACTCGCTCCAGAACACCTCCCAGGGACGGTGACTCCATCACTTTCCCCAGCAGCCCATTCCAATGCCTGTCCACCTCTTCTGTGAAGAACGGGGAAGGCTGGAAGGGATCACTGGAGGTCAGTGGGTCCGACCTCCCTGCTCGGGTAGAGCGGGAGGGGACCACCGGAAGTCACCGGGCAGAGTCCCCCACAGCAGGACGCTAGGCAGCCCGCGGGCATGAAGCGGGGGTGAAGAGGCGGACCCAGGGGCCCGTGTGCCCGGCCCGTGTGCCCGGCCCGTTGTAACCCTGCGGCCCGCAGGCAGCGACTACCCCAGGCCGTGTCCCCCGCATAGCGCAGGCGCGGGGGTGACGCAAAGGGGCGCGCGACGGTGACGCAAAGGCGCGCGCGGCGCCCTCTCATTGCGGCCGCGGCGATGAAGGTGGCGGTGGCTGGGTGCTGCCACGGCGCCCTGGACAAGATGTACGAGACGCTGGAGCTGCTGCAGCGGCGCCACAATGTGCGGCCCGACCTGCTGCTCTGCTGCGGGGACTTCCAGGCCGTGCGCAACGAGGCGGACCTGCGCTGCATGGCCGTGCCGGCCAAGTACCGGCACATGCAGACCTTCTACCGGTGAGCGCCGCTGGCGCGGCCCCGGCCCCGGCCCCACCCGCGCGGGCTCGGCCGGGTCCAGCAGCTGCCGTGTCTCCGCAGGTACTATTCGGGCGAGAAGAAAGCCCCGGTGCTCACCGTGTTCATCGGCGGCAACCACGAGGCTTCCAACCACCTGCAGGAGCTGCCCTACGGCGGGTGGGTCGCGCCCAACATCTATTACCTGGGTAAGGTCCTCCCGCTCCATTGCCAGCCCCCCGGCGATTCCTCCCACAGCCCTTGCCCCGCCCGGCCCCGCCGTGACCTCCCTCCCGTGGCCCGCAGGTTACGCGGGCGTGGTGCGGTTCCGCGGCGTGAGGATCGGCGGCATCTCGGGCATCTTCAAGTCTCACGACTACCGGAAAGGTACTGGGGCGGCGGGGAGGGGAGCGCCGGGGCCGCGCCGTGGTGGGAGCGTCTTGCTGTGCTCAGCCCTGAACTGTCTCTTAGCCTTGAAACCTCCCTTGGCTCAATACACGGATTTTTCTGGAGCTCGTAGATGAGTCTGTAGCTGCCCAGTAACCACAGCAGGAAGCAAGGCACCTTTTGAGCGTTGTTGGATCAGTGTTGATTTTTCCATGGCAGTGTCCTTTCAGCGTGCAGTGCAACACTGTTAGGTTTTCCTTGAGTGAAACAGTCAGTTAGTTTATAAGTGTGACCCTGTATAAGTGTATTATCCTGCCCTGAGGTTTAGGGTTAGTACATCTGGTTCCTCCTGGTTATGTGGGTATGTATTCAAGAGTTCTACCTGGGAAGGCTGGCAAAAATCTTGTCGCAGATGATACTCCATGACAATGAGTAGAAAATAGTTTATTCTTTCTCATCTCAGCACTTGAAAGAGTGGTCCTTGTGGTTGCTGTACTGTGCTATCTTTACTAACAAATGGCTTCAGAGAAGCTTTGCAGGTGGCTTTCAAGCTGCAAAGCACTGAACCAGTTTTCTAGAGCGCCTGATTCTGTCTAATACCTGTCAATGCTGATTAAATCTGCTGTCATCAAGGGGGCACTTCGTATGCCAGAATATTGCCTGAGGGAGATGAGACTCTTTCGGCAATGACTAAAAAAGCAAGTTTTCTGTTAATTCTGTGGAGTATGTAGGAGCTATGCTAGGCATTTATGTTTCTTGTCCCAAGGCAAAGTTGGAAACTCATCCCTTTTGTCAGGGTACACGTCTCTGCTTCCGGGGCCTGTGGTGCCTGTGGGCAGTGACAGGGATGTTTAAGCTGCTGCTGAACCTGTTAAGCTCTAGTTTCATGATGGGTGGCAGCACTCTGAACAATCACAAAAACTCACAGCCTTGTATTTGGGGTTATTCCAGGTGTCTGGGTGACCCAAAAAGCTGCTTTGCCAACAGTGTAGGAGGCAACTAGTGATTCAGGCAACTACTATTGTTTTCAACATTTCAGGCCACTTTGAGAGCCCACCATACAACCAGCAGACCATCAGAAGTGCTTACCACGTGAGGAATATTGAAGTCTTTAAACTCAAACAGGTCAGTGAAAAGCCCATTTTTTAACAATGGTTGTTTTCATTAATTTGGAAGTAGGAAGTTAAAGCTACTCTGATCCAGTATGGTGGATACTGAACCGAATAATGCTTTATCACATTGATCAGACATCTGAGGGGTGTGTCCTTTGAGGAGGAATATTGTGGTTAGACATTTTTCCTTTTAAATAAAGCTTTAAAAGATTTCATGAGGAAGAAGTTGCCTTTGATTGTGGGCAGAGGACTTGCTTTCTAGGTGTGATTTCCTCTGTGTGCCTGATTCATGGTGATGATACAAACCCATGTATGAGGCAGTAGAAAACACAGCTGGCAGCCCCAAATGATTTCTAAACTTCTTTGTCAATATGTTGTATTTATGCAATGTGCTTTTTGTCATGACAGCTAAAGCGTCCTATCGATATATTTATGTCACATGACTGGCCAAGGAGCATCTATCACTATGGAAACAAGAAACAGCTCCTCAAAATGAAATCCTTCTTCCGTCAAGAAGTGGAGAACAACACGTTGGGAAGCCCTGCTGCTTCAGAGCTTTTGCAGCACCTGAAGCCCACGTACTGGTTCTCAGCACATCTCCACGTTAAATTTGCAGCTTTCATGCAACATGAGGTAAAGGGGCGGGGGGGGGGGGAATGAAGAATGTATGTGACCCGGGCACACTTTAGAATTCTAGTGCACATAATCATCTCCAGAAAAGCAGTTTAGTGGCTTTTGTTCTTAAAACTCAGTTTAAGCCACAGAAGATTAAGTGGTGTTAGGGCTACCAGTTTATGTAAATTAAAGAGATGTTATAAATGAGGGGTGTAACTCCCTAATCTTCTTCAGGAACAGCATGAAATAGCTGAAGTTATTACTCTTGAAACTTGTTAATTTAACTGTATAGAAAAGCACTCTCCTGCTCTGTTGGGGAAGGAGACAACTTCACAATAGGTGATAAAAAGGAGACAACCTTATCACAAAAGGTGATAAAGGAGTAACTGAAGAGGATGGATACCTGGGGGTGGGAGGATCCCCGTAGTACAGTTTTGCAGGTCTGGTAGCCCAGGTTAAGCCAAAAACCAGCCTGTAGCTGAAACGCTATCACTATCCCTGAAAGTGGTGCCAGTGCTGTTCCTGTACACAAGTTATTCAGCTGTAAAAATGCAACTCCAGACTTTGTAGGCTCAGGAAGTCTGTTTCCACTGAAGTTACAGTTTTTCCTTTTGCTCCACTGCTGGATGTGCTCAGCTGCCTTGGTTAGTGTTGAAATGTAGCTCTTGCTTATCTTCTTTTCACCTGCTTCCTGTTAGACTCCCCGTGAAGTCTGTCCTTCTCTCTCTTCTATTTCATTAAGTGTTTTTCGGTAGAAATCATACCTTTAAACCTGTCTGCACAACTTGTTTAGAATGGTCAAATTTCACAGAAGTGCTAATGACTGTTAACACCATTTGCTTCCTCAGACAAACTCCAAAGAAGAATTACCAAAAGCAACCAAGTTTCTGGCTCTGGATAAATGCCTGCCACACAGAGACTTCCTGCAGGTGATGAACATGTGCAGAGGGTTTTCACTTTAAGTATTTAATTTGTTTAAACTGTTAGTGCTGTGCTTAGATATAAGATGAAGAATAGTGCTGAAAAATAGAAGAATTTTAAAGAAACTAGGAATGCTCTGTGTGTGTAACGATCTTTGTATAATTTTGTCCTGAAATAAGCAGACTATATTGTGTAGGTGCAGTGTTTGCTTACTCCTACCATTTCCATCCACCTTAGAACAAGTACCTGGCTTCAATGGATGAGTCTAAAATAGTTTGCTGTGAGAGTGAGCTGCTGAGAGCATATTCTTCAAATGCAGTCAAGTGTTTTACTAGTCTTAAAGTTGCTTTTATCATCCCCAAGGGGAAGTACTTCATTGTCCTTTGGATGTGTGGTGGGATCCATTTGACCCAGTAACTACCTTTGAAGATGGAAGAGAGTATGAGGATGAGCTTTATCTATGCAAAGGGACATGAGTGCTAGTCGAGACTTAAAATCCTGTAGCAAAACTGATCTGGATTAGTACTACCTCCAGCAGGAGGGTTTAATTACTTTATGTGGAGTGTTTAAAGTCAGAGCCTGACTAGAGCTTTAGCTAACCTAAATGGTTTGATTTGGGTTAAAGTCACTGAAGACAAAGTGCTTTGAATAAGTTGCATCACTGTGTAGTTGATGGCAGTAGGGAGGGAGTGTGTTCTGCTTTTTAATTGCTGTAAGCTAAAATTCAGAAACACCTTTTTTACTGTTACTGATTTTCCTTTGTTAGCCCCTTATGGGGGGCTGGCTTGAGAGGACTTGTTTGCTTGAGACCACTAGCTCAGTGTACTTTAAACTTCATTAAAACTCTGTACAGTGAAAATAACACTTGAAACTTTAATCAGATTCTGGTGTCAAGAGAAATAACTCACCTCATGTGTTTTCTGTGTGTTTGTAAGCAGATAATAGACGTGGAGCATGATCCCAATGCGAGTGATTCGCTGGAGTATGATGCCGAGTGGATTGCAGTCCTCAAGGCCACTAACAACCTTGTTAATGTGACGCAGAGCTCCTGGAATATGCCTGAAAAGAATGGCCTCCATGCCAAGTAAGTTGTCTGCAAAATAGAGACAGAAATGTGGTTTTCTTGTTTGCTTGTTTTTCTGGAATGGAATTAAAGTTATGTTGGAGTTGTGTTTCTGTTCTGCAGCATGTAATGCCTGTAGAACTTGCTAAATGCCTTGGAAAGGAAAGGAGATGTTGACAAAAGATGTACACTAAAGCATACAATTTCTTTACTGCTCTACCTGGGCAATTAGTTTCATTTTGGAAACATAGATAACAGCATTTGAGAGACAGAAACTATACTGTGGGACTGAAAATCAGTCTGGGTTATGGGGTGGGTTGACATAATACACAAATCCTTGGTGGGGAGAGGGGTGTCTCAGTACTGACCAAAGGAAAATGAAAACCTTCCTGAAAAGGCATTTGAGGAACTAGGTCTCTGTTGTATGATGGATTTAAGGAACTAGGTGTCTGTTGAAAGATGAATTTGTAATCCATCTTTGAAGGTTGCTCTCTGCAGTGGGAACACGCAGTACCTTTTGACTAATTGCAATTCCTTAAACTTTATGCACTTGTTTAGGTGGGATTACAGTGCGACAGAAGAAGCCATTGAAGAGGTGTTAAACCATGACCTCAAAATTCCCTGTAACTTCACATTGACAGCTGCTTGTTATGATCCCAACAAGCCCCAGAAAAACATGGAGCCAGTTCACACCATCAATCCACAGACCACTGAGTTCTGTGCCCAGTTTGGCCTCACTGACATCAATGACAGGATCCAGCAGGCTAAAGAAGAGGGCTCAGGACGAGGTGAATGTGAAGAGGAAGAGGAAGAGGAGATGGACAGTACTGGGTCAGCAGAGGAGCCTAGTGAATATAATACAGATAATTCTGGCCTCTCCTCCTTTAATCCAGATGAAATAATGCTGGATGAAGAAGGTGGTGATGAAGACTTGAGTACATGCTCTGTAGATCCCTCCCCTGATCACCCTCCTGAGTTCTCTACAAGCTTCTCTGACATCCGGATCATGCCAGACTCCATGGCAGTGTCGTCTGATGATGCTATGGACTCCAACAACGAGGAACTGGAGAAGACTGGTGGGAGCAAGCAGGTGGAGGAAAAGAGCTCCACTGAGAGGTCGTTAAAACGCGTTGGTGATGAAAACGGGAACAGTGGCATTAAAAAAATCAAGAGAAGGAACCAAGCTATCTATGCTGCAGAGGATGAAGATAAAACAGATTAATGCTTCACAGGATGAACTAAGTAACTTAAGTTCTCTCTCAACCTTTCTGTGGGAAGGTGCAGAGAATTGTAGTGGACTACTTGTTCTTTTAATGTTACGTGATCTTAGTCATGTTACTTTCTTAAGCTCAGAGGCTGGATGTGCTTCTCACAGGGAAGGTGATTTATCCAGAATAAACGTCAAAGAAAGACGTTGAAAGTTAAAGAAAGCTGAGAAAACTTTTCCAGCAAAGTACTTTGTCAAAGGATGTAAAGCTCATATATCCCTTGGTTTTGCTTCAGTTCTTGGTGTATGGTATATACTCCATATCTGCAACTGTACAAGACTCACCATGCTTGTTTAACAAGAACTCTTAAACTGCAGCCCAAGTCCAAGTGACAGGATGTCTGACTTACAAGACTGAATGATTTTATTTTATTGCTTTTGTCTTGTTTTATACTGAACTACTTTAATATGAAGTAGCATATGCAATAACTCTATGAATTAAATTTGAAAGTAGAATTTCCATGTTAACAAAACAGCAATAGAAGAATGAAGAGTTTTTTTTCTGGTGATAGTCATGCCTCAGAAAAACTTCATGGTCATAAACAAAGCAATGTATATTGTCCACGACTGGCTTTTAATTACAGTTTTGATAGCAAACCAAGTGTCTTGAATTGGAGTATGACAGTTTTATGGGGACATGGAAGAGTGCATCTCTCTTAAAAACTCGTTTGAGTTTTGTTTCTCAAAACTTGAGATCAATGTCTTCTAATGGAAGTAGTTAGGAAGAACAGCTTCCTAAATGTGGACATCACCACTGTCTCAGCTCTGTGTTCTGTATTCATACAAGGTGGTGGATATATAAGTTGCCTGAGACAGTAACCTCTCCCATTATCATTAGCCTCACTTTTCACTTGTCACTTCAGTAGCTGTAAATTGCTGAATTTTTCAAACTGGATTTGGATTCTTCCAAAGCACCTTTGTAATCTTCAGCCAAGGGAGAACAGGAGCTGGCAGAATAGCCTGTCTTGGAAGTTTTCTTTTTAATTTTTTTCCCTGAATTATTAGCAAATTGCACACCTTTGACCTAAAAGGCCATGGGGATAAAACTGAGTGAATTAATGAAAATGACAATGCTTTTAAGCATACGTCATTAGACTCATTAGCCTTCCTGACAGATGGAATTCTTAGATGGAATTCCTCATGGTTGGGCTGCCCCGAGAACAGAAGTAGCTCTTGTGCTTTTCCTCCTCCAAGGCACAGGCAGTGTGGAGGAGAAAGGGTGAATGAAATGGATCAGGGAGTGTGAGTTGTGTCAGAGTCGGGAATTCTGTCTTTAAATCATTTCCGTGGTCTGGGGTTCATCTTGCTTCCTCCCCTGTTGGCAGTTCAGTACAAAAACTAAACATGTTTAGTGTTTAAGGGCTAGAAGAGGGCATAATTAATGCTCTCAACAGTTAAATTAACAGCTCATCTGTCAGAACAGCCATGGAAAGAACCATGCTGAGGTGTGAGGAGAAACTGGGGGGTAACCCGAGTATGACACTCAGGGTATGTAAAGTGGTTGTGAAGTGTCAGATAAGTTAATGAAGCAGATGAGTCTCTTTAAGGGTCCTGGGTCTGCAGTGCTAAAATCTTAATCATGCCTCATGATCTGAACACTATAATGGAAATAAAGTATTTTAAGTATAAATTGTGTTATGGACTTGAAAAGCCTCCCAAGGAACCTGAGAATAGCATTGAGCTCTCAGGGTCTTGGCACTGGAGTGGAAGATATATCTTAATATGTAATAGACTTTTCAGTCTGATTCCTTGTTTTTCAAGCAAACTGTTCTGTTGTGTGTTGTCCCATGCCTCCCCTCCCTTGTGATAAATGTGTTTCTAGAAGGCAGGAGACTTCGACAAGATACGATACTGATTTTTGAACCTTTTAAACATTTTTTAATAAAGTATTTCAGCGTCCAATGAGCAGCGTGCAGCTGGTAAACATGGTGAACATAAAACGTTTTTTGAGTGTAAATCATGTCTGACCTCTAGAGTTGCCCTTTCTTGCAGTTGTTCACGCCCTCTTTGCAGGTTGCAGTGTCCTCCCCTACTTTACTCTCATCCATTATGGATTTTCCCCGTTGGCAAGATTCTCTGCTGCAAGGAGGATTCAATAGAAGCTCTGAGCTTCTCCAGTAAAGGCCAGGTACTTCAAAAAATGTGGAAAACTCTAGGGAACGCTGGCAAATTTAAATCGGCTTTTAAGACCCAGAGTCTCATGTCCTCTTTAAAAAGATTTAGAGTTTCTTTAATAACTTGAAATTTTGGTGAGAAACCTCTGGAAAACATGTTTCTCTGTTCAACCCTTGTGTTGCAGTTTTTTTCTGCATGGCTTTGCTGTTACTGGTCCTTGAGAAAAGTGTTCACCTGTTCCATCCCAGGCCAGCACACAGTTATTTTCACAGCATGTCATCAGTCTGCTCACAGAAAAACAAAGCAAAGAGGTATAGCCTTGTTTCATAAGGGGGTACTTTTAAATAAAAGCTATTAAGGTCATCTTGTGACTGCATCCTAAGGTCTGTTTATTACGCTGCTGTTACCCTGTGCAATCTCTAGCAGCTGGCAAACCTATTTTCCTGGGAAGAGCTAAGGGCGAGAGGTGTGAACCTGAGCTGTGATGTGTCTGCTGTTTTTTGTGGCTTTACTATCCTCCCATTTAGTTCTGACCTCAGGGTGGATAGAGTCAGTGTCCCCATGCCCCAGGCTGGGGAATACCGTGGGGCTAATAAAAAAGCAGATCTTGTAGAACCTGTAGCACATCTGAGTGAAGTTCTGGGTTTGGGGTGTTTTCTGTGAAGAACAAATTCAAAACCAAACAAATCAACGCCGGCAACAAAAGCAATGACAAAATAAAGGCACGCAAAGCACTAGAGTGCAGCGAGGCTGGGGGGATGTGCTAGCTGGCGCTAGCCCCGCTCGGCCCCGCTCGGACAAAGGCCCGGCAGCCTCCGGCTCGCGCTCCGCTCGGCTGTGCGCGGACTCGAGTTCGGCTCGGCTCGAGCTCTTTTCGGCAGAGCTTCGGATTTGCTCGGGCTGTGCTCGAGTCGGGCTCGGCTCAGGTTCGGCTCCACTCGGTCTCCGGCTCAACTCGGCTCGGGCTCGCGTTCGGCTCGGGCCGTCACCCTCCGAGGCCCGCGAAGGCCGCGCCCTGTCCCGCGCGTGCGCACAGCGGGCGCCGTTCCGCACGCGGGTGGCGTGCGGTGGCGCAGGCGCGGTGGGGCGGCAGCGGGGGTTCGGCGCCGGCCGGTTCGCTGGGCCCGCCCCGCTACCCCCGGCCCCCGCCCGCCGCGCGCCCGCCATGAGCCCGCGCCCGCCGGCCTGAGGCGCCGCCGGTGCCGGAGCGCTCCGCCAAGATGGCGTGTGTGCTGGAGGCGCCGCTCCGCATGAGCGTCCTCTCGGTGAGTGCTGCGGGCCGGGCCCCGCCTGACCTTGGTCCCCGCCGGGCCCCGCTGTCTGGCGGCGTCGGGAGCGGCCCTGGGGCAGCGTCGGGAACGGGGGCGGCGCGTGCGGCGGGGCCGCGCTCCTTCCCTCAGTCCCCCGCGCCGCAACTTCTCCCGGCGCGGGTTTTCCCTCCGCGAGGAGCCCATTCCGTGCCTGCGGAGGCACCGGCGCTCTTGGACATGTCGTTGGCTGCTGACACGGCTCAGGCTCGCCGGCCCCGGGCAGCTGCCGCTCGGCACATGGAAGGCCCTGGTGCTGTCGGCGCTGCCCTTCCCAGGGGGCTGCGAAGCAGGGCAGGGGGCTCCCAGGTGCGCTCCCAGCCTGCCCCGGAGCGGGGGCTGTGCCGGTCCTGGGACCGGGGCTCTGTCCTCACGGCGTCCCGGCACCTGCGGCAGGGAGGAGCCGCCGTGCTGCGGGAGCCTCTGACAGCCACCTTCCCTTGCCCGGGGACGGCCCAGGGGGCACAGCGGTCCTGCTGCATCGCACGGGTGCTGGGAGTAGCGATGCAAAAGGTGCAACCTGAGTGCTGCCGCAATAGCTGAGGGTTGACGCTTTTTCTTCTGTTCCCTAAAATATTCGTGTTGGCTAGCGGATCCATGAAACTGATTATGTCGATCAATCCTTTTTTTCGGAGACTGCCTGGGTATAAATGCCCTCCTACATACTGCAGACCTTGTAGCTGATGGGGTGGAAGCCAGGACATTTTGGAAACAGAAAGCTGTGGGATCTTTGAAGTCTAGAAAAGTTCTGTGTGGAAATACATACGTAGCTAAAAGTCTGTTGCTGTTCTCAAAAATACTGCCTTTGGTTACACGGTGGAAGTGTATCTGTAGGATTTACGTGGCATAATTTAAGTGTTCCTGGAGACAAAGGAGCCCTGCTGCCTCTAGATGATTCCTCCCTGTGATGTGAGACCACAGGCAAGAAGCTGCTGGTGGCTCTGACATCAGGGTTCGGGAAGCAGGAGTAGATTCAGCCCCTGAGCAGATACTTGCTAAAGCAAGGAAGAGTTTTCAATTCCCTTAGAGCTTCTCTCAAGGAAAACTCATAAGGAAAAAATAGGTAAAACTTAGTGAAAAGAGAGCTGGCAAAAAGAAAAAAAAAGGTGAGATAATGGAAATGCACCCTGGCACGTGTTCATGAGAACCTGGATGGAAAATTCCCTTCCCCTTTCCCACCCTCATATTTTGGAATGCTTGCCATCTCTGACTTTGGATCTCAAAAGGAATAACAAATCAGTGGTGCATAAGTGTGTAGCTTACAAGCATAGTCCTGTTGCTGAGAAGAGAGTTTGCTTTGTCGTACACAGCACTATGGGAATGTTGTAGGGAGTATTGTGCTGCTGTCCCATTGAAGGTGCGTGGCACAGGCTCTGAAATGTAGATATGTTGTGACAAAGTAAGTTACAGAAAAATGTCTTGTTAGGAGCTTCCTTCATTTGGAGGGCTTGTTTGTGGGTATGGTTCTTGAGCAATGTTAAGTACTCTTTGAAACTTTTTCTTCCAGGAATTAATTTTTATTCTATATAGTAATTAAATGTAATAAAATTGCAATTTAAGGCAGTGCGGATAACTGCAGTTCATAAACAGCACTCTGTTAACTTGCTTTGACACTTACAATGTTGTTATCTGCGTTAAGCACCTCATCTTCTCTAGATCACGCTTGAACACAGAGTTATCTTTCTGTGATGTTGCCCAGCAGTAACACACTGCACATTTAAATATTATTCTGTGGGTTGCCTGCTTCTTGCCTGGGAGGTTTTGTAGACTTGCTGCTGCATAAGCCATTCTGTGAATTGATATAAATTATTGCAATTTTTTGTTCTGTCTCTGCAGGAGGTCACAGCCAGTAGCCGCCACTATGTCGATAGATTGTTTGACCTCGATCCCCAAAAGGTCCTGCAAGGTGTCATGTAAGTCAGTGAAACTCTCTTGGGCCCTTGGTTGTGTGTAGGCCAGGTATACTTGATCCCACTAGAGTAATAGGTCAAGGGCAAGAAGCTCTTCCTATGTTTTTTTTGAGAAATATAGTTGGCAAATCTTAATACAAATATGTCAGTATTGATATATAGTATTGATATAGACTCTCACTCCGTAGTGCATATGGTTCATAACACTGCCTCCCAGTTGCCAGAAATGAGGTTAAACATTCTGTGAGCACTGAAAATTTTTTCAGATATGTTTCTTCCTTTTGGCTGCATTTTACTCTTCTTCCAGGTCTGTTGAGATTCTTCTCTTTTACTGCACTGCCAAGTCAGTGTACCTGCGTGTTTCCCCTGCTGCCATGCCTGAGTGTTGGCTTTGACTTTTTTAATGCTTGGCTTCTGTCTCTGCATGGAAACTTCAAGCTGCAAGAGAATGCTTCCACAGAAATGAATTTGGATGCAAGTTATATTTCAGTACCTCTGTTTCAAGCCAGTGGTCAGGGTAGGGACTGAGAGAGTGAGTCAAGGAGTAGGAGTGTAACTGCTGCAAAGCTCTGGTTGTTCCCTTGCTGTCCTTGGGCCATGAGCTTTCTGCTAGAATCACTTTCCAGCAAAGTGGCAAATGAGACCTTGCCCAGGACTGACTGGTGGTGAAACGAGATCTTTTTGGGCTTACCAGTCGCTTGCTGGCTGTGGCTGTTGAGTAAAACATGAGGAGAAATCAGAGGAACAAGTGGATCAAAAAAGCCAAGAATGTTGGTTGTGTTGCTTAGCATGACCTGAGGTGCTTCCCAGTAGCAGAGGAAAACAGTTATTCCAGGTGTTCAGGGGTAACGTGTCAGTGTCCCTTTAAGATACATGAAGAACCCAATATATGTCAAACTGTCCTGGAAGCTCTCTTGGTGGGAATACTCCCTTACCTGTATAAGAACTTCTGATACCCCACTGTAACTATGTACAGGTTCTTTGCTGTAGGGTAGGCTGGTTTTGCTTCCACCCATTGGGCCTTCATAGTCCCCCTCCTCATAAAGGTGGTGGGGTGGTCCTGGGGAAGGACATGTCCCATCCAGTGTCCCAGTGGGGTGACTGAGCCCCTCTTTTCTCCCTGGCAGATGCTCTGAGCCATGGCTGACACTCGATCCCTGCTCTCCTTCCTTTTCAAAGGTCTGGAGCCCACAACCCTTGGTAATCCCTTCCCTATCTTTTGATATGCTATTCATCTTTTGAAATATAATTGACCTCCCAGAAACAGCAGTTTTAGGCAGCATCTTTGTCTTGAATAACGTCTGAAATTCTTCATCTTGTCCGTGGGTATCAGTGGATTCTATGCTGAGATCCTTTTCTTGTATTTAAAGACAAGAAAGTACCTTTTTTTTTCCACAATATCTCTCACAGGGCAGATTTGGATGGTAAAACTGCGTTTGTGATGCTCTGGCTGAAATCTCAATTGTTAGAGTACCTTTGCTGAGTCTGAGCCAGTCCTATGTGGCAGATGCGTTGTTTTCGGAATAGTGGTGGGTGGGTGTGCAAGAGTCTAATTTAGAAAAATGGATATAAAAGATAGAAAAAAAATATAAAAGAACATGAAAATGTATTTAAAATATAGAATTTAGAGCAGTGGATGTGTTAAAAATTTCTGTCCGTCCAAGATTCTTTTTGGGCAGAAAAATACTACTTTGCCCTTCTTCCTTTGCTTTCAGGGTATATGCAAAGGTATTGAAATTGGAATGAACTGGTATTTGGGGTGGAGTAGGAAAGGAGTAAAGTTTTTCCAGAAGTGCCTGTCAGAAGCTTTACCAGATATGCTTCATCCTTTGCAGAAAATATTTGTTTCCTAAGATATGCTGGTTTTTCTCTGCATCCTGGCTGGAAATACCAATGACCTAGATTTTTATTTTGATTGATGGAACTGTATGAATATCAAGGATCAGAAAATGGGCTGTTGTAAGAGGCTTTGTTTCTGCAGATTGTCTTCATTTACAATAGTCCTCTTTTTCATATGCTTGAATTAATAACTTGGGCTTGGGGCTTTTTTTAATTGCATCCTTGTAATTTTAATGAAACCAAACTTTTGAATGAGCTTTGATAAAGGTGAAATGTACCTAAATGCTTCTTGAACTTGAAAATCGTGCCAGTCCAGTTTTCATCTTGTAACTTGAGAAAGCTTTACTTACATGTTATAAAAACTTTTAAATGATCAAAATCTCTTCTTTTCCTTTCTTTCCCGTGAATTTTAAGAGAGGTGGTGTTTAGAGGCTTCCTTGTCCAGACAATGAAGCTTTACCTGGTTAGGGGCATTTTACTTTTCCTCCTACTGGGAAAACAGAAACCATTTTCCTGTTGTCTGGTACTGCTACATGTGGGTCTACTGATCTTACTTCAAAATGATAAGTTTCCTGCAGACCTTCTGTTCACATAATTTCTGTCCTGCTCATCTGGGTATTGATGGTGGGTAGGAAGGGGGGAACTGTGAGCACCTGCCAGTAAATCCTGAATTTCTGTTCAGGATTTGAAAAGTTGAGATGACTATTGCCTCTTTTGCTGTACCTGGTAGTGAACTAAAGCGTTCAAGGCCCATCTCCATACCCACATCTGTGTGGCAGTGTGTGTATTTACTTGTTACTTACCGTCTTTGTAGATGAGCAAGGTTAATATAGTAGTTCCTTCTGTAAACATGATCTCTACATTGTGGCCATGCTTATGATTGAGAGGAGTTAGCAGGTTTGCTCTGTGTCTCCTTAGGCATTCCTGTGACCCTCTCCTCTTGTTGTAGAGCTCAGGTTCTCTCCAGTGCGCTCTGAGTGCATTCTGCAAGGTCAGCACTGATGTCGGGTGTGCAGCTCTGGAGTGCAGCTCCTGTTGGCAGTGCATGCACTGCCTCACACAGATACTGCAGGGCATTAGATGCTGTGGTCTCTGAGGCTCTGTTCAATGTTTTGCTGGTATTGGCAGAGGAACAGAACAGAAGTGGCTCTGTAAATTTCTGTGTTTTTATGAGAGCTTCATTTGTCCCAAGATGGTTGCTGCAACATCATCCTGTGCTGTGCAATGTGGCAGTATTTATTTATTAAAAGCATTTCTGGGTTGTGATCCTTAGACTGTGATCCTTTACTTTTCACATGCTGTCGAGCTTAGGACCACATTGTTCAGATGCAAGACTGATAGCTGTTTTTATCTTCTAATTTATTTTCTGGTTGGGGGCTTCTTTGAGAGACATTTTGTCATGCTTACATTTAGTCTGGTGCCTTCAAAGTGACATCTATCGTTTTAGGGAGAGCTGTGTAATCCCACCTCAAGGCTGGGTGTGAAAGGAGCATCTTTTCTGACAAGTCTGGCTATCTCAAGATCCCAACTGTTTCTCATCAGGCAGTTCCTCATCAGTCAGAGGGTGTCATCCTTGAAGATATGTAAATTATCATCTTTGTGGTGCACTGAGAATTCCCGTGCTACTGCTGTTCCTGTCTGGTAGGAATTAGTGGACAAGCATTTTCCAACCTCATGTGAACATTTTATTTCTCAGCACATAGAGAGAATGAAGGAATGAAAGAAACATCCTATAGAAATAGCATGTGATCCTCACACAGTGTGTGTTTTACATCCAATGTTTTGATTTTTGTATTTTGGATCTGAAATAAACGTTCCAGGCACATGTTTAGATGACTGTGTAATAGTGTGCTGTGTTCTCAGCCATGGCAGTTGGAGTGAGCATCAGTGCTGTGTTCACACATGCCCACAGCAAAAGCTTTTTGAAATATGAGAGGCAACTTCATGGAGTGGGAAGAGAGGAAATTCCCATCTCAGTTCAAATGGAGCAACAGGTACCCCCCTTCAGGGAGTTGTAAAGAGGGTACTTCTGCTTCTTGTTCTTTTTGTCTGTTAAACAATCCTTCTGTAACACTAAGTAATGAACAGCACTTGTTTCCACATTTTTCGTTCCAATCAGCTGCATCCCATTTTCAGTCTCAGTTGAGCTTCAGTTTTTTGCAGGAGCTGTTTCAGTTTTGTGCATATTCCCTTGGCCCTGTGGAAACAGAACAGTCCTTAGAGGGTTGTTCCTGTTAACTTTGCCCCTGTATATTTTTGGCCAATTCTCTTGTCTCCTAGACAGTACACTATAATAAATTAATATCCTGCATGAAACTTAGAGGTGTTATTGGCTAACAACAAGTGATGTAATTTTTTGAAGTAGTGTTTTTCTGCAGTCATTCAAGTGTTGAGGAAAGAGGCTCCTGAGTCTCTTTTTGGTGCTTTGTGAGCTGCAGGATGGGCTCTTTGCAGCTTGGAGCTGAGAAGCTGCAGGATCTGATAGAAATTGGAGCAGGTTTGGGTGGTGCTGGGAGCGCTGCTCCATTTGTTGGTTTTTCCCTTTCAAGAGGTGAGCTGTGCAGAAGACTTTTCAGAGAGAGAGAAACCGAAAAGCTTAAACATCTGAGAATTAAGTCGTGCTCTGTGAAGAGGGGCTTTCAGTGCAGTGGGTTTTGTAGTCGGGTGGAAGGATGGTGTAGACAGAGGGAAGAGAGGGAGATGCACTTCAATGCAAGTGTATTCCTGTCACAGAGAAAAGGTACTCTCACTTTTGTGTTTTCTTAATAATGCAGCAAAAGGTGCATATGCAGAATAGCTTCTTATGGCAAGTAAGTTGTTACATATTGTAACTCCTGGTCTGATGTATAGAGGTGGGCTAAACTTCAGGTGTACCTATAACAATCTTGAGCCTTACAGGGATGTTTGATATTTCAAGCCTTGCAGTTACTACTCTCAGCCCGTGAGAGCATGTTGGTTTCTCTGTTTCACTGCCTCTCAGATGGCTGTGAAGCCACTTTTTTCCAAAACCCCTCAACTGCTACCACCCTCGGCATGGTGATACTGTTGCTGTTGATGATTTCAGGCTCCGAGGTAGGTAAGGTAGGAGAAACAGCCCCTGTCAGACTGGCTGAGGGAGCTGAAGAGAAGGAGGGGAGCAGGTCACAGGAGTGATGGTGTGGGACTTGGTGACAGACCTTAAGCTGAGCACAGCTGAACACTGCATGGCCATTCAGAGTTTACCTTAATCTGTTATGCAAAGGCAGTGGCTGCCTGAAGGGGAGGGCACAAGCAGCAGGTAGCTGAGGAAGAAATAGTTCTGCCCTTTGGGGGTGTGTGGGATTTTGTCAAGACTGAACTTGGAGGTTGGGCCTGAGGGATGTGTGCCACAGAGCCAGCAATGCTGCTGAGTTTGTGATTCTTCATATTTGGCATTGGAGTTTTTGGTTCCAAGCTGCCAGTTTGCACTGATTGGGCTCAGCATTAAAGAAAGTTGAATTCAGTTACTTTCCAAAAGAGGCTCATTTTCCATTTGCAATAT
The DNA here is from genome assembly GCF_008360975.1 of Lichenostomus cassidix. Classification (NCBI taxonomy): domain Eukaryota; kingdom Metazoa; phylum Chordata; class Aves; order Passeriformes; family Meliphagidae; genus Lichenostomus; species Lichenostomus cassidix. The sequence goes on along the minus strand of NC_139490.1, from coordinate 24,090,582 downwards.
GGAACTTTTATGCTGATGCCCCGTAAAGGGTTGGCATTTCTAGTAACATGCAAGGGACAGAACTCTGATTACCAGTTAATTTCTCTACCAGATAATTCAGCTGACTTTAGTATATATGCTGTGTTACTGTTGCTGAACTGATAATGTCAATTGTTGAGATGCTTTTCTTTGGGGATTGCTCATAGAATTACTTGCTAAAACATACTTCAAAGAGGCATTTTCTCAAATCTCCAGAAGCTCCAAAATGAGAGACTTTGTGGATATAGATATTATGGGATTTCTGTTCTAATGAGTAACACCCATTTGAAAAAGAGAATTTAGACATGACTAGGCCAGTACATCATGTTAGCTGTGATAGCTGTTTGGAGCTAAAAATTAGAGGTTCTGTTTCATGTCAGAAGGACTTCAGATTATTATAATCTAGTGGGTATTAGCTATGTTAAATTAATGGGGTTTGGTGATCCTTCAGTGGTTGCTGGCCTAAGGTGCAGTGGACAGTGTCAAACAGTGTTCCAAGCTCACATCTAGAACAGCCAAGCACTTCCTGCAAGGCCATTTTAAGGTATTTTCCTGTCCTGAATGAAACTTTAAACTTCTCCATGTGGATCACTTGTGGTGGGCAACATTCTGTAGATAAAGAGTGGTGGGCTTAAAATGCGACAGTGGACAAAAGTAACTTTAAATAAAGGGACAGTGAATGAAGAATAGTGCAGTAAAAATGTAGTGTTACAGATACCTCTTGGTTTAATGAAATTTCATTTAATTTTTGCTTAAGCTGTGGGATGCACTGCTAAATGCCAAAGGCAGTCCTTCATCCTGGGAAATGAAATATCCTTGAGGGGAGATAGAGACATAGAAAAAAAAGGTACTACAATTACTTGTATTTGATGGTTTGGGTCATTCATCTGAAGCAACAGTGGTGGAGCCATTTTTTTCACGTGGTTTGGCTGTTTCAGGACAGTTGTGAAAGAAGTGTTTTGCTGATCTGGCATCACAGAGCAGGGATTTTCTGAGTGAGGATTTCTGAGAGTTCTGCTGAGCTGCAGCTGTTTTGCCCACACCTGTTTTGGGATAATTCTTTACTGTTAGGACCTAGTGTGATTAAATAGCAGAGATTGATGCTGGAATTGAAATTCTGATTATACAGGGCTCTCTCTAGCTAAAGTTCATGGGGTTTTGTTTGTTTGGGGTTTTTTTAGTTTGTAAAGGTTTCACAGAAGTTAGCTAAACTCCCATCCTCCACTAACTTCAATCTCCTTAAATTTTGAGTTACATTGTTTTTAAGGCTAAGGGAGGCAAATTGTCTCTCCATTAGAGATTTCATGCAACTTGTCGCAGGATTTCTGGACTCAGTGCAAAGGATGAGGCAATAAAACATGCTTGGGAGAGGTGGGAAAAGCAGCATCTCCCTTTTGTCAGTGCACGTAGAGACTGGAAAGGTACTTGAGTTGGAGCTGCAGCCAAAGACGTGGAGAGCTCAAGTTGATAAGCTTGATCAGAAGGGCAGCTTGTGAATGGACTGATGTAAACTCCTACATGGAAGGGTTGATATGAGAGGTTTCTGCAATCTGTCACACACAGTGAGAGGAGCACTGGAAAACAGGATAAATTCAGGGTAGGAATAAGCTATCAATATCTCTAACTACAGGTATGGGTCACTGAAACACCTCCCTTTCTGTTTGGTAGACTTTCCTTGGCAGAAAAGCTTATGACATGGTAAGTTGCCTCTCCAGAGAGGATGCTAGGAGTTAAAGCATTTTCTGTGGCATTGTGATATGGAGGAGTTGGATTAAATGATCACTTTTTGCATTATGTGTGTTAAATTCTACTGTTCTGCAGTGCTGTAATTAATAGGCAGGTACTATTTTTCTTCAGCACTTTGATTTTATGCACTGAGACAACAGAATTAAGATTGAGAACAACCATGGATTGAGGGGCTTTGGGTATAGTTTGCAATGTATGTTAATTGTGTCACAGTTTCTAAGTGTTAAAATTCAAAGGAGTTGAGTAACACTGTATTGATGTACTGCTTTGTTCCTTCCTTTAAAATAGTCTTTTTTGTTGCATCTACTGATATTTTTGAAGGGGATTAGAAATCTTGAAACTTTGCTTCCCAATTTGATAATATGTTTTAAAAATAAGCTTATTTAGTATGTCTGTGGTTTGCTTGAGTTGGCAAGAGTTTGCAACGTTTTATTCACTTGGCTGGACACGGAATCATGTTAGTACACTCAATACTTACCGAAGGAGTAGAAAACAGCTTCAAGCCATAGTAGTGTCCATCTTAGAAATTAATTCTGTGACAATGGTGATGGACATATTTTAGCATGCAAAACTGGTCATTAATTCCTGATGTTTTGCACCTGTCCATAAAAATGGAAGAGCGGAGGAAAGAGAGAAGGAAGAAGAGGCAAAAGTTATGAAAAACATAATTGTCCAAACTTAGCTCCTCCACAGTGAGTGTCTGACTGGAATCCAGCTAGTCCAGGTGCTGTTTGCTTATATGATCCTGAAACTTAGAAACTCTCCTGGAGTTGGGACAGATGGCTTTTGTTTGAGCTGTGTCCCTGTATCAGCTGCCACTACCTCAGGTGTTTAGAGGATTGCATTTTGAGTTTTTGAAACCTTTGAGAATGCTGCTTTGCATCACTCTACTGTTGGTGACTTTGGGCAGCCCCTGGTAGATAAATATCCAACTCTGACAGTGCTTTGTGTTGGGAGCCTCCTCTGTCTGCGTAACTGGCTTGGAATCTCTTGGAACTATTTAATACTAAGAGTGAAAGCTGGAGGTGCCCAGGGCTACTTTTCCTTGTGTGATTGTTGAGCTCATGTCTAATACCCTTCTCAGTCTAGGAACCCCTGAGACATGGCTCCCTGCTGTTTTCCAAAACCATAAGATGAGGAAATGTCATGCAGGCTGTTTATTTCCTCCTCTTCTGTGGAGTTCCTGTGGCTGCTTCCTCAAGTCACTCTGGCTCGTTTCAAGATCTTTTGTATTGCTTTGCTGGAAGGTGACGTAGGAAAGCTCCAGGGCTTCCTAACAGAATTTTATAATTTGTTCTGCTTGTGCTTGATTTACTGTATTTACAAATGGAGGTAGAACCAAATTGTCCTGTGGGTGTCCTTGTATCCATGCTGCTTTCTCAGGATCTCTTTTGCAAGAGAGGTGTAAGTATGGGGGATCCCTGGGCATGCTGTGAAAGCCTGTTCTTTCTCAGCTGGGACCTGAGCTCACTCTTCTGTTTCATTGGGGTTTTATTCTGGGGAAGGAGTCCCAGAGTTAGAATTGACTTCGTGAAAAGGTTGAACTTCAGTAGTTTCTAAGTGGAGTGAAGGTCAGTGCCTCAGCTTCCTTCTGCAATAGTAATTTTCATTGACAGACTTGAGGACTAATTTTCTCAGGATACAGACATTTAATAATACTATTTTTTATTGGTTAGGAATCATTGAAACTGAAAGACCATATTTTACTCACAAACTGTTATATTTAATATCGCTTCTTGCTTATTTGAAGTGGCTATATCGGGTGCTTTTAAACATTTACATATTAAACATCAGAATAAAACCAGAACTTCATACACAGTTGTCAGATTAGTTACTCTTGTAACTGTTGTCAAGATGCATTGAGATGGAAATTAGATTTTTCTTTAGTTTAATGTACTCCTAAAATATTTGAAACACTCATACTGTGTTAGTATACTAGCATGCATTGCACTTTATTTATTGCTAATTAATTGAACTGATTGCTTTGGGGTTGCAATGTTCCAAAACATTGTTAGAACTGATAAACCTCACCTGATAATTTTTTCTGCTTTTCTCAAGTTTGTAGGAAGAAAATCAGTCTCTAGGTTGTTTCATAACTTAAAGCTGAGTGGTCACAGAGTTGAACTGATGAAACGATATTTTCATTTCTTTAAGAAGCAATAAGAGATGGAAAAAGCTGGTTTAGCACTTCAGGAAGCAATATTCCCAAGCATTTAGCTATGATCTCTTTGCAGTATTTTGTTGTTGGCAGCCTGTGTTATTCCTCCTTGCAGGTGTTTTCATGTAAATTACTTTATTGCACTATAGTAAATGTCAGCATAAATATCAGATTTTAAATTTATGTATTAAATTGATTGTAATTCAGGTTATTTTGTTAAATTATCTGGAGTTTAGTTTTAATCTAAATGATAAGATTTAATATGCAGGATATAAAAAAACAAAAGCCCAACCAACTTCAAATGCATCTTATGTGCCCTGTTTTACGGAGCTTCAGGTTTGTCTTTCAGCTCTCCACAGAGTTGCTGCTCTGAGCTGAGACACTCAGTAGTTCTGGTGTGTTCTGGGTACAGATGCCAGGTCTGTGATTTCCTGAGGCTGCTCTGGCAGCAGGCTCATAACCTGCTGGAGAGCTTGGAGCTGGGAACTGGAAAGCCTGGATCTCCCTCTGGATCATGGTCCTGTCACAGCTTAGGCCTGCAGTCACCACAGATGAGTTGTTCTACCAATGTTCTCATCTCCCTGTAACTGCGTTGTTGCTGCTGTTCCCTTCCTCATGCCAAGGGCTCCTTTGAGCAGAGCAAATGGGAGCAGGGTGCCTGACATTTGGAAGTGAAGAGGGTGTTGGTTTTAGACTCATAATTTCTGAGGTTTCTTTGTTACCTCATGTACGAGATAGTGATCTTTGCTGCTTTTTTTTTCTTGGATGAATCTCATGATGTCTTGGATCTGAAATCAGTCAAGCTTGAACTCGTTGGAGGTGATGTTCTTAAATAAGGGAGTTGCCCTTAGTTTTTCCAGGGTTCATGATTCACCAAGGACCTAGTACTCTAGGACAGCCTATGTTAGTTCCCTACTTCTTAGGGAATTAGCTTCCTGCTAAGGGAAATCTCTATAAAATATTATATGGAATGACATAATTATTTTTCATAGTATACAAAAAAAGTCTTCTCCTATTTATCATTGGAGTACGGCATTTTAAGGGTGTTCCACCTGCTTCCTGTGTATAGAATAGGGTCACTTTTGTAGGTGGCAGCTTGGAAGAGAGAAGTGTGGCAGGGAACATGGGAGTGCCATAACATGCACAGACGTGGGAACCTTTGAGTCCTGTCTCTGGCAGCTTTTGGTACCTTACCAATATGAAGGTATTTGACTTCTTTGCAAGTTGATGTTGGTGAAGCATGCATGTGTTGGATTTGTCAGAAATCTCAAGCTTGTGATATTTGTTATCTATCTGACATTTCTGAGGAACTTTATGAATGTGGGATGGAGAAATTAATCTGAATCATTTACAGATCAGGATTGTGCCCTCACTGACCCTCTCCACTTGAGTGTTATGGAACTTGGCCATGCTCCTGCCACTTGTGAAAGGGTCTCTAAATCAAATTCTAATAGGCAGTAACTTATTAAATGGTTATAAGGTTATATGGGATTGGGGCAGGAGTCATAGAAGTTGGGTAGTGTTGTTTTTTGTTTTGTTTTGTTTTTTTAACACAAAATACAGTGTAAAATCACCTGAGCAGAGCATTAAAATGTCACCAAAATCTGTTAATTTTCAGAGTGCTCGGTTAGTGCCTCCTGTTTAGCTACCTAAAGTGCCTTTGCAGACTGTGGATACGGTGCAGCTTTTCCAATGGCTCTGGTGCCTCAGGGTAGCAGGGAGAGGCAGCCTCTTCAGAAGTCCTGGAGTGGCCTGAACACTTTAGTACCTGAACTTAATACATCTGTTGGTGCAGTTTGCATTATTCCTTTGAGACATCTGACTGTTGCTTCTGCCACTGTTTTGGACTGACTCCTGTGTTTCACAAACCTTTAAAAATTACCTTTCATGTGAAATTTTCAGCATAGAAACCACTGAAGTACTGTTTCTGATTTTAGTGAAATCTTCAAGTCCATTGCTGGAATTTTTGGGGGCTTCCAGTTTAGCCTGTCTCCTCTCCTGGCTCTTTCTTCTCTACCTCTTGCCTTGTGGTGTGAAGTTACCCAGCTTAGGCAGACACAACAGGAAGGTGCAGCATTTCCCACTGATGCTGAGCTGTGTGGAGCTGTCCTGGGCTGGCAATTGCTGTTCAGTGGTAGCTCTTTGGCAGGGGCTTCCTGACTCTGCTGGATCCAGGTGTGCCCAGAACTGCAGCTCAGCTGCTTTTAGTGCTGCTCCCATGCTGGAGCTCCAAGATGACAGCCAGCCTTGGAGCTAGCTTAGAATTCCTTGAGCGCTCTTGTGTATGCAGGGGAGGGCACGTGCAGTAATTCAGGGAGAACAGGCAATTGCCTTTTGCTAATTGAGCTTTATAAAGCTGTTTGTGCCAGTGAGGTGTTGTCCACCTTGGCTAAAAAGTTTTTTACAATTCTTATAGAGGGAGTTGCTAAACTTGGGGCACTTGGGACAGCTGCTTGGTGCAGTGGAATGTGCTTGTTCAGTGGGCACTAAAGGACTGTGTGGTTTTCCTGCTGGCCAAGGCAGATCTTACAGGATGGGGCTGCTCTACATTTCTTAAAAATTGCAGATAGTAGCTGAGACAGTGATATAGAGGCAAGAAAATGCGCACACTTAAAGCAATCACTAACGCTCCCAAATTATTTGAATAAATTATATGCATAGTGATTAACTTAGCAGTTTTGCTGCAAACACTATAATCACTCTAGTTTTGGTTTTTGTTGATAAAGAATTACCTAAAGTTGATATCTCTTTATTCTCTGCTCTTAAAGGCCCCAACAACTAGAAAGCTTCCTAGAAGTGCATCATCCTGATTTTCTGAAACCAGTTCTAAGCTGCAAGCTTGCTTTCGGAATCTCTGGATGTTAATGTATGCTCAATATGTTCATATGAAGAGAGAAAATGAGCAGGTGGTGATGGTTTTTAGGATGCAGTAGCAATTTTCTGAACGAGGTTGCAAACCACAGGTTTTCATAGGAATTCTTAGTGTGCACAACCAGTGTCCACTTTTCAAAATGCTTCCCATGTTCCTGTACCACTGTATGAATGCCTGTAATGTGTGTAACCTTGCAGTGACTCTCAGGCAGGAAAATGCTTTGGTTTCCGCTTTATTCCTGAGACCTTGAAGTACAGATGTTTAGGTGTCCTGCTGAAATACATGAAAGGATGCCTGGGATAAAGAGGAAAGTGAAAGTCTGGTCTCTGGAGACTGGTGATAATTCCTTGTTCCTTTTCCTTAGCTGCCTTTTCCTGCACCCAGTAGAGTATTCAGTTAAAAGTTTAAATTACCAACATTTGACTTCCCGACCATAAGTGGGGTTTTTTAATTGTTTTAGAAGTCTAGTGACTGTATGGGCACAAAGAACCAGTACATCCAGTTTTGCTCAGTAATAAGGCTTTGTGTCTGGTGTGCATGTGAGATAGTTTGGGATTTTGCTACTTGCGGGAGCTGGGATATAGTGGAATCCCAGAGCTCTGGGATATTTTCCTGTGGGCTGAGGAAGCTGTGCCCTGAAGCACTGCCCAGTCTGTAGCTGCAGCATGGACATGTGGAAAACTGCTTGATAAGCCTCATGGAAATAGTAAATTCTATAGATAAGCCCTCAGTACCTCAGCATAATTTACCAGGGTTTGTTTTTCTTTCTGGATTTACAGAGATATGAAAAATGCTGTAATTGGAAACAACAAACAAAAAGCCAACTTGATTGTTTTGGGAGCAGTTCCAAGGTATGTCCTTTGCTACTCTCCTTTTCACTGATTCACAGCAGGTCTGGAATAGTGATCCTTGGATCACAGGCACTTTTTTGTTTTAACTTTTGATTGTAGTTGACTGAATACTTTCTTTAATGTAACCGAGAGAGACTTGAAATATCTGTTAAACTCATGTATTACAGAGCAGGCTGTTGAGTAATGCTTTTAATTTAGAATTTAATAGAATTCTCTAATGTAGTCTTGGTGTTTTTATTGAACTTTATCAGCTCAGGAATAAAATCTATGTTTTGACATTGATATTAATGATGGATGAAAGTGGTCGTATCTTAATCCTGTTCTTCAGCCAATTGCCTGGTGAGTTCATAAATGAAAATGTGTAAGGTTATGTTAAAGATTTAATTTAAAATGTGAAAAACATCTGAGATAATTTGCTTGTCTGCTCCACTTGCTTCAGAGGATTAAAAACCATTGATCATACTTTATTGTGCCTTGCTGCTTCAGCTGATGTTAACCTTTTCTGGATCCTGATTCCACTAGTAGAATTGAACAGGTAACTTTAGCTCCTGGACTGTTCACTAAAGCTTTCATTTCACCCCTCTTCTCCTCCAGCTTTCTTTCAGCCTCATTTTGCCACAATGGAGAATGACAACCTTGAGCACTGCGGTCCTTGTGCTGGCAATGTGGCACCCACCTGTATCTTTTTTTGCTTAAATGGCAACCAGGTCTCAAACTATCCTGCCTGAGAGCTGCTGCTGCCTTGTCAAAAATGCCTTTAATTTGTAGAGAATATCTTCTCACTGACAGACTTTGTGCCAAGGCCAGCCCTAGAAATTCTCTAGGGATTATCAGTGGGGCCACCCCCTGTATAAAACCTGCTGGATTATCCTCCCTATTGACCAGATACAAACAGGTGAAGAGAAGACTTCACAGGAGATGAAAAGATGAAAGTGGCCATTTGCTGAAGATGATGTGAAATTTAAGGAATTTCTATCAGCAATAGGCCCTAAGGGGTTTTTGCAAGTCCTGCTGATTCTTGTGGCTTCCATTTTAAAAGCTACAGATTTTCACCTTCCAAATCTAGTTCTTACATTTTGTAGGACTTCTGTTCCCTCAGTTATCCTGCTTTCTGCTGCTGTTTGTTCTGTGCCCAGTAATGAAAAATCAAAAGTGCTTTTATTCTTCATTGTTGTTAATGCCTTCTTGCTGCCCAGGTAAATTATTCAATCTACAACTGCAGATAAATGACTGGACATGGGAAATCTTAAAAGGTGAACTATCACACTTGTCCTTGCTTCAGGACAAGTTATTCTCAAATGACAGGAAATCTGATATCAAGGCTCTTCAGACTGGAGGAGTAGATGAAGTACATTGGGTTATTGTGACAAAGATGATTCTCCCTGACTATAACCTGGCATCATCTACCCCAAGTGTCTTTCTGAAGGTTTTACAATTTCCTCAGGGTGTTGCAGACTGATTTAACTAGATTATAGACTGTTTAGATTAGAGAACTCCTTTGGTTGTTCTCTGTCAAGGGGGTGGGAATCCATTGTCTCTTTTGATGTGCCTTCTAATCAGTGAAGCTGTTGGAGTACAGGGACCTGTGGAATTCCAGTCTGGAAAGGCAAGCCTCTCCTTCAGTGGGGAAAGGAATAACCAACCTGGCATTCTTCAGTTTGTCTTTAAAAGAAGTTTTCTTTTCACAAAGTTCAGTTACAGCCTGTCAAGAGAAGTCAATTCTCTTCTCTAATGGGGATTAGAATTCTGCTGCTGCAGAATTGTCCTGTGGTTCAGCTTGTTGTTTACTCATTTCTTGCTTCTCTCTTCTTCCCCAAGTATTACTCCATCAGGCTTTCAGAAAATACCCTTTAGACCCAAGGAACCCCTTCAGACCTGTCACTTAGTGGAAAAGAAAAGAGTGTTCAAATATTAGAACAGACTCATATGAGGTTTGGGAACAAGTCTAGGAAGTATCTTTTCTTTGAAATTGGGCCAAATGCTACTGGGCCATATGAAATAGCCCTATTATTTTAAAATATTCCAAAGAAATGCAAAGTCCTTTGAAGATCTCCATACAAAGGAAGCAATTGCTGTGGTAGAATGGTGGATCCCTGTTGTTCCTGGGCCAGTGGCCTGCTGAGTCTGAGCTGGCTGTTCAATGGTGTCAACTTTGGAAAGGGACATGTATCAATACCTAAAATGAATTTTTTTTGGGGCCCTTTAAAGTTTAGTGTGACCTGTGGTCACCTCTGAACTGCTTGTTCTGAAGAGTGTGTTAGGAAAAACAGTTGATTGAAGAAAACTTGCAGAATTGCCATGTCTGGAATTTAAAACTGGGAGGTGTTAAAGCTATGTGGATGCATGCATAGACATGGCCCTCGATGTTCAGACTGGAAATAGCCAGCCTGTGTGTGAATTTTCTTTCCTAAGAAGTGATTTTCTGTATCACTTCGTAGAATCGTAGAATTTCCATTCTCATGGAATGCTGGCCTTGGGCCCCTGTCAGGACTGCAGAAATGTTACTTTTTGAAATTCTTGCTTTTTAGTAGCAGTCCCAGAAAGTAGGATTTTTAAAGTTTAGAGGGGAAAAGTTATTTTAAGGCCAAGTTCTTTCAGTGGTAGACCAACTTAAAGCTAAGTCAGCATTGCCAAAAATGGTTTCCTACTTGTACCATCCTTCAGCATTTTTTTCCTTCTACCCCACATTAGTGCTAGCAGAGGCCAAGAAGTCCACAGTAATTGTTGGTGTGCTTCTTTACTCAGCGGTTTTATAAGAACAAATGCTGCAGCTTTTGTGTCTCTCACCATGTCAGACACCTCTTCAGAGTCCAAGTCCAATATTTAATGCTTTCTGTCAGTTCCTCTTACAAAAGATCTCAGGGAAATGATTGAATCCTCAGTTCAAATGTAAATTGTTCTTTCCTAACTTGACAGGGCTTCTGAACTAACTAAGCACTGTTCGTCTAGTTAGTCTGTATTGCTGCTGGCTCCCACTTCTCTCAACAGTAAATGACTCCCAGAGGTGGAATTGGAAAATAAAACCCTTCGGTGAAATGAACATGAGAAAGTTCCTGATAAATCAGTGTTGCAAGTCTGTGGAGCAGCTTTTGGTAGCCAGAGAGATGCAGCATTGCTGGTTTGCCATCCAGACACCAATGGGGCCTTTCGATCCTGGGATAGTGTCCTTCCTTCCTTCCTTCGTGTAGGGGATGGCAGTGTGGCGAAGGCAATGTCAAATTCCAGTCATCAGAGCACAGCTCTGTCTTCCTGTTTGTTGTGGTTACCTGTTGAAGCTCTGATCTGTGCGATTTTGATAAAAACCTCACCTGAATCAAGTTATTGCTATCTAATTATTGCTGAGAGTTCAGTATTTAAAGTCTAATCCACTTCATTAAGAGCTTCAGTTATTCCTTTGCTCCAAAATGAGTACAGTTTTTAAATCGCATCTTAATCCCAACCACCCAGGGCCTTTAACAAAACCCCTAAATCATTCTCGTTGCTTACTGAAAATGATTTTCTGACTTCCAGCTGATTGTTCCCCTGTTACATAGTCAATTATTTGGAGTGGTAAGATGGTAGTGTACTTCTTCCCAAAGCTTTCTCTAGGTAGGTGCACCTCAAAGAGTTTTGTATAGTTAATTTTAACTTTTCCATGTAATTTATGAGTGAGTCTGTTTAACTGTTCGGTTTTAAAATTTTTTAAATTTCTTTGGAGCACATTTTAAAGGCTATGTAGAACAGCTGAAGGATTCTTTTCCATTCCATCATTTGAATTTTGAGTTCTGCACAGCAGACTGTTAGGTTGTCTATGGAAGTGAAAAGTAGTAAGAATTTATTAGGGTTTTAAATTGTTTCTAGGGCTGTGAACACACCAACATGAAATTTTATGTTTCAATTTATTGTTAAACATAATCAAATTCCTTCAGGGAGTGTTCTTTTAGAGTTTGCCGAAAGAATAAAAAATTGCTGCTTTGATAACTGTGTAACCTGGTAAAAAAGATGAGAATGAAAATGCTTTAGGTGGCTCTGCCCCTGGCAGTGTAGGTAAAAGTGAGGTGAAAAGCCAATTTGGTGTAACAGCTCTTCTCACGGAGCTACTCTCTGTACTTCTGACCGTGTTCTGCCTCTACTTCTTGTGTTGTGTTTGACTGCACAGAGATCTCCCTCAGCTCAATAATCACACAAAACTAATTCTCACAAAAAGCAGGTCTTCTTCTGTGGAGTTAAAAACAAGACAGAGGAGCAGAGAATGGGGAGAGCAGAACTTGCCCCACAGCCGTGGAGAAATGTGCCATGGATCTCCATAATGGGAGCTGGAAAATTGACCAGGACAGTCCCTTCAAATGACTCAATATTTGATCCTGCCTTGGAGCCAGGCCAGTGACCTGAGGATGTGTCAGAGCTCCTCATGGCTCCAGCGCTCCTCTGTGCCCCACTGATTGCCCTGGTGCCTGCAGGAGCTGAGGTCTGGCTGCTGCTGGGGGTGTTAATAAATGCGCTGTTACCAGGTCTGCACATCTTCTGGGACCTTCATCATCCCTGGCATGTTCCCAGCTTGCTTCCAGGAACTCCATGCACTTGGACACAGCATTGTGAGGTCTGTCATGTGCATTAGAGAGTGTTTATTCCAAACTTCTTGGATGTCCTTACGAGGCCAGGACACAATTGTTTCCTGCTGCCTTGTTCTACTTTTTGTGCAGTTTGCGTTGGGATTTTCTGTTGTGCACTCCACAGGATGGGAATCTGTGCCCAGGTGCTGTGGTTTGCTGTCGGAGGGGAAGCTTCACCTGCCATGCTGGTGTTTTTCAAGGCTTGCTTTGCTCTAGGATGGTGAAAGAGGTGGGGAGCAGGGCCTCTCACAGGCTTCCTGTGGTAGTCCTTTGCTTTTCTTCAAATCAAGTTAGGAGTCAGGACCTGATTACATAATTAGACATCTCTTGAAGAGGAATAACCCTGTCCAGGTATTGGTATATAACTGGAACAAGGTATTCTTGTAACCCAGCTGTGGAGTACAGGTGAGTCAGGACAAATATTTGCAGGCAGCAGAATTGCATGAGAGGTGTTGTTTAAAAGCTGTGCAACCCCATATCTCTGAAGTGCCTGTTCTGATAGCAAAAAGAATGTTGTTAATACAAGATGTACTTCTAATGCCACCTTTTCTATTGTGTATTTTTATTAGAATTTTAAGTTTCAAATTTAAAAACATCACATAGAAGGTAGCTTTATGATACCTTGCATTACTTGTTCTTAAGGAGCTGGAAGAGTCAAATCTGTACAAAATTACTCAAAAATATGTTCTTGATGTCCTCTTTCATATGCAGATGCTGGATATTGGATGGTGATGTCAAACTCAGTGAGACTACAGTGTAATCTTTTTGTATACAATGGAGAATTTCGAACTGCAGGTGAATGGAAAGTAAAAATAGCTTGATTTTTGGTTTAAGGCTGCTTGGCATCCTCAGACAAAAACCTTTTAGAATTCGTTTGTCTAAAGGAACGGTAGGTTGTTCAGATGGTGGTCACAGGCTGGCTGATGTTCTAATTCAGACAGGAGTTAGTGGAAGACTTAGAATAAAGTTTGAATGTGTTTTATCAAAGTAAATGGAATGAACAGTCTGATGGTGAACTTACGATTAAGACATCTGTCTTGGGCAAAGTGATAAGGTGGTTGAAGCAAGACTAGGTGAAGATGTTGCTTTATGTAATGCGTATTAACACAGGTTTTGTGAAGCAAGAGGCTTTTATTGTCTTTAAAATAGTCTTGAACTGAAACAGTGTAATTCACTGTGGAAGTTAAAAAGCTCTGAGTACTGTTTGTGTACATTTATCTCTATTTGGCTTCAGGGGCTGTGTGTTGATCCCATATATTCTGGTATAAATAGCTGAAAAGAAAGAACATATTTCTATTTTGCTGAGTGGGTCATGGAATGGTCATACAGAGAAACATTGGAATAAACTGAGTTCAGACTGGAAATCTGACAGTGCTGATGCACTGGGATGAAGGGTTTTGATCTAGTAACCAAGAGGAGAGGCTGTGCTGCAGCCACCTCAGCTGCCTTCAAGTCACTGTATTATGAACACGTCGAGGGAGCTGGGCAGCACCAGGGTAGGAGCCAGGACAGGAATCTGTGGAGTGCTGGAGGAAGCATTCCTGCTGTAAAAGGGATCTCTATGGAGAGGAGCTGTGGCTGTTTTCAAATGAAGCATCATGAAAGAGGAAGGTGAGGGAAAAGTTGATTGTAGTCATGAAAAATACAGAGTTTTAAATCCAGAGCTCTTGCAGCTCAGTAGATATTGACACTCTCCAAAGTTGAGTTTAGTTATGTGAACAAGAATCAGACTGCATGCAAGTTATGTGGTGTATATAGAACAGCTCATGGAATATTAATGTCAGTGAAGATGTCTAATCATTAGGATAAATTACTAAAGCTGTAAGCTGAGACTCCTTGTTTTTATTCCTAAGGGAAAACTTTCTTTGCTGCCAACTTCCTTACTTATACGCTGCATACTGTTCAACTTGGCTCTTTTAAAAAACTGGCATATTTCAGAAGCAGTTACCTTTGCTTTGTAGGGCTTTTTAGGGAGTAGAGTTAGCTCAGGTCCCTTGGATCCAGCCTCTGGAGATTTGGAATTACCATTGCTTTCATAAGGGAAACTGGCGTCTCACTTCAGGATAGATTTCTGTGAATAACAGTCATAAAAATCACTTGGTTTTGAGTCTTCATGTGTAAGAATCTATAGCTACTTAATTTGTCACTTCAGATACTATTGTACAGAAATTATTCTGAGTGCTTTTAAAGTTATACTTAGTTCTGTCTTTGGAAAGTTCAGTGGAATGTAATTGTTATGTCTGAAAAGCTGTGCTTTTTAGCACTAAAAAGAACAGATTTAAAAAAAAAGTTTGTTGTCCTACCTTGTTTGAGTTATTCTCAATACATGAACTCTGTTTACAGTTTGGGATCAGCTCTCACTGGGACTTGCAGCATATTCAGAGGTCACCCTCTATGCATGCAGTGACTTGTTATTCCATATTCTGTCAGCCAACAGAACTCACTTCAGCAGTGCCTTCATCTTCAGCAGTGCCTTCATCTGTGTGTTCATCACAGGGATTCCCAGGGCAGAGCTTTTGGGCCTTCTTGTAATGGACTGGAAGACAAGCATCTTCCAAGGTAGATTAAGTTCTAATAGGAATTGTGGTAATTCCAGGAATAGTGTATTCATCCCCTTTGCAAGGGACTGGTAATACGTGTTCAGATAATTATGGCTCAACTAAAGCTCTTATTCATATAACATACTTTGATGAAAGGTGTCTTAAGCTTAACAGCACACAAACTGCTACCCCGGGCTTTCTCCATGGGCCTTCTTATAGGGCTTGAGGAAGTGCTGAGTTTCATCTCTTCCTCAGGTGGTTTTAGGAACTTGAGAAATTTCTGTGCCAACTTGTAAATGGGATGGAGTGTGAAAGAGGGAATTTTTATACTTTTTAACTGTGAGGTTTGGTGCTCAGATTGGATTGGGGAGGTCTAAATCATGCCAATCTGTGTTATGGTGCAGGACTCTGCTGCATCACACCCACCAGTCATTGTCAAAGGAAAGGGAAATCCGAGCTGTGTCTTTTCCTTGCTAAGCCACTGTAGTTTCCTTTTGCTCAGCAGCTGCTTCCCTTGGAAGTTTTCTACTTTAAAATAATCTGTGGTTTTCCCAGGTGTACATCATTCCTCCAGCTGACCTTACTTCTGTTTCTTGGCATGGTTGTTTATGGAGTCCCTTAGTCACTTAATTGCCCTTAGAAGGGCAGGGACAAATGGCAGAAGTTTTATTCTATATAAATATTAGAGGAAAATATGTGAAGAAGCCTTACAGAGGTTTGAAAAAAGTCAAAATACTGCATTTTAAAACCTTGGAAAATGCTCATGAATATGTTGTGAGATCTTTCCGTCGGCTTTATTTCATTTCCTGTTTGTTGTAATGAACTTTACTGCAGGACCACAGGCTGAAGAGTGTCAACAAGAACATTAGCACCTTTTTGCTGGTTTAGAGTATGTTTTCTGTGTATCTCTGCTTTTGTTTTCCACTGAAGTTCTTGGGCTCTACAAAAGTGTGTTGTGGTGGTTCTAGCAGAGCCTTGTTCCAGTGTTTCTGCAGGTTTGGAAGTCCAAAGGCTGACTGATGAGGAATAAGGCTGGAGATCAGGGATCCAGGTTATGCAGGGACATCGTGTTCTTAGCACATGTGAGCTATGAACAAGTACCTTAATCATATTTTTAAGTTTCCAAAATCCAAATTATAATCTTCTCTTCTGTCCCCTGCATGTAAATGCCATTTTTCTACCTTTTTATCCTGATGATATTAATATTAGGGAGGAATGCATTACATCTTTGCTGAATTTGTCTATGCTAGAGCCTGGGAACAACAAACCAGTCCATGTTGTGCCCTGGGACAATAGAAGGATTTGGA
This sequence comes from Lichenostomus cassidix, assembly GCF_008360975.1. Classification (NCBI taxonomy): domain Eukaryota; kingdom Metazoa; phylum Chordata; class Aves; order Passeriformes; family Meliphagidae; genus Lichenostomus; species Lichenostomus cassidix. Next base: position 24,074,498 of record NC_139490.1, on the reverse strand, counting down.
TCTTTGTATTTAATGTTTGACAGTACTTTATTAATTAACAGTTTCATCTTTAGTGACTGTATGGATTCTCCTAATTTGAAACTTTTTTTGTAATTTTATGGTTTGTTTTTGAAACTACTTAATTTTCAATGTTACTTGGTGTCAGTTTTGTCTTTTAAAGACAGAAATAGAAAATATTACAATATGCATGTCTAGCTCTGTGGAACACCTGATCTGAACCTCAAACTTATTTTAAAGATGTAGAAAAGGATATTATTAGTGTTTCAGAAACTTATTATATATAAAATGGGAACTTAAATTTTGATCTTCACTAATTATAAAGTTTAGTTAGGGGTTTCTATTTTAAGCAAGTGGAAAGACTTTAGATTGTAGTCAGCATGTTTCATTTTTGCTCTTTAACAGTAGCAAAGCTGTAACATCTGTTCCACGTGTGGAGTGTTAATGGTAAAGAAAATAGTAATTACTTTCTTTGGAAGAGAACAGCCTTCAGAATTTACTGTGCTTTTGAATTTTTTAAAAAATCCTTTTGGGGAAAAAAGTCTTTTTAGGACATGATACTGAGGGGCTGGAGTGTGTTCAAGGAAGGGAACAGAGCTGGGGAAGGGGCTGGAGCCCTAGGAGTGGCTGAGGGAGCTATGAAAGTAGCTCAGCCTGGAGAAAAGGAGGCTCAGGGGGACCTTGTGGCTCTGCACAACTGCTGACAGGAGGGGACAGCCAAGGGCGGTCGGGCTGTGCTCCCAGGGAACAAGAGACAGGATGAAAGGACACAGCTTCAGGCTGGGCCAGGGGAGGCTCAGGTTGGATATTGGGAAAATTCGTTCATGGGAAGGGTTGTCCAGCCCTGGCAGAGCTGCCCAGGGCAGTGGTGGAGTACCCATCCCTGGAGGGTTTTAAAAGCTGTGTGGATGTGGCACTTGGGGACATGGGTTGGCGGTGGCCCTGGCAGTGCTGGGGGGATGGTTGGACTTGATGATCTGAGGGGACTTCTCCAACTTTAATGATTCTGTGATTCATTCTGTGACTGAACATTTCTGGGTACAAGGAGCAGGTTATTTGTTGAACACCTTGATAATCAGAGAAGGCTGTTGGCCTGATTTGTACAGGGAAGATGCATCTCAGAGCAGATTTTCAGGACTTCTGAGTGAAAATGGAAGGAAATACTCCTACATTTCTGAATTTCTAAATTAACCTCTAGGTTATTGAAGGCTGTTTTAAAAGATGTTATTGCTACTGACATTTTAAAATTAGCAATTAGATCAATATTTACCAACACATGCAGCAGAGGAGTCAACCAGACTACTGAACAGTAGATGAGATTGTGCTTTCCATACAGGAACTCAATATCCTCTTCTTTTCCAGGATGAATTTTAGCCAGAATCTCTGAGTGCATTTGTACGTTACCGAAAAAGGTTTTGTTTCCTGTCGTTACCTGATCTAGAAGGCAGAGAAAATAACCATATATCTGTAAAGAAGTAATAGTAGTGCAAAGTTATCCAGTCCCACAGGTCCCAGGATTGAAGGAGTGCTGTTATTCCTCAGTGATGATTTTGCATGCCACTGATTATGTATTTTGCTTCTTGATACTGTAGAAAGAATCCAAAGTGATTTGGACCGAAACTGCACCATTGGCAAGATGTGCTTTAAGCTTGAAGTGATAGTGTTTAGCCCCAAGTCAGCTGCCTTCCTGCACATAAATATTTCCTGGGCATTCTTTGTGTTAGTATGTGATAATTTCTCAGTGTTCAAAACTCAGATTACTCTCAGCCCTCCCCATGCTTGTGCTTGGTAATGGACTTATTTTGCAGGTGTGACTGAGAAGAAATCACTGCCAAAGATAACCATCCCCACAGCGGTAATCAGGTGTTAGGGTTCCCTTTGCCATCAACCTCAAACTGCGGCCTCATTTCCTGTAACTGAAATTTGGGATCTCCCTGGTATCCTGAAAGCCCTCATCCTGTATATCAGTACTGAGACAGTACCTTTTTAAGAAAAAGCAATGGGGTATTTTTCTACACTAAGTGAAAGCTGTGTAGGAGCACTCTGTGTGAAAAGGTTATGAATTAAGTGCTTCTCTACTCTTGCTCAGTCTTCCTCTTTCTGTTAAGGATTTCATCCTCTTTACATAGCAGGATTCAGATTATTTTCTTCTAGACTTGAATTTTCTCTTCCATCTGAATTTTCCTCTAAAAATACTTGTGTTTGCAGGTTGCTGTATTTACTCCAGCAAGAGACCTCGAGCACAGAGCTGAGAACAGAATGCGCGGTGGTCCTGGGCAGCCTTGCCATGGGGACAGAGAACAATGTCAAATCTCTCCTAGACTGCCATATTATCCCAGCCTTACTGCAAGGTACTCCGCCCTTAATGGATCTGTGTTGGTAGATGTTCCTAAAGTACTGAAGTAAACAAAGATAATGAGACTGAATGGACAATTTTGCCTGTATTTATAGGGTTGCTATCACCAGATTTGAAGTTTATTGAAGCTTGCCTGCGATGTCTCCGTACCATTTTCATCAGCCCTGTAACTCCAGAGGATCTGCTGTACACAGTAAGTTGTAAGCAGACTATTATGTGTTTTTAAAGCCTACAGAGAGGGTGGGAGTGAAAAATCTTGTTTTCTGGAGTAGTGAGAAGGCCTTGTTTGAGCAACAGCGTTAGCACTTCTCACCTACCTTTAATATATCTGGTGCCACTAACATTTATGGCCTGTTTGGTACGAGCAGGTCACCAAGGCAGCCCACTGACAAAGAAAATACCTGCTTTTTCAGACTTGTGTGCAATCTTAAGGAGGAAAAACAGTCTCTAAATGATATTTTGAGGTACTGTTATCAGAGCTATACTGACAACAGTTACTTTCTGAAGCTTAAAGTTCTATCCAACACTATCCTTCCTCTCCAGATGGGAGAAGGCTTGCTCAGTTTTTGTACTTCCAGTGGAAGAGCTTCACCTCTAAAATGTTTCTGCCCTTAGTTAATATATGTGTGATTTGCATTTAAGTGACAGGACGATAGGAAATGTGCCTCTCCTATTGCTATAATCCTGAGTTCATCCTGGAGCTGTTGGTGCTGGCCCTGGTAAGGTGATGGGGCAGAGCTCTCACTGAAGGTACGGCTGTGTCCTGGGCTTGCCTAAAGCCAGGCACTTCCTCTTACTGGGAAGGAGGGTGAAGGAGGGTTTAGCTGCTTCCTTTGTCCTGGAGTAGGGGATGAGGTGAGCTGTTGGATGAAAGCTGTAGTGGACCAGCAATCTCCTCCTGCTCAGAAAAGGGGAGCATTGCCCCAGTCTTGGGGAGGTCACAGAGCAACTCCAGCTTCTGAGGGTAATTGGGAGCCCACAGTGAGAACCACTCTGGTCCCACTTAGGGAGCTGTTGCTTGCTGAGGAAGTCTTGATGCTTACAGAGAAGGGCACAGGTAGCACCTCGTGTCATACTTTCTTTACAGTTTGGCTATTAATAGTCCACAACAGATTTTCTTCATGATTTTTTGTCTAGTTGCTATGCAGTGCGCAATGTCTGTTTTGTTCTCTATTCCTTTTCCAATGGCTTCTTAGTTTTCATTCCAGACACATGGATGTCAACTTGTAGTTTTCTGTGGACTCGATCTTACCATACACCTATTCTGAATTTCATCTGGTAGTTTGTCTATCTTAGGAAGTCAGCTTGCATTTACTGTGTGTGGATTATCAGCTAGCTTTGTCCTCCACTGGTCACTGCCTTTTTTTTCCAGGTGTTTTGCGATTGTTCAGCAAGGAAAACTTCAGTGTGTATTGCATGTGTCAATGAAGGCACCTCTCCTGAGTGATCAAAGGGCTTCTTCTTTGTGTCTCTCTTCCTTTCTTTGGCTTCACTCCATGCTCCCAGATTCCCCCAAATCAGTCTTTAAGAGTTGATAATTGCAGAGGCATCTGCTTCCTGCTGTCAGCATCCAGAGCCAGGGTTTAAGATGATTGTCTCCATTAGCAATCCATATCTCTTCCTGGTGATCAGTGCTCAATAGGGACTTTTAATTGCTCCCTATTTGGAGGAGAGATTTGATATCTTGAAGGGAAAGGAAGGAGTAGAACATGGACAGAAATGGGAAAAAAACATCATTAGCGTAGAAATAGCCACTAACACGGGAAAAATATGCCCAAGAGACTGGGTTTTGTGTTTCATGCTTTGCTTTCTCTGCTGCACAGCAGGGACATCAATTGCTCCCCCAGTCCTTCTTCAGGCAAATGGGATGTCCTTGAATTAACCATAACCACAGGAAAGTATCATCTGGTGAGGGGTCCTTGCTCCTTAGTTCACCTGTAAAACCCATTTTCCCATTTCCTATTCCAGTTAGACACCTCGAAGTTAAGTATTTTATGACTTTACGACTGTGCTTAAGGTCCTATTTCTGCAAATCTGCCTTTTTTTTTTCCCCTTCTCTTGTGGGAATACCCAAAGCCACGCTTTGAAAAGTAATGAATACAGATCCTTTGAAAAGATGTTTTTCCTATCTCTTGGAAGGTACAGCCCCAGCCCACACTGCTGCAAGCTGTGTTTCACAAGGCAGCAGTTGAGACTTTGGCTTTGCAATTAAAGAAGTAATTATGGGCCTAATGAACACTTCATGGCAGACATTCCAACACAGAGAACAACAGGAAGAATTCAGAGTTCCCATTTAGCCGCCCTGCTCCCTCTTTGTTTCTGGTCCCAGCAGCTCCAGGGAGACTGTCACCATTTCCATGCAGCTGCAGGACTTGAAGGTCTCTCAAGTTCTGCCTTCTTCAGGTCCTGTTTTGAAAGGCAGGAGACCAGGTTTGTCAATGGCTTTTCATTCTGGCCCAGCAGTTCTGGAGAAAACTTCTGAGAAGTTGGATCTTGAGTTGTGTCTAACATGGAAGCTTTCCCAGAATTTTTTTGTGGTTTGACTGCAGAGAGAGAACACTCTCTCTCTCTCTCAGACCTTGGACAAGACTGTTTTCAAGACAAGGTGTTAGGAGTTAGCTTAACATCTCCAAGGGTGTTGCAGTCATTCCAGAGGTTTCAGGGACCTCTCAGTTAAAATCCACAATATACAAGTGCTTTAAAGAGAGCTTGTTAAAACATTTCTTTCTGTTTGTGACAGGTACACATCAGCCACAATAACCTGAATATTTCTCCCAGCAGAAGTGCTGAGTGTCAGAACTCCACCTTTCCTCTTTGAGCCTTTCCTTATGGACAGGAGCTTGAAGGATGAACTCCTGGCAGTTTAATTGTTGAGTTCCAAGGGTGAAACAGTTCTTCAGAGATGGAAGCATTTGGGCAGTTTCCTATAGGAGCTTGGGATTTGTACTGAGAAAATGTGCACATCCATCCATCCATCCATCCATCCATCCATCCATCCATCCAGTGTTGAGCTGGATGAACACTGAGCTCTCAGAAAGGGCAGGTTTTTAGGGTCTGGTCCTGAGCTGTGACACCAGGTTGTATCCAGACCTACTGTGCCAGGGGAACCCTTGTTATGGAGGCTTCCTGCATGGGCAGGGTGCAGGTTTTGGTGCTGAGACCCATTTAATGACAATGCAGCACCTGAAAATGAGGAATGACAGAGAGTGCCAGGGGCAGAGATCTATTGAGGTGGAGACATAGGTTCAGACTTCCTTAAATTCCAAGATTATTGTCTGTGTGAGCCAGCCAGCTCACCACAGCAAGGGAGTGTTTTGGGTTGCTGAGTAGATGGAAGCACTAAGGCAAATCCAGTTTGACTCTGACCCTGTTACTTCAACTCCTGATATCTTACTGAAAACAAAAAGAATGGAATCAGGGGCAGAAACTGTTTCCAGCCCATGAAGGCATTCTGCATGTTTCCTGACAGATGTTCTCAGTTGTGATCCCATTTTCCCTTCCTCAATGGGACCCAGATAAAATTCCAGTGAGAACTTGCTGTCTGTGGCTGCTGCGCTGGCCTTGCGGGAGGAGATGCATTCCCTTCTGGGAATTGCCTGTCCTTAAAGGAGCTTGGAGAGTGAGGGCACTGCAGCAGGATGAGCCTCTGTGCTGTTGAGACAATGAGGAATCAGTTTGAGAAATCTCACTCTCCAGAAATGATGAGTAAAAGGCATTCCTGCTTCCTGGGTAGGTTTGGGATGGAAAATCTCAACGTCAGCTGGTGATCAGCCAGGCTTGGTGAAGGGGAGGAGGCACAACTGAGAGGATCAGGATATGTTACACTGATTAATAGCCAGGTGTTTAATGAGCAATGAAACCCCGCTGCCAAGTGTACACGTGCTTCACCACAGCTCAGTGATCCACTCTTCCTAAGGGAGGAATCTGGGTCAGCCTCTCATGCCTTACTCTGTCTTTCCTCCCAGCTGTTTGTGATGGCTGAACCAGGAGCAAGGCTGAATGTTCCCCAGTCTGAGCTGCTTCCTAAAAATGAGTGTTGTAAAAGAACCAATTCTAGCTTATAGAGCTTGACTTTAAATTGTTTGGGTGAACAGAAGCATTTCAGTTTGCTGACTTGGAAAAAAAGAAAAGCAACCCTCTATTAAAAACAAATGCTTTAAGAATAGCCCTTACAAATTTTGTTTTGGTGTTAAAAAGGAATATGAAGAAAATAGGTATTGGGATCCAAGCAGGGAAATGTAACTGTTCATTCTCCCTGAGTTCTTTTTGTATGGACAAAAATTTTAATACAATACATGTGATATGCAGATATTTGTCCTAAGTTACCTGGAACTACTTTGTTAGCAAACAACATTTTAATGGCTTTGTGGATCTCTTTGTTTTAACTGTAAATTATGAGTGTAGACTCAATCTCAGTAGGATTACTAGGAAGATCCTTTGTTACTTAGGTGTCAGTACTGAATAAAAATGGAATTCTGTAGCCTCACACTGACACATAATCACTATTCACATTCAGTTGGAAGTCAGTTATGTTTCCCTGATAAACATTCCTGATAAACATTCCAAAATTATTCTACAACTTGGAGATATTTTAGCAGAATTGTAGAGTAAAATGAACAATTTTCTTACCAGCACAGTAAAGAAGCTCTTGGAACTTTCCAAGAGTTTTTAACCTTTTCATGCCCACAACGCTTCTGATTTGATGTAATAAAATGAGAAGGTGTGTAAAAGATATCTGCAAAGAATTGCTTCTTAAAGGTATAAGCCAGAATAGCTAATAATATGCTTTTTGTGTATTGCCAGAATTTCAGGGGACCCTCACTGTTATTTGCAAGGATTCATTAACTCTTATATCATATGTACAATGCCAGTGTTGGGGTCACAGTGGCACCGTAAATACCTTGTCATAGTGTTTGGTGGTAGAACAGCCCTGTCTCATGAATGCTAAATGAAAATGGTTTTCATCATCCAATATGAGAGCCTTCCCATCCAGGAATTTACCACTGGGTCATGGTGCCACAGTGGTCAGTAAAATGCTCTCACACAAATCACCATGTGCCATTTCATTCCCATTTCTGTAGCTCTGCTGTAGAGCTTCCCGGCAGTTTGAGGCTTGATTTCTGTCCACTTAGACCTTTACCAAAAGTCTTCAATCTATAAACTGCAGCTGGAATACTCATGTGATCAATGCTTCTGGATTTTTAGGTGAAACTGGACCATTGCACAAGGATGTCACTGGCTAGGGTGTGGAATAAATGTTTATTTGTTCCTTCCTGGTGTTAGATACAGATGGAGAGATGTTACACATTCATCTGTGTCGATTAAAAGAGTTTAACTGAATAATTATTTTATTCAAAGATGTGCTGCTTTAATGGTGGCACTTTGAATCCTTTGAAATAATTCAAGTTTCAGAGTCAAGAGATTTCCCTGTAGGTTTCAGGCCTTGCATCTTACAGTTTGAAGCTCCTTTTTTAAAACATTCCTGGCTGTGAATCCTGAGGTCTGTCTCTTCTGTCTCCCCTCCTGACTTCTTGATGGGCGTATCTTAGGGACACTTTGTCACTGAGCAGCCTCTTAGCACTCAATGTGATGTTGTGTTGAACACTGATGGGGCTTGATGCCTTCAGCTGCTGAAGATTTGCAGAAAAGGACAAGAATCTGTTTTAATGGGTCAAATTTGTTAAATCACAGAGGAATCCTTGGTATATTGTCAGTCTGTTTTGCTTTAACTCAGGGAAGTTGAGAACAGGCAGCCCAGAGAGGGTGTGGAGTCTCCCTCACTGGGGATATTCCAATCGGGACACACTCCTGTGCTCTGGGATGGCCCTGCTGCAGCAGGGAGGTGGCACCAGGTGACCACTGTGGGCCCTTCCAACCTGACCCATTCTGGGATTTAATGTCCACTATTGCCCTGCAATCGAACGAGTCCCTTGCTGCCTTTTGGGTTCTGGAGTTGGAAAAAAATAATGTGTTTGTCTCTGGGCTGTGTGTAAGGGCAGATCAGATGGAGCTGCTGTTGGCCAAACCCTGAGAATGTTGCTTAAAATAGGTAGTTCCTTGCTCTTCCTATGCACATAAGCATGACCTGAACATGGATATATGGCTGGTTGTACCTGAGAGAAAGTCTTTATAAATAACTTTCTTTCTGTAGGATGCTGAGATGCCAAAGGAGGCTCATGTTGATCTTTTCCAATTGATGAGAAACAAGCAGTAGAAACAAGCTGGGTTTATTCTCAGTGTGTTTCTTGGCTCTGTTGTCCTGTTGTTTCCTCTGGAGAATAAGAAGGCTGGATTGTCAGCAGCAAAGCTTCCTAGAATAAGTATGATAGTTGTATATATACACATAAATAAAGAATATTAAAAAAATAAATACAGCAGAGCTTTGTATAATCTCAAATACCTGTGCAAAGAGGGGAGACTGGGTACATGTTTATTTTGACAATGTTAAAAAGTGTGGTGGAAATTTCCCAGATAATTAGGAAATAAAATTTCTCATAACCAGTGTGTTTGAAGCTACAGTCACTGAAACAGTCAGGCCAGTGCTGCTTTCAGGGCTGTCACAGGAGCTGAGGTGCAGGAAGGTTTTGCTCTAATATCAATCCATCTCTCCCTAAATCAGAGACTTTTAATTCATCGTTGTGAAGGTAAATCAGAGTCTGACTTAGGTGTATAGGGCCAATATAGCACATATGCTTTGGAAAGGAAGGCTCATTCAATCCTTCCCTCTGCTCAGCTCCCTTTATCTCATGGAAGTAATTTAGTTTACCACTTTTTCAAACTAAAATGACCATTGTTTATTTTACTTTCGCCATAGTTCCTGCCACTAAAATGTGCTGGTAAAAGTAACTGAAAGCTTTAAAATGTTACAGTTTTGTAATTTACCACAGAGCTTAAGTAACTGGATGTGTTTTCAGACGAGAACTTGCCACAGAATCATGGAAAGGTTTGGGTTGCAAGGGACTTTAAAGATCATCTTGTTCCAACCCCCTGCATTGGCCTAGGGAACCTTCCACTTGAGTATAATGGTTTCGTTTTGCTGATTTATTTGGAATTCTCTGTCACTAGTGTCACACCCGCTGATAGTGTCTGTAGTGTGTGTTTGACTGCTAGACAAAGGACATTATGACCCCCCATGAATCAGTTCCAGGGGACTATGCCCTGTCCAGGCTGGCACTGTATTCCCTCCCTGCTCCCTTGGACTCAGGGCTGGGAGAAGAGGTAAGTCAGCCCCACTGGTGGTAAGACAATACTAAGGCAACTCCTGGGGTAATCCCTGACAGTGCCCTTGTTTGGTTTTGGTGTATTTTCTCCCCTGTTCTTCTATTGGTTTTGTCCCAAACATTCTGAAAGCAAATTACAGGAGTTTTATTCCTGTTATTCCTATTTATTCCGGTAGCACTGACCTTTTATTTTTTTTCCATGGGGGTTTGGCTCAGAACAGTCACTCGTGCCTTCAACTTTTAATGAACGGCTTTTAAGAGTCTTGCTCTGTATCTATGAATGTTTTGGTGGAAGGGAGAACACTGAGTGCAGAATCAGGAGTGCTGGTTTAAGTAACAAACTGCAAAGAGGCTGTGCTGAAATGCGTTGTTAACACTCTGTTCTTTTCTCACTTGTTTGCAGGATGCTACAGTTATTTCCCACCTCATGGCACTGCTTAGTAGGTCTCGATACACACAAGAATACATCTGTCAGATCTTCTCCCACTGCTGCAAAGTAAGAAAGACAATCAATGTTCTTTATGCAACCTGTGTTTCTGACCTGTAAGAATATGCATGTGCTGCCTTTTGTGGCAGGAATTTTGGGCCAGTGATGACTGAACTGGTACTGCTCTGCATTTGCTGCAGATTTGTTGAGGTCAATATGTGCTGCTCTGCAGTAGAAGAAAATACCAATATATTTTCTATACAAATATATGGGGGTTTTGTAGGCTTTGGCTACTAAACAAAGCCAACAGTCTAGGCAAGTATCAGTCTTTACTATTAGCACTGTAAATCTTAGAAGACTTCTGTTTTTAGTCTGAAAGTCTCAGGACAGTGTGAGCACCTCTTTGCAGAGGTCATGCAGCTGCTTTCAGCTGTTTTAAACCCAGAGACTTGTCTAAGAGGTGCTGTAGGTTGAGAGGAAGAGAAATGCTCTTCTCAGCTGAGCTCTGTCAGTTACAGGTTCATTCAGATACATGTTCATTCCTGCTATGTAATGCAGTTCTGTTGATAAGTGAAAACTGATTTAAAACCAACAGCAACCGCACCCCAAACATGGTTGTGTCTTTCCCTCCCCCCTTCCCCCCCTGTTCTAAGTTTCCACACAGGACTGGTTTTTATCGTTGCAGTTTTTTGGGAGTTACTGTACCAGTGAGTTATACAGTAACTGTTTTAAAATAATTCAGGGTAGGAAATGAGATTTTTACATCATCTTTTCCCTTTAGCAGCAATTTAAAACTAAAATATGCTAGATTGTGTACTAACAAATGAGAAAGTTCTCAAGTTTATGAATTTTTAAGTATTTACCTTGAAAAATGTCTTTCTACCTTATCACTTACAATGCATGCTCTGGAATGGTGAATTATTCCTTTGTTAAGTATCTGTGTTCCTTTGCCTTGACTGTTATTTCTGTACACTCATCCCATTGCATTTCTTCTGCTATGTGAAACTGAAGATGAAAACTGTCCAGTTAGGGGGATATAAAGATGCTAATGTTTAGAGAGCTGTTTAAAGAAAACATGAAGACAAAAGCCTACACTGGACTGTGGAAGTTCACATCTATAGCTAATAGTGGAAAAATAAAGGTATTTTAGGACCAAAAAGCCACCAGTGAGGTATGTCCAGTTTAAGTGGCCCTTGGAAGTCTCCTTAATAGGCTGAGGAGCTCAAACAGGTGAGGAATCAGGCCATGTTGGCTTACAAGAAAAATAACCCAGGACGAATTATAGGATGGTAGAGGAGTCAGTTTATACAATCAGGGGTTTGCTCTGGCCATATAAACCTCTCTGTTTTAAACCCTCTGTTTAAAACCTCTCCCTGTTGGCTGGGAGAGAACAGAAAACAGTTGTCATCTTTCTCCAAAGGGGTTATTTCCTTGCAGGTCCAGCAACTCCTGGGGACTTGCACATCCAAAATGATGTTAACAGAGCAAATGCCCAGTCACTTCACAAGTGAGGAGGGTCTTTTGAACTCACCATTCTGTTTTGAATGCCTTCTCCACTCCCAAAATCTCTCTCAGATTTTACAGTGAATGTCTGGAAAAAATCAAGTTTCTGGAAAGAAGTTGTTGGCTGTGTGAACAGAGAGAAACATGGCTGCACATGAAAGGCAGGGTGAGGGGTATGAGTGTTAGAAAATGGTTGCATTTGCCGAAAAACCAGCTGCATAACAAAGAAAAATATTTGAGGTTGAATAAACAGATCATCACAAATGTTAGATTGATCAAGAATTCATTTCCATTGCCCAGGCAAATGCAGCTGTTCAGCAAAAGTCTAAAATGCTCCCTTCCTTCTTTTTGGTTTAGTTTTGGGGTTTTGGGTTTCTAAGATCAATTACTGTATTTTCAGACAAAACAAAATAGATCTAATACAGTGAAGACAAATTTGCAGGGATGTTTTGACTTAATAAGCAAAGTACGTTCTTAAAATTTAAAGAAAAATAAATACTGAAAGTTTCAGTATTCACTGCATTTTAAATGAAGACTGTCTTCCCCCAAAAGACTCTGAGTGAGATAAGCTTTCCTACTTTTTTCCTGAAGCAATAAGGTACTATAAATAACCCTTTGTATTTACGTAAGGCTTAGGATATGTTCTAAGAGGCATTGATGCTTTTATTTCTCTTTTTCCTCTTCTTAGTAGATGTATTAATTGAACTAACAGTGACTTATAGCTGTGTCCCTCCTTGTTCCTGCACTGTTCCCAGTTCACATCTGGTGCAGCCATTTCTTTCTCTGCCTTTTCAGCATCTCTTGTTGCCTTCTCAGTCTTCTGCCCTGCCTGCTCCCATTTCTCTGGAAAAGCTGAGACTCTTGAGCTAGGAAGTCCATCATTTGGGTTCCTAGCATATTGCTCCTGGTTTCTGCTTTTGCTGCTCTATTTTGCTGCTTCTCCTTGCATGTTTAGAGTTAAAATGAACAGCTGGGGAGCACTGCTCCAGAGAGGAGCCATCCTGAGCAAGGGAAAGTGGTGATTTACAGGGGAGCAGATGCAGTTCTTAACATACGGAGCCAGGATTCTATCAACACAGAAGCAAATAAGTAAACTGAAATCAGGCTGATGTACCTGGGATGTGAAAAGGCAAGTCACAATTTAGTTTTTGAGAGTCTGTCTATCTCACTTCATTTGTTTTCAGAACAAGTGGTGTGAGTAGGTAAAATGTACTGATTGAATGGTCAAATTAAACAGGTAAGGTTTACATTTGAAAACTCATGGTTGTATAAATAATTAAAAAGTACTTCTGGAACTTATATTTGAAAGTGGTGACATGTTTGCATAAGTAGTATTTTCACTGCTGGTTGAAAATTAAAATCTCATGTGTGGGAAGGGTCCAGGATAAAATCTGTAATCAAGGCAGCTTCCCCCAGGCTGTTTTCTTAGGTGACCTTAGGCTGCTGCTGGATCCCTGCCCCAAGGGACAAAGACACTTAGGTAGTTACTTTTCATTGTGGAATGACTTGTTACATTGGGCTATCCTAATGTTTCCTTGAAAATTGGCATTTTCTGATGGAAAATTATGCAAGAAGTTATATCTGTTCCTGAAGTATATCATTCATTCATATTTGGAGAACAAGATCACTGTCAGAGGAGTGGAATTCTGCCACTGTACCTGAAGACAAACAAAACCAGGCTGCCTGTTGAACTCTGGGGGGCTTGAGCTGCTTGACATGCTCCATCATATTCTCAAGTTTTTACCTTTGTATTTGCAGCTGTACCTCTTTATGGTTGTGCTGGTTGGTGTGTGCAAACATAGCGTGTACATATTAAATATACATCCAGTTGTGCAACTCAGATACCCCCAGGTGTCACCTCTGTACAGGCATCTGTCCTGTCTGCATTCTATGGAGGAATCACTAAGATTTGGGAATTACTAGATCTAGGGCAGTACGATTTCTTTTGCTTTAAACTCACTCTTTTTTTTCCCACATATTTCAATATCTGATCTTCAGCTCCAACTCTGGCATAGCTGAGGCTTTAAATCATTGCCTCAGCCACTTCTGTGCCAATGTAAGTGGTTTTCCTCCTTCGACCATGCTGTTTTAATTGCATTTTTTGGTAGAAAGCTCTTGGTGGCAGTAGCAGCTGAAGCATCTCTTAAAGCACCAGATATGTTACATCTGAAAGTAATTTTATGCTTTTTTCTTAGAGGTAAGAGATACTCTAAGAATGTTCTTTTGGCTATGAGAGGAATCTGATTTCAGCTGTATCTCAGATTTGAAGATAATATGTCGTTGATGCCTACCAGGGTGTAAGAGGTGCCATAAACTCAGCTGGGGTTGAACAAGAGATTAAGGAATGAAGAGACTTTCTTCACTTGCAGACTAGTCAAGGAAATGCACAGAGGGATGATAAATGCTGTGGCATCCTATAATCTGAATTTAAATGCGCACAGCCTGTGCTTAATGCAGAGATGGCCAGAGCTATGAGCCTACTTCTAAGGAGAGGTTTGCGAGTCACAGATCAGCTTTGGCAAGAGACTGCTGAGGCCTGCAGGCATTGAGATTTCATGGGTTTTTTTCAACTTTGAGCCATGTCATGCTGCAGAGATTTCTGAGACCTTTCTCCTGCAAAATTTAGTATTTGTGTTTAATTCCAAATACTCTTTTGGAAGAAAATACTGACATATCAGCCACTGCCAACATAGATCTTGAGGTCAATGAATAGGTGATGGCTGGCTGGGTTTATGGCCAAATATGCTTGAAACTAAAACATTAAATAATAAGAAATTGGAGGAAAACGTGACTCTTCTCTCAAAGCACTGTCACTCTGTGTCTGGAACCAATTTCAGAAGAAATCCCCTCTCTTCTGCAAGTTATAGTTGTTGAAAATGCTTAATATTAATAGTGAAGAAGACTTCAGTGACTGGGGATCTTTTATGTGATTTGTAGAGAAAAAATCAGGAGCTTTCAGTTGTTTCCAATAAGAAGAGTAGAAACAGAAGTTCTCTATCCATGTTTCTTCATTTGTGAGAACTGATTCCATTGCCTGTTGAAGGAGAGAGTGGGAATGATTACCAGAAAAGGATAAATGCTATAAAAATGCAAGTTGAAGTTGTTTATGTTAAAAAAAAAAAATTGTTATGCCAGCTGATTACAAAGTAAATGTTTGTAAATGTATTTTAAATATTTAGCAATGAATTGCAGATAGTGGAAACCTCTACGTGTTCTTCTAAAAACCCTGTGTTGTGTTTCCTTTGAAGGGTCCAGATCACCAGACAATCTTATTTAACCACGGAGCTGTTCAGAATATTGCACATCTGTTGGTCTCCACCTCCTACAAAGTAAGACACTACAACTACTCTGTGTTTAGCATGTATTTATGAAAGGAATTCAAATGGAGATTATAAAAAACATGTCTGTGCCTATGAACTAAAACTGTAAACAGGTAGGATATATATTTGTAGAATAACAGTTGCTTCTACTTGTCATAGCCTGTCAAAACCAGAGCCATTGTACTGTAAAGTTAAACCAGCAATAATGGAAACAGAGCTGGCTGGCATTGCTCCAAAGGGGAACAGGCACTTGGCAACCCAAGTGGTCTAATTTGTTGGATAAAAAATATGAACAAAAAGTTAAGCTGAAGAGAAGCAAATGTGGTCTTGTCCTAAACAGGAAGTGATACCTGTAAAAGACCATGGTCATGGAATGTGTGGAAGCCACCAGCTACCTGTGTGTTGTGCTTCCTGAATTCTTGAGTCTCAGATCCCTTCTCTGTTATGTTTTGGAAGTCCATCCTGGGCTATCTGAAAGCACCACCTCAGAGGACAAGCAGCATACTCTGCCTATAACTTGGTGGCCAGGAGGGTCATCTCCTTCTTCTCAGTCCTTCCACTTGCAAAGACATGGACACAGTTTAAATTTGTGCAGCTGTAGAAGGGCAAGTCAAAGACTAATATCTGAATTAATCTAGGTTTTCTGATCTGGGAAAATGATAATGGTTGATTTTTCATGTGTCAAAAAAGAAGTTTTAAAGGTTTCGGAAACCAGGCAGCCGAGAAACATTGATTAAACCAAGACTGCGGCATGCAGAAGGAGGAGCCAAGATGAAGAAATTTATCAATCCTTTTCACACAGGTGGTAGCTGAGGCTGTATAATGCCAGTAAAACTTATGGTGTGTGTTTGTTCTAAGATTAGTGTGGAATCACTTCAGCTGGATGGTTCTCTTTAGACATTTTAATAAGCTCACCTTTTTATTTATTTTATTAAGCTTCTAAAATGTAAATCTCAAGGGCATTTTTTCTGTTTCTCTAATGTACTTAGGAGTCCTGAAAAGCACTATTGTTATATGTTTCTATTCTGCTGTTGTTTTTTACACACTTGTGAGACAACACAAATAAGACCAGTATTTCCTGTTTAGTCCCCAAGTTTTAATCCTTGCTGGTTTTCTTCACGAACAGTTCACAACCCTCCCTACAGAAGGATAATTCCAATAGGGAAATGACAGAAGTCAGGGTGTGAGTTAGATGTTTCTATCTGCCTTTTATTCCTCATCTCCATTTCTTGTTAAACAGAATTATTTTCTACAAGCCTATCCAGCAGTATAGTCTGATTTTGCTTTGAAGTTGGTGTTTCTGTTTCATCCTGTTATGTTTTCACACAGGTCCGAATGCAGGCATTGAAATGCTTCTCAGTTCTAGCCTTTGAAAACCCGCAGGTATCCATGACTCTGGTAAATGGTGAGTGCAATGCTGCTGTTGGTTTGGCACTCACTTTTTGCCTGGCTGAAGGAGAATCACTTGGAGCTCTCTCTCTTTGCTTGCAGTGTCTGTTGATGGAGAATTGTTACCACAGATTTTTGTGAAGATGTTACAAAGGGACAAGCCCATTGAAATGCAGCTCACGTCAGCCAAATGGTAATTGTCTTCAGGAACTGGGGAAATAGCAGGGAGTTTAGTCCTTGCTGTTTAACTGCTCCCTTCTTGCTTGTTCCAAAGTAGTATGGGATGTAAAATCTTAGGAATAATTAGAGATACTGTTTGCATTATCTAAATCCCTGAACAAGTGGCTGTCAGTTTTATAACTTTTACTCTTTGCTGTACATAAACAGGGAAAAATATTTCTGGGCAGCACTTCCGTGAGGAACGTTCAGCCATATGATAGCTTTCACTGGTAGCTTGGATTTTATGATAAGTTCTTATTTGAACAGGCAGAGCACAGTCCTGAACTATCATCCTTGGTGGCTGTGCTGTGTTGGAGACTGAGCACCAAGATGATGGGAGAGTAGACTTAGTCCCTCTTTCCAGCTGTTTTAATTAAAATAGATTATTCTTCAGGCTTCATGTGCTCATACAGCAGAATGAATGCTATCAGTTAATTTCTGTACTTCAACTTTCCCTGCTGGTGTGGGCACATTTGTGTGTTCATATTCATAATGACTTTCTACCCTGTGACAAGACATGACCCAGTTCCATAATAGCAGCACCAGGGTTATGCTCACTCCATAAACTGGGATTGAAACCCTTTAGGACCATTTTCCTTTTCTTGTGTTGATAGTAATGGAATAAATAACTCCAGGGGGTTAAAGAGATAAAATTCTGCATTGCTATAAACTACTAAAATTAGGTTTAACTAAGGAGTTTGGTCACTATGTGTTCTTTGATTATTCTTTTAATTTTTGATGTCTTTTTTTGACAAGGAGCAGTGAGTTCTCTGAGTTCACCAAACAATTTCACAGCCACTTGTGTCAGTGCAAGGTCTCTTGATTCTGGGTGAGGAACAGGTGGGGTAGGTAGGACCTGTGACCCTCTGCTTGTGCTGCCAGACTATGATGCCTTAACTCATTCATGAAAGCAGTTACAGTGATGTGCATGTGTACTGGAGGGGTTCTTGGGAAATCCCACTCCATGGAGGAGGTCTGTCTTGGGACCTCCCAGCCTCACTTGCAACCACAATTGCCCAAGCAGTCTGGTTTTACTGGTTTTGTTAGGCAATTCTTAGTGAAGAAGGCAAGTTAAATTAATTGCACTGGAGCGTTCTCAGTTCTGATTGATTTATGTGTTTCTTTGGGAAGTCAGGAAATACATAGAGATTGACATATTTTAAAGTAATTTTTGTTACTAATCTCGATATACAAAGCAGTTGACAAATCGTGAAGACAGGCTGGAATCAAAAGAGTTGTTCTGGGATGGACAATCCCAGGTCTACTGATATTCTTTGCTGACTGAAGGAATTGGGTACACAACCTGTCTTCTGCTGTTGCTTTGCAGTACATTGGCTCAGGTGGGCCTTTGAAAGCATGAAAGAAAGTGATGTGGTGAAAAGCAACAAAAGAAAATTGCAGGAAAATGGTAGACAAACCAATCTCATGAGTTTCAGATTGGTTTTCTAATTAGTCCATGGGCACTCATCCTTCTGAGGGGTCTCAGTTTTACAGCAGTCCTGGAGCTTGCAAAGCCATGCTGGTTTTTCTTCTATAGGTCCACTCCCTACCCAACTGCCTCCAAGTCAGACTATTTCTTCCTTTTTCCTAATGAGAATAGTAGGTGAAATTGTCACAGATCATCTTTTTTTCTCCTTGTAAATTACATTTCACTCGTGCATTGCCAGCTTCAGTCAGTGAATCTGCAGTTCATCTGATTTATCATTCGACTCCTTGGAATGCAGATCTAGAAGGGTTTTTTCCTGCACTTTGAACCTTCTGTAAAATTTCTTCTTGAATCCAGACTGGCATTCAAGACTACTTTAAGAAGATCCCCCCTCCCCTTTTTTTTTTTTAATTCAGCTGTTGAAGTAGACCTGGAAGACTCCAGGTAATACCTCTTGATTGAAATGGAGCAAAGATCCTTCCCTTGAGCAGCAGTGTTGGCACACACAGAAGAGCAGGAAGCCCCTTGGGGACAGTGCTCTGCAGCTACAAGCAGAGCAGTAACCTTTTCTGCTAAAATCACCACAAGTGCGTCCAGCTAAACCAAACCTATGTTAGCTGAAGTAAAAAATTGTTTTCTTTCATGCTTGAAATAGAGCTGCTTTGTCTGGTAAATAGGGATTAAACTGGACTAAATGGCAGCTGCAAGATGGGTGCTTGCCTCCTGATTGTGCAGGTGGGAATGAGTTTCTTGCTGCCAGCTGCAAGGCTTTGGCAGTAAGGGTTTATCGGATGAACTCTGTGCCAACATTCAAGTCTTATGTCTTACTTTCTGAGAAATAATATATAAAGAGACTTCTGATAGTGGAATTTTTAGCTGTGGCTGTATTCATAACAGATGTTATGCATGTTGGTATAACATCATGGTTGTATGAGCATATTGCTCCTTAGCTGAGCAGTTCTGATTAAGCCTGTGTACAATTTCAGCCTGCTCAGAAGAAGGTCCAAACATGTTAAAGTCACCTTTACTGAAATAGAGTTATATTTTTTAACCTGCATTGTGGAGGAACCTCCAAGTTCCAGTGGTTAGTTCAGAAGATAAAACAAAGGATACTGGTGGAGAGCAGTTCCCCTTCAACTCCATTCCACTGCCTTGTAGCAGAGCAAGTAAAAACTGTAAACCACTTTGAAATAAAACACTTATTTTTGGTGGGTAAACTACTTTGCATTTCTGGTAGCTTGAGGCACTTTACAAGTACATTAACAAAGAACTTTGCATTTGTCTGATGCTGTGTGTCAGTGAGACTTTGGGATTGTCATATCTTCTGTGAGCTCTTGTCTGATAAGGAACAAATGCTGTGTCACAGCCTTGGCTGAGTTCATTGTTAGCAAGGGTGTGCTGGTTCTTGCAGAGTGTAAAACCCTGCCTGTGGACCGGCAGCACAGCAATGCCACCTCTCCTGGGCTGGGGCAGGGCCTGGGTGGCTGTGCCTGAGCCATCAAGCTGCCAGCCCTGTGCTGGTTCTCTCCTGATGGCTGCACCAGGGGCAGTACACCCCAGGGGCAGGTACTGAAAGGCACATGTGGGTATATTGCACCTTTACCTTAGTGCAGACTGTTCCTTTTGGGTTCGTGGCTCAGTCAGGGTGGTGTGACCCTCTGTGGCCAGAGCGTGCTGCGTGTATTGATCAGTGCTCCTGCAAGTGGTCCTGCACTGCAGACCTGCCCCAAAGTGCACCTGGAGGAGTCTGTGTGCCCAAGCCCGGCAAGCACTGATGTATTGAAATCAAACATAGGGGAGGATGTTTCATCAGGACAGATTTTGTTCTGCAGCAGCTGAAGTGCATCAAAGCCATGGTAGGTGACTGTCTTGTGTTGTTGCAGCCTTACTTCCATGTGCAGAGCTGGTGCAATACGGACGGACGATCCCTGCATCGTTCTGAAGGTGAGCTGTGTCCCGTTTCAACCACCATGTAAATGTAAAATAATTATTCTTTTTGTGCTAACCATGACAGCTGCTTAAACAGTTCTTCATTCAAAAGCTTTTGTCATGTAGGTCTATCCTGGTTTTATTTCCTCATACAAAAAGTAGCACAAAATCTGTTACACCAAAGATTTCAAAGCACCAAGTTCTCCTGATTTTTTTAATTTAAAAAATAGTTCCCTGGTTTCTCTTTGTTTGCAGGTAATGATAGATGACAAATCTATGTGTTGGCTGATACTAAGGTCCACCCTCCTGTCTTTTTGTGCAAGAAAGTCCAATGTACAGTTCATTCCGGTGTGATTATTGGCATCTGTTCTGCATAGGCACCTGGTGCTACACAGCTGAGGAAGCCAAGCTGCATCTCTCTCCCTCATCCTCCTCCTTAGCTTTGATCCAAATTGACACTCCAGCTGTCTGCTCTCCTTTCTTCTTACAACACCTGGAAACTGGGGGCTACAATTCCATTCTCCCTCCTATCCCTGCTGCAAACCTCTGTCTTCTTTGGAAAACGTCTTCCCTTGATAAATCGCCCATGCTGTGCTGCACCCTGGGCCATGTCCTGGTCAGGAGGTGTGTGTTCCAGAATTGTTCTGCCCTGGGACAGGGGGCAGGGCCTGTTGGCAGGGGCAGGTCATTGCTGGGGGCTGGATACTGCCCTGTGGAGCTGCATGTGCTGGGCCACATGGGCCCTGTGGAAAACCACCATCCTTTCACACCTCTGGGAAGGGATTTGCTTGGGCCAGCTCGCAGCAGCAGCAGCAGCAGCACTTTTTTCCTCATGGAAGCTGCTTCAGCACAAATCTGTGTTTGAGGTTGTGGAATTAAATGTGTTGTAGTGCTTGAGAGTAGATAAAAGACTGAGGAGAGAAGGAAGGTACAGAAGCTTTGCCTTGTTCAAACTCAGTGAACAAACTTCACAAACAGTGATTCCTCCTCCAGGAGCTCACAGTTGCTAGATAACACTGTCCCTGTGGTTAATCCAGCCACAAATCCTTTGACCTCTGCTGAACTAAACTAAAGTGGTAGCCCCTTTAGCATTCAGGAATTATTGACCCTTTGCTATCAAATTTCTGCATTTGGGGGCCAGTCAGGCATCTGTGTTTCCAAAATGGTTTTAACTTGCTTTCATTGCTCAATTTGAGTAGTGGATTGGCCTCTAACATGGGAAAAAATGAAATCCCTTGGGAAAGGCAGAGGAGGCTGATAAATAATAGATTTGATGGGAAGGGAAATGATTTGTCTGGAATCCTAATAATGAAACTGTCCACATAACCCAGATGCATCCCAGCCATACCATGGAAATTAGATATTCCATCTTTACAGTCCATTTCCAGACTTTTATCTGCTGGCCAGGTGTGCTTTATGGCTTTCCATCTTACACCCCTGCACAGCCCCCTACTCCTTTGCATTTATTGCACTGTACTGACCTGTAGGTCCAATGGAACAGGTAAAATGTCTGTCAGAATTCTTGCTTTTGTTTAATTTTAAACAGATGGAATTGCTAAGTGTTGAAAAACATGAGATCTGTGTTTTTGGGTGCATGCAGCCTGTGACTTAATGGCCAGCCCTTGAATTCCTAGAAATAGCTCATTTCAGGCTCTTTGACCTTGGAAAGAATTAGAAAGTACATTGTCTTTGTGATTTAGACATGGAATTCCCATTTTCTTTCTCGCTCAACATGAATATAATTTTTTGAGAGCTTATGCTCAGTCTTCTCTGCTGCCTCAAGTGCCAGGTATGCGGAAGGGGCTGCTTTGGCTCACTGGGTTGGAGTAGCTGCAAATTCACAACCTCACTAATAATCCTTGAGGTGGCATCTGGCTTTTTGAAATATGTAGGCAAGTCCTGCTTCCTGTGCAGTGGAGATAGGCTATTTATCTGTTTAATCATTTGAACAATCAATAGGTAAATGTTATTTCAGGTCCCCAAAACATAACTCTGAGCAACATTTACTAGAGTAATTCTGTTGAAGTTGGTGGAGCTGCACAAGCACAAACCTTGGTGTTATTCCTCATCCATTTTCCTTTTTGAGAAGGCTTGAGTGAGCAGAGTCCCAGCCCTTGGAGAATTGGCCGTTCCAGAGTTAAGTACTTTTCATTGAGCTTCAGGTAAAGAAAGACTTGATTGTTTTTTAGAGAAGGTAGAGAAAGTAGAGAAGGTGTGACAGAACTGTCATCATGTGGGTGTAACCACGGTAGGGGAGATGTCAGGGAAGGCAGAATGCACATGGATTCCACGCGGGCTTCTTTTCTGGTTGATCAAATATGCTGCTGAGGTGTACTGCTCCCTTGCCTCCTGCTCCAGGCAGCAGGTGTGTGGGAAAGGAGCCCTGAGATTATTTCTGACTGCATTGTCCATAGTTAATCCTGGATCACAGATGGGCAGGAGAGGTCAAGTACTTGTTGAGGGCAGCTTGGGTAGTTTTGGTTCTTGTGTGTAGTAAGAACAAGCCTGTGCAAATATCAACTTTTGAGGGGATTTTTTTTTAAGGATTTTTCAGACTTTGTCCATGGTTGCTTCTAAACATCGCATCTTTAACTGTGTGAGAAGTTGCTTGAAAGTAGCCTATTGCACACTTAGCAATGCCTGAAAAATTTCTCTGTGTGTGCAGAGAACCCACACTGAAATGTGTGTGTGTGTGTAAAAGTTCTGATCCAAAGACCAATGCTGAGCATTGCTGTAGGATAGTTTTTTCATTTCTTTGGAGTTTCTTTATCAATGTAGCTGCACTAAAAGCTCCTCTTTTTGAATCTTTGCAGACTCTGCCGTGCTTGGTTCGAATGTGCAGTAAGGACAGACTGCTGGAGGAGCGGGTGGAGGGGGCAGAGACCCTGGCCTACCTGATCGAGACGGACGTGGAGCTGCAGAGGATGGCCAGCATCAGCGACCACCTCATCGTCATGCTCGCCGACTACTTCAAGTACCCCAGCTCTGTCAGCGCCATCACCGACATCAAGAGGGTGCGTTCCCTTTGAGACATGGGCAAAACCAAAAAGAAATAGGCTCAGGATGGTTTTTTTTGTTCTGTTTAAACCTGATGCCTGAGCTCCTCGATAGAAAGGTGACCAGAGGTCTGGCAGGACTTGATTGTTGATGTTTGTACTCTCCAAATCTCAGTCATTGCTTTTTGGAGACTTCATTATCCAAACTAAAGGCGTGTGTATCTGGACTCCCCATCTTCTAAGTTTAAACATCTTGCCTTCAGGAAGCAGTACATTTCAGCTTCATAAGAGATAGTAGTCCACATGAAGATAGATTTGTCTTCAATTCTTAGCTCAGGTTTGTGGAAAATCCCAAATTCAGAGGTGGTTCTGTTGTGTTAAAACAGAAAAACATGTGGATATCACGCAGTGTTTCATATTATGAGTTATCTGCACTTGCAAGAAGTTGGATAAACAGAGACCAGATGTACTTTGGAGGCTTACAGAGTCTGATTATTAGAAAATACCCAAAAAAATAGATTACAGAGCGTTGCTCTTTTTCCAAAACTGGGCCTAGGAGATAGGTTCATTTCCCAGACCTTTATAGAATGGTGTTAATTCTGCATAGAGAGCCTCATGAATGCTGTGTAAAAATGCAAATTAAATCTAACAAAATCTGTTACGGTATAAAAAACTAAGCAAGGAGAAGTTTTAACAGCTTATTGGGGAACAGTGGACCTTGGCTGTGGCATCAAAAATAGGATCAGGTTCCAAAAGTGAGTGGGGCAATTCTAAATATTATGACAGTGCTCTGAGTGTGCAGAAAGTCTGTAGCAGCAGCCAGCTGGGAATCTAGGCTGCTGGCTTTGAACAGAGTTCTTGGAATTGCACCCTGTAAGGTAAAACTACATGAGGAGTGAGCAAGGCATCTGCCAAACAGAGAACTTGTCTATTTAAAATATTTATAACAATTATATAATACTTCTGCTCTAATACAGCTGCACTGGAGAGAATTACTCAGAGCTTAATTTTTTACATTCCTTTTATTTCAGCATTCTGCTTCTTTATGCTGGCATTTTCCTGGCATTTTGTGTAGACTTTGAAGATTGCATTATTTTGTAGAACTTTTTGGTGCAGCGTTTTGAGGGCAGTCAGAGTCACAGAATTATTCTCCCTGAAGAGAACACGAGGAAATCTGAGAGCCCAAATTTGCTGTTCCAAGCAGGATCAACCTCAGACACTACTATTTTATGATGTCTTTAGTGCTCCCATTAATGATAGAATCATAAAATCACAGAATATCCCAAGGCAGAAGAGACCCACAGGGATCATCAGTCCAGCTCCTGTCCCTGCACAGACACCTCAACAATCCCACCCTGGCAGCATTGTCCAAACACTCCTGGAGCTCTGGCAGCCTCAGGCTGTGCCCATTGCCTGGGGAGCCTGGGCAGTGCCCAGCACCCTCTGGGGAAGAACCTTTCCCTGATATCCAACCTAACCCTCCTTAACATGGAGGGTCTGAGATTTAGAGACCAGCTTTGGCTCCTGCTTTTGCTTCAGTTCTCTTGATAAAACTTCCCTTGATTCTTTCCCAGTTTTTTACTCCTTCTGGCTTGTTCCTGTAGGTTTCTGTTGGGAGATAAGAATAGTTTTTGCCTGAATATAGTCTTGATAGAGTCCTAACCTTGTTTGGTCTTCAAATTGAAGACAAAGTTGTCTTCTCCATAATTCAGCAGAGAAATGAAATTCTTAACTTTGATTATTGCATTTAGCTCTAAATGTGGACATGAGCTCAGGAAGGGAGCAGCAGTTCCTGTGCTTCTGGCTGCCCCTGGGGAGGCAGACAAAAAGAGTGGATAAGCAGCAGTTTATAGCTAATCAGAGTAGGACACTGCAGCTGTTCAGTGGCTAAGCCTGGTCCCTGTGCTGTGTTTCTCAGCTGGACCACGACCTGAAGCATGCCCACGAGCTGCGCCAGGCTGCCTTCAAGCTCTACGCATCCCTGGGGGCCAACGACGAGGACATCCGCAAAAAGGTGAGCCTGGGGAAGCTGCTGGGCAATGCTCAGCCAACGAGGAGCTGCAAGGCAGCAATTCCCACCCCCCCAGTGGATTTCCTCAGTGTGATGCAAAAAGGTCGAAATGGGAAGGCTCCATCTCCTCCATTAATATAAACTTTCAGATTGTGTGGAACTGGAACAAAAATTAATGTCTTGCTATCAGAGTATAACAAAAGTACAGTTTAGTTATGTAAACATCTTCACAGTGGTGAACTAGACTCGCACAAGAAGTTTTCTTTCAACATTTTTGGTACTTAGCTACTCATAGGGAATATTGTTGAGGCATATGAGAAATTTCTGAAACCTGTGTTCTGAGAGATAGAATACACCTCTGTTCTCATCTATCCTATTATATAACAAGTGTTTAAAAAAAAACCCCAAACTGGAAAGTCTGCTCATATTGGGAAACAAGGTCAGAATTTGTTTCCCGATTCTCAAGTGAGCAAGGGGCCTTGCACTGTCATAACAAAGCAGGAGGTGATTCAAACATCTCAGCAAAGAGATTGGCTGCTTGGAGCACTTACACAGTTAAAAGTGAATGTGTGGAAAGTGGAGGGAACATAATAAATGAATGATTAAAAGGAGCATTTTTTAAAATTAATCATGGATTTGCAGTGTCATGTGGCAAATGCAGGAGGCAGGAATGTTTTCTGAGTTTATTTGCTGGTTAAAGGGGAAAAGCAGAAGGAAGGGGGCAGGAAAACACAGGATGAAAAGAGAACATCAGGAATATTTATCAGTGGGGAACCATTCAGGATCTCCAGAAGTCAACCCCATAAACTCTTCTTTTGTTGCTTTAGTTAATAATAAGGATCCTTCTTTCACACAGCATTTAATAAGCAGTGGGTGTGTACATGCCAAACTTGATTTATTATGCAAAATCCATCTTTCATCTGGGTATTAACTCCCTTTTATCCTGGTCTTAAGTGCTTGTGCTGGCCTTGCCTGCAGATGAACCATTGGATATTTTTTATCCACACAGCTCTACAACCTGGCTCTGATCTGTAGTTTGTATATGTCGTGGGCACTCACAGGTGTTCTCTTTTGTTTTAACGTGATATTAAGGGTAATTCATATATATATATATATATATGTATGTGTGTGTGTATATACATATATATATATATGACACCCTCTTGTTCCTTGATAAGTAAAAGTAGTAGGGGAACATAGAATGTAGATTTTATTTCTAAATTGTTTGCAGATGCACAAAACTTTCCACTTAATCTGGCAAGAGAGTGTGGCGTGCTGGTTTTAGCTACAGCTTTTATATGTAACATCCAAATGCTGCAGCCCAAAGCCCAGCAAGCCATGGATGCTACTGTTGTGCTGTGCACTGACCTGATTTCCTTTGGCCCAGATCATTGAGACTGAGAACATGATGGACCGGATCGTTAACGGCCTGTCTGAGTCCAGCATCAAGGTGCGCTTGGCTGCAGTCAGGTGAGCCTGTCCTCGTCCCTGCAGAGCCTCTGTCTGTCACAGTCTGTGCTGCACTGGGAGAACTCCTGCTGACTGACTGACAGCTATTCTGAAGTCAGTTCTGCTGTTGGGAACCTTCC
Source organism: Lichenostomus cassidix (assembly GCF_008360975.1). Taxonomy (NCBI): domain Eukaryota; kingdom Metazoa; phylum Chordata; class Aves; order Passeriformes; family Meliphagidae; genus Lichenostomus; species Lichenostomus cassidix. The sequence goes on along the minus strand of NC_139490.1, from coordinate 24,048,116 downwards.
TGGGGGAGAGGGGCAGTTACCCTGGGCTGGTGCAGTTTTTTCCCCTGGCTGTTCCCAGGCTGCTCAGTGCTCAACTCCCAGCTCACTAATCCCTGTGGAGCAGCAGGGTGTGCACAGCAGTGTCCCTGTGGCTCTGCATGGCTCACAGGGAAGGTTTCTCTTCATTCCAGATGTTTGCACAGTTTGTCCCGTTCTGTCCAGCAGCTCAGGACAAGTTTTCAGGATCATGCTGTATGGAAGCCTTTAATGAAGGTAAGTGAGGAACAGTCAGGTCTCAGTGCCTGAAGTGTTCTGGTCCATCCAAGGAGCACAGGATATCTGTTCAGTTTGTTTGCCCTGCTGTAGAGTCATGATACAAATTACCTAGAAATCAAAATCCCATGACCTTCTCCTAAGAGATCTATAAATCAACAAAAGCCATCAGCAGTAAGCATGTGATTCATGCTTGGTTTTTGGTTGGCCTTTTCTTTCCTTTTTCTCGTTGAGGTGTTTTGGGGCTTTTTTTGTGATCACTGAGTGAAGCTAAGTTATTCCTAATGTTTACATAGGGCACTACAAGGATTATATGTCCTTTAATTTCAGATCCAACTAAGTGGCACAGTTCAGACTTGGTCTGTATGCCCTGCAAGAGAATTTAGATCTGCATTTTCTCCTGTAATTCTCTTACCACCTAGACCTCATTGCAGATTCTATAACTGAAGTCAGAGAGCTCAGAAAGACCTTTAAAAATTAGACACGTTATCATATAATGCAATTTTCTGCAAGATTAAATGAGTTTCAAGTGCATAAGGTATATGTCATCTCTCATCCTGTAATGCCACTGTCATAAATGCAGATAAATAAACCAGTTTCTCAGTTTCAACATATTTTAGACCTTGAAAATGGAGAACAGACCAAGTCTGCTTGCAGGCCTGAAGGCTTGGGTAGTTTTGACACCCATAGGAATCTCCTGAAGTGAGCTTGACTTGACTGTTCAAAAGTGAACAGCTAGTTCACCACAGAAGGGTGGTGTTGGCAGTAGTGAACAAGAGAGGAACATGTTTGGTTTAGGAATTGGTGTTTTGGTGCTGCTGGAGATCCAGGCACAGATAAGGGACTATAATTTGTCCCAGGCTATGCTCCTCTGAAAGGATCCTCCTGAGGGAATTTGCTGTGTTGTGCTTAGCACGAGGTACAGAGGGGTTCAAGAGGCTCTTCCTGGAGCTTTCTCTGCCTGGGAGTCCTTTGCAGCACAGGGCTTGTCCCCAGTGATTCCTGCTAAATTGGACTGAAAGCTCTCAAATCTGACTTCTGTGAAATAATGCATTGCTCCAGCTTGTCCTGTGGTGCGTATCATTGTTTGGGTCTGCACTGCTAGCATCAAAGCACCTCCTGAAGTCTGGAATATCCAACTACAGTATAATTCCACGTATTTCATTGCAATGATCCCTTCATTATCCTACCAGCAGAATTCTTCTCTCTCCCCTCTGTGACTTCAGGTTTTACAGAATGCTCCAAATGAAATTCTTGTAGTAGCATCCTCCACGCTATGCAATCTTCTTCTGGAATTCTCTCCAAGCAAAGAGGTGAGTACTTAGCCAGCAGCAGGGAGAGGGGGTGGACTAAAGTGAGATTACCAGCCACTGATAGTTTGGGAATAAAAAAATTCATCTGCTTACAGCTCTGTGACAGTTAATTTGGTCTCTAAAGAAAAGAAGTAGACATGACATTTTGTCACTTTTTTTTTTACTTGTAAAACACTATTATCTCAAAAGGTCATAAACAAGAAGAAATCGAGCTGATAATTTGCAGTGTGATCCATTGTCTTAGAGAATTACTGTTGCTGCAATGCTGAAAATGCTGGAATAGCTGAGTCCTGTGTTTTTATTGTTCTCAGATGAACACTACAGGATATCTGGTTCTGCAGAGTCTGTATTTCATACAGATCTTACACACAGATCAACACTTCATAGCAATGCAACAATTCCCCAAGTCTAAAATACTTCTTAATTGCAGAAAATATTTGCAAGATTATGCTGTATGTGGGATCCTGCAGTGCACTTTGGATTACCAGATTATCAGTTGATCTTGGTGGTTTTAATCATATCTGTGAGATGGAAAACTAACTGAAATAATGCCAAGCACAATTCACTGGCTCAGGGGCTCTCTTTTCCAGACTGCAGGTCAATGTAGTGTTTCCACTTCAAATTGGATTGAAATACTGGATTTTCTGTCAGGATACATGGTACACATCAAAAACATCATTGCCAAAATAAAATATTGATTGTGCAATACTTAAGAAGGAAATATTTGTAAGTAATAGATTTAAAAGCCTCTATAAGCCATCTGATCTCTTTTACATATCACCCTTTTCTTCTACATAATATTTTGAAAATTGTATCTAAACCACCAGTCACTTCAGTAAATGAGCAAAGCTGAAGTGGCTCTGTGTTGTACCCTGTGAACAGTACAACCCTGAGTCAGAACCAGTTTGGGAATGTCTCCCAGTGCTGTGGCTGTGGAGCAGCCCCTGGGCCTGTTGTGGAATCCCTGGCAGGTTCTTCCAGTGCAGAGCACCTGGGACCAGGTGAGCTGGGGCACAAACTGCTCCTGCTGCTGCTCAGAGAGGAGCTTGCTCCTGCAGCATCCAGCCTCTTCCACACCTTCCTGTTTTCATTGGATGAACCAGTAAATTCAGTTCAGGAGGAAAGCAGTTGTTCCAAACTTCATATTCATTACATTAATCAGTTTGAAAGAAAAGTGCATGTACTGGTATTTTTCCTGTCATTTAAATATGATATTACAAGGTTTTGTATTTCAAGCTGGTCATCAAGAAGTCTCCAGTTTTCTTTATTATTCTGAAGTTTTTCTGCTGGGTTTTAATTTGGTCTGATTGCTGGACACAAAGATTTAATGCCAAGCAAGGTGTCAAGTAGCTTTCATTGTCCTTAACATCTTTTAAACAGTGACATATATCCCTCTTATCACCCCAAATGAGATGATTGCTCAAGGAAGATTGTTTTTGGAGAGCAGTCCCAAGCTGAAAGTTGCCAGGAAAACCCATTTGCTTGTGGGGTGTGGCAGATGTGTGTGTAACATCACAGCAGTGTGTGATGATGTATATAGACGTATAAGTGTGTGTACATCCATGTCTGTACAAACACAGAGACATAGGAGAAAACAGCTGCCTTGATCTGACTTTTTCATAAAAACCTGCTTTTATATGGTCATGGATATGGGGTGTGGTGTGGTCAGTTCATGTGAGTGTACTGGACATGTTTTAAGCTCAAGAAAAAAATACAAGCAGTACATTTTTATGTTATATTTACATTTCCATATATGCAATTTGTCTAAGTAGTGTTGTAAAGATCTGTTTTTCCCTTCTCCTTTCAGCCTATTTTAGAATCAGGAGCCATAGAACTTCTATGTAGTTTAACCCAGAGTGAAAATCTTGCCTTGCGAGTGAACGGCATTTGGGCTTTAATGGTGAGTAGGACACCCTATTGAAATACCCCATATGATTTTATTCCTTGAAAAGTTTATGGACATATCTTGTAGAACTTGTCAGTTGTTATTAAAAATGACATAATTGAAATCTGGCTTGTCTTTCCACCAAACTGCAGAAAAAAAACAGCATCATCCTGGAACACTTCATCTATTAGTCTGTAAAATAAAATAAATTCTTCAGTTCTGGTACCAATTTTGTTGCCAAGATCATTCAGGGAAGCAGTTAAGTAGTGTCAGTAGCGTGCCAGGGGGCAAATATATGCAGGTAATAACCAGGTCAGCTGTAAGACAATGTGGAAATTTAATTCACTGTGTAGCAGTTGCTCATAAATTACAGCCTTTTTGCAAGATTAATCTAGGAAGGATTTGTTCTTGTAGGGAATAGTCTACTAAAAGAGTGAAAGCCCAGGCTTCAGGTAAAAAAATCACTTAACGTGTGTGTGTCTGTTTTAGAATATGGCATTTCAAGCGGAACAGAAGATCAAGTCAGACATCCTGCGAGGTCTGAGCACAGAGCAGTTGTTCCAGTTGCTTTCTGATTCCGATGTAAATGTTCTGATGAAAACTTTGGGACTGCTCAGGAATCTTCTCTCCACTCGCCCAGTAAGTAGAGCTGCAGACAGACCTGAAAGCTGATCAAACGTGCAGCAATGCTTCTGTGCAAAACAAGTTATTTTTCTGTTTTAACACCACTTGGATTTATTCAAATATCTGTAAATGTACAAAGCAGTGTGACAAAACATTTGAAAGAATTCCGTGCATCCATGGACACAATATGTCTAGTTATTATCAGAGCTAGACATATTCATGTAATGTTCACTTCTATTGCATTTAGCTTACAGCAACATTATTTTCATAGCAGTTTCTCTGTGAAACTTGTCCAGAATGACACTGAGGGTTGCACTGTTGAGTCTGTGTGGAGAGGTCCAGGTCTTAAAGATACCTGTGTTTCTTCTTCCTTGGCACTTGAAATATTTCTGTTCTTATCCAGTTACGTAGATAGTACTGGCTTTGTGAATTTGGCTGGGGGATTGTGCACTTACAAAATGCAGACATTTGTTTTGCACCCTGAAATAAAGTGGTTGGGAAATGTAAGCCCATGAATTGTTTTTGACAGAGAGAAAGAGGTATTGGTGGAGCAAAAGAAAAGGGTAATTCTCTGTGAAGAGCAGAGGGAAAACATGCAGCAAACATTTGGCAAGCCAATATTTTTGAGGGGAAAAAAACCATGAAGGTTCTACTGTGCATTTATCATATATTATCTTTCTACCATAAAAAGGTCCCTGTAAAAAATCTGATATTTGTACTCATTGAGTCTCAATAGCCTTCGTAGAAAATTAGCTCTGTCTTAATGTAAAAAGATATTTATTAGGCAGTCATTCATTGAATTCACCCTGACAATGTTCATTGTCACTTAAAGTGTTCTCCATCTGGAACTATGTGTCAGCTTCACTGCTTCCTGCCGTAGGTTTTAGAGCCGGAACCATCCATTTTCTACCTCTACCTAAAACTCACTCCAGAATAACTCATCCAGCAGCTTTCCAATGAAATCCCATTATCAGCAATTTTAAGAAGTCCCACAAAAATCCCTGAAGTCTTAAAAATTGTAGTGTGCCAAGTGCTGGTCATCTCTGGTGCCTTATTGCCGCCACTCCTGACGTTTGGTATCAGTCAGTCCAGTAGATCTTGTTTAATCTTTTCTCTTTCCTTCTAGTGTAGGTGTTTATAGTCTGTCACCAAGTGACCTTTGAGCTGTGATCCTGTGACCTTAGGGCAGCTTCCCCAGGCAATAAGCAGTGCATCTGGCTTATTTCTCAGTCCCCTCTCAGGTTTTGGAAATGTGGCTAATGGACCTGGGCACAGTGTCCCTGCAAGAGTACCAGAGAAGATGCATCAGTTTTCTCACCCATCTCTGATATTACCTCCATGCTGTCAGATGAGAAACAGCTGTTTCTAATTGCAGCATCATACTTAGAGCCCGGGTCCAGCAGGATTCAGTCCTGAGAGCGGCCTCCATGCATCTGGGACAGCATTGTCTTCTCTCCTGGTGACAGGGGAAGTACCATCAATGCCCATATGATGCTCTCTCAGACAAGAGCAGGCTCCACATGAAGAGGAATGTTCTGAAGTGTTTCTGCTGTGATAAATTCTTGGTTTGGGAGAGCTCACTGGGAGCTGTGCTCTGTGTGCAGTGTTGCTACTCCTCACTTGGTGTGATTCTGGCAGGAATGTCCCTTCTTTGTCTGGGGAGTGACACTAAATGTATTTCATCCTTGCTTTGGCAGCACATAGACCACATAATGAGCACTCATGGGAAGCAAATCATGCAAGCAGTGACCCTCATTCTGGAAGGGGAGCACAATATAGAAGTCAAAGAGCAGGTACCTTTTTGTTTTGTGTTGTCTTGGCAGAATAAAATGTAAGAGAGCAAAGAATGCTTACTATTCACAACATGTCATTTTTTTTGGGATTATGATGTGCTGTGAATATTTAACTGAGATCTGTCAGATGAATAACTTGAGTACCTATCCACAAGAATGCTTTTCTTTCTAATAGGTTGTTACAAAGTTGTTTAAATTGAATGCAGATGGGTACAAAGTTGTTTACATGGAATTCAGATTGGTTTTGCAAATGGAGGTTTGGCAAAGAGGTGGGATGTGAGAGCAGAAGAATTACATTGGGAATTGCATGGCAGGAAGGGGACAGTAGGAAGAGAAGGAGAAGCACTAGCAGGGGAAAGAGCATTTTGATGGAACCCAGGAAAAAGTGGGGAGGGACCTGCCCTGACAAATTAAAACTTAAACAATATGCAAGAGGAAAGACAGAGGGTAAGAGGAGATGGCCAGCAGGGAATGGTATCCTGGGAGCAATGTACAGGGACAGCTGCTGTGGGGGTGCTAAAGCAACAGTGAGAGGAGAGGTGGGCAGTATTTGGCTGGAGAACTCTTGTGCCAGACAAGACAGGCAGTGGGAGAACCGTGTTCCTTCCTCATAACGGGACATGTGGTGGCGAGGGATGGGGGCAGCAAGAAGCTGTGGCAGATGCCAGAGGAATGCTTTGGCTTAGGTTGGACATGGGTAGCAAATAGCATGGGGAGTGTAGGAATACAGCTGGTCTGAACTCTCCTCAGGGCAGAATAGGCTGAAGGCAAACAGGCCTTTTGTGGCGATTTAAATGCAAAATTAGCAAAAAAAAACCAACCCAGAGACTCTTGATAGCAAGTTTAGTGACACCATGGCTCTGAAGCAGCTGAGAATTAACCTCTTGTGTGTTTCTAAATAGGTCTTCCTGATAAAGCTATGGTGACAGGAATGGCCTTTTTTGCCATAGGAGGTTATTTACCTCGCCAAGCCTCTCAGAATCACTTTGCAGGAGAACCAGCATACCTGAGAAATACTCTGGGAAAGGGCTGGGGCTGAATATGGGCTTTGGACTCTGGGGCCTTTATCCACATAGCATTTGCTTGGTCCCTGTGGTGCAGCTGGCTCTTGTTTCAAGATCCAGTGCTACTTGTCTGCACACTAGAACCCGTGCTTGCAGCAGGACAGTGCTTGTCTCTGCCACTGTTGGGCTCATCAGGATTTAATTAGCAGCTTGGAGATAATTAGTCCCTTCAGCTGCTGACACAGTGTAGTGCAGCGCAGACACGGACACCATACAAGTGCTGATGGTGCTCCAGTGTCCTGCCAGCACGTCCAGAAAAGAGGGTCAAGTTCTTCCAGAGCTCTGTGGGAAAGACCTTGTAGAGCATCTGCCGGTGACCCTGAGAGCCAGGGAAGGAGCTGTGCCAGTCAAAGCTCTGTGCAGATAGTGCCAGTGTGGGCCTGGATGCTTCAAGGGCATCCTGTGGGATGGCTCCTCTCATTTGCAAGAAGTAACCAGCTGCAGCAGTAGTTGGAGTTACCTCTGCACGTAACGACTGGGATTAGACCTGTTGAAAACAAATTACTCCTCTGCCAGATCAGCAGGAAGGCTTCTGTCTCTCCTTTTCCTGGCCTGAAGAACGAGGTGGAAATTACTGGGGTTTGTTGTTGTTTTCCCTTTCCCCCCAGCCACTGCTACAGAGCAGACTGCTTTATATACCAGGGCATTTAATCTTCTCTGTATGCTGCAGACTTCCATGAGAAGCTTTAAATATTCTTCCTTGCAACGAGCGCTGCTCTTCATTCTAAAATGGCGCTGAGTGTTTTTGGCCAGGGCTGCTCCCCACAGCTGGTAACTGCTTGGCATTGGCCCTAGATGTGAGTGAGCTGGAAACTCCAGATTAAAGATATTAGAACTAATTAAAGGAATTGTTTGTCCTGAGTTCAGAGCTGTCAGGGAAGCTGTGTAAATCATGGGATGTGATCTGGGGCCAAATAACTTCCCAGTTTTTCTCTCTTTCAGACATTGTGTATCCTTGCCAATATAGCAGATGGCACGACAGCAAAAGAACTGATTATGACCAATGATGACATCCTACAGAAAATCAAATACTACATGGTAGGGGGGATTTCTCTTAAAGGTTTCATGTTGCTCTTTTGCAGGAATGAAAAGAGGAAGGTGCTTTAGGGTTTTGTTTTGTGAATTATTCACTATCATACACCTAATTTCCATCTAACCAGTGGAGTGTAAGTGCAGTTCTGTATGGCAGAGGTGTAGAGAGAAACTGATTCCAAGGAAAATCCAGGGGTTATTTCCCATAAAAATGTTACAGTGACTTCAGCAATAACACATCTACATAGAAAATATTTTATGAACTTGGAAAAGACATATCTTGGAGATGTCCATAAATATTTGGAAGGAAGTGATTGAACACTAGAGTGCCTTATATTATAGCCCTATCTTTGAGAGAAGTTGTAGATAAGAATTAGTCCCAGCTTTGCTACCTTATTTATTACAGGATGAATGCCAAAATATAAGTCTTGTGATTTTCTGAATTTCTTCTCCTAAACTTGAGTTCTATTTTTTCTATCTTTAGAGTCATTCAAATGCTAAACTACAGCTTGCTGCCATGTTCTGTATATCTAATCTCATATGGAATGAAGAGGAAGGTAAGAAACCCTCTTTATTAATGCACAGACAAGTTACTATCCTGATCAAAAGGCTTTTGTTGCATCGTAATCAATATTTAGAGTGCACAGTGGGATCCAAAGTATAATGGGAAATAACATTATAGGTGTGGTATGGAATACATGGAAGCAGTCAGGAGACACTGAGGAGAGTGTAGAGAGCAGTTCTGGGGGAGACACAGGGACACAGTGACAGTAAACAGGAGTTGGAGAGTCACACGGTGGGAAGTTTGCACTTGTAGCATTTCTGTGAAGCATCAAAACAACTGGAGTAAAAGAGAATTCTTGTAAGAACTTCTGAGTTTTAAAGGGGCTGTAGAAACTCTGTTGGAGGGAACAGGTTCACTGGAGAGAATAAATGGATTAGTAGGGGATTTGTGACAAAGAAATTTTCCACAGCATGGATGGCTTGGGTGGCTTGGGCAGAGAGACTGAAACCAGCCAAAGGACTTGTGTGTGGGACTGAAAACAATGGATAAGGCATTTGGTGTGAAGAGTCATGGCCTGGGAGAGTGGGACGTAACCATGAGGGGGCTGCAGGATGCTTCTGCTCAGGAGAGTATGGTGATAGGAGGAGAGGGCACAAGGGAGGCTCAGAAACACCTTCAGATGAATGTTCTCTGCATCCAAATCCTGTGAAATCAGAGAGATGAGAATAAAACTGCTGAAGTCGGGATACCTTAGGATAAAGATTCTTCAAGATGTTTTTGGCTCCAAACGTGCATACAGGGCACAGCAAAAGGAGCTGGAGCTCGCTTGGGAAGCAGGCAGAGCTAAGGGAGTATTTGCATGGCTGTGCTCTAGCTGGACATTGCTCCTTACCCCTCCTTTAGCTGGTTTCTGGTCCCTCTCCTCTCTGTGTCCTGCAGACACCTGGGCTGGTGCCACTACTAACCATGTGATTTGTTGTTTTTGCAGGTTCACAGGAGCGCCAAGACAAACTTCGAGACATGGGAATAGTAGATATTCTACATAAACTGAGTCAGTCCTCAGATCCAAATCTGTGTGACAAGTGAGTATGAAGGTGGTACAGGATCACCACAGTTGTTAATCTCAGTTAAATTATTTTAAACTAATTAAGCCCAACAGTAACTTTGCACACACCTGTACTGTTACTCATATTAGTATCTACACAGATCATCTGGCTGCTTCCCAAACACATATAACCAAAACAGCTACTGACAGATTCTGGGGTTTTACGTGGACCTTTTGCAGTTATCCCACCTGCAGTTAGCAACAGCCCATATTTCTTCCGTTAGCTAAAGGAGAAGATCTGATTTTTGGAAGATGTGACACAGACAACACAACTCAAAACAGTGCAGTGTTTTTAAAATGCATTAAGTTTGGGATTCTTGGTTTTATGAAAGGTGTTCTAGAGTTCATAGACATATTTGTAGAAAAGTTAAGGCTTTTTGGCTTAAGATCTATGCCAGAGTACCAGCACTGAAGGTGATAATCAGGAGCATATTGATATCCCACTGGTGCCACACCAGCCCCCCTCCATGAGCTATTATAGCTTGTGATCACAGCAGGAAGCTGGAAAGAAACAAATAAATAATTTCCTCCATATTGATGAGTTGTATCAGATCTTGGAAAAGTCTGTTAAAGTCACGGTAGCAGGTTGGGAACTGTGGGGGAAAAAGGAACAGCAAAGCCTCTCACTTCAAGTGGCAGGAAACTCATAATTAGCTGACCTGATGATGCAGCTGTAAACCTAGAGTGGTGGGAGGTGTTTTTGTCTTAACAAAAATGTTGCACAACGTTAGATGACATAAATTCCAGTATTAGACTGGCTCCCTCCCTCTCACCTCACTGCATATTTTTGGTGGTGCCAAGAGTCCTATATGACTCCTGACAGGCCTAACATGCTTTTAGTATGTTCTGAGTTGATACCCCTTGATTTCTCAGCTCAAAGACCTGCTTTTTGTGGTACACCTGTATTACAGAAAGTAAGTGCTCTTCAGCTACTGCTCTTGAGGGATTTTGGAACGTGTGTATAACACACATCCCAAGCCCCACAGTGCTGGGAGGGCCTCAGTTTGTGCTGGGATCCAGTGTCATTGGTCAGATCAGGTTATCCTTGGATGCCAGGTGGATTCTTTAGCAGTCACAGCCCACACAGATCATGTCTGCACCACAGGCCAGGTCCTCCCAAAGTGAGGGAGCCTTTTTCCTCAGCCCTCCTCCCTTCCTCCCCTGCTGGCACAGTCAGTGTGTCCATGAAGCTGTTGCTGCTGGAGCCAGACCCCTGTAATTAACAGGTTGTTCTTTCTTGCAGGGCGAAGACAGCACTCCAGCAGTACCTTGCATGATCATAGACTAATTGAATCTATGGACACCCCTCATGTCTACTTAAGGAACAGCAGGAGATACTCCTGACTCCTTATATTTGCACAAGTCACCTTGGGCTGCATTTTTCTCAGGTGCAGGGAGCTGCTTTGCAGAAACAGTTTGAATGATCAGGTCTCCAGTGCACTTGAGAATTTTCTTGATGTAGTTTCTTTACTCAGAGGACTCTGGGGGGGGGTTGTTTTGGTTTTTTGGGTTTTTTTCCTGAGCTACTTGGACTCTCAGAACAATCAGTCATTGTTTTCCTTTTGGGCCTCCAATTCTCTGCTTTAGCTGCAGCCTTGTGTGGGTGCATGGGTGCTCGAGTGCGTGCGTGTGCCAGGCTGAGTGTGTGGGTGTGAGACCTCACTTTTGGTTTTCCTTTTTTTTGTGTGAAAATCTTTTTCTACAGGTTTTCAAGGGTTAACCATTGTTTGCTGTACGAATACTTCAATGACTTATATACAGTTTGAATGAAATGTTATTTAAAAAAAAACCAAACTGTTGTATCCCATAAAGTTTATTTTGAATTTTGAACAGATGAATGTTTTTAAGTAAAATATATGCATTTCTGAACTTCAGCTTAACTTACATTATACTTCCTTTTTAAAGAGAAAAATAGAGTGAGACAATAGACAACTCCAAATTCCAAGCAGCACATTCTGTATTGACAAGATCCAAGAGTTCTTTGCCGCAATACGAGGTCACCTGATACTGATAACATACTCAAATACGTGGAATGGGTCAACTGCGTTGGGTTTGCGTTTCTTTACATTTTAGAAAACAAGCTCGTACTTCAGGGTTAGCATGACTGATGGCTTTTCTGGAAAGGAGCAGGTGGCTGCAAGATCAGCAGGAATAATATCTTGTTTTGCCAGCCAGGAAGTTGCTGAAGGATTGGCTTATTCCTGGAGAGAAGGATTGCTGATCACTGGAATCAGCAGAGCAAACTGTGTTGCAGAAGTTACACCTTCCAGAGACTAGAAGGAGCTGGCAAGCGGTGATTTAAGGGATTGCTTTTGTTTTGCTTCCTTTATCTCCACAAATAGTTAAATGACTTCTGAATTATTTCCACAAAAGATCAACTGGATGTATTAAGTTGGGGAAGAGATGGAAAAACTGGGGGGTTGGTCTTGTTTTATTGCTAAGTAATATTGCTACAGATTTTCTGTATATATGCAGCTATACACACGTGCATGGATTTAGATTGCTGGATAATTGGTGGGGTGTGGCTGCATCCAGAAGCCCTGACTGTCCATATGTTCCTGAAATGGTGCCTGCAGGTGTGCAGAAGGAAACTTGAGTGCAAGTGAAGGGGACTGTGTGAGGTCAGGCTGCAGTGGCAGAACCCAGTGGTCTTCCAGTCTCCTCCAGCAGTTCAGGGTTCTGGCTCTCTGCCCAGGCCTCCTTTTCTGGTTTCAGTTTAGACCATAGCTCATAGTCAGACTCTCCAGATGCTGTATTTACATAGTACTAACAGACACTAGAGTTCGCAGCCAATGTCTTAAACCAAATCGTTCTTCTCTTACACTGACCTTCAGGAAGGCTGCAGCAAGAAGAGAGGTCTGTAACTTTGCTAACCAATTTTGATAATTATCTACATCTTTAATTTCTAATCAGAAGGTCAAATTGTGATGACAGCCTTACTTTTTTGCCAAGGTAACTCTTTGTGTCAGAAAATGTGACCACAGTTTAGCCTGGAATTTGAATGTGCTGTGTATCAGATAACTGTTATCACTTGGTTGCAAAGGACAATATCTACATTTCATGTAACTTCTTCCACTGTCAAATAAAAGTGAGCACCTGACACTTTCCCCAGGCACTGCAGTAAGTGACTGGCAGTTTTTTAACATCCTTCTGCTAATGTTTCATGATGAACTTCGGGGGTTAAACACAAGGGAAAGTAAAAATACATGAGAACTTGTTAAATCTCAGTACCTCAGAAGTGAAGTCTTGTTTATAAAATTCAATCAAATATGTTTTTGCTTGAACTGAGAAGAAAGTTCTGAGGAGGTATTGTAAATGCAAAACTGTCCAGTGGGCATCTCCCTGCTCCATTTGCACTCCTGTCTGTATTTAGGAGCTCGAGTTCTTATGTATCTCCTCATCCTTCCCCAACTCACATTTCTAAAAGCCAATCTGAGTTTGATTCTGTAGAACTTTGGTGCCTACAGGTGTTCAGAAAAAAGGTGAGTAAAAGTATCTCTGTACAACTTTTGAAGTGGTTTCATAAAATTCTGCCAGAAAAACTAAAAACCAATGCTCAGACAATCTTGTTGCTGTGTGAGAATAGTTGACATTTTCCAGAGGTATTGAGAGGACAAACTGTTGGATGAGAACATTTTGACATTCAGTTAAGCTTTGTGAATAATTTTTGATGTTGCTATAGGTATGTACAAAAAGAATACTGTAAATAAAAATAACTTTACCAGAACATCTAGGTTTTTCTTAGCTTCCTGAAGAATTGAGCTCTCTGTGCCAGCCTCTACAGTCTGAGATTCCCAGTGGAACAGACATTCCTGGTCACCCAGAGCTTTCCCAACCTAATGAGGTAGCAGCAGTTTGTGAATTCAAGGGTTATTTGCAGAACCAAAGCAAAGTTTGGACACCATATGCATCACCAGGACTTCTGTTGTTCTTGGGCCATTTCTCTGCTGAAAAGCCGTCCTGATGGATGTTGATAAGTATATGTGGGTCTAGTGATGGGAGTCCTTCTTGCAGAGGTTACATGTGCTACAAAGTTGAGCAGGGGATTTGGGACACTGCTGTCAGATAAGTGGTACCCTTGGCTCTCCCCACCACCTTCATTCCACGCGTGGACTGTCTCTCCCAGACAGAAAATCAAATGAGACATCACGTGTCTGTTGTTCCAGTCATAGATTTGCATTGTGGTAGTGAAAGAAGCCAAGTGACCTGTGTAAAGCAGCTTGTGCCAGGATATTCTAAAGGCAAATATCTCATATTTTTAAAAATTTATTTTTACAGACTTTACCCTTTGCAGTAGATGCTGTGTCTCCACAGAACTGCTGAAGCAGTGACGCAACAGGCAGAGCAATAATTGAGGTGCCTGAGATTAGGCTCTTGAAGAGTAGAAAATTGGTTTAAAAGGACTTTCTTTGGTAATCCTGAAATGTGAGCACAAGAGCTGTCAGTTTGCAAACTTTCAGTGATGGTCAAAATCATCAGGGTTCTTCTGCAGGCTGATTGCTACAAAGGGAGGCATTGTGGAGATGTTGATGTACCAAAAACTGAACCCCCAGCCAGGAGGCCTGTGAGCAGCTGAAGGACCAGGCCTGCAGGCGTCGTGTGCTGTGTGACAAAGAGCAGCTCCAAGGTGTGCCCCTGGAGCCCAGTGTGCCCAGGCGAGAGAAGGGATGGGGTAAGAGCTACAGACCTACCCAACCAGCGTCGCCGGGGGATGCTGGGTCCTGGCACTGCTCTCACCGCAGAGAGGAAAAGAAAACCACACACCTCCCCAGACTGAACTTGTTTGGCGGGGGACACTCTTGCTCCGTGCCGGGAGGTCACACCTGGATCCCACGCCTTGCTTTGAGCCCCCAGTGTAGGAGAGGTTGGAAGACTGGAGTCGGGGGTGAGTGTTGGGCTGGGGGGAACTGGATGGGTGAAGCAGGCACAGGAGGCAGAAGGGCTTTACCTGCGGTTGCTGCTCGGGCAGTCTCGGGGCAGAGGGAGCTGAGCTCGCCGGCTGCAGCCGCCATCGGACACGGGGGAGGCAGCGGGGCGGGCTGGGCTGGGCTGGCGCTGCCCTGGCGATGCCAGCGCTGCCATGGCAGCCTTGGGGTCCTGCCAGCTGCTGCACAGGGCCCTGGGAGGGAACGGCACTTCAGGCCCCGCAGCAGCACCTCGGCTCTTGGAGGAGGTGTGAGTAAAGGTGTGCTCAGGTTTGGGGTGCTGCAGCAGGGCCGGGGTGATGCTGCGGGTGCTGTGTCCGGGCTGGAGCAGCAGGGACAGGTAAAAAGCTCTCTGTGGTGCAGATTGGCGAGCAGTTGGATCCACGTGATTAGAGGCCGTCTGCAGTGCTTTGTGCTTGGGACAGCTGCTCAGAGGACCCTGTTCCTGCAGAAGGATGGCTGCAAAGAAAATGGAGGTAGTGCTGCAGGTCAGTAGGAGCCAGGCCTTTAGCAGACCTTGTAGACTCTCAGTAAGTGCAAAAGATGGAGTTCAGTCTTGGGGTAGCTCAGACTGTGCTCCCAAAGCCCTACTGCGAGGTCCTTGAGGGGAAGAGGCATTCCTGGAGGCAGGTGGGAGGTGTACGAGGAGCTGGCAGGTCACACCTGTCCCCAGTCAGGGCTGTGCGGGGCAGAGGGAGCTGCTGCAGGTTATGTTTGGGGCTTTTGAGGCCTGGTGCAGGTTTGGCAGCTGTCAGATCAAAATGCATCTGTTTTGTGAGGTAATTGCTCAGAGGACATTTAGAAGTAGAGAACTGAGGAAGTAGGGGGTTCTCCTGGAGGCAAGAGTCACTGGATGTTTCTGACCAGGTCATGTATTCAGAAAGATCATTGTAAATGTGGGAAAGCTAGGAGGTACAAGAAAAATTCAAAAGTTGAAAAATCTATTTCACAGTGATATGTAGAGGAATTTTTTCCTGTTTACATTGCACAGGTGACCTGGTGATGCTTTATAACTACTGCATGGGGAGGGGGTGGGTCTAAGAGCAGTTCACATTGAACTGAAAAAAACACTGAAAATCCAAAATAGGTTGAAGGTCTGCTTCAAATTTTGAATCTGGTTCAGTCTTCACAAGAGACTTGTGAAGAGAGAGAAATAAGGAAAGATAATATGGGCTTTATGACCTTGTTTATTTACTGTTTAAACTGGAAAATGTGAACAAGTGTAAAAAGGAAAGAGGGGCACTTTATGAAGGTAGAAATGGCTTCTTTTGCTGCTTGTCCGGCTGTGTTCCTGTGGGATGGGGAACTTGACATCAACCAGCCTGTGCCCCTTTGGCAGCTAAGGGAAAGCTGGGTCTATACCTGCAAAACTGGGATTGTCCACATCTGCAGATGAAAGTTGAACCTGTGTAGGACATGAGGAGATGTCCTGGAATAGTTCTAGTTTTGTTACAGAAAAGCCAAGCAGCCTCAGGACATCCAAATTAGCAAAGCACCTTGAAGGGTGCTAGCAGTACTTGAGTCCAGTGGTTGAACTCATGGGCAAACTCATTATCACAAATTACTGTCATAAATCACTTAGACTTGTTAGCATTCTGTGAAACACTCCGAGGGTGGTCCCAGCGCTAGGAATAATTAAATTTTGTAGTTCTGCAGGTGTTCTCTGAAAAAACGGAGCTTGGGTTCATGTGCTGAACAGGCAAATAAATGGAGATGTCTGAATAGCTCCCTGTTCCCTGACTGAGACCAGGCCCTGGAGAAATTGCCCTGTGTGACCCCCAGTGACACAGCTCTGAACACCTGTGAGAGGGCATTTCATCTGCACTGGAGTTTCTACTCTTGGAATTCTTGGCTGTGGGATTTTAGCAGCCCTTTAATGCCCATTGGTGTTATTTATTGGGAAATAGCTGGCCTTGATGCATCCTCCTGTCTTCTGTTGTAGTCTAAATGTTGTTGGGGTTGATGATACCCACTGAGGAAGGAATTAGGAATCTTCATTGTTCAGGATGACCAAAACCAGATTTTGCATTTCTCAAGAAGCCTTTTTTATTTTAACTTGCTGTGTTTTCCTAATTACATACTGAGGGGCAAGTCTGGTAAGATGGGGAAGATGCTAAGGGTTATATCCTTTCAAATAAGAGTATTAGGAGTGTGGGATAATACAGTGTGTGATGTGGTGTATGGAATAGTCTAGGGCATCCTTGACAGGATCAGTCCCTGAGCAAGCTGATCTAACACTGAGCTTTGGAAAAGGGCATTAGATGAAGGACTCCACGGGTCTTCCTAGCCTAGAGCTCTTGAGCTCTCTTTTCACTATGCTTTGGAAGTCTTTAAGCAGCAGCTGGGAATTCATGCTGGGCTCAGACCCTCCTCTAGTGCCCACACATCATGGAAGCTGAGTATTTACTAGTTTAGTTTATCAAGGCTGAAACATCTCAGAGTAGTAGAACTTGTGTGCAGACAAGGTAAGAAACTGCTGCTGCTGAAGAATCAGGTGGTTCATAAACCCTGTGAGGACTAGGCCTGAATGAGGTGTAGTTCAACTGGAGCCCTGGTCAGGCAGATGGAGGCCCTGGGTTCATCTGGGTTCCCAGTTTGGGGTCCCCAGCCAATCCCCAGAACAGCTCTTGGTCTCTCTGCAAACTGAGTTTGGGATCCCCAGGCACCCACTATTCCAGCAGTGCCACTAAACAGGGCAGGACTTGCCCTTGGCTGGATGCTTTGCCCTTTCCATCTGCCTTTCCTTGGATCTTGTGAGACATCCTAATCAGCTGGTCAGAGGTGAGAAAATCCCAGTTGGAGGAGTTTCCTGAGTGCTCAGGTAATGCCTCTTCAGGCAGGTGTGCCCCTCTGGAGTGATTTCTCAGTATGTTTGCAGAAACTGAGTAGTACCTGATGACTTGCTGTGGCTTTCACTGTGTTTTTCAATTTTCCACACAGATTAACATCACTAGCCAGGAGCTTTGGGAAGAAATGTTGTGTCTCAAGGGACTCATTGGTAAGGGTAAGGGTTTGGTCAGCATACGGGATTGCTCTTGTCCTTGTCTTAAAATGACACCAGGGCTGTCAGGAATTATTAGTGTTAAGGTGGTTAAGTCAGTCTCTCCATTCCCCTTACCCTGAATGGAAGAAAACAATATTCTAACCAAGGTGAGACCAGCAGGAGGTTGTAGTCCTCTCCATGTATGTGGGATAGTCATCATGCAATCCAAGCAGTGCTGGTCCAGGAGCTTCTGGAGAGTCCAGTCTCCACTGCTTGGACGAGGACTGTCTCCAGCACAAGGAACAGCCCTGACTTCCAAGGTTCTTGGGAAAACCTCATGTGTTCTACCTCTGTGTAGCAGTGTCCCCTGGGAAATCTGGTACTGCCAAGGTCACAGCCATGTCCATGTTTCTACTTAAGACTCCTCACATCATTATTAGCTTGTTATTTTATAACAAGCTAATTCTGTCCTCTGATGCAGCATTTCAAACCTTGCGAGGGTTTCCAGTTCAGAGCTGAATATGGTCTTGTAGAATATGGTCTATTGGTCTGTGTCTAAACTGTCCTATTTTCACCTCATCCTTACTCTTTTACTTGCTTGCAGTTGTCGATGTGTTTCAAGCCTGGTGTGGCCCATGCAAACCAGTAGTGAATCTGTTCCAAAAAATTAGGAATGAAGTTGGCAGCAATCTCCTGCATTTTGCTGTGGTAAGATCTCATTTGACACTGCTTGAAATACCCAGTCCCCTGAAATCAGCTGACGTCCAAGAGCTGAGATCACTTGTCTTTCCAGTATTCAGCCCAAACCATTGCAGTGCAGGAGGTGCAGCTGCTGGGAGTGAACCTGTCACATACAGAGGCCTGGGTACATCTATAACAATTCATCTAATCAAGAATTTTCAGGCTTCAACTGATGTATGCTTTCCAGATTTCTGCTTAAGCAAGTAACATTAGACAGAGTGATTAATACCAAGTCGCTCTGGTGTACAGGGAGAGGATGCAGGAGCTGGATTTGGTCACCCTGGAGAGAAAAAGGGACAGATGTCCAGTGGGGGAGGATGGAGGAGGCAGAGACTGATATCCTCAGGGGAACACAGCAACACAACGAGATAATGGGATCAGTTGGAGCAGGGAAAGGTCCAAGTAAAATGAAGGAAAAATTATTAAGGTGGGAGTGTAGGACACTGGGACAAGTGCTCAGAGTGCTGTGCAGAACTGATTCGTAGAGAAGCTCAAAACTGACACAGCCTTGAGCAACCTCCTGTTGCGCATAGACCAGCCCTGCCCTGGGCAGGGTCTGAGACTGGAGCCCTTCACAAGTCTCTCCTACCTCCAGCCATGCTGTGACTCTGTGTTCAGATGCTTTTCCTGGCTGGAGGCAGCTCTGGATTGTGGACAGAGGCGAAGGCTGTAACGTTTCTTGTGGCTCAGCCCTCCTGCCACTGCAGCTCCTCCTGGCACTTCTCTGTCCTTGAGGTCCTTAATTCACTTTTCAGGCTTTTTCTCTGGGATTCACACAGGCAAGCTGCTGGGAATAGATATCCCTGTCCCACAGGAGCTCTGTTCCAGCTCCTGCAGGTAACATCTATGTGCTTCTTGGTCACTGGAACTGAGCTGTGAGCTGGTTGTGGCCCTGGCTCTGACCAGGGTAATTTTGTCCCCTAAGTGGGGGACCCAGAGGTGTTTTCTTATTTGTGGGGGAGAATACCAGCCAGCTGAGGGTGTATCTGAGTCCAGGCATTTGCCTGTGCATCCCTCCAGAGCAGAAATGCTCTCTAGAAACACCTGTTTTATTCTGCATTCCTTTTAGGCTGAAGCTGATTCCATTGATGCTCTGGAAAAATACAGAGGACAATGCGAGCCTGTCTTTCTGTTTTATACAGTGAGTGAAAATATTTTCCCAGTAGTTGCATAGCAATAAACATGACCTGCTGGTGGGAACAAGTGTAATTTTGGAGGGATGTTTCATTTCTTTTATGTGTGATTGGACAATTTTACTTGCTCTGTATCTGCTGGTGATCAAATGGTGTGCAGATAAGAATATACAGCCAGTGTGCTGCTCTGTGGACCTGCTTCTGCAGGACCCTACTCCTCTCACAAGCTGCTTTATTTCATCCTGAGATTGATGAAGAAGCACAAAGATGGGTGTTCCAAGGTTTCTCTCTTGCTGTGGAGCACAGCAGCTCTGAGGGGAGGAGGGCCTGATACATATAGTGTGGGTGATGTGCTGCTGTGGGGAATTCCAGAGCCCAGA
The DNA here is from genome assembly GCF_008360975.1 of Lichenostomus cassidix. Classification (NCBI taxonomy): domain Eukaryota; kingdom Metazoa; phylum Chordata; class Aves; order Passeriformes; family Meliphagidae; genus Lichenostomus; species Lichenostomus cassidix. Next base: position 24,028,381 of record NC_139490.1, on the reverse strand, counting down.
GAGCACAACCTGAGCACTTGCTGACTGATTTGCTTCTCACATCTTCCAGGGAGGAGAATTAGTGGCTGTTGTAAGAGGAGCAGATGCACCATTGCTGCAGAAGACCATCCTGGAACAGCTGTCAGGGGAAAGAAAGGGTTTAGAACACGGAGGAGAGCCTGTGGTGGTAATGGGTCACTAAAGCCTCCAACACACATAGATGTGCATGCAAGAGGAGAGGTTCAGCTCCCCAGGGCCAGCATAGCTCTAAAGCAGAGCCACTTCTTGCAAAAATCCCCTTCTCTGCCCAGCCAATCTGCTGAGTCACTACCACAGGGACTGGCTTTCTGTGTGTGGTCTAACATAATGACATATCTGAGGTGCAAAACTGCCTTACCTGTGTGTGACCTGCTGCTCTTAAGGCATCTCTAAAGCTTGGAGCTCTCTACTGACATTAGCTGGCCTGTTCCAGGGAATGCTTTTCCCCCAGCTCTGGCTGTCCACTGGCTGAGAGCTCAGCAGGTGACCCTGGACAGGCAGATCCTCTGCTGTCCCTGTTGAGCTGATCTGGCCCAGGACAGCAGAAGGGCTATTCCTGCTCAGGGGGAGGTGGGACCAGAGCCCTGCCTGGCGCAGGCTCACCTCGAAGGGTCCGTGTGGGATGTTCCTGGCTCATCCATGTGCTCTTGCTGCTAGGTACCGGACAGAGCCTTCTCCAGAGGGCACGGGAGCAGGGCTACCCTTCAGGAGGAACACTGGGAAGGACAAACAGGTAGGGCAGCACGGGTGTAGGATGTTCTTTGTGCCTTGAGTTGGAACCTTCAGCGGGGATTCAGCTGCTGCTGGGACACCAGAGGGGCACAGATCACCACACAGGGAAGTGTCACCTTGAAACAAAACAGACCAGGGTAGCTTGGGTGTATCACAGTGTGAAACTCGGAATTTATCCTTCCAATGTTTGTTTTATTTTTCATTTGATCCCCCTTGTCTTCTGGCGTGGCAAGGGCTCCTGGAAATCCCACACGGCTGTCTTCAGGTGGTTTTTAAAAGAAAACACAGACACTTGGGCTCCAAATCTGGCTACACCATCTCCTGCTTTGACTAAAATTAGCCACGAATTCCCAAAGGCTTTTGCCTCTTGTCCTAAAAGGGCCATTTTTTCTTGGCTTTGCTGTGACAGTGCTGCATCCTGGCCCCGTGGACGCCAAATCTTAGGCTCCAGAATGCTGGGAATCGTAGCAGAACCGTCCTGGCTTTAGCCGAAGCAGCGCAGGCTGAAGGTGCTGTGAGGGATGTTGGTCTCTGTCTCTCCTATCTGTGCCCATTGCTCATGTTGTCTATTTCCTTCCACCGGAGGCTGACGCACCCATCGGGCCCGGGATGATAACGGCAGTCGTGGAGCAGATGCGAGTTTTTTTGATAAATAAAAGGATTTTGTGTGGCAGCACCGCCGGCTCCCTGGCCTTGGTGTCGCCCGGTCCCCGCCGGCGGCGCGCGGCCCCTTTAAGGCCACCACGGGGGCGGCCCTGCGGCGCTGCGGCTGCGCGGGGAGGAGACTGGGGACGCGGGTTCGAGTCCCGGCGGAGCCGGCCTGGCCATGGCCGCGGCCTCGGAGCCAGCGGAGCCCCTGGAGCCCGTGCCGTGCCCGGAGCCGCCCGCGCACCGGCTAAGCGTGGCGGAGCTCGACCGTGAGCTGGACTGTCGCAGCGAGCTGGTGCGTCCCGAGCCGCCGCGGAGGCGAAACTGCCGGGCCGCGGGGGCTGCGCCCGCTCGGGCGCTTCCCGCAGGGCCGAGGGGTTCGTTGAGGGAGGGTCGGCGGGTTCCTCACACAGCTGTGAGGGAGGGGAAGGTTTCTCAGCCCCCGGCGGGTTCCTCACACAGCTGTGAGGGAGGGGAAGGTTTCTCAGCCCCGGCGGGTTCCTCACACAGCTGTGAGGGAGGGGAGGGTCCCTCAGACACCTGTCAGAGAGGCTTGGCAGGTCCCCTCAGACGCCCGTGCGGGAGGGTCGGCGGGGGAACCCCAGGCTGATCTGTGCCAACTCCAATATGGTGATATTGGGTCACTGTTGACAGGGTCACTGTCCCTGTCATTTACATAAATTTCGCGTTCTTCACCATATATAGGAAAAACCCCAACAACCCCCAAAGTTCTGTGTGGCCGGTGCCCGATGTAGCAGGTACAGAGTCAGTAATGTAATTTCTCTCTTGCTGCAAGACACTTTAGAGTGCAATAGCGTGTTTATTCTCAGAACATCAAAATTATTCTATTGACTGTATTTAGAAATAAGTCTCACACAGCCTCCAAGATGGAAATATTATTCACTCAAGCAGGTGAAGCTGTGTGTGATTCTGCCCTCGGAGCTGCCGCCTGCCTTTCCGGGCAGAGCTGTGTGCATAGCTGCTCTTTATGTGGCTTTAGTTACGATTTAGAGGCCGAGTAGGCAACCTAAACTCAGGCTGTGGTGTCTGATGTACAGATCGACGACAAAGAATTTGACATTCCTCAAGTTGATACCCCTCCAACGCTGGAGAGCATCCTAAATGAGGTGAGCGATCCGTCGGACAGGGGGGAGGTCAGGTGAGGCAGCGCATGCTCCTTTTCCTCTACTCCTACTGTGTTTTCCTGGAAAACAAAATTGTATAACTTCATGGTATCCTGATGCTGATAGCTAGCAAAGTGCATGCACAGTGGAGTAATTGCTCTACAGTGTGGGATAGGAAATTTTGGGGTTTTTTTCAATTAAAATATCCACAGCTACAGCATAAAAGATTTTCATCAAGTCTAAGCACATTTATCTGTAGATCTGGAGAGTCATGGGAGTCTAGAAATCTGTTAAAGGTCAGGGTCACCCAACAGCTTTTTTTAGCTAAAAGTAATTGGAGAGTATTTAGGATAGTTCTGAAGTTGTGGGAGGAGATGAGAACTAGATTCTTCACAGCTTCATTTGTGTTGCTTCTGTCACATATGTAGCTCTGTGGTAGGAGTGGTGAATAGGTTCAGTAACTGATGTTAGCTGTGATACCTTGCAGGGGATATCTGTCTCATTTGTATCCAAGTCAGTATATTCCTGGAGTAGCTGTGTGAGTGCACAATCCTTAGAAAAGTAAAGATTAAAAAAAAAAGTAAAGATAAACTCCAAGAAAACAATCTTTTGAACAAAATGAGGAGATTGGTGGCTGGACTTGCTCGGAAGCTGGTATGAAGGGGAAAGGAGCCTGCCAGGAGTGACAGTTCTTTTAAAAAGCTGTGTTAAAAACACAGGTATAAGGTGTTCCAAACAGAGAGTCTAGAAACAACAGGAGTAGTAGGGGTAGCTATGTCCTGTTTCTGCTGGTGCCTTGGGTAGGGGAAGTTTAGTAAATTTGGGTGATTTCAAACTGCAAGGACATACAGTGGCATCCACATCAGAGGAGCCTCTCCAAGCCTCTCCAAGGCTTAAACTTGAGAGGTAATGACGAAGAAAATACAGTTCAGTGCAGACAAGTACAAGGTCTTATTGCAGTATCGCAGTACATGTGGGATGGGAATGACTGGCAAAACATCTTCTGGAAAGGATTTTAGCAGAGTACAACCTCTCTGAGCCAAAAAGGCAAACAGTTGTAGATCAGGAAGAGATGCTTAATGGGCACAGGCTGCCAGGTATAAGAGAAATGAGGGGTAACTGCTTTGCTCTCTGCTGGTTTGGCATCAGCTGGCATCAGGTTGTCTGCTCCCTCTGGCTCTGTGCTGAAAGAACAACAGGATCTGCACTGGGTTTAAAAGACATCATGGAGAATGGCTCTTTGAAAAACTGTAATAAAAAATTCCATACTCAGACCGAAAGGAGAGAGCGATTAACAACAGAAGAGCACAGGAAAAAGCAAAATCAAGCTTTGGCAGCTGGAGAGACTGCTGGGCTCTTAGTGCCACTTGGTGAAGCACTGGAGTAGATGATGATAACTCCAGGCCTTCTCTTGGCAATTTAAAGACTTGAGAACAGCTCTTTTAAAGACCAGTTAAAGTTTTTGTGGAGTACATAATACTTGGGGAAGAAAGGTTAGTTGACTTTTTCTCCAGCCCACATTTGTTATTATTGTGAATTCTGGAAACTGGGTGTTCCACAGAATCAGTCCAGTAAAGTAATAAATAGTTCTGGCTTTTAAATATAAGGCTTTCTTGTTTTCTCCTTCTCCATTCCCCACCTGAACTGATGCTGTTTTGCTAATGTGTCAGTAATGGTGTTCCGTATTTTGAGCATTTAGCAAACTGTGGCAATTCTCTCCCTTCAGACTGATGATGAAGAAGAGTCTTTCATTTTGGAGGATCCTTTTCTCTTGAACATTGATAACACGGATACACACTCCTATGACACCTCTTCCGTGGCCAGCTCTGACAGTGGGGACAGGACACACCTGAAAAGGTACCCTGGGAGGTCAGATGATTTGTGAAGGGATACTGCTTATATCCATGAAAAACAAATCCTTCTTTTTTCACAGAACACTGTTATTGCTCCAGGATTACATAGGCAAAGATGAGATTTGTAGTTTCACTGAGGGCTGGCCTGTTTGAGCAATAGGCATTTTATGGGAGATAGAGTATTTAAATTTCACCAGATTTTAATGGAATATATAAAAAAATGAGCCATGATGACTTCAAAGAAAAGTCTAAAGGAGTATCTGATCTAGTCTGCAAGCAACTGGTGGTTATTTGTAAAAGACAATTGCTGTCATTTCTGTGAGTTGACTGCTAATGTTGACATCTAAAATCTAATACTGGTGAGTTGTCTCTTTAATTACCCAAATGATGGTCTGAGCCACTCCCATGGCTGCCTGGTGTGCCATGAGCAGTTGCACAGGATGTAAACACTGAAGTCTGATGGTTTATTTGGCATATGGTGGTGTACAGACTCACTGTCCCTTCTTTTTTCAAATAAGATGGTTTGTACTGAGAAAAACATTACCTGGAATGGCTTAAACATCTTGTGGTACAGAGTATGCAGAAAAACCTGGAGGTGTTCCTGTCACCTTTGGGTCAGGCTGGTTGCTATCGTTATGAGTCCTTAGCCATATTACCGTCTATTAACATGTTTGATGAGACTCTGTGGGAGCTGCTAGTTTGTGCACCTCTGGAGAGATAAGAACCCAATGTTTCCTTAGTAGTTTTGAGAATTTGGCTCTCAGGTGGTGTGAGCTTGGCAACAAAATTGCAGCTTTGCTGGGGAATTTTCCCTGTAGTGTGTGCTAGGGTTTCCCAGTGCTCTTTAGACATAACTGCTCCTGCACTGGTTAGTTTTTAAAGATGTTTTCTCCATAAACGGAAACACTTAACCTTCCATATCAGATGAGCTGTGTTTAATTGAACACTATTCTTAAACATACACCAAATTTTCCTAGGGATCTGTATTCTGCTAAGAAGCCTTTTCCAATTGTGTATTTTCCTTAGATACTCACCTTCACAGGCTGAAACTTCCTCACTTACTGAAAGCTCTGCAGTGTTGCTTTCGGGATGTATGAATGACTTCTGAAGTTTGCAGATATATGTGCTTGAAACTGACCATTTGAAGAATTACATTTTTTCCTTCAGGAGATGAGTTAAAACCAAGCTGTGTGCAGGCACAGCAGGGCAGAGCAGGCTTTGCTGATTATCTCATGTCTTATCTCATCCTGTGGTCCCGAGGAGAAGAATGGAAACTGCATGAGTTACAGGTGTATGTGGAATTTACCTGCTGGCTTAGCTGTGGGTTAGGCAAAGTTCCAAGCTTTTATTCTGCTCTGATACTTTTGGTTCATTTGTTACTTCCTTAGGAAGAAAAAGCTCCCAGATTCTCTCTCACTCCATGGATCAGTGATACGGCTCTCACTCCTGAAGGGAATTTCTGCCCAAATAGTGTCTGCAGCAGTAAGTGTCATCTTCTGTGCGCATCTCCCAAGAAAGATTGGAAACTCTTGTGGTATGCAAGCGAGTGTGTGGTCTCCTGCCTGCCCTCACTATTAGTTCTGTGTAACACCATGCCTGGGACATAAACTAGCAACCAGTAGTCCCTAGGCAGCAGTGCATCAGGGCTTAGCTGACTTGCTGTAGCAGTGGTGTGGTGGTTCACTTTGAGCATTGATTTGTGTTGCTGGATGTCATGAAACTCGGTGGGAAAGGTTCATATAATGTGAAAGTATGCTTTGAAGGTGCTGGAACTGGGTTTGCTCAATGTGTGCAACAAGCACATGGCTCTTTGAGAAGAGCACAGTAACTTTTACAGGGAATTACAAGATATTCTGCTTCCTCCCTATTTCTGGGTGTTGCTAGCCAGTGGTTCCCTCAGCTCTGTCTGCCCTGGTGGAACCATTAAAATGCAGCTGGTGTTGATTTTTCCTTGTTGAAGTTCTAATTCTTAGACATGCACAAGGTGGGAGTTGTGTGTCTCACCCATGGGTTTTCCTGTTTTTCCAGGACAAAGTGGATGCTGGCTTGCCCACTGCAATTGTAAGTACTCTCACAGTTTTTAAGGACTGTGTACTTAGTTTTCATGCCAATTTGTTAAAGCAGTAAGTTAACACAGCTGGTAAATGCATCTTCCTTGACTTTTCAAGTGTGAGGACTGGGAGGAGCAGTCTGAAAGGGGGCAGAGTTCAGCCTCTCTTCACTGCCCGGCTGTCCCTCTGCTGATTGAGCCCCACACCCTCCCTTTTTTGTATCATCACCAGCGCTCCTTAGCTGAGCATCTGACCTGTCCCCATCTGTTGAGCACACTGATTTTCCCTGATTGTTTCTTCTTTGCCAGTTATTGCTTTGACTCCTAACAATTTTTATAGAAACTTAAACCAAAGTGCTCCAAGTGATGGGTTCACAATCTGTCTCACTGTCTGAAATTTTAACTAAAAGCCTGTCTGAATGACACTCCTGCTTAGCAATTTGCGTCAAAGTTGAAGTCAAGCCTGCAAATTATGTCAGTAGTGAAACTACCTGTAGTGAACAAGAAGAGAAACATTTTAGTAAGTTGAAATACAGTCAATATATTTTGCCCTTGTGAAGTGAGTTTTAAATGTTTTACAGAGAAACTAAAGATGTGCTCTGTTGCTTTGACTGTAAGTAACAGCAGCCCATAAGATAATATACTTTATGTTTAAAAAAGAAAAGGAAAAAGTAGTCACATCTAAGGCAAAAGGCTGCACAGTAAGGTCAGAAACGCACGCTGTGCCTGATATGTAGGTAGGATAAAAACCTGTACTTACACATCTAGACATTAAATAATTTGATTTTTTTTAACCTGACTTACACTGGGTAAGAAATAAAAAGTAGAACAAGATGAATACATCTGCAGCATTACATTATTTTCTATTTAGTTTTATTTCATTGAGTGCAGGTTTGTAAGTGCAGTAGGATCTTGGAGGATATATTTAATAGGATTTGTTTAATTCCCCATGGAAAGAAGTTGGAGTGTCTGGCTTGCTGTGGACTGCTTTTCAGGGGACCAGCATTGTCCAGGGTTTTAGAAGAGTTCAGATGTGGAAGTAGCAGCTGAGTTAGGATGAAATCCTGAGTATTTACTCAGCAACTACACCAAAAGAATGAGACTGACTTTAGAGAGATGAAATTTTGCTGTGGGTACTACTCGGAGCATTTGAATTTCAAACAGCAGAGGAAAAAGCAGCTCTGTGATGTTGAGAAAATCTATGGGATGGTCATTCAGGTATAGTACTTACCTGTCTTCATGTAGGAATTGTGCCTGTTACTAATAAATTTAAAAAATTATAATCTTTGAAATCTTCCCTTTTTGGCAACTTTGCTTGGTAAGTGGTAGATTTGTGAATGATGTTTCTTCTGCTTTCAATCTTCCTGCATGGCTCTTTCAGGCTGCATCCAATCTGATAGCAGTGGGGACTTCCCATGGGTTAGCACTGATATTTGGTAAGTTAAAAATAAAGTTTGGAGTTTTTTGCATTTTAATGATCTTAAAAAAGTGCAAACACAAGCAAAAAAATCCCATCCTGTGTTATAACTGCTGGCTGGATTTCTTCTATGATGTTGTTTGTGCTAAATGTGTTTTTCTTTCAGTAAAGAAATTAAGCAGAGGTAATATTTGTCATACTTATTCATGCTGCTTCTGCGTTTTTGGGGGATTGACATCTTCGATATTGAGAAATTTAGCTCTGTGTCAATTGTCTAAAGAGCCTTTTCTATGTTTGAATAGAAAACACTCAGTTTTCTAGTGGAAGTAGGCAGAACCAGTGTACAACCGTTGTATTAATCTTCTTCCCTATGACAGAACAGCTGTCAGCATTATGGAAGTTGTGTATTCTGGGAAGTGGGGCTTCTGACTCCTGGCTGCCTGCAGACCTGTGCCATGGGTGTCTCCTCTGCTCTTCCCCTGCACCTTCCCCAGGCAGGCTCCTCTGTGTCCCTTCATTCTGTCACTCTGTTCTTCCTCTTATCACCAAACTTCCTTACAAGGGTTTCTGAGCCTCTGTTTGCCCAGCCTATCAGCTGGGCCAGAGTAGCTCTTGAGCTGTTCCAGTCGCATTCAGGTTTTGTGCCTTTTGTCTATGCAGCACCCAATTCTTAACCAGTTTAGGAATTTCAGTGCATTTATTGAAGCTGGTTAAAATTATTAGAGACCAAAAGTTATGGGGGACAGGGTGATCCAGAGGGATGGGAAAGACTGACAGTGCAAGACTCACCTTCCTGGGTTTTTAGACATTAAACTATTGAATGCCATTTGCTTCATCCAGTATTGAAACAATTCTGCTGCCTAAAGGCAAGGTGAACAGAGCCTCAGATCCCTCCCAAAGGTCCATGGTGCTGGGTAAGGGGCAGAGAGCTAAGCTGCACTGGGGAAGCTCTGATGAAATTTTTCATCCCTGGGGGTGTTAAGGCATTAGGTAAGAGTTGAGACAGGTTGTGCAGTTTTTTTGCTTGGGGATCTTCAAAACTCAGCAAGGCCCTGAGCTCATGGAGGTATCTTTGACCTTGCTTGGAGCAGCAGGACTGAGACAGAGACCTCCATGCACAGTTCCCTTACAGCTACAGTTACTCCATGAGTCTGTGCTGTAATTTAAAGATGATGAGGAATGCAAGTTCAGCATCCAACTTTGCTTCAGAATGCTTCCTGGACATTTATTCTCTGTTGAATTCCTTCAGTTCTGTCACTAAAACTTGAGCATTGACCCCAGTGTTCTAAGATCTATCCAAAGAGAGAAATCTTGGCAGGATGTGGCTGTAGAAAGCTTTGTTGTGTGCAAAGAGAGGATTGGAGTTCTGGCTTGGGTTTATTCTGCAGTTTAAACCAGTTATGCAGTTATGTCTGTACACCACTCAATATCTGTACCTTTCTTTAGGAAAAAAAATTTTGCTAGATGGGTAAATTAGGGTCAGACTTACTCCCTGAAGGGTTTGGAAGCTGTTTGCAGTGTTTATACTGTACAATGGGAACATAACGCCTTTTTTTGATGCAAAAATGTTGGTCCATTTTCTAGTTGAACAAATTTCTCTGAATTGTTGTATCACTAACACATTTTTTACTCCTCTATTTTTTTTCTTTCATGTATTTGACTTCAGCTAATTTGTTTCCTCCTAAGTATGTCTGTACTCTTGGCTTTTCTACTCTGTCCTTATTACAGAAGACTTGGGAAACTTTCATTCTGCTTTTTTGAATGCTTCTGTTGACTCCTGGAACATTATCACAGGGCAGTTCTCAGACTGCACATGTAATATTGAAAAGCAAAATTTTCTTCTGGATTAGTGTTGCATTAGATGCCAATTTGGGCATCCTGTAAGTGTTGCAGAAGAGGTGGTAGGAAGGGATGTTTGGAGGCCTGGAGACACAATCCTCTGGTACCTGCTCCAGGACCACATAATCTCGCAGGGGGAAAAATCCTCCTGACCCATCTGAACCTCTCAGTCTGCCATTTCTGAGATTTGCTGCTTGTTACATGGCCTGACATTAAGGGGAAGGGTTTGGTGCTCTCTGTTTTTACCTGTCTTTCAGGTAGTTTATCTGCAGTTTGATGCTTGGTTACTGCATTTGGATAATGACAGGGCTTTTTATGCCTTAGGAATATGGCCCTTAGCTTTTTTCTACGGCTGTGCTTGCCTGGATGATTTTTTCTTTTTTCATTTTTGTTGTAAAGGAGGGCCATCTTTTTGTCAAAATCTTTCTGAAACTTGTTTGGAGTTGTGAATGTTGAGCAAATGAACAATTATGCTGTGTGCCATGAGTTGTCTTGAGGATTGCTAGTTGGGGTGGAGCAGTGCTCTCCCAGCAAGCCTACACTAATACTCTCTGGAGTTTTCTTTATTCATTTTTCTAGAAAAGCCAAGAGGATTTGCACTACTCCAAAACCAGGACTGAACACATTTCATTGAGCTGCGTTTATTTTTCATAAAGACTTGTTCCAGACAAAAGAATTCTGTATAGCTAAACTTTGTTTTGATCAGTGTGGTACCACTATTTATTTTTATTTTCTCTGTTGGTTGTAAAACTTATGATTAGTGTCCTGAGTCTTTGTTGAGGTGTGACAGCATTAAAACTAGATCTTGGAGATGTTTTGGTTTTTGTTTGTTTTGTTTTTAAATTAATGGGGAGTTGATTTGCTGGCTGGTGGTAACTGGGTGAAAATAGTTTTACCAGTTATATTACTGTTAACTTCCAGCCTTATTTCCTCTCAGATTTCTTGTTTTTGGTCTTCAATACAATGAAGTTCAAAGTTATAAGCTTACTTTTTAAACTGCTTGGTTTTAGCACATTAATCATCAGAGCATCATTTCTTGAATAAATCAGAAGGGGAAATATTAACCAAAGGAAACACTCAGCAAAATCTGAAGGTTCTGTCTTTGGAGGTTGTCTCATCTGTGCTGTTCATTGCTTCACTTCTTCCTTTTATGTTGATTTCTGGCTTTTTCTCTCTTCTTTTGGCCCTTTCTGTGTGGACTGAAAAGGAAAAGGTACAGTACTGCTGCTGTGTGCACGTCCCTGCATGACCAGCCCCTGTGCATGTTGTCTGTGCCAGGATTTCAGGTGCAGCTCAGCAGTGAGGCAGTGCAGGAACCACTCATGGTATGATGCTGCTGGGAATTGCTTAGTGGCTGCATGTGCACTGCACACTCCCAAATTCTCCAGGCAGGAACAACAGAGAGACAGGTAAACATGATTTTTATAAAGTCCTGGGGAAGCAGGTCCATAGCTGTTTGTAAAGGTGTTACTTTGAGATAGGACAAGGCTCTTCCATGAGATCACCATCCATCCAGGGCATTTCCTGGCACTGTGCCTTATAAAATTAGTAGTGTTTAGTAATTCTTCAGGAAATCAAGGAGGTCTTTCAAACCTAGGAAAATCAGGGTTTAAGATCTTGATGAAAACCTGGTGATGTGAGCAGTATCCATTTCTGCAGTGTTATGCTCATTTCCTTGGTCTGGAAAGTGACTTATTTCATGTTCACATGCTTGTTTTTATTCTGGACTTGCAGAATTGTATCTAATGGCTATCTCATTTTGACTTCAGACCCTGAGAGCAGCACAGTTACTGCCAGGACATTTTTAGATGAAGAATTGTCTTATGTAAATTGAAAAATTAAAAACATATTTTGGCAATTGATAGCCACCTTGGTTTCAGGCATTTGGGAAAAGCTTTTTATGTTTAATCCCAAATGTGCCTTACTTCCAAGCTGATAATATAAATCTGGAAAATCATCAGATCAGCTTTTATAACCTTTTGCTTTTGCCTATTTTTATTACTTTGCCAGCTTATTAGTAGGAGCTCATTGATTCTCTGATCTTGCTTCGCTTTGGAAGCAATTTCATCCATATTATAGTTGAATTTTTAAAAAAAATCTTATCTAATGTGTCTTCCTTGTGTGTCATCTTTTGACCGTCTGGAAACAGGAACAAGTACTGGATTGGTCATACAAATCACTTAATTTTGCAATACAATAGAGGTCTTGTTTGTTATGAGTTGATATTGTAGGTGAGGGAAAAAGAAAATGGCTTTTGAAAGTTCCTGTGAGGATACATATAAAGATGTAAAACCTTTTCAGAGAAAGCTGTGGAAGATTCTCCTTTTTCATGCCTTAGAGGAAACAGGTTATTGTTGACTCACTGACAGGCTTAAGCTGAAGTGGAAGGTAATTCCCTGAATGAAAAAGTCATTCACCTGCAATATGAAGAGCTGCCATATTCCCCCATTTTCAAACAGATTTTTATGCTCAGCAAGTGGTATTTTTGTAAATGAGCTGTATTTGCAGGCCTCTGGAACAGGATTTATTTCTTTGGATCTTGACACCATTTGGAGAATGTCTCTCTGGGAAACTTGTTTTCCAGCTGTAGCTCTGTTTTCTGTGAACTTCAATGGAAATCTTTCGTGATTGATTCATCTTTTTTTTTCTTTGACCTGTTCTGATCTTTGTCATGTACACCCCTGTCAAAGTGATCTCAAGGTGTGTCCTAGTAGCGTAGCCAAGGATGTTTTCTCCTCACCCTGAGCAGTGCTTAGAGCAATCCAGGAGTTCACCTGTTGTTCTTGCTAGTGTTTATTTCCGAATTCCACTCACACCTCTTCATACAGGTGGGATTTGGAAGGTGACTCCCACTCTGATCTACCTGTGCAGACTGATGAATGCATCACTTTGGGGAAGAATTGCAGGATACATCCATGCTCTGTTTCACAGCCAGCATGTTCCTAGCAGTGCTGCAGCTTGGAGAAATGTGTTCCATGCCTTGGGCACATCTTCCAGGGGGGTTCTGGTGCTCAGCTCTGTTTCCTTGCATCAAATCCTTTCCCTTTCTTGCTCTAGGTGAATCCTGAACAGTGTTATTGTGGTGCTTCTGATATATTTCACATCTCTCTAGTCTTCATTCCAACAGTTCTCACAAAGCATCTTTTCCTATTCCCTCCCTCAAAAGCAGGACGAAAGAGGAGAGAGGTGGAAAAAGCAGCTCCGGAACGTTTTTCTTAGCTTTTGACAGCAGTGTGCCAAAGACAGGCAGAGGGTTCTCATCCAAACTCCTGAAAAGCACCATCTTGTAAAGCACTTGGGAGTCTCTGGTGGTGTGAGCCTCCAAGACTTTGGTACAAACAGAGGTGCTCATGGTTTGCTGTGTGCAGGGGTGGACAGGACATGGCCCTGCAGCCCCACAGTCCCTGTGGAGGCTCTGCAGGCAGTGGCACCTCCTTTGCAGCAGCCTGGGGCTCAGGGCGGGACTTCCTTTACAGAGTAAGAGCTGTGTGCACCAGAACTCATGAGGGCGTTTTAACTGTGCACCTTGGGGACAAAGGTGCCTTTTCCTTCCAGCCTCTGGCTTTTAGCAACAAAACCAAGGAGTAAAATTACAAAATAAAATAATGACATAAAATTGCACTTACGAAAAGTCTGTGTTGGGGTTTTGTAGCTGATGTTCAAATGCAGAAACAAGGCTTGGAAGGTAGAATTAGTGTCCTGTCATCTTCATTGCCACAACTTAAGCACCATTGCAGAATAGTAAAAGGAAAACTAGATACTGCTTTGATTTTTCTGGTAGTTTCTTTTTCAGTATGTAATATCTCTGCATCTCCATATTTCCTGTCCCTGGTTTGTACTTTTAAAAATAATTTTTGTATTTCCCTGCAAGACAGTGTCCCACTCTTTCTGTTCTAACATGAGCTCTCATCTTATAAACCCCTTTTTAAAAGAACTTACCTGTAAATCTGTGAATTGTTAACGTACCCCAGGTGAATTGTACATGTAAATAATTGCATGAGGTTAATTTTAACCATTAGTTTTCCTGTAATTCCTTACCAATTGTTCTGCTCCAGATCAGAACCAGGCTCTCCGGCTGTGTCTGGGCAGCACTGCGGTTGGGGCCCAGTACGGGGCCATCTCTGCTCTCAGCATCAACAATGACTGTTCCAGGCTGCTGTGTGGCTTTGCCAAAGGACAGGTAATTCCCCAAGGAGCTGCTCCAGTGCTCTGTCCTGAGAGGTTACCTGGAGGTGATGACAGCTCCCAGCCAAGCCCCTTCAGTCTGTAGTTGTGTGTTGGCTGGTTCAGTGCTCAGAAGCAGCACACATGGTGTGATGTGCTCAGAGCTTTTCTGGGCAGCCTATTCCTGCTGAATAAGACTGCTGGGGGAGCTTTCTGTGGAGGAAGTGAGTAATGTAGAATATAATGAAGGATAGAGTAATTGTGACATAGTTCTTATTAAACTGAAATGTGCAATGGCTCACTGGGACAAGCAGTTGAGTCTTTTTAGGTCACGCTCTGAGGTCTATGTGTGGTAATTAAAGCTGTTTTTTTACACTGGTGATGGCTTGAAATTCTTGAAACTCATGTGTAACCTCCAAATTAATTTTTGCTGATACCTTACTTGTGTGACAGAGGTAGCATAGCTTTTAAATGCAGGGAAAAGGTTTTTTTGCAGTTTTATGCCCTTCTCAGAACCAAAGGAGAGAAAGCAATTCCTGAACAAAACTAACAAGACTAAATCAAAATAGGTAGACATTACTTTCGTAGCATTTAGAGGAATACAAAGAAGGCTACTTTGTTTTTCTTTTTACATTCATTTTCCTTTGCTCCTTTGGCTTTCACGTTCATAGTAGCTAAAACCCTATGTGCCTATGGTGTGACTAAATGACAGCCTGCTGCAGGCCGTGTGGAAATATTTAATCCATGCAGGAGAGCAGTTTTAAATGATAGTCAGATAAAACATTTTGGAACAACAACTCTGAAACATATGGTCTAGAAGTGTTGATAAATGTCTTATAGGATCACATAAAGTACTATTTCCCATAAAAAGTTTTATTCAGATTGTGATCTCAGCCCTTCTGGGCAGTTATGCCATGAGTAGTTAATAGTCGTCAGTTATGCAGTGAATAATTTGGGACTTCTGCCTTCTTAGTTGAGAAATTGCTTGAATTTAAAATTAAGTGCAAGCCAAGCTCTATCTTCCTACCTTCCCTATCACACTGAGCAAGCTCAAGAGGAGAGGAGGAGCAAGATTTGTGGTAGGCATGGAGATGCTTGAGTTTTGCTGAGGGGTGTTAGCAGTGATTTTTCACCTGTTCTCTGGTTCTGTGAGAGAGAAATGCAATGTAGTTGCTTTTGTTACCTGCAATGCAATGCTTTGTTACCTGCTGTGTGGTAACAAAGTTACTTTACACTCTTTAATGTTGTTATTAGGCACATAGCTCTGAGGTGAGGGAGATTGGGCAGCTGGAGAAACCTGGTGAAGGGGACGTGGTTCAGAGTTAACACATTGTGTCCACTGTAAGCAGACAAGTGAACTGCTTGGAAAAACAGGACCAGAACAGATTTCAGGTCACTTTTCTTTGGCATGAAAACCCTCCTAACCCAGGGTGATAATGTCAGCATAGGAATTTATTGCTGTACTGTAATGCCTCATGCATTACATGAGGACGGAGAGAACACCTTGACAGTGAATGTGTACTGAGCACAGTCTGCTTGCAGATCACCATGTGGGATCTGGCCAGTGGGAAGCTGCTGCGATCAATAACAGATGCCCACCCCCCAGGAACAGCCATTTTGCACATCAAGGTAATAAACACTAAATGGACTCCTTTTGTTCCACTTTTGCTCAGTGAGATGTGGTGAATTTCCTTGTGCACTACTTCTAGATTTTAGATGAGAGCTGGCTATGGCAATGGGATCCCGAGATGAGAAAAATGAGCAGAGATTCCATTTTAAAATGAAACTGAGTATACTGACATAATAGTTTTGGCTGTGAGTTGTACTGTAACAAACAACAGTTGTTGTCTGTTATAACTCCTCTCTCTGATGCCAAAATATATGACGAATTAGTTGTTAGAACATGTTTCTCTAAAACTTGCAGTGTTTTGACCTGGATACATGACTTGCCAACTTTCAAATTAAAAAGAGTCTGAACTGTAGAAAGTAGCTTCTGTCATCAGTTTTTCAAATAGCTTGTTGGGAGTGTTTTGGGTTGAAAGAGACATCATCTACGGTGCCTTGTTCAGCATAGTGTTATTGTCATACTCACAAAATCATATCTGATTTTGTTTTACATGGCCTCAGATGTTTGCAACCCAAAATCTATAAGCGCACGAACACCTTCAGAAGTGTCCCTAGCTGAGACTGTGATCCTTTATTGTCTGAATTATTTGGTATCACTAGAACTTTTGGATCATTCTGGTTCGGGTCTGTCTGTGACTGCAGCCCATCCACCAGCTCTGGCCCCAACCCATGGGCTCGAGGCTGAGAGCCCATCTAGAGGCAGCTCAGGTTTTGGTGTGTTGTAGTTCTGAGCTGCAGCAGAAAGTAGTGGGGCTTTGGTACCAAAATCTTGCAACAGGGCTTGCTGGGGAAATGAAAGTGAAACACAAACCTTGCTTTTCTTGCACATCATAGAAACACCCAATAACTGTCTCAACTCAGCATGATAAAGATGTCTTTCTGTAGGTTCACTGCTTGTACTCTGTGTGCTGTTAGAACTGCCATAGCATGTATTTTTATATCCATATATCTGAGCTTGTAGTTTATTTCTTAGGGCTATTTTAATCTCATTTTCTGCTCAGTTTACAGATGACCCGACGCTTGCAATTTGCAATGACAGCGGAGGCTCCGTGTTTGAACTGTCATTTAAGTAAGACAATAACTCCACCCATAGAAAGGACAAGAAACCAATGCTGGGTCATAGTTTCTAAGACCTAGGGAGAAAAAAACCCATTGAAACCAATAAAGCTACTGAATGTTGAAAATGTAATTTAGGGCTGCAGTGTAATTTCTCAGCTGAAGCAAGGGGCTGTATGGTAGTGCAATAGCTGAAGAGTAGGCTTAGTTATTTAGGTGTCAGTATATTGTCCAGGATTTGGCTCCTTGTGGGCTCTTGGTAGGTGCTACAAAAGTGCTATCTCTCATTTTTCCTTGGCTCATTAGTGAGAGTTGTCCTGTAGTAGCTGCTTGTTTCCCTCTTGGCCTCTTCAAGAGGAGGAAGGATTGACAGTCAATCTGATCAAGTCCAGGAGCTTCCCAGACATTATTGTTAGATAAGATCTCAAGGAATTCTTGTCTGTATGTGAGTAGTTGTATAGGATTGCCTTCAGTGACATGACAAAAGTGATCCGTGGAGCTATGCAAGGGACTTTTTAGGGGTATTTATGAAGGTTCACTGATGAGATTGTTGGGCTGCCACCAAGCTAATCTCTGCTCTTTGCAGGAGGGTTATGGGAGTGAGGACATGCGAGTCTCGGTGTCTATTCAGTGGCTCCAAGGGGGAAGTTTGCTGTATTGAGCCATTACATGCAAAGGTTGATTTGAGAGACCATCCTATCACCCAGTATTCACTGCTGGCCATGGCCTCCCTCACTAAGGTAACTTGCTGCTCACAGGGGACTTGATGTGAGAGATCACAAAGGAGAAGTTCTCTGCTGCATACTCAATCATTTTATTTTGCCTTGTTGCTTTCCTTGAAGATCCTGGTTATTGGCCTGAAGCCATCTCTGAAAGTGTGGATGACCTTTCCCTATGGCCGTGTGAGTAATGAAGCCAAACAGATGCTTTTTGGGTTATGGCTACAAACATTTTCTTGGAGGGAAGGAGATGAGATCAAGAACAGGTGTTTGGTACCACTACCTTCCACAGCAATGTGGAATTGCAGTGATAATCTGCGGGTCCGATATGTGCAGATTGTGGCAAAGAAGTGAGAAGGCTGTACCTTCCAGCTGTACCTCTGTGAAGTTGCTGATTTTCTCAAATAAACAGGAGGGAGCCCCTCAGCTTCTTGTCTTTACTGCTGCAGCCTGGATTCACCCACAGATGGGATGTTGACCTGATTATGGCTACAATCACCTTGGGCTGGGGCCTCTGTTTTACATTAGAACCATACAGCAGACCCCTTAATTATAGGGACAGGAACCAAGAGGAGTTAGAGCATTCAACGCTCTTCTAAACTCTTGATTATTCACTCTCACTAGTCAATGGTATAATTCCTCTTGGAAAAGCAGCTGTGGGTAGATGTGGGGTAGGCTATGTTGGAAGAATGGAGACAAGACTGGTATCAAGCTGCAGCTTGTTGTAGTCCATGTATCCATATGGGATTGGATCTACCCTGAGCAGGTCAGACACCAGTGGTGTTCTGTCTCCGTGTCCCCTTTGCCAAGGGCACACACTGATCCCAAGTGTGTGGCTGGACCAAAGAGTACAACCTGATGCTGGGGATTTGCTTTCCAGTCCCTGTGTGTACAGGGCACAGTCAGTGGGGAGCAACTGATGTCCTGGAGCTGAGGGTCTGTCTGGTGTGCCTTAACCACTGGCTGTGCTTTGTGTGTGACAGATGGACCCTTCGAGTGTCCCTCTGCTGGCGTGGCACTTTGTGGCTGTGCAGAACTCGGTGAACCCCATGCTTGCCTTCTGTCGAGGAGATGTCGTGCATTTTCTTCTGGTGAGCCTGGGTTATTTTGTGCTGCTTTCAGGTGGTTGCATCTCATCCACACATTCAGGGATTGAGCCTCTGTCTCAGTGACAGTGTGGTATCTGAGCATGCTGGGAATAGCAGCAGCTTCCCACTGGCTCAGGAAAACCAACCTGGTGGTCACTGCTCTTGTGCTGCAGTGGTGCCCTTCCCTGGAGGCATGAGATTTATCTGTTCCAGAAGTATTGATTTGCAGTGTGTTTCTACTGGAGGTAGAGTGTGGATTGTTTTCAGGGAGAGCACGTGAATTTGAGATACCATCTTAGTTTTTGCGTTAAAACGTGAGTCTGGAAAAAAATTGTATAAAACACTAACAAAAGAGCTTTCAGTCCTGTTGGTGTATGACTTCATTCCATAGTGCTCATCCTGTTTAGATCTGCCACAGTTACACTTGCAGATAAGGTTGCTTGAAGATAATTTTTTGCCTGATTTCAGTATGAGAGGAATACCTAGGCTTCAGAAAATCTGGCGTTTTGGCTTTGGAGTGCCAAGTTTGTTTCCCAGTTCTGTTATTTTGGACCTTAATCTTTGCTTAAGCACCCAGACGTTGTGGTGTCTGGATGGAATCCTTTTTCTCCTCTCTCATCTGTTGGTAAAACTGGGGAGAAAGGAAAGGATGTATGTTTAAGCTTGTCTTGCTGAGATGCTTGTCTGGGAGAACTCCAGACTCCTGGAGTGGGTGTGGTGCCCTTTGGGAACTGAGAGGGTAGACTGAAGGAAGTCTTTGAGTCTGAGCCTTGTCTGATTCGTCTTTTAGGTCAAGAGGGATGATACTGGTGCAATACATGTCACAAAGCAGAGGCAGCTTCATCTGCACTATGATCTCATTAACTTTACTGTAAGTCTGAGTACTGTAGAATGGTTAAAATTTTTTTGCACTAGTGTTCTTGTAAATGTATCTCAGTAGCCCTTAGTTCAGTGGTTTTGGTTGTGTTTATCTGGTGATAACTAACTTAATATGTCCTTAAACTTGGGGCTTTGTGGAGAGCCAGGACAGTGTGTGGTTCCCACCTGGGAGCTGGGGGTGTAGTTGTCTTGGCTTTGAGACCTCTGGATGGAAATTGTGCTGGAGCATAAGCAGTGTGCCAAGAGGACAAGTGCTCTGGTAGATTGCCATTTGTCTACAGTTGTTTTCTGAGGAGATTCCATGTAATTTCTCTCTAGAAGGAGCCTCCCTATCTCTACCTGTGAAGTTATGCATGTGTGCAGTTGTGAAGTGGCTGTGTATAGTGACAAAGCTACTGGCCCTCCCAGAACTCCCAGTAGGAGTACTCAGGGATATGGCCAGAGCCTGTTTACTTGGCTCTCATGGAGCATGCACTGCTGAAATGTGGGATTTGCTGCTTTTGCAGTGGATCAACTCACGGACAGCGGTGCTGCTGGACAGTGTGGAGAAGCTGCACGTCATAGACCGTCAGACTCAGGAGGAGCTGGAGACCGTGGAGATCTCAGAGGTTCAGCTGGTCTACAACAGCAGCCACTTCAAGTCTCTGGCCACGGGGGGCAACGTCAGTGAGGCCCTGGTAGGCACTGGGGGCCTGTTTGTATTTGCAACTGTGTTTAAGATAGGCCTTAAGTGGAAGCCTGGAGGGAAAAGCCTTTTCTGGGAGCATCTCAGAAATCACACCTGGTGGTGATGTGGGCAGCTAACAGACAGCTCATGTTTCCTTTTGTGCATTGAGGTTTTTAGGAGCTGCTTCTCCTTTACCAAGCTTTGGAATACTCTGTCTAGAATAAAAGCTGATGTGTTTTTTTCTTTAAGGTGATTTTTTTATTTAGTACACCACAGACTGGAGCACTGGTTACTGGCAGTTGTTGCTACTGTATGAACTCTCACTTTAACAGCCATCTTCCTATCCGTGTGCTCTACACATTTGCTCTTGAGGAAGATTTGTGAAGAAGTAGGTGGCAAGGAAAAGGCCCCCGTAACCATTTTGGCACCTGAGGGTAGATGCAGAGCCCTACTTCATTGTGTTTTTGAGAAGCCAGAGCTCAGCGGTATTTGAAGCTGAATTCACAAGCAGGAAGTAGTGACAGCAGAGCTCTTGGACTTATTACTGCCCAGTCGCAATCTGTGATGTTCTCTCTCCAGCCTCATATTGATTTCTTCATTACAAAGGGTCTTGAAAATGTATTTATGTTGCTTGGGAAATTTTACAAAAACAAAAGGCAGTTTTACTTGCATGTGATTTTTCTCCCTGTAGGCTCTGGTTGGAGAGAAAGCTTGTTACCAGTCCATCAGCAGCTGTGGTGGTCAGATCTTTTACCTTGGAACTAAGGTAAGTGGGGGGAATTTTTCTGTAAAAATACAGAACATTGTTTTCCTTTCTACATCACCATTGATGGTAGCTCTTCTTCCAGAGAAGGGCCTTTTGTCTTCTGTGGAGGTGTCTTACGTTGTCGGATTAAAGAAATGTGCAATAATTTTGTTTTAGCCATGGTATGGGCTGAGTAAAATGTTGCCATAGTTTTCCAATATCGCAATTCATTCTGCTTCTGGGTAAACTTAGTCTTACTTCACTGACATCTCCTCTGTCCTAAGCATCTCTCTCTGTTACAAATGTGCTAGGGAATAAACAGAAGAAAATAAGTCAGAAGAAAAAAAGGCAGCTAAAACTGGGCTCCAATTTATACTGCTTGAGGGTTGCTTTATTTATTTCATCTGTACTGGCATGCCATGGTGGGTCTGTGGGGTACCACGGGCTGCATGAGACTGTAAGTAAATAACTTTCATTTTTTCTTTCATAGTCTGTTCATGTCATGACATTGAGAAGCTGGAGAGAGGTATGTTGAGAGGGAAACTGTACAGCTTAGGCTTGAATTGCTTAAATACAGCTCAAAGGAGGGAGGGAGCATTTGTGAAACATTTACTGGGCACTGTGTTCAGGATCCGTGATTGCTACTCAGAGCCACTGCTGTGGATACGCTGATTTCCATGGGGACACTGCAACTCCTGCTTGCATGAAGCTGCAGGCTGAATAGAGACCCTGTTCTCCCAAACAAGACATCATGCTCTGCCGTGTGTCAGCTTCTGTTAGAGCAATGCATGACTTAGCAGGGATGTGTCATGCAAGCCTTCCGTCTGCCGCACAAGCATCCAGGAGTGGAAGAGTTTGTCTCCAGCCACTGCAGGAGCTGCATCATAAAATCTATCAAAGACTACCTAGAAAGTTAATAGGATTTTAAGTCCTTGTTGGTTGAAGATCTTCTTGGAGCATAATTTCTCTGACAGCTGAAACCCTATCAATGCCCACACGAAAGTTCTTAGTGATCTATTTATGTCTGTTCCTGTGTTGTACTTCTCACTTGAATCAAACAGCTGTTTTCCTTTCTGCATCACCACTTTGCAGTGAGTTTATTCAGTGTGTGCATGTTCTCTCCCAGGCTTTGTTTTGCAAGGCTAAGCAGAGTTCTTTCATTTATCTCTCGTGAGATTACTTTCCCATTCCTTTCTTTATTCACAGTCCCTATTCTCTGCACGTCCTGTGTGCTCAGTGTCTTGGGCATAGGCAAATAGTTTGGCTCATAATGCTGCAGGTAAGATCTTACCAGTGCCATGCACAGTGTCACCCCTTCTTCACAGTCTCTGCCAGATTTCTCATGCATCCTTGGATGTAATTTCTCTATTCCTTTGGCTGCGTGATGTCAGTGAGTTGGGCACTCTGGAGGTTCATTGGTGCTCCATAGCCAAACTAGTTTCTGCTGGAAGTTGCTTGTGCTGTTGGGTAGCATCATTCTTCTGTTACCAGGCTCAGGGGCACATCTCTTGCATCTTTCTGTTCCTCTGTCTCACATCACGTGCTGCCAGCTGGTCATCAGCAAACTTCAGTAGTAAATTCAGCTTATGCCAAGCTAGTTATAGTTTATGTGTGGAAGGCTTTAATGAATCAAGAATCAGCTTCAAGGCTGATTTCCAAGGAACTCTGGTAGCCATTTCTTTGCAAACTCAAATTTCTCCTTTAAGCAGTGACCTTTAGCATTTTTGCTCTTGGCTGCTTTAGGGCTCCTGTTCTCATCATGTGACATTGTATCAGAACCTTTAATAGGATTTGAACTGTTCAGCTCTGTTGAGCTTTTAGTTACCAAGATCACTTCTCTCTACTGGTTTTGTCTCCAGCCATTCACCGCTGACTTTTGTTTAGTAAGCTGTAATGAAGAGTCTTGCTCTGCCCCATGATTTCATATACAGATTTCCCTGGAATTCAAAAGTCAAACACAACCTGGGCTCTGAGGCAACCCCTTGCTAAATTACTGTGTGGCTCTCTCTGTATTGCGGTTGTGCCTATATATCATAGGAGACTTAACCAAGAGTTTGAATTGAGTGTGTGGTGACTAGGGTGTGTGGCTGAGAGTTAGTTCTTGCTGCAGAACAGAATGCTGGGCTGAGACCTAGAATCTCTCTTCTCTCAGCTCTTTATCGCTGACCTATCATACCAAGGCTAGTGGTGCTTGACCTTGGATGCTGATAATTTCTTAAAGCAGAAAATACTTGTGATCTACTTCAGTCCTTGCTGACTGTAGGTTCAGAAGATAGAGGGTAGGATGAGCGCACACTTTGCTGAAAGCATGGCCAAAAGCATTGTTCGTTGTGCTCCAAGTGATGGGGCAAGGATGGGGAATGGAAAATTTTTATCCTTTGTGTATCACACAGTCAATAATGTTTTGGGTCTCCGTCCACTGAGCATCTGACTTAAAATGTCACCCACAGGAACTTGAGGTACTGGGGTCTGACAGTTCTCCAGCAGAAAATGTCCATTAGAGAGAATCTCTTTGAGATACTGCAGTGTGGTGAGAGCTTCTGAGGTGTCTTGTCCCCTTGCTGTCAGGGATTGTGACCCACTACTGGGAAATGCTAGTCTTAAAGGGGAGGGAATAATATTTTCTGTAATTCTGAGGTCCCATATTCCTTGTTGTTTTAGAGAGTTGACCACCTTCTGAAACAAGAACGTCTCACAGATGCCCTGGCTCTTGCTTGGTCCTTTTATGAAGGTAAAGCAAAGGCTGTTGTAGGTAAGTTTGGATTTGTTGGCTTTTAATTGAGACCTCCAGGGAAGGTTTTAAACCTGTGCATGTACAGAAATCACTTTTTCAGGGGAAGGAAAACAAAGGAAGAGAATTAAATTGAAGAAGAGAAAGTAGGATGTGTTGGCTTGTGTTTGGCAGAAGCAGCCTTTATATGGAGTAGTTTGATTTTTTTTTCTTTTTTTTTTTTTTTTTTGGTCACAGTCCCTTTCAAGTAGTCGATTTCAAGTGAAAATCAAACTTAATATGTGTGTAACTCCAATCTGTTGCCACTTTGCCATGAAAGAGGTGGGTCCAGATGTTGACTATGCAGCCTGCTAAAATATTCCTGAAGGCCATGCATGACCTGTAGGTAGCTTTCAGGGTGATTCTCAGTCAACTCTGCCAAGCAGATGCTTTGATCCAGGTCTCTCCCTTGACTGCACAAGGAACTGAAAGAACCAGAGTGGCTTTTGGCACCATGTTTCCTACAAAGGAGGTTGCTTTGAGAAATATGTTAATTGTGCCAGAAACTGCCACCTGTGTGGTCTGATTTGTACTGGACACATTGACTTTAGAGCAAATAACTTCTGATGGCTGTGACAGATGAGATGCAAGTGCCCAGGACAAGATCCTGCTGTGAAATTGCTGATATATGAAGATGTGTCTTGTTTTAGTGCATGGATGTAGCACAATAAAGCAGATACTAATGCTTTGAATAATGAAAAACTGACTTTTTGAGTTGGCATTTACGGTATTTTCCCCTTTTAGTGCACTTAATTCAGCTTCTTTGCATCAAGACCTCCTCCAGCAATTACCCTCATGTACAGTCTTTGACAGCCCTCTGTTAATTGTTCTCCCAGAGTTAAACAGGACTTGGAGATGTTCTTGCCGTTCCTGTGCTGGAACAGTCTTGAAGTAAGGAGAATAGGCCTTTTGGAAGAAGTGTGGGTTAAAAGTAGAACACAAAATTGTGTTTTTACATATCCTGACCTCTACATCTCAAGGAGGGTAGTGGTGTTAGCATCTGAGCTGTGGAGTTTTTGTATTTCTGCTGGTAGCTTAGATGAGAAAATATTTGTTTTTCACCCCACTCCCTCATTCTTTCTAGGCTTGACTGGGGACACAAACAAGAGGAAAGCAGTCATTGCTGACAGAGTGAGTCCCTGAGTTCTTCCCAACTGGATTTTCATGTGTGCTGGTGATACTGTGTTCCTGAAAGGAGTGGCTTCTGTCCTCCATGAGTTAATCCAACTAACTCTAGAATATATACATGTTCCTCTCTTGCTAAGACTGAGAGCAGGATTTTAGAACAAAATTTGGAAATTCCATTTGGGTAGAGGTGGGGATAAAATCTGAAGCATTAGCAATCCAAAATGTGACATTATGATCCAGGCTTGGAGATCTCTGGTCCCCTTAGTGAAGAGAAATCTTTTGTGTAGGTAACTCTGGAGTTTCCTGACCTTTGATTGGCATGTGTCCATCAGTGTTTGATTTGCTGGCTCTCAGGATGGAAACTGTGCTCTCTGTTTATGTAGACATGGAATAAACACTTGAGCTGATCCAGTTCAGTTGTTACAGGGACTTGTATCTGGGAGGGGTGTGTTTAAAATTATGCATTTACTGCAATAATTATTTAGCTGTGCTCTGTTCTTGTTATTTTATTTGCAGGTAGCTATGTTTTGCTATGTAATACACTGTAACTTAAACTTTGGGTAAAATCATGGCCCAGATGAACGTTCAGGATGGGGCTTCAGGATGTGTTCACTAGCCAGAAACCTGGCTGGCAGGATGGTTAAAGTTAGTGTAGGCCTTCAGTATCCCTCTGGGCCCTTTTGTGCTCTTGTCACACCACTGTCTCTTGGCAGCGTCTTCCCTCTGCTCCTTCCTGCCCAAGCGTTTCATGCCTAAAACAGGACAGCAGAGTTTATAGTACTGCCATCCCCCAAGCCTGTCTGTGAAATTTGCTACCAAGCAGGGCCTCAGTACAGCATTTGAGTGAATTTTCTTGTTTATTGTAATTCAGATGGTTGAAATCCTTCTCCATTACACCGATCGGACTCTGAAGAAATGTCCTGAGCAAGGAAAAATCCAGGTTATGGAGCAGCACTTTCAGGTATGGTACTCCAGAGGGCTCTTGTAGAAATCTTTTGGCTTTTTAAATTAACTTTGTTTTGCTGCAAGTATTACCTATCTGTTTTTGAAAAATCTTGCTGTGGTTTGGCTGAACTCTCACCTGTTGTGTGCACTCTTGAAATCAGGATTTGAGTATGGTGGGTGGCAGAGCAGAGCCTGTGTGCCCTCTGTGCTCTGCAGGAGTGTCAGCAGAGATTTTTTCCATATGCACCAGCATATGGAAAACCTGTAACTGTGCCAACTACCAGCTGAGTCAGATACCTCATTGTCTCTGCTCTTGGTGGTGTTGGCAAAGATTGCATTTGTGCTCTGCAGGATGTGCTGCTTGACAGGATTTTTGCCAGTCAGTCCCTACAACTTTGTTGTTATTTGTTCCCCAGGATGTGGTGCCTGTCATTGTGGACTACTGTCTCCTGCTGCAGCGCGTGTAAGTCTGGGCTGGCAGGCCTGTCCCCCAGGGCTGACCCCACCACCCCAGGTAGCCCCCAGTCTGTTTCCTGGGACACCACGTGGTGTAGAGGAATTGCATCACATAATTTCATAGCATGTGTCACATTACAGTTCAGAGCAATGCCTAAAAACTGGTACCAAAGTCAAGAACTCAGTACTCACACAAAACTGTCTCTTAAATTTGCACTGAAGTGTTAAGGAAGAAAAGTTGTTTTGGACCAAGAACCTGCCTTAACAGATTTTCCTGTCATCATCAGCACTTCCTTTCTAATGGCACTTTTTCAGCTGCAACATCCATAGCTGATTTATGCTGTGTAACTTGCCCCAGTACAGGAGCTGAACAGGGCATTCTGTTCCTGAGCCTGAGAAATACAGAGAAAATGGAGTTTAATTTGGAGCCTTCAGAAAGCAGATAAGCAAGATTTTAATAAAATTATTCGATAACTTAAACTCCTCCTTCCTCCTAGGGATCTATTATTTAACCAGATATATGATAAGATGAGTGAGAACTCTGTAGCCAAAGGCATCTTTCTGGAGTGCTTGGAGCCATATATCTTGAGTGATAAGCTGATGGGAATCACAGCTCAAGTGATGAAAGACTTGCTGCTTCACTTCCAAGACAAGAACAGGTTGGAAAACTTGGAAGCCTGCATTGTGCATATGGATATCACCAGTTTAGACATACAGCAGGTGAGTGGTTGTGTTGCATACTGTGCCGATTTATTCAGAGGAGCTCAATAGTTACAACATCTTGTGCTTCTAAGCACAGCATGGCATGTGGGGTTTCCCTGTGTCCCTGGGTTCAAATTCAGTGAGTTGGGAATTACAGTGTGGCTGTGTTTTGCTCCCTTCAGTTTGTGTCTGGCATCAGTTAATGCATCAGCAGCTGAATGTGTTGGAAAATACTGGTCCTTCAGGATTATTCCAAATCATTCTTTCCCATTTTGAATACCTTACCTGACATCAAAGGCTGCAGGAGCACAGAAAGCTGGAGTTGTTTGTCAGCTTGGGTACTTGGTTTTGCACAACAAAGTTAGTGGAGCAGGGAGGTGTTCCCACTCAGCAGTCCTGATTTCTGATGGCATGGCTTTCCATTTGAAGGGTGAAGCTGCTTGGGATCTTGATGTTATGGTTCACTAATGTCGCTGTTGAGCAGCCAGCAGAGTAATGAATGCATCGGTTCTCAGTGGCAAGAAAGAATGACCTTTATTGTTTTGATTTCATCACATTTATAGAGTTCTCAAAAGTCACCCAGATTGGTCAGTCAGAAGCCTTCCCCCAGGCCTGATTGGCCAGGCCTGCACTGCCCAAGCTCTGGGACACTGTTCCAAAAACATCCAAACTTTATCTTTATTTACAAAACACAAGAAAACTTCTCATGGGAAAAACTGTGCTAGCCACACACTAATGCAGCCAAACCCAAGCAAGGTTTCTGAAGAGCTGGGTTTTTAAAAATTTCATCTCTAACTCACATGAATGTTAGAATATAGACAGTCAGGTTCCATGCTTGCTTGCGTGAGCAATAAGTTGGACACTCCTTTGGGGCATTTGGGGTTTTTGCAGACTGGTTCTGTAGGTGGAAATCCTCATTCTGCTATAAGTCATACTCTTGGATGATGGAAGTGCAAGGACATGGCCTGGGGAGTGACAAAACTGTGAGCTAAGAGCAGCTGTGTAGCTGCCCTGTGCTTTGCTGCCTTGCAGGTGGTTCTCCTGTGCTGGGAAAACCGGCTGTACGATGCCATGATCTACGTCTACAACAGTGGGATGAACGACTTCATCAGCCCCATGGAGGTAGGAGAGGCCCTCCTGCAGGAGGGGTTACTGCGGTGTTCAGCACACTTTCTTCCTGAGAAACAGCATTTCAAACCCAAAGCCTTATCTTATTCTCTCTGTTCTGTGTTCTTGCTCTTCTCAGTTTCAAGGGGGAAATAGTTTGTGGTATATGCAGTTTATTTTACTGGATGTAGTAGAGGAGAGAAGTAATTTGTAACTACTGTGCTTTAGAACACCAAATTCCCTGCTGAGACAGAAATCCTCTGCAAAGTTAGGAGAGGAAATATAGTCATGCTAATAAAATATAAAGGAAAAGCAGCAGAAGATAATAACATGATGATTTAAGGAGACTGCATGCACACAATTAATAAAAAAGCCGTAAACAGCCCTTGCTCGAGGTATGCCTTCTTCTGAGGTCCTGGGAGAGATCTCTCAGCAGGAAGCACAGCACTTCTGGAATGCTGTCTCTGAAGGCTCTGTTGGTGCTACTGGCTATCCTGGAGTTGTGCCTGGTGTGCCAATGGCTCTCTAAACCCTGTGGGTTTCACCATGGAAACACTGTTGGTATTTTCTCAGTAGGGCTGATATGGAGAGCTGGGACTATTGGAATGTGAAAATCTTCCCCTGCCCAAGTTTTAGCAGCTGTAATGTCATTTGATTTTTCTCAGGAAGGAAGCTCTTTAGGTGGTCATGATTTTAAAAAGGACTGTGGAAACCAAGCAATAGCTGTATGGGTATGAATAACTTTGCTTTCTAGAGGCAAGTGTTTAGATGTTCTACTTGCCCAAGCTAGGCTCTGGTGACCCTGCTGGGTGGGCTGCACGTTGTCTGGTGACAGGAGATAGAGAAGCAGGACATGGGGCTGGTGGGTTATGCTCTGAATGACCTCTGGGACTGCTGAACGTTGCTTGGCTTTAGTGTGGCCCATGCTTAGGGTTAGAGCTGATGGAATGAAAGCTGTTTTTTCATAACATCAGCTGGGAAAAGCATCTTTTGCCATGTCTTTGAGTCCTCTGTGCCTTTGAATTAAAAGACACAGATAAAGAGTTTCTGTGAGAAGACATCTCATTGATCTCTGCTTCATAACCATACAGGTTCGTTGCTTTGAGCTTTTCCAGCTGCTTGAGCACTGCCTTTTTTCTTGTTACAGAAGCTGTTCAAAGTCATTGCTCCTCCACTGAATGCTGGGAAGTCTCTCACAGGTACAGAATTCTTTCCCTTTGAGGGTTTTTCGTTTTGATACTTGGTATTTTGAATATCCCTGGTCACTTCTAACAAAGAGATGCAAAAAGGAAACACCCAATGTAAGGGTCTTGGAGAGCAGAAGAGTGTTCTAGTACTATTTACTGTGTGTAAAGCTACTCAACTTTGTGTGATAAACTGTGTGTGTGTGTGAGAAGAATTGCATCTCTGTGTCTTGTCTTGTGAAGAAAGGGTGACAAATAATTTTTGTTTTCTAGATGAGCAGGTGGTGATGGGCAACAAGCTGCTTGTATATATAAGGTAAGGTCCTTCAGAAAGTGTGTGAGGTGTTGCCTACTTGTGGCACCAGGTTTTAAACTTGCTGTAGTTGCAGAACCTTACAGGGAGCTTCAGGTTCTAAGAGATTGTGTAAAATAGCAGTGGGTACTCACTAGAGTTAAATTAAATTTACAATCTCTTCTTGATGCACATGGTGTGAGTGAATGGGAGGGATCAAGTTGGAGGCTTATTGCTGCTGATGTGCCAATATCATGTTTTTAATGTCAGAATTTGGTTAGAGTGGGTTCTGTCATGTGTGAGGCACAGAGCTCCTTGACCAAGGGCTCTGTAGCCTCATGTTCTGTAGCATGCCTTGTTCTGGCCCTTTCTGCCCTGCCTTTTGGGATAGCTGTGCTCATCTGCTCCTTGCTGTGTTCCCTGTCATTTGCAGAAGCTTGCACAGGAGGGATTCATTAGCGAATTCCTCTTTCTGGAATTTATGCAAGATTGTGAAGTTAGCTTCTGAATTATTCCAACTTCCTAAAATGGAAAATTTTGTGAGAAATACGCAGTTTTACCAGTACTTTCTTGCTGTGGAATGACATCCCTTGGATGCAAATTCATGCAGTGTGTTGGCTCAGTGTGCATTAGCAGTGGTGCGGCCTGGGATACTTCTTGCTTTCATGATTTACAAAATAAATTGGTTTGCCTTGTGTTAAGAACCTCCTGGAAATCAACTCAAAAAATGAACAGTTCTCCTCAATCTCTTCAATGTCAGGGTGTATTCAAATTTTTTCCTCCTTTTCTGTAGCTGCTGCTTGGCAGGCCGTGCATATCCATTGGGTGATATTCCTGAAGATCTGGTACCTTTGGTAAAAAATCAGGTGAGAAACCTCTTGGAAGGCAGCTTGAGGTTTTTAGTAGCTGCATATGCCTTCTTTTATGAGTTTCCAAAGGAAAACTGTTATAAGTCTGATAACTGTATTTTTGTGATAGGAGTGTATCCCACTGTAATTACAAAACTAGTTTTTAAAGGATGAAATCAAACCGTTGTTGCAGTCTGAACATTTAAACCTAGTATTTTTCTTTTGACTGTAAATTGGGGTGTGGGAACAGTTCTTAGTGATTGGGGTTTTTGCCTCCTTCTTTAACAAAAGTTATCAGAAGTGTGTAGCTGTTTGTTCTTTGTAAACTTGACATGTCAAATATGGGAGCATACTCCCTGTTTTCAAATGCATGTGACACAGGATTGACAGTGGGGGGAAATGTCTCTAAGTAGCTCTTGGTTGTAGGTTTCTTAAAGGCTTTTGAGTCCTTTGGTGTAATCTGACAATTTCTTGAGGGACTGTGTAAAATAGCAGTGGGTACTCACTAAAGCTCACTTAAATGTACAATCACTTCCTGTCAGGATGTCCCTGATCATCACTTTGTGCTCACCAAACTTCTGTCTGAGCTTCTGGCCGGTCTTACCACAAACATTTTTTTTTGGTTTTGAGCATTTCGCTTCAGTTTCTGGGTTCCAATAAGAGGAAGTGCTTTTTCTTTTGCACTTTCTCTTTGCATTGCAATAGAACAGCTATATTTTGGTTGTGTGGTGGGGTTTTGTTTGTGGGTTATTTTTTCCTAATCTACAAGTTGTAGCTGTATGTATGTGATGGCTCTGATTTCTTGCAGCCCCTTTACTCACAGGCTGTGCAAACCCATCCACTCCCCTTTGATGGGCTAAGCACTGGCTATTGTCCTCTCCCACAGTTGTTGGGTTGTCCCCTCCTCAGGGTCTGAGGGGCAGCAGGAGCCCAGCCAGCAGCACTCACAGCCCTGGGAAGAGCCTTCAGCCTCTTTCTGTGATTCCTGCTGATGTTCCTAAGAGCTGAGTTTAAGTAACACCTTTCTGTCTGCTGGGTTTGTTTTGTTTTCTCAAGCATTCCTAGCTGCCAGATTGGGATCAAGGAGGCCAGCAGGGAAGGTGTGGATCTGAAAGGCAAGCTGCTAATTCCTGCTGGATTCAGTGCCACTGTGCTGACAGCAATTTACCTCAGAATAGGAGTAAATGAGGGACCATGGCACTTGCTGAGGGTGGCTGGGAGAGCACATGGCCTCTCAGCTGTCTGTGGGATCCCAGTGTGTATCCGGCATGTACTCCCGAGTGCTGCTCCAGCCTGGAGCTGCCTGTTGCCTTCCTGCTGGCAGTCAGCTCTGCTGTGTGCCTGGGTGAGACACTCAGAGCTGTCCCTGCCCTCTTGGTTCCCTGGGATGGTCTGGACACCTCTGTCAGGGGCTCAGTAAAGGGAGTTTATTTTGGAAGATGCCCTCAAATTTCATGAACTGCAAAGTCAGTGGAAGAGACGGAGTTGAAAAGCACCTCAGTCAGTCTTTGCAGTGCCAAAAGCTTTGTGCCTCACATGGAGGGAGTAGATTGACTGGCTCTTCCCAAGTGAACTGTGGACAAGGAGAGGAGCTATGCCCTGTATAAGGAGGAGTTGCACAGCTTCCCAGGAAAGCTGACAGGAAGGGGAGGGAGTTTTCCAATTTCACATGCTTCTGCAACTATAAATAAGCCTTTATTTTTGTTTGGTCTTAAATTTTGATTGATCTGAAAGTGGTTGATAGTCTAAGGAGGGGGATATTTTCCTGCTGACAAGTGACAGAAAACACCACTCAAATAAGAACTGATGGACTCCTAAAGGGCTTTAAAGTTTAAGTGCAAAGCAGGTGATGGTGCTGCTTTCCCATGCACCTGTGCTCCCAGTTGGAGCTCCCTATGGATCTGAAATCTATAAGAAATCTGCTGTGTTTGCGTGCCTTGTCCTTGCAGGTGTTTGAGTTCCTGATCCGGCTACACTCAGCCGAGGGATCTGTGGATGAGGAGGTGTATCCCTACGTTCGGACCCTGCTGCACTTCGACACGCGGGAATTCCTCAATGTGCTGGCTCTGGTAAGAGATCCTGGCTCTCGGAGAGCAAAATGCAGTGCCTGCTCTTCCATCATTGCTGCATGATCTATGAGATTCCTGTCAATAAATCCATGCTTTAGCTAAACCAGGAGTTCCTGGCTTGGGGCAGGAACTGTTCTGGTGCTTGTTCTGTAAGATATCAGATGGAATCACAGTAATCCTTTATGTCCTTAAATAAAAAGTGGTGGACAGGACATTACACAGTGAAAGTTCTGGCAACAGAGGCTGTCTTTGAAACAGAAGTAAAACAAGAATAATGCATTTGTAAAGAGTGTTCTAGTACCTACCTCCTTCTCCTGCATGGAGATCTGTCTTATTTTCCAAGTTTTTAGAATTTCCTATGCCCCTTTGGACCCGTTGCTTTTACCTGAATATGTAAAAAACGTTTTAGTAGTTACAAAAGAGCAAATTCTGTCTTGGAACTTGCTGCTTGGGGATATGCAGAGAAAGGACTCAAACCAGCATTGTCTGCTTTGTGTTCACTGGTATTCTGAGGGATTCTGCTCAAGGTGTCAGTGTTTTGCCTCTTGCAGACTTTTGAAGACTTTAAGAATGATAAGCAAGCTGTGGAATATCAACAGAGGATTGTGGACATTCTTCTGAAAGTGAGTGCGCCTAAAAATGACCCTTTGTTTGTATCTGACTGATTGTATGCAGTGTCCTCCAGTACAGCCTGTTAATCTGGAGGAGGTGTTTCCAGTCGTGCCCTGGCTGACAGCTCTGAGGAGGTGCTGGGTGTGGATTCACCTCAGCCAAAGATGTTGGGTGCATATTCAGGAATGATGATTCATGAACTTTAAATATGCTGACAGAGAGGTCTCCTTTCCTGTCTGTGCTTTCACCTGGGTGGTACTTTGTCAAATTTCTCCTTTCTGCAGTGTTAAGCTTATTTTTATCTGCTTCTCATTGGATCTACTCCCTGACTCCTTCTAAGCAGGATAAAAGGTCCCAGGTATTCTGTGCTTGGCAGGGGGCCAATGCTTTTCTGCTGAATCCCTGCTCCCCCTGGCTGTAAATGCAGTGTTTGGGATGGGGCACTCCCAGGATGACAGGCGTATCTTTAGTTTAGGAGAGAAGAGGAATGTCAGTTGTCAGCCTGGTGCTCTGGAAATCACCTGTCATCCCTAGCCCCTCTTCCCAACAATGGATGTTCCCATTAAAAGCTCTCGCTGCCAAGCGCTGTTTGCTTGCCCCTCTGAGCTGTCACCATTAATCATGAGTGACTCACTTGGAAGCTGTTTATGTATAAACATATCATAAGTAGCATTTCATTGTCCCTGTCACCACTGATAGATGAGACAAGGGCACAGTGAGTGACTTGGGTGGCAGTGCTGCTGCAGTGGGCTGAGATAATGCCACTGTGAGGGGTTTGTGAGCCTTCTTGAGCCGTTGGTGGCTCTGAGGGGTATTTTAGCCCTGTGCTGGCTCAGCCCCTCTGGTTTGTGTCCTGAGCTGCTGTCAGCAGGAGGTGGCACACTGCAGCTGTGTTCCAGAGCTGCTGGGGATGTGTTCCTGTCACGGCACTGAAAGCAGGAGGGCAGCTTGAGAAGGGCTGCAGCATTGCATCTGCAGGCAAACAATGTGGTGTTAAGAGAACTCTCAGTCCTTTGGTCTGGAATCTGCTGTCCTTTTGGATAAAAGTTAAAAGCTTTTGGAACTTTCCATTTAAATCCGGCATTGGCAGTAAAGTAAAAACCTAGGAGATAGCAGTGCTTTTGAAATAGTTTGGTGAACATATACAGTCTGCTAATGCCGATCAAAACTTTGCCAAACGTGTCATTCATGTGACTGGCCTGCAGCCTCTGGGAGCTTGCTCTCTTCCAGGGTTAGAGTATTTTCACCTTCACATGGACTGACAAGGACCCAGTTTGTGAAAAACAAAGTTAAAATTAATAAAACACTCCAGATATTTCAGTGAATAGTATTTTAGTGGTGTTAGGTAATGCTGTTCTGACTAGGCTCCTGTAAGAAACAGCCTTTGTAGACAGAAAATGAAAATTCAACAAGAATGATTGCTTTAGCTGGTGTTTCAAGCAAAGTTCTGCTTGATTCTCTATTGTGTTTTGCCTGCCGGCCTCACTTGTGTAACGTAACCATTAGATTAGCATCTCATGGGGTCTGGAACTCTGGGTCACATGAAGAAATCAATTGACTCCCCCCAGCTCTGACTGAATGAGGTTATAATCTGCACTGCTCCATGGCAAGGCTTAGCTGGAGCAGTTCTTAGATCTTGACTGACAGAATTGTCCGGATGATGGATTTCCTCCCAGCTAAACACACTGCTCTTATAGGGGACTCTCCAAACAGGGGCATTTCGCTTTCCCTTAGGGTTTAGGACTTTTTTAGAAGCCGGAGACATCAGGCTTGTGTTTTATGCGCCAGACAGGTGACGAGCATACCTTGGGTTTCAAATCCCTCTTGTAGTGACTCTTAGATATTCCTTTTTTCTGTAATTTCAAGTCAGCACAGCCACAAGTTTCTCTAAATATTGTTAGACTAACAGCTAATTTTATGTGAAGATTTTCCCCAAACCTGTAGTCATTTCTTAGCTATTAGAACAGTTCTTTGCTTGCCACAGTTGAAGTGGTGAGTGCCTGGGGCTTGAAGTGAAGTGTTTAGGTTTTTTTTCTCTTATAGTCTTTAACAATGTAAAAATATACCAACATTGCTCTGCTCAGAAGTTGTTACATGTCCCATGAGCAGCACAGGCTACAGAGGTGGAGATAAATATGGGTTTGGAGCCTCTTCATGCCTAAAAAGCAGGGACATGCAAAAATTCAACTGTTGAGTTTACAGCAGAGAGGTGGGGCCTCTTCAGCTTTAGGATAGAGGTGCTTTAGCAAGGACACATCCACTGTGTCTTAAGGTGGCACAGCTGAAAGCTGCGGGAGGGGACTTGTGTTTGACCTTCAGGATGGACCAACACCAGCAGGTGTCTGGGGTTGGAGGCGACACGATGGTTCACAAGGATATCTTGTTGTCCTGCTTACTTTTCCCAAAGGCAGCTGCAGAATAATCCCTTGTGGGTTTATTTTTCCCTTTTCTCTCTGCTATTTCTCAGGTCATGGTGGAGAATTCCGACTTCACCCCATCACAGGTTGGCTGTCTCTTTACCTTCCTTGCCCGGCAGCTTGCCAAGCCCAACAACACCTTGTTTGTCAACAGGACACTGTTTGACCAGGCAAGTATTCCTGAATGTGTATAACATTCCAAGCAGGATGCAGCACTGCAGAAAGTGTGGCCAGTGCTTTAGACTGGAGCAGGTCTGGAAGTACTGGTGCATTATAAACAAGGTGACATCTTGCTGGGCCTTTCCCAGGAGCAGGGTAGAACAGACCATGCAAGCACAGTACACTCTGTGTTTCAGCTTGGCTGGAATTGTGTGAGAAACAGCAGCATGTCCTAGGAAGTGTTCAAAGCCAGTCTGCATGAAGCTCTGAGCAATCTGGTCTAGTGAAAGGTGTCCCTGCCCAGGGCAGAGGGGTAGAACTGGATGGGCCTTCCCAACCCAAGGCAATCTGGGATAAGAGGTATCAACTAAAATTACATTAGTGAGCTTATAGAGCATGTTAGTGTAGCTGGTAATTTTTAGTTCAGGTGGCCACTACCTTCACTACTGTTTGAGAAAGGCATTTGCGCCAATGCATGCCTGAAGCTTGCATGAGCTAACTTTGTATATCAGCTTAAATCCCAGAAATTCCTGGGACTGAGGAGGAGGCTTCATTGGCTGCAGCAGTTGTGCTATGATGGATAATAGGGATGTATGAGCTCTAATAAAAACAAATTAGAATATATATGTCCTTTGTCCTAATTTAAGACTGAAGAACACTGTGAAGGCTGAACAGATTTGGATTAAACACATTTATTCCACGTATATTAGATTTTATGAATTACGTAATTTCCTGTTTCCCTGATGAGATGGCACAGTCCAGGAGAGAGAGTATAGTGATACCAGAATATAGAGTCAGTATAGTGGTACCAGCTCTTTGGTGTGCAGTCCAAAGCAGAAACATGAGGTTGCCTGAGTTCTTCTATATTGCCTGGGTTCCCTAAAGTTTGGTTCTAGATCCTGGTGCAGAGTCTTGTGTTTCCCTCCCAGGAATCTTTCAGCAGTTCTCTGCTATTCCAGTATCCCAGTTTGGTTCCAAGACCAGGTGCATTTAGATGGTCGCGTTGTGTGGTGGTTTGCTGTTGCCACTGCTGGTGCTCAGGGTGTGCTGGTCAGTTTGTGCTCCCAGCTGTGCCAGCCAGGCCTGGCTCACACCAACCTCTACCCTGGCACAGGTGCTGGAGTTCCTGTGCAGCCCGGATGATGACTCCCGGCATTCCGAGAGGCAGCAGGTAAGAGCCTTCCAGGGAATGCTCCTTGGAGCACCAGGCAAGGCCTGGCTGTGGAGCACAGTTTGTCCTCAGGAGTGGGTGTGGGCCTTGGGTCGCATGCCAAAGACATGGGCATGGAAATACTGGGCAGTGCTGGGCACAGCAGGAGGGAAGGATTCCACCCCAACATTGCCTGGAGGAGGAAGAACTGAGGCAGGAAAGTTCTCAATAACCATGTGGCTTTCATAATTAACGGACAATCAATTAACAAAATCAGTATAGTCAGCCCTTATAAAGGGCTTATAAAGTGTAATGGAGCAAGAGCAGTGTACTTGTAGTGACACTGGCTGTTCAGCTGCTGCTGCTGCTGCCTTGTAAATAACTGCTGTTCAATCTCTGCAGGTCCTTTTAGAGCTGCTCCAGGCAGGAGGGATCGTGCAGTTTGAAGAGTGCTGCCTTATCCAAATGGCAGAGAAGGCTGAGTTGTGAGTTTCTGGACACAATATATAAAAACTACCTTTAGATCTTGTGTATGATATTGAATTTTAAATCTCTGCCTTTAAATCTCTTCCACAGCTTTTTTTTGGCTCCACTTTTCTTGTTTCTACTTTGCAACTATGTTTGGCATTATTTCCCTGTGCATTCACATTATGCTTCATTTAAGATGTTCATGTGTAGTCCCAGACTTTCTCTCCTGGGTGTTCTTAGAGAAAGCATAGGAAAGAGGGGGTGGAACTATGGAAACCCTTCAGGAGAAATGCTGTGGGACTTGATGAATTTTGACATTCCCTATCCTAGAGCCCAGGCTGTGTTCAGAGGTACAGTTGTATATTGGAATGCTCCACCCCTGGCAGATGGAGGTCCCTGGTTGGGGTGAGACCCACAGGTGGATTTAAAAGCATGAAGGGGTCTGGAGCCACCCCCATGGTACTCATTTTAGAATTGAGTAGGAGAGACAAAAACAGTGTCTGAAAAGGCTAAATATTTCCAGCATCTCCTTTAGATGTTTTATGATTCCAGAAAGTGTCTGTCATGCCAGAACAGAGCCAGCCGGGGAGGCATCTTCATCCAGGCTGTGAGTTTGAGTGTAACGTGAATGAATCCACCATACCACAAAGGACCCGAGGGATGGCAGTGGTGGGTATGCCACGCCTGTTTGCCTCGGTGTCCTAAAAGGAGTGACTTGATCAAATTTTTCCGATTCAGTAAACACTTTTTTTTCCCCTTGCTTCAGAGAACTTGACAGCCAGACCCCCCCCAGCTCAGCCACTTCCATCAGAACTGAAAGAGCTATAGTGTAATATTAATTAGCGCTCTTCATTTGGTTTGACTCAGTTACATCTGATTTTACGTAAAGTCTCAAAATATTGAAGATGTTTATTAAAATGTGAAGGTAGGAAACTGTGTCATTGTTGAGTCATGTTCAGTGAATTTCTTCAAGTTAGTGTAGTGGATTGGCCTAGCTTAGAGCAGTGTTATGGAAACAAGGAAGATCATCTCTGGCAGCAGAACCCGTGAGACCTGATTTTATTGAGGATTGTTGTCTTCTGTCCCTTGCCTCTCCCCCAAGTAACTCCAGTTTTCTCTGTTCTGTGTGATCACTTCCCAAAAGAGGGAGGTTGATGGGGAGGTTGGCCTGGGGCTGGTATAAATGGCACTCCAGCACACTGGAGCCAGCCAGTCTGTGTGCTCAAAACCCCAATGTAAGACCCTTCCAAAAGCTGTTGTGCTGGCTCAGCTGAGTGGTTTTCCTGATGTGGGAAATTTCTCTTCCTTTCAGCTATCAGATTTGTGAGTTCATGTATGAGCGGCAGCTTCGCTATGACAAGATCATTGGCTGTTACCTGCGGGATCCCCTGAGGAAAGTGAGTAACCCTGCTGCTCCTGGCCTTTCTGGTTCATGGCCATGCAGCCTCTCCTGCTGGCCACAGTGACTGGGCACAGCTACCCTGCTCTTCTACCATAATTACCTTAAACATGCCCTTAACAGTTGAGGTTTCTTAGTTATAGTCAAAGCTGTTTGTGTTTGTCTGTTGGAGAGGAGCTGATTTTTTTTTTTAAACCTCAGAGTTTTCCTTTATTTTTAAATGTGGTGCTGGTGTATCAAACCTGTGTGCAAAGTCGGATTTATTGTAGTTGTGGCTAACTGCAACACTTTTTGTTTCTGCCATTGGTCTCCACATTTTTTTCCCTGGACATAGGCTCTCTGCCCTTATTATCTCTCTGCCATGACCTTCTGTGTGAGCCTCAGTTGCATACCTGCCACAGTTTTTGAGGTATTCCCTTCCCTACCACCAACAGAAGTTGGGATGAGAGTCTGGCAAATGTGACCTCACCAGGTCCTTATGAAACCAGGATGCTGTATGTTTGGTGGGTGAGGGATTTGGAAGAGAAGGTTGTGATAGTGAGGTGGTTAGAAACCATGGCACAGGAGAGCGCCTGAGCTGGGGACAGTGCAAGGGAGCCTGGGGGAGAGGCCAGCATCAGGGAGGAACTCAGGCATATGCTGGGAAAACTGAGCTACCCTCTAGCAGTGTTCTCTCTGCCTGTGCTCCTAGCTCAAGTGATGTTCTGTCCTTTTTCCCTGTGGACAAGAGGGAGACATTTCTAATAGTGGAAGAACAATTCTCTTTGACCTCAGTGCTTAACACATTAGCATCAGGTTCCTTTTGGCTCTTTTTTCCTGGCAGTTCTTCAGGAACTCTTTAGGGACATACAGCCTCCCTACAGATAGCTCATCCTGACTTTCTAAGAGAGGAGTAGCCCTGAGGTCATGCCAAGGCTGTTGGAAACACTCTCCTTTCCAAAAGCCAGTGCTGTCAGTGGTGCTGCAGAACACACTGCAGCATTTATGGGTTTGTGCCTTACAGGAAGAAGTTTTCAACTACATCCACAACATCCTGTCCATGCCTGGCTACAGTGCTGAGGAGAAGAAACTGGTGTGGCAGAAAACTTTGGACCATATGGAGGTAGGTACAGTATATCCTGCACCCGTGGTGCCTCAGCTGCGGCTAATGGCTCTTGGATCTGCTGGGTGCTTTTCCATGAGCATAAGTGTCCCAGTGCCAAGTCACAGCTGTTGAGACAGCTCAGTGCTCTCACACATTAATGTAAGTGCCTCTCTCGGATTCAGGCTGGCTTCCTTGGCGTTCTGCTCTTTGTAAAATGTGGCCTTCTCAGGGGGTGATGGGCAGTGAGTGCTGTGGAGCAGGGGAGGGGTCCATTAGCAAATCTTTCATCTCCCAAGCATGCAGCACAAAAGGACAGGACATGGACATCACTGACCTCCGAGCCTGTGGGATCCAATTCCTCATCCTGATTCCTCTCACTGATAAGTGCATTCGGCCCTGGCACTGCTAACCTGGGGGAAGATGGGGCTGTGACTTCTCTGTAAGACACGGGCTGCTGTTAGACTTTTTCTAGCTAATAATTTTTCCCATGTCTTCAATCTCTGTCTGCTTCAGGGGATAGAGATGTGTCTGAAATGATTGTCCAGTCAGTAGATGTGGGGAATCTATAATATTTTTAGTTCCTATAAGGTGCTGTCACTTCCCTCCAGGGTGATCTGGAGAGAAGCCAGGAAAATCTGTCTGTAAAACAAACAAGACCACACTCCTTAGCAGAAAATGGCCACAGAATCTGTATCCTGTGAGGCAGACAAAAAGCTAATGGGCACATCCAGAGTGCTTTTAGTTTACCAGCATCTGCAAGTAGTGCATGACTAATGAGAAAATGGACCAAGAGGGAGAGTGATTCAAAAGACAATGCACAAAGAAGCCCTGTGAATGCAGCTGTCTGACATGTGGCTCACTGAGCTCACAGCCCCTCTCCAAAGGCACTGGCAGTGCTGTGGGACTGGTGGGGATGGTTGGGCTGGGGCTGAGCAGGCCTGGCTCATTGCAACCTCATCAGAGCAACTGGGGTTCCAGGTTGGGCAAGCAGCTGTCTGCTGTGCTGCTTCTTGTGTATGCTTCCTTCTACTGCGTCTCTGGTCCCCCAGAGAGCTGCTGGGCAGGTAAGGGGCTCCATGGGCCACCTTTCTTGGGTGCTGTCACTGAGATAAGCTCCCTCTTTCCTTTTGGCATCTTCTGTTTCCCAGGATTGGCAAACAGTATATACAGTTCCATGTGGTTTAGCAGCCTGGTGGCTGCTGTGGGCTTTTGTCCTTTTCCATTGTGTTAATCCTGC
This sequence comes from Lichenostomus cassidix, assembly GCF_008360975.1. Lineage (NCBI taxonomy): Eukaryota > Metazoa > Chordata > Aves > Passeriformes > Meliphagidae > Lichenostomus > Lichenostomus cassidix. The sequence continues at coordinate 23,987,729 of NC_139490.1, read as the reverse complement.
TCTCAGACATTCAGGAGACTTGAAACAGTAAATAACATTTTACTGAAGCTGTGATTTCAGCTCTTCAGAAAACTGCCATTTGCTGAGGTATGAATGCAGCCAAACCAGCCTTTTCAGGCAAAACTAGCAGTGTCTGGAGAGGATTTCCTGGTGATTGTGTGACAGAAAGTGGGCTTGTGATCAATGCCACTTCTCACTTTCCCCATCATCTCACAGCCATCTTTCCTTGATACTTATCTTAAAAAAATAAACCCTATTCTCTTCAGTCTCAGTACTGGTCCTTTTCTGCGTTCATACCCACATGCCTTTAATTCAAGTACTGCCCCCTCAAAACCCCATTTGCAAGTTGTTCAGACCTGGGAGAGGATGGAAACCCAAGCCCTAAACATTTTGCTTGGGGACAGGCTCTGAAGGTTGCACTGATTCCAGGCAAGAAGATTGGGCCATCTCCCTCCAACCTGCCAGTCCTACCTTCAGCTATCCTGGAGACTCCCAGGGAGGGTTTGCCCAGAGAGAGAAATCTATTAAGGCAATCACACTGCATCCTTTTTGTGTCCCTCTGCCCTGCTGTGTTTAAGATCTCTTGGGTGCTTTGGATTGCCTGGGTTTGTGGGGTGAAGGATTGGTGGGGTCACAGGAAAGGGCTGAGCTCATGCAGTAAAGCTGTGGGATCAAACACTCCAGAGCTGCTTATGTGGGGGACAGGTTTTCCTTTGGAAATCTCACCAAAGGCATCATCTGTGACAGCTCTTCCTAAAGAGTTTATGGAATGGTCAGGCTCTTCTTTGCTTCTTTACACCCCTGTCTGTTTCTGGCATTGGCTGCATTCAGTGGCTACTATGTCTGTCTGGAGACCAAGCTACTGCTAAGTAACTTCTTCAGTTTGGTTTCTTTTTCCAGATGTATGCTTCTGAAAATTTTCTTACTTTACTGCTGTAACTGTTGTTTTTGTTTAGTAAATCAATGTCTTCTTGTTTTTAGGTTCAGCAGGGTCTTTTGGGAAAGGTTACCAGGTGCACAGTATTGTTTTGCAGCAGTTGCTTTTGATTCATTTGGAAGTGTGGATGCGTTTGGAAGGGTTAGAAGCAAAAAGCTCACACTGTGGATTGTGTAGACTTGTATGATACGAAGCCTTGTGGCTAGCACAGGTCTTTCCCATGAGAACATTCTCATGTGTTTTATAAACAAAGATAAAGTTTGGATGTTGTTGAAAGTGTCTTGAGATTTGGACAGTTCAGGCCTGGCCAACCAGGCCTAGGGGGAGGTTTCTGACTGACCAATCTGGGTGACCTCTGAAAAGTCTATATATATGTTGGATTCAAAATAATAAAGTGCTTTTTCTATGCCACGCTGAGAATCCGGGATCTCTTCTCTGCTAGCAGCTCAACAGCGACAAAGCCTTTTAGCTCAAGCTTAACAGAAGGCAAACCCACAGGCATCTGAAAGATTTTGTGTTTCCTTCTATTACAATAAAGAAATTGCTTTTTCATGTCTGGACAGGTATCAGTTACAGTGACCAGTTACAGGAAGCTTGCTTTTAAACCTCTGGTTTGGTTCAGTTCAAGCCAGTTAAACACTGTTTCCACTGGACTGAGAAATTCCCAAGGGTTGGTTGTTTCCTCTTTCCTGCTGGCTCTCAGCTGGGCACTGGGAATGTCTTCTTGGCAGGAGGTAAAGGCAGTTGTCAGAAAACTTGATGAATAACTTCCTCTCCTTAGGACTGAGATGGGGTCTTGGTGTGACGAGTTTTGTGTTCTTCAAGGCCTGGTGTGTAGCAAAATCATCAACTAAAATCCCTTTTACCAACTACCCTTCTGGTTTTTTTTCTGTGCGATGGTGTTTGTTATCTTACACTTGCATCTAAGCAAAGGTGCGATTACACTATGGATGGGCTAGGTGATGCTGCATAATTATATTGCCTGTGAAATCCAAAATAATTAATTTGGTTGTGTTTTCCTCCCCAAAGGAGCTGCTGGTGCTGAGCCCAGGTAAAGCAGCTGACTTGGCAGCCATTCACTTCAGCGAGCAGATCGAGAGCATCATCTCAAACCTGCAGGTGAAGTGTCAAACTCCATTAATTTGGGGCTTCTTTGTAGTGGGGATGTCATTACTGTAGGAAATGATTGCTAAGAGTCATGGTGAGCTGTTGCTGTGTCAGAAACAGAAGAAAAATGGATAATAGCTACTCACTGATAGGAATTGCTACGTCTTAATTATTTGGCCTGTTTGTGGAGTTCTGGCCATAAAAATGTACAGTCTCAGAGCTGCTGGTTGCAGCTTTTAGGTGGGGTTCAGTATGGTTTGGACTCCCAGAGCAGCATTGTCAGCAAACACATCCTCAGAATATTTGTGCAAGACAAGCCTAAAGCATCTCCTTCGGCAGGCACCAGCTGGGAACTGTGTTTTCTTCAGCTGATGCAGTTCAGGGATCACTGCTTTACAGCATATTGTTTAAAATAACAATACTCTCTCACCTCCTGTTGGACAGGACCGGTTCTTGCTCTTCCAGTTCCTGAGGAGTCTCCTTGATCCCAGGTATGTAGACAATTGGACTTTAAAAACTACAGCTTGAAAACATGGATTAAAAATCAATTCCTTTGAAACAGTGCATCAATAATCAGCCCACAGCCAAGATGAGGCTTAGGAAAGGTGACCTGCTCCTCGGAGTGCCCAAAGTTGAGAAGGACAGCCCAAAAAAGTGTTGTGGGGAGTGTCTTTCAGGGGAGCCCCTGCCAGCCTGGGAAGTGCTGTGGGCTCCAGTACATGGAATGTGCTGCTTCTGGCACATGGGTGGGAACTTGGGCACTGCTGCTCCAGCTGCTCCAGAGGGCTGTGGAATGGTTCCCTGGGGCTGGAGCTCCCATTTCTCTTCTCAGCAATGGCAGCTTCTCTTCCCATCCTGCTGCTTTGGTTACTTGACCGAGGTGCCCAAGTTTGACATAAACAGAAGAGCTTTTTGGTCAGCCGACATTTTAAATTTCTGTCTTGTTTCAGAACTGCTGCCATATTTCACTGCAAGCTCCTCTTTTTAACTGCTTGCCTTCTCCATCTGCTCCTGTTCTTTTGGTGCTTCAGCACTGAGTGTTCTCTTTCTGTTGCATCAGTATCAAATGCTACAAGACATTTATATATGCACAGATCTGGTTGCTTTCAAGCAATTGTTAATAGAGCTGAGGGAGAGATCTTGGTTTGTCAATTAGCTACAAATTAATTGTGCTTAATGAAGAGGAGGAGTAGGAAAAGGCAATATTATCTAAATCCAAGTGTCAATGTTTCAGTTTTTGTTGAAGTGAAATAAAAAGCATGCTTTGGAAGCCAGGACCTGGAATTAATCAATCACTTCCTGGAATTTTTTAGCATGTAAATTAAGGAAAGAAACCCAACCAACAACCAAACCAAAGCTAAAACTCCAAACATATGTTTTGTTATTTTCTGAGTTTTACAGACATGTTTGTGTGGAAGGTGTTCATTTCCACACCTTCTGTCTTCTCAGGGGTCAAAACAAAATAAAAAAATATCTTTGGGTTTTATAGGAAAGAAATTAGATTATTTAGTTAATAAATGATTAATTGGGGGGGGAAAGGAAGTTAAGCAGAAATGAAAGCCAGCTGGATGTTAAGTAGGACTATGTTTATTCTGTGGTATCACTTGCACCCAGTGAAGGTAGTAATTAACCTGGATTTTAATCTTATGCACAGAGTGCCTCCCATAATCTCTGAGTAATAAATGTATCTAATTTCGTTCTACCGTAATTAGAGCTAAATAGACCCATTTCTGCTGTAGTTACCTTCTAATCACAGGCAACACGTGATGTGTTCAAACCAGCAATGGGAAGCAACTCTGTGCATCTGATCTTCCCACAGGCCTCTGCTTTTCACTGAAGGAGGATATTCCATGTGGTGCACTAGGCCACATGGCTTTTTCTTAACACTCAGATCCTGAGGTCTGTTCTCAGTGGTGTGAAGTTGTTTTCTTCTAATACCTATTGAAAGGAGCTGAACTGTAACCTGGGAGAGGCAGGGAAGGAGGGGAAATCTTGCTCTGCAGACCTGAGTGCAGATACACCTACACTTTGTAATATATTTATACGCAAAATAGTGATTAGGTTCTTCTGAAAACATCTGTCTCTTTACAGCCAATCTAAATGTTTATATGCTTTTGTGAAGCAAAATTCTTGTTAAAATAAAGACTCTTAGAGCAGTAAATGAGCTTTTTAAGGTCTCAAACACAACTGATTGCTTGATCATGTGGGGACAAGACTCATCGTGCTGGCCTAGCTATCCAAGTTGGTGGAATTGCATTAGGGATTAATTTGGCCCATTTAATTTAGCTAGAGATTTATTTTTAAGGAGGTGGAAGGGGGAAGGGAGGAAACAGGGTTAATAGGAATTGCCTGGGGAAATTAAAACCAAATGTCTGTATGTTTGTAGCATAAAGCAGCCCCAGGAAACAGAGAATGTAGTAGGGATTGCTTGGCTCATTAATCACAGTCTTTGTTACATTTCCATTTTAAACTCTCAGGTTTTTTCCTGTAAAAAACCCAACACAGTGGACCATTGTCTGTTGGCATTTGTGTTTATGTATTGTACCAACAATATTAACTTATTTAGCAACCTAGTGTTCTGGGTTTATGAATGTAGTAACAGACTCCTAAACCATGAGAGTCTGTCCCAAGGGCTCTCCTCTGTGCCCAGCTGCCCATAACACTTGAGGGGCTCCTTTGTACCAGATTTTGTCGGAAGTCAGTGCTTCTCTCTTGCTTTTTGGAAAGACTATGGCAGGAGAGACATTAGATGTGGTTATATTGGAGTGAACACATTGCCATGGAGCTGGGCAGGACCTGCAGGTCTCAGGACTGTTGATTAGTTTTAGAAATTATCAAAATCCAGCTTTCTTTCCATTGTCTCTTCTCTGTGTTTCTTGGTGAAATAAATGGTTGAGGAAAGGGGGAGCTTGCTCATGAAATCATGAATACTTGGTGCCAGAGCTATTAACAGACTTGAAGTTTGCTCTCATGCTATAGGTGCATGACTTGCCATTTTTCCTGTCTTGGTAGACAGGAGATAATTTTTGATAGAGACTGTTTTATTTCAGTCTACTCACAGAAAGAGGAGAACGCTCACTCCCTTGCAGGCACTGGGAGAATTTACAGGGTGTTTTTTGTGGGAGGAGTGGACGGTGAGCTCAGAATTCAGGATTCTTGTTTGGTCCTTCAAGGTCCATTCTTTGCTGTCAGAATACAATAGTTTGGGCAGAGTTTTTGTAGAGTTGTGCCTATACTTTGCACACTGTGATCAGTACCTGGATGAGGCTTTAATTTCTAGGCATGTTGCATTTATAATAATTGAAATCACGGTAAGCTGCTCTTGGCTTGCTCAGGGCACAGCGTTCTCCTGGCCTTTCTAGAATGATAATATTCCTTTTGTAGCTCCCAGGAAATAGTGGATATTGGATATCAGACCTTTTCCATTCCATGGCTGTAGGGTTTGCACACTAAGACATCTTCTCCCACCGAGGAATTTCTGTTCAGAAAGATAACAAAACTCGATAGACACACCCTGATCCATTTCCTTCCCTAGCAGGAGCTTCAGAAGAGGTTTAAAGCCCTGTTTCCTGGACTGGATAAACTTCCACTGTTTCTCTGTGTGATGCACCAGTCCTAGAACTGCCGTGGGAAGTCTAACATGCAGTGGCAGAGAGCTGCTGTTCATTTAAGGGTTGCAGGTGCTGTGTCTGACTCCAGGAAAGCATCATCCTTTCCTTCCTCACAGAAGTCTCCTCCTTCACATTGCCCTCTTTAAAACCAAGATCAGTAGGAAACTCAGGACAAAGGGACACGAGCACTGCTCAAAATTCTGTTTTCTCTTCTGTTTCCCTCACATGAGGACTTCGTTTAAGAGTGAGCCCAGGGATTGGAAAATGGGGATGTTTTCTCTAAAAGAGGTATGTGTTCCTTTCTCAGTGAGGTAGATCAAAAGGATGAAACATTAAAATGTGGTAAAGGAAGTCAGACGAATTTCAGGAACAATAATCAAAAAGCAAGAAAACATTTCCCCAAACACTTGCAGAGCAGGTCTGTAGGACACAGACAATCAGCATCTGAACAGAGCACTCGGACCATAAGGTTTCATTGAAGCAATGAAGCAAATTCTTTGTGCCTCTTTGCCATGGAGTTGCTGGAGATACATCTGTGCTGATCTCTTTCTTCACAGGAGTCTTTGAGAGTTTAATTTGTACTGAAGCATCAGGAGAATATGTTGTGGAACAAATGAAATGCCTGCTGAGAGACCTCTAGCACCAGTAACTAGTAGAAACAGCATAATTTTTCTCTTAAAGATTTTTTTACTTCTGTATTAAGGACAAAAGACAATACACAATTGAATAAGAAACTCTTCTTCCCAGCCAAATTTCTGGGCTAGAATTTGACTTGACTTATGCCTGTTTTATTCCAGAGAAGGCATTAACCAAGACCTGCTACACCTCCCACCCTTCATCACTGAGCAGTTCATCGAGCTGCTCTGTCAGTACAGCCCAGACCAGGTTTTGGAGACACTCAAAGTTCTGGAATACTGCAGACTGGAGGAAACCATCCAGGTAGGAAAAAGATGTGAGGACAGGGGCCAGGGGATGCATTCAAATCAGCTCCTATCTCTTTAAACTTCTATAAAGGTACTTTAGCTTAGGCTTGGATTAGCTCCTGGATGGTCTTCCGATCTGTTTCTGTCCCTCTGAGCTGCTGAACTGCTCTCCTGCAGCACAGTTGGATATATTTAATAGACTGACTCTGAGTTGGGTCTCAGGGCTAATAAGAAGGGGCCATTAGTGCTCTGAAGCTGCTGAGAAACTGCAGCGTAGAGGGTGGCTGTGTTGGTGCTAATTAGTCATGTTGGTGATACATGGAATCATGGGCCGGGGCTTTTTGGAGAGCAACACTGCCAAAATCTGCCTTGTGCTGGGAGAGCGACTGTTCCTTCCCTGTATGGAAATTGTACCAGTAATTTTTGAAAGCTGGTGGTGGCAGTAGTGCAAGCTGAGAAATTAAAGGAGATGCGGGAGAGCTGCTCAGCCTGGATAAGGTGCCTGTGAGCATAGCACTCCCAGCCCATGCCATCTGCTCAGCATTGTGTCATGGATAAACAAACATTGGCAGTTTTCTCCAGATGCACATTTACCTTTTTCTTCCTTTTAACTCAGATAACCCAGAAACATCAACTCCATGAGGCTTCTTCATATTTACTGGAGAAGAAGGGAGATATCCATGGTGCCTTTTTGGTTATGCTTGAGGTACAACACTTCCAAATCCAGAATGTGGCATTGTTGCCACACCATGCCATCAGCATGGTGGCCTGTGCTTAGTTTGGGTTCTTGCTCCTCAATTTGTTTGCCACTAGAATGCATGCAAGCATTTGCCTTCTCTCAAATACCAATATACTGAGGTGTCTGCAGACTCAGAACATTAGTATATTTTTCTGAAAATCCTTCAAACATTCAGTAGATAATAGATGCCGAAATCTGTTTTTCATAGCAAAGAATCACCTTTCAGCTCCTGCTTTCCTTTCCATATTTGGAAAGAAGTTTATGCCATGTTAGTCATGCTGGGGAGGAAAATGGGGGTGAGCCTGTGTACCCACACCTTTGACAAACATTTCTGTCAGGATTCTTGGGAGTAAACTCCCAAGTTGACTGTTCTGTGTCGTCTCTTCTGTTTCAGCGATTGCAGAGCAAGTTGCTGATGCTTACTCAAGATGATGAAAGTAAGAGTTACCAAGTTAAATTCCATTTTCTATTGAAAACAGATAGATAAACACAAAAATGTGAAACACTTGTGTCTGCCGGCTGGTACGAGATTCTGTTTCAGGCATTGCAGTGTCACTGTTTATATTTACATGGCTGTGGTAGTTATTTGGATGACACTCCCTCACTCTGGTGTTCTGATCTTGGTAGAGACCTTGAACACTGTGAGGGATGGTTTGTGTGTGTGTGTTGCCCTGTCAGCTTTTCCCATTGGGACTACTCTTCTCACTGGCTTACCAGGCACGTTTCCCATGTCAGAATCCGTTCAAACTCATTTCTGAGCTTCAGCTGACATTGTATGGGAACAGTGATGGGACACAGCTGGGAGTAGCTTTTTTGAAAGCAAATTTCTCAAATAAGAATGTTCTGCCCGCAGAAAATGAGTGTATGCACAGATGCGCTGTTCACTAGCCCAAGGACTCATGGGCACCTAATTAAATGCAGTGCCCATAGTTGTTACTTAATTGTATCCTAAACTACAGCTAAGATCTTCTTTATTTGATTACATGTAATGTTTTATTTGCCCAATTTATTGTGCTATTCAGGAAAAGTGCCAAAAATCTGGACTTGTCTTTATGATGTAGTTGCTGACTGTAGTGAGCAGACTTTAGATGAACAGCATGATTTTATTTTGCAGAAGGATTGGTAGTTAGCTTATCTCATGGGAGTTAACTTGTCTAATAGTTTTTATAATTGTAATTTGTTTCTCCCCCTGACACTTAGGCTCAGCTGAACCCTCCTTGCTAGAAAATATTGAAGATACCTTAATGAAAACAATTGCCCTTTGCCAGAGGAATTCACACAGTTTAGATCAGCAACAGCGAGAGGTAAGGTAGTCAAAAAATGTGTCACTAAAATCAACCAAGGCCTCTGTGTCTCCTGAAGTTTTGCCTCATGTGCCTCTGGCTTTCCCAGTCCTTTGGACACTGGGATGTCCAGGCAGTCACTGTGTGCCTCTCCTTCTGCTCTCCCCGTGGTTCTTCAGGCTTTGGACCCACAAAAGAGAAATCCTCACTCATGAGGATGAAGTGCAAAACAAAGTTCAGGTCAGAGGGAGGAAGGGGTGAGACCACGGCCTCTCTCCCTTTCCAGCTGCAGATGGAAGTTGGGCACAAATGTCAGTCAGACACTGCAGAGGCACTGTGAGCTCTGAGCCAGCTTCCTGGTGGCACAGAGCTGCTGCTGCTGTCACTGTGGCTGCAGAGCCTGTTCACAGCCCCTGCACTGAGTGTCAGCCTGGGCTCTGAGTGGGGAGGCAGTGCAGCTGCCTTGAGCTCTGGCAGAGGCAGCTGCCTTTGCCTCTCTGCTCCCACTGAGGTTGCATTTCCATTCTGCCCACATCAGTGACACAGAGGCATCTTTAGTCCTAGGATTCTGCATCATTTATGTAATTTCTGAACTCAGAGCTGATAATGTTGTTCCCATGTCTAAGGAGGCAGCATGGCTGGAAGTCAAGAACTCTGCAATTTCTTCATGAGTGCTGCCCAGTGTGAGAGCACTGCCCAGGAGAGAGACCTGCTCTATTTCTTCCCTGCAATGGTGTCACTGTACAACAGATAGGGAGAGAATTTAGATGTCCCTTTCCATCTGGGATCCATTTACTGTGCTACCCACTCTGTGAGCTGTCTCTGCCCTGGAGAGTGTGCCTCTCACATGGATAAGTAGTTGGGGACTGAAAAAGGAAACACATTGTTGTCACAATTCCAGTAAAGTGCTTTGCTCTGAGGTGACTTTACCAGATTTCAGCTCTGTCCCACTGCAGTCATCAGAAATGCAGTTCTGTTCTCAGACTGTGAGTCTTGGCCAATCGCCTCTGATGTTGCTCACAGCTCATTTTTTAGCACTGCCCTGTTCTTACTGGCTCTTTCCTCACATTCCATTATTCCAGGCCCTCTGGTTTCCCCTGCTGGAGGCCATGATGTCCCCACAGAAATCCTCTGGTTCTTCACAGTGTCCATACTCTGAATGTGAGTACTTTGGCATTTTTGACCCCAAATAGTAATCAAAAGTTGTGTGTTGTCTCTTCTATGATGAATGAACAGAAGAAAAGTAGTTCTGTTCTTCCATTTCTGAATATTCTGGTCCCTGACATTCAGGGAGCTCAGGTTGGGTGTTTGGTAGGCTGCAGCTGTCAGGTAGATAGGGTTTTTTAATTTATTTTGTCCTGAGTGGGAGAGGAGCCTTACCATAGGCTGTGCTAATGAGCTGGTTGCATTGAGGATGCTCTCTGAAAGAGCCAAGGTGCACTGTGTATACAAAGGCTGTGTAGGTTGTGGTCAGCACTTGAGGAACTCCTGATGTAATGCACTATTATTGTCCATGCCCAGCCCTTTTGTGCACCTCTGCCTCCCACTGGGAAAATCAGTGGGACTTGAATACACCTAAATACAGCTAAATTCTCTACTCCACTTCTGAGTCAGCAGCACACCTTGAACAGCCTCCCGTTGCGGGAGAGATCAGAGTAGTTAAAAAGAGACTCAGCTGCTTTGGTCTTGACAGTCCCCAGCACAGGAAGGACATGGAGGTGCTGGAGCAAATCTGGAGGACGTGTCTGGAGGGATGGAGCAGCTCTGCCGTGTGGAAAGGCTGGGAGATTTGGGTTAGATGGGATATTGGGAAGAAGTTCTTCCCTGTGAGGGTGGGGAGGCCCTGGCACAGGGTGCCCAGAGAAGCTGTGGCTGCCCCTGGATCCCTGGAAGTGTCCAAGGTCAGGCTGGACAGGGCTTGAAGCAACCTGGAATTGTGGAAGGTGTCCCTGCCCATGGCAGGGGGTGGGACTGGATGATCTTTAAGGTCGTTTCCAACCCAAACTACCCTGGGTCTGTCTGAATAATGTCTCTTGCTCCACCTTTGCTGAGAATCTAGGAACAAGTTCTATGCAAAGGTCAGTGCTAGGAATTTTTAGAGTCTGTGGGCCATAACACAGACAAAGATCCAAACTGGAGTTTGGTAGCAACAGGGAAAGAGAATTGTGGTGCTACCAAGTAAGTCAAAATGTGGGTGTTTACTGTAAGGGGTGTGGGGGGGAATGCAGAGGCATCATGGGGTCAAAGCCTTGTAAACACCCCTTCTGCTGCAGAAAGCTGTATGTGCTTAGTCCAGTATGTGCAGGAGAAAAAACATAAAAGCTATTTTCAAACCAGAAAACATGACCTGAAGTAAAACTCTCTTTATCTGTAAGACTGATCTATCTTTACTCCTGGAATCCTAATGATCTGCTGTGGCTGTTATGTTTGACATTCCAGCTTTGAAGAGTTTGACAATGCAAGTGCTGAACAACATGGCTGCATTTATTGCTCTTCCCTCAATCCTGCAGAGAATTCTCCAGGTGAGTTCCTGAAGAGAAGGAGGTTTCACCAAGCTCTGCCATTCTGTTACTGGGAAAAGGTATTCCCAGGTCATTAGAGGTCAGATCAGCTAATCGTCTATTCAGTGTTTCAGTAGAAGTTCTGTTGGTGAGACATAAGGTGTAAAAGCTGAGAGAATTATCTTTATGTATTATGTGGGAAGGTAATCAAAGTAATTCCTGCAAACCAAATAAAATACTGACTTGAAGGTTGCAATTACTTTGAACTGATACTTTAGGTTTAGGGGCAAAGCCACATTGAATTTCCCCAAACTTGGCACTAAATTTGAAAGTCTTTTAGTAAAGGCTCTGTGATGGACAGTTGTGAAAACACTACAGCAAAGTGTGTAGGATTTGGAGAGAGATCATGCTTGGGCCCAAAACATCACTGATGATGCAATGTTATTTTAGAGATGCAGTTAGTGAGTAGCAAACTTGCAGAAGAACTGATTTTAAGTAGGATCTTGGGTTGAGTGATCACAAGCAAATATAACTGGTTAATTTGCAAAACAGATAAAAGCTGATGTTGGGATTTGATAACAAACCTTGAAAAAGGCAGAAAAGGAATTAGAAGGATTGTCTGTGCTGTGGAGTGGATTGAAGGGTTGAGACACTGTCGAAATGCTGTTCAGGGTTTCTGTTCAGGTGAGAGAGGAAAAGGGTGTACAGGCTTCACAGGGGGAACACACTTCTGGCAACCTCTTGGTTTGATCTTAATATTGCACACAGTCTTGGGTTTTGAATGAAGTCCTAATTATAAGATAGCAAATCATGTTGTAAGAGAGTGGATAAAAAGTGTGTTCAGTTGAAATGTGGTTTTATCAAAGGGAGGAAGTGTCAAGCAAACATAATGGCTCTTCAGTAACTTACTTAATCTACTTTTAGCTGAGGTTTTGGTATAATTTCCTGTTGGGCTTTGTTTGATGTTTAAGGTAGGAAATGATGGAGAAGCTGTGAGTCAGTGGGAGGCTGCCAATGGAGGCTTCCCTGGGTTGTGCTGAGAGCTGCCAGGATGGGGTGGGAGTCAAAGCAGTGACCACTGTGCAGATAACACAGCTGGGAGGTGTGACAGTGTCGAGGAAGATCCCGTTCTCCTTTGGGATGAAGGGAGAGTCTTGTTGGCAGTCTTCAGATATTTCATTCTATTTCTGTTCTGATGGACTCTTTTAGCAGGAATAGAAAATCCCTTTTCCAGAGGCTGGCACTGATGTCCTGGAGGCAGCAGGGGAGTGAAATTTCTTTGTCTGTTGTAGAGGGAAGTGCTTGGTGTGATGGCTGTGCTGGGGAGGCTGAGGAGATGCTTCATCAGGTGAAGTGCTTTACTGGGGACAGAAATGGGTCAGGCATAACTGAGAGCAGCATGTGCAGCTCTGGTCACTGGGTTTGGGGGCAGGGGGGAACTGCTCCTGCCCATTCTACCTCCCTGGTCAGCCTGACAAATTCAGTCTGACTAAAGAGAGATTTGGAAAGGCAGATTTTTTTAACAACTACAGAAAAAAACGATGACTTCTTAAAATGCAGAGAGAAGGGCTGAATTCCAGGTAAAGAGCACTAGTAGCAGAATTTCACAAAATGGGGACAGTAATTGGTACCTTGTAGCTCAAAAACAGGTGTAGGGAAAATAACATCCTAAAGATCCAAGAGAAGATCCTATGGAAGGGGAGGTGGTGTTGATTTACACGATCTCTAAGTTCACTTTGCCTCTTAACACTTCTATAGATTTCACTCACACCCATGTATTTGCAAACCCCTGAGGTGTGTGGAGTGAGTGATGTGACCTGGATTGTCTGTGGGCAGCAGAGAGGGTGTGAGCCCCTCAGTGCATCCTGGGGATCCTCTGCCTAATGCCAACAGCTCAACTGTGTCCTTCAGAAATCGCTGGCTGTTTAAAGGTCGATTTTTGCCTCTTAAGCTCGCTTAAGCTTCTCCCAGCTTCTCAACCTCCTCCTTAGGAGATGGGCCCTTCTACTGAGAGCTTGTCTGTGCTGGGTCTCACCAGTCTGCTGCCTTCAGTGCCTGGCATCTCCTCTGGAAACAGTGTCCTTTGTTACAAGACAGACCCTTCATTGAACCCTGTGCTCTTGTCCTTAATCCCCCATTTCCATTTACTCTGCCTTCACACAGCCCTTATTCCTGGGTTGCTGGCACTACCCTGCTTCATCTCACTGTTGCCTGTGCATTTGTGGCTGTGTTGTGTTAAACACTTGCTCCAAAGCATTCAGAGTGTGCCTGTGGGAGGTTTCTGTTGGGATTTATTTGGATACACAGCTTGGCCTTTAGAAGAACATTGCTTTGAATCCAGCTGGGTGGTGGTGTTGGGATGGTGATGAGCAGGTCTTACTCTGTGGCCGTGTCATGAGTGCCCAGCTCAAATGTTCAGAGATTCTGAACCCTGGCCCTGCTGGGGATCACAAAGCAAACTCCCTTGGAGCTAGGCAGCAGAAAGCACTGGATTTTTTGCCTCCCAGTCGTCTGCTTCCTTGGGTTACCTGGGAATGCCATTTAAGTGCCCTGCAGGGGAGAATCACATGGCAGGCACAGGTGGTGCTTTCCCAGACAGGGAGATCCCTGTGTTGTGAGCCCTGGCTGGGTGTTCCTTTTGCAGAGCTGTGTAGTTGCTCTTTGAAGCCATGTAAAATTCCAAACCCTGGTGCCAAACCCTTCTGTCTCGGCCCTGAGCTCTCTGCAGGGCACTGAAATATGTTACTGATGTGCCACCTCAACTGTGACCATGAGGAAATAGTGAAACCAGCCTTTCTGGGCCCTGGGTGCATACAGCCTTTCCCAAGCCCTCCAAATATTTTGGTGAAATGCAGAATTACAAGTGGTGCTTGTCTGACGGGGCCCTCAAATGCTGTTCCAGCAGAGCTCAGGGCTTGGTGGTAGAGCATAGACATGCTGGAGCTGCAGTCTGGGAGGTGGCACAGCTGCCCATGAATTCACTGGGGGATTTGTTGGAAGGTGGATAACATCAGTAAACTGAGGTAGATTATCTTGCCTTTTCTCAAAAGGAATTAGAGTATTCCAGTTTTAGCAGACTGTTTTTCTTCCTCTTCTGGGTTTAGCTGCTTACAGATTATACTTTATGCAAATGTTAACTTTGCAACCAAAGTGCTTGGCCAAAGGGCACTTTGTAAGGGCTGGGGCCACACCTGCAGCTTTCCAAGAGAACAGGCAGGCTCCTGGCACCTGCCTGTCCCAGCACCTTGGCTCAGCATTATCTTATTGAAGGCAAGTGAAGTAACAATTGATAGATTTGCTCCTGCTCATCCTTTATAGTGTTGTGGAGTTATTTATTAACTGGGAAGTCTGAACTAACCACATTAGGAGAGATACCAGAGGAATCCTCTTGAGCATTAAGAAAAGTTCCATGGTATTAAGGATGTGAGTACTCTCTGAAGAGGGCTGAGAGGTTGAGTCTTAATTCCCTTACAAAGCTGTAATCCTTCATGAATGTTTTGTAACCAGATGCAGCAGATGTCTCCTATAAAATGGAGAACTGGAGAACCCAGAAATTTAAAAGCTACCTGTAGGAACCTCAAAGAGGGGAAGGAAGGATTCTCTGAAAACTGTTCCAGAGTTTTCAGAGATCCAGATCCAGAAGATCCAGAAAGATCCAGAAGATCCAGAAAGCCTTTCCTTATATTTTTTTCCATTCCTGCTTAGGGCTTTGGCTGTTTTTTCTTCTTAGTCTGTGAGATCAGCACTGGGATTAGTTGTGTGTGCTGTGGTTGCTTTGACCCCTTGCAGAAGGGAGAAGCTGAAGTGAATGTGTTTGCAGAGTGCATTTATTAGCACTGGTAGCAAAGCAAGTGCTATTTCCTGGACCCAGGAAGAAATGGGAAATGGAAGAGACAGAGCTGGCTGAAATGTCTGCATGAGCACCTCTGGGCTGTGTGTGGATCCCTGCCAGCTCTTCCCCATCTGTTTGTTGGTGGCAGCCCTGGGCAGCCAGTTTGGCTCCAGCTCCTGGTGCTGATTCCACATTGCCAGGGCAGCACCAGCCTGAGAGCAGCTGCTGGGATCTGTTCCTGGTTGGTGCAGTGCCTGCTCCGCGCCATGGGATGGCTCATCCATGTCTGGAGCGTGCCTGAATTCCAACCTGAGACCAATTTTATGTGGTGAAATTAATGAAAAATATTCCTCCATAAAAGCAATTGATCCCATGAGGCTTTTATGACTGGAAATTTTGTGGGGTCTGAAGCTGCAATTTAGAAGCATTCTAAGTGCCTGTAGAAGTGACCTGGCAGCTGCAGATGTGATGCTGGAGGCAGGCAGGCAGCTCCAGCCCATCCCATCGGATGCTCCAGCAGGGAATGGTCACAGGCTCACTGCTGGCACCAGGCTGTCATGCTCCAGGTGAGGCTTGGCCAGACCACAGGCCTTCTCTGTAGAGAAGAAAGTCCATTTTCTTCCTACCTGACCTTATTTTTAGACATCATCAAGCATGACTTGAGGAAAAGAAAGCAACTGAAAGCCCCCAGACTTGGGTTCTCTCTCTGCAAAGCTGGAGGTGGGTCTTTATTCTTCTCTCTTCTTCACACCTCCTCTTCCTCCACTGTGTGTCCAGACAGGAAAATGGTGACTTTGAAAGTCTGCAACTGCAGCTTAGGAAGTTTGAGCTGCTGTATGGAAGTGGTGGTGCCTGGACAATTTGTGAGTGACCTGTTGGCCATGTGCTTGAGGACTTTAAAAGAGTATCTGCTGGCTGCCAGTCTATCTGCTCTGTGCTCTGGATCACATTCCTGCTGTCTAGAAGTCCTCTGTTCCTCCCTAATCCCTGCAGTGACTCAGTGCAATACACTCCCTGTGCTGTGCTGCTAAATGGTGCAGGCAGAAGGGAACCTTGGAGTGTTCAGGCTGTGCTGTTCACCCAGCAGAAAAGGAGCCTGTGCAGCACATCCAGCTCTTTGTGCTTCCTCCAACATGCTTCAAATCCACAACTGGTTTTGACTCAGTGCTGTTACTCAGGGCTGATTTATTTAGGTTCGAACGTTGGTGTTTCTGCCTGTCATGTTGCCCGTGAGGGCTGTTGTTCAAGAGTTCCTTGACTTGCTTTCTGTAGCTTTGGTCCTCCCTCAGGGTGTCTTGCAGTGTAGCTTCCATGCTGCTTTAGTTGTCTTTGTCAGCTGCCTTTTTCACTCTTGCTTCTCCTTGCCCAGTCCCAGCATGGAATCAGCCTTTCTCATACTCCTTTTCTCATTTATTTTATCCAGAGCTTGTTTATCCTGCTCCTGTTTCTGTTGTCTCACCGCCATTCTTCTACTCTTTGGGTTAGTTTCCTTTCCACATCTTGCCAGTCTGTTTTTGCCAATGTCCTGCCTATCCCACCAGACAGCTTCTCAGCTCCCTGCACAGAGTGATGCTTCAGGAAGTGCCAGGGTGGGTGTACAGGAAAAAAGGGTTCTTTGGGCTGGAGCAGGCCCAAGGAAAGGGGAGATGCACAGGCTGATGACCTGTACCACAGCCCTGTGCTTGTGCTGCTGGGACATGGCAGTAAAGCTGCTCAGGGCATGTGGAAATCAGCCCTGCAGCACCAGGAGAGCCACAGGGCCCTGTTCCCTCTGACAGCTGAGATGTGGGCTCAGCAGTGACTTGGGTGTGCTCTTCCAGCCTGCAGCTGAGGGCTGTGGGATAAGCCTGGGGTGAGGCACCCCTGGCTGGGCAAGAGCACAGGGCAGTGGGGGGGATGGAAACTGGCTGGCCATACTGTTCCCTTCAATATTTCTCAAATGCACTCTCTATTCAGCACCTGCAGCTCCTAAATGGAATTTCCAGTTTTGACCCAGGCACAATTATTTATATTGATGTTGTCATCTACTGAGTTTTGCTAATTACTGATTTTTCCCATCAGTACATGGGATTATTCTGCTGTCCCTGTGCATGTGCAGCATATTTAACTCTGCAGACGCAGCTTCTGTTTGCAGTTCCAATCCAGAGAATAAAAAGACTAAAAAAGAATCAGAATGGTCATATCCTGTGATTCAACTTCAGCTTTGCATTTCTTCATACAGGATCCAGTTTATGGAAAAGGGAAACTTGGAGAAATTCAAGGGCTTATCCTGGGAATGCTGGACACTTTTAACTATGAACAAGTAAGTTGCCCATGTTTCTGTTCTGTCCACTGCTGCATGCAACGTTATTTCAGCTGCCTGGCCTACTGCTCTCCCTCATTTGTCATTTCTGTCTGAAGGGCAAAGTCAATGGACATGTGGGTGATTCCTGTGTGATTGGGGGATTGGGAAGGGAGAATGTTCTGCTCACAGATTGCAAGTGAAGGGACTGACAGGTACATGGTGAATACCTCTGCAGCTCAATTCTGTGTTAAATGTACCAGAAGGATAAACATCTGCTTTTTCTCCCGCTCATCCTGCAGTTAGGGATTCAAAGGCAGAAAGCTGATATGTTTTGTCTTTATATGCAGCTTTAAATAACAGGTTTTTAAATTAGACTGTTTTTACCCTTCCCAGTGGTAATGCTGCACTTCTTTAGTGACCTGATGAGATTTCATCTTCATCTCAGTCCTGCTTTTCTCAGTCCAGTCCCAAGTCCCAGGCAATGCCCACACTTCAGCAGTTTCCTGAAACTCCTTTTCCCCTAAACAGGATGCACAGTGTTCCTCCAACCCCCCCTGCCCCCCTCTCTTTCATGCTGCCATCCCAGCTGCTGCTCAGGGCAGGCCCCTGGGCACCAGGGCATTGTATTTCAGCCAATGCAGAAACACAATGGGAAATAGCTTTGCTGTGGAGGCTGAACACGAGGAGCCTTTGTCTGTTTGGGTTCTTGCAGAAGGTCTGGGCAGCTCCTGTCCCCTGGCCCTGCCTGGCAGCTCTGGGACAGGCTGTGTGTCCAGGTGGGACCCTCTGGTGCAGCCTTTTGCAGCTGCTGCTGTGGAGTATGGATGGATCAGGGAGCAGAGCCCCTATGCCTGGGAGAAACCTGACACTGGAAACTCGGGGTGGTTCTTTGGGCTCTTTGAAAATGGGCATCCATTGAGAAGGACAAGCACATGAGCAGTTCAACGTGTTTTTTTTTTTTTGTTTTAACAGCCATAAAAAGCTTTGATTTTTTTTTTTTTTATCAGCACATTTCTCCTAAAATGGGATGTAAGCAGTAGCTTGCCAGGTAGAAGGGGAAAAAAAGGGTTTGGTGTGGAAGATGACAAAATGAGCCTGCCATGCCTCTCTTAATGCTCTTGGACAAAAGTCAATACAGGCCTTGTCTATTTGAGAGTGCACAGGAATTGCTCCATTAACGTGTGATGAAAGGATAAGTGTTTTGAGGTCAGTGGCTAGAAAGTGTAGAAGGGGAAGTGATTTTATTGGATTGTTTCTGCTCTTAGTGAGCTGCTCAGCTGCTTGTTCTGAAGAACTGGTCGGCAGGGAGTTTCTGCAGTCTGGAGGTGCCAGACTGACCTATTCTGTATGTTGTCTTCCACACAGACCCTTCTAGAGACAACCACGAGTCTTTTAAACCACGATCTGCACTGGTCCCTGTGTAACCTGAGAGCCTCTGTCACCAGAGGACTTACCCCAAAGCAGGATTACTGCTGCATCTGTCTCCAGCAGTACAAAAGGAGGCAAGAAACTGCTGATGAAATCATTGTTTTCAGGTAAAGTTAAGGGATAGAGTTGCAGCTGTGGTCATGTTAATAGTTTTAAAAGGGGAAACAAATTTACTAGTTGGCTTGCCTGAGTAATGATCTGTATTCCTGGGAGCACATCTCCCTGCTGCTTTGCACTGTCAGAGGGCTGGCTAATCACACCCATCAGAGCCTGCTTTGCATGCAGCCATCTCTGCCAGGCTGGGAAGAATTGCCTCCCAGTTCTAGGAGCTGCCTGTCAGTTTTCTGTCCCCTCTCCCGGCAGTGCACTTTGGTCCCAAAGTGCAGCACCCTAGGCTCATTTGTGTATTTGTACATCTTGGATCTTTCACAACCCTGGCATCTTCCATGTCCTGTCTGTGACCAGGTGTCTGTAAAATAAGGTGAAATCGTTGTTACCTTGGTGTTGTGGTCTGTGCTGTATCAGCAAATGGGCATCCAGTGTTGATTCTGTGAGTCTGGAAATGCTACAGGAGGGTGATCTGTATTCTCAAATACAGCCTTTCCCCACTGCCCAGCCCCTTCCTCTCCACAGTACAGGGGGGGTTTCCCTGCTTCCTAGCACTCACTCCCTCTTTTCCCAGCTGTGGGCACTTGTACCACTCGCTGTGCCTGCTGAGCAAGGAGTGCGGGACAGTCACCAAGGGCCTCATGAGGTGGATGTGCTACAAATGCAACTCGAACAAGAAGGGAGGGAAGCTGAGTGAGAACTTCTCAGAGCTGAAAAAAGGGACTGCAGCATCCCTGGCACAGGTAAGGTTTGTGGGGTGGTTTCCCTTTGTGTAAACTTCCATCATCACTTTGTTCTCTGTCTGTCTGTGCCTCCATACAAGCCTCTGATCAGTACCTGATCTGATCTCAGCAGCTCATTGGTCACTTTTCTGAATGCCAGTTTGTTTTGGTGGGGGTACTGCAGTGGAAGTCATGGAAAATTTTCATCCAGAAGGTCTGAGAGCTGGTGTGAGGGGCAGCTGGATGCTTGCAGCTGATGGCGGGGACAGTTCCTATTTAATTATTTTTAGGTGTGTTTTATATAAAACTTAGATTAAAAGCTGGCACATTCCTTGTGGCTGGATTGTGGAGCCTCTGTTCCACCTTCCTAGCAGATAATCTGGCCCAGGATAAAGGGCTGGGATTGATTTGACTCACTAAGTGCTTGCACAATGTTTTAAGAAACTTCAGTGTAACCAAGATTGATGCAGCTGGATTTGGGTGAGAGAACAGAGAATTCATTTGTATTTATTGTCAGTATTTGTGCAGTGGAAGTTTCATCATCCCTGATTCAAACAGAAGTGCAGCCTCAAATATGCATGTCTTTTCCCTGGGCTGGTGCTGTGCATGGTAAGCCCCAGTAACAGGTGGTTTGTTGGGATGCCTTTAGGGATGTTGCACGTGGACAGCTGAGCTCTGCTGCTCCAAGTGGCCCCAGGTGAGGGTTTGTGCCCAACTGCATGGGGTACTTTGTGCTTTTGTCACTGTACAGATGTGCACAGAGCAGCCTTTTCACTTCTGGAACTACAATAATTCAATCTTGGAGTATGTTTTTATAGTAGTACTTTGGTTTTGTTGTAGCAGATGATTTTAATTCCTGCCAAGCCCATCCTGATCAAAAGCTGGCTAAGGGCCTTAGTCAGCTCCCGTCAGCTGCTGCACTCACAGGCTTTCTGCTTGGGGGAGACATGGGAAGAGGGAATCTCACAGGCACGTGTGGAACACCATGCAGGCTCTGCAGTCAGGCTGTGTTAGTGTTTGATTTGGTGATAGCAGCAGAGCTCTCCTGGGAGCTTGGAATCGACTGTGCTCCAACCAGGCTGAGCAGTGTGTGTGTCCTGTCCTGCTGCAGCGGGGTGTGGGCACTGGATCTAAGGCTGGGAAGGTTCAGCAGCCCCACATTTCACCCTTTGCCCCACATGAGTGGGTGTAAAGGGGGCTGACAGGCTGGGGTGTAGTTTAAAAACTAAAGGCAGAATTAAGTACTAAAACTGCATTCAGCATTCAAGTGCCTGACACTTGATTCCAGTGCTTTATCCCTGGGTTTCTCATGGACAGTCAGTCAGGGAGCCCCTGTGCCTCCCCTTTGAGATCAGTCTGACTTACCCTGTAGAGAAGGAAGGGGAAAATGCTCCACATGCCATGGCAGTGACTGGGGTAGGAGGAGAAGATGCTTCCTTTTGTTTTACTGATGAAAATGAAGGGCTAGCTGGGACTCAGGACCTAAAAGGAGATGTGAAGAGACTGGATGGGGAAGAAGGGTCACAGCATGGATCATGTAGTGCTGGCTGGGAAATGTCCATCCCAGTATGGGATGCTGCCCTGCTGCTGTCATGTGCTCTTGGCAGGGAAGTCAAGGCTTCCTGTTCCACACACACAGCCCGGCCCAGCAGAACTTGGCCTGGGTTCAGCAGAGCCCCCAGCATTGCTCAGGCCCCCAGCTCCCCCTTCCAGTGTCCCAGATCCTCTCCAAGTCTGTGATGTTCCTCACGTATCTAAATTGCAATATTTAACTGTTGTACTCGCATGTCATCAAACTGTTGTGCAGTCACAGCTTTAGAAAGCTGAGTATATTTAGACTCTGCAATGGACTGGAGAATCTCCAACTCCTGCAGGAAGTTTGTTTGCTGAACAATCACTGCACAGCAGTGTTAATTAACCCTGGGAGGTAACGATTCCTCCAACTTGGTGTGGGCTGAGTTACAGAGAAGACTTTCTGTGCTGGGAATGCAGGCTGGGGGAGATGGGGCTTCTCTGTGTCCCCTCGTAACTCTGCTGGCCCCAGCCAGACCCAGAGCTCTGAGCTGGACAAGTTGCTCTGGCCTCCACAGCTGCTGTCTGTGAGCAGGAAATCCCGAGGGAGGTCCTGCTAACACAGTTGTGCTTCCAGCCCTGCCCTCCCTGGATCCCAGAGAGTCAGATCTGGAGCTTCCAGATGCTTCTGCACAGGGATCTGTGGGGAGGGTGTTTGGTTCCAGCCCTGTCCTCCCTGGATCCTGGAGTGCCAGCTCCAGAGCTTCCAGGCCCTTCTGCACAGGGAAGGGTGTTTCCATGCCACCCCTTTGAAGACCCTGAAAGCTTAGTTCCTCTCTTGGCAAAGTCTAATAAGGTTTTTTTCTGTTTTGTTTTTTTCTTTTTCTTTCCATTGGGAAATCTTCAGTTGAGGTATTTATCTCCTATGGAAGCCTTGAATTAGTAGAGTCATGCTGAGAAATGCCACTGAGCATCTGGAGTGCATTTCACAGCACTAATTCTGCCCTGCCCAGGCAAAGGCTGTCAGTTTGAATCGTGCAGTGTGGCTGAGATGTGTATGTGAAACGACAGCCCAATAGACAGCATTCCCTCTGCCCCTGTGCTCTGTGTGTGATGCTGGGGCCATTCCCTGAAAGTGGGGAGCTGGAGAGATGCCACAAGGCAGCAATGACCTGTTATGGGATCAGACAGCATGGATTTAAGTGGAGACTGGCTGGGATGAGTGCTTGGCACACTTTGCCCCAGCCAAGGGGAACAGAGAGAAGGGCAAAGAGGCTTTTCTTTCATCTGGTTCTGTTCCCAAAAGTTTGTGCTTTCCATGTTACCCCTGAGCCTTGTGGGCTTCCCAGGGGTAATCCTTTGGGGCTGGAGGATGAGTAGATAGCTGCTCTAAGGTAGCTTAGAGCATATCTTAAATGAGAGTTAAAAGTAATGGGAACTTGTTTTTACGATGGGTCTCTAAAATGCTTGCAAAGCTGTGTGTTTGTGTTGTGTTTGGTGCTCGCTGAGGCGTGGGGGTGAGGGCTCAGCAGCTGAGCCACTGCCCAATTCCTGCTGGAAGGGCTCTGGGTATCTCAGTCACTGATTCTCAAAACTCATTTGCCTCATTTCAGTGAGCTAGCTCGTGTTTTCCAGTCCTTCTGCCAGCCTGTGCACTGGGGATCAGGGAGAGGGAGAGTCCTGGCTCCTGGGCCATAAGCCCTGCCATGAAGCCCTGAGCTGCCACACTCTGGTTGTTCCGTGGCTGAGGAGTCCTGAGCACACTGTTGTTGCAGCTGTCCAGATGGCAAATATGTTTTATTCAGGAGTTTAATCTTGTCAAGTCACGCCAGGATGGACAATGGACTTGATCCATAGTTAATCCAGTTTGTCAGGCTATACCTTTGGGCTCTGTCCTGCAGCTTTCCAGCGTCCCTTCCTGTGACAGCCTTCCAGAGCCTCGGGAACGACTCCCCTGTGTGAGGAGCTGGTACCACATCCCTTCCCTGAGCTTCAAGGTCCCTCTGCGCCACATGCTTTCTGTTGGGCAACAGTGAAGGTTTAGGGTAGACTTTCACCAATACTTATTTTAGAGCTCGACAGATGTTACATAACCTCCATCCATCAGGAGGCAGAGTAGTTGTTACTGTTTTTCATGTAACAGTGACCATCAGTTATTAACTTGTCTCCAGCAATATAAAAAACTTCCAAGGGCTTTGTAACTTTAAAAATATGCAGATGTGATTCCCCCAGTAACACCCTACAGATAATTAGTGTTTTATACAGTGACAAGAGTGGGCATTCTCTCCCCTGTGGACAGTGTTCTCATGTACAAATGAACTAAACAAACATCCTTTGGCTTTGGAGGTGGATTCCTTCTCTTCAGCAGTATGCAGGAAATTTATGTGAAGAAGGAACTGGAGACACAGAACATCTCTGTTAAAGATTGCTTGTAATGGAAAGAAAAGTAATCTAGTAAGAAGAAAATTGAGTGTAGGAGTCTTCATGAGGAGGTAGAGGAGGACTGGTACCAAAGCTAAAACTGAAAACTAAGTACAAACTTTAAAAGACTGATTTGAAAACCAAAATTATCCTTCAGCAGCTTTTAAAACAAAATTGACTGTTTTCTTGTGCTTATATTGGAGGAGTGGGTTCGTTTTGTTAATTTTGTGGGGTTTTTTGAGAAATACCAGAATGAATTGTAATCATGTCCCCTCACCTTCCTTCAGAGCAATCTGCAGCCTGGCAGAGCGCTCATTCCACTCCTGCAATCCAAAGTCTGGCACTCTGGGGCCTGTGAGAGGCTGACAAAGAGCAGGGACAGCTGATTCCAAACTGCCTGGAGCCAGGAGCAGCGGGACTGGTATCATCTGGGGAAGTTGGGTCATGGCCTGGTTAAGAGCAAAGATGGCAAAAAATTGCAGTGGGGAATCTTGGCTTGACTTTACATCTTGATTTCTAAGGAACTATTCCTATGGTTTGATGAAAATTCCTTTCCTTTTAATAAAACATTCCAGTCTGGGAGGATGTGTAGCACAGACTCACTGAAATGCAGTTTCAGCTCCCGGCTGCTGGGCTGCAGGCACCTGTGGATGTTCCCACCAAGTGCAGCACTCCCTGTTGGTAGCAGTTGCATGAGCTGAGGCGGTGCCCCACAGCCCAGGATGTGTCCATCAAGATCCAGCACAGCACCAGGGAAGGGCAGGAGGTCACTGCCTTCACAGAGGGGCCTGGGAGCAGGGGCATTTCCCAGGGAGGCTGTTCCTCGGGCTGGGCTGGCTCCTGCTGCTGCTGGAGAGGGGCTGGCTGCCTCCCCTCTGGGAAATAATTAACTGGCCCAAGGTTAAGGGTGCAGCTAACTCCTGCCTTTGACGTTCCTCTGAGGGAGGGGAGCAAAGTAAAGGGAAGCCAAGGCTTTGGCTGTTGGTAGTTGCTCGATAGGAGGGTAGGAGAGGGAATTTTGGCTGTGCCAGTGGTGCTGGCTGTGCCAGTGGTGCTGGCTGTAGGTGAGGGTGCAGTGGCTGTTCTGGACAGCAGCATTGGGAATGCGGGGTAGCATCAGCATCTGGTAAATTCCAGCAGTGAGGACCTGCAGTTCCCATGCCCCCCTTCCAGCCCCTGGCACAAGGAGATCAGTGTTTTGTGGTCTGTGTGTGACTTGGGCACAGACAGCTTTGGGCAGCTGCAGCTGAGCTCCCGGGGCCAGAGCTGGGCTGGGCACATTCTGGACCTTCAGGATACACAGCAGTGCCAGGCTGCTCCCAGGGGTCAGGAGGGACAAAGGGAACAGATAACAGAGGTGTTCCCTTGGTTTTCCATGAGGTTTGGGGTCACATTACTGATAAGCCTCTGACAAGAGAGGTCAGTAACCCTTACACCACACAGGACTTCTCCCTTCTGTGTGTCTTTACACAGGACTTGAGGGAATGGCTGGAGCTGTGTCAGGAAGGTTCAGGCTGGATATCAGGAAAAGATTGTTCTCCCAGAGGGTGGTGGGACACTGAACATGCTCCCCTAGGGAATGGCCCCAAGGCTGCCAGAGCTCCAGGAGCATTTGGACAATGCTCTCAGGGTGGGATTGTTGGGGTGTCTGTGCAGGGCCAGGAGTTGGATTCGATGATCCTTGTGGGTCCCCCCAACTTGGGACATGGTGTGATTACCTTCCTTTTCTCTCCCCAGCTCCTGCCCTTGAGATAGCATTGCAGCCTTCTCTGGTTGGCCCTGTGAGATCTGTTCAACAGCCTCTTGGCTCATCTCCAGAAAATGAATTCTCTGTATGAGGCCTCTGAACTCTCAGGTGCAGGTGCTGAGCTCAGCCCTGGCACAGGCCTATTGGGCATCATCTTTATAATTTAATCCGTGTGCTACCATGCTTCCCTTGGAGACTGCTGGATGAGAAATGAGCACTGTCTACTGGGCCATGGTGCCCAGTGAGGATGTGTGGGAGTTGTGTTTTTCTAATTAGCCCTGAGCAGTGTTATTGCTCCCTTGGCTGAAGGCATCAGCAGCAGTCCAAGGGAATATTCCAACAGTGCCTGGTGTAGGCAGGAGCAGCTGCCCCAGAGCATGTGTGGGAGCACAGGGATGGGCCTGTGTGCTTCCCTGTCCAGCACAGACAGTGCCCTCCTCTGCCCCTGTCACTGCAGTCTCACATGGCTGCAGCAGTGGCTCTGTCAGAGCACAAACAGCCCTGTGCTCTCCCAGGCCCTGAGTGGGAGGTTTGCTCCTCAGGTTCAGCTAAGTTCAGCTGGGGATTCAGCTGAGACATCTGTCTTTCCGCTGGTGCTGCCGAGGAGTAGAGGCCAGGGCTGTGTGACAGATTGGCCGTGCTGGGGAGGCTGCCCTGCCCCGGGCAGTTGGGGCTGTTGGCTGCCTCTGATGGGAGCAGGCAGGGCTCCCCTGCTGCCAGACCCCTGTGTGCCACCCCAGGTGTGGCTCTGCAGATTCTGAGACTGTCCCAGGGCAGGTTTGCCCAGGTCCCGACAGGTAACCTGCACAGCCACAGGCCGGGTGGTGCCTGTCCTGGAGCCTGGCTTGGCAGGGGCTCTGCAGAGCTTGGCAGCAGCAGGACACTGCTGTTCTCAGAGGGGGATCCTGGGGTTTCCCTGAAATTCCTTAACAGCTCTGTAACATCAATGTCATTCTAGTGACTTTGGGTCACAGCCTGCCTTACTCTCTTTGGTTGATTGTTCCAGGTTCCTAGGAGTAGCCTAAGAACAGCAGGGCCTTATCCTACAGAAGAGAGGTGGATTTACTTAGTGTAGCATTAATTGGCTGAGCTTTCATTAAAGCCCTGAATTTGGGTTTGTAAGCTGATAAGCCATGGTGAAGCAGGGGAGGGAAGGCTTGGTGTCCATTACCTGTGGGCTCAGCATGGTAAATAGGAACATGGGGGTTTCCTTTGTTCCTAGGAATCACAAAACGCAGGACTTCTGGGTGCATCTCCCTGTGTTAGGGAGCAGCTCCTGGGGCAGTGGGGTGCTCTGAAGCTCTAACTGACGCAGCAATGTCTTGTGTGGAAGAACTGGCTCAGGGGCAGCTCTGGGATGGGTCTCTTGCCGTGACTTCAGACGGTGTCTCCACTCAAGCTGCTGGGATCTGCTTTGCTTAGGCACTGGCTCACAATCGAATTTGTAGCTGTTAAATTAAAGATAAATGCAGGCTTGGGAGGGCTGTGTGGTGACTACCAGAGGGGGTGGAATATGTGCAAGAAAAACGTGCAGTGGAGATCAGCATTAGTGGTGGAATCTAGGAGAGCTGGAAAAAGAAAAAAGCCTTTCTCCTTCCTCTTGGCCCAGATCCTCAGGAGATGAATTATGTCTCCGGGGTTCTGTGTCTTGTCTGAGCCTTTCCAAGGGGGTGTAGGGATGTGGCTGGAAGTGGGCTGGAGGTGCCGAAGGCTCAGTTCTGGAGCTGGCCAGCCCATTCACTGGCCATTCCACTCACTGTGGAGTGAGCCCAGCACCTTCCACTGACACCTGAGTGCTGCTGCTGCACCCTGGGAGCCTCCCGTGGCTCCTGAAGGAAAACATGCCTTTAGTGACACGGTTGAAAAAGGGAAAGGCCTGGTAGCAGTTGTTTCCATGACAACAGAAAGAATTGCCTGCAATATTTCAGCTCATCAGCCTGGGAGCAGCCTGATTGATAGTTACGTACATGTGGTAGGGAGAGAGCAGGAGAGGGGAGGCCAGTTATATTGCATTTTCCTTGTCCTTGAATGCCTCTGGCCACAGCAACTGTGGAGGGCAGTTTTCCCTTGCTTTTTGTGTTTTCCAAGTGAGGATGACCTGCGTGTCCCTGGGAAGCACCGGTACAACCTGCCAGCCGTGGGTCCCTGACCCTCCCTGTCCCAAGCTCCCAGGTTCAAAGCCTGTGCTGGGTGTGCAGGGAATGGGGACAGCTGGCTCCTTGACTGGCAATCAGCAAATAGTATTTACACTACAGAGAATATCCTGGAGGGGAAGGAGTGAGTTTGGCAAACATTTCCAGCAGAAGCGATCTGCACTCGGGACATTGCTCTCTTCCCAGACTGATGATCAAAGGCAAGATCTGCCGGACTTTGGGACGGTCTCAGAACTATCCAGGCATCAAGAAACCCATGGGGGCTCAGTGCATCTTCCATTGCCAAAGAGCTTAAAGTCAATGCAGCTTCAGTCAGTATCCACTGTCAGGACTGTGGTCTTTTTGGTTAGTAGCCCTTGGGAAATTTGTGTTTTGGGGAAAATATTTGAGCGTTCCCTTAAAAATAGAACTCCAGAGACAACAGATGCCAGCCAGCCTGCTGCTCATGAGGGTGGCTGTTCTCCTGGCTCCTGTTGGGGTTTCTTGATGATGCTTTTGCTTTGCAATATGAGCAGAAGCATTCAAAATAGAAACACTGTGGTGTGATAAATGGAACAAACCTACAAGAATCTGTGATGCTTTGTCATCTCTCCCTGAGCTATGTAAATGGTGCCGTTTACAGCAGTTTGAATGTGTGCAGCCCTGCCTGCCTTAGTGCTCTTGGTGCAGCTCTGGGCCCTCTCTTTGCCCTCATCTGCAGCTGCCTCTCACTGCTGGGGGACACTAGGCCTTGTACCCCACAGCTGGGCAGTGCCATGGCCTGGGGCTGCAACTGCTGTGTGATTTACCTTGCCCCACTCCTCCCCCCCACCTTTTCCACTCCTCGTTTCCCAGCTTTCAGTCTGTAACACCCCCCTAGGGGACAAGAGAAAGGCCCTCAGGGTGCCATTAGTTGTTTCTAGCCGTTGGCAGAGCCGTGGCTGGGGCAGCAGGCACAGAGAGCCCTGTCTCTTCGCAGTGTTCATGTGCTGCTGTGTGGGGCTGAGCGGGTCTGGGACACAGGAAAGGGCTGGGGGGAACTTCTGCTGCTGCCTGGGAAGGAGCCTGGAGAGGCTGCTTGGCCACAGAGACCCATTACTTCTCTTCCCAGCTGGCTGTGAGGGAGTTTTCCCATGCCTTTTCTCCTTCCCCAGAGGCATCCCACTACCATCAGTCAGTTCCATCAGGGACAGAGCCCAGCAATAACTCACTGTGGATGCAGGGGTGTGACTGTCCTTTGGACAAGAACAGGATTAAATTTTTTTCCCCTCAGACCTGGGGTGCACATGGTGGCTTCATGCCAAGGGAAAGTCTTAAAGGAAAGGCTAAAAAGGCCTCTCAAACAGGCTGTGGACCAGCTGCTCCAGACCAGGAATGAATGCCTGTGTGTAGGAACTTGACACCTTGCTCTGTGTGGTTTCTGTAACCTTCTCACTCTTTCTCAGACAAGTTCAGAGTCTGTGTTAGATCCTCAGCAAATCCAAGCCTTTGACCAGCTCTGCCGACTCAACCGAGGCACATCCCGGGTACGTACCCCCCATTTTCCCCTCTGCTTTTAAACTGGTGACAGGCATTTTTCATGTTGCCAAGCCAGACATTGGCACTGACAGCAAGGGCTCTGGCTCTTCTCCGAGGTTTGGTCTAGTGCTGGCCCTTGGCTGTGGCACACTGCAAGGCAGCCACACTGGGGAATTCACTGGCAGGGAAACCATGGGAATGCATCTGGCTTTCGGGCTGGGCCTGAAAGTGTCCATAGGGTGATCCTTTGTGGATTTGTAACTGAGCTCCCCTCCAGACAGCGCAGCTTGCGCAGTCATTCAGAACATTCCCTCCTCCCATACCCGTGCTGTCCCAAGGAGAGTGCAACTCCCTCTGTCCCTGGCATTTTTCTTGTGCCTCCTGCCAGTTTTGGCTGTGGTTGTTGGCACTTCCAGTTCTTTTTGGGTTTGCTTTTCAGTTATGTGACTTTTTTAAAGTCACAGTTATGTGACTTTAAAGCAACGTGAAGACCCCTGGAGAGATGTTCAGTTGAGGACTGTTGTCCTGCATGGAGCTCTGTAGGGTCTCTCCGTGCCACCCATACCCCTTCCTTTACCTGGGCTAAGGTTTCTCTCACTGCTGCAGGGATACGGTGACACCCTGGGCACTCTGTGTCCTGCAGGAGTGTTTCTGGGCTGACCAGGGGGTTTTCCTTACAGCTGGCTCTCCTGACAGAGCTGGCACGCGGGGGCCACGGTGGCAGTGACAAGCACGGGCTGCTCAGCGTTTCCCACGGGGACCCAGCCACCAGCAGCGTCTTCCAGAATGAGAACTTCCAGCTGCACCTGACGCCTCCTCCGCTGGCTGAAGAGTAGAGCTCCTGCTCTGGCTGGGCCACGGCTGCCCCTGGCTCGTGGTGCTGGGAAGCCTTTCCACCACCACCTGGGATTTTTCCTGACAACACCCTTCCCAGAAACCGCTGTGCTCACTGGGCACTGGTGGGTCATAGCTGGGTGATGTCCCAGCTTGGCTTTGAGCTGGAAGCTGGAACTCCGGGACAAACCCCAGTGTGCCAAGGCACGGGGAGGGCTGCCTGTGCTGACCCAGGGGCTCGTGGCAGCAGTGGGAACTTTTCCAAGTAACTGAGTCAGCTTTGCCCCGCTGGTGGAGCCTGTCCCAGAGCCCGTGTCACAGAGCTGTGCTGGTTCTGTGGCTGTGGCCACACCCAATTCTGTGTTCTGCTCAAAGCAGGTCTTCTGGCAGGGCCTGGCCCTGCTGTCTTGTGGCAGCAGCCATACAGAATGGGCAAACCTGGACAAGGCTGAAGAATGCAGGAAATGATACCTGTGTGGGCAAGCTGACCTGCACATGCTATGCTCTACCAACCCATTAAAGAGGCCCTTGGTTGAACTTGCCTGTGAGACTTCTGCACTTCTGTGAGTGGGCTGCTGGTAAGAGAAAGATAAACCTTGTCCCGTGGGTGATGCTCAAGCCTCCCCTCTTACATTGTTGTACCTGTGTTGGGGGTGGGAGGAGCATGTGTGTGAAAAAGGTGCCTCTGGCTCCTGGGGGCTGCAAGGGTAGAGGGTGGTTGTGATGGGCACTGATGGTCAGAGAACCTTTAGCAATTTGCTCTCACTGCTCCAACGGAGTGTTGGTGGTGTTTCTGTGCTGTCAAGCACACTCCTCTTCCCCTGCTCATTTTGGCACTGGCACTTGGGTGTTTTGGGGTTCCCTCGGGGTCCCAGCTGCTCCCAAAGCACAGCACCATGTGGGTATTGCCCACTGCACCCACAGAACTCTGATGGCTGATCTGTGCAGAGGTCACATGGAATGGCAGGAATATGGGGCAGCACAGCTGCCTCCAAGGATCATGGAAGCACCAGGTGTTGTGCACAGCTTACCTGGGCAGGAGCAGTGCCAGCACCGTGTGCCCTGGGAGCCGAGGTGCCCCCGTGTGCTCACCTCCTGCCCTTGAGCAGAATTACCACTAGGATGTGTCCAGCCTGCAGCCACACCTGGGCATGGTTGAGTCAGGGAGCTGAATTCAGCCACACATCAGCTGGGGCAGCCCTTTCCAGGTGAGTCAGAGCTGGACTGTGAGGCTGCCCACCAGTCCCAGCACTTACTGGGCCTGGTGTGCTCCCCCTGGTCATTCCCTTCCTCTGCCTGGCTCTGGGGGTGTGTCAGGTTCTGCTATCTGAAGCTGTGAGTGGTCCTTCCATTGCTGGAAGTCCTGGAATGTTTCTCTCTAGCATGGAAAGCACACAGGCAGGCAGGACCAGCACAAGGCCAGTTGTTCAGTATTTTATTCAAGAGGAAATATACACACACCTCTCCCTAGCAGCGGGAGCAGCCAGCCCAGGTCACGACTGGGACAGCACGGCCACACCCATGTTTGTGCAAAGGAAGGAGCCCCGATTCCGTGGGAGCGTTCCCGAGCTGGGGGGTGATGGATGGAGCACAGGGAGATCCCCACGGCTGGGCCCTGCCCGAGTTCTCTCCAGCAGCCCCGGCACTCCCCAGAGCCCACTGAGGCTTTCCAGGAACAACAGAAGGAAGAGGCAGCTTATTGTGCTTAAGACATCTGAACAAATCCTGGGTAGGAGACACTCACAGCTTGTGGGTATTGCTAATTACTTACAGTTAAGGAAGGATGGATCCTGATGGGGATGGGACCCTGTGGGTCCTGTGGAGTCTCTGCCACCAGCACTCGCCGAGGTCACCGTGCTCCCAGCCAGTGCCCAGGCAGGGCTGTGGCTTCTGCTTGCCTGCAAACAAGGTGAGCTCGTGCTGGGTCAGGGGTCCTGCTCACCTTCCCTGCCCTCGGTGCCCCAGGGAGAGCTGGTGAGAAGCACCCTGCCCTTGGGAAAGGCCTTGCTGTGCCACCCCACACATCCTACCTGGAAAGGAGAAGCTGTTCCCAGGGAAGGAAAAACCTTCCTCTTTCTGGGAGGAAAGCTCAGATAGGCCAGGCATGAGAGTGAGCTTGTTCAGCTCTCCACTTGGATTACAATTGAAAGGTTAAATATGAATAAATGCTGTAGGTTTATACATAATGTTTCCTTCTATCTATGGAATGTGTCTGAATGGTCCAAACACACCAAAATGTTGTTAGAAACCTTAGTTAGCCAAGAAAGACAACCCTGCCCTTAAAAAAGAAATAAATCCTATTTAGTTTTGCTACAGCCTTTGTTTAAATGCCCTCAGAAAAACAGAGTATTTTCAGGTGCCTTGTGAGAATGTATCTGTTCATGCAATGGCCCAAGTTCCTCATTTCACAAGCATTGCACATTTTTATGTAAGTCATCAAAACTATAAAACCTATTATTTTTGTCTGAAAGTCTTAGTCTAAAAAGTACAGCATTACTTTATATCCACCCATGGAAACTCCTAGACACGCGCATGTGTAACAGACACACACTGTTGCCTAAATGTCTTCTAAAGATACTGATTACAAAGTGTATAAAATCGGGAATACATTGTCAGGATACAGTGAGAGATGAGCCATCCTCTACCACGAACTATACTCTAGGGTCAATCACTAACTGTACACATTTATACAGCCTTGGATTCACCAGGGACTTCTGAAACGCAAACAGCAACTACACAAAGAGCAGCAGTAAGGCTGCAGGAGCACAGGAGTTACTGGCTCCAGCTCCGTGGAGCTGGCTGGAATCTGAGAGTGATGTTTTTGTTTCCTTCAAGCAGGGCTGAAACCAAACCTCCTGTGAGACAGCTCTGCTACCAGCTGGGTGAGGGACCCCTGCTCTGAACCTGTTCATGGTCTGGGAGTGGAGGAGCAGGAGCCAGAGCCTCCTCTCTCCACTAGGATGACCTTAGGCTGTATTTTAACAAGCTCACACGCCACTGAGCCCGTGGGCCACCTCCCAGGGGCACCTCCACGCCGTCCCCAAGCTCTGCCGACACAGTGGTGTGGCTGGTAAAATTCTGTTTGTTTAAACTTCGTTATTCTTCAGGCAAATGCAGGCTCTGAGGCCATTTGGTCCTGAGTGTCTGGCACCACAGAGCCCATGAGGAGGCAGAGGCAGAGCCGAGGGCCGGTGTTCGGAGGTAGTCGCTTCCTTAGCCTGTCCTGGTACTCCCCAGTCTGGTGTATTGGTTACAGGGCCGTGCCCCATCTCTGCCTGCCTCCCCTCCTGCCCCTGTGCAAAAGCCAGAGCCCCTTCCCAAGATCCAGGCAGAGAACAGGGACCAGCTGGATTCAGGCAACTCATCCCCCTTGCTCCAAAGCAAGACCTGCCTTCTCAGGACATTTCAGAGCCTGGCCTATCTTAGCTGCTCAGTGCATAGCCTGGAGAAAAGTTGGAGGCACTTTGTGCATTCTGTAGCCTGCCATTCCAACCTGCTGGAAGCGTGGTGCCAACAACCTCGGAGAAGGCTGCACCAGCACTAGGGAGACAAGGCGCCAGGACAGACAGGGACGGGAGGAGCCTCATGTAGCTGTTTGATAAAGAGTAAGGGCACCTCTGTTTGCCGCTCCAGGTGTGCACCCCCCGTGCTCTGAGGGCCTCCTGCCAACAACCAGACAGGTGGGAACATCTCGAGTGGCACGTCCTCATGTGAGAAGTTGTGTGTGGGGGGGGGTAACCCAGACCAACAAAAGGGCCTATTTCTGCTAGAAAAGTCTTAAGATTTGTCACTACCTTACGTGCAGACGTGGGAGAGCTGATCAGGCTGAGAACGTGTTAAAATTGCTCAGGCTGCTGCTAGTTCACCTTATGTAAGTCCTGTGACCACACTCCCATGAGAAGAATCTGAAATATCAAGTGCACTGGAAAAAAGGGATTGTCAGAAAAAACAGAAAATAGAAATACTACAAAAACAACATTACTGAGAGGGAAGTGGACTGAGCCAATGCCGACTTCTGTGGTCACACAGTGGTTTCTATAGTCTCAATCACTTCCATCTCACACTGCGAGGGCGACAGGAGCGGGCACTCGTCCGGCTCCCAGCTGCTATCTGGGCTGTAATCCTCCTCTGAGCTCAGCTCGGCCACCCCCTCCGTGTCCTCGTCACACGACTCCACGTAGTGCACCCCCACCGCATTGATGCCGGAGTCCTCGGAGCTGGAGGGGGACGAGCAGTGCTCTGGTTTTGGTGTATTGCTCTCCTTTGTGATTAAGGCATTGCGGACAGAGGCCTCGTCGGGCTTTGCCCTGTGCGGGGCGGGCGGCTGGCGCTGCACGTAGCACATCTTGCCGTTGATGCACTTGACGCGGTAGTTGTCGATGAACAGGTCGGCGATGGTGCAGAACTGCGGCGCCTCGGGCGGCAGAGGCGGCTGGAACGCGGGTGCGAACTTGAGGAAATGCTCGGTGAGCGACACTGAGATCTGGATGGTGTTGGGGGACTCCCGCGGGCGGATGGGGATCTCGGTGCTGGGGAGCTGCTCCACGGGGGTCATGGGCTGGTAGACGTATTTACCTGCGGGGACACAGAGCAGCAGCGTTTAAAGGTTGTTGTCTTCGACTCAGAACCGAAGCGATGGTGGTGACGCCTTTGGTCAACACCAACAGTTCCCTGCTGGCAGCAGACGCTGCTTCTTTTGTGGCCTCTCCTCATGTGGATTCTCTGACACCTCATGCTGCAGGTAAGCACAACCTACTGCACCCCAGTGCTGCTCTTCTCCCCACCCCTGCTTCGAGGGCAGCTGTAGGACATCACTACTAACTCTGGAGAATTTACTCCAGGGGGACAACTCCATAGCCATGGAGGGGGACAGATGCCAAGTCTGCCCACACCCCTTTTTAGGAGAAAGAAAACTGACAAGGATCTCAGAGGCTTTTTTCCCCCTCACTGAACAGAGCAGTTCTAGTTTACATCTTTATTACAATTATTAAAATCTTATATTATTATTATTATTATTGTTATTCACGTGAGTCTCCTTGTACATTTCCATTTTCTTCATTTCTGGGCACTAAACAGTGTTTTTCCATATTATAAACCAGAAGGACATACATGATTACAATTAATGCAGAAAATAAGGGATTTTCCAGGCTATGGAAATGCTTTTGGCATCTTGATTATCTGGTTAAGGAGTAAGAAAATAGGATTATGTTGGTTATATTGAGCAGAATAAAGTGTGAACTGAACATCTTCACTAAAAGAAATAAATAAGAGAGCAGAAAATTGGGACTATGTCAGGAAAAACTGAGAAACCCGAGGCTATGCCTAAGACTGTAAAATGCTGCATTTTATTTGCATGAAGCCTCTGAAAGATTCATGTCTCCCCAGGAAATCATCCGCTGGGAAAGCACAAATTTCCAGAAGCCTTGTGAGTAGTGGGGCTGTCGGAAGAGTTTTGCTGCACGCACTGCAAATGCTGCTTTGCACAGGCAGCAAATGCACCAAAGCACGGAGGGGCTGTGCGGGTGCTTGGAGCTCTCCGGGTGAGGGGCAGAGAGCTCCTGCATTAAAGAAGGCTGAGCGCCGGTGTGCTTCCAGCTCGGAGGTAGGTGCAGCGTTTTCCCCTGAATCACCCATTCCTCTGGAAAATAGCAGAATGGCTCTCGTTGGGAGGAGCTTAGAGATCACGGAGTTCCAATCCCCCTGCCGTGGGCAGAGATACCTCCCACCAGCCCAGGTTGCTGCAAGCCCCAGGGAAGGTCTCGGTCCCTCTGCAAAGCCTCTCCGCAGCAGAGAAGCCTCGCTGAGGCTGGGAATTCCTCCCAAACCTGGGAAGAGCTCTGGCAGCGCTGGCGCCGGGGCGATGCCGGCGCTCCCGAGCCCACGCACAGCCTGTGCTCTGCCAGCTCCGGGGCGTCACCGGCAGCCTCGAGCACCGGGAAGGCTTTCCCAACCCCGCTGTGCTGTTGGAAGGGAAACGAGTCCTGTGAAAGCCGGCTGGGACTTCCAACCCCCATCGGCCAAGGACAGGGAGCACACCAGAAAGGCCACGGAGCCAAAAGAAGAGCTCTGGAGCGTGGGAGAAGCTCCAGGCACGGCAAGGGAAAAGCCCACCCGTGTGCCGTGGAAGGAGAGCGCAGACAGAGCTGGCAGCGGAGGAAAGTGTGTGAATAGCTTTGACCAGCTCACCCCGGATACCTCATCCAGTGTGTTCTCCCTACGATCTGCGCAACAGTAATAGTTAACAGAGCCACGGGGAAAGCTCAGTGACAACAAATCAAGCTTTCCCCCTGCCTGCTTATGGCTGGATGACAGAAAAAACAAAGCCATCCTCTCCACTTGCCATCTCCTTACCATGGTGCTGTTTCTAAACGTGCTGTGACTCAGAGGAATGAGGTGCTGGCATCCAGCAGCAGCACGCTCCAGCCAGAGGCAGAGCGCAGCTCTCATTCCTCCAGCACATGCAGATCCTTGGTTCTGGTGGTCTCTGAGTGATGGGGTCTCTCAGAGGTTTGTCAAATCTTGTGGACAGAACTTCCCTACGAAGCTACTCACCCTCACAGCCACAGCAGCAGCCCACGGCTTCCTGCCATCTGCTGTTTCCCAGAAATCCTTCTGTGAAATTAGTGAACATTAAATATGCCACTGCCTTGCAAAGCCCCACAGCTGATGATTACTGTGCTGCTGGCTGGGATAGTGTCTGATAAATTCAGCTCATGGAAACTGAAGTTCAACCTGCCCTTGCCTGAAACCATGATGTTCTATTTATCCATAGACTTGGAGTGCTTCCGTGTGGGCTCTTTTGACAAGCAATGATAAAATCAGATATTGATGAAAAATACTTCCTCAACTCAATTCTGCACCACCTCTATTTGAAGAGTCCAAGGAAGGGTCCAGTGAAGATTTTACCAGGATGAAGAAAAAAAGTGTCTGTACAACAGGACTCTGTTTTTCCACTTACTGCAGTCACCATGTGCTGGCAGAAGGCTGAGGGATGTTGGGAGTAGAAAGAAATGGATTTAAGCCAAGGAAGCGTACAGCGTGGGCATGGAAGGGTAAAGCAAAGACTCCTCAGTTTGACTTCTTTGGTGTTGTTTTTCCCGTTTTGGGAAAAGAAGAAGAGCGGCAGACAGGTCAGCCGAGGTGCTGCTGGGAGCTCAGCTGGTTGTGTCTCTACTGCAGCAGCACACAGCAGCTCCTTGTGTGTCTCAGGACTGCCCTGCTCACACTAATTCCAGGGCAGGAGCCCTAATTCCCATTCCCTTAGCACAGTATTTCAGAGCCTGTGTGTGTGACCCCACAGGGGCTGAAATGTTCCTCATGTTCCAAGGACAAGCTCTGCCAGGGCAAAGCAGGAATCGGCCAACACACAACAAAGAGAATTCACTACGTGAACTGATTTCTACATTTCTTTAGAGTTCTGGTACAAGTCTGTCAAGTTTCAGCTGTTCTTAGAGGCAATTTTAGACACAGTAAACTTGTTTCAAACCATGACCAGGTACTCACAGCTGCTACTGTCAGACTGGATTGTGGATAACACTGTACTCACAGCCTCGGTTACCACTCCTCACCCTACATAATGTACGGGAATGCGTCAGCCAGGATGCTACCTATGAAAAATAAATGAAGAAGTTTAGAAATAATATTGCCCCCCCCACCCCTGCCACTTGCAGGATTGCCAGGGCTGGCTTTTTCACAGAAAATGCCCCTAGAAGCACAAGCCCCCAGGTTCTCTTATAATCCATCTCATTCTGATCAAACACCTGTGGAAATCAACAGCAATATTTTGCTGACTCTGAACAGCTGGCAACAGTCTGTGATAAAGCAGTACTTTGAGCACCTATTCTGATCCATCCCATTTGATAAACTAGCTCAGAACATATTGCCTATTTATTCCAGTCAGCTGAAGAACTCTGTGACTGCACTGTGCTGATGAACGCTCCTGTAAATGACAGCGTTCTGCAAAAATACAGATACCATGCAAGACACTGCATCCCAAATTGTTTCCTGGGTCACTTCCCCACCACTTCCTATGTGGAAAGCGGTGAAGGAAAAATATTGCATGTGTCAAACACGTCTAAAAATCAAACTCCAAATCCTGTGAAAAGAAATTTGCTGCATTTGCAGAAGTTTGAGAAGTCCTTGTGCACTGTAAGCTGCTCCGAAGTGGTGTCAGAGTTCTGGCTCTGCACTTCCACCACCGTGGCAAAAGGGCTCAGGGGAAACAAGAGCCTGTTCCTCTCCTGGAAACAGTGACTATGTGAAATCAGGCTCTGCCAGAATGACTGCCATGGTAAGTCTCGGTTGTCTGTGACAGGTGAGATGATGAAATGAGAGACTGCAGAAATAGGTCTGTAGGCTCCACGTAACCATTTGTCCCCTTGAGCCTGCCCCATCCCCCACCACCACTGCTCCTCTGTCTGACCCCTCGCAGCAACAGCAGCCTTGCACAACGAGAAAGGGACGATTGTTTCTCCTTTTCTTCAGCTGACCCTTGTGCCAGCACACAAACCAAATCCTCAGGGACCTGGCACATGCTACAGCCAATACTCAACTGCAGAACAACCATTCAAACACGTCCAAGAAAGTGGGTGCTGGGCAGTGCTCATCTCCCTCTTGCTCTGTGCACAGGAATAGGATTTCCATTGCCAAATCGGATGGATGCTGTTCCCCAAAGCCTTGGCTCCATGCCTCCAGTGAGCCTGCCAGCAGGCTAAGGCAGGATCCAGCAGAGCACTGAGTTCTATCATCACCTGCACATCTCCAGCAAACCCAGGAAACTTGGAAAATTTTTTATGTTTGTGGCACTGATAAGCAGAACTATGTGGCTGATTGACTGGAAGCTGTATTGTAGAGCCTCCTGCTTCCACACCCCCAAATCAAGCCTTGAGGAACAAGCCACGAGGTCATTTCGCTCTGATTTTTTGCTAATTGGGCAGTCTGCATTCATCCTCACCAAACAGACACAGCAGCAATTTCCGTGGCTAATACAAAATAACTTAACCATGAAATAAGCAGAGGGGCTGCTGGAAGATTTTATTCTCCACATCCCTCCATCCAGGATTCTGGTTTACCTCTGACACTCATTAATGTGCTCGGCATATTGAAAAAAAAGTCCACCTTTGGGAGGGAGGTTTCTTATAACAAATTCTCCAGTTTTACCCTCTCAAAAATGCTACTTTGGATAACTTAGTCCTAATAAAGAACACCATGAATTGTGCTGCACTTCAGAAAATGGTAGGAGAGAGCCGTGGATCTTACAAGACTAAGTCAGCAATACATACCACAGATATCTGTTCACATGCAAGGCATTTAGATATCTATTAACTAAAACATAAAAGCTTTTTTTCATATGTATTCTTCCCCCTGCAGCTGCTGGAACAAATATTCCTACAGCCTACCATCTGCCAGCTCATCTACCTCAAAAATCAGCAAGGTTAAGGAAGACCTGCTACTTGCAGGCTATTAACATGACCTGGCTCAGCTTAGGAACTGCTCCTGTGTGGGCTGAGCACTTGTGCAAGTCCCAAGCAGAGGTGGCTGGAGGTCAACAGGCTCTGATCCCAGTGGAATCTCTGTGCCTTTGGCTGTGGTGGGTGCTCCAGAGAGGCTGGAGCTGTCCATGGCTGCCATAGGCCCCCAATGAGGGTGTGGAGGGATGTGTCCTGTTCAACAGCAGGGAGCTGCCCCCTAAATGCTGGTGACTTGCTGCTGCCTGAACCTGCACCTGTGTAACACCACCAGTGAGCCTCCCTCGTGGAGTCCAGTGGGATTCTCACTCCAGCTGCGCCAGACTTTCCTACTGCCACACGCAACCCTGCCAAAAAATTCAGCTCACATGGGAGGAGAACTGGTCCCACTACAAAGAGTATAAAACCCCTCTAATTAAATAGCACACAGCTTTGAAGGAGCGAAGGCAAACGAAACATTCATAATGCATGTGTGACGGGGACAGCGCTGCCTTGGAGGGGTTCCGCATTATTCCAAGGGGAGCTCCCACCACAGCTGTTCCATGTGTTGGAAACCTTGGAGATGAGCTTCTCAAGCACTGCCTTTCCTCACAGCAAGAGATGGAGAACAACGAAGCCCTCTTCTGGTGGCAATTGTTCCACATCCCCTGGGCGTGGTAGGAGAGCCAAGTCTGGCTGTTTGGGAATGCCGGGTGGATGTGCAGCACTGTGCAGCCTACGGAAGCGTCTGGCACGTGGTGATAGCTCTGGAGTGGTGCCCTGCTGCCAGTGTTGGCACAGCGGCCCCAGGACAGCACAAAGGTTGTCACACGCCCACCCGGGTTTCCAGGGTCCCCAGGGCAGTGTGTGGCACAGGTTTGCCAGTCCAGCCTGAGGGCACGGGAAGGAACCAGGTATAGATTCACTGCTGGCACAGTAGAACCTTGGGGCAGAGGAGGGTTTCCTCCTCTACAGACAGAAGCAGAGATCACTGCACACCCTGGACAGGTTTATGGAGGGCACTCAGCACCCTCAGGCTGCTGAAGGTGCCTATCACACCTCTTGTTGCCAAAAGGTCAGCAGAGCAGAATTCCAGCAGGAACTGTGTTGATGGGCTGAGCACCTACCCATGGTTGCTGCCCTCCAGCCCTGCCGGCTGAATAGTGGACAAAATGACTGCTCTAGCTTTCCTCCTCCCCCTCCTCCTCCTCCTCCTCCTCCTCCCTCCAGTTACACGCACAGCTTGGAACAACAAACCCTTACAAACAATGGTTGCCCTACCCATAAAGACTCACCAAGGGCTATCACAACTCCAAATTACACTCAGAGCACAGTAACTTTTCCAGAGGGGCAAAAACAAATGGAAGAAGAAACCTGGAGCACATTTATGGATGGCACATGTGGAAAACCTCACTGCTCACCTAGTCTGCACTTTGTGATGTCTGGAATAGACACCATGTCATATCCAGCAAATCATCATGGGCTGCATGGTGAATGTAAGATGTGGAATGAGCCACCAGCGAAAATGAAAAACATTCCAGAACACTGAGGCACTGACAGATTTGCAGTGCAAGCTCAAGTAGAGCTGAACTGGGCCACTGGTGGTTATAATGAGGCATAACTGAAATGCTTGTCCAACTTGAAGAAGCCTCATAGATAAAGATATGCAACACCTCAGTGCAAATGATATTTTTGCCTTGCACTTTGTCCAAACAACTTTGAAAAAGCAGTGAGATTTCTCAAACAGATTTCTGGTGCGGGGAATGCAAACATAACATTCCGCATACCTGCAGGAATCCTGGCAGAACTAGAATGCCCAGTAAGGGATCACAGAAGAGACTCCAAGGGCACAAATCAACCCAGCAAAGGAACAAAAGAAAAAGAAGCCACACACCAGGACCTGAGCAGGCTGGAAGTGCAGCAGGAAGGGCTGGCAGGCTGTGCCCTAACAGAAATGTACCGCTGTAAAGGGCTCCTTCTTATAGAAACGCCTCGTTCCGAGCACTGATGAATCCATCCCGTTCCAGACCCCATGCAAGCACAGGGAAGAACCAGTCCAGCAATATTTTGGCAGTGGCTGCCCAGCAGCAATTCCATACAGCTGCCAGCTCTCTCCTGTGGAGGAGAGGTGTTCCCTCCCTGCTGTACAGCCAGACAGCTGTGCCAGCCCTTGACTCAACGCTTTTCACAGGAAACCAACACAAAGGGGGAAAAAATCAGAAAGTTTTTCTTTCTCAAATTTGTATTTTAATGCCCTTTTGTCTTGATCTGTTTTAAATACGAAAGGGATAATGACAGCACATGCTGTGAGCTGTCTAAGCCTTTCACGAGTTTCTGTGCACATCAGCTTAAGAGCAGGTAATGCTTAAATGCAAACAGACCCCGGAGCTTTCTCCATCATCCCTGCTCTTTCCTATCACTGCTTACATGGATTTACTGGACTTAGACAAAAAGCAACCCTGAAGGCTTGAGAGATGTTTCATGCAGCCATAAACCTCTTAAAGGGGCTGTATGTGCCCACTAACCCTTGTAAGGGAACAGAATAGCAACACCCAACAGGGCAGTGAGCAGCAGCACACACCATGTGTGTTCTGGAGGAGCCCTTTCAGTACCTGGAGAATGTCACCCATACCACAGGTGCTGCTAACCCCAGCCCCGTGCCAGCTTCCAAAAACACGGGAGCACAGGCATGGGAAGCATGGCATGGCCCTGGTTGCCTCTGCCAGCACAGCAGCTGGGCAACACTACCCAAACTCTGAAGCCAAGGATCTTCACCTTCCAACATCCTTTCCAAAGCCACCCTCAAAGGCCAGAATAGCCACTTCCTGCACATTCCCCTGAGAAATTTTATCCCCCAAGTTACACTAGATATTTTTAAAATTCAGTGGAGAAAATAGCAAAAAAAATGGCTTAGTGCTAAATATTTATTCTACAACCCCATCCCTGTGCACCATCTGCTCAAGCTTCAGCAGTCCATGGTTTCCATGCAGCCAGTCAATGTACTGATATGGCAACAAAGCAAGATAAGCATAGCTCCATGTCAAACTACCTAGAAAAACCATGGCATTGCCTGGAAATCAAAGGGACTGGAGATGCAAGGTCCAGTTGTGTTCCAGGTGTGTGGTACGTCCTGCTGCAGGGGGGCACCCTGAGCCTCTGCATACAATGGAATGCTTTCTTGGGAATTCTCAAATAATAAGAATAGCTCACCAGGGCCTTGAAGGAAAGGTCCTCTCCAAAGACCTGCACTCTGCACCCACACAGAACAGCTGGGGCAGGAGGTTGGGTTTTGCAGATTGGAACAGACACATCTCTCTGGCCACAGCATTTTCCTGCTGGCTGACAGGAGAAACAATGACCCATGGGATGTGCTGTACCTGTGCTGCTCCTTTCCTGTGGCCAGAGCTCAGGATCAACTGCTGACACATCATCTGTGTGGCGGCTGTGTAGGAGCAGGAGCCTTCAGGCTGCACACTTCCACATTCTTCAATTTCAGTGCTGGGAACAGGGTCCCTATTCCCAACACACTCTTCTAACCCTCATCCCACTGCTGTTCCTGGTGCCTCATGCACATCTCCATTCAGGCGCCATTCAAACCAAGCTATTTCTATCAGAAGCCTCTAGAGAACACATTTCTGGGGGATTTAAAGGACTGCTCTCCCTGCTCACACCCAAAATACATCACCACATGGAGGTTCTGTGTGTAGGTATGGGCACCAACCCTCCCCTTGGAGGGGTGTGGGATCCAGCAATGCTCTGAATGAACAAATAGAAGCCCAAGTACCACCACTGGAGGTGGAGCAGGTGGGCATAAGGTTGAGCCATTGTGTCACACAGTGCCACGGCATGTGAATGACTTGGAGCACCTGGACAGTGCAGCAGGGAGCACACACAGCTCTCTGCCATGGCAGGGTGAGCCACTGCTGGCAGAGGTGAGAGTATCACCCTCAGTTTCACATCCAGAGAGTCAAAATCCCACAGCACCAGCTGGAGAATGGCTCCTGTGCCAATAGATCAAGGTCTAATGGCACAGGGAGGAAAAACAAAGCAAACGTGATTGTCTCCTTCCACCTGCCCTGCCTACAGCTGGGCTAATGCTGGTGCACTGCAGGAAGGCTGCAAGGACTCGTCAGTCCACCCTGGCACACCTGGTGCAGTCCCAGCCTTTCACCAAGGACTAGGGGCACATGTGAGTGAGTGAGTGAGGAGTTCAAACCCCTGGAGTGGGGCTCAGGCTCAGGAAAGCACTGAAATCCAACCAGGCAGCCACACAGCAGGGAACAGCCAAGCACCCTGCCTGGAACAGTGGTAGGTGTGCTCCACCAGCAGCATCGCCTGTGGCAGGGAGAGGGACAGACACAGAGCCTGGCACAGAGCTGGGCACAGCAGGGAGTCATTTAGGGCTGGGTGCAAGCACACTACCAAACAAGCAGCTTCGAGAGCAGACGTGTGGGCTTTCGAGCTCCGCAGCCACCAGTGAAAGCAAGAATACAAATGCGTGCCACTTGAAACTGTTTTACAACATAGGTTATGTATAAATTCCAACTGTTATATGGCCTAAATTAAAGTATGGCTATGTTAAAAACAAGGCCCAGTTGCCAAGCAATCAGTTTTCACTTTCCCAGTAGGTTTTTGACTTCCATCTATGTGAATATACTCAACTATTGGCAAAAACATCTCCAAATTGCACCAACTGCACTTCTTGAGTTCTGTGATCAGTCACTACATAAAAATTGATTAGTGGAAGAATCAAAGCCATTACGAAAACATACTCTGTATCTTGTGGGCAGATAAATTCATGGAGGGGCTGGAAGAAAAACCACAACACATTAAACCAGGCTCACTTCATATGCAGAGGGAGAGATGCTCTACCTGGAATCCAATCTACTGTCAACCAGCTTTTGCATTAGTATAAGCTTGTGCCATCCATCAGCAGCTAAGCCCACACGGTCACAGCTCTCATTCGGGAACATCTTACACTGTTTGTGAGTAAAGCATTTTGCTTTTTATCCTCTATAGAAACACAAATCTCTAGCAGAGCCTCCCCAGTGTGCAGAAGTAAGTTACCAAGGCTGGCAGTGAGTCATGAAGTGTACGGCAGTGCTGGTTAAATCGAGAGCCATTACATAAGAACACCCCAAGATGCCCCTGCTCTACAAGCCTGGCTCTGCTGGTTGCAG
The DNA here is from genome assembly GCF_008360975.1 of Lichenostomus cassidix. Classification (NCBI taxonomy): domain Eukaryota; kingdom Metazoa; phylum Chordata; class Aves; order Passeriformes; family Meliphagidae; genus Lichenostomus; species Lichenostomus cassidix. The sequence goes on along the minus strand of NC_139490.1, from coordinate 23,943,464 downwards.
CAACATGAGCAGAGACAAAAAGTGTTCTTGATGAGCACACAGGTACTGCCAGGAAATTGGAGGTGTCCTGTGCCAAGCACCTGAGAGGCCTCTTCAGTGCTTCCAGCAGACCTGAGCAGTGTCAGCTCTGCAGACCTGCAGGATGGAAGTCACAGCAATGACAATCCTGTGACTCAGTCTCATGGGACAATGCAAGGCTATGACCATGGGCTGCCATTTAAGACACACGAAACAGCCATCAAGAACCATAGAGGAAGGATGATGTGACAGCAGGCGCTTTTGCATTGGGCACCGGCATTAAGCAATCTCGCAGATTCAAGCTGGCAAACAGATTCCCTCACCTGCAGAGTCCAGGAAGGAAGCCACACGCTCGCCACAGGCACTGTGCTCCATGTGGATTTTATCTTCAGGCGGTTCCTCTGCAGTGACAAAAGTGCCAGGAGCCTCTCACCAGCAGGAAGCCCTCCGAGCAGGAGCACAGGCCCAGCCCTCACCATGCAGGGCTCAGGACACTCTGAATTCACAGACAACCCCCCCAGCTGACAAGACACAAGGTTAAAGAACTTTTCTTTTGGAAGTACTTGCTTCTGGTAGGAAACATCCCCAGCCTTGTCCTTTCAGGCTTCACAAAACCAGCACTTAACCCTTCAAGCAACCACAGAGGAAGGAGTCAGTTATCTGCTACTCTCACAGGCTCTTACCAGCAGATCACTGACTTTGGGACAAGCAGATACAATTCTTTGTGAATTATGCTTCTCAGGAGGACAGACAGACAAAACAGCCTCACAGTCATGCACAGCAAAGAGTTTTTGGCTGGCAGGAAGCATTTTGGTACAGATTTCCCCTTTTCTTAGACTTCTGGAGAAAGAAGTGCAGTGATTTCTGTTCAATCCCGGATGAGTTGTAGAAGAGCTAGTCCTACAAGACACACTGAGCAAATAGACTGAATTCAGAGATTTTCCTGTGGTCTATTTCTGTTAATAGGGCCTTTGTTAATAATAATAATAATAATAATAATAATAATAATTATAATAGAACATGCATGTCTAAATGCCATCCAGGTCTGGCATGGTGCACCCATAAAAACTAGTGGTGTTTTCCCCTAGAGTAACACTTCAGAATATATTAAGCTGACATTCTTTCCTTCGTTGTGTACAGCTTAGTGAAATTAGGCTGGAATATCATAGCTCTTCAAAATACAGGTGAAGAGAAGATCTTGCACAGCCACAGGCAACAAATCCTCATTAAAAGTCTTTTCCCATTACAAGGTGCAACATCCACCTTTCTGCAGCTCCTGCCTGGCACTCAGCATAATGCCTTGCTTGTGCACAAACATTCTGTCCGGACACATGGACTTAACAGAATGAATGTTCAAATCCTTTTCACAGCAGAAGTAAATTAAAAATGCCTATTTCTCCCAGGATTTGTGGTCATTCTCCTTCTAGACCAAGCTGTGTTTTCTGGGAATTCTCAGCCCTAGTGTTCCTAGCCCCACTACTCCATTCCACTTTAGACAGAGTTTTCCATAAAGAAAAATGAACGAGCTCCTCCAAATACTCAGAATTTCAAACACAAGCATGTAACAACTCCCTTTCCCTGCTTACCCAACAAATCAGTCATCAGGATGTAGTTTTGCCCTGTGGAACAGCACTGCTGGAAATTCAAGTTGCCATCACCACTGCCAAGCTGGTTGCTTCCAGTGAGCTTCAGTCCACATCACATCTGTGGACAGGACACAGAGTACCAGAGCTCTACTGCCCTTCTGCTCCCACCTGGATGTCGTACGACGAGTGTTGTAGCCACCAAAAACCCACATAAGGAAAACCCACTGGAACAAGCGCAAGGCTTTTGGAGATGTATGGTATATGCAGTGCTGCAGAGCATCCCAAGGCTGTGGCTGCTCCTCTAACATGCAGGGATTGACAGACATTGGCTGCAGGCAGGCACAGCTCCTCTTTAGATCCCCAAAGCCTATCAGGGTGCACCTCAATTCTTCTCCTAACCATCTCAGCTCACTTATCACCTCTGTCACAGGAAAGCACGGCTGCCTCATGGATTCTCTGCTCACAGCTCCCACGGGCAGACTGGGGTCTGAATAATTACATGGGCTTGGGAGATTGTCAGAGCCCCTGCTGATGGCTTCTGTTGCTGGAGAGGGGGAGAGACACCTTGGAGATGCTGTTGGTGTGCACAGAGGTCCTGAAATGCTGCACACATCACTGTGTGGCAGGGGAAAATACCTGCACCTGGGCCAGGTGTGTATCTGCCGGAGAGCGGGCAGGAGCTGCCATGGACACACAGCACATCGTTCTCCCTGGAAGAGGTTTAATCGAGAATGGCCTTGACAGAGAGCTTTCACCAGCATTGTGGGACAGACGACAAATGTTTTAATTTTAAAATGTTAGAAAACCACTAGTGATTCAAGCAGAGAAGAATGTGAACAGCAGTATCTGCTCAGAGCACACCCAAGTGCAGTGACTGTGCTGATTTACCTCGTTCCCTGGCTGCAGCTGTGGGCAATGGATAAGGGATTACCCCCTCCCCCGGCCAGCACACAGCTGGGACCGATAAGACCCCAGACACATGGGCTGTGCCTCCACTGGGTGCCCTCAGACACTGTGAGGAATGGAGTTCTGAGAGCCAAGAGAAACCCCGGGTTGCCTGTTCAGGTGAACAATAAATGTAAATATACTCTGGTTCTACATCCCCAGAATACTACTGGCATGGCCAAACTTAGAGAAGACCTTCTCCTCAAAACCACCCAGAAAACACATGCCCTTTGTGGTGTGCCACCTATCACACAAACCCATTTTCTCCTCTCAGCTGAAAAATTACAGTTCCTTGGATCTCTTGCCAGGCCTGCCTGACCTCATGCAGAACCTGCCAGGTGTGGCAGCAAACTCCAGCCTAACAGTGCCACAATTTGTGACGCAAACCAGGGAGTGGGAGGCTAATCCAAGGCACACCTGCAAATGCTATCCACCACCTAGCAAACCGCAAGGGCTGGGGAGCAGATGCATTTATTAAAACCTTTACTGCCACCACAGTCTTGTTCCTTGCCTGAGCCTGGCAACTATGTTCCCTTCCTGACCACCCAATGGAGACCTCACACTTTCCCCATGCTTGGTTTGCTTTCTTGTGAAGGGTCCAAACAGCTGTACCTTGGTAAAGTGGTGGAACTGAAATTTATTTGCTGCATTTACTTTTCAATACAAGATATGCAAGAGGCTTTAAGGGACTAAAAGCTTGCTCTTGATACTGAATCAGGGGGGGAAAAAGCATAGAAAGGCTAATACAAGGTGGCACAATTACTGTCTATTGATGCGACTGGTGTGGGACCACAATTCATCATGTATTATTGATAACTGCAGCATAATGTACCGAGGGTTTTGCAGGGTGTTTAACAGAATGCAAGATATTCAGATTACAAATAAACCCAGATGCAAGAGAATGCTCCTAATTGTATCAAGCATAATGCTTTCTCTCACAGTTAATTCTTAGGAAGTAAAATTCGCAAAACACAGTCAAAGTCCTGCTGTTGGGTCAGGACAGATGCAACCCCGAGAATCTGATCCCTTCTGACAGAAACAGGTACCATCTCAGAGCCAAGCAGCCTCACAGCCAGCATCAGTGCAAATCAGAGCCGCAGTGGAAATCCCGAGGTGAGGAAAGGGAGGCAGGCACCTTGCTGCAGACCTGCCTCTGCTGTTTTCTCTGGCTCTGGAAAAAGTAGATTGGAGCAATTCAACTCAGTTTGCATCTAATAAACAAAACCTCACAAGGCTGTCAAAGGGGAGGGGAGGAAGGTGAACAGGGGACTTCCACCCTGGCAAAGGAAATGCATGTGGGGTGCAGTGTGAGCAGGAGAAACATGTAGTGGGACAAACATGGTCTGAAGTCAAAAACACCTCCTGGGCCAACATCTTCTCCCCTGCTGGGAAAAGGACTCCAAAACTTGAGCCCTCATCCTGCTTCCACGTGGAGACTGGAGTCAGCACAGCCCCCCAGCAGCACCCAGGGGAGGGTCTTTTTGGACAGCTACGGCAGCAGGGATGAGGTGTTACTGCACTTCCCAAAAGAGCCCGCAGCTCCAGTGACACCCGAGGCTCCCCACCACCCTCCCATCACAGCCTCCCCAGGCACAGCCCTCCTGCACCTCTTACAGAGATTGTACCTGGGCTCAGAGCTCCCCAGGCACAGCAACACATTAGAGAAATACCACACAGGGAAATCTGCTCCCCACCGAGCCCGAAACAGACTACAAATGACCCAAAATAAACTCCAGGCTTAGACACAGAAGTCATCTAGGCACCCAGGGCAGCTGAGGCTCTCAGAGCTGTTTGGATACACTGAACAGTCTCTGATCTCCCTGCCAGCTAATATTGCCATTTTATGGACAGAGAAACATCGGCGATGGTAAAGAGAGTGCCTACAGTACTGCTCACTTCCGAGCATGCCAGCCACAGTGGCTTTAGGGAATTCAGACTGGGTTCTTTCTCAATTATTCCTTCCATAGCCAAGTGGCTCTGCAACTATAAATTGCTCCTGCCACTGAAGTAAGCAGATGTGATCCTGAATACACATGAGGAGACAATCTACTCATCATGGCATGGTGAGTTTTTGTAATTTCTCAGTGTAAGTGCACTTTAACTGAGTTGACATTCTCCAGGACCTTGGCCACTGATGGAAAATAATACTTCGATGGCCCTTTTAATTGATGTAGAGCTTCCTGTACCCCAATACAGCTCTTAAGAGTCAGAGAAAAGCACTTTCAAGAACCCTCTGAGGATTCCCAAGTTGGTATTACAGCACTGTGTTTATGGAAGATAAGTCCCAGTGCTGTTTAATTACATCTCTGACCTCTATACAATTTCCCATTATAGACCTCATTCTTACCCCTTGCAAGTCCAACTCGACTCATTCCACAGGAGCAGGATACAAAGAGATCCTTAGCTCTGAAATTTGCATTAGGAAATGAGGGGCAAGAAGGGAGCGTGCTTCTCCATGGCTTTCAGAAGATTAAACAGGGCAATGAAGTGTGTGACTTCCTTTAAAATCCTCCATTTAAAATCCTAGTTTCATGAAGCAATGGTATCTTAAAGCTTCCTTAGCCATAAAGGAGGAATTGAGAAAGGGATCTGTACTTCTTGCAAATGCTATAACTATGTTTAAATCTTACAATTGCCATACAGAAGCAAAGGGTTGGATGGGATTTCAAGTGGGAAGCAGCTCCATGTAATGCCTAAGAGACACCAGTTTAAGGCTTCCCTGAAGGACCACAGGAGTCATGGTCCTTCTCAAGTGCTCTGCTCCCCTGCTTCACTGTTCTTTCTAGCTATGATGTTTTCCAGTATCCAAACCTAAACGCTCCTTGTCATAGGTAAGAGATACCTGGTTATCTGCCACGTCTGGGTAGAGTGGGACTAGAACACAAGTTCTCTGCAAGGCTACCTTACACTTTGCAAAGCTCATCATCCCTCCCTCAATCTTTTACAGTCCAAACAGCGCTTTCCTTTTGCACCCCCTTGTAAAGCATATTTTCTTAGTTTATCACTGTGATTTCCTCCCCAGTTCTCCTACAGCTTTATAAAGTGCAATGCTCAAAGCTCAGCCCATCAGCCTGGTTTCCTCATCACTGAGCTGAAGAGACTAATTAAATTGCACACTTGCCATGCTCCTGGTAATGCATCCCAAAGCGAAGGCTGGGGTTCTGGGTTTAGCTTTTCTGCCACACAGACCTCCTGCTGCTGACGCACAGGCAGTTTGTGATCCATCCTAATCCCCAGATCCCTGTCTAAAATGTTGCTTCTCCAGGTGTTTCCAGCTCCATGTTTGACTTCCCCATCCTAGGACCATTTCCAGCTGATTTTGGGTAACATCTCCAGTTTATGAAGCACCACTCTGATCCTGTACTCCAGCGTGCTCATAAGCTTATATATCTTGATGGTGACCACAAACAACTGAAACCAAAGAAACGTTAGGAAGAATCTAGGTCATAACTTGAGGGCTTTTGTGTTATCGATAAAATGCCAGTGAGACATCCCTGTCCCTGTGCACCTTCTCACACAGCCAGTTGTACCACACAATACTGAGGGTACAGACAGTAAAACCCCATTGCTCTGAAGTGCTTTCAAATGAACCCCAAATCAAGTCACAATTCCTGAAATATGTATTTAATTGATATAGAAGCTTGTATCCAAACAAAAGGCGGATTTTGGGGCAGCCCCTTTTCCCCCTGTGAAACAAAATTTGCAAAAATTGCGTGTGAAGGGGAATCCGTGGAGGAGATTAAATTACAAGGAGAGATGGCAATGGCAATGGATTTAAAAGGAGAATGGGATGTCAGGAGTCCAGGGACACCCTCAGCAGCACCAAGTAACCCTCACATAAGGGTCCAGTGTTAACCCTGACCGTCCAGGCTTTAAGATCTCCAGAAAACAACATGACCCAAGTGCATGGCTCCATCACCATTTCCTGACCTCGCATCAACACGCTGCTGGGAAAGCCTGCTCTTTAAGGCTCTATGTGATTAATTATTCATCAAACTGTGTTTGGACATCTACAGTTCAATCTCAGCCTCCATGATTAGATACATCAGGATCTTGAATACAGATATTAAAGTCGTTGGGCGCCTTTTCACCAGAGTTGGCTCAACACCGGATTTTAAAGCTATCTGCTATATATAGCCTAAAGCAGTTACCTCTGCTCAAAAGGGTTTATGCCTGTAAAAAGCAAACCATTAGCACCGAGAATGAAGTGGCTGGTGCGAAGGACAGCGATGCCCAGAAGCAGCCGCTGCCACAGCCCACCCTCCGGCCGACCCCGGGGGCGAGGGGCGCCGGAACCCTAGGCCCCGAGGGAACTCTCCGGGCAGGGCCCGAGGTCAGGGTCCCACTGTGGCCGCCTCGGCACGGACAGCTCCCGGCATGGACAGCGAGCTGCTCCCGGCCGCGGGACGGGACGGGACACGACGGGACGGGCGGTGAGGCTGCGCGAGAGGACCGACGGGACATTCGGGACAGCCGGACCGCGCAACCCCGCCCGCTTCCCTCGCCCCCTCACTCACAGTGGCACCATCCCAGGTGGCAGCACCAGTGCAGGCGGAAGCAGCGGCCGTGGCTGTGGGTGGCGCAGAGCGAGAGCCCGTCGCAGGGTTGGAAGTCGGGTCTGCCCGCGCAGCTGCGGGCGAGCGCCTGAGCCTCGTCCAGCTTCTCGCTCTTCGCCGCCGCCGCCCCGCTCATGGCGCCGCCGCTCCGCCCGCAGCCCCCGCGCCGCAGCGGCCAGAGGAGGAGGAGGAGGAGGAGGAGGTTGAGGACGAGGAGGAGGAGAAGTAGGAGGAGAAGGCGCCGAGCCGCAGCGGGGACCGCCCGCCCGCCCAGCGCCGCGGGGGCAGCGCCGCGGGCAGGGCCCGGCCGCCCGCCCCGCCCCGGCCCGCCCCGGCCCGCCCCGCCCCGCAGCACCGCCCGCGGTACCCCGGTGGCTGCATCGCCCGATGGCTCTGTCCCCCGATGACCATGCCCCGCGATGGCAGTGCCCTGCGGTGGCCGCGGCTCCGCATAGCTGTGTCCACGACGGTCATGCCCTCGACGGCTGCCTGCCCCGGTGGCTGTGCCCCTCGATGGCTGTGACCCCCACGGCTGCGTCCTCCGGCTGGGTGGGAGGGTGACCCGCGGGCTGCCCTGCGAGGCGGGGTGAACCCGGTGCCCGAAGGCGCTGCCGGCAGCCTTGGCCCGCTGTGAGATGTCGCTGCTTTCCCAAGGCGCTTGCAGCGGCCGGAGCGCACGGGCGGCAGCGGCCACCAGCCCCGGGCGAGTCAGGCCGGCTCCCAGCAGGGCTGTGGGCTCGCTGCCAGGCTCCCCCGAGCACTGCCCCGGCAGTGTGGAGCTCCTCTGCAGACACCGCTGGCCTTGATAAATGGACCCGGGCACCCTGGCACGGGACAGCAGCCTCAGGGGAGTGTGGGCAGCAGGCAAGCAGCTTCGATTACAAGCGATCTGGGGCGCTCCAAGTGAACAGCTCTTTGCTATTCTGTGAGACAGGTGCACACAGATCCCCCCTGCAGTGCCAGAGCCAATGGAGCAGGACACTGTGCTGCTCGCACATGTGGCCCGTGGCACAGGCAGGTTTTAGATGCTTTTTTATTCTTCATGCTACTTAAACTAATTCAGAAACCCATTTATTTCTAAGCACACAGTGATTTAAAAAACCCTGATAAACTTTGTTTTTCATTTCGTAAAATAATCATCAGATATAATTTTGTTTAATAAAGATATGAAAGTGTATTTTTATTTTCCAACAATCATATCTTTAGGCCAAAATTAAATTTTGGATTTATCTTGAGCCGTGGCTACATCATTTGTTTCCTAAGTGTGGTGGTGGACTTGTTTCCCTGCTATGTTTGAAAGAATATTGCAGTTTTATTGCTGCTCTGCTCAGCACTGGGAGTTGAAGTCAGCTTTCTGTTAGAACAGAAATCAAATGGTCATTTTCATAGTCCCTTGTCTTTGTACAATAACCAATAGCTCTATGTCAGAAACAGTCAAAATAGACTTATTTTTCTGTGATCTCCAGATTATTCCCAGACAGTTCTTATGGGGTCTCTCCTTGGATAGATCTCAGAGGTCTCCCCATCCTGTACACCCTCCTGAAGGTGTGCTAAGAGAATAATTTACTTCTTGCCAACAAGAAGGACTTTAGAGCAGCCAAGCTTCTGGTGTCTGGCTGTGATCAGCTCCACACTTCATGGGTCAGAACAAGGGATATGGGTCATAACTGCAGAGCACAGAGCTGTACTGAAGCTTTGAACCACCTCTGACTGTGAACCCTGACTTGCAGTGCAGACCTGGTCTCTGCAGTGCTGCTGGCCTTTCCTGCCCATCTGTGGTTCCCTCCTGCAGCGCCTTGCTGCCACATGACTGTGTCCCAGCCATGTCCTCACTGCCTCTCGTCTGGAATGGCTACACCCATTAAACTCAGCCTGTTTGGGCAGGGGGTGGGTGCTAGCTGCACTGAGCAGGAGCTTTGAGCCTTCCTTGGAGCTGGTCACCAGGACTGGGAGACCTTCACAGCCCTGTACATTTTAAATGTCTCCAGTGTTTATTACATTGGAAAGAGAGTATTCTGACATTCCTGGAGGCTTGCCTGCTTTTGCTTTGCTGAAATTCCACTGAAATCTTGCAAACATTTAGGACCTTGCTCAGCTGTTTGCAAGCAGAAGAGAAAGTGATTGCAAATCCAGGTGTTTCTTTGACACTGTCCTGATGTCCCCCTGTTCCCTGGAGCCCACCAGCAGCAAACAGGGGACACAGCTTAGCTCCCATGAGAACCCTGGCCCAAGGAGAACTGACACTTCTACCTGCTGGCACAAAATGCTCCCTCTCCAGCACTGTCTCAGCTCCAGAAGTGCTCTAAGACCAGCCTGGGCTGTCAGATCACTTTCTGTTCAAAAGAAATAAAGGAAGGAAAGTGAGCTATGGGTTACAGAAACAGGGGTAGGTGTTTCTGGCAAGACCCAAGCACCTCGTCCAATTTGGGCATGCGCTGCAGGACAGCACTTCTGAGCAGCCTAAGGCAGGGAGCTCTGTGCCTCTCTTTGAAGGGCCAGTGCTGCAAGGGACTCTGATCAAAGCTAAGGCAATTCTCCCCTTTGGTGCACTCCCGTGTGCTACTGTTTTGCACAATGCCTGTGGCTGAGCAGTTAATGGAGGCATCTGCTGCACTGGCAGAGTTCACCGACTTAATTAAAGACATCTAACAATCCTGCAGCTGCATCAGAGAGGCCACGGGTGCTCTCAGGGCTGACACTGAATCTCCTCAGACTGAAAGTGAGCCCCGCACTGTGCAGAAAGCACAGACATGCAGTCAGGCACTCACATGAAAGCAGAAGCAGGGCCCAAAGATTAACGATGGACTGGAGCCAGCTTGCATTGTGTGTCGCCATGGCCTCACCGTGCTTGAGAACTGTAAAACATCAGCTCACGGATGGCTTGGAGTGCTCAGATGTGCAGCAAGTGAGCAGAGCTGGGGACATTCCTCACCTGTAGGGATGATTTTACCTGGAAAACATTTTTAACAGATATTTTCCCACTGAGTGGAAATGGTTTACTGTTTTGAAATGACAAGTGGGAAAATTAATCCTGTACCAAGTGGTTATCAAGTTCTCCTCTGAGCGGGACTGTGTTCTCTCCTGTTAAATGAAGAAACATTTCACTCACGGGCATATTTCTGGCATCCCTGCAAATTTGAGCTGATGGGGACTGTGCAAGGCTGTTATTTTAACAACTTACCGAAGAGGCTCACAGAACAAACTGGTGGTTGCTGCTCGGACTGCTTGTCAGCAGGCACCAAGGGCTTTGGCTGTGCGGCCAAGCATGGGCAGCTGCCCTGCAGGGCTGAGGACAGGGAGCTGTGGCTGCCCTTTGGTGCGCTCTGCCCTGCCGGGAGCAGAGCAGGCCAGAGGCCAGGGCTCCCACACACTGCCCCGGCCCTGCCGGAGCTGGGAATGCGACCTCGCGGCGGCAGCAATGTCACCGCTGGCTGCTGGGATGTCAGGCAGACAGAACGATCGATGCTGGGCCGCTTTGGTCGATGTGAATTTACAAATGGACTGTCAGGACAGACATTACTGTTGTGAATAGCCTCTGTTCTCAGCAATTCCTGAGAAGGGGAACGGGCCCACCAAAGGCACCAGCACACAGGTGCTGCAGGTGATGGGAAGCACTTCTGCCCCAGGATAGAAGCTGGTGGGTCTCATATATGGGATAATATTGCTGCTCCAGAGGAAAGGCACATCCTCTGCTCCGCAGCCTGCTCCCACTGCAAGGAAATTGCCCTTTTCCAACTGATCCCCAGTGTGGGTGAACACCACAGCACGAGGCACAGGAGAGGGGAGGTTAGCCCGGGCAGGGCATCGTGTCCAGAGCTGTCCTGGGGCTGACAGACCAGCTGCCAGCAAGCCAGGGCTGTTGTGTAACGTTGAGGAGCCTGCTCACATGGAAGCAGCACTTCACCTTGGAGATAAGATGGCTTGCTCTCAGCAGTGGCACTTAAGTGATTTGGGGCAAACTACCCCAGTTTGCTAGGCCTAGCGTGTCTCCTTCTCCAGTCCTGGAGAAAAATCCTCCCTGGAAGCAGGCACTTGGTTTGGCCTGTGACTCCTGAAGGGTTTCCTGCCCTCAGTCTTGCTCCTTGACCCACTGGTGGACGGGAGTAGACAAAGGTCAAAATAAGACATATTTAGAAAAAAGAGGAATGCAGCTTTTCAGACACCAACTCCTCCACAAATAGGAAAATTATCTAATGCCACCATGTAAAGAAGTGATGGGGAAAAAACAAAAGCCAAGCATATTTGCTTTTTTTCTGCTATCCCACGTGACACCATATAATCTGTCATTAGATAATCAAAGCAGTTTTATTAAATTAAAAGCAAAAATTAAACATTCACTGTCCCTGAGAAGGGAATACAGACTAACCTATTCCCCACACCAGACTGGAAGATACATTCGCTAGACATGTGAAATGGGAGACTTTGTCCCAAAGCATCAAGCCTGGAGCAAGTTGGCTCCCTCTCCCTCTGCTCTGCCCTTTGCTAGAGATCTGCCACCTCCCTGGCTGCCTTCAGCTGTGTCCCTGCGTGCACAGCTCTCGTGCTGTGCACTTCTCAGAGCACCCTCTGCCCATGGGAAATCCTGGTCAGTGCCAGGCCGTGTTTCAGTCTGGTCAATTAGAGCCTGTTGAGCCCCAAGACCTGATAGCTGTAGGCAAGCAAGATGCAGGGAGTGATGGCAACATATTCCCACAGTGAAGAGATGCCAGAAGATGTTTCTGCTTGGACAAAGCCAGGTGGGGATAATGGCAACAGAGGATGGAGTCTGGATGCAGAAAGGCAGACATGAGCCAGCACCACAGGGCAGGTTAGTCAAGTTGATGTATTTGTGGCTTTTCTGGCATTTAATAGAGTCTCCTCTGCAGCAGGGAGCAGGGACAGTACCAGGGGACAGAAAGAGATGGCCCCTTGCTCTCTGCCCAGACTTGCTATGTCCACTTCATTTGACTTTACCTCTGAAAGGTGTTGCACCCTTGTGCCATCTGCCCCCCAGCAGTAGGAAGGGAGCAAGTTCCAGCTGGCTGGCTGCAGAAGAGCCAGGGAATTGAGTGGAGGTGGTTGCACAGGAAAGAACTGTACAAACTGGGAAATAGGTTGAAAGCAGGATCTGGTAGGTCCAGTAGGTCTTGGGAGAACTGTGATCATAACTTTCTTGGCTCCAGCCATGATTTGCATTGTGGGCTGTAGATGCTGCTCCCTGCCTTCCCCAAAATCAGACTGGAAGAGGAGTACAGCTGTGATGACCTGCAGGCAGTGCAAAATGAGATAAGCCTTTAGACCTCAGTGTGCGAATACAGCGGGTGAGGCTGGGGCTGCGAGAGAAGGATGGATGAAGGCAGCGGTGACCTGCAGCAGGTGGGGGACTGCAATCAATCACTGGCCAAAGTTATTCCCTGCAGAGGCCCAGGAAGGCCTGTGACTTTGTTTATGGGCCTGTGGCACTTGGGGTTTGATTGGAAAAACAGTGCAATTAAAGCACTGGTTTCATGAGATCAGCCTCCATCAGAGGAATCACAGCTTGGAGCTCTGCCGGCTGAGGTAGGACATCCACTCCTTGAGCGGGGGGTTCCCCACAGCCACCAGCTTTTTCAGAAAGGCACTGGGCCGGAGCCCGGGCACATCGGGGTGGGCCTCAGAGTACTTCTGCAGTTTAGCCAGCACGCGGGGGAGCCCCACGGTGGAGGCATAGAACATGGGGCCACCCCTGTGCTTCGGCCACCCGTAGCCATTGATGTAAATGACATCCAGGTGCTCTGGGCCTGATGCTATTCCCTCAGCCAGGATGGCAAACCCCTCGTTGATGAGGGAAAATAAACACCGCTCCAGGATTTCCTCCTGGTCTATAAAGCGGGTCTTGATGCGGTGGGTGTGTCTGTAGTGGGCCAGGAAGTCATGAAGCCATGGGTCTGGTGTGGCTGTCCTGCCCCCAGCCTTCTCGTAGCGGTACCAGCCATTGCCAGTTTTCTGGCCGAAGTGGCCGTGCTCACACAGGAGGTCTGGCAGGGGGCTGTAGCGCTGGCTGTGCCGCTGCCGGGCTGGCGTGCCCGCAGGGAGGGATGGCCCTGTCAGGCCCTGGTCCTGCCGAGACCTCCAGCCCACGTCCAGCCCGGCAAGGTCAGACATGCGGAAAGGGCCTATCTTAAACCCAAAATCTTCCAGAACCTGATCTACTGCTTCTGGTCTGCTTCCTTCCTCTAAAAGGAAAACCGCCTGTTGTACGTATGGATACATCATGCGATTCCCAACAAACCCAAAACAATTCCCTACCACCACTCCAACTTTGTTCAGGGCTTTGGCCAGCTGCATAGCAGTGGCGATGGCAGTGGGGGACGTGTGGCGGCCGTAGATGATTTCCAGCAGCCTCATCACGTGGGCAGGGGAGAAGAAGTGTGTGCCAATGACCTGCTGTGGGCGGCTCGTGGCAGAAGCTATTTCGTCGATGTTCAGGGCTGATGTGTTTGTACACAGCAAGGTCCCTGGTTTGCAGATCTTTGACAGTTTGTGGAATATTTCCTTCTTTAGTGCCATGTTCTCAAACACAGCCTCGATGACTAGGTCTACATCACGCAACAGATCAAAGTCCACTGTGAACTGGAGATGTGCAGGGTTATGGAAATCCAGGGTCTGGGCAGCCCCCTCCATTTTCATAGCCTCGTGCTGCAAAAGGAGCATCACAGCTTTTCTTCCCTTGTTCAAATACTCCAGATCCTGCTCCAGGGCTACCACAGGTATGTTGGCCTTAACCAGAGAAGCCACAATTCCTTGTCCCATTGTTCCCAGCCCTAGGGATAAAAGTGAGATAGAATCAAAGACTATGAATAGAAAATTAATCTCTTGACAGTAGCATTTCCTCTGTATCTCCAAGATAAAAAGTCGAGGCTTCTGGAAAACAAGTGGTGTACACATAGAAAACAGATATTTAAGACTGTGAAAAAAGAAGGTGAATTTGCTCTTTCAATGAGCCTAAATGTTTGAAAAGAGGTAGCACAAAAGCAAGTTAGTATCCTTACTAGCTTACAAAATTCCAGTGGGATTCACTCAATGTGCACAGACTGTGTGATTCATGTCTTCTCTCTGCAAAGTCTTATACCTGTGGAAACCAGGATTGCTTAGGAGAGAGAACCTGGGGATCAAAGAGAGAAGATCTGTGTTACAGCTGCAACCCTGTTACCCCCTTCTGCAGGCAGGTTCAAAGCAAGCTTCACCCTGAGAGTATCAGTGCCTCGCTGTTCCTGTGAGATGGTCTGTTATGGGCATTGAGCAGACACATCCCCCCAGAGATTTTGACACCGGCAATGCTCAAACAGTTGGTTTCTCCCTCCTCCTTCCAAGCTTCCTCTTTGTCTCCCTCCTCTTCTCCCTCTGCGCTTCATCACGTAATCTTTGGAGCAAAAAAAACTTCAGCTGCTATTTCTGTAAAGACTTGGATGCTGATCTGCTCTAAACTTTGTTTCTGACGTGTTGTGTGTCTCTCAGTGCCAGGTCAAATGGGATGGAACTAACACAGCATTCTTAATCTAGATTGCAACATCTTCTCTCTCCTTTTAGATCACTCTGGTATATCAGTAGCCTTTTGCCTGCTGTTCACTTTATATCAGGCATCTCTGCCCACCAGGAACTCTCCAACTCCTCCAACACAGTCCATTCCTAACTTCTGGATATTCTCAAAGTCAGTCTTCCTTGTCCAACTGCACAGTTAAAGCTCCTGCCCAGAATTCCTGTAACTGAGAATCCATTTATTCTGTAATTATTTTCTCGAAGATCCATAAATGTGCTACCTGCAGCTCATGCCCCCAGGAATACCAGTGTAGAGATTACTGGCTTGATCCCTTGCACCAGCTCTGCCCTCTGACATTAAATGAATCTCCATTTCCCTGTGACACACAACCCACACCACTGATCCTGCTCTCCCATGGTGGAGGCTTTTCCAACTCAATTAATACAAACTAGCAAAGGAAGGTCAGCACAATTTTGCCAGCTTTACAAGTACGAAGCCTCTGAAAGGGAGGATTATTAATATCCTAAATAAAGCAGCAGCCAGACAAAATACAGGTTTGTTATAATTCTGTATAAATGATTTTTTTAATCCCAGGTTTACAAATGAAAGTCAGCTAAACAAATAAACAGAAACAAGGGGATTAAAAAAATTATCTAAAGCAGCTTTGTAAAGAAGAGCTGAAATTATGTCATCATTTAAACAAGTTCCAGCAACCAAGGTCAGACAAGGTAGGACGTTTTTCCTGCATGCTACACACCCTTGGTATAGTTTCTGCCCACCTTCATCTTGTGTGCACACAAGACATTTCAAACGTTCCCTGCTTAGCCACCAGAAGATAGTTTTTACTGGCATCACTAGCTGGCACCCTGCTTATAAACCATCATTAGACTCCTAAGTAAGTGCTGAAGTTCCTTTCTAGGAAATTAGATTTGCTACTTCATAATCAAGTTCTGTTGAAAACTAATTTGAAAATAAAACTAGAATAACATGAATCAGCTCTTAGTAATTCAGTATCTGTGGTTTGCTGACTGAAAAAACCTGAACACAAGTAGCTCCTCCCACTGTGCTCACTCTCCAGAGCCTTTGATGTGGGAGCAGGTACAATTAGGGACAGGTTTTCCCTGGCTTTGGTGGGCTACAGGAACTGCTTTCTTACTACAGTGCAGGAGGGTAACTCACCCCCCAAGCCTAACCCCATCTATCAGGCTCTCTTTAGAGAGCTTGAAGTCAGCCTGAAGTGGTTGCAGTTCCACATGGTTCCCTCTTGAGGTATCTTCCTTTCCAGGGTGGAGGCCTGGGGTTTCTCCCTAGAATCTCCAAGCTCTGCACATCCTGGGTCTTACTCGCTCCTGATCCTCCCAGCTTCAGTCTCATGACTGAAATCTTAGCAGTTCTCTTGCAATATGAACACACTGTCTCTTCCTTAATCAAAACCTCTTCCGCGAGCAGATATTCCCCAGCCTTCTTTCCCAGGGAAGCTCTGCAATGGTGCCAGGTGATTCCCCTGGTTGCTTTCATCATGAGTACTCCATGTAGGTTTTAGCCATCCCATGAGAGACAGGCACACATGCTTGTAGTACTACACTTTCTAGGCCACGGGAACAGACTTATAGATAAGATATGAGCTTGCCAAGCTTGTTTCTGACCTAAAAAAGCTGTCTCTCAACTTCCTACAGAACTCTGCAATGGCCTGTATGAAATGATGTTTAATGAAGCTGGCAGAGAGAGTAATGAAAGCCCCAAGGGGGTTGTTACATTAGAGCTTGCACAGCATGATTCCCCTGGAAATATTTTTTAAAATTGGGCTATAAAACTAAGAACAGCTTTGGCTATCTAGCAGGGAAAGATGCATTTCTGAGGACTCTTCTTTTGCAATTCAGAAAGCCAAATGATCTTGGGGAAGAATATGTTAGAACAGGAAAAAATTGTAGGGAATCATTAGGCCTTACACAGAAGGCTGTGGAAGAAAGAGAAAGGGAGGTGTTTCATGCTTAGCTCAGATCACACAAGCCGAAACACGGCAAGGAACTACTCCAGAATTTCTACTGTATGTTCCATTTTCTTACTCAGTAGTGCTCTCCCTTCCCCCAAACCATGAAAACACTATGTTCTCATTTTTCATGCAGGGGACTGTTTTCATGTCCAAGGCACGTCTTCCCAAAAGGCTGAAATCTGCTTCAGGAACAAGAACAGTGCCCAGCCATCCTGCTCCCGGTCTTTTGTTGTGAAATGAAGCTTTGACATATAATTAAAACTACACTTGCACATATGTAATTTCAGGCCAAATATGGGCAGGACAAATCCATTTGCTGGGCAAGCTGAGTGAATAATGATGGTTAATTATTGATCTGTCATGTGAGGTACTTAGAATAAGAAAAATCATACAAAATTAATTGAAAGACTCTAAAAACAAATTTCAAAACAAAAGAAATTGAAATATGTACAAGGCAGATCATGTACAGTCACACACACTACAGAAATACTGATCAGTGGAAAGCATTCTGAACTATAATGAATATTTGGACTTAAAAATGCCTGGCAATGGAAATAATCCTTTATAGACTGGTAAAAATATGCAAGAACGGTTCCAGTTCTCCTGTTGAAAACAACAATAAGCAATTGGCAGTGATGGGCTGCTGCAGGCTGGGGCTGCTGCTTTCTCTGTTTCAGGGTATCAGTTTCAAGCAAAAATGTGATATTCCAGGCAAGCAGGGAGCTGTGGGGAGATGCAGTTGGAAGTGACACAGAGAAAAGAATCCTCTTTAGGGGTAATGAGGAACCAGAGAAAGTGAAAAGAGGTGGGAGCCAAGAGTTCAGAACAACAAAAGCAAATGAAACAAAAAGTCAACATGAAAAAGTCAACACGATCTTTTCAGTTGCTTCCCACCATGCAGCAATAAGACATGGAAGCAGCAGCATAATGCAACATGGGTTTAGTGTGTGAAACAGCAAAGCACTGTCTGTGGGAAAGTGGGATCTGCATGGTTTCTGAAGAGCCTAAATTGACACAGCATCTTTCTCTGACTGTTCTCCCCTCTGCAGCGAAAATAGAGAGATCCTGGGTCACCTAGGTAGACTCAATACTTGCATAGATGAGCAGCACTATTTTAAAAGGTGTCAGTCCCTTGAAAATCATCCCTAGGATTTTGATTTCTGGTGGTGCAAGGATGTACTTCAGATCAAAAACGTGAAGTTACCAAATACTGTAGAGCATTGTGCTGGCTGGAGAATGACTTTTTGTTACAGTAGCCTGAAAGAAAAAACACGATTGTGTTGGCATGTTCTCTGCCTCTCTGTAATGGACTCACAATTTCATGGATATCAAGAGGCAAAATAGGAGGAAAATCTTCCAAAGGAAGGAAAAAAAGGCAGGTGCAGAAAAAAGTGATGGAAAGCAGTGACACTTTGGTGTGGGAATCAGGGTTGAAAGGAGGTGATCAAGAACCCCCAAGAAAAGAGATGTCACGTGAAATGAAGTATGATGTGAACAAGAGCATAAGCAAAGAAAGCTCTAACTGGTGGGATCCAGAGGCTGTGTGATGGGACCAGTGATTCAGCAAAGGCTGGAGTCTGGGTGAGTGTCTGAGTGCACTGATGAGCTTTAATGCCCCTGAGGAGCCACACCTGGAGCCTCCACCCACCTGCACTGCCCATTGTCCTGAGCCCCGTTTAAGATCAGACTGGGCTTGTAGCCCTATCTTAAGCTTCTTTGGAGGAGTCTTGGTGGCTTGCTGTGGCTATGGCCACTGTTGATCCAGACCACAGCCTGCAGACTAGCTTCCTGCCTTTACCTTGGACCTCCACCATCCTGGGAGCTTTGCTTGATTGCCTGTACTTCCAGTAGGTCCTGGCCATGATCTCTGGGCCTGCCCTGCCTGCCTTGATCAGGTACTGTAAATATTAATGCAGCAGTGGGTTGTGCTGCCATCCAGAGGGAGAAATGGGTGGGCAGGAGCTCAAGGAACATAGAAGTGTAAAGTCCTGCATGTGGGGAAGAACAGTCCTGTACACCAGTATGTTCTGGGGGCTGGCTGCTGGAAAGCAGCTCCCCAGAAAAGGGTCTGAGGTTGCTGGTGGACACCAGGTTGACTCAGCAGCAATATGACCTTGTGGCAGAGAAGATTAATGGTATATGGAGCTGTATCAGGAGGGGTCTTGCTGGCACCTCGAGGGAGGTGAGCCTGCCCCTCTACGTGGCACTAGTGAGACCACAGCTGGAGTGCTGGGTCCACCTCTGGGCTTCCCAGTACAAGAGATCACATCAAGTGATTGCAGAGAGTTCAGTGAAGGGCAGATAGGATGATTTAGGGACTGGAGTGTGTCTCATGAGGAAGGGCTGAGAGAGCTGTGACTTCAGGATAGAGAAGGCTTGGGGGGATCTCACCCATGTATATATAAATACCTGAGAGAAAGGTACCTGGTAAAGAACATGGAGCCAGACTCAAATGGCCCCTGGTGATAAAATCAGAGGTCATGGGCACAAGCTGAAACATGGCAGTTCCATCTGAATATAAGTAAATAATTCTTTTTAGTATGGGATTGTCCAGAGAAATTGTGGAGTCTTCACCCCTGGAGACATTCAAGAGTTGTCTGGACATGGTCCTGAGCAACTGGCTCTGGGTGACTCCGTTTAAGTAGAGAGGTTGGACAAGACGACATTCAGAGGTGCCTTCCTGCCTCAAAGATTCTGTGGCTCTGCCCCCTGGGAGGTGTTATTGCCATTGGTTCCCCATCCCTGCAGTGCAGCTACTCCCTGCCAGTAGGTAATTAACGGAATATGTTGAACGTGGCTAATGTGAAGGTTGCCTGTTACCCTGGGCATCCTAAGCAGGAGCAAGGAAGGAATATCTTGGTATCTGGTCCTGGTCTAATTACTCCTGGAATTCTGTTACCACTTTGGCTATGCACATTTTATGAAGTGTTGAAAAATTGGAGAAGTTTAGGGTCATTAAAATGACCAGAGTGTGACAGACTGCGCTCTGCAGTAGAAGTATCAAAGCACTTAGTTTATGTAGTCTGCAGAAGTAGGAGTTAACTTCAGCATTGTTTGTAGTCAGCTAAGAAAACACTGAAATTTGGGGGGTAAGCTGGGGCAATTTCAGCTCAGAATTCAGAAATCTGTCCAGAGATGAGCAGCAAATGCTTTATCTGATGGGTGGGAGATGCAGCCCAGTCAGTTGCATTTGGAAATGAAATACAGATTATATTTCTACTTGAAACTTTCAAATAGAGGTTGCATTTGTCCTCAGAATTCCCTCTAGCTCAGTTACAGCCCCAAAATAGGCAGCTCAGCTCTAACAGCCCTTCTGGCTAAACTGTCACTGTGATTAGATCTTTGCAAGTGTGTTGTTCTGGCATGGCTTAGCAGCACAGAGCAGAGACTATCCCTCCTGGTCACCTGGTCATTCCTACAAACTCCAGCACGAGCCCTCCTGTCAAAGCATACGCTGCAGGACTGACTGTGTCCAAAGTCCTGTGCTCGTCAAGTAACAGAGTAAACAATAAATTAACACCTTTTTACCTGAATGTTTTAACAGCCGCAGATGCTTCTCACAGGGTTTGTGGAGCAATGTTTAAAAACCTATCTCTGTTAAAAATATAGCATGGCAGCTAATGAAGAGAACTTCCAAAAAAACCCTCTATGGCCTGAAATGAGTTGTCATTTCAGGAGCCCTGAGAAGCACCCAGAAAAAGGCAGAGTTGATCTGGTGAGATTTCCTTGAAACAGAATGGATGTTTTCCAAGTGCTCCATTACTTGTCTAACCATTTTTGAGTGCTACTATCAACAGCCAGAGCTGAAAGATATTTTTTTTTAATCTCAGCAGTGCATCGAAGGTTTTATTTAAATTGCTCTTATAAAAAATTAATTGAAGGCATTATCTTGCTGGGCTACAAAATGGCAGGAGTGGATCCCAGAGAGATGAAATCTTCTTAAAATACAGCTGTCAAAACATTTTTGTATTAATACATCTCTGAGTGACTCTATGCACATGCACTTGCAGTACAGAACTAGACCAGGAGGAGGAGAATATCACACAAACCTGCTTCTAACACGGAGCAAAGCCGGGACTGGGTGTTTAAAAGGGAGCAGACTGCTTATGGTCCACACACGAAGCTGTCTGTGAAGAGAGAAAACGCTATTCTTCCAGAGAAAGAGGAGGCATCAGGTACTAATCTAGTGGTCTGTGAGTCGCTATCTGCATTTGGAGCTTCCCAGTGCGGTGTCAAGTTCACCAATGTGTGTGGAGTATCTGCGGGTGCGATGGGTGTGAGTGACTGCTGGGGACTGCCAGCGCGGTCCCAGCGGTGTCCCCGTTGAGCTCAGCTCTTGGCTGTGCTCACAACCCACCGCAGCTCGCTGCCCTTACCTATGACGGCGGCTGAGCGCACGGGCTGCGGGGCAGCGCTGCCCCAGGAGGCTCCGGCCGGAGTTGCCCACCTGCGCACGGCTCTCTCGGCGAAGAAGGCGTACTGCAGCGCCTGGGCCTGCCCGGAGCTCAGCAGCACCCCGAACAGCTCCCGCTCCCGCCGCACTCCCTCGGCAAAGGGCTTCTCGGTGGCTGCTCGCACGGCCTGGAAGCACAGCTCCGGAGCCAGGAACCCCCGCGCCCGCTTCTTCACCTTCACGAGAGCTTCCTGCAGAAACTCTTCCATGTTGGGCAGTGCGGGAACTGCCTTCAGGCTGAGCCTGCGGTGTCCCAAGGGCTGACCTTGGGGGAGAGAAATGGAGTTACAGAACAAAGCATCCACATCTTTTCTGATGTAATCTTCCCAGACTACAGATTTCCACCCCTTTTCACAGGCTTGGGAAGGCAGTCTGCCGCTTCTCTGAATTTCACTGCATTAGGGCTTGCATGGCACAGTGAGCTGGCTCTAGAACTAAAGCATCTAACATTTCTCCTTGCCTCTGTTTGCTCTGATGATAACAAATTTTCAAGTCCCTTCTCAGACTTCAAAGAAGTAAGACTTCAGTTTCAAAGAAGCAATTACCTTCTTCCTTTTCTTAGGTTCAGAGTGCCCTAACTTTCCATTTCTCTCCCTCTCCAGCTGCCACATTCATATGGATCTTTCTATAAGCTTCAGTAACAAAGTTTTCCTCCAATATCGTTTAGTATTCAGCACCTAATTGACACTAGCCAGAGGTATTCCAGCCAGAGTCCTGACCCAGACATTGATAAGAGATTGGGAAATACACCCTGACTTCAGCTCTTCCCTGACTAAAGTAGCCCTTCAATTCACTTCGGAGCTAACCAAGAGGAGACCTCACTCAGCATGAGCTGAGCAGTAAGTGAATAACAAGGGAGAGTTCATGTTTGTGTCAGCAAGGGATGAATCAAACGACCACACAAATATGGGAAGTTCATTACAGAAAAATGTTGCTATGGTGATACCTAGAAAGGATTTTAACTGAGAGAACTTAGTTACATTTCAGATGCCAAAATTCCCTGTCTTCTTTGTAAGTCCAGACTCTGACCTGGCCATACTCAGATGTCTCTCTGCTCTTAATGGCAGCTGGCTCAGTAAAGACCATGGAGGAACAAGATCAGCAATTTGGGATGTATCCCCTTGGTATTGCAACACAGGGGATACATCCCAAATTGTTGACAAAGACCCTGCTTGTCATAGCAGCCACATCCAGATCATTAACTGTAGCATGTCATTGCATGGATTGCTAGTGTTGTTCCCAGAAGCAGCCAGGACTGCCACCAAAGTCGGCTGGTGGGCTGAGAACCTTCTGCTGAAGCTCTCTGGGGACAGCATCTCCTTGCCCTCTTCTCTTGGAGGAGCGCTGCCATGGAGGCACACTTCCCTCCAAGGCATCGTATTGCATCCAGCTCCCCCTCCTCTTCCTGTTGACTGAGCTAGGGAAGTGCTAATGTGTCAGCAGAAGACTCAGGAAATCCTACAGAGAATGCTGAAGAGCAGGAATAATGGTGGCACTGCAGGCATGGTTGCCTGAGGAACATGTCCTGACTCTAGCTCTAACTCCAAGACTGAGCACTGCTTAGGAGAAACAGAAATACAAGTTTTCAGGAAGAGTTAATATATTAATTTTCTGTAGTAAAGGTCTTCAGAGCTCAGGTTTTTTAATTAAGCCTCTTAATGAGGACAAAAAGATGAACACTCACTGTGTAAGTAGCTTCCCTTGTAATCTGAGTTCATAAAAATGTTTTCACATTGACAGTGGATATAATTTGTATCAGCCAGTATTGCAGGATTTAGTCAGGATAATGTTCCTTTAGTTTGGAATATTTTTTCCCATAAATCTAAGTTCTTAACTCAGAAATGCTCTTTATCTGGAGTTCTTTATTTAGGACTTAAATAGTGGGTTTCATTCCACCACAAGACAAGCTTGGGCTTGTCCCAGAAAGTTGGTCTGATGGCTGGAAGACTGAGCAGATCAAGGGACTTCATATGACATGCAGTGGAAAGGACTGCTAAAAAAAGGAATAACACTGGGAGCCTTTAAGCTTGGTCTTCAGACAGCAAATAGCACCTGTAACCACAAATACTGATGTGGGACAGGAGACAGTTCCTCAGACTCAAAAAAGTAACTCAGGATCCTGCAATAAAACTCTTATTTAGCTGCAAATTAAATAGGTTTTCAACAGCACCTCTGCAATATCATAGCTCCTGCAATGCTAATAAGAATAAAGGACATGTTTATGAACAGGAAAGAATTAACAGAATACAAAGCTGGGAAGAAGAGATCAGTGTGGGACACCTGCAGCTTGATTTCTGAAATCAAGCCAGCAGGAAGATGATGAACAGTGTCAGACACAGTGCTGCAGGAAAAGCATCATCCACACACAGGAGCTAGCACAGACTCCTGCTTTGTTTAACCAGGCTTGTAGTCCAGGTGGCACAAAGCACAGATCAAGTCTTTAAAATTTCTATCCACAAATGCACCATGTATGCATGCAGTATCAAATATTATGTTATTTAAATAAAGAAGTATCATCCCAGAGTTGTAAACCCTTGGGATACTGCAGGGTGGCACAGGCAAGAGGCAGGACAAGCCTAATGTTCTTCCTCGTGCAGGGAACTGCTTGTGAATTTGTGAGGAATAAAGCCAAGCCTGGTCCCTGCCCCTCAGGCTGGCAGAGACAAGTCCAGGCCATGTCAGACCCTTCACAAACTCTGTTTGTGCCCAGGACACTTTGCTAGGCCTCTGTCTAAAGAAGGTGTCAGCCAGAACCTTGAGCTCTGGGGAGAGATTAAAATGTCTTGATACTGTGCATCTTGGCAGAGATGACTCATGGAAGGGCATTGCAGCTGTAAGGGAAAGCCTTTCCTCCAGCCTCCATATCAAGGGCTCAATTACCCACCTGCATCTGTTCCGCCCCTGGCTTTGATGAGCCTCGATAGGAACAACTGCCTCCTCCGCAGCAACTGCCAGTGGCTTACAGGCAGAAACTCATCATCTTTCCACACAGATTAATACCTGGGGGACTTGAGCTACTCCAAATTGCTTTGATTTTCCTTGGCTCTTTGGTGCAAGGCACTGGTACTGGTGTGCTCTGAGGTCAATCAGCACATGTGGTCAGAAAGCAAGGGGTGTATATGGAGAGCTTCAAAACCTGCTGTGTGGAGGCCAGAAGCCCATTCCTCCTCCAGCTGAGGAAGACTAGAGCAGGCCAACAAGAAGTGGGCAGGATGAGCTGCAAGCTGCTTGCCTGCCACCCGCAGTTCCAGCCATTTGTCAATTTTGTGATGCCATCAGCTGGGAAAAGCCTGAAATGCAGCTCCGGATTACTGCAGTGATCATCAAGCACATTTAATGAAAGGATGTTCTCCTTGTCCCCAAGGATTTAGCTCCTGTCTGTTTCTTTTTAAAAATGCCTTCAGAAGTGAAGATGTTTTCTTTAGCCTGGAGAAGCCAGCTTGCCTGGAGAGGTCAGAGAATTATTCTCACTTCCTATCTGCAATATATAGATATTGGTTTTCAATGAAAAATCTAATGCAGAATCAGTAATTGCCTCTGTGTATTCCTAAACCCACTTACTGTTTCAGAGCATCTTTTGAAGATGTTCTTCATTAGGAACAATCTATAAAAATGTATGGATGAGAATGCTCCCTCAACATGACGTAAAAGTAGCTCTGTCAGCTGTGTATCACAACAGTAATCAAGGACCCCTGATACAGTAAGGCAGTCATTTGAGACTGATCTCTTGACATGAGATACTGCAGCTCCAGCGCTGAGAAAGCTTTAGAAGAAAATTATTTCTGAATTGATTCTTTGAGACTTATCTGGCAGTACAGCCTTCCCAGGAATAGAAATTCCAGTGGTGACAAAACTAGTTATTTAGCTAGACTGCTCTGTAAGTAGTCAGCAGCTGTTAGCTTTATGTTTAAAAAAAATTCTCATCAGAAACAAAATGCTGCATGCCACACAAAGCCAGTGGACTTCTGTGATGGCTTTTTGGGGTGTTTCTGGTACATTCTCTTTGGTTTTATTAAGATTATCTAAAAAACATTCACTGAAAACAGAACTCAATGTGAACAAACCCCACACCAACCATATAAGACTGTCATCTCTTCTGCAGCCCTGTTAGTTCTTGATGGAGAAAAACGAAAGTGCTGCCTTGCCTTTGTATGACAGGAAAATTATAAACTTTAGGCAAAGGCCAAAGCTAGGAATGACTCAAAAGGAACATACAGGCTCTGGGTACACCAATCTTTCAAATTATTAGATAACTTGAGGGTAAACGGTGCATCAAAACTTGTCATGGTCTTCTGCGGGGTCTAATGAGAAATTTTTCAAGCAGGAAGGAAATAGATTAGCTGGCTCGCCAGTGTTTTCACTATTAAAACATGTACTGTAAATGCCAGTAAAGCTGTTGGAAAGAGTCTGAAAGCATTTTTAAAGTCCTGTGGGAGTAGATATATAGTGTGATGTGAAACACCATCAATGACATTACTCATTTTTGCTGAGGTAACTCAAGCCAGCAATAAACAGATTGAAAATCTAATAATGGGCAAGACTGGGATAGGCTATCTGCTGAACATTCAGCCAGGATCCTTGTATGCTTATACAACTCCACCAAAAAAAAAAAAAAAAATAGTAGTGACAATTTCCAAAGAAGATGAAGCTAAAGAATAGGAATTTGCCAGTGGACACAAGCTCCAGAGAGCAAGTTCCCCTGAGAAATAGTGTGGTCAATGCTTCCTTCTTGGGGGTCTCCTCTAAGGTGAAGCTGGCTTTCACAACTGTCAGCCCCTGCACAACATCTGTCATGGAAGAAACAAGCATGCAAATAGCTAAACTTCACCTGATTGCACACAGCATTTGTTGAAATCCAGAATGTTTTCTGGTTTGCCAGTTCCAGCAATGTATCCATTACTCATTTCATGACACACTGCTGCTGCTGCCATCAGTGCTGCTTTAGATCTTGTGCAAGGCATCATTCAGAGCCCAGAGGATACATCACAGGGAGCACTCTTTGTTGGGTTAATTTGCCTAGGAGAATGGTAATATTTCCCTACTCTCTCAACAGATGGAGAAACAGAATTCTCACTCAAAACAGACAAACTCAGTGAACCAAACTACCTTTGTTATTCTTAGAAGCAGCAGTGAAGTACATCATCCATCTCTTGCTATATTATCCATCTTATTACCCATCTTATATTCAGTCTGATGACATATAGGAAAGAGAAAAGAGGACTGCTTATGTCATTGATTCTGCACTAGAGAATGAAGCCCGAATATACTGTAGGATGAATACAGTGATAAGGAAGGGCATCTGCTATAGAAAACTCAGCCAAAAAACACCTTGGCACCTGTGTGGTACATCTCAAGGTGAGGGGGAAGTATACAAGACACTGATATTTAAGAACAGTCCATACTTTGATGTACCTTAAAATATGGTGCACTGTTATCTAGGACAAAGCTTAGGCTGCCTCAGCTTCTAGCATGGAGAAGGGGCCTTGTCTGTAGTGAAGAGAACTGGAGGAGCAAAAACAACACCTCAGCTTGGAACAGCATTGTCTGTAAAGGCCATGTGATCAAAGGAGGAAGGGTTTTTTGCTGTCTTACTTCCATCTCATTGTGACAGAGTCCCAGATGAAATCCAGTGGTCAGGTTCCAAAAGCACAAGGAGGTTAGTAGTGGAAAAATGCCCTGTTTTCTCTCAAGGCAATGCTCTCATGCTGCACAAGGAATGATCCTCTTCCTAAGTTAACTCCAGTGAATTTGATTCTGTTGTTTCTAAGATGGCGAATAAAATTTCTCCCCATTCCTCCAGTCTGCACAGGCCATTTTTTTATGTGGCACCCAAAGGATTAGGGACAGAGTCACTTACAGACCATGGATCATTAAATTGGTCTGAGGATGTGCCAGCCCCTCCTATATAGGGGGAAAGTTATTTTTGCTCAGCCATTATGGATGGTGCAACCAGAATGCAGGCAATGCCAGCTGGGATTCAGAATGATATATGGAAAGAGCACTTACTCCCCAAAACCTGCAGAGTGCAGCATCCCAGAGGAGCATGTGAGTTTGGATATATGATTAAAAAAGCAGGAGGACTTGATATGTATCTGTTCTCTGAAAATTACTTGAATTTCTGCAGCTTTCCAGCATTTGCTTTTTTTCACTTCAGACAACAGGAAAAAACTTTGCAATGAATTCTATCTTACATGGATGCCAAAACTCAAGAATGGAGCATATAAATTGGAACAAACTGGTGTGCTTTGTTCTGACTCTTTTCAGCCCTGAAACATCACCGATTATTTCCTGGCACTGCTACAATTTGTTCCTCACCAATCACTTTGTTTGCCAAACGGATTGCTGCCTCAATGGTGTTTTCTTCCACAATTTCATCAACCAAGCCCAGCTTCAGTGCTTCAGTTGCTGGAATGTGTTTTCCTGTGATAAAAAAGAGAAATAAGGTGACTACAGTGGAGCCTCATGGGCAATTTTGTTCTTTTCCATCTGATCAAATGACTTGTGCATCTGGTCATTATCCCCTCATAGGTGGAAGCAAGTTGAATTTCAACCCAAGTATAGGTAAAAAAATCTTTGTTTTAGACCAAGGTGGTATGAGTCAATGCCATATTCTTCTATATAGACATAGCAGTTACCTGTAGTGATCATATCCAGAGCAGCTGGTACTCCAATCAGTCTTGGGAGTCGCTGAGTGCCTTCAGCACCTGGAAGTAACCCAATGGTGACCTCTGGCAAACCCATCCGAGCCTAAAATGAAGTAAAATTCAACAATAAATCTGATTAGAAAGAGTAGAAAGTATTAGAAAGATAATTGCAAGCTGAGCAATACAGAGGAAAGACAAAGAGATGTGAGTCACATTGCTCCTCTAGGAAGCCTCAGAATTTCTACATAGAAACTTCATCCTTGCTTTTTGCCATATAAAATATTTAAGAAAAAAGCCCACTTGACCATTTCCAGAATTCCTGTACAAATGCACAAGGAAAACATGACCTTTCAGAGGACTTCTGTGCTAGTTCAGCACTGGGGGAGAGCTGTGGGGCCAACTGCATTCCCCAGATTGACACGTGTCAATGCTTTCAAGTAGTTGTTACCAGCTCCTGGAGGGCACACTGACTGGTGTGTCACCTCCTATTCTAATTCTTGAAAGTGTAGTAAAGGGTTGGAAAGATTCTTAAAACAATCTTGTTTCACCACCTGCCATGGACATGGACACATTTCACTCGACCAGGTTGCTCAGAGCCCCATCTGACCTGGCCTTGGACATCGCTGAGCTCTTCCCTGATCTTCCTTTAGCTGTCTCTTGGTGCATTTGACATCTGGTAGAGTCACAGCAGAGAAGTCAGGGCCAGCAGGAAGTGCGTGGGTGTCTTCTCTTAACAAATGTATCTATATTTTGCTGCCTTTAAAAAAATAGTTTGCCCATTTTCTATTGAGCTTTTAAGAGATTTTGAGTTACTTTAAGACCACTGCTTATAGTTCCAGTAGTCATGGCACTTCATGATGTGGTTTAGTGTGCATGGTGGTAATTGGTCAAAGGTTGGATTTAGGGATCTTGGAGGTTTTTTCCAACCTTAATGATTCTGTGATTCCATGGCCCTCACCTTAGGTAGCACATAGGGTGAGGTGGAAGATATCTTTATGCCACACTGCCATGGAAAAACAGTGACTTACTGCAGAAGTGAGGGGATGGCCCTGTCACTGAGGAGTCTCTACAAGGAGACAGGTACTGCTCAAAGGTGGTTCAGCACTCCTGAACTTTGAAGGAGGGGATTGAAGAAGAAAACCCCAGATCACTCCTTAAGACTCTTAAAGCTGTCTTTTGGTCAAAGTGCTCCTTGGGGACCCAGAGCTCATGGGGAATCTGACCATAAATGCTCCATGCTAGCTGAGTTTCAGCTACCTGTAGAAACTAGGCCATGAACAGAAAGAAGTGCAGAAGGGCTGGGGAAAAAATAAATAAGAGAAAGTCACGCTGCATGAGTCAGCAAGATACAGTTGCCTGCATCAGAATATGGATGATGAAACCTAGGGCAAATTAACGTTTGGTTACTGAAGTTTCTATGCAGCCATCTTATCCTTCTTGTTACAAACCAGCTTTATATTTAGAAACAACTCAAAATTAGTTAGTAAGACTTAGGAAAGTACATCAAGGGTGGTGGTGAAGGATGTCTGAACACACAGACTTGTACCCTATAGCTATGAAGGTACTCTCCTCTGGGCAGAGGGTCCCAAGAAAGGCACCCTGTCCCTCTTCTCTGCCCGTGCCTCCTGTAAGTGGCTCCTGACGCCTTCAGCAGCCCCTCTGGCCCTCAGGGTGTGTTACCTTCACGTGTGCAATGCGGTAGTGACAGCCCAGCGCCACCTCCAGGCCTCCTCCCAAGGCGACGCCTTCGATGGCTGCCACCACCGGCTTCTCGCTGCTTTCGATGAGAGACACGATGGGGCCCAGGCCAGTGCCATGTCTCTTTGGAGAGGAAAATCCTCGGATGTCAGCTCCTGAGGGAGTACCAAGAGATTAGGATGAATTAGCGGTCAAGGTGGTGACTGGAAAAATCCTTCCTTCTGTGCCACTGGACACAGCTACTGACAGCCGCCCAAGTCCTTGCAGAGCAATGCTGCTGGCAGGAGAGTGGGTAACAGGGATCAAACCCTTTTGGAACCACCTTCAAGCAGCCCTGGATCCTTGATCCTGTTCAGAGAGCTCTGGGGAAGGCTGAGTACAAAAATACAGAGTATTTTTGTATGGGTCGTGAAGTCACTGCAGAAATTTGCAAACATCTTTGGTGTAATAATGAGCCTGGAGTAGTTTTGTGTAAATTACTGCTAACAAGCAATGTAGAGCTCCACAGAAATTCCCTAGCTTTTCAGGCTTCTAGAACTGGAGAAGATCTGTTATTGGCCACTGCCCCACCCCAGGTACATTTCATACACTGGACCAGAAAATGGTCCAGAGATTTTACATAAACAAAGCTTTGGAGACTAAGGGAGCACCGGAATATTATGGAGTTGAGCAGCTCTCCCTCATTTCAGCACGAACAGACCAGTTTATTTCTGGCCTGGACAGTCTAGCTTGTCATGTGCACCATGTCAATTGTGGCACAGCAAAATAGGCAAAGCCCCCTGTCCTGTGGCCAGTTCCAGCCAAATCAGGATTTTTCTCAGCAGTATTATGAGGCAGAGAATCTTCAGATATGATGGGTGGAGAGTGTTTCCTCTTTTGCTCAGGCTCTGTTTGATGTCTTACCTGCACTGAATTTCCCATTTTCACCACAAATCATAACAGCTTTCACTGAGGGATCTGCTTCAGCTTTCTTCAGCCCATCCTCTAAACCCTGGAGAACTGCCAGACTGAAATAAAATAGAGATTCAGTAACCATCAACTACATCCCCTTCCAAGAGGTCTGTGTTATAAACACCGAGCAGCCCAGTGGAAATGAGCACCATGTCCAACAGTCTGTCCAGTATCCTGTCTGGTGCCACGGCCTCTCCAGGTGAATCCTGCCCTTGGCCTCCCTCCCTCCCAAGGACAAGCACCCAAATCCAACAGGCTAACTGCTGACCTGTCAGTCAATGCTTGGAGAGTCAACTTCAGGCTATGACACTGCTGTTTCCACAGCAAGCATCACAGGGAAATGTTCTTTTGACAATGTCTTTATGAATTAAACATTCAGATTTTCAGGAAAACAGTTTAGCGTAATTTAAAAGTAATTAATGCTAAACCACTGATAATCTGGGAACTTTTTGAAAGGAGCTCTAGGGATAAAAAACTTATCTTTCAAACACCTGACAGAGGCTCTGTTGATGTTAATAATGCTTTCACCTTGTGAAGATCTGCACATAAGTCTAGACTTAAACTCATGTGGGGTCCTGTCAAAGGGAATTTGGGCATGAAACACTACACAGAACATGTTTGACTCATCTGAACAGGTAGTTCTGCAAACACCAACAGTAAATGCAGCCAGCTAAGAATTAACAAAGAATTTAGAAATGGATCTGCAGAAGCATAAATAGTGTTTTTTCAAATCAGATATTTAAAAAGTCTGGCCCAGCTGTATATCCACTTTCAATTTGCCTCTTTAAAGCTTATTTATATATGTTTGTGTTGATGGACATGGAGAGCATAGTCTGTTTTAGAAGGTGGTAACAATAGAGAATAGTAGGTAAAAACAGAAGCATTAACATTCTAGTAATAGAAATATTAAGACAAATTTTGTGTATATATAATTTAGATACTAAAATATACTGATATACACACTGTTTTAAGTATATAGTTTGTGAGACACTATTCTTTGTGTATGTGTAGAGATGCCTCTGACACAGAAAATCTGAGCCACAAGCAGTTGGAGGCTGGAGGAATATCCAAGAAGTATCATCCATGCTTGCCCTGCCCTGTATAGAACCAGCAATCTTTCCTAGACTTTCTGCAAACCATGAGCCCAGCTCCACGTGTAAC
Source organism: Lichenostomus cassidix (assembly GCF_008360975.1). Classification (NCBI taxonomy): domain Eukaryota; kingdom Metazoa; phylum Chordata; class Aves; order Passeriformes; family Meliphagidae; genus Lichenostomus; species Lichenostomus cassidix. The sequence goes on along the minus strand of NC_139490.1, from coordinate 23,911,961 downwards.
CTCGGTGGTGATGAGAAGGGAGCAGAACTCTGCTGATGCCCAATGGAGAGGTGTACTGTTAATTACACAGAACTAATAGAAAGGCCCAAGGCATGCTCATCTTGTGCATGTTTCTCTATGTATTTGAGGACATTTCATCTAAAAAGGAAGCTTGTTGTGAAGTAGATGAAAAACACATCACTGTACTCCTGCACACACACATTTTTACAGGGCAGTGCTTGCAGCATTCATGTGATAATCCATAGTCTGAGAAAGGAAACCTGGGAACCCAAGGTCTAAGCCCTGTAAGCCAGCTGTGTGAAGGACTGCCAGACATCCTCTGCATATTCCTCCTTCAAAATCAAAAATTAAGAGAAGCCATTAGCAAAGTCTATCAAACAGGGCTGTTGGCTGGGATGGGCTGTCTAGGAGGGTCTCAAGGACCATCTGCTGCCTGGATAAGGCTGAGCTACATAGAAGGGTCAGTGGGAGCCCAGAGAGCTGACCATCAGAGATTGGGAAAAGTGTTATTTTTGGAGAGAGAACAGACAGTTGTGTACCAGTTTCCCAATCCAGACATCAAAGACAACTCTGAAGTCTGATGTTAGTAACAGTTCTGGAAGCTGAAACTTAAGATGAGAATAAGTTTGCCATGCTAAAGTAAAACTGTGAGGTGAGTCAGTAAAGGTCCTTACACTGAATGTAGCGCCACGTAGCAGATTATGAGAGTCTTTCCAAATTGTATATACTAAATATGTTTTCATATGGTAATTGTTTTTTATCTCCCTCCCCTTGGCATATCTGTGGCTGCTGCTATTTGTGGAGCACTCACAGGATACACCCAATGCTCCCTGCTCTTGGAGTTCTGTTTGTGCATCAGTAGAGACCCAGGCCACAGCAATACCAACCTCACCCAGGTGGGAGTGGGCTGGGAGATTGCTGGGAAAGCCATTAGGAAATGTCATTACACTCTACAAACCATGGTGCAAAGAGGGAGAAAAAGTATGTCCCATGATCCAAACAAATGTGAAGTTACTAATTTGCAAATATTGTATAGACAATCCTGTCAGGAACAGACAAGAAGTAATCAGTATTTCTGTGTCTGTTCCAGGCATGTGATCAGCAGATGCAAAATGCCCATCTAAAAGGGTTGCCTGCAGCAAATGGAAAGGTTCAGGGTTTTATGGAGGAAATCAGTTACAAGCCCTCAGCACTTACAGCAACATACTCCTACCAAAATAAAAACTAGTCATCAAGGCTGCCACAAAACCAGTTTGATCCCTACATCACCTTTATTAACCCTACAGGACTGTTTATGCTAGTGAATAACTTGGTGTTTGTATACATATCTCTTATCTTTCCATATAACTTTCTCTCAGTGGGTATTTTTGTGGGATAAAAAGGAAAGAAAATCAGACTTTTTGCAGTTTCTTGTTTTCCTAAGATGGAGTGACAAGTTTGCCTTGGATATATCACAGTCCAACACACTGCATTGCTTTGTCACTCACTTGTTATAACTGGCACTAAAAGATGCAATTTTCAATTAAAGTACTGTAGTAAAATATATGATGTAGAATTATAAAAATACTCAGGAGAATAGAATCCCAACATCAAACTGCTAGAGCATTAAAGAAACAAAAAGTCACTATAATTTGCATAAGTATTTCATTACTGTGATAGTGTCATTCATGTGGCAGTAACAATGCAAAAATTCCCTCCATGCATTCCAAGGTTGCATTCCATGCCACACAGTCAGCTCCACCATGGATACTATTTTGATTGCAAGAAAAGTGATTCTGACTAGGTGATTCTGACTAGGTGATTCAGTGTTACAGATTTCAGAAGCACAAAGCAGGCGCTGTTAAAGAGCAGGTGCACACCAGAGTAAGAGAATATTCTTGCAGATTACCACACCAGGTTGTTTTTATTTTACAGAACTCATTGCAGTGACTGTGATGTGCTGGATTTGTAACAGGGTTTTAATATTTACCTTAATTGTTTCACCTTTTAGCTGGGGCTTGTGAATGTTATTTTTTTTATTAAAAAAAAAAAAAAAAAAAAAAAAATATATATATATATATGGGAATCCTGAAAATTTAACTAGTCACATTTAAAGAAGTGAGACTTTAATCCAACAGCAGAAAATGTTGTTTATGGAAAACATTCAGGTCTGGTCCTTTCCCTTTGTACTTTTCCTGGCTTCTAATAAGTTTTAAAAACCTGAAAATCCCAAACCTGAACAACAACAGTCCAGGCTCTCCCATTGTCACAGGCTCCTTGTCCTCTGGATAGCTTCCTGCAGTATTTTTCTTTGAACTAACTGCTGGGCATTTACATAACTCTCCTCTTGAAATTGAGGACTTGTGTGCTGGAGTTACCTGCTCTGCTCTCTCTTGCTTCAGTGTCAGATCCAGCTGTGTAGTAGCTGCTGTCACAAGTTGTTGCGTGACTAGTTGCTAATACAACCTGAACAGCCATGCACGTAAATTAAGGCCAGAGCCAGAATGGCATCCTTTTGGTAGAATTTTAGAATAGTTGTTTTAGGAAGCAGATGCTTATTCAGCCCAGAATTTTCTCCCTGCATCTCATCCCGATGAGGTGTTGATCCAGTCCAACATGGGTAATCACATTCTCCCCTCACTGCTGTCTGTCTGAAACTGCAGCTTCTCTAATCTCCTTTACATTTTCTGTTTTTTATGGTGATCAGGGTCAGAAGGACAATCCTGGCATCCAGGGAGTGCCTTTCCCAATCAAACCTGTTACACTGTCATACTTCATAGCATCCCACACATAAGCTCCCCTATTGCACATCCTCCCCTATCCTCCCTGGAGCTTTTCTGTCCTTGTCAGCTCAAATGCTGAAATACTCCTTAAAGTCCTTCTAATTCCCAGTGCCAGCAGCCTCCTCTGCTGAGAAGGGGTACCATCCTTTCTCTTGTGAGTCTTGTTTTTCTGTTCCCCAAGACTCCCAGTTCTTTGCATATCTAAATCCCTTCTCTCAATGCCATGGTCTCATAAATGCACATCTCTGAATACTGAACTTCTGCAAACCAGGAAAAAACTCTCCAAACAAAGCAAATTTGGCATATGCTACCTCTGCTGGTGGAGAGAAAGATTAGCTTAAAGGGGAGTCTGTGTGGGAGCCAAATTTGCTGCCAGACTCTCAAGTCAGCACACATTGCTCAGGAAAGCAGTGCCCTCAGGTACTTGCACAGCAGAGGATGGTGTCATACAGGAAAAAGCAAATTCCTGCCCACCAGTTGCTTCTAAAGTGCTAATGGCCAGTGTGATGGCCAGGAGGGGTGAAATGGATAATGGGGAGAGTTAAGGGGAGGCTGGAGCAGAGCAGAAAAACTCACCAGTCTTAAAAAGCATCTGTGCCTGCTGTGAAATGAAATTTTCAGGATTGCAGGACATGGCTCCTGCCTGTAACTTTCACTGCCTGCTACCACCTGTGCAGCCAAATATTACCAAGAGCAGTCACAGACCTGCTCTCTGTGGTCCAGTACAGAAATGTGCAGAAGCAGGAGGAGCACCCAGGCATCAGAGTGTGCTCTGCCTTTCCTAGCTGTAGTCAGGTCAGCTAAAAACTACCTAATGGCAAGGTGTGAGAATAGGGTGTGAGAATTATGGACTTCTTTTAAGGGAAGTATTATCCTGGCATGCCACCAAGGACCACAGACATGTCTCAAGTTGTAGTTTACTGAATCTGAAGTCTGACAGGTTCTTCCTTCTTCCTCCTGGTACTGGGGGACAGGACCACAACCACAACATCTGTCACCCCTGGTGTATCAGAACTGTACCTTGCTGTAAGGGCACTGCGGGGCCCGGGGCAAAGGGCAGCAAAAGCAGAGGTCTGTCCTGAAGGAGTTGTTGTGCAACTGCTGTTCAAAAGCAGAGATGACTTTGGGTTTTCTCCGAGACTACTCAAAACAGGGGGGTTAAGGTTCCTTATCCATGTATCTGTTACTGTTAATTGTTGGAGTCAGTGATTTTAAAGCTCTTTCAACCTCAGCAATTCTATAATTCTTTAGCTCTGTATTTTGTATTTTTTATGTTAAGGGTGGAAAGTTTATTGTGAGCACAGCCTGGAAGTTTTCTAAGACTGGTCTTGGGTGCAGGAGGTCCAAAGGGTGCCTTACACCCTTACAGTGCTGGGAGTCGTACACATCTGGTTCATCTAAATGCAGCAAGTCTCTCCAAGTTTCTCATGGTAATTATCTCAGCATGTGAAAATGTTCTTACTGCGCTTCTAAGCATGTTGCAACGGAAGAGTGAGCTTTGCCAGCTACAATGTAGCTTTGCTCAGAAGAGCAGCAGGTTTCATCTCCTTTTCATGCTCTCACTTGTCTTCACCAGCTTCTTTTTAACAAACTTTCTGATTTATAAGTCAAGCACAGCTGCAGTGGTTTTCTTCTGGCTTATGAATATAGACTGAATAGGCACTATGGTCACTCTTACTGAACAACTACAGCTGCTTAGAAAGGTTCTACATGCCATTCAGAGCTAAAGGAACTAAAATGTAAAGCTGAAAAAGCATGTAAGTCCTTTTCAAGACACATGGAAAACTAAAATTCCAGAGGCTCCTACAGATTGGTGTTTGACTTTTTCACTGGCTCATGTTTGAGATCACATGGGACCTTTCTTGACCCAGATCAATATTTAGAGGTCAATTCCTTAATCATTTCTAAAGGGCAGATGATAGCCTTCTGATAGCCCTGGCTGGGTTTAATCCTGGTCCCAGCTCTGCTTGTTGAACCACACCTGGTCTCCACAGAGCCCTTTGCCCTCACCCCCGTGCACACTTGGCCAGCGCAGGGATTTGCCAGGCAAGTGCTGAGCAGTGTGTGGGGTAGGCAATTAAACCAGGAAATCGGAGAATTAGCTTGCACCAAGCAGCGCTGGAGGCACTCCAGGCTGAGCAAACACTGCTGTGCTATGTCTTGCTGTAAGCAGTGTCTTGATGTTTTAAGACTGGAAGGTGATGAGAAATAGGCAAAGTTTTAAACAGCTGCTGGGGAAGATGACAGAGAGGAGCCTGGCACCTCTCCTGCTGAACCCTCCAACTAGAAATCATAAGAAGGAGCAGAAGTTATGGCAAAGTTCAGCATGTTTTTGCAAAGCGAGATCCAAGCTCCCTCTGAAGGAGCCGCCCGAGGGAACCGAGCGGTGTAGGAGAAGTCCCGGCAGAGGCTCTCTGGGGCCGCAAGCCCCGGGACCGGGGGGAGCCTCACTGGGGCACGGAGAGGGGAATGAGATGAAAAGGACGGAAATCGGAGAATCCCCCGCCCCGCTCCCAAGGGGTTCCCCCAGCCCCGGCGCGGCGCTTCTCGCGGGGTGCCGGCGGTACCTGAGCGCGTTGACCGGCGGGTTGCGGAGCCGGATGACGGCCACGGCCGAGCCCCTCACGTACTGCGCCATGCTGAGCACTCCCGCTGCCCCCTGTCCCCGTGTCCCCGGGCCGGGCCCCGGCTCGCCCCGCCTGCAGCCCGCCCTCCCCGCCCGGTCACCGCGGGGCTGGCCCCGGGCCCGGCCTGCAGAGAGCTGGCTCTGCTGCGGTTGCAAAATGTGGAGTATGGAAAATTTCCTAAGAAAGTATGTTCTTTAATGTTTGATCTTTGTAACTTTCAAGCATAGTTAAAACGAAAGGGGATTTAATCCGTGAAACAGAGAGCAGCTCACAAGCTCCAAGGTTAGGTGCAGGTGTTAGAAAAACAAACTACTTATTGGTAGAACAGCCTTGTTAAGGTTTACGGCTCCACGTTTCAAGGATCTCAGTCCTAGGGGGAGGTTGGCAATGCTTGGGAAGAGAGAGGTGCCACTGGGAGTGGGCACAGAGAATGCAGAATTTACAGGCCACAAGGACATCTGGCAGAACTGCCAAGATAAAGAAGAAACTAATAAAGCCAACTCAGCAATTGTGCTGAAATCAGCTCTGACATGTAAAAGGCAATTCCAGCAGGGGCAGATCACAACCACCAACTCATGGACCACTGGCCCAAGAAACCAGTGACCCAAAAGAAGAGGAAGAGTGAGCATGTGGGCTAATTGGCATGGGAAATGAAAGAATAATTAAGTGGTAGAAGACAGAATATTAATTAATAAGAGAATGATGTAACTTCCAGCCAATGAACATCAATACCTTCATTTGTCAAAATGTATAAACAGTGAAAAGTTTTGAAAGTTGTCAAGCTGGCTTCTGTGCAGAAATGTAAATAAATCAAATATCTTCACTCAGTGTTGGATTGGCCTCTTGCACACTGGGTGAAAGAACCTATTCTGGGACAGCACTGGGATTTAGTGTGTGCTCCCAGTCAAGCTCTGTCTCCCTAGTGCCCTTGGGTGTCACTTCACACCAGCCCCTCTGTAAAAAGAGCTACAAGGTATGGGGGCACAGGAAGTTTTTAATGTTACAAAATGTATCTGTTCCACTAAAATATAATTTAAGAGACAAAGAAGATTCTTACCTATACATTATTATATTCTTATTCATATCTCTGTAATCCCCCCTTTTATGTCTCTTGGCCTTTAAAAGTGAGTCCCTGGGCAGAATGGCTACAGCTTCTTTCCTGGTCTGGCACAGGTGTAGACAATTTTAGAAATTGATTTACGTGTACAGAAAGGTCCTTCACTCAAAGCAACCTTTATTGTTACTTTTATATAACCTTTATTGTTATAGCTGCTGTGGTGGGTCACTCCAGCTCTTCTGTCATTTATTGTGTAATGTTAAAAAAACCCTCAAACTAAGGATAATACTCTGCCATTTGCTTGTAAAACAGTGTGATCTGGGAGTTTATAAAAATGGTGTAAACGATGTGTTGGAGGGCTAACTGGTCTGGTATATTTTTATTAACCAGAATGAAACCCAAGATCACTCTAAGATGTACTTTGTGTTTATAATTTACAGGTCTGATCTACTTGTCCTTTAATAACACAACTGCTGTAGTTGTGATAAAACAGGCCCTTTCTGAGCCTGAATAAACACAGAAGAACACAGTGCTCAGAAACAGAGAATTCATTAATAAAAAGAAAGTTCTACATTGTCATGGAAAAGCTCCTGTAAAGTTTAAGGTTATAGGACTTATGTTTGTCTTTTTTTTTTTCTTCAAGGTTAATGGAGTTTGGTAGTGAGAAGAAGAAATGCATTTCAGTGTATACAGCAGAGAAATTTTAAGTCTTGGAAGTTGTGCAAGTACCAAGTGCAAGGGCCTGAGCTTAAATCTAGCTCCCAAACCAATGAGAAAAGATGAACGCGTGGCACAGGCCTCAACTAGGCTTCTAGCTGTGCTTTCCTCTCACAGTGTTGCTGTTTCCACAGCAATCAGACTCAAGGTTGTGCAGCTCTGCTACATCTGAGCAGAGATGTAGATCCTCTTTGAGTATGGGAGGAGTTCATGTTGCAGAACCTGTCAGTGCACTTAACCTTGGCAAAACATTATCTGGATGGTCCAGTTTGTTCCTGTAGCTTTTGTGGATTCTCCAAGAGCTTGTGCAGGTCTCTGTCAGCCCTGCTGTGCTAAAGCTGTGCAGGGGCTGTCTGGCAGTCTGTGCCTTGCTGGAAAGCAGCTGTGGGCTATGGAACCACAGGACATGGTGGCAGCTTCCTCCAGCCCTGGGCCTGCCAAAAGAAAAGAGATCTCTCTGATTACTGATGTTTTGACCTCATATTAGAGGGTAATGCTCAGAAAATCCACCTTGCACTCAGCTCTGGATAAAGGTTTCTCAAAACAGGAATAGCAAATGAATAGAAAGTCCATTATTAGAAGTGGATATGAGGGTATTCACCAAATGACAGATTTCAATGGATGTGAACGTTGTGCTTTGTCTTCTGAACCCCTCAGAATGTGCTGTGGTAGAAGAAAAAGATTCCTGCTTCTTTCTGAGCTGAAGTAACATGAATGTGTAAAGTCTCCTACAGCCCCCTGGGATCATCAGCCTGTTCAGGAAGTGCTGAACGACACAAACAGGTGCTTTATTTATAGGAGGTGCAGCTTAATTTTTATTTCAGTACACCAGTGCTGCAAGGTACTCCAGAAGAAGCACCTTGATTTGCTCTAACCTTATTCACACAGAATAAAAATTCCTGGAAAATGCTTCTTTGACAGCTGGAAAAACCCTGTCCCATTTCTGTGCCCAGAGACATTGAAAAAGGTGAGTGTGCAGTGATGTCCCAGCTAGAGAAGCAGCGTATTTCTGTGCAAACAGACTCTGAGGAATATAGAAGAACCAATCAGCTGTTTTGTGCAATTTGAGTGGGGATTTGTGGTAAAACCCATAACCACAGTGCTGAGAAGGGCAGGAACTCTGAAAACTTACTTGTTCTTGACAACAGCTGGTCTAAACATCAGGCCTGAATTACCTCTTGTGGTTGAAACAACAGCTCAGGGGGTCAACTAAATCCACCAACAACCATTGTCTGCTTTATCTTTAACAGCTATGGTTTTTAAATGTTGGTTTGATTTCTGTCTTAAAAAATTATCTGTTGTGAAAAAAGCTGTTGAACTCCTCATCCTTGTAATCTGGTACACTGTTCTCTGCCCCTTCATCTGTGGTAAACACCAATACTGGTAAATGTTTGATCAAAAAATAGTTTTCAAAGGCTTGTTTGGTTATCACACCCTTAGGAGACCTGCTCTGATAACTTTAGGATCCTTTTGCAAACTGTCTCAAAACCCCACCTTCCCATAGCCTCAGTGAGCTGGAGTTCAGCACCTCAAGGCTGGCACAGAGAGCTCTCACAAAGGCACAGCTGGAGCAAGTGTGGTTACTAAAACTACACAGCAAGGCCCATTGTGGGTCACGGAGTATCATCCTATTCCAGAGTTTAAAGTGCTGACCAAAAGCCACACTTTCTTTCAGCCATGAAGTTGTTTCAGGTTGATGTGATAAAAACATATTTTAAAACTTTTCCTCCTAGCTGGGTGTCCTTTGAGGAGGGTTTTTTTTTTTTTTCTGCAGTAAAAAGGGATTTTAAATGTCTTAGAATCTTTGTCTCCTGTTCTGTCTTGTAAAATAAGGCTGGGTATGATTAAATGCATACTTAACTTTGTCCCTGTTAATACATTTAATAACTTAAAAACCTAACATGTAGGTGGTGAACAGTTGTATATCCAACTCTGCAATTCCCCCTTCGAAACAAATATTTTAAACACATTTGTTAAAAATGTGTGTGTGCAGGTTTGGAGAGCAGTGACACAGCCCTGTGAGCAGGATAGCTGTTGGCATAGAATCACAGACTGGTTTGGGTTGGAAGGGACTTTAAAGCCCATCTCATTTCATGCCCTGCCATGGCCAGGGACACCTTCCGCTATCCCAGGCTGCTCCAAGCCCCGTCCAACCTGGCTTTGACGGAGTTTTTTGTCTTACTGAGGCTTTACTCTGCTCCTTGGCTTCTTGAAACCCAGAATTACTCCTCTAAAAGTCCCCTCTGCATCAGGTTTGGCTTATTTATATATGTAAGCCCTGCAAACACAAAACCATGGACAGCTTTGCACACATGAGGCTGGTCTGACAGATATGTTAGCAAGGTAAAAACCCACTGCATTTCCCATCTGTTCAGCTTTTATATCTCTCTGTGCCACACTAGACATTTCATATTTAAATTGTCTTAAACAAAAAATTGCCATTTTAAAGCTAGGACCTTGAGTTCTCCCTGCCAGAACAAAGCATGTTGGTTATTTTTAATAATGCGAGTCTATTTAATGAATTTTGAGGTCTGATATTTGTGTGGTTTCAAAGCAACACCTCCTGGCAAGCCGTGGTATTGCTTGTGCAGGGAGAGACCTCCCTTTTGTGATACGACAAAACAGGAATGCAACGGAGTGACAGAATCACTGGATGCTTTGGGCCGGAAGGGACCTTAAAACCCAACTCATTCCAATCCCCAGCCATGGCAGGGACACTTTCCACTATCCTAGGTTGCTTCAAGCCATGTCCAACCTGGTCTTGGACATTTCCAGGGATGGGGCAGCCACAGCTTCTCTGAGAAACTGTTCCCACATTATCGGTGATCTGCAGCAAAAACCTCTCGTTAGTGTGTAAATCACAGTGTCATGGATGTTCCAGCTTTCAGTGGGGGAGAAAAAAAATTAGGAGCACGGTCCAGAATTCTTTAAAATGTGAGCACACATAAGCACTTAGTGCTGTCTCACAGGTGTTGCTGCCTCGTTCCTTTGTGTATGTGTGTGTTTATACCACAGGTGCTGGTTTACAATGGACAATATCACCACAAGCCATGCAGGACTTTATCAATAAAAGTGCAAAGCCAGCAAAGGATGCTTGCTGTTATCCATATAAATGGTGAACAGAGGTTATTTAATAGAGGTTAATCTTTGCCCTCTTAATGTACTCCCTTTTCCCTATCCCAGCATAAAACTGACTGGCAGAAAATAGAAGCACAAAGGGAAATTCAGAGCAGTTTCAGAAAGCTGTTTTAGTGCTCCGAGGATCCCATTCCCCGAGTGCTAAATCAGCGTGGGTGTCCTTAGGAGCAAACAAAAATACTACAGGAGACTTGGAAACCTCAGGACTAAGAACAAGGTGGCAGTGCCCTCACTCACAGCACCACACGTGGGTCAAGGCGCTGCTGTGCTGCACTGGCATCCCGTGGAACAATCCAACACATGGAATAAAGCAAGGAGTCAGGCTGTAGAACAGTAGGCGGTGGATACAGAAGGCTGAGATGTGATAAAAATGTTCATATGTTCACAATAAAAGCAATACAGGTCATTGTAGAGGGATATTTCTTGAAGCAGGCAGTAACACTGTCAATGAGGGTGATAAAAAGATACATGTAATCAATACATTTTTCCGTTCTCCATTCCAGATTCGTTGATGTAGCACTAAAGAAACTGTTTCGTGTCCAGTAGTAAAGTACAGTGTTAAAAGCATCTGTCAAACCTTGGCATCTTAATGTCCAGTCTGGTCACGCAGGCTGTCATCTGTGTTGAGAGAACTGGCTGGTAATATCAGACCACTGGCGCTGCTGTCAGTAAGTCCTCGAAAACAGTGTAAACCTCAGATACCAAGAAACCACTTCGTGGTTTGGCCGCCCTTATCGCACTCGGCCGCGAGGCCGGTGTCCGTCTATCCGCGCCGGCCCACGCAGGTACCGGCTCTCGGCAGCCCTGCCCGGGCCGGCTGGGGCTCTCGCACACATCCCGCCTGGCCCAGGGCTCCTCGGGAGCACCTCAGGACGGCCCGAGGTGCCCGCCAGCACCAGCCCCTCCCGGGCACGGCCCGAGCCTCACGCGTTCCGCTCGAAGCCCGCCCGCGCCCCGCCTCAGACCCCGCCCACCCCCACCAGACCCCACCCACGCCGGCACACGCCCACGCCCCCTCACGCCACGCCGACGCCCGCACAGACCCTGACAGGACTCGCTCGGGCCCCGCCTGGATCTGCTCAGGCCCCGCCCGCATGGTTTAAAGCCCGCCGCGCCCCTCAGACCCTCCCCTGTGCCATTAGCTCTACTCCGCTCTCCGTCACCCCGCCCACGCCCCTGACCCCGCCCACGCCCCTCCTCAGACCCCGCCCAAGCCCCTGACCCCGCCCACGCCCCTGACCCCCGCCCACTCGCCTCAGACACTGCCCACTCCCCTCAGACCCCGCCCACTCCCCTCAGACCCCGCCCACGCCCTCAGGCTCCTCTCCGCGCCCCTCATGCCCCGCCCACAACCCTTCGCTCCCGCGCGCACCCCTCAGCTCCAGCCCGCCCCAGGCCCCGCCCCGCCGCCTCAGCCCCGCCCCCGCTTTAAAGGCAGCCCGCAGCCGGCGCGCGCCCGGAGGTGACGTGTGCGAGGCGGCGCGGGGCGGAGCGGCGGGCCGGCTGGGGACGCGGTGCTGAGGGAGCGGGCTGCGCAGGTAACGGCGGGCTCGGGAGTACGGGCTGCTTAGCGAACCGGGGGCTCAGGGATGCGGGGCGTGCAAACAACGGGGCGCTCAGGGAGCGCGGGGTCCGGCTGACGGAGTGCTGAGGGAATGATGTGCCCTGGGAACGCGGTGCTCAGGGGTACGGGGTGCTCAGGGGATGGGGTGTGCAGGTAACGGGAATGCTCAGGGATACGGGATGCTCGGGGAATGGGGTGCTGAGGGATACGAGGTGCTCGGGGAATGGGGTTCCCGGCTATCGGGACGCTCAGGGAACTCCGTTCGCATTTTCAGGCGTGGAGCTCTCACGCTTGTATATCTGATATAAAAAAGGGACTTCTTCCAGTTTAAGAGAGCGGTCAGAGGTGCAGCCGTGTCCCTGGCCGCCGCCGAGGTGCTGGCGGTGCCTGTTGTGAGGCAGGTGAGCAGTCCCAGGGTGTTATCTCGCTTTCCGGGCAGCAGGAAGCGTTTCAGTCAATCTCCAGACAACCTGGAGCAAATCCCGCCGCAGTGAAGCCTGTGGTGTCTGTCCTAATCCTCTCTGGGGGCTGTTGACAACAACAAAGATCAGCGCAGGCTCCCATGGTTTTGTGCCCTCTCTAGTAAAAAAATAAGTGTAGGGATTTTGATGCTTCTCTCACCTGGCAGAAGTTTGGGACAGTGGAAGGGATGGATTTAGCTTCACTTGGACTATATGGTTTAGCGGAGAGAAGTGCAGCTCCTAAGTTAATGAGGGAATGCAGGAGCTGTAGTGCCAGGACAAGGGGGAATGCTTCCCGCTGCCTGAGGGCAGGGTTGGATGGGATACTGGGGAGGAATTCCTCCCTGTGAGGGTGGGGAGGCCCTGGCACAGGGTGCCCAGAGAAGCTGCGGCTGCCCCCGGATCCCTGGAAGTGTCCCAGGCCAGGGTGGATGGGGCTTGGAGCAGCCTGGAATAGGGGAAGGTGTCCCTGCCCACGGCAGGGGGTGGCACTGGATGGGCTTTAAGGTTGCTTCCAAATCCAAACCATTTGTCTTTTCTCCTTGTAGGGAAGGGCACTTCCCCAGGCACTGTCTTGTGCTAAATGGATGACAATGGGTCTAACACTTGCAAGTGTAGTGCGATGAAAATAAAACATTTAGAGAAAACAGATAGGAATCTGTCTCCTCTCTCATTTGAGCTCTGTGGGAATTTTGCTGTGGGAACTGCTGAGATCTTCTTGTGACTTCAGTTGTTCTTTTAACCTGTAGTTTACTACTTCAGAGGTAGGCTGGTCTTAATATAATGATCTCATTCTCAAAGCAGAGTGGAAAAATAAAGGTAAATACTTTCTGCATTCACTCCAAGATGGAATGGAGTGATCTGATTGCTCCAGGGAGGCATTTGGGCTATGAAAGCTTGCATTTTTGTGGCAACTGTATGTATCAGCAAGCATGGAATTTCAGGAGCGGGTTTGAGATTATGTTACTGATGGAAAGGAGGGCCCTGTGCACTTCTTTTCCGTCCCTCTGCTTGTCTGTTTTCCTTGCTCCTCAAGTGCAGGTGTAAGTGGTAGTGTCGTGGGCTGGATTCATGTGCCAAACCCACCAGCAATTAGTACCATATGGAAATTGAATCCATGGAGCTGTGTGTCTTTACTTGTGCATCCAACAGGGAGAGGCAGGCCCGCCAATTAGGCAGTGACAGGGATCAAAATCAGTTAAGCTGCTTCTGAAGGTGTTCCCTGAGGCTGCACTTCCCTGGACGGTCCTGGTGTCTGTGGTTTAGCTTTTTGGTGGTGTTTGTTGGTTTGGATTTTTTTGGGATAAAAGCTGTGCACTACTCCATATTTCCTGATGTTGCTAGTATCCTCAGCCTCCTCCTTCCATTCTTTCCCAGGAGAAATATTTTTGTTTCCTGAAAAGATTTCCTTTTGAGTGCTGACCACATTGGTACATGTGAAGGGTTAGAAATGAAAGGGTAGAACTGGGGAATTTTTAGAATGCTGTCTGTGGTGATTTTCACCATTAACTCCATTGCTAGAACAGATGTTCCTGTTTATGTAACAAAAACAGTTTTTGCTAAATGTAAAGGTGGGAGTGCTAACAACAAATAAAGAAATCACATTTAGACACAGAGAGCAGGTGGATAAAGAATTGAAACAGATGTAGGAAAGAAGCAATTACTCTCAGTTGCTCACTTTTGGCCTGAACTGTATTTTAACAGCTGTTTCTTACAGCAGAAAGATCTGTCCAAAAAGATGATAAAAGATGAGACTATTGGCAAAAAATTATATCAGGTGCATGCAGAGAATCTTTTTTATATAAACACTTTTCTTACCCTCACTAAGAATAAGAACAATTAACCTGGGGAAAAAAATCACTTTCATTTATTGTGTTATTTTAAAGTTTATGTTAATACAGCAGTTCAGACTTAGTGGTAGTTAGTGGAAAATAAATGCTTCTCCTTGTAATGTACAAGACTTTTATATAAGCCTTTGTGACACAGATTAGTGGCTTAATTGCAGTGTTAAAATACTACTTCTGGGACAAATGCTGGATTTTCAGAGCTTGGTGTGGTTTTGTTTTAAATGCTTTCTGCTGTGTGGCTCCTGTCCCTGCCGTGAACCTGCTTTGCCATGTACACATCCCTTTGTTTAGATCTCCTTTCCTGGAAGCATTTTCCTTTAGTTCCCTTATTAAAATCATTAAAGCTGGATCTAACTGCTGTCACTATAGAACTTTCCTTCACAGCTTCTCATGAAGAAGATAACCTGCCTCTTATTATTATTTTTTTATTAGAAATGGCAGCATAATCTTTAAAAGATGACTACATCCAGTATTCCAGGTGGGTCTCAGCATTGTAGAGCTCAAGTTAAATATTGACTTGTGCAGGACTTTGGTCTTGGGTAATCCCTGCTGAAGCTGCAGCCAGGAAAAGGTATTGTGGCAAAGAAAATCACTTTAAGCCACCCCCTGCCAAACTGAAGCCAGTCTGGCTGTGGGGAGTGGTCCCAGAGGAGGCTCAGCAACCCCCCTGAGTGTCCCCATGCCCAGGGCTGGGAGTCTGCATGATGTGAGGGGACAGCCATGTCTGTACCTGCCAGCAGCGACAGCCTAGTTTGGCTCTCTGTAGTGAAATGAGTGGAATTTGGGGTTTCCTTGGTGGTGCCAAGTCTGGTGGTCCTTTCTAATCTTGCCCTTATTTGTATGAAACCGTTCCTTGAACTGGAGTGTGCCAGGAGCCCAGCTGGCAGGAGGTCTCTGCTCTGGGACCATGGCTCCCACTATAGAAGGCTCTTTGTGCTGTATAGACACGTGATCCCTAGAAAAAATAAACATTTCTCATTCTTGCAGAGATTTGCTCTCAGATATGAACTAAGCAATAACTGTTTCAGCACCTTCAGCCTGCTCCATCCCTCTTTCCTTGTGTTGTGGGTTTTTTCACAAAGGTCTAAAATCTGCTTGCTGAACTTCATTGGAAATAGAATTCCTCTGGGACTGACAAGATAAATTTTGTTCTTTGTGATGTGGTGTGTATCGTTCTTGACTGCTTTGCTGTGGGGAGTTCAGCAAGCAACACAGAGCTGTATGTTAAAGAAAATTCATTTTTCTCTAGCTAAGAGGCTTTGTAAGAGGTGGGAGGCATCTTAGACTTTATTTACTTGTGGGGAAAAGGAATTTCAAACTAATCAGGAGGTTTTAGCAAAAAAAACCATCCAGTCATCTATGATGCTTTAGGTAAAGAATTTTGGCATGCTTTAATAGTAAAATATTTTGAGCTGTTTATACTTGGGGGAATAAGTTATTTTATATCTGTGGTAAGTCTGTTTTCTGTCAGAATCTGGTTCTAGGAAGATTTTTCTCCTGTGTTATTGGAAGAAGGTTGGGTATGTCATGTGTCAACTTTGTTTACTACAAACTGAGGTTACAATGGAAGAAACATTTTGTTTTAGATGCAGGATTGGGTTGACGACTCCTGCTTTTTAACTTTATATTTTTGAAACCATTTCCTTAAGTGTGATGGGTGTGAACTGAAGAACCTGTAAAGTAAAACGTGGCTCAAGTTTTTAGCATTCCTGTCAACTTTCTCCACTTTGTGAATGCTGTGTAGTGGTGTGACTCACTGTCAGGTGTGTGTCACAGATGTGTGGCTGTCTGGTGTGACTGAGGTCAAGGTTTAGGCTGAGCTCCAGATGGTGGCCAGAGGATTACTTTGAGAGCTAATTACAAGGCTTCTTTGTGTAAGTCTGAATAGTTACATCACAAACATATTTCTTTAATGATTCATCAGGCAGTTTAGTGGGGGAAATAGCCCACAAGGTTTTAACTTTCTGATGAGGTATGTTTTGCCCTTAGCCTGCCTGGCTTGTGACCTGTACCCCAGCACTTGCAGGCTGTTTTAATGGGCATTCACTTCTTGACTCTGCCTGTCATCTCTGAACTCTGGGTGTCTCTTTTTCTGTGCATGTGTGGCCTACATTTCTTCTTGCATCCATCGCTGGAACAAGCGAGCTGCTGTGGTGTGAGCTGTGAACAAAGGCTTCTGCCCGTGGTTTATTCAGGCATGGACTCCCTTGAGTGAGCAAAGGCTATTTTTGGAGTTCCCTCAGGGATAAGGTGGTCAGGAATCCAACCTTGGAGCCAAGCAGAGGGGACTGCAGCAGTGTCAGCCTTGGTGTCACTGTGCTAGGTCAGCTGCTTGTGGTGGTTCTGTCAGAGAGGATCCTGTCTCCTGCAGACGGGTGTTAGTGAGGCCACCCAACAGCAAATTGCTGAGAAAACATTCATTTTGCTCCATTGCTTTGTTACTGTTGCCAGGAA
Organism: Lichenostomus cassidix; assembly: GCF_008360975.1. NCBI lineage: Eukaryota > Metazoa > Chordata > Aves > Passeriformes > Meliphagidae > Lichenostomus > Lichenostomus cassidix. Next base: position 23,895,334 of record NC_139490.1, on the reverse strand, counting down.
ACACCTTGTCCACATTTCAGAGACTTGTGAGTTTTGGTTGCTTCTGTTGTAGCTCAGCAGATTTGCCCTACAACTCATGGATAAAGAGCATTGTCCCCAGTGTCTACATCTCCAGATCACTGTGCCAGCCTGTCTTGGCAGGTTGCATTGTCACTCTCTTAGCTGGTGACACTCCAGTTGTGGCCTTTGGCCTGTGGCAGGATGGCTCAGTGCTAAGGGGGATGAAATTTCCTTGCAATGTTATCCTTCCCTTTGTCTGGGCTACTCAGGTATCCTTCAAAGAGGAGTTTCCCACTGGTGCTGTATATCCAGTGCTGCTGCCTGCTGGCATCAGGCCAGCCTGGCACATCCATGTTGGTGGAGGAAACAGAGTGCTGTGTTCTCGTGCTGGTGGTGCCATGGACCTCATCATGTGGATGGTTGAGTTTTCATAGAGTCATTTGTTTTCTATCTGTTTTCCTCAGAGCAACCTGAACACTAAAGTTCACCATGTTGCTTGGTGGCATTAGGACACTACTTCAGGAATGAGAATGTTTAGCAATTGCTTTAGCTTTTGGGTTGCTGGAAGGAGTCCCGTGTCCCTGGGCACAGATCATTATGTCATATACCTGAGACAGAGCACTGTGACCTCCCTGGTTCCCTTACAAACAGAGCTCTCCTTTAAAGGGTTATTTACATTCCCCAAGGCACAATGTCTGGTAGTTTTGATGTGCTTGTCTGTCTGTAGTGGGAGGAAATATTGGTGCTGGTTAACTGATTTAGTGTGTTCTCTGCTCCTCCCACAGCTTGATGGGCAGAACAAGGGTGCTGTCTGTAGGCTACAAACATTGTTTTTGTGTTCAGTCGTCCATTGTCTGTTCCAGAGGCAGGAGCTCTCTGGACAGAGATAACCCAAACAGTTTATGTGCTCTGTGTAGTGCAGTCAAGTTGAGGAGCTCAGTGGACTGATCAAATGGGCAGTTGACTGAGGACATACCTGTATAGAAGCCTGATTGTGCTCGGAGCCTTAGGGAATGCTTGCACAGTCATTTTTCCCCATGTCTAGGGCCAGAAAGTATAGCCTGCAACAAAAAGTCATCACGATGTCTATTCAGAGGTAAAAGGATTTGTATGGGTTTTCCTTTCCTTTGTCAGGGAATCGCTGACCTTGGGGCCAGCCATGAGCTGGCTGCTTTCCTGTGCTTTTGAGCACACTGAAACAGCAAAGATCAGTCCCCAGAATCCATGTGAGATTTGGTCAGTGAACCCAGAGTATCCTGAAGTCTCTCTTTGCCTTAATTTCAAAAATAATTCAGGTCTTCTTAAAAAAATCTAAACCTAAGCCCTGGCTTTCTGGTTCATGAAGTGGGAGGCTGTTGTGTGCCTGACCTCAAACTTGGCTGCTGCTCAAGGTTCTGCAACATGTGATGCCTGGTGTTGCATCAGGTGATGGATGGGGGATTTTGTTGATTCCCTCCTGGCCAAGGCATCTTTGAACCTTCTATTTTGAGAGGTCCATATGGTTGCAGGACTGAAAGAAACCCAAACTTCAGTGCTGCATGCCATGGGATGGTGCCGGGAAGTTCTTGACAGTTACAACAGCCCTCTCTTCTCCAGACTGTCACTGGAACCAGGGAAGGCAGTGGTAAAGAACCTGCTCAGCCTCTTTGTGCTCAATGAGCTTAGTGTTTTCTTTGGAGGTCACTTCATACACCTTCATTTCCCTTCTTCCCCTGTAAGTCATGCTTTGTCCAAGGTTGCTTCCTAAAATTTCATTTCCATCTTTTTGCTGAAAACTCACATCTCCAAAAAGAGGTGCTAGACCACACACTTGTTTTTCTATAATTAGAGGATTGAATCTTCCAGACATTCTTTGAAGCCACTGAGAGGGCAAGACTATTGCCAGAGTCACCTGGAGGTGCATTAGGGACTCTTAGGAACTTGTTTATGCTCTGTGTGATGAGAGCTATTCCTTGTCCTCCTTTCCCTCTGGCTAGCTCAGATTATGCTGATAGCATTAGTGAAGAACACTTCCAAGTCTGATGTCACTCTACAGCAAAAACTTGGAGGTTTGTTGAGACACTCACCACGCACTGGGACTTTGCAGACTCACCCAGGACTGAAACTGCATTTTGTGGAGTAAAATGTACTGAGAGTGGTATTTGCAGGGAGGACTCTGATGCTTGATTCTGAGACAGCTAAGAGAGGGAGCTCCAAGCAGAGCTCTACATGCACATTGTGCATGTGTGGAGTTACCTGAAGTTGGGGAGAGCTGCTTTTTAAGCACTTTTCTTTAGTCCCTGTTGTCTGTATGACACTCTACTCCTCTTTTTGTAGTTCTTTCAACCTTCAGCAGCAAGCTGGCAAAGACTGAGAATATGGGTCATGAGTAAAACCTCTATACCTGTGAGCCTACAAAGAGATGTAGGACTTGTTTTGCAGATATTCCCAAAAGGGGGAAAACGCTTGGGGAGATTTTGCATCTCCAGCAGTGAAGTTTGAAAGTGGAAATGGACAGTAGATACAGTGCTGTAATTACTGGAAAGCAGGAGTCTTTTCCAGGCTAGTCAGACCCTTGAGAGTGTGACCTGAGCAATCTGAAAGAGGTGGAGGATTTCACTGTCTTGATCAACTTTGTGACTCTTTCACAGACACTTCCAAAAGGACACAAAATTGATAACGGGAACTGCAGGATGCGCCGCGTTGAAACTTTATCTGCCTAAGTAGCTGCTAGTCCAATTCCATTAATGTTTGCATATTTAATAAACTTTTAATGTGGGATTTTAATGAGTTGGCAGTTATCTCTGAACACCCAGCAGCAGTCTCAGAGTTTAGGTGGCTCTCAAATGGAGATTTCGCTCACTTAGAGGGCATGTGGCCTTTCTGTGGGCAGTCAGCACTTGGCAGGCTCTGGAATACTTTGATTTGGTTTGTATTGATGTACATCAACAGTGAGTTTTTAATTTGGATGGAGCCCTAGGGTTAAGTTTTTGGGGAAGGCATCTTTTTAGAAGGCTGGATGTAAGAGAAGTGATCTTGGTTAATCTCATAACACTCCATTTATTTACTTGGGATGTTTCTTGCTAGTGATCTAATTATTTTGGCTGCAAAATGGGACTGCCAGGGAAATTGCTTCTAATGTGGCATTTGCTCATTTACACTCCCAGTGCTTTTGCTTTGCCTTTTCAGCCTAATTTTGCAAACATATATCAAACTCCTCAAAGTCCCAGACAGGGTGAGAAATGCCCTACTTGTGCTGCACAGTTGGACCCAAGTGTCTCTGGTGAGGAGAAGGAAGGTAATATGTCATTAGGGGAACAGTGGCAAAATTCAGCTGAACAGTGTTTATGCTTTTGAGATAAACCTGAGTGTAGTAAATATATGTCAGTATGTGAAATGCAGCAGGCAAGGTGAAAAGGGATTTTTGATAACACAGTGTAATTCTCAGTTCTGGCACCAGTATGACTTTCAATAAGTTCCATTCCCAGTGTTCAGGATGAATTCTCAATATGCTACTGTAATGTGGATGGTAGATGTGTAAGCTGTAAGGGTGGCAAGGGTGAGGAAATAATTCCTTACAGCCTTCTTTGAGATAAGACAAAAGTAATTCAGAGACTGGACCATCAGATGGGTTTCAGGGGACCTTTCAGTGGGCCTGGTAAAAAGCAGGACAAATCTAATGTTTATCTGAGGCATATTTTAAATTGAAGTTCTTTTTTTATCTCCAGAACACCAGTTTGGGAGGAACAGCAAAGAGAGTTAAGGACAAAAACTGATGGACAATTACATCTTCTGAAATGAGCCTATTCACACTTTCTTACTGGAAAGTAACTTGTTCTGAAGGTGAGTAGGTTTTGTATGTAACAGATGAGCTGCCTGATGCCTTGGGCCATGACCAGTGGTCTTCCCAAAAGTAGATCCACCCTCATTCCAGCTTAGCCTGATACTGCCTCTCTGGGCTGGCACAGCCCATGACAACTTGCTTGTGAAAATGTGTGTTTTATCACTGGGAGAAACAGGGGGAGAAGTAGGGAATATTTTCCACTAATGAATTATCATCAGTTTAGAAGCTTGTGAAAAAGCTGGGGTGCTTAGTGAAAGAGGTGGGCCATTGGGAGCATGGATATTTTCTGGTGATTGGAGAAAATGTAGGTGTTTTATTTGCAGACTGAGAAAGTTAATCTTGTAAGACAAACTTGGGATTAGTTTAGTGAGTATTTTAAATTACATAAGGCATTTTCAAATTTTGTTCCAGTCATACCTCAAATGATATTTTCAGGGTTCAGAAGAGCTGACAAGAGTGCTTGCTATCAAAGATGGTAATTTTTCCCAAAGTAAAGAACATAATGCTTGAATGAAATTAAATCAGAATTTTTATTTTGTAGAGTTTCTGATACCTTTTATGTTATTTTTGTACTCAGCCCCTGAGGGCCGTAGGCAGTGACCGTACAGTTTTGTTTTAAAATCCTTTAATAACAGAAATCAAAATGGGAAATGTTACGTAAGTCCTGCACTCAGCACTGAAATTTATGAGCATTTCTGAGACAGTCAAGGTTTGGAATACCTTGGTTTAAACTTAACTCTCACCTTAATAAATAACATATAAAGGAAGCCATGAGGCTTCCTTATGTAGGCCTAAATTTGCCTGCTTAGCAGCCTTAATTCTGATTTTTTTTAATTAGGCCAATGAATTTACTTTTCTGATAGGTACTTTTTTAATAATTATTTTGTCTATTTTTTGGTATGAGCAACTAGCAGCTCTGAACTCAAAGACAATAGTGGAGTGTAGATGGTGAAAAATAGGTGGTTGTCAGTTGTCATACTGTCTGCAGAGAAATTGCTTGAAAATGTTTAGACCTGATGTCACAGGTCTTTTGGACGTAAATGCTTTTCCATGTGAGTCAAAAATGCTGGTAGAAGTTCAGCATACAGTGAACTCTTTTCCTGTGTTTTTATGGATTTGAAGCCCATTAGCTCTATGAGTTCCTTGAATATCTGTATATTTGGTAGCTCTGAGAGCCTCTCAGGAGTGTAGGACTTGACATATACCGGAGGATGTAGTGTCAGGGGATTTTACTTGTTGAGGAAGAAAAGTCTTGTAGCTGGAGAGAGAAATGCTGTTCCCATTCATTGGTGCTCTTTGATGTCTAGTATGGTCTGCACAGTTTTGTGTAAAAGGATGGAAACCTGAAAGCCCCAAAGCAAGAGGTGTGACCAAGTTCTAAAAGCTCTCCTGTCTTTCCTAAGTGCCTATGTTTTCCAAGTGTCCTTTTCAGATGTTATTTATGAACCTGTTGCCAAAAATACCCATAAAGCTAGCGAATCTCACTGGGAAATACTTACTCTGGTGTAGTCTGTATTTTGTTGTTGTGTGGATGAGCAGAAATACCTTCTCTGCCTTTTGCTCTCTCCCAGTCTGTAAAAAGTGCAACTTTAATCTGTGGAGAAAGATTCTGCAGCAGGGTGGAGAGAGTGAGTGAAAAGAGGGTATTTTTTCTGTTCTAAGGCTTCTTTGTTCTCAGAGGTCAGGAGGAGCTGAGCTCCAGTGATTTCATAGACGCTCCTATTACCTGTTCTCATGCTGGCTATAAGCCTAAACAGTGGATCCTCCTCTGGATGAGTCATTAAGTAAATATCAGGCTGTGCTGGTATTCCTGCTCTGAGTACTTGTTCCTATTTCTTGTGTGTTTACTCACTGTTTTCTTAGCTGCTATCACAACCCCAGCAGATTTTGTCAGCACGGGGACTTCTCACGGTGTGCAGCTGGGGAGAGGCACCTGCGCTGGAGCGAGGAGCTGTTCCAACCTTGTTCGAGGAGGGATTTTCAACAGTAGCTGGGAAATAGTTGGAGATATTTCCAGTAAAACAGTTCTGGTTCTTGGCTCTTGATCAGAGGCATCTTGCCAGGTGGCCTGTGGGTTGGATGTGGTGCCTGCTCTGGCTGCATCCCTCCTGCAGGACAGGGCAGGAGAGGAAGTGCATCCCATGGGAGCACCGGAGCACACGGTGTTCAGAGCTGGCACTGGAGCTGGAGCCTTCAGCAGTTTGTTCCTGCTGGGCTGCTGCAGGGAGGGTGGGAGCTCTGTGAGCTGTGCTTCTCCAGCAGCTGCTGCAGCTTGAGGTGGTTCAGGAGTGATTGTAGAATCCTAGAATAATGGAATGATTTGTGTTGGAAGGGATCTTAAAGCTCATCTAGTTCCGTCCTCTGCCACTCACTAGGTCAGATTACTCAGGGCCCCATCCAGCCTGACCCTGAACAATTCCAGGGATGTGGAAGCCACAACCTCTCTGAGTAACATACAATAACATGGTGCATCTCCTTGCAGAGACTTGTAGCTTCCGTGGGGACAGGGACAGGATGCTTCAAGTGTTTGTGCTCACTGGGAAGCTCTTCTAGGGAGGGAGTAGAGTGTGTTATCCACTGGCCCACCCATGCACCATAAGACTGGCTTCCATCATGCACATGTTCTCACATTGGATAACCACTGGTGTTTGTCTGGAGTCTTGATTTGTGTGTGTTTTTCAGGTGGAGATTTGACTGTATCAGGCATCTATCCTAACTATAAAACCTTGGCTAAGTGTAGAGGTCCCTGGTAGGTTCTCTCCATGCCTGTCTGCCCCGGTATGTCATCACTAATGGCCTTACGGGATTTGTAAATACCTTGGTGTTTGTGTTTTAAATTCTTGTCTTGTTAGGACAAAAACATGCCATTGATTTAACCTACATCTTGACAAAATACGGACAGTTTCAACCTTGGGCAAAAACTGGATGGTGCTGTCCAGCCAGAAGCAGTTGCCATTGTTACTTTCCCTGGGAGAGGGAGTGTTTCCAGTGCTGGGTGGCTGAGACTGTTCTGGGAGAGCTGGCCAGGCCATTGGAGGTGACAGCTGTGGGGCAGCACTGCATCAGCTTCTAGCTGCATCTTTATTTTACTGATACTGCCTTCAGGGCTTTGCTTGTTCCTTTCTGCCAAGGGAAGCCCTCCGAGCCACCTCTAAAGACACTTGAAGAAGTCCGGCTAATCGTGGGGTTCTCTCTCTTTCCTGGAGATCCTGAGGTTCTGTGTTATAAACTGCAAGCCCAATAGGTGCTGCTGAGTGGTGGCACAAGCAGTGTGACAGCCTGAGACACAGCAAGTTTCCTATAGGAAGATCCATAAGATTCATCCCCGCATTGAATTTGTAGCCAGTGTTACAGAAGTGGATTTGAGAGCTTGGCTGCTGGATGTACATGGACTTTCTGGGATGTTTCAGTCGCTGTGTTGGGAACCATTTGTTTTGCTTTAACTGGATGTGAAATATCACCGCTGTGGCCTGATGTGTCCCCTTAATGGCACAGTGTACAATCAGCATAGGCCTGAGGCAAGCTGTTCACCCACTGCGCTGTCGTTAACTTGCCGCAAACAAACCTTCAGGAATTCCTGGTCTGGGACCTTTGTGTGCCTTTCTGCAGACAAGTTTCGTTAGAAAGAAAGTGTCCAGACTAAAATGACTGCACATTTTTCTTTTATTAAGATCTGCTGTTAAGGAAACAATTTTTGCTAAGCAGAGCACTTTAGGCTGACATTTAGTAAAGGGAATAAAACATAAAAACCTGTGATCACAGAGGAGGCATTGCTTCAGATTCCCATGGTGATTTTTCCAGCTGCCTGAGTAAAACAATTCTATTTTCATGATATATTTTCCCTACATTTATATATTTTGTTTGATTATGTTCTGATCATATGCTTTTGTATACTGATTAGTAGATACAGGTGCAGCAATAAAGGAACTGTAAATTTGCCAGGTAGAATTGTTTGTCTGCAAGTCCCCTTATCAAATAAGATGATACTGTTTCTCAAGCACATTGCACTTGCCATCTTGAAACAGAATTACATTTCTATTAAAATAATGTTTACTCAGTGCTTCCAAGTAAAGGAGAATTCAGCATTACTGATAAGGACCACAATTCACTTTTGTTGATTCATTGACTACATGGTTTCCATTCTCTGGTGCCTGAGCATTGCATTGCCTGCTATTTTGGAGAAGCTGTGTTTGGAAAGCTGCTCAGTTCTTTGTGTTCAATGTCAGTTACCACTTATTTTTTTTTTCCTTTAAGTCTAACTACTGCATTTGAGTTGATGCATCTCTTTTAATCTCAAGTTTAATCTCTGGTTTTCTCTTTTTTGATTTACACAACCATGATAAAAGCAGCCAGGTTATGCTGGGGTCAATTCGATGATAATAAATTCCTTCTCTCCTTTCTTAAGCCCCAGTGCAAAGGAAAAAAGCTAAATTTACTGGCTGTTCTTCATGCCTTTTTGTCCAGTGCAGAAGAAAATTAAGCTATTTTGACCTTTCTTTGACACTTGTAGTCAGTGAAGATGAGGGCAGACAAAGGCTTTGTAAAAATAAGTGAAGTCGATATTGTTTTTTTCTAAAATTGTTATTAATACACTTTAGTGTGCTCCAATTAAAGTCCCAGCCTGTGAAGGCAAGTGCTGGCACTCTCAGCTGCTATTTCATCCAACTTCAAGGGTTTTGCCATCATTTAAGTGCTTTGTGACAGAGGTTTGAGGGGGTGGCTCTGAGGGGGTACCACACACATTTGGTGAGCTGTGTCCTGCCCTTTCCCTGGCATTGCTTGCACTGCCAGAGCATCACCTGGGCTGAGTAGGACTGGCTGAAATCAGGGGTCCTGTCCCTGGTACATGACATGGAGCGGAAAAAGGTCTCACAATAAATTGGAGGGTTTCATAGAGTCCCAGTGCTCTTGAAGCTCATTCTGCTCCTGCCATGGGCAGGGACACCTTCCACTATCCCAGGCTGCTTCAAGCCCCGTCCAACCTGTCCTTGGACACTTCCAGGGATGGAGAAGCCACAGCTGCTCTGGGCACTCTGTGCCAGGGCCTCCCCACCCTCACAGGGATCAATTTCTTTGTAACATTCAATCTAAATTTCTTATTTTAGTTTAAAACCATTCCCCTCTGTCATTGCATTGTCCATTGCACCTGTAGTTTAGGAAGGAAAGGAGTGTGCATAGTTTACCACCCAAAACCTGATTGTGTGCTGCTACTTGGTATTTTTCTGTTGTACTTGAAGAATGGATCTGTGTGCTGTTAAATGGTTGTGCTGTCTCCTGAGAGGGCAGGCAAGAAGGGAAAAACTTAATGTTTCCATGACAAAATGTTGCAGCACTAGCAGAGGATATTGTATCAGTCCAGGTAATTTCAGGTCGAACAGAACTCCTGCTTACACTTTGCATTCCTGCTTCTCCGCTGTGCATTTCCTAGACAGCTGTGCTTGCAGTGGCTGCCTTATCTCAAAGGTGATTACACTGGTATCTTTATTTGCTCTGCCCTGTGCTGATACCAGCCCTCACCCAGATCTCTGTTTCCAGCCCAGGATGGGTAGAGTGGAGGCTGAAAAATGAGCTGGTGCTTAATGCCTTTCTTGTGGATGGCCGAGTGTTGTTCACTGAGAACCTGGACAGCATAACTTAGTGGTGAACTCAGGCTGTGGTTGGTTGTCTCAGGCACAGACTCCAGGAAAAAAACAGCCCTGATTTTTCCCTGATAGAAGAATTTCCAAACAGGTTATGTGTCTCCAAGTAAAGGCTTTTCTGGATGCACTTCTCTAAAAAATCATAATACATTTGTGTAGCGTGCTGTCTCTTGCAGTTAAAGTGATTGGCAGTTTTTGGAAAGTGCCATCTGAAAAATGCAAGGGATTTGATTTCTCACAGTACATTACAGAAAGCTTCCCTTTGCTGTTTTCCCGGCAGAAATGGCACAACTCTGTAGCAGAGTCAGGTGTAGGTCACTGCAGTTTGCATTTTGCTTTACTCTGGAAAGAGCTCATCCCTTCAGAGGTGCACGTGGTGTTGTTCAAAAACTGCTGCTGCCATCAGTCAACCCAAATTTGTAATTATATTACTGTGAAAAATGGGGCTGTGCAGAAACAATTCACGTTCCTTAAAGAAATTAATGGTGCAATGGTGTTGATATTGCACATCAGGTGATACAAAGTAAAGGTCAGAGCTTGAGATGATTGTGCCTAAAAGGCCTCCCTTTTGGTTTTGGGTGGCTGAATATGATAGTTTAGATTAAAACAGGCCAAGGGAACAACTGTGTAGCCAGCTTTTGAAAGCCAGGTTTTTCAGCTCTATGCCTAAAATAGTGAATGCAATTATGCATTTCATTGGTGTGCAATATTTATTAAAGATTCTGTTCTTAAGTATTATAAATACTTCTGCATATTGCTTAAAAGGATGGGCAAAAAATCCATCTTGCCTAAGAAATGGCTCTGGTTTTAGGTTAGATAGAAATTTAGCTTATTGTGAGCTCATGGCATAAATGCTGTTAAATGAGCTTTTCTGAATTTTCTTAACACTGGAGGATTTTTATACAAAATGTTCATGTATATATATGTGTATGGTTAGAGACATGTCCAGTAAAAATGGGCAATTTGATTAAAGCAGGAATTAAAGGAAGCGTTAGAATGGTTGCCTGGGGCTTCAGTATGATTTTGCAGTGCTCTGGATGGTTAATACAGAATAGACTAACCGCTAGGACAGAGAAGCCCAGAATAATTTTCCTTGTCCCAGTTAAGTCAAGAACTATTAGAGCAGTGGAAATAAGGTTTCAACAAGAGGGGAAGAAAGGGTGAGGGACGTGTCAGTTCTCAGTCTTGCTGGTGAGAGGGGAGAGGACCAGAAACTGGAATGGAAGAAGGGTGAGTAGCAGTCACCAGTGAAAAGAACCTAATGTTGCATGTAAGTGGATAAGGAATTTTTGTTCTTTTTGGTGCTTTTTTTAAAGAAAGCTATCTATATGAATATTTGCAGTAAGACATGGAGGTCAAAGGAATACGGGATTTTCTTTGATCTGTTTGTCAGGAAAGGCTTTTTCTCTGCTTTCAAACCTGATGTTTGAGCCATTACAAGTAATTTCTCTCCAAGCCAGTCCCACCAAACTGTGCTACACTGGTGATGCAGGAGTTTGACCCTCATTCCATGGCTTTGCTTCCCTGGTGCTGGAAGCAGGGAGGGCAGAGCAGCTCAGAGGCTCAAGTAAACCCTTCACTGCCTAGGTCATACTTAAATGTTTGGAGGAGTGGCATCAAGTACTTTTTAAATGTACCTTTACCACCTTTTCCTAAGTTATATTTCTCTCCTGTCATGTCTTGAGGTATTGGACTGTGACACTGCAGTAGAGGTAACATTCCTGAGCAGCATATTGAGGAAACAGAAGCTTGACAGGGATTGTGTGAGAGGAATCTTTAACCTCTCTTCAGCACCCTGTGGTGGTTCTCTGGGAATTACTCAGGAAGCAGAATTTCTGGTCTCTCTTGGAAGTGCAAGAGTAACAAGACAACTGGGAGGAATGAGAAGGTGTTAGACAACAGTCCCATATGCAGCTGCAGCTGTGAGGGCTGTGTGCTCAGTAGTCACGACCAGGAACCATTAGGTTTTCTGGTTGATAGCCTTTGAGTCCAAGGTGACAATCGATAACCGACCTGTGTGAAGAAATGGGCTCCGTGCTAAAGGAAGAGATCTTCTGCTCTGCTGTTCTTTGCAAGGTGCTAACTCAGCATTTTGCTTGAGGATTGGTCTTCAGGACTAATTTCTGATAGTGCTTTATCTTTATCCTCCTATCAGCAGTCTGGCTTCAGAGTGCTCCATGCCTCATTCCATTACTCCTTTGGCCAAGGGAGTGTTGAATGCAATACTCCTCAGCAGTTAATTTGATTGTGCTGCCCTGGCCTTTGCCTGTGTTTGGGATGACTACAAGAAAATGGACCAGTATGTCCAGGCTTCCAGGAGATATTCCAGGGTCTAGAGAACATACTGCTGTCCATTCTGAACTGATGATGTGTCTAGAGCAAGAGAAACTGTTCTTGCACTTGGGTGAAAATACAATCCCTTCTCTCACTCTCTCTGGTTGATATTTTGCAACAACAGGGTTAGTTTCTGTGGTTTTTCAGGTTAAAATACATATGTTCCTGTGTAGTTGAGATTCATTATCTGTACAACACATTTGCTTTTAAACTACTGAGAGCGATGAGCCTGTGTCTGCAGTGTCTCCCTCCCCATGGAGCATGTGGGAAGGAAGAAGTGTGATCAACCTGTTTGTTACAGATGAGAGTAAAGATGAACCCAGAGGGGAGGCAAAACGGATCATTAAGTGTTCTTTTTTTCTCTGAAAGCTCCTCTCATGTACTGAAGGCAATTGTCCTTCTTGACATCACAGATGATTATATTCACAAAATCTGACCCCGAAATATCATCCCTATATTAGACACTGACCATCTACAGTCAGAGTCTTATTTTGTGCCTTTATTTTGATTACCTTGGTTACCTCGGGCACTTGGCAGGAGCAAAAAGCCTCATCATTCTGATTGCTTCAGGTTCCCAAAATGTCTTTTGAGAGAAAATGTTTCCTGAGCTTTGTTGCAACCTCTTAAGTAGAATTTGGTCTTTCTGGGAATCATGTGAGATCAAGTGATTGCCTGGAGCAAGAGAAGGTACTGAAGCTGCAATAGCAAAGAACTTGATGTCAAAGGCCATCTGCTGCTGCTCCCCATCTCTTCAGCCTTAATTTACCAGGTTATAAATTCATCTTGTCTTCCTACAGAATGACTAGTAGGTCCTCAGCAGTTGAGCTGGGCAGTTTCTCAGGGATTAATTCACATTTGTATCCCAGCCAGAAATCTCCTCCTTGTCTTGCATGGGAGACAGGAGTTTTATGTGTTTTTGCAGTTTGACAGACTTTAAGATAGCTAGTTCCCCAAGACTTAGTCTCGTTCACAAGATTCTTTGATACTTGGCCAATTTGTCTAAAAATACCATTTATTAGACACAGAAAATAACAAACATACAAACATAGAACAGATTGACACACATAAACACACAATGGATACATAATTGCAACCCTATAATAGTTAAAATGCAGTTATGGGGTAAATGCTTGCTTGAACTATAAAAATAGTTAGAAATGCAAGTTAAGAAATGCTTGCTTGAGCTAGCTGAAATGCAAGTTAAGAAAGGTACCTAAAAATTAACCGGAATAATACAATCTAGGAACTCAATGATCTTACCAAATCTAATTTTAGAGCTGGAATACATTGGAATTCCTCACCCAATCCCAGGGAAGTAACCACAGGGCTGCGTCCAGACCCTGGGGAGAAGACTTTACTTCACGCTCCAATGTCCATGTAGAAAGCTTCTACCTTTCTGAGGTTTCGTGAGCTTTTTATAGGATAAAAGTGTGTATTTGTAGTCACTGGAAATTTCTCACATTTTCTCTACATTCCACAGGGGAGTGTCTTTTCAGACTTTCAGTCGCCAGCACTAGATAGCTGTTGAATAGGCTATCAACCTAAGTTGAGCCATCCATTTCTTGGGACTGATCAGAGAGAGAAGGGGGAGGGGGGAGCATCCTGCCACACTCCTGCATAAACTTTTGTCTAGTCTTCACAAAACATACTGAATTGTCTTTTGACCTTCTTTCTGGATGCTCCTTTTACTATCTTCTTGGTTTTCCTGGTATCAGTCAACAAGTCCGTGTTAGGATGTCGCTTTGACCTTCAGGTTTGCAACCCATCTTACGTAGATACCTGGTAGGAGTAGAAAATACTGTCCCACAATAGAATCTTAATAGTTCTTTTTTTTTTCCCAAGCATTGGGTTATTGATCAGTTCATAGAAAGAATTTCTTATGAAAAAGTTAAATGAACTCCTGAACGCTTCTCGATTGAAGAAAATGGAGAAAAATATGACAGTCTATATTGATGTGACTGAACTACACATGCACAGAGCATTGATTAACTTGGATCTTCTGCTCATGGTATGTATTTTGTTTACTCTGCTCAGTCAGAAATGCATTTCTAGCAAGATGGGGATAGCATTTATGGAGTGAACTGTGTCAGTGTTGTGGAAAACTCGTGGAAAAATCTTTGCTAGGACCACTGTCCATGTCCAGGTCTGTAGGCCTACGATGCGCCTCTGATGTTCTGGTTACATACCCGTGTGGCCTTTCTTCACATTGAACCTAGACCATGAAGGACAGAGCATCTTTTCAGCCATTTTGCTTATAAGCAGCTTTAGTAGTTTAGTTTAATATAGCTGTTCTAAATTTTTTTCATTTCAGCCTAAACACAGTGGCCCCATTGATGCTGTGTAGGTTCAGGTATTGCAGTATATGCAGGTGGCATTATTTTTTTCTTTAGTTTATTTCGTCTGCTGTTTAGCACAAGGGAGGCTCCCCTGGCCCCCCTGCTACCAGCAATTACAGACAGTTGCCAGTCCCCAGTGGGAATAAATGCTTCCAGCCAATATTTACAGCTGGTTCTGTCATGGAGGGATGGAGCTGCTGCTGCTGTCAGTTGGAGGTGAGGGAGGTTTCCTTTCAGCTCTCCAGTGAGAAGAAAGATATAAAATGCAGCTCTGGTGGTGGCTGGGACAAGGTTTTGATTTTTTTTTTTTTTTTTAATGGCTCAAGCTATTTAGTGTGTCTGTGTTTTATTCTGAGGCAGAGGGTCCTGGTCTGGGGAGTGTCACCTTGGTCCTGGTAAGGAGGGAGCCACCCTGGCACAAAGTATGACTGGCTGAGTCTCCTGAGGTGTTTTGTGAGTCTGTCCAAGGGCTGCTTCCTTGGAGTGTTCTCCCTTCTGCAGCCTTGGTACAATATGAGGGTGAGGTCAACAGCCAGTGCTTGGTAAGGGATGGGGCTGTTTCCCTTATTCAGTGCCATATATCTTGTATATTCAGAGTGAGTTGCTCCTAAGAAAAAATGTCATGGTTGTGTCACAGGAGATTGCAGTTACAGCAGAATCATATCCTAATGTGTCAATGTAAATATTTAATGTTTTCTGTCATTTGAGTAGCAGGGCACACCAGCATTTTCCTTGTCATCTCTATCTTTTTAGTGTTGGACTTGGCTTCTTTCTCCAGAGGCCTGCAAAGGTCACTCTTGCAAGGAGAAATGCCATGACATCAGCTTTCGGGAAGCTGAAAATTCAGAGCAGCCAGCAGTGAAAATTTAGGTCCTGCTTTACCAGAGGTGATGCCTTCCTATGTCAGGTGTGTGTGGAGGAGTCCAGAGTGCTGTCTTGGCTTTGCAGGTTTGTTTCCATCAGCTTATTGCAGTGACAAAGACATCTGATGTGTCTGTAGTTGCAAGGAGTAGTTGTGTTCTTGTAGGTTAAACAGGACTGTGCTGTGGGTTTCTATTTCTTCCTTTTTCCACAAGTGGAAAATTACTTGTTGGATTTGCCTCTTATGGTCACTTTCTCAAATACATTCCCAGCCTCGAAGAGAGTGCAAAGGTAAGAATACTAGTTTTTAAATGTTTTTAAATCTGTTTATGCTTTTAAAAGAGAAAATCTGTATAATAGATGACCTTCACTTGTTGTGTGGAGGTTTTCCAGAGGCTGGACAGATTTCAGTAGTGTTTGTCATGCACTATTCCCTACTTTACCAGTGTGTTCAGCTGGATGAGGCTCTCCTACAGGGGGTGGGGAAAATAAAGCCAAAGGGTTTCCTGCTCTCATTCTGTGCTTTTCCAGTCAGTTCTTGGGCATAGCTGGCTTTGGGATAAGTGAAATAATTCCAGTAAAACAGTTATGCTGTTGGGGTAAAATCTGGGTTTAATCAAAACCCTGTGTGCTTGGTTTAGTGAAGCCGCATTTCTCTTTAGGATTGCAGACTGGGAGAAGCACTAGATATGCTGGTGGAGATAGCAGAGGAGTTGTGTGAATTTCAGCAAGTGGATACAGAAGAAGGAAAAAGAGTGAAGTTTGAGATGTGAAAGATATAGATAGGGAAAGGAAATAGGCTTCTCTCTGTCAGTGGAGGGGAAAGAAGCAGATAATGGTGATCAGGTGGCAATGTAAGGGAAGGAAATAGCAGGAAAGGGAAGAAAAATGGAGCTGGAGATCTCATAGGGGTCATGGAATGCATTAATTTCTCTTTCAGACTCTTCTTCCATTTTAGGCAGGAAGTAACACTAATTAGCAATTATTATCCAGGATTTATCTAACCAATCTGAGCTTACTGTTTTGAGTGGGATGGGAATAACTCAAGGAAATTAGGGGGAAAGAATGATCCTTACTGATAAGTTTTATTTGTTAGGAAAGGAGCACAGAGAGAAAGTCAGTCCTTGTAGGGACAGTGCTGCAAGAGAAACAGTACCAGGGGAGTCCTTTTTCTCTTCCCAGGGCTCTGGGGATCCATTTTCTTCAGTGTTTCCATGTGTGTCTTCCTTCTGTGATTCTCCAGTTTCACAGTGTTCTTAGCAGGCAGCATCGTGCTGTTTGTCTGCAGCCCTGGCTGCTTCCTCAGGTGTGCTGCAGTAGCTCTTGTTATCCCCTGCACTGTGTTGGGCTGTCGGAGCTGTGAAATTGAGAGCTGGGAACACTCCAGAGCTCCATGTGTGCTGCTCACCCTCGTGCTGCTGCCTTGAGCAGAGAGAAGGGAGGGAGCCGAGTGTGTTGCTGTCTTGTGCGGCTCTATCTGTAGTGCCAGGTATGAAAATCTCTCTGGTGCTTTTCTCCTATTTATTTTTATGTGTACGTGCTCACTGTGTGTCATCTAGAAATCAAAGGAGGAGTGTACAGTTCAGCCACAGCAGGAGAACTGTGCTTACCACTAATCTGCTGCTTTGCTCAAATTAAACATTTATGGGGCCAGAGATTCCTCACTGCTCCATCTCAAATCTTTCAGCCTCCTACACTATGATGATTTTTTTCCTTGCATTTTGACACAGCTCCTGCAAGAAATACAGTGAAATCAAATTATTCTTCACTGGCCTCTCTCCTCATCTTTTCTTTGTGTGCCCAGTTTGTGTTTTTTTCCTTGACCATGACATATGGGGAGCAGCTGTTGGTAGAAGCAATGCTTTATATTCCCTATGAGTTGAGGTTTCCCCCCAGTCTGACAGGCAGAGATGTGCCCTCAGTTATTGGTACCTGTTTCTGTTCCCTGGTCTCTTCCCAGGGTGTAACTGGGTAGGAGCTCCTCACTCCTGGAAGCAGGGAATAACCCAATGATGCAGCACATTGCCTGCTGATGCTCCAAGCTGTGCTGGCTGACTTGGTCTCCATGGAGAGCAGTGGGATACTTTCCAAGGCCTGGATCTCATCTGCCTCTGCTCTGTGGCCTGGAGTGAAACCTGGGCAATGGTTCTGTTTCTTGGGCACGCTGGAGTGGAGATAACTTCTGTGAAGAAAGGGTTGCTCCTGAGCCTTGCCAGACTTCTACAGGACTTAGTGGTCAATTTTCCCTGCCAGAGCATGGTCTTATTCTCTGATTCAAGTTTTCTAGCTTAAAGTGGTACTGCATGGATGCTGAAAGCCCACGCTCCTAAAATAGATCGAGTAGAGCAAGCACTTTAGTGCTGACTCCTCTTCAGGAGAGGAGAGGGAAAGTAACAATGAGCAGATGGCAGGTATTAGTCATATCACCTAATACATCTGAGCACCTCAGACCCCATGGGCACAAAGGTGCTGGGGAAACCTAGAGGGAAGGAATCCTCCCAACAAACCAGAGTGGGTGTTGGAGTCTCATGGGATACAGGCAGAGAGAGCTGAGAAAACGAGAGGACTTGCAGTCAGATGCTAACCCAAGGAGAGTGTGTTCACAGAGAGCCCTGGCCAGAGCCTGAGCCTGCGCCTGCATTTACTTGCCCAGTTTTCCAAGCCATTCCCTCATATATTTGACAAGCCTTTCAGAGCATCACTCCTTGGAGCTCCCATGCTTTGTTCCCTCTGCAGAAGGGGTAGAACAAAGGTCCAGTACTTCAGAAATAACTAAATTCCCCCAGTTTTGGGATCAGCTGGAATGGCATTATCTGAGCTTCTGCTCAAATAAATGCAGTACAGAAGCTGCTTGATCTTTTCCTGTAGTATCTAAATCTAAATCTAAATGCCAGTGTGCACCTTACAGCTGAGTTGGGCTGGCTCAGCATCCCCTCCCTTCTCCAGGTCCTTGGTGTCCATGTGCTGGCCCTGGCCCAGCTGGCAGCAGGCTCATAGGAGAACTTGGAGATGCTCCCTCCTGCTGATGTGCTGCAAACAGCGTGGAAGCAAAATACAGAATCTGTACAGTCCCTTGTGCAGCAATGGCTTCCAGCAAACTTGACACCACAGAGCAAGTAGGGCATGGAAGTACCTGCAGAGGTGGTGTGGAAGTGCAGCACTTCAAGTTGCTTGCTCTGGCTGCCCTGTTTCTATAAACATTTACTTCAAACCCAACCTGGCCAAAAGGCAGCTGTGGACACAGTAGAGGGTAGGAAGGTACAAATTTGGGGCTCTTTTGACTTCCCTGTGCAGAGATGGGATCATCAGGAATCACAGTATTTGTATGACCTCCCTGAAGAATGGCTGTATCTTGATTTTTACTTTTTTTCCCCCCACTTATTTTGGAGTTTTGTTATTACAACTATTCAGCATCAGGGGCTGAATGTGTGGTCTCCTCCTTTTTCTCCTCTTTCGTTTCAACTTTTTGGCAATAATTTCCAAAGAGCTGCTCTGCTGGAGTTACTTCCATCATTTTTCACACTTGTGCTCAGCCCTCTGTAGATACCAAGCACCCCATGGGCATCTGAATTACAAATACCATTTTGGTGGCACCTTGCATCCTTGGGCTTCAGCTTCTGCCAAACCCCTAATGAATGCAGGAAGCGAGTAAAACACTTCTGCTGTGAGCTCTGCTGATACATAAGGGGTTAAACTATGCTCTGTTTATTATATGCTTTAAATTGTGCCAGAGCATTTGAAAATGCGGCAGTGGACAGGGCAGCAGGCAGTAAACACCGTTAAATGACAATACTGTTCAATATTTGCTGTTAATTGAGAGAGGCAGCAGCTGCTGGTATGCAGCTTCAGCCAGGATGAATTTGTAATGAGTCTGTAACTGGGTTTTTTTTTTCTTGTCTAAGGTTGCATCAGCCCTTTACAGTTCAGTAACATGCTTGGGATAGAAATAAAAATCATAGTGTGCCCTAAACTGAAGATTTTATTTTGTTTTTGTTTTCCAGTGTGTTGTCATGGAGCTGTGATAAATTTGGCAGCAGTAATAAAACTGCCTTGTATTTAAGGACCAAACTGAAAGATTTTGGTAAGCTTTTCCATCCTGTGTGGCAGCCAGTGGAAATGTAGCAGGCAAAGCAAGCTCCTCCTTTGGAATAAAGCACTTTTGTTGGGTTCTCAGATGTTTTCAGTTCAAACAGGAGTTTTGGTTGAAGTTTCTTTGCTGGCACTGCTGCAGGTTGTGGTGTGTGAGAGTTCTGTCCCTTGCTGCAGGGGCAGGAGGAGAGGGAGCACTAATTCAACATTTCCCTTGTCCTTTCCCTGCACTTTTGCCATGCATGTGTGTTGAGCTTAACCTTTGAAAACTTGCTGATAAGCTGTTATCAGCCAACAGTTAAAATAACAAACCCTCCCACCTTGTGGAGTTGGGATAGGGACTTCCCAAGGCTTCAGGGCCTGGGTATGGAACAGGAACATCATTAATCCAGAGCAGCCAGGCTGGGGGCAAAGTTTCCTCTCTGAAGAAGCCAGCCAGAGCTGCTGCTTTCATGCTGTTTATGCAACCTGCCCTGTAAATATTTATTTTGCACAAAATGCTTTATTTTGAGCTATGCATGTTGTTATGAACGGTCAAAACTGTGTTCTAGTGGTTTTTAGTAGATCTGAAGTGGGGCACAGGAAATTAAATTCCAGCTCAGTTGAAAACAATGCCAACAGTCCTTTTGATTTCAGCACAGCTCGGTTTTCACCACAAGTAGAAGAATTTTGAAGCAAATAATGTTTTGTTTGTTCAGTTCTTTAAACAATCCATCTGCAGGGGTTTGCACTTGAATTGAAATACTAAGAATTCTGCGGGTATTTTGGTAGGGTGAGAAATACTAGACTGAAAGAATTCTTTGGGTGCACAATGACTATATTAAAGAGATTTTAAAACATCCAGTCAGCAGGTGTGTTTGTAACCCTGTTCCCAGCTGGGGTGATTTCTGTCCTGCACACCTTTGGCTTTTGGGTCTGTCCTGTTCACATTAGCAGTTTTTGCCCAGTGAGTGAGTGCTTTTATGCATTCTTAAGGGCTTGAAGCTGCCACACACAATGCTGGCTTCTGGACTGGATTATAGAGGGAGGAAATCTTTCAGGTTGGATGTGGGAAGCAAGTGTTAAAAGCCAATCAAAAGCTATAAAGGGTGGTGGTAAATGGAACTGCAGGAAGAGCTGAACTCCTCTGGTACTGAAAGTCCTTCAGCCCCACAAGTCCCTTCCCATTTAGGCAGTGGCCATTCCCACCCTGGCTGCTAGTTATCAAATGGTGGTTTCAAACTTGTCCTTAAAAGCTGTATTTTTTCATGTGAAATGCAGTAATTTATTCCAGTGGCATTTGGCCAACTTTGGGCATCTGGTGTCTCATGTTTTTTATGAACATCATTCCAATTTTCTCTGCTGTCTCCTATATATGTATATGAATTGTGTTTACAAGAATAATGTATCCCAATACATTTTCTCATATTTTTGTGTGGTTTTTATTCTTTCAATCTTTATTATTGTTTCATCTATAGTATTGCTTACAGTGTTTGTTTTTTAAGCAAAAAAATAAACCTTGTGTTTACATGCACTATTCCTGTCTTAAAGTAGTAGTGAAAATTATAGTTACTGGCTTTTGGGGCTTTTTTCATTGACTTAGTAATGTAATTTTCTTGTGAACAAAGGCAAACATTTACATTTTTAATATATTAAAGTATAAACTCTAAATTTTGTCTAATAAAGCTGTTAAAATGCATGTATATTTACTCTGGATTTCATTTGGAAATTCTTCTTAATTAAAATAGTTAATGCAGGGCTGGTATGGGGTCAGAGAGGCTGCAAATTGGTACTTTCCTGTGCAAGAATATTGTTATATCATTATCTTCCTGTTGCTCAGATAGGGCCTCTGAGTGTAGCCTAACCTGGCCCTCACAAGCTTTTCCTTATTGGGAATGTGGAATTACCTGTCCTGTTTCACCGGCAAACTAGAAAAGATAAAGAGAAACCTAAAATGAAATGACAGTGGGACAAAACTTAGTGTTTTTCTCAAATGCAATTAGCACTTGCTCCCACTTCAGCAAAACATTAGGAGTATGCTGAACTTCCCAAACATTGGGAGTGGCCTTGGGAGCAGCTGAATTGTAGTGCAGAACGTGAAGCAGGTGGTGCCACATGGATGTTGTTGTCTAAAGTCTCTTTATTCTGGCAAGACACTGATGCTGATATTTCTAACCCTCTTCCTCAGTGTTACAGTAGCTTGGTTGTGTCTGAAGGTTGCTGAAGGATATAAGGAAAACAATGTGTTTGGGTTGAAAGAAGGTCTTTCAAAGACCAGGTAGTTTAATGTTTGCAGTAAAGTTCTGTAATTTCAAGGTGTTGATTATCTTTAATTTTATGAAGAGCTGGGCTAAATCTTGCAGCCTGTTAAATTTGTGGGGGGTTGGAAAAAACATGCAGTGGGCTCAGGACTGGGAGTCTCAGTAGCTGTCTCTCTCCTTGCATATTTCTGGAAGTAACAAGAATAATGGTATTTGGAATTGTATGTATGTAGCAGGACTGTAACAACTTTTCCTAAAATTTGCTTAAAATTAGGGAAACAAATAGCTTGGGGTTTGGGTATAAAGTTAAGTGTAAAATATCATTAATAGATTACCTTGAAGTATGTTATTTTACAGGCTAATCCAATCCTGATGTAATTTTTTAATGTGGAAAGCTCTGAGCTCTTTTACTGGAGCTGCTTGCTTAATTTAGATTAAAATTGTACCATAAAAGGATTATAGAGTATGTGCCTGTGCTAAGAAAGGATGTACTAAATATGTTGAGGTATTTTTCTACTCCCAGCTTCTTTTTGAAAGTGCATACTTAATTTTGGATGTTCTCTGCTGCCTTTAAATATGCCACGCAACATCACGATGTGCTGAGGGGATGTGTGGGATTGATCTTGGGAGTATTTTTTTCAATACACTTCAATAGGATTCTGAACTTTCTTGTTCTTTCTAGAGAGAAGAATTCAGTGCTGGACTGTCCTAAGCATTACCCATGGTACAGCTTCCAAGGACAGCTTGATTTCTGTGACTTGAAGAGGAGGCACATGTGCAGTGAGCCAAGAGGACATGGGCTTCCAGTGCATCTGGAACAATGTTCAGGTATCAGCATTGTTGATATTTACTTGTCAGAAGCTCAAAAGGATGTCAGATGATAATGTGCTTACTTCTGCAGTTGTCCTTAAATTTTAAATATGCTTCCCATTGTAAGGTAGGAGGAATGAGCTGAGTTCACCTTCTCATTTTATGTTGTGGCCAAAGCAATTTCCCTGCTGAACTTGCAAACACCTGATGGGATCCAGCTCCTGTGGGATTAACAGGAAGAGACAAATGCCAAAGGGGTGTCTGCATAGGCTGAGGTGAAGTTAATCTTAGTGTTTACATGTTTGCAATATAATCTGGAGTCTGAAAGCATTTGAATCTATTAATTCAGGTGTATTGATTTTGTGAGGGGAGAGTGTTAGGATATTATTTTCCATTGTTATAAGTACTTTTTCATGGTATTTCCCTGGTAATTGGCTGGAGAATGCAGATTCTCAGAGGAATCCAGGCTGTTGCAGATACACCAGCAAAGTTCCAGAAATGTGGAGATTCATGGTTTGTTTTTGAAATTGCAGTTTCTAAGAATATATCATTGCATGATCCTGTGTCATTTATGAAATTTTTTAGTTTAATTCAATCTATTTTATGTATTAAAACTTAAGTGGTAAAACTTGTATGTTAGCAAAATACATGTATCTATCTATATGAAGAACTGAAAAGGAGTGAATTCTATAAAAATTCTACAAGCTTTATGGAATTAAGTTTAGAAGAATATGTAAAAAATAGTTTGTTTTCTTTGTGGTTGCTAGTTGAAAAATCATTTATTCTTGTCTATAGAACGATCTACAGATTTCTTCAGTTAGTGGTTGGATATCTGTGTAATGCAAGAAAATGTAGTTGTTTCACTTGAGGAGACTGAAAATGGTTTTGTTCTACACATTTTCTTTATGTTTGTGTGATCTTTGTTGTACAGAAATGCTTCATGCAGAGAAAGCTGCAGATACGTAATTTTAGGATGTGCCTGAGCCACCTCTGAGTGGGATTGCTGGAAGATGTGAGATGGAGCTACATTTTGGGATTTGTTTCTTAATATAAAAGCTGTCAATTTTTACCCATTCTGTGAAGAGTGGTGGGTGCTGTAGAGGCAGAACATCCATATATTTAAATTCTGGCTGTCTCTCATTACAAGCTATAATTAAGGTGAAGTATTTTGCTGAAGCATTGAATTCTCCCTTGATTTGAACCTGGTTCCATCTCAGTGAAAGCAATTAGTTGTTGAACCATCCTGTCCTTGCTTCATCAGTGACAATTCATCAGTTGCTTCATCGACATAGCTGCTTCTAATTTATCTGATTTTTTGTGGTTAGTAGCCGAGGCACTCTATGTGGGAGTGCTCTGTATGGCAGTTGTGAGTAGAGGAGGCTTGAGGATGGGAGGTCTGGCCCTGAGGGGGACTGTGACTTTTATAGAGGACTGGAGGTTATAAAACACTCCCGTGAAGCCCTGGAAGGCCCCAGGGTTAATGCTTCAGCTGATGGGCTTTTGAACATGGCTCTCAGTCAGCCTCTCTTAGCCATGACTTAAATTTACTAATGTGGTGCTGCTTTTCCCTGGATGGGCAAACCCTGTATGATACAAAACTGGTGGTTTGAGTTGGAGTAGGACATTGGATAAGTTTGGTGTGCTCTTTTGGTGAAGTCTGTTTAACTTTTGGTTGTCCCTTAAGGTCAGTTCTGTGATTTAATTAAGAAAATATTTGGGGTGCTGTGTAGTGACCCCTTTGGGGTGCCTTCTCCATCATTCTGCAATGTCCAACATTGTGCTTGAAAACAAGGACCAAACCCCACTGCTGCCAAGTTTAGTGTTCTAAACCCCAATATTCCGCTAATCGTGATGGGAACTATTTAAAGTGCTGTTACATCTCATGAAGTGAGTAATTCTGCATCAGATACCTCAGACAGATCAAGAGGGCTCTTCTGGGGTCTGCAGTGAGCACTGGGGGAGCAGAAATCTCTTGGGAGAGAGGCAAAAAAAGCAGTGAGCTCTGAAGCAAAACCTACTGAAAGCTTCCTGAGTGACATGAGTCTGGGAGGAAGATGCTGAGCAGGTTTTGTTTGCCTTGAGAATATTTACATAGGGCTGATCCACTCTTCTTGAAGGAACTTTATCACAGTACTACAGAGAAAACTGTTGGTACTAAATATAGAGCCTTCTTATGGCAGTCTCTTGACTTGAATTTTGCTGTCTTAATGGGCTTTCAGCATTTTGTAGGTTTTTTGGTAGAAAATCTGAATAATACTCATTGAAGGGGCTGTATAACAGTAGCAAGGATGGAAAGATTTAATTTGGTGAGACCTTGCACTGCAGAAGATCAGAGCAATTTTTTGGCTTCTGCTGTTGCTGCAAAGCTTTTATTGCTTCAATATCTTCACAGAAGATCCCACAGAGGTTCCAAAAGTTCATCTTGACCTTTTACATCAAAGCAATATCACTATTGTTGGACAGTTTTTGTGAGGTGATTTTTTTTTTCCTTCCTAATACAGGAAACAGTTTGAGTTCTGTAGGCTGGTGCTTCACTATTTGCCATTTAGAAAAATTCTTCTCATGGCCTAAGTAATCTTTTCTTGTTGCAGTTTAAGTCCATTGCTTTTCCTACACACTATAGATGTGGAACGTGAGTTCTGTCTATCTTTGCAGAAACCATTTCTGTATTTAATAGTAATATATGATGTCTCATTCTCAGCTTCTCATTTCACTCTGTCCAGACTGAGCCACCTCACTGTGTTATGTCACCCATCCCTCAGGGCCCACCTGATTACCTGTCTGCCTTTGCTTGTCATTCTGGGGTGGTTTCTCACATTCCTGCCAGCCTTTCCCAAAAGCAGACTTTCCCAAAGGCTTCTCCAAAACTGAGAGGATCAGGAATCTGTGTTCCTGCCAATGGACAGAAGTTGCCTTGTTTGTGACAACTGGATATTTATAATTTGTGCTCAGTCTCTGATCCTCTCCATCCCCAATCCTTATCTACAGTCCAGCTGCTCAGCAGTTGTTTCTATATTTATGCAGGTGATTTTTTTTTTCCTCTGAACAACACTTGTCCTTGGGGAATTGGACTGCATTTTTTAATCACTTCTCCAGTTTCATTAATTCCTCTGTGCAATAGCTTCCCATTTATGCATGTCTTCTTGCGGCAGTAACATAAATTATAGGACTCTTCTCATGGCACTGAGGCTTCATTGTCAGGTCTCATTGCTGTTTGCAGGTTCCTCACCTGGCAGAGGAAAAGTGACTGTGGCTCAGCTGGTTTCACAAGTGTTCCTTATAACTGCTATTTATGAATACTTATTTTTAAAATTTTTTCTTCAGTATTTATCACTGCTGGCAACTCTATTAGAGTTAATTATTGTTATGGAAGGCTTGATTGCAGCATGTTCTCTGGGTGGAATATTATTTTGTGCCTGTTTTCCTGAACAAATAGATCTAGTTTTCTCACACAGCCTCTGCTCAGCTGGGCCCCACCGCTGTCAGTCTGGGGTAGCTGTTGTTCACTTGCTGCAGTAGCTGCCCTTTCTAATGTCACTTACGTAGCACAATTTTCCTTTGTGATGGAGTTCCAGAGCTTCTCTTTATGTCTCAGGAGCTGGGCTGCCATCCTTCAGAAGACAAAAGTCTGCAAATACAGTTTTTGAACTTTTGCAGCCTCATCAGTGCATATTCTCAACATTAAAGTGTCATGTCTCCCCTTAAAACTACACAGACTTGGACCCAAAAGGCCAGGCTTACCTGGAAAGAGGATGGAAAAGCACCCAGAAACTCCTTCAAAAAGGAACCCTCACCAAACTTGTGCCTAAAGAAGGGAGCACATAATGCTTTTTGTCTTGTCATTGTCTTTTAGTGCCTTTAGTGTCTTTATTTTATTTTATTTTATTTTATTTTATTTTATTTTATTTTATTTTATTTTATTTTATTTTATTTTATTTTATTTTATTTTATTTTATTTTATTTTATTGTTAGTTCCTGGAGTGTTGCTGAAGGCAATACAAGGTTAAAGGAAGTCACTGTATATTGTTATGTGCTCCTACCCATCATGGTTCACAGAGCACACTCAAAAACACAACAGGCAAGAGCATGGAAGGTGGTTTTGTGTAAGAAAACTCACTTTTGGGTAACAGAAGTTGGTAGTACTTTCATCTGAAGAGTGTGCAATGGTGGTACAAGTGTCTGTGAGGTTTTGTGAGTAGGTTTTAGGGAGATACTTATGAGAATGGGAGCTTTCCCTTGGGGTATTGTGGGTCTGTGCCCGTTTCCAGCTTCCTGCTTTCATTTTTAAGCAGACCCAGAGACCTCTTTGTGGCTCACTGAAGCTACTGTTTAGGGAGCAGAGGGAGCAGAGGCAGGTCTCAAGTTTCTGATCTGAGAGGCTCCAAGCCATGTTCTGGGCACAGCCCTCTTGTCTGTGGAGGAGAAACTTGGGCGCCAAAATGTACCCCCAGCTTAGTCTTACCCCTGAATTTGTGTGGGACTCGTCTCCCAGCTACAGGCTCTTGGCTGTGTTGACTCAGGAATGGGGTCTGAAATCACCAGGGCTGTCCTGTTGTAAACAAGTTCCCTTTTCAAACAGGGCTCCTGACTGGAATTGCAGCTCACTTTTCCCTGGGTGCTGCAGATGTCCCACTTTGGGACTTCTTCTCTTTTCCTCTGGTCACACTTCTCAGCTCTCAACGGTGGTCCTGTCAAATTACAGTCTTGTTCACCTGCCTTTGCAGGGAGGACTTCTCAAGAGTCTCAGGTCTGGGCACATTCTGGATAAAATCCTATATGATAAATATAAAAATTTCATTCCTGGTCTTAATAAAATGCCATTGAGACAATTGGTTTAAAAATATGTTGTGTATGGCCTGTTGAGTGTGTAAGAGAGGTATAAAATCACAAAGAAAAGGGAAAATAATAAAATAAATTGGCCTGTACTATGTTACATGTTCAGTTCTTTCACAATATAACAGTCTCCTGTAACTGATATTTCTGGAATGTGTGGGGCATCAAATAGGGTCTACCCATAAATCTCTGTAAATACCAGGTTTGGAAGGATGTGAAATAGAAGCTTTGTTCCTTACAAAAGAGAAAGGTGAATTTCACTACTCAGGTCTGGACATAATGACAGCACGAACAAGAATCTGATTCTGTGATTCTGATTTTTCCTTCCTTCTTTCCACACACTGCTGAAGGTTAGAACACTCACAAGAGGGGTGTGTGCCTACAGGCTGGGAAGAGTGAATTCAAGATTTCACAGGTGTTTAGAACTTGACAATGAAATGCCCCTCCCGCCACCTTATCTTTGCAAATATTTACCCAGACTTTTGCCTGTTGGAGAATCATTTGCTGTCTCACTTCACCTATTTACTCATCCAGGAAGGAAGTTTTCACAGTGCAGTCCCTCTTGTACTTCCAAGTGTCTGCTGAGTAGGTTTATTAACAGTTTTAGTGCTGCATAATTATGAAATTAACCTCTGAGTCACTCCCATCCCTTTTCTAATTTTCTGCTGTTGTCAGTGGAATATGCTATGGGAAGCATTAAGGATTTGATTTGGGTTTGAGGTTCCCTGTGTGGCTGTTATGGGCCACTGTCAGAGGCAGGATCCTGGGGTAAGTCAGCCTTTGATCTGAGGCAGCAGAACCATTCTTACCTGTCAAAGGCTTGTTTAAAATTTGTGCCCAAATTGCCAAGGTCTATAAATAACAACGTATGCTATTTTTTAATATTGGCGTAATATTGGTATTCTCAGTCTTCTGCAATTTTAGTTGTTCACCAGTTTATTAAAATTCAAGGTCACAGGACTGGAGAACTTGTTAAATGATTATTTTAGGACTGGGCTCAAATCAATAGAAGTGCCAACTAGGAATGTTATGCCTAGCAGATGCTGTATAACATTGTTATTAGTTATTAATTGGCTTGGAAATACTTTATTATCTTGTATTTTTCAAATATGGTAAATTTACTACTTCTAGCTTTCCTTTTGCACCCATTGCCACCAGTTTGGCCTGTTATTACTCCTACTGGTCTAGTTAATTGGTTGCCCATATATCCTTTCAGAAATCCTGCTGCCTGTCAACTTTTCTCTGGCACTTGTGTGGCCCCTTATGGACTTTGAATTTTTAATACCTCATTACCCTTGCTGTATATAGTACAATTTTTTTCCTTGTTTTCACATTACTACTGAGCCAAATTGTATTTGGGCATCTGATACTTGAGTTCCCTGCTTCTACCACTGATTTTGTCTGAGTGAGAAGGAAGAGGATAATTTCTCTTTCTGTTATTGATCAACTTAGTTACTGATCAAAAGATCTGTGTAATGTGTACTATGAAAATACTTACCTGGTTGCAACCCAACATAATCATGTAGCAGCCATCAATATTAGGGCAATGTGTTGGGTTGTTTTTTTGTTTCACAATGAGTTAAGATGATATCTTGTATTAAATTCAGGATCTTTGTGTTTAAAAGTTTTAACCTGAGCAGGTGAGGTGTAGATGAAATTGAGTGTTGGGGTACTGAACCAAACCACTATGGACAAGAAAATCTGAAATTTGGTGCACAAGCTCTTTTCTTCTCCTGGAGTCTTCCTGGGGGGGGGGGTTTGTTCCCACCTATTTTCTCTGCTGGCTCTTTTTATTATTTTTTTTTAATGTCACTACAATTAACCCTTGGAAACATCTGAAAATTATTTTCCTTTCTGTTTTTCATTCTGACTTCTTCTATAGAGATATTTCTCCTTCCGCTTCTTACATGTGCTACTGTCCTCCTCCTTCTAGTTCCTGAACTGATCCCTTTAGGGTAAGAGAGTAAATGAACATTTTTGTCTGTTTTGAAAATGCCAGGGAAATCTGGAAGCTGTTTCCATCCCATGGTGGTGTAAAGCCAAGTGCTGGGCTCTCTGGAGGGGAAGGGAAGGCAAGGCAGGGAGTCAAAGCAGGTGCAGCTGGGATGTGAAATGGGGACACAAAGTGATCCCTTTGGAGAAGAGTCTCTCCATCTCTCCACTCCTGCTTCTCCTTGGGTGCAGGAGTGCTCAGGCTGTAGCAGTGGCCTTGTCTGGGCAGAAATCCTGTGCTTTGGTGTCTTTTGACCTCTTGAAGAGGTATTTCTTCAGCAAAACATAACTCATGCTTTCTTTGATCTTGAAAGTAGGTAACAAGAAATTTGCATTCCTTTTCATTTTCCCTGGTCATATTTAGAAATCTCAATTCAGAAACCACTGTCCAAACTCCAAGCCCTCCTCCTCCCTCCACAGGAGCTGGTATCTGTGGTGCTGGCTTACACGAGGTCAAGTAGGCACAAAATCCTTGGTTTTTCAACCCAGATCTGTGTTGTTTCATCCAGTCCTGCTTTATTTTGGGATATTACCCACTTTCCATAAGGAAAGGTGGGATTCTCCCAGACATTCTTTTCGGATGTGACCCACCAGAGTAAGTTTTGGGACACCCTGTTTTGGCATAATTGTTTCCTACTGGCTAGGAAAAGGTGTGGTGAAAATTATGGAGATTCTCTCTTAGTAATTTGGAGGTTGCAAATTGTTTAGAAGGAGTTTTAGAGGCCAAATCGATGTATTCTGGTCTACTTTGAGGCAGTGTAATTGCAGAGCCTGCAACACAGGTTATCCTCCAAACCTTGACCTTTGTTCCTTGCCATGTTCATCCCTTCACGCTTTCCCTCGTGTTTCAAAGATACAAAAAAGAAGGCAGACCTTGTGCTCTTTCCCTCTCCATATCCAAGTGAATCACTGCTCCTCTTGTGAGTGTTCACCAGGACTCTGCCGAGGATTTGGGTGTCCTTGCCTCTGGTCTGCACAGTGGAGTGCAGACCAAATTCTATTGGCTTGGGATTGGAACTGGAGTGCAAAGGGCTGGGATCCGTGGGTGCTCTGCCCACCACTCCTTGTGTAGCCCCGGCAGTGAAAGTCTGATCTGATCTTTGTTACTGGGGTTGTGAGGGTGTCCGCCCGCTGCTGGGAATGTTTGACCGGAGCTCAATGTGGGATTTTGTCAGTGCTCCTATTTTTATTTTACTGGTGCTTTTGCATCGCTAATCAAACACAAGCCTCCTATTGTTCTCCCTGCCGCTTCCTCCCGGTACATGCTTGTATTTAGTTATTTTAATAATAATCCGCAGGGTTTGTAATCCCGCAAGAAGCCGGCGGTGCTGAACTCCTTTTCTGCTTGCCGAATCCATTCGGTTCCCGTAGCAGATGGCTGCTATTTGATCCGCCGCTGTCCCCGGGAGCGGCGGGCACGGGGCAGCGGAGCTGCGCTCGGCCGCCGCTGCCCGCGGCGTGTTACTGCCGGTGCCGGTGCCGTTCCCGGGCTCGGCTGGGCCGGGGATTGGTGCCCCAGGCTCCTCTCCCGGTGCGCAGCCCCCGCCGGGCTCCATCCAGCCCGATCTCCATCCATTCATGAATCCGTGACGTCAGCACGCTCGGTGCTTCTTTGCAGCAGGCTGCAGGATTGTGTGGGTGGAATTTCCTTTTATTTTGCAACACTTCCTTTTTTTTTTTTGCCTTCCATCTTTTTAAAACAAGAAAATGGAGCATCACATAGGAAATCATCATCCTTGTGAGTATTTGGGGTAAAATGTGTTTCTGTGAGGGGTGTGTGTTTGTGTGTGTGGTGTTTCATGGTCAGCATTCCCCTTTCGCCATTTATTTCAGAAGGACAGATGTATGTTGCATTTGTGATAGGAAAGGGCTGAAAAAACGATGCTGAGAAAGGGAAGAGGAAACGTGAAACCTTAATTTATCCATCAGTGCATATCAATCTGAGAGCTGGCCTGGCCTTTGCCTGTCGGTGTGCTGGACATTTTTCACTTGCAATTTTGCACGTTATCTTCTTGTGCCCCCCTTTTAAAGGGGAAGGGAATGGCAATGGAGAATGGATATAAATGGAATATACATGCAATGACATAAGAATTACTAGATAGTGTAAAGAGGCAGGATTGCAATTTTTGCCTTTTGGGGAATTGTAATTTTTTTTCATTGTGGGCTAATCAAACAATTCCTCTTGTGTGTTACAGTGATAAATAATTTAATTTTATTTCTGAGCTGGAGGTGGTTTTCCTTTCAATCAGCCGGGTAGGAATTTGCTCCTGTATTATTGAAAATAGCAGTTTGAGCTGTCTCTGATGTGCTGAACACGATTTTCACCCCGCATTTTCCTAATAAATGAGGGAGCTGGGAGTACCTTTGCAGTTAACGATACTGTTCACTGGGGCAAGATTTGTCATATTCCTGCTCACCTGAATGGGCATGATGTCATGTTTTCTCCCAATGAAAAGAGGAGCTGCTCTTTATTTTTGTTTTGGGGAGGTGGTTTAGGTGCTGCAATAGCTTAATCATATCAAACCACATGTCTCCCTTAAGTAAAAGAAAAATGGGATATTTTAAGTAGATCTGGAGAAAGATGACATCAGGCCCATGTGTTTGGATATACTGATTTTAGCAGTAGGCAATCTGTTCAATAGAGGAAGCTGAAGGAGTGTATTTGGATCAATAATTTTGAGGGAGAAAATAAGAAAATATTTGAAAGGAGAGAGATGCAGTCAGTGTGGCTGGGAAATATGAGCCCTTTCCACAGTACCTGCTGTGTGGGTAGCCACAGACACCTTGGGATACCCCAGAATGGGGAGGGTAGAGTTGTCATGGGTTTAAAAGTTTCTGTCACTATCCTTTTTGTTGTGCTCCTGAATGTATACGGGTTTTGTTTCTAGAGAGAGGCAGCCCTTTGAACCTCTGTCTGTGACAGCCTTCCGCTGAGAAACACAAATAAATCCAGATTTTGATGTACTGGGGGTTTTGTTTGTTTGTTTTGCTTTAACACCAGTTTTGTTTCCTGTCTTTGGGGCCTCCAGTCTGAGTCTTTGATCTAGAATGGTCTTGTCATTCAGATTTGTCTTTGTCCCCTGCTGCCCAATAGTAAAATTTATAGCTGGCATTCATTTTGACCCCTGTGCCTGGAATCAGCAAGTAACTTCTAGCACAGAATACATGGTAGGGACTCCCACTATAGCTCCTCAGCTATAGGTGAACTTGGGTTTAATCATGTTTGGGGTTTTTTGGTTGCATTTTTAACCTCCCTCTTTCGTCTCCTGTTGTAAAGACTGGGTAAGTGGCTTATCTCCAGTGGATCAGAAAATTAAGTAATGATTTATTTGAAAATCTCTTCCTAGGTAAGCCCTTTCACAATTAGGAGTTATTTAAACACGGGTCTGCTCTAAGTAGTGGCAGGATAAAAAAAGTTTTGAGTATTTCCTGTTTTCTTAAGACTTTTTTTTATAGCAAATGTGAGATGGTGGCTGATTAGGCTGGAGTTGTTCCTACCTGGTATCTGTTCCAGGCTGTCTGCAGTTATATGTGGGGAGTGGATTTTCAAGAGTAGGGCTTCTCAAAATGGCAGAGTTTATTTAATAAAGCTCTTTTAAAATATAAAAATAAAATAAATGTGGCATGGCCTGTGTGAACAGATTTTAAATCAGTGCAGGCTGCCCTTCAGCTCTGGTCCCTGGGGCCACGGCAGGCAGGGGAAGGTGCATTGAGCCTTTTAGCCACACTCTCACCTGAGATCCTGGTGGAGGAAGGCAGCAGCAGGTTCACTGCTTGTACAACTTCCAGTGAGTTCTCAGCCGTTACTGAATCCAAATGAGTCAACTGAGGCAAATGTTACCTCTGGAGCTCTCAGGAGTTTGGCACTTCACCAAGCTCTGTCCAGCTTATTGGACTTTGTTTTTTATCCCTGCTTGGCAAATTCATCCCGTGCAGGGGCTTAGGCTTTTGCAGGCTCCTGTTTTGTGACATTGCAGCAAATCACTCTCATCTCCTGGGGAGTGGGGAGTAAATATTTCACCCAAAACACAGACTACTTAGGGCTGAATAGCAAGTTGGCAGCTGTGGCTGGGTGAGGAGCAGCAGCTCTGTGTGTAGTTACTTCCACCCCTATAAATACTCAATGTGTGCTTTGACCTCTGTACTCTCTTCATGCTACATCGTCAACTGAGAAGTCAATGGTTGGAGGGGGTTTGAAGGCTTTGGCAACAGTCGGGTGTAGGCTGGGGGAAGAGCAGATTTGTCTGTGTAAAGTCCGTGGTTTATAACCCCTGGGTGAAGCTGTGATTGTTGGGGCTGTTTCCTCTGAAGCCATTGTTCCCTCTGGAGCTGTTGGTAACTTAGCACCAGAGGTGCTGTGAGGGAAAGAAGGAGAAAGTCCTGGCAGGGGAGAGAGGCTGGACTTTTTCCACCAGAGTGGGCTGGAGGAATGGAGTTCTCTGTGTGGACATTCTCTTCATTCCAGGGATGCTTGTCCTTTCCTGTCCCCCATCTCTGTTACCTTCTGGAGGGCATCAGAATCAGCAATGCAGCCATACAGCTGTGACTCCCCTGCTGAAACACAGTGAGTCCAACCTCACCATCCTTCTGTGCCTGCGGAGCTCCAGGTGTTGGGCCAACAGCAGCCGCCCAAGAGTGATGCAGTGGGGATGTGCTGAGTGCTGGTCTCTGCAGGGTTGCATGGCACGAGCTGTGCCAGGCCTCTGGAGCTCCTCTGGCATGCAGCCCCAGGCCAGTGTTGTTTGTGTGTTAGCAGCACGTAAAGCTGTAGTGGAGCAGGCTCACACCTCTAACCCTGTGCTGTCGCTAATACAGGCTTACGAGAGGCTCCTGAGTGGGGCATTGTGCTGCCTCTGTCGAGGAGTAATCCTCTTTGCTCGTGTATGGTGTTTGCTAAATACAACTTGGGACTGCTGTCATTTCCCATCTGAGATCTGCCAGCTGGATTTCAAGTGTCCTTCCCCTTCCCAGCAGGTGCACCCAGGCTGGGACCTGGGGTGGGGTGACAGGAGCCAGAGCACTGCACCTACACCAGGAATTGTTGTACTTTCATGAAGAGCTGTTGAGTTTCTTTAATTCTTTGTGTGAAACACATAAGCTCTTAGTGCTGAAAAGTTTGTGAGTAGCTTTTACATGTCAAACGTGCTTTGCAAATGTTGAATAATTCATATCTACTATAAAAATAAAAACAAGCGTGGGAGTGAGTGAGTTTACCTGAGACCAGTCTGACACCTCACGTGAATTACAGTGAGACTTTGATTCATTCACTAGATTCCTGAAAGCAACACTGTGATATTGATCTTCATCCTCAAAGATCTTTCAGACATTAATTAATTTCAATGCTACTCTTTGGAGGAAAATAAGGTGTTTCAGTTCTGTAAGTGGGGGAAATTCCAAGATACTGTTTATTGGTAGGACTGGAACATTTAGTGCCTTCATGTGGCAATGTCAGTGAGGCTCGAAGGCCTTCAAGTGAACTGAACTTGGAAATTTTTCTGGTGTTTGTTCTTGTAAAATGTTTTTATTTGAATCCTTGAATCTGTTGTTGTTATTCAGTAATAGTAATACAAGAACATATGATAATTAACTACTAATATAATAACATATGGATTGATAATAAGGTGGGGTTTATCAATGAGGTAAAAGTGCTGAATTGGGAAGGGTGAAGAGAAAAGCACAGAGCCTGAAGCTGGTGGTTGGATTTGAAAAGTTGTTTCCTGCTATGGAGACAGCTGGAAAAGTGAAAGAGAAGAGTGTAACTTAAGGTCATTTCTACATTTTAATCTGAGATTCCAATAGTAATTCAGTAATATAAAAGGCTTATCAGCATTTAGTCTGTCTTTATCCCAGCTGAATATTTTCCAGTATATTGATGGGCCTGCGGTGGAGGGTATGAGTGGTGAGTGAGATGCCAGAACATGGTGTGTGGAGCTGCTGGTGTTCCCTGTGTGCACGTAGCTCACGCCTTGCAACAGCCATGGGGAGGGGAGGAAACAGCAAATGGGCAACCAAAAGTTGCACTGATTTTTGTGAAGTAACTGCATGCTCCTTGGTTGGTTCCCCTGCTCCCCAGAGGCAGGTGGCTGGTGGGTTCCCTTTTCCCTAAAGCCGGGCACCTGTCCTCGGAGCAGGGCTGCTCTCCAGCAGGGACGTGCAGTCCCTGGTCCTTGCAGCCAGTACGAGAGTCATTATGCAACACCACTTATTTCCTATGGCATCAGATTATGCAATTTCTGAACAGAAGATTGCAAAGCCCTGGAAGAACACAGTAGCATTTTAGCAGATCCAAAAATACCTTCTGCAGGATAGAGGCAGCATTTCTGTGTGTAGGGCTGAAAATACGCCGTTACGTAAGGTGCTTATTTCACAGCCGGCACTTGGCAGGGCTGCCAGGTGAAGCAGGACATGCTCTCCCTGCCACTGGAGAGGTCTCCCTGCACTCACCGGAGGCTGGATGGGCTCTTTGTCTCCCTTCTTCACCAAGATGAATTTTTATTGCCTTTTTATGTTTTTTGCTCCTTTTGCCAAAATAAAAGAAGTGGATGCTTGATTTCTCTTTCCAAATCAAGCACTGCTTCACCACTCTCCACAAATTTGTGACCTTATGTTGAAGGAGGTTCTAGTGAAACATTTGTCTCGTGGTGTTGGAGGTAGAAATTCATTCCTATGCTGAGAGCTAGGGCAGATGCACACATTACATGTGGGGATAAGAGTCACCAGTTCTTTTAAGGTGAAGTCTGCCGTGGAAATCTATTAAATATCTGTAGGAGTCAAGAGCATGTTAGGAAAGGGGATCTGGTTGATACAATCTGTTGGGATTTTGGCAGGAATACTTACCAGAGACTCTTAAAGAGACTAAACAGCTATAAAATAACAGGGACACTAGGCTGGCAGACAGATCATTGGTTAAATGATATGGAATAAGAGTAGGGATAAAAAGATGGTAATGTTGAAACATTTTCCTTGGCTTTGGAGATGGCACTACTCATACGCTTCCCACCTTTTCTTCCTTTATCCAGATAATTTAGGAATATTCTGAAGCAAGATTATTTAGGCTGTGAGACTGCACAAGGATGGTGTTCAGAGTAATAACTATGGAGGCTACCTGCAGGAACTACTCTAGTGGACCTGACTGATAAAATATCAGTTCAATTCAGTGTTGATTAAACACAATTCAATCTCAACATCCAGTCAGAATTAGGCTCTGACATAGCTTTTACTGCTCAAGGATGAGATCTTAGGTTGTAAGAGACCTATGGAAATCAGGTCAGCATCCTGAAGAACCAAAATTATCATTGTACCTTGTGCATTTCTGTGGCATTCTGTCCTCTTTGGGAGCCCTGGCTGTAGTCTGACTTTCTCATCTACTCAGAGAAGCCATGACTGCCCCATCGCTGGAAGTGTTCAAGGCCAGGTTGGATGGGGCTTGGAGCAACCTGGTCTAGTGGAAGGTGTCCCTGCCCGTGAATTTTAAGGTTTCTTCCAACTGAAACTATTCTGTGATTCTGTATTCTATAACTCTTGAAGTGGTATAGCAGGAACAGAAAAGAGGTGGTCAAAGACACAGAGCAGGGTTCATATGGTGAGTGAGAAGGTCAAGGAGGAATTGTTAGGCTGAGAAAAAGATGTTGGAGGGGAGGATAGGATAGTTTTTAAAATCACAGCTGGAATTAAAGAGATAATAGGTTCAGGTATCACTGAAGCAGTGAACAACTGGCTGAAGAAAGAAAGGAATTAAAGGGATGCAAAGTGATGAGTTACCTTCTACAACAGAGAGTTATACTACAAAACTCCTGCCACAGCACAGTGGTTACCAGAATGTCCTGGTTAAAAAATTCCTTGACACATTTGCACAGGACCAGTCCATTATATGCTGTAGCACAGACGCCAGCCCAGTGTGCTGTGGGCAGGGCAGCTGGGGGCACTGCTGGGGGAGCTTTGGCTGCCCATACACCCTTCCCTTAGCTTTGGAGCAGGAAAGGGGGTTGGATGAACCTCCTGAGCTGGTGTGGCTTCATCCCATTGCTGGAGCCTAGGTGTTCCTTCTTTCTCCTTGGCCAGGCTCCTTTGGGACATGCAAGGTGCCAAGCGAACCTCCAGCTGGCTCTGCACAGAGCCGGAATTCAGCCATTATGGATATTTCTTGGCTGGTACACGGTGCTATTTTTGTCATTGTCAGGAAGGGTTCAGGCCACAGAGCTAGACAGGGTTCTCTTTCTCAGTGGTACAGCCACAGACAAAAGGATATCACAACTAAAATCATATTTCCAAAAATGATGCGTCCCTGTTTTAGGATAGACTGAATATATTGAATAAAGTCTAAATTAAGTCAGCATGAGGTCAAGCTTCTGTTGTGATAACACAGACTACATGCAACATAGTTAAATGTCTGTGGTCCCACATGCTTAATGCCCATGGCCATGTTAAAATATTCTATTAACATTTTAGAATGATGATGATGATGATGATGATATTTGTGAGCCCATAGCAGTCACTAGCACGTCGCTCAGGTGAGGATTATGGTGTCTGCAAAAGGCAGTTGTCTTATGAGGTGGTATCCAAATATTTATTGGAGAAAGGAAGTAAAACTATGTGTTCCCATCAGCATTCTGCAGGAGGTGCAGAAGTAGTGTAGTTTATCTCACAACCTGAGGGAGCAGTGTAAAGCACAAAAAAGCCAATGTTACAAGACTTCACTTTCCCTGATAAATGTGCTGTTTGTTGTAGAGAAATGTTTGTGTGCAGAAATATAAACAGAGCTGTTACAGTGACGGAAAATCTCAGCTGGGTCAGATGAAGAATTTTCACCTGTTTTATCAGAAATTGGTTCTTTTTGGCAATATAATTGTAATATTTACAAATAAGGCTGGGTTGTGGATGGGCATTCGTGTGAGTGTGAGATGGGAAGAAAAGTGCTTCCTTGAAGGAGCAGTGTGTCTTGAAAAGGAGTCTGATGGCTAAAAACACTCAAGCTTTTGCTTGGGCTGCTCCACAGTTGGCCTAAAGGTTTTCCCATAGCTTGGGCTTGGTTACACCAAGTTAATGTGGGCAAGCTTCATAGTGTAGTTTCTTTTTTGGCAACCTAATAAAAGAGATACTATAACTTATAAAATTATATTGTACTTAATTAGTGTAATAATGTAACTTTAAAAAAAGCAACCCTCCTGAAAACAAAGAGTTTGCCTTTTGTGATGTGTAACTCATTCTCTATTAATAAATCTGCTTTTACTCTTTGTTTTCAAAGCAACCACAAGCCTATATTCTGAGTAATGTAAAAAGTGAAGAGCAGAAGAGGAGTATTTGATCCACTCCTATAGCGTTTCCTCATCAGGAGACCAGGAAAGAAAGTCTGTTGAAATCCTGTGTAATAAAACCACATGGTTCCAACCCCAAAGGTCAGAAGTCACAGCCAAAGGTCTGGGACTTGCTGACTCAGCAGCTCTCAGATGTTCCTGTTCTGGAGTCGTACAGATATGGGAAAGCACTGTGCATAGCACATTTCAACCTGTTGTAGAAATTCCCTGTGGAATTAAGAGATAGTGCAAAGGGGCAGGAGAACATGATGACTGTGCTATATAGATATGCTTTTTGTGGTTTTGTTAGATTTTGGAACATTTTAAAGCATTGTCCCAAGCCACTAGTTTAGATTATACACACATAAATTCCAGTCACATTATCAGTGAGGAAATGTGTAGTTACCTTGCTGTACCCACTGTAGCCAGGCAGAAATCACACTGAGCACCAGGAAAAAGCAAGGGAACTCTGAGGCTTGGCTGTAAGTAGTGATCTGGGCATGAATCTCCTTTTTCTGGGGTAGTTCCATGTACCAGCTGAATAATTTCTGTCAGCAGCTCTGTTGCAGCCCCTAAACATGGACCAGACAGTTGTTTTTCTTTCCTTTGCATGTTGGAAGTGCAAGCAGAGAATATGTTTCACTGGCTAAGATAGGAATAGTGTTCAGGGAAGCGAACTTAGTGTCACTGAAGATTTGGGCTGTCAGGAGACTGAGTGGTGGCCTCTGTGCTTACATCACCTTCCTAGCACACTGACTTTTTGTTTGGTTTGGTTTGTGTGCTGTGTCTGGAGTGGTGATTTGCCTCTCAATTTTTAGCACAGCTCTTTAAAGGAGGAACTTCAGAAATGGTCCATGCAAGGCATTGGGTTAACTCAGCTGTGTCTGCAAACCTGATCATTGTGTTGACACTCCTATAAATATTGGACTTGTATAGGCAGATATTTGCTGGCTCTGGGGGAGTGTGAGGACACCTCCTGGATGGCTGTTTCCAGGGACAGACACAGTATCAGGCAAGATGAGAGTGTGCCTTGATAGTTGATTCACCCACTTGATGATCTGGGTAAACTCTCACTTTTTTAGTAGCTTGAAACTGCATTTTGGGCTATCCTATGTGTTGAGGTGCAGCCTCACTCTTCCCAGAAGAGGTGCATTTCTTGTTCCTTTTGACTGGGCATGATGGGATTTTGCCTGGAAAAAAATTCTTTGCATGGAAATGGAGCCATTTAAGAGAAGTTGTGATTGTACAAAATTACACCAAGCCTCGAATCTCCTTCCAGACGGAAGATAAATTTGTTAGTGCAGACTGCATGACCTCATCAAAACAATTCAAATCCAAGGGTCTGCCTTCAAGTCTGTGTGTGCAGCAGCACTTTGTGAAATCTCAATCTCTTAAATATGCAGTCTTCCCACACATAGAGCTTCCAGCTTTTGACTGGGAGGCTGCTGCAGCAGGAGCATTGCTTGGGTAGAAACAGCACAGCCCTTGGCTATGCCCTTCCCTGGAAAAGCTAAAGAGGCACATGCAGATCACAGACATAGAATCCCTGACTGGTTTGAGTTGAAAGGGACTTTAAAAATCATCCAGTCCCACCCCCTGCCGTGGGCAGGGACACCTTCCACTATCCCAGGTTGCTCCAAGCCCAATGCAACCTGGCCTTGGACACTTCCAGGGATCCAGGGGCAGCCACAGCTTCTCTGGGCACTCTGTGCCAGAGCCTCCCCATCCTCTGAGTAAAGAATTTCTTCCTAATATCTAATCTAAACTGGCCCTCCGTCTGCTTAAGGCCATTCCCCCCTTGTCCTGTTACTACATGCCCTTATGTGAATGCATCCTGAATAGCAAACAGTCTGGATACAATGAAACTTAAAACTTTCAAGAAAATGTTTTTCCATGTCTTGAATAAAGCTAAGTTTTATTGGGAAGAGTTTAGCGTGAAAAATCTCAGCCTTCTGGTACTATGACTAAAAGAATATCGGAGGCACGACAATAACACTTGGAAAATGCTTTTAATCCCTTGTTTGAAGAGATGGTGAGGTTTAAAAATATTTTGCTAAGGCAAGAGGTTGTATGTTCCAGAATTTACTGCAATAGAAGAGAATTAAAAAAATACATTTCCCCAGCAAGTCCGCACTGATGTGTTGTGGCAGAAACCATCTTCTCCCCCTCACCCTTCTGCAGCGCTTTGCTTCAAGTTGGCTTAATAGGAAGTTGTTTTAAAAGAAGTGGTGCTGTTTCATGCTCTGCAAACAATTAGTTTGCTACATCTCTTAAAATCAGGCTGCTTAGTCAAGGGCCTAAATAAGGCTGTATCATGCCAGTTTGAAAAGAATTCCATAACTTTTGCATGCCTCCTCTCCCCATGAAGCACATACAGGGGCATGTAAGGTGTCAGGACACTGCCTAAAGGCTTTTTTTATTTGAAACATCTCAGTGTTGGAGAAGGTAATTTGATCTGGAAAAACAGACCTGATGTCCCTTAGTCTGGGGCTTTGTTCTTGGCTGAGCTGTGTAGTGAAAAGCTGTTCTTTCCCTGTTAAACCTCCACAATTGAACATTTGAGAGGCAGAAAACTGCATAGAAATGTAAAAGCAAAACTTTAGACTGCGCTAGTACTCTTGAGAGTCGCATAACAGCAAAATTATTTTATCCTCCAAGTCTGATTTAATCCTTTATGCACTTCCCATGGGTTAAATTTGAGATACTTTGGGACACTGTTACCTTAAATTCTGGCCTTTACATTTGAGTTTCTTGCAGGACACCTGGCTGATGTTGTATTTACATTGCTTAATATTCTGTGATACAAAAAGCAGATTTCTTTGTAGGAACAGTGGTCACATTTTACTCTTGCTTAAAGAGTCACTTGTCACTGTCAAACTTTTGGAAATGAGCAGGGGTTGTGCCCAGGAACACTGAATTGGGCTTGGCCTGGTGTTTATCTGAAATTCTGTTCAGGTCTGAAGCATTTTCCTATCAATAGCAAAATCTGTGATAATACGACAACTATAAGTAATTGTACTATGAAGTCACACATCTTCCATGCTGGGGAATTGTCACTGTAATGCTGGTCACCTGCAGGTTGGTGATAACCAACTCTCCAGCTTCCCATATGAGTCTGATTCAGCTCCTGTGCTGGTTTGGGCTGTGCTGCAACCTCTGTCTCACTTGCTGTTTTGATTTCTTTTAAATAACAAGGTTTACAACCTAAATAAAGCTTTTATGCAAACCCCACGTGATCAGGCAGGATACAGGAGGGTAATCCAGGTTCCTAGCTGTTCCTGTTTGCTGCTGAAGAGGAGCTGAAGCCAAGGGCAGGAGCTTTCCGACCTGCAGGCTGAAGGGCTTATCTCTC
Organism: Lichenostomus cassidix; assembly: GCF_008360975.1. Classification (NCBI taxonomy): domain Eukaryota; kingdom Metazoa; phylum Chordata; class Aves; order Passeriformes; family Meliphagidae; genus Lichenostomus; species Lichenostomus cassidix. The sequence continues at coordinate 23,853,732 of NC_139490.1, read as the reverse complement.
CTCTCTGCAGTGACCTCATCTGGAGGCACTGAGCTGTTCCCTTGCCATTGGCTGTGTCCTACCTGGCTGCCTCTTTCTCCCTTCCATTGACTGTTTGCAGAGCCTGGAAATTTGCACCCGCTGTAACTGATCTTACTTTTTCACAAAGTGCTTTCTGTTAGGGCCACTTTTTTCCCCCCCTTCTCAGCTTCTCATGGAGTTTAAAACTGGACTTTGTTCCATGTTGCAGGCTGAATTCACTTAATCTCTTGTGGCCCGAAGTTAGAGCCTCTTGTTTCAGAAGGGACTATCCCAAAAAGGTGTTTTGGCAGTGGGCAGCTCTGACAGCATGACCCCCAGCCATTGACCTGGCTCTGTGGGAAGGTGGCACCACCATTGTTTGTGGAAAAAGGACCTCTCGGTGGAGCATGGAGCAAGAGATGGGGGCACTTCTTAAAAGGGACCCCAGCTCTGGATTTATGTGCACCCTTCCAGAAGCTCTCAAATTCTTCCTTGCTTATGGGGGTGACATGTATGGTTAGAGTATTGAACATATCTTGCCATAGTGAGCATGGAGGGTCAATCAAAGGTCCAGGACAGTCGTAACTAGGTGGGGCTCTGACAGCAGCTACAAACCAACCCTTGGTGGACTTAAGGTATCTCTGTCACTGGGCTTTGTTTCCCTAACACCTTGTCTTTACGGTTTGCAGAGGGATCCTCAGATTGTGGGCTGTGCCAGGCCCAGGAGCAGTGGCTGGACTCAAACCATAGCTAATCTGGGGTTAGCTTTAGTCTGATAATGCTATGGGAACTTTCTGCAAAGAATCTTTCATGATTTTGACCTTTAGGCTCTTGTTTAAAATTGTGGTGTTTGTTTACTGGGCAATTCCTGCAGTAGGTTACCGAGAGTATTGCCTGAGTGGAGTTTCTGTTGGAACCATTTATTTGTTTCTTTTGGGGCAGTAATTATTTACCAAGTATCAGCAGCTGTCTGGAAAGTCTAGTTAATTATCAGCTCACCTCAGTGAAACTGCACGTAGTGAAAATACTTAAATAAAAAATTGAAAGTTGTTCTTTTTCCTCTCATTTCAGGTACTGGGCCCACAAGTCCCATGTGAGTCTTGTCGTACAAATGCTCTGAGCACACCCTCGGGCCGTCTCCTTGATGCACACTCACGGCATCATGGCCAGCACTCAGGAGCGCTTGAGCCTGTCTTCCTCTCCCAGCTCCATGGGCAAAGCGTTCTGTGAGGACAAAGACTTGGGAAGGTTCCCCGACGAGCACCCCGCGTCCGGCAGCCACCCGTCCCCTGAGCTGCTGGAGGACGTGCGGGAGCGCGGCTCGCTGCCGGCCGAGCTGCTGGAGGGCGTGAGCAGCCCGGGCACCGCGGCCGTGCTGACCAGCATCAGCGAAGACGCCCGCGACCAGTTTGAGAACAGCGTGCTGCAGCTGCGGGAGCAGGACGAGCCCGAGCCGGGGCTCCCGCAGGGCACGCGCAGCCCGGGGGACGGCGACACCAACGGCGCCGCCGATGAGGTGAAGGTCCAGTTCAACCGGACGGGCAGTGGCAGCGGCGGCTTCCTCGAGGGGCTCTTCGGGTGCCTGCGGCCCGTGTGGAACATCATAGGCAAGGCCTACTCCACGGACTATAAACTGCAGCAGCAAGGTAAGAGGGAACCGCCTTCACTGCCTTGGGGTGAGATGAGGGAAGGAGCCCAGGGCTCTTCCCCAGCTCTCCACGTGGCTGTTTTTGTCTTGTCCAGCTCTCTCGTGGGTTTCCAACGATAAATCCTGCGCTGTAGAGCCAAGAGCTGTCATGTGTGGCAAAGGCAGCTTGTGGTGGAGTCAAAACCAGCTGCCTGTTCTGCCCCATAGCTTGGACCAGTGTGACAGGGCCTGAATCTGAACTGAGTGTGGGGATCAGAAAGAATTCTGTAGAAGTACTTGGTACAATCCCTCTGTTAATTCCTGGAAGTTTTTTTGTGCCAGATGGAAAACACTGACATAGGCACTCCCACTTCAGAACCTGCATGTGAAAGCTGTCCCCAGCTGATCGTCAAATAGCAGGAGCATTGCTTCTCTTTGTTTAAAAGACTTTTATTTCTTTTTATTGAGGAGTGATTTTCCTCTTTAAAATGTCATTCAGTACTTGTCTTTCCAGAATTATGTTCTTTAATATTTATACCTTTTTCATTTCAATGTGTAAGCGTAAATATGTAAGTGTATGTGAGTATAAATATATAAAATCTGTAGCTTGGGAATAAGTGAGTCCCTGTTGACTGCATATATATCTATATATCTTTCTCTATCTTTAGGGGTACTGAAAGCTAAAGAGCTGAGTATTCTCTGCTGTTAGTGTCTGATTTCTCCCCTAGCACAGGGGGAGGGAGGTGGCAGATGGGAAAAGAACAAGCTGTCATTAGAATTAAGGAGCTGAAATGGTTGAGGCTTATGGAAAATAGGAACAGCCTGGCCACTGCAGTACCGTGGGGCAAAGTCTCCTTTTAGCATCACTCAGTAGTAATCAAATGGCTTTCTGGCACTGACAAATTATAAGATACAAGGTCAGAAACCTGTCTGAGTGGTTCAAATCTAAACCCCAGAGGGATGGGGAACAACTCATAATATGAGGGAACAGAGCTGTTAAATAACATGCTGGGCGAATTTGCCTTGAAATCAACTTCCTAGAGTCAGTAATTTCCAGTTCATAACTGAGCAAGAAATGCGCCTCTGCATTTCAGGTGCCTCCTGAGCAGCATCCCCATGTGCAAGGGTTTGCTTGGTTTGAAATTCTCTGGCACAGTTGGTTCTGTTTGTTTGCTTGTTGTAAACTCAGTGTGTCACATGTGGTTCAGACTATAAATAAAATAAGTGACAGAAAGTTCCCTGGGGGATTAAGGCTGTTGGAGTGAGTGCACAATGGGTGGACAGTTTTGGAAGGGGCTGTCTGAGTGGGGACAGTCTCCCTTGGGAAGGAAAAGCAGGTTCTGAGCAGTCAGATGACATTCAGAGCAGGCATTGGGCAGTGCCTGTGTGACAGTGCTTTGGGTTGGATTCTCAGTGTTTGTAAGTGAAGATAAAGATTTCTGAGGAAAGGCCACAGGTGCACAGTTGCAGTAGTTGTTCCCAGCAATTCTCTGTCCCCACTGCTGCCTCTGAGCTGTCCCCTGCTCCTGTGTCCCTGTCACCTCAGACCAGTGGCTGTGCGAGAGCTTCCTGTGAGACAGAGAGATCCTATTTCCCATATAACTGGGCCAGCAGATGCACCGGAGACCACAGTGCAATCTGTGCTTTGGTGGCCCACAGGGGACACTCACTTTTGTATGGAAGTCACCAAACTGAAAGACTGAAGCACTAGCTAATGAAAAGGAGCAGCTGAGAGCAGTGCTGGGGCTGGAGGGTGTGCATAGAACTCCTTCCTGTGCACAGGGTGTCTTGCTGTTGTCCGTGTTGGGAGCATGTTCAGAGCCACACATCCAGGAACACTGCAGTTTGCTGCTGGCATCAGACCCTTCTGAAAGGGCAGATTTGAACTGGCTACAGATGCGGTAAGGCTGAGGATTAATTTGGATCAGCTATATGTAGCCTGTGTGGTTGAGCTGCATTTTCAGTGTCTTCGCTATTAGAAAGGGAATGAAAAGAGCATTTTTAAAAAGTTATAATTATTTTTTCCTCTGGAGCTGCTCAGTTGTCTAGCTCTGATGACAGTAGTACACATCTGTTCCCCTGATGGCACTACTACACTTCAGTTACCCAAGGATAAACCTTTTCAAACTGCTTCAGTGCTGAAACTTGAGGTTTTTGTCAGAATATTCATGTTCTCTTTTCCAGATGAGCTCATTCTTGCTTCTTGTCACCAGAAAATCATCTCTGTGTGTCTCATCAGCTACATACAAGCCAACAGTTCAGTAAATGATGTATGTGATTATTTTTATTTTTGCTGTCTTTCAGCAAGAGCACAGGGGATGCATGGATTGTGTTTGTGCAAGTGCTGTGTGGTTGAGGAAATGTCTGTGGCTCTTTCAGCAGCAGGGAGAGGACTGTCGTGGCTTTTCATTTCCCTGGGTGCTGTTTTACATCTTTGGGCTTATGCCATGGATCTGTATAGATGATTTTTCCCCCCTTCCTTGTGAGACAACTACTTTAAGCCTCATCCAGGAGTAATCCTTTGTGTTAGGCTGAATCAACAACAGGGGTAGCAGTCAAGTTTGGATTTGCAGCCATTTGGCCTTCTAGTACTTAGAGGCCTTGTAAAAAGTCACTCAGCCTCTTTTTTTATATGGGTAGGTAGTGATAGGGCAAGGGGAAATGGTTTTAAACTAATAGAAGAGAGATTAAGATTAGATGTTAGGAAGGAATTGTTCCCTGTGAGAGTGGTGAGGCCCTGGCACAGGGTGCCCAGAGAAGCTGTGGCTGCCCCTGGATCCCTGGAAATGTCCAAGGCCAGGTTGGACAGGGCTTGGAGCAACCTGGGATAGTGGAAGGTGTCCCTGCCCATGGCAGGGGTGAGGCTGGATGGGCTTTAGGATCCCTTCCAACCCAAACCATTTTATGTTCCCTGCAGGTGCTTAGTGGTGCTTTTTTCTGCTCAGTGGTGTCCCTGCCTGCCTGGTTTGGCTATCCTGCAGGCCCATTCTTTGGGATGTGGTGATGGTATTGTGGTTGTAAGTAGTAAAACACAAATAGGTTTGGTGTACTTGGGTCCATATTGCCTGTGAAGCTTTGGCTCATGACTTGGTGAATGAGGGAAAGGATAAGGACAGTTTTTACATGATTGTTCATTATCTTCTTGTTGAAGTTACTGCTTGAGTGTCCTTCCTGACACCTGAATGGCCACCAAGGGGGGTGTGCCTGTGCTTCCCTGCAGGACACGGGCTGGGCAGAATGTTGGTCAGCTGGGAACTGCCACAGGCTCTTTGCTGGTTGACCAAGTAATGCCAGTTGCTGCATGGTGAGGAGTCATTCCTGCAGGGAATGTCTGCTTTTGCATTGTTCGGTGCCAGCTGATGATCCGAGGTTTAATTACTTGGGGTTTGACCCATAAGATCCCTCCCTCCCATGTTTTTGCAGTTGTTTACCCGGATTTCTAAAGGCTGTTGGTGAGTGCTTTCAGGGAGACACACTCAGTTCTTTGATTTGCATCTACCAGTTATTTAATTGGGATTATGGGGACTCCAACACTTTAAAGCAAGACTTGTTTGTGTTTCCTAGAGACTCATTAGACTTCCCAGCCATTTCCTTTGGATTAAGAAGCTGTCTCCAGGAGCTGCTTTCACCTTCCCTTTAACGAGTTGTGTGTTTAGCGACATTGTGAGAGTTTTTGTGTGTACCTGGAGAGCAAGGTGCCCATCAGAGAGTGCTTGTGTTGGTGGGGTTTGTGTCAACCAGAGATGCTTCTTGTCACAGTGCCAGTGCTGGAGAGCAGCCAGCACTGGGAAAAACTTCCTCCAAATAGATTGGCTCAATGGCTCAGGCTGCTCCTGCGTTTCTTCCCCATGGGAAACAGATTCCCATCATTCTACTCAAATGGTTCTTAATCACCTCAGAAACGCAAGTTCTTGTGCAATTCCTGCTGCTATTGCACTTTATTTAGGGGAAGTATTCCACTGGCTTCTTCAGGCCCAGAAGAGTCTATTGCACTGTATGTTACCTATGGTTTGGCTCTTTGTTCTTCTTGGTATTCCCAAAGATGGGGGGTATTTCACTGTCACTACACTGAAACCTCTTTCCTGAATTGAGCCCCTGATGATCAGGATGCAAGTAGGATGTGGGAGAGGATCTGTGTTCCCAAATAAATACGAGATGACTTTGCAGGAGGAACAGCTTACTTTGTTTACAGCCTCTGCCATTGCAGAGGTTAATAGGGAATATTAGAGGAAGGTAATATTACCATATCGGGAATATTAAGAACCAACTAGGGTTCCAAGGTGGTACAGTTATCCATTACTGCTCACAAACTGTAGGTGCTTCATGGAAATGAATGTCAGTGTTCTGTGCCCTGTACAGGAAAGGCAGATTTGTCACAGGTAAAGATGGAGAGAGACTTTGGACAAGGGCTGGAGTGCCCGGACAGGGGGGAATGGCTTCCCACTGCCAGAGGGCAGGGATAGATGGGATACTGGGGAGAAATTCTTCCCTGTGAGGGTGGGGAGGCACAGGGTGCCCAGAGAAGCTGTGGCTGCCCTGGAAGTGTCCAAGGCCAGGTTGGACAGGGCTTGGAGCAGCCTGGGATAGGGGAAGGTGTCCCTGCCCATGGCAGGGGTGGGGCTGGGTGGGCTTTAAAATCCCTTCCACCCCAGTTCTTTCCATGATTCTATGAAAGAAAGAGTTATTTCAGTACAATGGAATAGTTTCAATGTTGCCTGTATGAAAATATGGTTCATAACACGCACAAAAAATCACCTGTATATGCCACCTCCTTTCAGAAGCGATGCATTAGTGAACTAAATAGAAATACAGATCTTCTTGATTTAATTATGAATGGATGAAATAATTTTATTAATTATCTTATTATTTTCTTTATTTAAGATCTTTTAGTGTATAAATGTCTAAAGACTTAAATGCCAATATAAGTTCAGCCCTGTGAGTGGATCCATGAGTAAGGCAAATAGCCTTATGTCTGGGAAGGAACATGTGCTGAAGGTTGAACTCTGCCCTGCCAAGGTGGAGGGAATTTCTGCTGTGGATGAGCAATGTTTTTGTTTCTAATTCAGTGAACAGAAGGAGTGCTGGGGTCTGGCTTTGGGGGGGAGCTGCCTTTCCATGGCTGTGCCTGGGGAGTGCTCACTCAGCAGGGGACAGCAGCCACTGCCTGCCTGTGGCAGGAATGATCCCAGGGAAAGGTTTGAGCTGGAATCAGCCCACTGACAGTTGGGATGTACAAGTTTCCCTTCACTGATGACAGTATCTAAAATGGACACTCTGGCATAACCCCAGCTGCAGCCCTGGGAGCACCCCAATGTCTTGGAAACTGGATGAGATGAGGACACACCTTTGTAGGCACCTGAATAGGGATCTGGGTTCCTTTTATTTCAGAAATCAGTGGGTTGCTTGCTGGGTTTGCTGCTAAATAATTCATTCTCTAAAATTAGATCTTTATTGAATTACAGTAAATAAATAATTGCCTGCCTTTTATCCTGCTCTTTGTGAGATTTAAGGTAGTTTCAAGGTGACTGACAGGGAACAGGGGTGTCTGTTCTGATAGGTGCAGCTCTCTTGAAGCAGTTTATACAATGCCACTGGACCACTCCAGCATTATCCCCACAAATGTGTGTGGGTACCGAAGAGGAGGAATTGCCTAAGGTAGTTTTGTGTGCTTAACATTGATACACACAATATTAGTGTGGGAAAGACCTGTTTCTGTGCCTGCTGCTGGTGGTTGATGTGCTTTGTGTTGGGTATCTTGGCGGTTGCTGCTCTGTGTTTTACAACCTGCCACCTCTGACTTTCATTTCCTATTTTGTCTGTTTTAGGGGGTGAAAATAATTTTTATATCACTTATGAATGTTAAATATTTCTTCTCACCTATGCTTTTCAATGGAGTCATGCACTTTGTAAGAGACACTATCGTTGTTCAGCAATGGGGTAGAGGCTCTCCTCCCAAAATTGCCAGTCCAGGGTCCCTGGCATGTGACTGCCAAACCGGAGTGGCTCACCCAAGTGGTTAGTGGGGTGATGAGCTCTGAAAAAACAGCTGGAAAGATGGGAATGAGCATGCTGGAGGTGGCTGGGATGGCTGAAAGGGATGCTGGGGCTGAGCACATGGGGTCTGTGCCTCAGCTGTGCCGGGAAAGAGGTCACCTACTCCCTCCAGAAGAGCCCACCCTGAGGTGCAGGAGGTGGCAGGTGCTGCCCTGCTTTGCTCTGACAGTTTTCATGGTGTTGACCTTTTCCGTTATCCCGATTTTTTGCCTATACCCAGACACATGGGAGGTGCCGTTTGAGGAGATCTCGGAGCTGCAGTGGCTGGGCAGCGGGGCACAGGGAGCCGTCTTCCTGGGGAAATTCCGGGCGGAGGAAGTGGCCATCAAGAAAGTGAGGGATCAGAACGAGACAGACATCAAGCACCTACGAAAGCTCAAGCATCCCAACATCATCGCCTTCAAGTAGGTTGTGGCCCTTGTCAGGAACTTCGTCCCCGCAGGAGCGTTTTACTCAAGTTCTGTGGGAAGGGTTTTACAATCCAGGAACTAAGCTGTGTCTAGGACAAAGTGGTGGTCACCCTTCCTCAGCAGTTGTCTGTGTGCTACTCCTCACTGTGTGCTCTCTTTGACAGGGGTGTTTGCACCCAGGCCCCATGCTACTGCATCATCATGGAGTACTGTGCCCACGGGCAGCTCTACGAGGTCCTGCGGGCAGGCAGGAAGGTTACCCCTCGGCTGCTGGTGGACTGGTCCACGGGCATTGCCAGTGGCATGAACTACCTGCACCTCCACAAAATCATCCATCGAGACCTCAAGTCACCAAAGTGAGTCTCAGCTGCTTAAACATCCCCCAGCTGGGGTTCTCTATTTTTTTTCCTCTAGAAATAGTTTAAAGTTTGGGCAAAAGGCTCCATGATTTTTTACCCCATGTTGACTCAAAACTAATGATAGTGAAACTCTTGCAACTTGTTGGCACTTAAGAAGAGTGGAAATTTTACCAGTATCTTTCATGATAAATATCAGTCAGGAAATATTTAATGTTTTGATGATATTTGGTCCTTTTTGGAAGTGGGATATTCTGTTGCCTCCTGCCTTTTTATCTTTCCTTCTTATTCTCTTGTTATTTCCCTGGTTTTCTGGAATGTGTCTTCCTCATTTCTCTGTTGCCTTCTGACTAAAATGTTCTGGCTTCTTTATATTCTTATTCCCTAGATGTTTATCACTTCCTTAGCCTGTAAGAGTGCATTAAGATAGTGCTTTTAGATGATTTACAGCACAATTTAAGGTACATCTTTGCCTCTCAATTCTCAGTTACTTGTTAATTTGCAGTTTTATTAAGATTAATTTTTGACTTGTAGCATTCAGAAATGCATTTGAGGCACAAAACACAACCACCCAAAAGAGACTGAGAGCTTTCATTGGGGAAAATACATAATCTTTTCTCTTGTACTGCAGTTGTGAGCAGTGTGGTCTCATCAACTGGTTGTGTTAATTAAGAAGGGATCTATTCCCAGTGGTGTTGTGGTACAAGAAAAAAAATCACAAAATGCTGATTTTTTTTTTTCCCCTTCTCCAGTGTTTTGGTTACACACACAGATGCAGTAAAGATTTCAGATTTTGGGACATCTAAAGAGCTCAGCGATAAAAGTACCAAGATGTCCTTTGCGGGGACAGTGGCATGGATGGCCCCAGAGGTGATAAGGAACGAGCCTGTCTCTGAGAAGGTGGATATCTGGTGAGTGCTGTTCATGCTCAAGTACCTTTACCTTCTGTTCAGTCTCTTAGCTTCCCAGTACTTCCTATGTTCTTTCCTCCTCCTGTGCCTGAGAATGGCTTGCTCTGTGGTGGGCTGTTCCTTTCTCCTTCTGCCTGGTGCCCTGAGTTTTGCTGGGCTCTGATGGAAGGGGAAATGACACAGGTGTGCTGGCTGTGCACTGACGTGCAGGTTCCAGCTGAGGCTCAGTGCAGACTGTGTCCTGCAGGAAGCAAATGCAGAGATTCTTCCCTGTGTCATTATTCAGCCCAGAGCTTTCTCCCAGTGCTGTGCTCAGGGTCCCCTCAGCAGCCTCCACAGCCAGGGTGGTTTTGCATCGCTTCCTGCCCTCTCCAGAGCCATGCTGGAGCTGTGGGGAGGTCCTTGCTCTGCTCCCCATCCCCCTGTGCTTCCTGTACACCAGACTGGCTGTTGTATGTGCAGCCCCAGGATTACAGTCCAGTGAATCCAACCCATGATCCAAGAGGGAGGAAGCCAGAATAGGTTGTAAGAGTTTTGGAACCTGTTTCCATCCATGTGAAACATGCTCTGTGTCCAAAGGAACAGAAGAAATGGTTCAATCTCCATGCTATTAAAAATGCTTGAAAGGGCTCAGCCTTGGAGATCCTTTGGGAAGCCTCTCCACAAGTTTCAGAGCCCTCAGGGGAACTGCATCTCCTGTTTCTGCCTCATTATTTCTGCATATTAAATGTCAGCAGTCAGGACAAATGCCCTTCTCCCTGCTTTACAACCAGGAGGAATTTTGCTTCTTGTGGTTTTTCAGCTTCAGACGCTTGTCCGTTCCCTGGCAGGGCAGGGAGCTGCCGGACAAAGCTGTGGGTGGTCCAGAGGGCAGTGGAGTCAGGAGCTGCTGCTGGAGTTCTAGCTCGGAGCTGGGCTTGACCTGAAGGGCAAGATTTTCTGCAGGGATAGTGGTGTAATCTGTGGCATGCAGCTGCTCTTGTGCTCATGGTGTTCTGCATGTTTAATTTGGATGTCCAGGCCACAGCACAGCCAGCTCCTCCGGAAGGAACACTTGGGTTGTTCTGGAAAGAGAGTACACCCAGCATTTGGCTGCTGAGCCCCTCCCTTTGAATCATGGGATTGTGAGGATGAGGGGTGCTGGATTTCCACCCCTGGCTTTTTGTCCTTTAGAGTGGTTTAGGTTCAGAAATATTGCATGGAACATCCTGTCCAATAAAACCTTTGCTCCTTCCCTCAGTGACTTGGAGATGTTGCTCTTTGGTTCTAGTTCCTCTGGAGTTCACAACAGTGGTGATTGCTCAGACTCTTCCTTGACATCCATTCCTTCCCCAAGATGAATAAAAATGATGTTCATGAATGCTGCCAACAAATGAGAACAGTTCCTAAGCTGCTTATATGTCTGCTCTCTCTCATTTTTAACAGCATGAAGAAAAATAAATCTATAATCTTATCAGGAGTCTTGAAAATCCTTTGTCAGTTCTTAGTCATAACAAAGATGCAACCAAATGAGCTTTTCTGATAGTTTGTCCAACTTCCTGGATCCCTGCTTTCCTGTAGCCCACGAAAAAGGATTTTGAGGCAAAAAATATCAAAATTCTGCTTGTTTGTTGGTTTTGGTTTTTTTTCCTTTCCATGATCTGAAGCCACTGGGCTTTGAAAGTGAAGCAGTTTTCCCATGAAGTTGTTTCCTGACTGGTGGTTGTTCACACCTGGTAGTTTTTCCCTTAGAAGTTCTTCTGTACTTAATAAAAGCAACTGGATATTGGTACAAGCCAGAAACAGAAACACCCTTCTCACTTTTCACCCGGCTGGAGTCCTCAGCTTGGCAGGGTCAGTGTCCCACAGAGAGATAGGACATGGAGGAAGGTGACACGTCTGGCTTGGAAGTGGAAATGGTTGTGCCTCACCTGTATCGCAGCTGAGCTGCTGATGTGCAGTAACAGTGGTGGTGGTTCTCAGCACCATTTTGTTTACCTCTGTATGGACTGCTTTGGTGTTTCTTTGGTGTTTTATTGGGTGATGATTGTATACAAAACATATGTTTGCTGCTAAAAATTAAGGTTTTGGTCCTTTCTGATCACTTCACTAAGGAAGAGAAGCAAAGTGAGTTTTCTTTCCTGCATCTTTCAGTTCTTTTAGGAGGTTCTTTCCCAGACTGAGTTCTCTTAATTAATCTTTTCTTGCTTTATCCTTCCTTTCTTCAGAACAAAAGGACTATCAGATGAGACCTCATGTGCTTTTGGTACTGACAGTTATGCAAGTAGCATTTGTTTCCTAATTTCTGTGTTGCAGTAGTTGTGCTGAGTCTCAAATGTTGAAACACTTACCTGGGACTACAGGTAACAGCAGAAGGAGCCTTCAGTTAGGGAAAACAAAACCAGTTAAATGAAATGTAAAAAAGCCACCAAACCTTTTTTGTGTTGTCTCTGTAAGACACTTGTCAGTCTGTGCAGTAGTCAATCATCTGTTCTTACCAGTAAGAACAGTCCAAAGTCTGTCTGAGAGTAGACTTTGGAATCTTTTCATTTAACAGAAGCAAGACTTAATCTATGCAGAAAATGTGCTTTGAGGTTCTTTAAAATCTCACAAAGAAGCAGGAAAGGGTGAGTGAAAACCAGTGTAGTTTTTAGCTCAGGCCAGTGCTGGGGCAAAGAAGTTACCTGGTGTGTTAAAAACCATGGTTGCACCTACTTGCAGTTTCAGATCAGACATCCCCATTTCCCTGTCTTGCCAAACAAACTGTTTCTTTCAAGCTTCAGATGTTTCTATTGACAGCTGCTGTGTGAACTCGATTTATCCTGGTTTATTTCTTCGTCAGGTCGTTTGGGGTGGTGTTGTGGGAGCTGCTCACTGGAGAGATTCCCTACAAGGACGTGGACTCTTCGGCCATCATCTGGGGAGTGGGCAGTAACAGCCTCCACCTTCCCGTCCCTTCCACCTGCCCAGATGGCTTCAAAATCCTCATGAAGCAAACCTGGTAAGAGCTTGAACCCCACACAGCACAGACCTAGGGCTGGCTCCCAGCAAAACCTGTGAAAATCTGGGTGGGAGTGTGGAGCCCAGAGCAGAGGGCTCTTAAGATACTCTCACACTTGTCCTGAGAGCAATTGGTTTCTGCTTCCTTGTGGCAGCAGGCTTAGACTCCAGGATATTTTCAGGAGCCTTCACAGCAGGTGTTGCTTTGCTGTAGCAAAGTAGGGGATAAAAGGCAGGTCTGTGGGAAGGGAAAAGGATCTGGAAGAAAAGTAGGGTAAAATTCCTTGAGGCTAGATCCAGAGTGAAGGAAACTTATTTTTCACTCTGAAACCCCCTTGTAGGTGACTGGCTTTTGGACTCGACTAAGAGGAAACTGAGCTTTCTGTCTGGAATGCAGATCTTCCAGGTTCAGATATGGAAAATGCTTTCAGTTTCCTCCATGTACCAGATTAGAATTGAAATTCTTTGTCTTGGGTTTCACAGTAATGCTTTGTTTGTAATTACATCTTGACACAGTGTAAAGGGTCTTCCAGCATTTTCCCACTCCATGAGTACCAGCCATTCTCTCCATGGGGAAAAGGATGAAAAGGGGGAAATAGGCCAGAGCATTTGTGGATCTTTCCCAGTGGCTGTTTATCCCCAGCCACAGCAGTCAGGCTGTGGCAGTTCTGTGCTCCACGTGGCCGTGGGGGCAGGAGGAGCTCGGTACAACAGCGAGCACCCACAAACACGTGTATCTCCACCTAGTGGAAGGAGTTGGTTGGTAGGGGAGAGGAGGCTCCAGAAGCTGCTCTTGCCCTGTCAAGGTGGATTCAATCCTGAAACTTAAATGCTGGTCTTTTTTCTCAAAAATTCAAATGTTTTTGTACTTGTCTGTGGTCTTAAGGGATGCTCAGTGCATTGCTGTGCACTGTTCAATGTACTCAGGCATGTGCTGTGTGACAACTTGCAGACCTTTAGTGCTTAGAAACACCCTGAATGTAAGTTTTCATTTCTACTAGATTGACTCTTTCCATTACAAAATTTGGAAATTGATGGGACAACAAACCAAAGTGTGTTTCTTCTTGACAAGCAAGTCAGGATACAAACTTAAATGGTTCCTGTCTTTCACTCTGTAGTCACAATTCCCAATCTTAAACATTTTGCATCTCTTTTATTTCCTCAGAATGGGTCATCGCAAACCACCTCTAGCACAATTAAATTGTATTTAGCAAAAGGGAAAACCAGAAAAGCTCCTTTACTCTAACCCATCATCTTCTTGGTTCAGAGAGTAGGATCTAGTGAAACCCTTTCAGAAGGGCAGGAGAGGCTGGCAGTGCTCATCCCTCACCTCACCCCTGGCTGTTTCTGTTTTATTTCAGGCAGAGCAAGCCTCGGAACCGTCCGTCCTTCCGGCAGACTCTGATGCACCTGGATATCGCCTCTGCTGATGTGCTGGCTACTCCTCAGGAAACCTACTTCAAATCCCAGGTAACTGGAAAGTGCAGTAGCCTGTGAGTGGTGGAATTAGCTCCAGGGATCTGATTTTGGAGGATGCATTGAGTACAGCAAGAGTCTGGATCCATGATTTCAGTTTGTTTCTTGGGGAGAGGCAACCTGATGGGTGCTTGAAAATCTTTTACCCAAACTTTTCTAAGCTGAGACTCCTGCTGCAGGAACCAGAGCTTCAAGGGGCAAATAGAGTATCACCTTAAACAGTCATCATCATGGATTTAGCTTTCTCAGTCATGAACCTTTCTACGTATTTTTACTGCCAAAAGGAAAGAAAATATTCTCTTAGGACAAAAAGACCTCTAGGAATTTAAAAAAATATTTCTTAGAAAATGCAGATATGTTTTAAATTCTCTAATTGGAGCACAAAATTGTAAATACCACTTGAAAATACTGGCACTAAAGGTGCTGCAGTGTTGTTACCCAAAATAATTCAGCTAACAGAAATACACTCCCAACCCAAAGCTGTAATTTTCTGCAGACACAATGAACATTGCCCAAGAGTTTTTCTGTGGTGCACCTACAGATCCCAATTCTTTGTAAATAGCTAAAAGTAAATTGCTTTCCTAGGCTGAATGGAGAGAAGAAGTGAAGAAACATTTTGAGAAAATTAAAAGCGAAGGAACTTGTATCCACCGGCTGGATGAAGAATTGATTCGGCGTCGAAGAGAAGAGCTGAGGTCTGTTCAGTCTTTTGTGTTTAGTGCTTGCTTTTCCCATCCACTCTTCCCTTCTCCAGCTAAATGAACCTTCAGTTTGTCCTCACAGGGCCTCTTGCTCCAGCCTCTGACTCTTATTATTATCCTCTTGTACTGAGGTTCCCAAAACACAACCCAGTATTCCACGTGGTATAAATTTGGGCAGACTAAATTCCTTGTGATCCCAGAAACAGAAATTCCCATGGGCATAGCCTAGGCCATGAGCACTGCTTGGCTGATGGGAAGCTGGATGGAAAAAGTGGGATCTGTCCCTGCTCTTGGGCAGTGTCAACAGTTTGCTCCAGACAAGGTGGCAAAGGCTTGTGTGTTTCCCAGGGAATATTTCTGCCTGCAATGTGGTGTTTGTGATAACAACAATGAAGCAGGTGCATCCATCTCAGTGGAAAATCCATCCTGAGGCTGGCTGTCAGCTTTTTCTGCCGTGACACTTTCTTTGGATTAGTTATTTCAGAGGAATGAACACACTTAATTTGAACAGCCCACTGAAACGTATTTTGAACATTAGACCAACTTAAAAACGAAAGTAGAAGGCTTTTTTAAAGAAGGGAAAATGTTTCCTCCTGTGATACAAGTTTGCAAATACAGTGGACAGAAAAACATAAACCCCTGAGCAGCAGTTCTGTGTCAAACCGGAGGAGCCAAAGGGGCCCTTGGCCAGGCGGTTTGATGCAGTGGTTGATCAGTGTTCCCTGTCCCCAGGGAGCTTGGGGTGGTCACATCTTTCGGCTGTGGTTCCATTTATCTTCTGCAGCTGTACTGGAGCTGTGGGGACACCCCAATGTTCAAGGAATACAGCCACGTGACTTCTCTTCTGTTTCCGTAGAGGCTGTTTTAGCCCCTTCTCTGTGCAAACAGGATGATCAGGGCTTGGCCAGAGGGCTTCTGGGTGCATCTGAGGCATTTGCAGCTTCTCTGGGGAGAAGTGTTGCCACTCTCTCAAGGCTGTTAAACACTTTCTAAATCATACCATGATTTATTGCTGTGTCAGGTTCTTAACCCATCATCATTCACTGTTAGTTGTATCTGGGGTTCAGTGCAGTACAGCTGGCAAATTTGACTTTTAAAAGGCCTTTCCTAAAGCCCCTGTACTTTTCCTCATTCTCTTCTCTTGGTCCATGGAAGCCAGACTGGAATAAAGCCTTTTTTGCCTTTCAGACATGCATTAGATATCCGTGAGCACTACGAGAGGAAGCTGGAGCGAGCCAATAACCTGTACATGGAGCTCAGTGCTATCATGCTGCAGCTGGAGGTGCGGGAGAAGGAGCTCATCAAGTACGTGTCTGTGAATGGTGACATGCACATGGCAGTCTGTGCACAGGAGAGCAAAAACAGTGCTTCATTTCAAAACTGGATAGTGGCACTTGTAGATTTAGTGTCCCCTGACAAACTGCAAAGGTTAGGGAATTGCTGGTGAGTATGGAGAGATCCCTTTGGAGTGAATTCCTGCAGACCACTTTCAGTGGTTACTGAGTGGGAAAAAGACACCTTCCTACTTGGTGCTGGCATTCTTTGGCCTATGTGCAAAGACAAGAGCAGTGCTGCTCTTGGACTGTGTGCCAGGGCCCTGTCCCAGCTGCCTGATCCCTGCAGAAGGAATTTGGAAGTGTCTGTGTCCTTTCCAACAGAGCAGGTTGTGTTGCACCCAGCCATGGCTGGGAATTGGGCACGTGTGTTCCCTGCAGAGCCAGTTCCTGTCCAGAGGGACCTGCAGATAGAGAGAGAGACAACTGATGTGGTTTCCTTCCCCTTGCCCTTCCCCTTGCCCTTGCCCTTCCCCTTTCCTTTCTTTTCTTTCCCTGATGTTTCAGGAGGGAACAAGCAGTGGAAAAGAAATACCCTGGGACTTACAAACGTCATCCTGTCAGACCAATAATCCACCCCAATACAGTGGAGAAGTTGATGAAGAGGAAAGGGGTCTCCCATAAACCAGGCAGCCAGACCAAAAGGTGAGAAGTAACAACCCAGCCCTGTGCCAGAGCCAGTGGTAGATCCCCACTGAGATAAGCAGGCAGTTCCTTCCCTTTGAGCCTGATGAAATGCAGGGTGAGACAAAGGGGTGTTCACTCTTGGGCATGGTCTTATCCTCAGAACCGTAATTGCTTAATTATCTTAAAGGGATGAATCCTGCTATCCCTTTCACCTGGGCAGCTCTCTGGAACCACAGAATCACAGGATGGGTTGGTTGAATGAATGAATTGTTGGTCCATGTGATTTTTGAGCAGATGAAGGTGTTTGGACAAGAGATATCTCATGCGTTTTCTTGAATTCCTGACTGTCCAAGCAGTTAGATCATCCTTGACTTGGATGGGAATAAGCAGGACAAGGGACTGTGGAAATCAGCCAGGCCTCAGGGAGGATGAATTCATTGTAGAGGAATTAATTTGGGATTTGAGATTTGGGAATTCATGCTGTCCTTTTTGTTATTTCTCTTCTGCATGACTTTTAGATAGGGAGATTATTTTTTTCCAGATGAGTTGTCTGTTTTATTCTTTACTTTTTTGGGGATTTCCAGGAGTTAGTCCTGACTCCCAGTGAATAATCACTTCTGAATTAATATCCCCACGTGGCTCTGAGATGAGCAGCCTGATCACCACCATTGTACTTGCATAGAGTGAGAGCCATTCTCTACCCTAAGGTCCTGGGAGGGAGCTATTTTGGGTGAGAACATCAAAATAAGAGCGGAAGAGGAGAGCATGTGACAGTTATTGGGAAAAACAGCAAGAAGGGAGTGTCAAGCAGGGTGGGCTGAACGGAAAGGGCATTGATTGAAGAGAATCACAGGGACCAAAATGCAGGAGTCAAGCAAATGAAGGAGAGGGCAGCCTGTAGATTTTAGGACGCAGTGTGTGCTTTTGGCTCCAGCTGCCTCTTCATCCTGGCTCCAGGCCGGTGTCACTTCTTTGTGAGTTGATGTGTTATTCCTGCTCCCTGTGTCCCAGGCCAGATCTACTGAAGTCAGAGGGCATACCCAGCACAGAAGCAGCATCCAATGGCTCCCCAGTCTCAGGAAGTCCCAAGATGTCAACCCTGAGTGGCAAAAGCCGGTACCGCAGCAAGCCACGGCACCGCCGGGGGAACAGCAAAGGCAGCTACAATGAATTTGCAGGGATCTTGAAAAACCAGCCAGCGCAAGATGACGCCCCCCCGCCTCCCCCTCCCCAGCCTCCCCACGCCCCCGGAGCAGCGCAGCAGCCCGGCCACGGTCCCCACGGGCAGCACTCGCGGCTGCACGCCCACGGGCAGGACATCGCCACCTGCGCCAACAACCTGCGCTACTTCGGCCCCGCAGCAGCCCTGCGCAGCCCCCTCAGCAACCACGCGCAGCGCCGCGTCTCCGGCTCCAGCCCCGACCTCATCTCCGCCGCCATGGAGGCCGACTGCCGCCGCGGCCGGGACGGCAAGGACAGCACGGCCGAGCGCTGGGAGTGCTGCCAGGCCGATCCCTACGACCCCTGCCTGCAGTGCAGGGACGAGGACAGGGGCCAGGCACAGATGGCGGCTCTCGAGCCGGGAGGGAGCCGCCCCCAGTCCCCAACGTCCCTCTACGAGAGTGCGCAGTTCGTGGAGAAGCTGGAGGAGCAGGGCACGGCAGCCTCTGCCCTGGGCACCCCACAGCACTTGGCTTCCTCAGGGCTGCCTTGCAAAGCGAGATCCCTCCAAAAGGTAAGGACTAGGGTTTGAAGACGTGGTGTTGGTAGGGCCTGGTTCTCTTACGTGCAGTTTTGCCAATTTTGGTTTGAGCTGAAACTTGTTCTCCTGAATTTTTGATGCTGAAACAATCTCAAAATGCTTTGAAGCCTTTCTTCAAAGGAGGGGATAAATGTGTTCTTTAAATTGTTCTGTAATATCACCTAAGGGTTTCTTTGAGAATCTGCGGTGTTGCTGTGTCTCAGAGCAAAAATTCAACATTTGCCGTGGTCTTGGGGACATTCCTTTTGCTGTATCTGCCAGAAACTGTCCCCCTGCACTGAAAGTCATAGTTCTGTAAATCTTCTGTATTTTGTGAAGATTTTGCAAGAGTAAAAAGGAGATTATGGCACAGTTGAACAGAAACAGAGCTTTGTTCCTCCAGCTTCTGTCCAGGTGGTGAGAGAAGTAAGAACCAGTCTGAGTTCAAAGAGCAGGGCCTGGGTGGAAAAGTCAAGGAAAATAGCATAATTACCAGACCAAGAGTGTGGTTTGGGCCCAGCATGAAGGGTGTGGGACCTTGTAAGACACGGGGATGGGATGAGATAGAGGCTGACAGGTGGGGTAGGATAGAAGGAGGCTCTAAAAAACAAGGGTGTGGGGGTAGATTTGGATGGGAGAAGGAGAATAAAAGGCTCTGTGGTCACTGAGGTGAGGAATTAAACAAATCCCAAGTTCTCCTAGTTGGTGAAACACACTGGCAAAGGCTATGTCATCCCTTATCTCACTGTGATGGGCTGCTGCAGAAGAGGGTGAAGGCAAGAGTGCCAAATCAGCTCAATAATTTATGTGGATTTCCATGTGACACTAATTGCTTGGTTTGCTTCAGTGAGAATCTGGAACATTCTGTACTCCATGCCTGCTAAAATACTCCAGTGTATTTCCCAGTCAGTCACTCCAGATTCAGGAATGGCAGCATTAAGGCTGCCTGAAACAACCTCCTGGTGAGACAATGTCTGAGTCAGCGTTCCTGACAGGCTGTTTTCTGGTCTAGATTCTTGCAGCTTGTTGGTGTAATGACTTTGTCCTGGAGGACCAAGGGCCAGCCACGTTTGAACTTCCCCAAAGGTGACACCCTTTTTGTCCTTGTTTTCTGCCAGAGTGGGGACGAGTCATCAGAAGAGGAGGAGGGTGAAGTTGACAGCGAAGTGGAATTTCCTCGTAGACAAAGGTAAAAGGTGAATTCACTCTAATCTCTCTTTGGTGGGACAAAACTGAGGAAAACTCTCATAGCAGCTGCACACCAGCGCTGAAACTAGGGAAGGTGCTGGCAAAAGAACAGAATCCTGTTCGCTGTGTCCCATCCACCCTCAGCTGATCCCCCATGTCCACTCACTGTTCCACCCTGTCCTGAGATGGTCTCTCTGGCCCAGCTTTCCTGCTGCAGGCTGCTTTGCAGCACAACTTGATCACACTTGGTAACATTATTCTGCCTCTATAAATGAGCTGCTGCATCTGTTTCCCCAGGATCAGACTCAGTGGATGTGGGAACCCTTGGTGGTCTCTTCCCAGTGTTGCTTATTAACTGTTGCTGCAGTGGGGCAGCCTCCAGCACCTTTGTAGTTGAATTCAGATAAGATTGCAGAGCTAAGTGACAACAGCAGATTAAATTTAATGGTGTTGCCTGTAAAATAAAACTTAGGGGGAGTATTCCTACATAAGCCTGTGGAACGGCAGGATTTACAGTCCTGTGCCCAGGAAAGACATCATGGATTTGGTGCTGTAGCTTTATGAAAGCAGCTGCTTGAAGTGCAGAAGTGATCCAGTAGGCAAATAGGTTAAAGGTTTGATTTAAAGGAGCAGAGAAGGAAATAAAAGCTTGTCTGCTGTTGTGTGCATCCACAACACACCTGCAGCTTAAGTTCTAATGCCCCCTTTGTTGCCCCAGCTCAAAGAGAAAAGTAAAATTTGGAAAAGTACTGGGAAGTGTGACAAGAGTGGTTAGGGATGGTTTGTGTAGAAGAAAAGATTAAATCCATAGGAAATGTTTCTCTAGCCAGAGGAGAGGCAACACCAGAGGTGCATGAAATTGTAATTTATGTGGAGAAAATAGACAAGGAATGATTCTTCGCATTTATGTTAGGGGCAGCCAGTGAAGCAAACAGGGCTTTAAAATGAACAAAAGGAAGTGTTTTTTCCATCCAGAACATTTTCAGATGTGGAGCTCATTGTCAAGGTGTGCTGTGGAAATCACACTATGAACTAAGTGCTGGATTTCTGGAGTGTGGATCCATCAGTGACTGTTAGCATTGTCATCTGGGTTTGAGCTTAGAGGTCAGATCTGCTGAATGGTACAAACCAGGAAGAGATGCCAGGAGAAAGCAGACTCTGTCTGCATGCCCTGTTCTCATACTCTTCCCAGATTATTCCTTCCTGCCTGGGAGGCAGAATGTTGGATGAATTATGATACTTGTACAGTTTCTGTGCAATGTTGTGATTTACTAACTTGGAAGGTTAGGAGGACAAATTGCCTGTTCATGTGATGCCCAGTTGTGGGTCTCCTGGCATGTTCCCTCAACTGATGTGTTGCCCCATTGCTGCTGAATCCTGGCACAAGGCCATTTCCAAGGTCAAGTAACTGTGAGCTTATTTCTTGAGTGGACGTTTCTAAATCCTGCCTGGCTCTTGGGGCTGCTGTCAGGGAATGCAGGTGTTCCCAGGTGGGTTAGTTTGAACCCCATAGCACAGCCTTGCCTTTCGTTAGGAAAATGCACTGTCAAAGAAAAACATGCTTCAGGGCAGATCAGCTAATATGGACATACCAGATAGGACCAAATAAGAACAGATTAAAGATGCAGATCTTGAACTAAATAATTCAAAAGGGGTAGAATTCTGTAGTTCCAGGATGTGGAAGGCCTGTTGTAGCAGACGAGTGAACACAGTACTGAGGAAGTTCCCTGTGAACGTGATCCAAGCTGAACACTGAACTTCTCTCCCACTTTGCAGACCCCACCGCTGCATCAGTAGCTGCCAGTCCTACTCGACCTTCAGCTCTGAGAACTTCTCCGTGTCGGATGGAGAGGAGGGGAACACAAGCGACCATTCAAACAGCCCAGATGAGCTGGGCACCAAGCTGGAGGATGAGCTGGCTGAGAAGCTGGAGGACATGTTGTCCCAGACTCCAGAGATCCCCATTGAAATCTCCACGCAGTCAGATGGGCTTTCGGACAAGGAGTGTGCTGTGCGGAGGGTCAAGACTCAGATGTCTCTGGGCAAACTTTGTGCAGATGAACACAGCTGTGAGGTGAGTTTGTTATCACCTCATCCTTCCACTCAGTGGAAGAAAACTACATAAATGTTATGGAAAGTAATCCAAGGGCCAGAAAGTTGGAACACTGCCTAGGAAATGCTGTGGTATGTATACTATGGCAAAGCAGCTGCTGCAATACCCAGTCTTCCTCCTGCTTGGCAGAAGAGTGGGTGGGGGAAAGTAGCACAAACAAAGCTGAACATAATGTGCTGGTCAAGACGAGTGTGATTTTGCCATCAGATTTGCAGTTACACTAAGTAGAATAAAAATAGATAATGAAATGGAGTGGATATAAACTGCCTCAGACATATCCATCAGCAGCCTTGCTGACAAAGCCAAAATGACTTTCTTCCGTTCACTGCCTTTCAAGTGTTTGGGAGGGGTAGGGCAGAGCCTGCTGCACCGTCTCCTCATAACCCTGTGTTTGGGAGTGCTCTGACCGGGTATTTCTGTGCTGTCCCTTCGCTGAGGGGAGACAAGTGACCTTTGGTGGGGCAGTTGTGTGCTGTGCTCTCTCATGTGTGCCACTTTCCTCCTCTGCAGGCAGTGACCTTTTCCTGGCTGTTCTGGCAGACTGGGATGTGTGGGTGATGTGCAGTACAGGAATGGTGCTCAAGTCTCCCCTTCCCCTTTTGTTTTGCAGAACCCACCACAGTTTGGAGAATCAGACTGTGACTCTTCTGAAGGGGAGTGTTCTGATGCCACGGTCAGGACCAATAAGCCCTGCAGCTCTGCTACTTGGTAATACAGATCTCCCCCAAAGCTTCCTGGTACTGGCATTTTGATTTCCCTGAGATTCCACTTCATTCCCCTTCATCACACTTTACAGGAAGAGAAGATGCTTCTCCTTCCCATCCCAAGAGTGATTTGCAATAACCCGAATCTCTGGAAAATGTCCAAATGAAATTAATTCTCTTTGAGCATTTCAATCAAGAATGGCAGGGATGTATTTTAATGAATAATCTAGTTACTGTAACATGGATATTTATTTTTTTGACATTTTAACACTTTTTACTGTAAAGAGTGGATTGTATTTATAGACACACAGACTTGTTGCAAAAAAAAAAAAAAAGTTCAGAAAGCAAGCACACTATGGAGAAACATCCTGGGAGTCCTGCCTGGACAGCTTTGTGTACAGATGTGGGGGATTCTCTTGCTGCTTGCACAGGGGACCAGGCCTCGTGGCCCTGAAGATTGAAGAACAGATCAAGAAAACGAAACCACTCAGTCTTATCCAATGAGAAAAAGCAGAAAAAGACCTGACTGTAGGGTCACCTGTGAACAAAGTGTTTTCAGTACAACCAGCTGGGTCATTTTTAATCAGAAGGTGGACATGTTCCTGGAGGAAACTGGTACCGAGGTGCTAACATCCAGGGTCTTCTGAGTTGATACATCCCCAGGAATGTAATGGTGGGTTTTATTTTAAGGATTTTTAGTTTCTTTTTTTAATCAGCATTTTGTTGTGAGATCCTGCAAATGTATTCTAACCTCGTCCTCTCGAGAATTGGCATCAGAGCACTTCTTACCACCGTCCTTGCTTCACTCTGGCAGTGTCAACCTCCAGCTGAGCAGGGAAACCTCTCTCAGAAGCAGTGTGCCATTTCCCAGTTTACTTCCTCCTCTTACCTCCTGTCTGTTTCAGTCAGTCAAAGAAATCAATCAACTCAGTGTTGGCCAAGCAAGGACTTGCAAAGCACGGATAGCACATTCCGCAGAGCCTGAGCACTTCTGGGGGGGACACTGGAGATGCCTGGACTGGACTGGGAGAAGCAGCCTCTCACCTACAGCAGCACCAAGAACCAGCAGAGAGCTGTGTGTTGAGGGGGAAGACTGGGAATCACTGGCCTGGCTAAGAGCATCAGCCCTGCTCTGTCTCCTTATTCACTGTATGTTCTTGGAAGCATTAGCAGCTGCCTGCCCTTCGTGGCAGGCCTTGTGCAGGGAATCTTGATGTGGCTGTGGCACGGCTGTGTCTCAGGTGTGCCCCGAGGCCTCTGTTTCTCCTCCAAGCTGAAACTCCGCAGGTGCAAGTGAGGATAGTACTGGTATGTGACAGGCTGAGGCATCGGCAGATGAGAAAAATTTGTTTTCTGATAGAACTCATAGTGCCTTCCCTTCAAACACTACTCTTCTAAAACAATATTGAAAGAGAACAAAACGATAGAGCACGTTTCCCCCCCCTTCCTTAGTTGATGTCCCCCTGCAAGAGCTCTCCCTCTGCCCTTCCCAGTGTGCTGGCTGGCACAGCCAGCCCGGAGGTGAACGGCAGGAATGGACCATGGAGAGGTACTTCTGTTGCTTTGTTTACATTTTATGTTAAAATATTGGTTTGAACTTAACTGTGGTAATTTATAGCCTCATGGCAAAGTGAAGGAAAATGTCTTACTTATACAGAGAGCAGTATTGTATGAGTTAAATTATCCCATATTTTTAAATTTTTGTAGCTGGACTACAGACAGATCTTAAGTTATGATGTTATTTTATTATTTATTGTCATTTCTGTAGATCAGAAGGTTGGCTTCACCGCTAGCACAATTGTAATCTCTGTGTGTGACGTTACCTTCTCCCTGCTCACCAGAGGGGTGGGAGCAGAGCTGGGTTTAGTGGCTGTCAGGAGTTGCTGCCTCTCATGTTTTCCAGGATGCTGTTACTCCAGGGCAGAGAGGGATGGATGGCTGCAGTCAGACTCCTCGTGGGCACAGTTGCAGTTTGCTCATGTTGCTGGTGGTTGGCAGCCACTGAACTGGTGGGAGTGTGGAAATGGTGGTCAGGGACTGAGTGGCTTTTGAACTGATCACAAAGTGAATAAACCATGACAAGATTCCCTGGCCAGAGCATCCAAAAGGACATCAGGGAGGAGGGCAGTTGCCCTGGGCAGTGGCTCCATGTGGCAATTGCCCCGGGCAGGACCAAACAGGCTCCTGGAGAGGGAGTGACCCACTCACCCCATTTTGGGTGGAGGCAGAATCCCATGGGCAGTGAAGCTTTTCCCTGGTTCCTTTCTTCTCTCTTCCCACCCCTTGGTTCTCCTTCCCAATGTTCTTTGTCTCTTGGCCAGTGGCAGGAAGAGCTGGCAGGGCCAGAGATGGCTTTGCTGTTGTGGTGTGAGATGGGTTTGGTGGTGCAGATAGTTACTCAGGAGGCTGGAGGCTGAGGTGTGGGAATTTAGCGGCAGAGAACTGTGTGCACATAACACACTGTGGTGTAAAGAGAGGGGGAGAACTGCCATCAGGTATCCCCAGCAGAGGATGCCAGGCTCTGTGTCCCTGGGGACACTTCTTAGACCTGGCAGGCTCTTGGAGGCCCGTGGGCAGCACTGGTGTCCTTGGGTAGCCCCACAAAGCGCCCCAAAGCAGAGCTGCCTCCAGCTCAGGCCTGCCAGTGTCCCCAGGGCCTCCAGCCATCCAGCCCGACAGATTCCAGAGGGGTTTGGGTACCTGTGGTCTCTGCATAGGCTCCACCATGGGATGAAGCTTCACTGGGCTCACAGAGCTTTGGTGTGTGGGATTTTGGGACCCTCCTGGGCCTGCTGTCCTGGGTGTGTGCTGATCCCTCCTCATCCTTGCCTGGGGACATGCTGGCCTGTTCTGCAGCCTGGGCAGGCAGGGCTGCCACCTGCAGGCTGCCACGTTTAGCTCTTCTCCTCACACCCCTGGATCACTGCACTGTTATGGTCCAGCATCGCTGCTCCCACCCGCCCCACGCAGCATCCCGCTGGGAATGCCACTAGGGCAGTCCCTTGCCCCGCCTGTGGAGGTGTCACCCAGCCTCCCCTGCACACACCCCATGGCCTCGCTGTGTGTGAGCAGAGCTGGCTCCACACCCCCACATTCCCGGGATGGTTGCTGTCGGTTCTGGGGGGTTTATGTATGATTTTTCTTAGTGAAACCTCCCTGGGATTGAACAGATGCTGTCCCCACGTCGCTGTCCAGATGCCTCTGCTGCGGTTCCTCACACTTCATCTCCTGGCAGGCTCTGGGGCTGAGAGGTGTAAGTGGATCTGCTTACTCCTTGTAGTTACACAGCGTTCCAGGGCTGGAGTAAACTGTGGGTTCCCTTTCCAGCATCCTGAGTACCCTGATCCAGTTCTCGTGGCTGCTGACAGCTCCTGAACACTAGCCTAGATTTTCTCCCAGAGCTGAATGTTGCCCTCCCCGCTGTCGTGTTAAGTAGCCATTTCATCTTGGCCTTGTCCAGTAGTGTTCATCCCCTTCTCCCTGCTCTGTGGATTCCTGAGACAAACTTGATTTTTTTTTGTATTGACCAGTGTACAGTGATGGAAACAAGAATGACTATCAAAGCAAACAATGCATGGAATAAAAAGCCAGTGTACTTCAATGCTGCCGGCTGGTCTGGTGATCTGGGAATGGGTTCTCATGGACTTTGGGAGGATGTCATGAAGTCTTGCTCTGGGGTTGTCCTTATGCCCCCATCCATGCCAGGAAGGTTATTTTATCCTTCAAGTGCAACTCCTCATGGAGAGCAAAGACCAAAACCAAAACCCCAAGAACAGAGTATCATCCCTGGGGGATGAGGGTGGTGAGGCCCTGGCACAGGGTGCCCAGAGAAGCTGTGGCTGCCTCTGCATTCCTGGAAATGTCCAAGGCCAGGTTGGATGGGGCTTGGAGCAACCTGGGATAGTGGAAGGTGTCCCTGTCCATGGCAGGGGGTGGCACTGGATGATCTTTAGGATCCCTTTCAACCCAAACCTTTCTGGGATTCTATAATTTTACGCTCTCCAGCAACTGGGACAGAACCCACCTCTTTATTTGGAACCCTTCTATTTACACAGGGTAGTTACAAAAGGGTTTCAAGGTGCTTTTCAATGACAAATCTCTGCCAGTCAGACACATCCATTCCCATTCTTTTTCCCTTTAGTCTTTATGGGGAGTAGCAGCCACTGGCAGACCAGAGAAGCAATGTCAAGTGTTCTGACATGACTGATCCAGGCAGTTCAAATCCTGAGCATTTTGCTGCAGGGTGTGCTGGTTTAACATGGGAATCAAAGAAGAATCTTCTGCAGCTGTACCCTGAAACACCATTGTTTTCTCAACTTGGTGCTTGTTCAGCTGCACTGGAGCACAGGGCTCATCATTTTAGGCCAAAAATGCTAAATCGGCGTGGAGTTGGAAGGACCAGAGCCTGCCTACTGCCCCCAGGGCTCCTTGGCCTGTGTTCCACAGCTGGGTTCTGGTTTGCCTTCCTCACAGGATGCCAGTACTTCTTTTTTTTCCCCACAGCCTCAGGCACGTAGGAGACTGATTTAAATGAAACAGGAAAAATAACTGAGTGTTGACAAAGCCCCTGTATCTCTCTCTCCGTACAGGCACGGGTAAACATTCATTAAAAATAAGAACTGACACCTCCTCTGAGATGAGAAGGATGATTAAAAGCTGCCACTGTCCTTAATGGCACAGAGCATGCAGAATATAACCCCTGGGAACAGAGTCCTGCAGCTTTTACCCCAAAACTGAGGCACATGAGCCATCACAAGCTCTTTTTGCCATTGAGTGTCTGAGCCTGCTTGTCCCCATCCAGCTTCAGGTGTTTCTTGCTGTATCTCTTGATGAGGGTCCCTGGAATCAGCGCTGCCACAGCCATGACCAGCAGCTTGAGCAGTGTGTCCCAGGAGAAGATGGCATCCAGAGAAGTGATTTGGGACAGAATGGACCCTGTCTGCACACAGATGAAGTTATATGGTGTAAGGCCTGAAGGAATCAGAGCAGAAAAAAAGCTGTTAGTACCCCGCTATGGAAAATTAGCTCAAATATGCCCAAGGTCAGACACAGAATCACAGAATTGCTAGAGTTGGAAGGACCTCTGGAGGTCATCCAGTCCAACCACCTGCCGAGGCAGGGTCACCCAGGGCAGGAATGTGTCCAAGGGGGTTTGGAATGTCTCCGAAGATGAAGACTCTGTACCCTCCCTGGACAGCTTTTCCAGGGCTCTGCCACCCTCCCTGAAAAATTCTTCCTCATGTTGAGGTGGAACTCAGTGTTTTAATTTATGGCCATTACACAGACACAGGGGTCTGTGCTTGTAACAGGAAGAACCAGGTGTAAAGCAAAATTTGCAGCATTGGGGACATCTGTTTACAAAGTGCTCAAGGGCAGCACAGAGGAAACAGATCAAGGGTCAGAGTCCCAGCTCTGCCCTCCCTGGCTCAGTGATGCCAAGAGCAGCAGTGTCACACTGTCCCCTCAGGCTGTGTCTCTAGGCCTTACCGATGAGGACTGAGAGGAAGAACTGGGACACGGGGATGTTTAAAATGGGAGCCGAGAGGTTCAGAAACCAGTTTGGTGTCATGGGGAACAGCCTCAGGAACAACAAGAAGAAAAATAAGCAGCTCCTGTTCTCTTCTACCTGCCAAAAGAAACGTTGCACATTATTCCTGCTCCTCAGACAGCAGAAAGAATAGTCATGATACTGGAGTGAATTTCAGTTTTCTTCTAACATGCCAAAGCACAACATCAGTTCAGAACTGATAAAAAGCAGCAGTTATGTATGTATGGGAGCCTAATGGTGAGCCAGCCCTCTCCAAGGAAGGGGTGGAAATGGGATCTCATGTGAATGAGAGATCTGGAAGTCAAGATCAGAACACGTCCAGCTGTACAACACAGCATGGGATGGATGGAGGCAGTTTTAGAGCACACGGGCTTCCCAAACACTCCTTTATTTCCTGTCTGCTTTTCCTTAGGATGTGGGGTTTTCCTGGCAGCCCCTTTGCCAACAGGCTTGCTCCAAGGGAGTAGCCTGCTATAAGACTGTGCCTAAGCAGGCCTAATGCATCCCTGCACACGCTCATTTTCACTGTCACCCCAAGAGCAGCTGGGCCCAGGGCCATCCCGGGTGTCAGCAGAACCACCAGTTCTTACCTTCCCTTGCAGCAGAGCCACTTTCTCAGGGAAGAAGTGGATGATGAGCTGCTTGCCAAAGGCAGCAGAGAGCAGGTAGCAGAAGGTGGCTCCCACAGATGTGAGCACTGAGCACAGCACCAGTCCAGTCCATGGCCCGAAGAGCGCTCCAGCCAGGACATTCTGCGGGGAAAAGGTGGAGTGAGGCCCGGGGGACACAGTGTACCATAGAACCACAGAATTGTTTGGGTTGGAAAGGACCTCTGGAGATAATCCAGTCCAACCCCCTGCCAAGGCAGGGTCACCTGGAGCAGGTGACACAGGAACAGGTGGATTTGAGATGTCTCTAGAGGAGGGACTCTGTGCCCTCCCTGGACAGCTGTTCCAGGGCTTTGCCACCCTCCATTGAAAGAAGTTCTTCCTCATATTGAGGTGAAACTTCTTGTGTTTTAGTTTATGGCCATTGCTCCTTGTCCTGTTTCTGGGCACCATCCTCTGACACCCCTTGGAGATATATATATGCTCTAATGAGATCCCCTCTCAGTCTTCTCCAGGCTAACCAGGCCCAGCTCCCAGTCTCTCCTCATCAGAGAGATGCTACAGTCCCTTCATTGTCTTTGCGGCCTCCACTGGACCCTCTCCAGTAGCTCCTTGCTTCTCTTGTCCTGAAGACCCCAGAACTGGACCTGGCACTCCAGCCGTGCCTCCCCAGGGCCGAGGAGAGGGGCAGGATCGCTCATTGACCTTCCCAGTGCACTCCAGGATCCCACTGACCTCCCTGGCCCCCAGGGCACATTATCCACCAACACTCCCAGACCCTTCCCAGCAGAGCTGCTCTCCAGCAGGTCAGCCCCGACCCGTACTGGTGCTGGGGGTTACTCCTGCCCAGGTGCGGGACCGCTCGGGTCCCTCGGGCTCCTCCTGCCCGAGCCGCGACTCCCCGGCCCCTCGCCCCGCGCCGCCCCTGCCCGTACCAGCAGGCTGGAGCCGGGGATGGCGAAGCTCTGCTTGTACAGGTACGCGCCGCAGAACAGGGCCAGCGCCGCGCCCCGGTGCTGCCGCTCGTAGTCCCGCAGCGCCTCGGCCAGATCCCGCAGCTCCTCCAGGTCCGCCGGGAACCGCAGCGCCCTGCGGGGGAAGAGACACACGGGCAGCCCCGGACGAATCGAAGGATACCCGGGCAGCCCCCGAGGGACGGACGGACACAGGAGCAGCCCCGGCCCCGCACACCCACCTGCGCGTCTGCCCCGCGCTCAGCCGCACCGACAGCAGCCACAGCGCGGCCGTTGCGGCCGCGAAGACGAGCAGGAGCCCGGCCGGGCGCCGCCACATACCGGGTCGGGGCCGCCGCTGCCGCCGGACCGACCCGAGCGAACCCGATCGGCCCCGGCTCCCTCCAGCCCGGCCCTGCCGCCCTCAACGCCCCGAGCCGGGCGCGCAGGCGCGGGGCGGGGCCTCCATGGGGCGGGGCCGCGCTGAGGGCCGCCATGGCGGGCGTGGCCGCGGGCGGGGCGGTGGCAGCTGCTGTTCCTGAGGGCTCCGAGGTGGTTCGGCCGCGGACGCGCTTTTAACCCTTGCTCTAAAGCCATGTGCCAGCATGGTTTTATTGTCACTCCCCCAGCCCCTTTAGACACTGTGCGTGGAGAGCGGGTCCCGCTGCCCCCACAGAAGGCGCCCGAGCGCCACCCAGTGAGTCCCCACACGGCGGTGGAATGTCTGTCCCCCTTCCAGGCACAGCATGCTCGGGACTCGGCTCCTGCTTCAGCACGGGATGGGCTTGAAGGTTTGCTGCGTGTTCTCAGTCAGGACAAAGTCGTACCGGCACAGCTGGGGTCTGCGTGAAAACACGGGCCAAAAGTGAAAAAACAGCGTTTTTTCTGTCATCTCCCAGTCGACTCTCCCCACGTGCTGGAGGCCAACATAAAATAATGCACCTTCTCGAGAGAACTGGCTCAAAGTCCACCTGAAGTGAGGTTGGCATTAAGCTAGGGATACCTAGATCATTTTGCCATTTTGTTCTACATTAGCTTGTGGAAAAAAGAAACACAGAATGTCCAGCAAACAAACAGGCACTGCATGCAGAATCTGTGGTTCTCTTTAAACCAGTGGACCTGTGTCCACCAAACCTGCTGGTCCTTCCAGCTTGCCTGCCTCTTCCTGCCTCTTCCCTGCTCCTGGCATGAGGGATTCTGTCCCTGCTCTGACCTGGGTCCAAACATTGATCTGGTCTGGAGCTAGTTCATCTGAAAAACTGAGGAAATACTTGGGCCTTCCCTGGGGAAATAGGAGCATTAGCTGTGAAACAGGCAAGGGGAGAGGGCAGAACATCCCTCCCTCGGACAATGACTGATTATTTAATATGTTAAAAGTCTCGAACTGTGTTCATGGCCTGTGGCAGTTCCTCTCTGGGAACAGAGAGCATTCTCTGATTACATTTCAGGGCATTTGTGTCTACTTTTTAAAAGACTAAACGTGGATCTGGGACTGAAGTTACTGGGGAGGTGTGGGACAGGAGACAGGGAGTGGCAGCAAGGGAGAGATGCAGGACTTTGCTTACTAGATGTACACAATCTTTTCCTTGTTCCAAGGCTAGGATAAGGGTAGCAGACCGCATGAAATGCAAAGAAGCATGTTCTGAAGCTCTATATTTCTTTTTGCTTCACCCTCCTGACCCTGTCATCTTCCACCCTCATTTTAACCCAAATTTAAAGCATGGTGTGGTGTCCACATAGTGTCCTTGCACACGAGGTCACATTTAGTGCTTGCTGAGGTGTCCTTAAATCAGGGAAGCTTGAGGGTAGGACAGCAGAGCAGACAGAGGTTAATGGGGTGGTAGAAATCTCATCAGCAATGGTGTGGGAGGTACCTCCTGATGTCATGGGCACCAGTCAGAGCTTTGGGGCAAAGCAGCCAGCAGCTCTCAGTTGCTGGAATTTCAGGAGTAAATTAATCTCCCTGCTTCACTGGCCATAGAAATTGACTGGGATATAAAATGTATATTGGGGCTGAACATCTGTGCTTTCCCAGAGAGCTACATTCCCTTCATCCCAGAGTTCAGGCCTGGGCAGCTTCTCAAAGGTCATTTTCCTGACCAAAGTTTAAGGTGTCAGGCCACATCACAGTCACATCACATGTGACATGTTCTCAGTGCAACAAGACAGCCTCTGTGTTCAGGCAGGTATTCAGCAGTGGGATTCCACTAAAGAGGAATTTATTCTCAAGAGATGTGTATGAGAATTACTAAATGTAAAATAAATCTAATTCTTCTGCACAAACTCAGCCAGGCCAGGAATCTGGGAGATTCCTTTACTTCTGTCCAGTCTGCACCAACAGAAATGGTTTGTCTGTAAACATCTGCTCACCTTTCTGGGTTTGTCAGTGGGCGAAACCTCACGTGGAGAATCCTGAGTTTGAATTTTGGGCCAATGACAGATCCTGTGGAAAATGTCACAGAAATTCTTTCCACATTTTCAAGATCCTGGTCGAAGCCAATGAGTAAAGTGATTTGGTTGTACTGCTGGAAGGTGGCAGCTTCTCTAAAGGGAAAGGAGACGAGAGAGAGAGAGTCAGAGAAGGGAATAGCACGGGGTTTAATGTAGTGGGCGTAGTATTAGAAACAGGGCTGGGGAAGGAGGCCTGAACTTGTGATTAGTTTCTGATCTACAGGAAATAGATATGGATTCAGGTCGCCAGTTGTCAACCTGCTCAGACAGTTCTGCTCTGAGTTTTTTGGGGTGGGAGTGGGGACACAGAGGTCAGGTACCATTAGGTCCCAAAACAGAATTCTCACTGTGATTCTGCTTTGATGCCAAGTGGACTAGACCCAAGTGATGTTTGTACCTGGCTGTCTGTGCAGGCCTGAACACTGAGTCACCTTGAGATATGCATGAAATCTGCACTGGCCTTGGTGTGGGAGAGATGCTGATTGCTTTGGTGCTAGCAGATACCAGATATGGCTGAGGGAATGTGCAGTTAGAGACACTGGGGAAAACTAGTTGAGCAGGATTGTTTGGCTGAAGGGTGCTTAAGATCAATCAGGAATTTGCATGTCACATAAACACCAGACATTAATTTGTCCCTCTGAGTGGAATGAATTTATTTGGATGTGACATATTCAGGCACAGGTTAATCTCCAGCTGTCTTGGGCACTGGGAGCTAGAACAGAACACTCCCTGGAAGGGGAAAGAAAGAGGGGGAGATGTTTTTCCTTCTGTTTTAGTGGAAGCCTAGGGCCACTGTTGTGCTGGCTGGAATTGTCCACTTCAGGCCTTAAAATCACTGAGAAGGGCCCAGGTCACAGGACTGGGCTGTTGTGTGGCACGTGCTCGTGGAGGTTGTGGAAATCCCATAAGGCTAGGAAATCCCACAGACATGTGCACTAGCAATTATCAGCAGAGATACTGGGGGAGGATGCCTTGCCTCCTCCCAGGTGCAGTTGTACCAAGGGATGTGTTAGAAATTAGAGATGCTCAGACCAGTAAAACTTACGGATTAACTCTTGATTCTGCCCTCTGCCCAGTCTCATCAGCTAGTACGATGCTGAAGGTGCCTCTCCTGGTATCTTTGTTCCATGTGATAATATCCACCAAGTAGTGATAGACTGATGGGAGAGAGAGTGAGTGGGGTCAGATCCTGTGGGCTCACTCTGCTGTCCAGGCTATGTGCTGTCTGAGAGCAGAGCTGCGGGTGCAGAATGGACACAACCCCTGCAGTTTATCTTGAATATCCCTTTCTCCTCCCTGCTCTCCATCTCGTTTTGCAGAGATTTCAGCCAGAAACACTAGGAGGTGTCAGGAGAGCACTACAGCAAGGGTTATCCATGCAGAATGGTCTCTCTGTATGGCTCCCAGCACACTGCCTTACTCCCTGCCTTCCTCCTTCACTTCCAGATTGCCCTTTCTCTCTCCTGTCTCCCTGTGAACCCCTCCATTTCTGTTCTTTGTATCTGTCATTTGTCATCTGTCATGGAACAGAATTATCTATTCTTTGATCTGCAAGTCTAAATTCACTTGCTCACCATCAGTGGAGCTCCGTCCATAATCCCTGCCCATGCCCTGGTCTGTTGGTAATCACAGGAATGAGGAGAAGCCTTGATGAAACCATTTTTTCCGCAGATTCTCCTCCTCTCCCTATGCCTCTTGCATTTCTCCAGGGTAGCTTTTTCACTTGTGCAGCCTGTCTTTCTCTCTTATCATTCCCACACACCTCTTACTTTCACAAAAGAATGGTGTGTTGGTTTGAAACACGATCTGGGAATGTTTATACGTAATTTGAAAGTTCTCAACCAATTTCCTAGAACTGTAAACAAGTTGGCTTTCACAGCACCAGACAGGTTTGCAGATAAGCAGTGTCATGGCAAACCACAGATGGACACAATTCTGTCCAGCAGCCACTGGAGTTTCTAAAATGCTGGCTGTAACACCAACAGCAAATAACCATCTCTGCTCAGCTGCTTCTGAAGGAGGCAATGCACAAAGAAAAATAATCTCCAAAATCTCAGTCACTTACTGCAGAATGGCTCTTTTTCTGCTGTATCAAAAAACATACTTGTCACTGGATGGCTCTGTTGTGTTAAATAGCTTTTCCACTCATGGGCATAATAACCTGCAGGTGACAGTTTGAAAATGAAATAGTTACTGCACAGGTAGATGAGCCACTAAATGGCTGAAAATAAGCAAGTATTTAAGAAATAATGCATTGTTCACCAGCTGCCAGGTTGCACTGTGACATGCATCCTCCTGTACACCACAGGCTTAGGACTGAGTGTACCTGGTTACTGTTCAGCACTTTCTTCAAGCTGATCATTTTCCACATCTGCTATCCATGGTCAAGAAGGATTTCATTTTGCAGTGCAGAATGAAAATCATCCCCTTGGCTTTGCCAGTTCCTTTCTGGAAGTGTCAGATGTTTTAGCATCAACACTTCAGAGCTGCCAGCCTGAGGCTGGGCTGTCATACCCAGGCTGGGGCAGACAAGTCCAGAATCCCCTTTGTTCACCCCTTTGCCATTCCTTTTAGAGCACAAAGGGGTTTGTGGTGCTGGGAAATGACTTGGAAATCTTATTTTAGCCAGAACAGGCCCCTGTCCCTCAAACTCTGCAACTGAGGCACTTAAGTTCGCTGTTTCTCTGACTTTAGTGTAAAGATCCCAAGTCTTGTTTGTGCTTTTCTAGTTCTGGATCCTTTACCTGTGGATTTCTGTTCTAGATCATAACATGATGTGATCGTACAAGGAGCAAGGAGGTGTCTGAGGCCTGAGAGACCTCAAAAACCTCGAAATAATTCAGATCCTTTTGCAAAGCACCATGTTGTGTTAGTCCTCTAGCAAAACATCACCCCCCCCCCCCCCCAAGTTACAATGATGACAGGCAGCTCAGTATTTAGGATGGATTGATACTCCTTGGATCCTTACCTAGGATGGGGCATGGCATGGGCCAGAAGGGTTCACAGCTGGTGCATTTGCCATCCCTGTAATTCCTGTATGAGTCGCACGGGTATGTGGTAATGTTGCAGCTCTGTGTCAGGGAGGACAGGAACAGGAAAACAGACCTCTGGTGGTCACATTTAAAATACTGCAATCCTTAATCATGTACAGGGAAGAAATATTTTGTTAGCAATCCTCCTGCCTCAGGGAAACAGGATTAATGCTGACAGGACACACCAGTGGACAGTCATTGACCAGTCTGAACCAAACAAATTGCACTGAGGGGCACTGGGCTGTGGCAGAATGGTAAGTAGGCACCAGCCTTCTCCCTTTGAGTGCATTCAGCTCTGCCTGTGTCTGCTTTGCTTTTCTTCTTGTCTTTTGGGTTTTAAAAACATTTGTGTGGTTGCTGCAGTTCCAGAGGATCTAACTATGGATCGAGTTCTGTTTTTGGTCTTCTCCTCTCCTCTCTGAGCTCAGGCCAAGCTGGATATTGCTTTTAGCTTTGCATATCACCTTCCATTTTGGTGTAAAAAGCTCTTTAGAAAGACATAACTAATAAAATGAGTTGCTGCATGAGCAGCAAAATGTGTGAAGCATCATTTCCTAGGGATTTTTGGTTCAGGCTGGTCTCCTATGTAGATTCTCTTTGGTCTGATAAGGGCTGAGTTCACAATACTGCATTTCCTTCTGTAAGCTATCTTCTTCACTCAGCTTTCCTCAAACCAGTTCTGCTGCCAGGCTGAAAGCAAAAAAGCTTTCTTTTGTTCAAGACCAGGGCTGTGCCTTCCAGACTGCACTGTCGATCACAGCCAAGGAAGGTGCCTTGGCTTTGGGATAACTGCCTGCTCCACATTCATTTTGAACCTGTTTTCTGAACAGGTTCTTGCCACTGCTAGCCCTTGGGCTTTTGTGTGTTACAAGTAATTAGAAACAAAAAATCTCACAGGTTTTCTGGACATAGTCACAAAATGAAGGCACAAATCTACCTAATGACTTTTTGCACAGAGGATTAATCCCACTTGCGCTGTGACAGAGGTGCAGAGAGGTCACCTTGACTCGCATTTCTGCCTGGTGCACAACAGCTGAACCCCTGTCACACCAGTGCTGGGAAGAGGTTGCTTCCACGGCTTCTCCAGAATATGGATTTAATGTATTTTCTAAGCAGTGATGAGGATTCTCTGGCTTTCTCATCTTTTTCTGATTGGAAACATTTTGACAGGGTTTGTGCAATTCAGGGCAGGATTAATTACCAGAAAATATTGTCAGTGGACAGCCAGGTTGGTCGGTCCCACCATTGGGGTAGAAGTCGATGTGGCCCAGTGCTTCTCTGTAACCCAGTCCTAACAGAAGGGAAGACCAGGGCTCAGGAAGGGAATATTAAATTGTAAAAAGCACTAAAGGAAATATAGCAACCTAACTGGAAAAAATAGTAGTATTTAGGATGCCTACTTGTATAGGAATATTAATGTCATCCATCTGTTTAGGCAGCAGGCCAAACAGTTGCGACCCAGCTGGGTAATTTAAACAGTGGTATCAAATACCTAAAATAAGTCTGCATGCAACAAAATGTGGGGGTTTTTGTTGCCTGTGTGCAGGAGAGGAAAAGGGATGGGAAACCTGGCTATTGCTATGCTGCTGAAATCTGACTTCCTGGAAGGGCTGGGAGAAGGGAGGCAGCAATGAGGTGGGAAAGCCAAGTGTTAGGGGTGGGGTGGCCATGGGAGCAGAGCAGAGGGCTGGCATCCCACTGCTGGCCTGGCTGGTGGATCTGGAAAAGGACAGGGCTGAGGGAAAGTCCAGATTTGCCCTAGAGGAAGGTTTAGCTCTTAGGAAGTGGGATGGAGACTAGAAGCATCATGCAGGGAACCATGGGGTGGGGTTAATTGATCTGCTGTGTGAAGCACTGAGCTATGGGACCAGCTTTGGAGACGCTGTGTGCTTGGATGCAGCCTGACCCCACGGTGGGGTGTTGGTGTGTCCTGCTCTGGTAGGACTGTGTGCTGCAGGAGCTCCTCCAAGGGTGCCTAAATCCTTGTAATTCACAAGCCATGAGGCTATAACTGCTGTCATCAGCAGCATGGTTTGAAATGCAAATAAACCAGCAGCTCCTGAGGGAGTGCTGGGGACAGCAGTGGGCAACACAGCAGCCCAGAGCACCTGTGAGGGCGTCTGCTGTGCTCCTGGGCCAAAGGAGCAAGGTTCCCCTCCAGCACTGCTGCCCACCACAGCCCTGCTTCCCCTGCTCCCTGTCAGTCTCTGGGTTTCTGTGTAAAGGAAGGAGGTGGGATGTCACCTACCGTCGGTGTCGGAGTGAATGACATCAACAAACTGTGCATCCGTGGGGTCCAGCCTCTCGCTCGGCGCTGTCCCCCGGTACAAGGGGCCTGCGGGGTCAAGGCCTGCAGCACAAACCACAGGTGTGGCACCACCTCACTCCAGGCTGTCCTTCCTTGAGGTGAGAGGACTGCTAGAGGAAGGCTTACCTGTGATTCTTCCCAGCGTGCCATCAAACATCTGTCCCACAAAGCCGGAGATGTGTGCTCCCAGGCTCACTCCTATCATGTGCATGGAGTCAAGGGATGCTCCATCAATCTGGGATTTAAAAGTACTCTTGGTCATGTGTGTTCAGAAAACAAAAAAATATCATGAGGAGGAATGTAACATCTCCCAGGGTGTTCCACTCCATGTAGTTTTCCCCCCTTTGACAGTCCCACAGTGCAGCCAGCATTCCTGTTTGAGGCCTATGCCTCAGAGAGCTGTGATAAGAACAGTACAGGCAATGGTTGTATTTTCCTGGGGCAATGACTACAAGTGTGGAGAGGAACAATTGATGGACCCCAGGAGTAAAATTCCAGTTGCCCCATATGTGGTTCCTGCAAGGAATTAGCAGATACTATGATCCTAGTGATCCAGCATCATTACCTATGCAACAACTTAGAGGAGCTGTGAACTGTAGCTGATCCCCTTAAGTTGCCTTTTGGATATACAGAAAGTGGACGTAGAGTTTCTAGGTATGGAAAAACATGTTTGTAGAGTTTTGTACTCAGAAATGTAAAGACTTAAAGTGTAAACTGAATATTTCACCAAAATCATTGTACCAAGTTCAAGGATAGGATTTGGCATTGCAGTATAGATGACTTCCAAAAATTAATGTATTCCTTTTTTCGGAGTTTCTATTCCCAGACATCCTGCTGGTTTAAGCACTTCCTTTGTGCCCTTTACATACTGTGCCGTAATTACTATATCGTAGTGTGAGTGTCCAACTTACCAACATTTCATCAATAAGTTTCTTCAGAATCTCAGCAACTCTTTTGCACTTCCTGGCAGCATAATTGTAGATGAGAGTTGTTGCCCCCTGGTTCCAGTCCACAATGATGACGTTCATGTCCTCTACAGAAAGCAGGAGATGCACCAGGGCAGGGATCCAGACTGGGGCAGAGCCTGTGAGTCGATACCCGTGGACGATGAAGGTTGTTTTCTTGGTCACATTGAGGTACTTGGAGGCTGTTGAGTGGAGCTCCTCGGCACAGGCTGGGTTCTGCCGGGTGTAGAGCAGCAGCTTCACTTTCAGCTCTGTCCCTATTAAAGCATTGCCGAAGCTGAGGGCTGTGAATGCAGGACATGTCTCCTGAGGATCTGAAAGGAGCAGACTGACAATCAGAGTTTAGCACCAAGGTATTTACTTTCACCTGTTGTACCTGCCAGCCCTGCACAGGGCCAGAAAAATGTGTCATGAGTAACCTGAGTCCAAGGGCTGCTCCCTTCCTCTCTCCCCTCTCCCTCTCCTCTCCATCATGCTCATGACTGAAGTTAAGAAAACTTAGGTTTTCTTGCCATGTTGGGACAAAGAGAGCAATCACACCTTTTTGGAGCAACATTCTCTGAAACACCACAGGCTTGCTTCCACTGGCAGCTGGGAGTTGGCAGGGACTCTATTCACAAATCTCATTGGTGTGAGGAAGGTATTAGAGACTGACAAGTGGGATGGTTGCTGTACTGGTTTGTGAGCACACCCAGGTGCTCCGGACCAGGTCCTAGGCTAAACAGATGTCCTTGGGATTGGTTTGTACCTCCAGCCTGGAGCTGCCAAGCTGCAGAGGGTCTTGCTGTGGTGAGGGGCAGCTCAATTCTTGATTTGTATGTGCAGATGCTGCCTGGTATTCCAGACTGCAAAATGCGAGACTGTGTGAGATGGTAATTGTGCTTTATACACAGCTGAAGAGTAACTGAATTTGATGTAAGTGCTGCTCAATGGGATGGCCTGTGCCACTGGAAAGCCTATTTTTTTCTTTGCTTTTCCAGCAGAACACCAGCTGAGCCTTCAGAGCCCAATACAGTCTCCAACAGGGTGCTGGCAGGGAATGGAATAACTGCCTCCAGACAGACACTGCTTGTGAAGGCCCTCCCAGGTTTAGTAGCCTCTTCCTGGCTCACAATCCTTTCCCTCAAATCCTTGTAATCTTATTGGAGAACCTTGTGGGGGAGAGTGTCTCTCTCACACATATGTCCTGGGCTGCAGTAATTGTTCATGCTGCAGTTCCTAGAGGAATCTTCCTGATCTTTGTTGCTTAAAGGACTGTGGAGTAGGTAGAAGGGTTTAGAAAACCTGCAGCTGCAAGGTAATTATGCTCTAGCAAATCTCCAATGCTCTGTGCATTTTAATTTCTGAATGATGAAACTCTTGCAGTTTCCATGAGCAACTTCCCCTTTTCTCCTCTTCAGGAAATCAAGAACATGAGAGTGATATAAATGCTCTGTGCCCAGCACATAAAACAATCTGCTCAGTTGCCATAGTTCTGCTAATTGCTTTGTAGAAGCCCCAGGAGCTCCAGAAATAAAAGTTAATAGGCTAAAAGGATGTTGCAGTAAAGTCCAACTGAATATTTTAAATTGCTACCATAAATTCAGAAATAAATTTTAACATCTGAAATCCATGGAGTCCTTCCTGTATAAAGCCCATGGTAACATATGAATGGTGTGACAGGAGTGGTGGGAAATGAGCCCTCAGCCAGGCCCAGTGAAACCAGGGGCCTTTGAGTGAAGGTGTTCTGCCTCTGTAATGCTTCACTCAGAGCTCCCAGGAGCAGTGTGACTCTGGGCCCTGCTCCCAAGAGGAAGGGTGACCTGGGTGGCTGCCTCCTGGCCAGCCTGCTCTCAGCTCATTCTTACAGTGCCAAGATGCTCCAGGGAAACAGCAGCAAGGGTTCTATGACACTGCTGTGGTGGAGACCCCAAAGTAACTAGCAGAGAAAAATTAATGTTTTTTGCTGATGCACACCAGCTCACACAGTGAGACTCAGTGACTGTCCTCTAGGTGCTACTGCAGCATAAAAAAATACAACTGTGTGTTTTACTAATAACTAGGCATTGTTTTACTTATTGTATAGAAGCACTATATGGTGTTGTTAATTATCTTTACTGCCACTGAAGCTGTAGCAATACAGGCAGAAATGCCAGGCAAGAATTACTTCTATATGGTGCAAGATTGCACTGATTGCTTAACTTGTTTCTGTATCCCCTGCACTGTGCTGAGGCTTGCCCAGAGGAGCACTATGTTTGTTATCAGAACAGCCCACACCTTCTGGTACAGAAGAGCTTTCAGAGAGCTGGTCAGCATTTGCTGACACCTAATACAGGGACTGTTTGAAGAGCCTTGCTGTATCTGCACTGGCTCTCTTAGATTGGTTCTGTTTTGATTAAAAAAATCAGATCAGTGCTAATAAGGGGAGGAAACCTGCCAGCTTCTCTTGTGGCAAGCTGGTGCCCATCCCAGCCTCATCCACCATGTGTTCAAAAGCTGACACATGAGGATGGCCAGTTATCCTGGCTTTGCTCTTCCTTCTGCTAAGCACAGTGACTCCTACCCAAATGGCTGCAAGTGTCTTTGAGACTCCAGGATGACTGGGGCAAGTGGCTTATTGAGATTTACTCTGCAAGCAAATAAGTGAGGTGGAAACTTTCAACCTGGCACTGTACTTAACCCATGTCCAACAGACCACCTCCCTTCAGGAAAGAGGAATGGATGTGGTCATTAACCCAGCATCCCAGTAACTCACTTCCAGCCCTTCCTTAGCTTGCTCTGGCAATCCCCATTCTCCTTTTGCTCATTTTTTTGGTATGTAAAATAGGAGGCAAACACTGGTTTGCTGGGCAAGGTGGTCTGATGTCCCAGAACCTGCAGCAGGGAGCATAGAAATGTGTTAAATCCATGCACCTGCCTGGGAGCTGGACATGTTTGGTCTTGAGCCTGAGGTCAGCCTCCAAGGTGCTATTGCAGCAGGACATCTTCAGAATAACTTGGTTCTGAAGTTTATACATCTATGTATCTATCTACATATCTATCTATGTATCTATCTATCTACCTGTCTAATCTATCTATCATCCATCTATCTATCTATCTATCTATCTATCTATCTATGTATCTATCTAATCTATCTATCCCTATCTATCATCTATCTATCATCTATCTATCTATCTATCTATCATCTATCTTCTATCTATATCTATCTATCTATATATCTATCAATCATCTATCTATCTATACACATATATATATTCTAAAGTTATATGCTCCTAGGTGGGAATGTTGCAGTCATGGGAACAGTCCCAGGCAGACTCCTGGTATTTACTGCAGTCAGTGCTACTTAAGGCCTGCATTGCTCTGGTCTCTCTCATTTCTCTCTTGGAGATAGTGTTTGGAGGCTTTTTCTTTGATGCTGGTGCTCAGGATAGACAGATTTTGCCATGGTGGCATTTTGGGGCTGTGGTCCTGAGCTGTCTGCGTAAATAAAGTAGCAGCTGCGGTTTTTGCCAGTCGGGTCACTCTTGCAAAAGGAAGTTCCAACACATTTTTCACCTCAGTGGGTCAGCAGTCACTTGGCTGGACTTGTAGCTGTCCCAGCTGTGGTCCTTGAGACACAGAGCTACTCTTCCAGTGAACACCTGCATGGAGCCCAGGTGAGTGTGTCAGTCTCTGTCTGTCTGCAGGAGCTCTGGCACTCCAACCCCTGCCACCTCGCCTGGGCTTTGTAG
Source organism: Lichenostomus cassidix (assembly GCF_008360975.1). Lineage (NCBI taxonomy): Eukaryota > Metazoa > Chordata > Aves > Passeriformes > Meliphagidae > Lichenostomus > Lichenostomus cassidix. The sequence continues at coordinate 23,811,936 of NC_139490.1, read as the reverse complement.
AGTGTGTGTCATCAGACTGGTCTTAACCATCAACAACAACTTTCCCCCCTTAAGCACACTTCACTACCACACTGAATCTCGAGAGCATTAGTGAAGATTTCTATCACTTTTCCTCAGAGACGTGTGCCCTCCACCCTTTAACGGGTCCTCAACAGCTCACTGTGTTTCCTCGGTGCCTCTTCACGCGATTCTCTTTTCCCACTTCTTGTGACTATATTTGCTACAGAGTATTAAACAAACCAAGCAAAAGGCGACCCTGAGATTACTCCAGAGGACCTGATAAAACACAAGTTAGAATTTATAAGAACACTGTTTTTCTAAACCATGTTTGTTTTCCCTACAAAGCAGAGAGCTGTAACTTGCCTTGCTCCCGTGTGTATGCTAACACAAGGCAGTACATTTGTTTATTGTTACACAGGTTGATTCTTGTAGAGCAGGAGGATATCAAATGGAGCTCACTGTTCATAAATGGTAATTCATCCTTCGCCTCTGTCGTACATGACATCCCTGAGAAGAAATCATTATTCTCTGAAGATTTCGAATGACATTTTCAGTGTCGATGGATAGTACTTATATAAGAGAAATGTTTGCAAAGGGAGGAAAAGACAATAAAAAATACTTCTGGTTTTCCATTTGGAACTCTTAGAACTGACTACATTCATGTAACCAGTATAATTTGCTTTGCCAAAAGAAATAATACTAGTGAGAAACCCTGTGCATTAACTGTAATGCACAGGGCAGATATATTCATGTTTCTGTAAAGTACAGAAAATGTGTTATATTTGACAAAAACATTCAAAACAAATGGTTGATTTCTTACCTGTTTTCACCCCATACAAAAGGTAGATGAACACAACACACAGCCTCAGCATATGGACTTCCACATGGAACTTCTACGGGTAAAAGATTTTAAGGATCCCACAATTTCTCTGGCATGTGTCTGCCGGCTCTGACAGCAGTTTGCTTGGGTTTTTTTCTGCCAGTAATAGTAGGTGTGGTGAAAGGAGGAAGTTACCAGCCAAGAAATTAAGTCTTTAGTTATGCAATTGAAGCTTCTTCTTAAGAAGGTGGGGCACCTTCTATTCTAGCAGGTTTCTTTAATTTAAATATAATGTGCCCTGGGGGATGACTAATCAATGACACAAATGGGTTGGTATCACACTGTAAGCAGCGATTTGACTACACGTGTTGAAACTAGGGAAATTATTGCCTATTTGTCTTTTGCAAAGAATGCCAGGAAGATTGTAGGTGTCACTGCAAGCCTGATAAGCATCTGGGCGGGGCCAGTGCTTGGTTTCACAGGGCCTTGCCTTTGGAGGATTCATGATGATCCCTCATTTCCCATGTCCCTCCTGTTCTCCGGAGGGACACGGCCCAGAGCACCTTCTACAAACCTCTGTCACCACCTCAGGCAGGAGACAGGTGCACAGCACTCTGTTGTGACAAAGGGAAGGTACCACTTCAAGGTGTTGGGCTCTCTACTGCGCTCACAAGCAACTGCTGTTTTGGATGACACTCATACAACTGGCATTCCCACATTTTCTCATAGACTTGCTGGAATCTCATGAATTAAGCTCTAATTCAGGTAAGGAAGGATTTTGCTTTCCTTGCTGGATGGGACGAAGAAGATAGCCAAGCTAAGGTAACTGTCAGGGGCAGGAAAGGAAGTCTGAAATTTGAGCTAGAAGGTATAGTGGCAAAACTGGAAAAATGAGGGTGGTGGGGAATTTGTAAAGGGATGAGAAGGGAGGGAGCAGGGATGGCTGCTGGACAGAAGTTGGGTGGTAGCTTTGCCTGGTGTTTTCTTAGCAAATTCTTCTAACACAGGCCAGGGAAAGAGAATGTCGGGCAGACTAGAAATACCTCATTAAGGTCTTTCTAAGCCCAGGCACTGCTTTTTTCCCCCCTGGTGATGATCCAATGAGGAGCTGAACTATTATAGCTCCCAGCTGCATAGCTGGTTCTTTGGTTCATGCTGTACTTATTAAGCTTTTTGACTTTGCTAATTCTCAGGTTAATCCTTAACTCTTCCTGCTGTCTGCAGCTCCTTCTCGTTCAGACAAGTGTGTGCTGCTCCTCTGGTGCAGACATGGATCACACTTGAGGCAGAGCATGTGCCCAGCACGATTCCTTCACCTTGAGCTCTTCAGCCTCAAGCAGTTCAGCAATCTGAGTCTAACTGAACTTGTGTCATGCTGTGATCCCACTTGGTAATCACCCAGGCAAAAGCTGCGGTTTGTTATTTTGAGGAGGACGAGCACTGAGAAAAGACACCAAAAAAGTCTGTGGATCTGGAAGCTCCAGGACAGTGCTTTTTTCTGCTGCACTGGCAAAAGAATATAATTTAAACATTGTTTTCCTTCCAGCTCCTTTCTAATCTCTAAAAGTAATCCTAAACTCTGTCAAAATATTTTCTCCGTAGCAAATTCTGCCAATGGTGAGACGGAATTGGTCCAACAGTGAAACGTGAAAAAGAACAGAAGGCTTTTACCTGTTGCAAAAGACATCTGAGAATCAGAGATAAAATAAGGTAAATCAAGAGGGCCTCGTCTTTCATCTCAACACAGAAAGAGGTAACAATTTGTTGCCTGAAGCTAAGCCCTACTTGTTTCTTTTCCCCACCACTTTTCTTGGATTTTCATTTGCCATCTGAGGTTGCTCACCCGAGTGGCTCTCACTTCAAGAGGTCTTACTCTGGGACTGGCAGGTTCTTCTTTGGAACTCTCAACCATCCCTCAGAAGGCCATGACTTTGAGTAACTACCTTTTCAGCATAAATGAGACTGTCTGTTCGCTGTACACGTTGGCAAACATTCCCAGGATGTCAGCACTGGAAATGCTGTCCACCACCACCACGAGACCCCGAGAGCAGGAGTTCAAGTAACCAACCACCTGTGCTTACAGGTTACTCCCAGCTCTTGAATCTGCTGACCAACCTTTCACACCTGCCCCACACATCCTGCCTCAGCCACACACTTGTTCAAGATGGGAACAACTCACAGCTATTTGGATTTCGTACACTGAACTCTAGACAGTGATCCCACTGTGAGCTCTGAAATCAACTGCAACTTGAGACAGTAAAAACTACTTTTTAATCACATGTAGAACACATTTATGATCAGAATTAGCACCAACTTAAGAACAGAAAACACGAAATAATCTTATAAGCATGAAACATTCTGTACTTGGCTCTGAGATGTCAGAGCCTCTGCTATTTCATACTCAAGAAAGAGGCATTTTAAACTGGTCACTCTGAGCAGAACCACTGTTGGAATTCTAGAGTTTCAGAAATGTTGTTTCCTCCTTAGGGCAGCTTATGACAGCAGTGGTCAGCTGAAAAATATTTTTATATTGCATTCATGCATCTGCTGTATGAAATCTCACTGATTCACTAATTTCCCGTGGGTGGAACATTTTCATGGAGATACTGGAGAGCCAAATCTGTCCACTTCATTTCTTGCTCTTTCACTGACTCGGTGGTGCCACCATTGTCTTGCTCTGGTTCAGGGAGCTCATTCTGAGAACAAAACACAAGTATAATGCATTCCACATGTAATACACTTCCTGAAAGCAGGAGGTTGTTAAGATTTGTATGGGTAGATACAAAAATCCACAAACAAGACCAGAGGGTGCATCTGAACTATAAATATCATACATACTGATCCACTTAAAAATATTACTGAGCTCCGTCATGAACAGTATTGTTTTCATTTGAATATGGTGCTTAATCTGAAAGGTAAATTGTTTTCCAGGACCCTGGGGCCTTGCTGTACACTCAGACTGCACATGCAGTGAGGGACAATATACAGCAAATGCAGAGTAAGTAAATAAAAGTACAATGCAATTATTCCATTGTTTGTTTGCAGTGTGCTGCTTCTGCTGTTGCCAAGAATACAAACACTGCAGAAAACCAGTTCTGTAACATGTTCCTTTCCTATGGCAGGTGAGAAATCCTTCCTGTCTGCATGCTGGACTCAACACCTGGCTCAGGTGTGGCTGAGCTGGATCAAAACCAGAAGCCAGAACCCCCTGCCAGGTGTGCCAGAGCTGCTCAAAGCACAGTAAGGGGAAGGGAGAGTTTAACTGAGATTTCATTTTCCTTCCTTCTATGATTTGTTCTGTCTTGCTGTATTGGTGCAGTCACGCTGAGTGTGTGCTATTCTGCCAGACACCATTTGGGCAGGAATTCTGAGTTCTAGACCTCTGGAAATCCCAGCATGAGCTAAATAAAACATTTCAGCTTTGAAAACAGTGCACAACTCAAGCCTCTTTGAGTTCCCAGGAATGTCTCGAGTGAGTGCTGCAGCAGATTCTCAGGACAGGCTCAAATCCCACTTTCACAGCCATTCTGGTTGCTCCTCTGCAATGTCCCCAGGTAAGTCCCCTGTGAATTCATGCTGGTTTTTCCACGTGACCAGAGCCAACCCCATCCCTGGGGATCTTTATGTCCACAGCCAGACCCTTCCCTCTGTTGTTAGTTGGTGAGGCTTCCTTCCCTGGGGTTCTCATCTGTATGTGACTGTAAGCAATCGTGAGGCGGCTCTAAAGGAAGAAACAGTAATGTTTGGACTCAGGGTGAAGGCAAATGTCAGCAAGGACATTTTAAGATATTCAGCCTGCCTAATAAAGGTTATGCCAAGCAAAGGAGGGTTTGGGCTCTTTTAGCTGAGAATCATGCTTCTGCAAGATGCCTTCCTCAAGCCCAACTCTTGGCAGGAGAATGTCTGCTGTACATATGGATTTTGGAGTCATACAGCTGATCCTTGCCCTCTCTGAAAAGCCAGCAGTGGAAGGGATAAAGCTCAAGCCACATCACAAATTTGAAAATGTCTCTGTGTTGAAAGAAACCAGCACCCCACAATCCCCACAGCTGCTTTATCTGTGCTAGCTGGGGTAAAGCTTGTGTACCAGAGAGAACAAGGAAAGGGAAAATCCTCAGCTACCTCCCACTTTCCTGTAAGTTTCAAAATAGCTAAGGAAAAGTGTCAGTGTGGGGCATGTGCAGCTTCAACTCTGCACTCTGTGGGATCAGCAGTAGCTTTTCCCCCAGTGCTCCTGTCCGGCCTCGTGGCTGTACCCTGGGTGAAAGAAGAGGTGCCATGCCTTGAACACAGCACTGCAGGAAAGAGTCCTGCTGCTCCTGCCAGTCCTTCACTGCCATCCTGGAACTGCCAACAGCGACACTGTATCTGGAAAAGACTGCTTCAAAACACCTACAAAAACTTCTCAGCTTCTTTTAATGGACTTGCAGGAAGTGGAAATCAAGTGTAATCAAGACTGCAACTGTTAATGTGAGACTGATCCTCTGCCCTCCAAACCACCTGGGAAAACTACTTCAAACACCAGAAACAAGAAAGGGAAGCAGAGAGAAAGGATGATTCTACTTCTCCCTGATGCCAAACTCAGGACAGTGGAATGGGAAGGACATTCCAGTTCTGAGAAGATTCAGCAACTGGTTGGGGAAGAGGGACAGAAGCATCCACGTCCTCATGCACACAGGAATGACTGGCATATAGGGCAAGGAAGGAGTCAGATCCATCCCAGGAGCCTTTTGTACAAATTAGCCACACTACAAACAATATTCTGTGCATGTTCTTGGAAGGGGCTGTGATAAACAAAGCAGCCTTAACTCAGATTGATAAGTAGCAATTCACCTACCAGAGGAATAGCCACATCCTCGTAGGGCAATTTATCTTCCCTCCATGCATCATCGATCAGATCCAGGATCCTGCCATCCCTCTGCACCTCGCTGTCCATCCTCACAGTGGGTGAGAGCAGCTAAATCTGTGACACAAAGCAGATGCTGTTTAACAACATCCCCAGACATGGAGCTGGAGTTTGGACTATGGGCTTGCTGCAGTTTTGATGGCGATCCATATGAAGTTTAAACTTACAAGGAAAACCTTGATTTTCCTAATCCACTCAAAAAGGGGTTATAACCACAGGAGAACCACTTCATCTAAAAAGAACTCTATCAGGGTGAATTGCAGATTGATATGCGTCAGAGATTAATATATAAAACCAGCTCATTGTTATTATTAGTATTTACATGTGTTTATATCTACTGACTTTTACAAGTTTGAGTTTGAACATCTAGAGCTGCCCAGAACCCTTTGCTGCCTGCTGACTTTCAGCCCCTGACCAGTGCCGTGCCTCACCCACACCTTCACATGACTGCGACAAGTCACAACAAAGGACTTCAAGGCACCCAGAATTCTACCCGAACCTGAAGTCCGGGAAACTGGTGAAACAGAAGCAAAACAAGAGCTCTCTTTCACCCCCAGCTACTGTAATCAGTGCAGGATGTTTCACCGCACTCTGCCCTCCTAGAAGGGTCACCTCAGGCCCTCGCCCCGGGGTGACTCTGCGAGGCAGCAGCAGCAGGAGGTGGCTCGATCCCGGCGGGTAGGAGACACCTGACCCTCATTCAAAACCAAGCCAGGCCTCAAGCTCGCCGGCTGCCGGAGCCGCCATGTGGGCGGCCATGGGCACGGGCCGGAGCGCATCCCAGCCCCGGGGCCATGCGATCCCAGCTCCTCCCGGCCGGCACGGCTCCGTGACCGCCCGTGTCCCCGCCGTGTCCCCGCCGTGTCCCCGCCGTGTCCCCGCCGTGTCCCCGCCGTGTCCCCCACGTCCCCCTGCCCGCCCTACCCTGCCGAGCCCCGGGGCCGGCAATGCGCAGGCGCCGCCCCAGCGCATGCGCAGCGCTGCAGCCGCAGGGCCGGGCCGTGCAGGGTGGGCAAGGCGGGAAGGAGGGAGGAGGGAAGGAAGGAGGGAGGAAGTAAGGAAGGAAGGAAAGCAGGAAGCAGGGCGGGTCGGCCAGCCAGCCAGCCCGCCCGTCAGCCGGTGTGGGGGTGTCGGCAGCCCGGGGCTGCTCCCCGGGGAGCGGCGCTGGAAGGGCGCCGGGCAGCGAAGCTCTCCCGCGGCGGGTGCGGGGAGAACACCGTAAGGGCTCGGCAGCGGCAGGCTGCGGCTGGGGAGGAGCTGCGGCACGGGCAGCAGGGAGCGCCTGCCGCTGGGCAGCTCCGGGGGCTGCAGCGGGGAGCGCTGCCCGGGCACGCTGGCCCGCCGCCTTCATGGGCCTAAGCTGCACCCGGGCAGGTTTGGGTTGGCCATCAGGAGAAATTCCTTCACAGAAAGGGGGAATAGATAGTGGAAGGGGTGAAACAAAGGGCGGCGGTGGAGTCCCCAGCCCTGGAGGTATTTAAGGAAAGACTGGACGTGGCAGTCAGTGCTCTGGGCTGGGTGACGAGGTGCGGATCGGTCACAGGTTGGACTCGATGATCCTCGAGGTCTTTTCCAACCTCAGGGATTCTGGGATTCTTGCCCTGGCGAGGAGCGGCTCGCTCCGGGCTCCTGCTGCAGGTGGCATTCCTGCCGCTGGCCAGCGGAGCTCCTCTGTGGTGTTTTGGGAGGTTATCGCTCCTTTTGTGTTCGTTGTGAGCATGCTTCCAGCAACACTTTAAGACCGCATCTTTATATGTTTTTAAATGCAAAGTAATCCCAGTCTTTTCTCATGGGCACTATTCTTAAGTCCTTCTGTGTGTTGTAAAATTTTCTCCGCTTGACTCTACTACAATTCTGCCTTGAGCTGGGATGCTAACCCTTATTTATTTTAAAATGTGTCATTTGGTGCTGTTTTTTATTTCTTTTTTTGGTTTTTTTTTTCAGTTTGCAAATACTTTCATTTTCTTCACTTTCAGAAGTGACCAGCCAGCTCTCCTTGTAGTTAATGAAGAAGATTGTTCCCTCTTGTGGGTCTTTACTCAGGTGCCTGTAACTTGCTCATTGCAACTTGCAAGTGTGGCCAAAATTTAATACTCAGTCAACAACCTTATACAGCATAAAACTGCCTAGAGGTGTGTGATTTTAAGGCTTTACCCAAAACCCTGGGTAGGGTAGCAAAATATGCAAAGCTGGCAGGCCATGAGAAGCTGCCAGGGTGCCCCGTCCCTGGATGTGTTCAAGGCCAGGTTGGACAGGGCTTAGAGCAACCTAGGATAGTGGAAGGTGTCCCTGCCATGTCAGGGGGTGGAATGAGATGGTTTTAAGGTCCCTTTCAACCCTAAGTGTTCTGGAATTCTGTGCTGTCTCCTCATCTCTCTGCCCACTGAAAGCTGATTCTGTGTAGGTGTGATTAGAATGAAAGAGGAGAGCTGCTATTGTCTAATGTCTGCTGTTGCCACCTGGAGAACTCTTGGAATGCTGTCAACAGCTCAGGGGATCTGCTCATCTGCTCTTCTCAGCACCCTGCCCTCAGCAGAGCCACGAAGGTGTTCTGCATTCTGATTGAGTTTTGTGAAGCACAAACAGGACCAAAGACAGACAAAACACTGTCAGAATAGGGATAGGATTTTTTTCTGTTTGTATTTTTTATGCTTGTGGTTTAAAACACAGCTCCCAAGGACAGGCTTTAATCCCTGAATGGTGTTTTAAGGTGCTGTAGGAGCATGATAGACAATTCTTTGGGAAAGACAGCAAAGCCGAACCTGCATTTGTGAAAGTTGCTGTCTCCCTTGCTGTGACATGCTGCCCTTTTGTTGGTTGCTTAATAATGCCATATTAATGTTTGAGGAAAGGTGTCGGAAGGACCCATCTTCAGTACTTGAGAAAGTGCATAGATTTTGGAAACTTAAGTTTGTGTTAATAGCTCTGGATGAGTTCAGTTGTTTTGGTGTTGGCTGCAGTTTCATGGAGGAGACATTGAAATAAAGCCTGGCTTCCTGGCTGTGGTTCCATGATAACTTTTTATTCCCCATTTTTGGCCTTAATGTAAACCCTTCTTGCTTTCACCAAGACATGAAATTTCTATGTGTGTGCACAAGTTTTTTACTTAAAAGGTGTAGTTTTCAACTAAAACAATGTGCCACTACTGTGAAGCTGTTCAATTTATTTTCATAATTTAAGAGGAATTTTTAAGGAGTTTGTGCTATCGTAAGAGAAAATTCCCACAACCATATGAACAACCAGTGTGTTCTGAGTGTGGAGGTAAACTGTAGGGTCTCATTTACCTAGTTGGTAATAGAGGCCTGGGAAAGATCTAATTTATGGATGGATTCTTACTGCTATTTGCTTGTGTTTTCTCTCTGAAGTGACAAACTTCCCTGTCAGAGGTGGATCTCGGGTTGGCCCCTTTGAAGCCCAAATATTTCTGTTCCTCTACAGTTTGGTGCTCTCAGGAATCCCACTGTGTTGAGTTCACCCAAGTGCAGAGTTGCTCAAATGCAGATTCTCATTGCTCCTCTCTGAATTTCTTGGATCACATAATTATATCACTGCAATTTGGTAGAGCTGGACAATAGCATTGGATGTATTTTTTGGTAGAAAAATCTGTTTTCCTGTATTTGGCTTGCAAGTTCATGAAGGTGCCATTGTTTTCCTCACCTGTAATTGCATGCTCCTTGTACATTTTATAACTTCTTTGCTTTGTGGGCTTCTGCTTGTTCTGCAGTTGAATGGAGAAGCAGCCTGGTTTGTGCACTGCCATGGGTGACCACTACATTCCTGTGCTTCCCTAGTGCTGAAGCCACCAGGATTCAGTGATGGAGGCTTTGCTGGAAGGAATGCAAAGAAATGGACAGGGGAGGTATGTATACAGCTGTACACAGCCGTCATTCCAAATGATTTAAGTGTTAACCTTGCCTCTGACGCAGAATAAATCCTCTTCTATCAGTGAGCAGTGGGCTTCAGCTGCTGCAGAAGCATAGTCGCTGGGTGAGCTGGCTTTGCAGTAATTCCTGCTCAGGTGTTATAGTCTTAATGGTCAGAAATTTAGTCCTGCATCTTCCTGAAAATCTTGCTTCTTTTTTTTCACTTGTTGTTGTAAGCTCTTCTTACTGTCCAACATCAGGAGCAGTAGTAAACAGAGTTGTGAATAAATATTTATTTTGTAACAGTCTTGCAAGGTTAATGGTGTGTGACTTTATCTGATTTCACTGAAAACATCTGATTATTTCCTGCTTGTGTTGAAACTGCAGAGTCCCACTCAGCTCTGAGGAATCCTTAATGCTCTGTCTGAGGTGAGAGTCTCCAGACTTTTCAGTCCCCGAGAGAGACTGTAGTGACAATAACAGAACAAAATGTTTTATGTGTTAAACAACCGTGAAGCAAAAGTCACTGATGCCATTTTCCTAGTCATCCTTGAGAATGTGACTCAAATTTATTTGATACTGTATCTTCTTCAGAGAACTGGTTGCAGAAATCAAGTTTAGACTTTGCTACATATTAGCAGATGCTGCGAAGGAAATGTTCCTTCTCTGCATAATATCTGCTAATTTTTGGTTAACTCACAGCACAGGGTGAACTTCAAATGTGACTGATTTTGGCTCTTTTGAGAAGTATTTCTTTTCCTATAGAAAAACTGCCAAGTTGTGAAGTGTGCATATGCCCTGGGGGAACAGAGAAATTTCCATCCCTTAACCTATTGATTTCTGTTTCTTTTCAGTTCTTCCCGTTTGACAGGCAAATTAAAGGGGTAAAGATCATTATGGAGTTCACCACCCTCTAGGGCTGTGTCTGGCAAACTTTAATATTGTCCCTGTCTTGGCAGCTTGGGAAGTTTTAGAGGAGTTGCTTGAATTGGCTTCAATAATTACTGCACCAAATTAGAAATCTGGGCGTCGCTAGGGAGCTTGTGCTCCCCGATGGATTGCGAGGGTTTGATTCTTCATTATCATGTTGTCATCCAGCCCCCTCTGCTTCAGGGTTTGTCTGCATTTGTGATAAATTTCTGTTTTTGGGAACTCATAGTTTGGCTGTAAGATTCCTCTGGTGACTGAAACGTGCTATAAAATGCCTCTGCCTGGAGAGCAATTAAGGCAATACAAAATATGAATTAAGCATGCTTTGGTTTACTCAGATAATGCATAGTACCCAAGGCAAAGGGATGACTGCCTAAGTGTGAAGTGATGTGGTTTAGTGGGCATGGATGGTATTGGGTAAAAGGTTGGACTTGATGATCTTGGAGGTCTTTTCTGATCCTAATGATTCTGTGATTCTATTTTCGTGCAAGCTGGTTTGAGGAGAGTTCAGAGCACTGTGTGTAGAGTTGGTGCCTTGGTGCCAGTCAGTGTGTTCTGCTGCCTGTGTTGGCTGGGGACATGGGACGTGTTGGGTGGGACCTGCTTTGTAACTCCAGGCTCTCTCCCTGCCAGCGGCGGCTTCTTGACCTCCTGCGAGGCCGAGCTGCAGGAGCTGATGAAGCAGATTGACATCATGGTGGCTCACAAGAAATCTGAATGGGAAGGGCAGACACAGGCTTTGGAAGCTTGTCTGAGTGCTCGGGAACAGGAACTTTCCTCTGCCAAGGCAGCTCTGCAGGAAAAACAAAAGGAGGTACCTTTGTTTCATTCTATTTTTTGGTTGGAGTCAGCAGTGTTTTACCTGTCAGAATCAGGAAATCAGGAAGAGAATTTTTAAAGGACCTGTTGGGACAAGGTGTCTTCTTCATAATTCCATCAAAGTCAAGTGATCAGTTCCCCTGGTGTTGGTGGAAGTCCACATATTGAACTGTTTGAGTTATTAGAGAGAGCCCAGAGACACTGATTGTGGCTACAGCAGTAATGGACAGCCCAGCAAACTGCAGTCATTGGTAGAAAAAAAACACTTTCTACTATAAACTACACCAGGCTATTGCTGGGAAAATCTCCACTGTCTGTTTTACAGAGCTCTGGTTTTGTGGTATTTTATTAAAGACCTGAGGAAAGTGCAAAAAAATTCTGTATTGGTGGAAAACTATCAGTAAGTCAAGTTTTTGCACAGGATGTGGACCATAAACTGCAGTTGAGCCATAGGATTTTCATTTGCAGCAATGGCAATTTTTATCATATAGATTATTGTTATTATCAATTATGTTTTCTCAAGACACTTGAATTGTTTCTTGCCATCAAAAGCAAACATGGATTTCAAAACTGAACTGTAAAATATATTTGAAATCACTGCTGGAGTATATTCATCCTTTTGAATATTTTGCTTTTCTATGAGAAGCTGCAGAAGAAAAAAACTGTGGGTTTTCTTTTAATTTTAATTGTTGGCTTGTGACCCCTTGGGTTGTGGATGGGAGAAAGATTGGAGGCAAAAAAAAAAGGGAGAAAAATGAGTCACAGGAGCAGTTGAGTCAGTGTCAGGGAAGTCTTTTCTGTGAGCTTCAAAGCCCCATTTCTTTCTTTTTCCTTGCTATTTGGAATCTCTGCTTTGCCTGAGCATAGTAAGGTAATGACATGGCCAGCTTTTTTCTTGGTAGATAGCTTGAAATCATAATGTGTATTTGTGAAGAATTTGATGAAAATACTGGATAGAAAAAGGCTTTTGGCACAAACCAAATCTGTCAGCTTTGTCCCCAAAAGTGAAATCCACAAACTGGCTCAAAACAAGAAGCCAGAACAGAAACAGTTCTGGCCCCAGCCTACCAAAGATTTAGGCACAGACTCGATCTATTTCGTAATGAGGGACTTCATTGAAATTTCCAGGTACCTCCTGACAATAAAGCCTGCTTCTGTTGTATTTATTTGCTTTTTATCCCTTTGTTCAGGTTGGCATGTTGCGTCGCCGGGTTGAAGATGTGGAAAAATCCAAGCAGGACATGGTTAGAGAGTATGAACAACAGCTGAAGAAATTCCAGGAGGAGGTGAGTTGCAAAAAGAGAGGTTTGATTTTTAGTTCCCAGTTGATGACAGGTCAAATACTTTGCGTCACTGTTTTTGTTCCAATGCTGTGGTTTTAAAACTCCCCATTCTCTTAAGTGTTTGTGTGCTTACCAAAAAGAGCATTTAGCAAAGATAAAGGGACATTTTTATGACTCACTTGGCCTGTTTCTTGTGCTTTGGTGGAACTGGGTGACAGAGAGAGAGAACTGTTGGAATAGAGATGTTTTCATATGTTGGACTTCTGCAGAAGTTTACTGCAAGAATGTGCTGTGTTTGCCTATCCCAGTCACTGCTTTGCTGGTTCTGGAGCTGCCACAGGTACAGCCAGCAGCAGTTTCAGCATTTCTGAAATGCAAAGAGGGTGGAGATGTAGCTGGCCTGGCTCGTGTGAGATCAGGAAATAACAGTGGTGTGTGGTCTCATCTTTTTGCCTCTGTTGACACTGATGACTTTAGCAGGGATTTTGTACTCTGAAGGAATATTAGTCTTAATATCTTTCATAAAAACCAAGCGTACTTAGAAAATGCTGTTCGACAATAATATCAGAACTTTCATCTCAAAGCCTCTTGCTCAGTGCAAGGTGATACCTGTCCTGCAGGTGGTACAACAGCATTCCAGGTTTATGCCTGAACTCTTTGCCTGTCTCCACTTGCCAGCAGCAGGGAGTGAACTGGCATGAGCAGCTGATAGAGCACTGACCTATTTTCTCTGGAGGGCTGGGCCCAGTTCCTTCTCACTTCAAGCCATAAGTGAAATTAATTTGGTAGTCTCTGCTCCAATGACAGAAGGCATATTTTCTCATTTAAAAACACCTCACTATTCCATATGACTAACAGTCTTCATTCACTGGGTGTTCTCACTGGAATTGTGGATAAGCTGCAAAGCAAAGCTGAGGTACATTGGCAGATCAGCCTAAATTGCTAGGGCTGAAATACAACCTGTGTGTTGTGGCCTAAATTGCAGTTTGTGGTATTTTACCCACACAGAATTAATGCTGATGACATTGAGCTCCAATATTCCTCAGTCTTCTGTTCTTAGTAGTGTTTGGGGAAATTATTTCTGTCTCTGTTTACCACCATTTCCAGTGCAATTACAGGTACAGTGTCTAACTCACTGAGGCTGTTGAAAGAATAAACCTCTTATCTCCTGGTATGTTTGGCAAAAGATGTTGGTATTAACTCTAAGCCTGAACATCTGTCTGTTCCCATTGAACACACTGAAGTACTGAATGCATCAGGTCTTGAATCAGATAGTTTTTCTTCTCATGGTCCTTCTGTTTATCCATGGACTTAGCTTTGTCCATCAGTAAAACGGCAGTGATGGCTTCTCAAATTGGTGTGGCTATTTGGAAACTTTTCATTTAATAGTTGAGTAGAGGAGGGGCTCATCAGATGAAAAATTCTCTGCAAGTTCCAAGTCATTATTTGCATGGAGGGTCATTTAAATGTCAAGAGTTTTTTCCTCATTCCTGCTTCTGATACGACTTCAGCATCCTAGCAGCAGGCGTAGGAGTGATATTTTCTGTTGGCATTCTCCACTCATTGTGAAATACACAGTGTATCTAAGCAGAAAATGACAGATGAAATGGTGTTGATATTATGGGTAATGGCAATTCTCATACTTTCCTTCTTCCACTAAACAGGAGAGTTCCAGTTCCCACCTGAGCTGCACAAGCGTATTTTGATCACACAAGAATTACCCATGTGTGGTGTGGTGGGTGTGGTGTGGTGGGTCTGCTCCTGTGGGTGAGGAGATCAGCCAAAGACACTGCCAGCTCTTCCTGGGGCTGGGAACGACCTGTAGAGAGGGGGATGCTGTGCTCTTGCTGCATTGACAGCTGCATATAAACCTCCAGCTTATCAATATTTCAGTCATGTTTTGATTGTGGTAAGACAGAGCTTTAATTAAAGCTGCTGATGTCACGACTTCAGTGGCATCTTGCTACTCTCATACAGCTCGCATGTTTTGCAGTGCTGTTGGTATAATAGACTCATTATCCAAATGGAAGCCTTCACTTGGGAGCTGCGTGGCCTTGATGAGGGGATTGTTTGTGTGAACCACTTTGTGTGTCTTCTTTCAAAGGGCTGTGTGATTCTTGTCTTGGGGCCTTGAGCAAAGCTGTCTCTTTCACTGTATCCTGCAGTTGTCCCGGCTGAGGAGGAACTATGAGAAGCTGCAGAAGAAAAAAACAAGAAGCAGAGGAGAAACTAACAAGGGACAAGAGGAGGACAAGTTTGAATTGAGCCGACTGACCAGAAAGCTGGAGGTATGTGGTGAAAAAACAAGTGCTGACCAGCTTGTGTGTATTAACTGACTAACTAGGCTTCACTGGTGACTGAAGAGTCCTTAGGGCTATGAGTTCTGCTTAAGGAGCACTGCCCATCCAGGTACAGCTCTTCTCAACTGTGTGTATAATAAAGGTAGTTTCCTGTGTGGGGCCTCTAAGTGCACAGCATAAACCTTAATGCTCTTCTTACCCTTAGACTAAATAAAAGGAAGAAGGTACTGGAAGAGTAACTAACTATGTGAATGGAATGAATTCCAGTGTGGGGAGGTTGTATTCTCACTTCTTTGAGGAGGAGGGAGCTACATGTCAAACTTCTTCTCAACCCTGTCTCATATTCTAATCTTTCTGCTCTGCTGAGCTCAACCCCACTCAGTTTTCTCCTCCTGAAAGATGTGGTAATACCACACACCTGACTGATGTAGTGCCCAATTTTCTGGGGCACAGATTAGCAGTCAAATTTTGTATTTAATTCATGTCATCTTGGTGATTTCAATAGCAGCATGTTTTGGAAGCTAAAGCCAGTCTGAATTGTTAAACTCCTGACAGCAAACCCATGAAACCAGCCATGAATGTATTGGCACTTAACATTTGTGAGCAGCTGTACCTCAGGAGGGGAAGGAATGCAGAAGTTAGATGTGTGAGGGGCTCTGCACTGCTGAGTCACTGCATCAGTTGAGTGGCTAATGGTTTCCCTGCTGGGGGAAAGGTGAGAGGATTGCCTTCCTCTCTTCAGGGGAGAGAAGGCAAACATGGATGTGAACTGGAGGGGGATGTACTGCTCCAAGCCACCCCTGCTGTCCTTGCAGGAGTTCCGTCAAAAATCACTTGACTGGGAGAAGCAGCGCCTGCGGTACCAGCAGCAGGTGGCATCGCTGGAGGCACAGCGCAAGGCTCTGGCAGAGCACTCCGAGCTCGTGCAGGTGCAATTAACATATGCTCAAAGTTTCTGCTTTGTTTGTGGGATGGAGGGAGGGGGTAGAGGGGAAAGGCTTATGAAATCTCTCAGGCTCCCATACAGTTCAGGTTGCCATTAATGTGACTTTTAATGTCCCTGCAGAATGAGGTTTGCTTGCACGAGTGCTGTATGGAAAAAAGATCTGGGGTCTGCCATCAGAGATTAGATAAATCTTGTGCAGCTTTCCCAGCCATCCCTCTGGTTAGCAGAGAAGACAGTAGGATGCAGATTTCCCTGGGAGACAGAGACCCCAGCATATGACACTTTAAAATAGCTGTTATGTCATGTTGTCTAACTGAAAGCTGTATACCTGCCAGCAACTAAATATGTACCTTGTGGGTCCAGCTCAGAGGGTACTGTTGGAAAATAGTCTTCCCCTACAACAGAGACTTCCACAAAACACTGGAGTAACAGCAGTTTTCATCCCCCTGCCTGTTTTTTTTAAGTCTCTCAAAGGCAAGGAGTGGTGAGGCTGCTGTTCTGCAAAGCTGATGGCTCAGTGAATTAAGTGGTGCTGCAGCAGAGCGAGATGAATTGACCTAGAGCACAGCTGTGAAGTCACACAGACACAATCACAGCAGACACTGATAAGAAGCTCTTGCTGGGACTTTGCACTTAATGGGCTCCTGAGTTGCTCTTGAGTGGAAGCTCCTGCAAGGAGGGAGACCGTGGTGACAGGACTGAAGCTGGCTCTGACAGTGGCTTTGTGAGAGGCTGACACTAGGAGATCTACAAATGCAGAGAGAGTCCTTGAGCAGAAGGTCTTGCTGCTCTGCTGTCTGTGTGTCACTGATAGCTCAATTGTTTGGGAACAGATGTGTCCTTGGAGCACAGGCTGGGACTCTGGGGCACAGAGGAACGTGTCTTACTGTGCAGCAGAAAAACAGGAGGTTGGGGAGGTTTTCCCAAAGCAGCGTGGCTGCCTTAGGTGCACAGGTACTGTAATCAGACTGCCTGAATCCTCAATTGCTTTGAAAAGCCCAGCAGGGAAGTGCTAAACTTTTTGCCTTGGATGTTTCTGTGCATTTTGTGCTTGGTTATCTTTCTAGCACAAGGTCAAGCTGAGATTCATGACCATGGAGTACTTCCCCTCTCCTTTCATTTGGCTTCCCCTCATCCCTTGCAGAGCAGCTTAGTGAAGCCTGGAATTCTTCCCCAGTACAGACCACCTTCTGGAACACCTGCAGTCTTTAAAGTCAGCAGGTGAAACCTGGAATTCTCTGCTGGCCTGCATGTTGTGTGGTTGGAAATAAGAGACAGTGTAAATGTTTTCTTAATGCAGAAATAAATATTCAGGCAGTCTGGTACTTTGGCTTCTTGGGTAAAGAAAGGCTGTGCTTTAAACTCTTGCCCTTCCTACTTGCCTTTTCTGTCATGACTATTCAAATAATAATAAAAGGCTGTAATCAGAACTATCCCATAGCCTTGCAAAGGAGCATTTCTTATAGTTTGAGTAAATCAAGGCATGTGGTGATTCTGAAGCTGGCAGGCATTGCTACTATTTGAAACTGGGAATATAAGACTGCTCAAATATTTTGTTTCAGCCCTTAAAAATTCAAAAGTTGTATACAAAAAGGGAATACATGAAGTGAGTGTTCCTAGAAGCTTATGTGAGAGCTGGCTTGTTAAATTTCACCAGCTAGCTGTGTGGAAAGAAATGCTATGAAATAAAGTATTGTGCCCATAAATAATAGAACATGTATTGTCTGCTACTCGTACGTACCTTGTAACTTTTTTGTTTGTCATTAAAACACTGAAAAATTCAAAGTGAGCGTTCTCCCAGGCTGCTGGAACCAGGTAGGTACTGCAGAGAGCAAAGCAAATTGGCTGTTACACTCAGTTTGTTTTGGGGCTATTTGGCTGTGGTTTTCCCACCGTACACCCAGAGCTACTTTCTGTCTTGGTGTGGCATTAATGGTTGGGTAATCTCTGCCTTGTGCATGGTATTTACAAACCTTCTTACCTGCAAGCATTTGTCCTGGGCTAACTTTGGGCTCATGAGCAAAAATAGCAGGAGGCTTTGTTCTTAGACAAGTTATACTTAGGCAGCTGGAGTGATATGAGATCCTCATTTTCCAGATTCTCTTTGAACTGCTTTTGGAATTGAAGGGCCCCTTTTTTTTTTTTTTTTTTTTTCTTTTCCTTTTTCTGTTTGCCTTTGGAAGTTTCACCCATTATGTAACCCTGAAACAATACTCTCTCTAATTCCCTGGAGGGTATTGTTGCTTACTCTGAGCATGTGGTTCGTTACACCAAGCAGTCAGTAGTTGTGTTGAATGTAGCTTTGGTACACCTTTTGTGTTTTTGCAATTCAGCTTTAATGCAGATGATTGCTGTTGGCAGACCCAGCTGGCCAACCGGAAGCAGATCCTGGACTCGGTGGAGCTGGCGAGCCGCTCGGAAATCCAGCACTTAACCAGCAGGCTGGAGAGGGCCAATGACACCATCTGTGCCAACGAGCTGGAGGTGGAGAGGCTCAGCATGAGGGTGGATGACCTGAGTGAGGACAATCGGATGATTCTGGAAGATCAGCAGAGAGTTCAAGAAGAATTAAGGCAGTCCAAGAAAATGGTAGAGGTCAGTGGAGGAACTCTTAGCAAACGGGGTCTAAAGCAGTGCTGGTGAGAAGTAGCAGGAAGGCTTTTCATTCCAGAGATTTTGTCTTCTTCTAGAGCCTTTGTAAAGTTCCTGATTGGCCTCAAAATTGACTTTGTACCCATGTGCTGCTCTGCAGTATTTTCAAGGATCCTAAAAAATCTGATCAACCTCTCATCACGTTGTAACAAACCAGTTTGGTCCATCTTGCCACAGTCACATCATCTGCCTCTCGTGCAGGTACTGCAGGATGAGAAGATGGAACTGAGAGCCACCTTGCAGTCTCAAGAAGATTTCATTGAGAGCTCCAAGCTGCACCAGGAGCAGCTACAGAAAGAGCTGGCCAGGATGACTGAAACGCTTCACACAAAAGAATTCCTCATCAGGTAGCATCTGTGCCTTGCTGGTTCTTTGGCTTCTGAATCCAGATCTATATTCCAGGTTCTCCCACTGAGGACAGCAGCAACATTTTCATGCTTTCAATACAGCTGGATCTGTATTATTTGTATTTAGAATATTACACTACAGTTTCTCACAAGAGTTGTTCTGCCTTGCAGCATTTTTCAATTTGCATTGCTCTTGAAATTCGCAGATAATCAATGAAGAGCATGGAAAGAATCCACTTCCTCAACTGGGTTTCTGGAGGCAGCATGGGGCTTTTGAGGCTGTTTCTCCCAGGCATTTTCAGCCAAGTGCTGGAGGCCTTTCAGGGTTTGATAAGATGCTTATTGACCTGGGTGAAAGTTCTCACTGACTGGGGCTTGGTGAGGTAACTGTATCTCTGACAAAATCATCTTGGCCTTCCCATCTGCCCTGGCAGTGTGCAGAGGCTGTTGGGTTCTGGTGGCTGTGTCAGAAGGTTTGGGTGTTGGCCACCTACCAGTCTCTGGCAGGGAGGCCAACATCAAAATAAAATGTAATATTTTTTTAATCAGCCTGACCTCAAGCAGGGGCTGTCCTCCAGCTGCTGTGTTTGCTTACTCACACTGCACACAGCGGTCACCTGCTGTTGGGTTCTGTGTGTTTTTCAGAGAATATCGAGAAAACCAGTGATTGTGTTCCCTGTAGCAGTGAACTCAGACATGATGTTTCTGTGCTGAGATTAAAGCTGCTGTTTCTGCTTAGGGCCTTGGAGGAGCGCTTGCAAGGGAAGCTGCTGTCCTCTCCAGGGCTGGAGCTGGAGCAGGTGCTGCTGCAGCTGGATGTTGCCCAGAAGAAGGAGCAGCACTTGCAGTCAGAGGTGACTCGTCTGGAGAACAGGTAGCCCACTGCTTGCTCCCTCTGAAAGTGCAATTAGTCTTGGATAATCATACAAGACTTAATTGTGTTCAGCAAGTTAGCCAGTGATTTTTGTAGGCTTGTTTTGAATATCAAAGGGCTAAAGAAATCAAGTGCTATTCATTTTGCAGTATAATAGTGACTGCTTTGCTAATTGGTTGGCTGCCTTTCACTGCACACTGTGGATGTTCTCAGAGTTCCAGCTTACTTAGGCTGAGCACCTTCACTCCTAATAGGCTAAGGAGTCTTTGTCAGGCAGCTGGTAATAACCAGATCCAGACCGTCCTGTGAAGTGAGAATTATACACAAGCCTGCCCAGAGAGATTGTGGACTCCCCATATCTAGAGGCATTCAAGACCAGGCTGGGTGGGGGTTAGAGCAACCTGATCTTGTGGAAGGTGTCCCTGCCCACAGCAGGGTGTGGAACAAGTTGAGCTTTAAGGTCCCTCCCAACCCAAAGCATTTTGTGATTCTATGATTTCTCTCCAAGTTTGTGGTTTTCAGACTTGTGTTTACATAGAAATTTTGTAATCTTAGTTTGTAAAGAAACAAGCAAGAAACAGGTATTATCTGTTAGATCAGCTTCCTGATCTCTTGTGAAATGATTTTGGAAAGCAAACCCAAAGGATTGGTGAAGAACTTGTAGGCTGAGTTCAGTTTCTGTTGTAATGGACATAATGGACTGCCTGGAAGATCAAAGTTTCTCTGACCATTTCCCCCTCCTTGGGTTATTCTAATCCATACTTTTGCATTTGGCACCCAGCCTGGTGTCTTCAAATGCCAGGTGTGTGCAGCTGAGCGAGGAGCTGGGTGAGAATATCAAAGAGCTGCAGTCCCTGGAAGAAGACCAGACTGAGTCAAGGGCAGAGATTAAAAAGGTAACATGGCTTTGTTCCTGGGGAGTGGGATGGCACTGGTGGAGTGAGCTGATGCCTGTGTGCCATGTGCCTCAGCAGTGGGACCAGGGCTGCTGTGCAGGCAGGGATCTGCCGGAGGTAAAGAGCACATCTGGCAGAGGAAGGGTTCAGAGGATGTGTTTGCAGGTGTCTGAACTTGGCCTTGTGAGTGTCTCCTGGGCCTTCCCCAGTATTTCTGTACACTGTGGAGATACTCAACTTTGTGCTGGAGGGGCAAATATGTGACGAAATTAAGGTCGGAAATCCTGAGTTTAATCTTAATACAGGCTCCCAACAGGGTGAAGAGCAGAGAGGGAATGAATTTGCTGTAATATGTCCTGTCACAATTGAGACAGGACTTCAGACTTGTGTCTTGATCCCTGTGTGAATAAGGGAGTGTGTTTCAGGTTTGGTAGCTGGACATGAGGGCAGGGCCTGGGAGGAATGGAGCAGCTCAGCTGCCATGAGGGGCTCACCCCAGAGCTCTGAGCACCTGAGGGGGGCAAGCCCTCCACAAGCTTCACTTTTCATAATGGTCTGCATCAGCTTGTGTGAGAGCTTTGACTGGAGCCTGGTAGAGTGGAAGCCTCATTGAACGTGAGTGAAAAATCTCACTTGCTTGGAAATCTTTCATCCTTTATTCTGAACGTACAGAGGTGCAGATCGTCCCAGATATGTGCTTGGTTACACATCTAAACAGCCACACAGTAAATGAATCTCCCACAGGCTGCTGGGGAGGAGGGAGAGATTTATGAAGGCTGTTTCTGTTTTATATACTTGGGAGGCATTGAGGTGACATGGAGATAAATCACCATGTGTACAGTATTTACATGGGTAGGCAGAGATCATCTGGTTCAATTTTCTAAAATGCTTGTAATTCTCAGAAAAATCCTGGGTGTTTGGGTGGTTAATATTTCTGACTAATGGAATGGAGTCCTGGGGAAGGAATTATGCTGCTGTTGTTCTGTTGAGCCACTGAATAAATATATAGTGGTCCTACCAGAATACTGTATGTGGTGCAGGTCTGCCACCTCAAAAAGCATTGAATAAACCAAGATAAGGTATGGAAAAAGGTGACCAAATGGAGTGGTTTTTATACAAGGAACAGCTGAATGGAATAGGACTTACCAAACTGGAAAAGAGATAAGTGAGATTGAATGGACTAAAAATAAAATCATGCCTGTCATGTGGAAAGTAAATAGGGAATGGTTATTCTCTCATAATGCAGGGACTAGTGGTCATCACACAGAGTTATGAAAACAAAGAGATGTATTTTTACCCCGTGCATAGCTGGCTGATGGAAGTTTGCCATGGGAAGCTTTAGTTGCTACAAGCTAATATCAATTCAAAAGACTTAGGGTAAATTAATTCCTGGAAGAAAAATCTGGCTCGAGCTATTTAAAGTTACCATCTTTAAATGGTATCTTTAAATACCTCAGGCAGGCAGAGTGGCAAATTGCAGGGTTATATTTTCCAAGAGTTATTGTGCTTCCCCAAACATGGTGAGCCTTTGGCTCTCTGGTTTTGCCTAAGAAGGCTGAATGATGACCTGAGGAGGCTGTTGGTTTGGTCAGTTATGGGTCTTCTCAAGTACTTCATGGCATGAAACGTCTTTCCAGTTGGCAGTGTATGGTGTGGGAAAGGATTGGGCAGAGGTGGCTCTCAATCCCAAAGGACAAGCATGTGCAGAGGGTTTGTTACATAGAGCTTTTTGTTTTCCAGGACTGAGATCTCACATTATCATGTGCAATACTTACGCTTTTTTTGCTGAAACATGTTTTAAAAGCTCGTGGGTGGTGTTTGCATGCCTTCCTCCAGCTGAAAGAGCAGCTCTCTCAGGCTGAACAAATGCACAGCATCGAGCTAGAAGGGATGAAAAGGGAGATCTCCAGGCTGACACAGGAGCTGCTCCAGCGGGACATCACCATCGCGTCGGCGAGCGGCTCCACCTCAGACCTGGAGCAGCAGCTCAGAGCAGAGATTGAAAGAGCAGAGAGGAAAGCAGTGGAGCACAGGGTAAAAAAGGGACAAGACTCCTATGCTATCTATATAAGGGATCTGAAGGCTTGGGACACCATCCTGCTTTTTAGCTACATTAGTAGTTTTCTTCTCTCTTTAGTCTCTGTGCAAAAACTTTGAGACTTTCTGATGAAATCTTCTAATGGTGCTGTTCCCTGAATCTGTCTTGCTGCTCAAACCAGCAGCTCACAGTCCCACAGAATTCTTTGGGACTAACTAGGTAGGACTGATGACATCTTTGAAAACTCAAGTAGATGACAGTGCATGGTTATTTTTGTGGCCTTCTCTGTAGGGTACCTGCACAACCAACAGCCCAAACCTTGCTCTGTACTTGAATTTCAGGGTGGAAAATGCTTGGAGGGCATGTATTTTGTTCTTCTTCTGAGCTTGTTATTTGCCTCTGTCTCCTCAGGTAATTCTGGTCCAGCTGGAAACCTTGAGGCTGGAAAACCGTCATCTCTCAGAGATTCTGGAAAAAACAGAGTGTGGTAAGCTGAAGGTATGCATTGAGGACCAGGAGCTGGGAAGGGACTTACCTTGTGTTCTACCTGGGAACAGTCAGAGTCTCTGCCCAGGCCTCTCAAAATGGGGATAGAGCTCGATGAACTTAAAACCCAAGCAAAAGAGGCAATTTCAGAGGAAATAAGGTGCAGAAATACCAAGCATTTGTTCAGTCAGAGAGTGGTGAAGAGAGCTGCAGAAGCAGCCATCATTTCTGTTTCTTCTCCATGGGCTTTTGCCCATGTTTTTTAGTACATTGTTTTACACTTCCATTTTATGCCAGTTTACCTCAAACCCATTTCATCCTCAACCCGTGACATCCTTTTGACCTGTGCTAGAGCTGTAACTGCTCTAGTCCTTGAAATATTTGGGGTGAGAGCGTGTTCTCCCTGGTGAGGAGCCATTCAGCAGGGCTGTACCTTGCACTCCACAGACAGGCTGCAGACTGGGAATATGGGCTGGATTCCTTGGGACAGAGTGCTGTGATAGGCTTCTGCTGCTGAGCAGAACTTCCAGAACTCTTGAGACAGAGGGGAGAGGAGGAGCCTACCTGGAAGCCTTGCAGGAATGATAATACTTTGGAGTTGGCTCGCTTTGTGAAGGAAGAAGTGGCTGGTTTGCAAGTTCTGTCTCACCTAAAGCAGAATGGATGCTTCCCATGGGGCCAGGACTGGATTCAGGCAGCTGACAACCTAATGGGAATATATCAGTGCTTTTATCCTGTCAGATCTGTGGGAAGGAAATACTCAGCTCTTAGTATTAGTTTGAGGTGATTGTCAAATGTGCCAAGTTCCTGGGAAAGTGTTGAACAGAAGCTTGTGGCTGGTGAGATGGAGAAAAAACAGCTTTCTGGAGGGCTGATTTGAAACTGAAATAACCTAAGGCCCATTACTTTCTGCTTGAAAAGTGCCTGGTCGGTTTTGCCTCTGTGAGTCCCCAAAAATGTGCTAGTGGAGTGCAAAGCAAGAAATCTGCTTTAATAAAAAGCCCCACAGCCCCAAGGCACAGGAGCTTGATCTTGCCAGGTGGTCCCAATGCACATTTGGAAAGACCTTAGATACAGCGGTGATGAGAATGAATTAAGCATCTTGATTTAATAGAACTGGCAAAAGGAAAGTGAGAATGACACAGTAGTAGAAGCAGTGGAAATTATACCCACCTGGCCTAGTAAGAAGAAGCTGGGAAGAAGCAGGTTGTTCAGAGTTTCCAAAAGAAAGACCAGAGGCAGGTGCATCTGAATTTTCCTGGGTCCATGATTTCCTGTTTTAAAAGGAATCCAGCAGTGAGAGAGACTGACTTTCCCATGCAGATCAGCATACTGGGTCTGGATGCAGGCCCAATAAGGCATACATATAATTCCTTTGCTCTTAAGAAAGTCTTGAAGGTTTTGCCAGCCAAAATGAAATTAGAGGCTATGCCTTAAGGAATCTCTTGCTGGCCTTTGCTCTGGATGTGACTGTGGTGTCTTGCAGACCAGAATTTTTGACTTCTGCCCTTCATTGTCTTTTAGGGGGATGATGGAACCCTGAGAGCACTCAGGGAGGACTATGCTGTTGAGCTCCAGAAATTAATATCCGAGAACCAGCAGCTGCGGAAGGACCTTGCAGAGACCAGGGCAAAACTGGGAGTCACTGCACAGGTGTGCCTGGATGAACCCGAGGGCACTGCTCAGCAGGGGCAAGGCAGAGAGCCCAGGGATGTACAGCACAGGTGAGTGACCCCAGGGATGCTGCTTCCTCAGGGTGAAGGACAGCAGGTGGTGTGGGGATGTGTGGGGTTTGATGATGTGCTGTGTCTCTCTCATGCATCTGGGACAACACAAGGAGTCTTTGGGAATCTGCCTTTATGCCTTAAGCAGTGCAGTAGCTCTGCGTCCCAGCTGGTTTGTGTTCTGCAAAGCCAGCACTGTTTGTTTTTTGTTTGCCTTTGCCTTTGCCTCTCTCTGGAGCAGCAGTCTGTGCTGGTTTTGGTGTTTTCTAATCCACACGGGATTAGATGTGGCCCAGGCAGCTGTGCTGCTTTGTTGCTGTGCTAGGATGTCAGGTTGTGGTTTCTGGTATCTACAGGTAGCAGAAGAGAGAGAGAATTTCATAGGGACTGGATGTGCATCTGGGAGTGCTATGGAAACAAGTTTGGATTTCCAGAGATATTAGTAACGTCTATGTTAAATGTTGAGTTTTTGCTGAAGTTCAGCTGCTAACAGACAAACTCAGTTCTGTGCTCAAACCTGCTTTCCAGGACAGCTTGGGAAGCACAGCTGGAGCAGGATGAGCATGCAGAGAGGACATGTCTCCAGCCTGACAGAACTGCTCAGCATCATCACAGGGAGCCCCAGAGGTGTGAGGCTGCAATAACAGGACCTGTGACCCCCGAGATGGGTGAGCCACCCTCCCAGAGCAGCAGCAAGAACTGCAAGGAGTCACAGGCCTGGCTGGGATCAGAGTCTGTGCTCCATGTGGTGGATGAAAACAAAAGTTTTGCAGATGACGCATCTAAGCAGCCTGCCTCAAATCATCACAGAGAATCTGTGTCTTTGGTAAGCAGTTGTACAGGAGCTAGTTGCTGCTCAACAGCTGAAAATAGAGCTGGGTTCTTATCTGGCAAAGGAGATAGGCTTTTGAATGCATGACCTAACTGCATGATGTGTGTGATCCTGTAAACATAAAGGGAGGGAAAGCCACTACTGGATGGTTAACACTTGGCCAGGGAGATCCATGTGGTGGCTCTTCAGAACTCCTTGGGGAAGGGCTTTGTGTTTTGTTCTTGCTAAGCTAATTCCAGGAGCTTGTGGTTCTCTCTGTGCTGGTGCTGTACCTCAGTGTGTAGCAGGACCTGCTCATGTGCCCTCAGAATTCTGCTTCAGCTTTTGGCTGGGCTCAGAGTGGATGTGGAGTGCTGAGTATGGCAGTAATTCATACAGTCTCTGGGTGTCTGGTTGCTGCACATCTGTAAAGCACAGGGTGAGTTTGACCCCTCTCAATGAGGCTGCAGCAGTCAGCACACTGAACTTAAAGCTGCTTATGCTTGCTGATGGCAGAGTCTGAAATCCCTGCTTCACTGCACAAGGGGAGGCTGCTCTTTCTCCCAGTTGCTGATCGTACTTTTCTCATAGGGAGCAGCAGTGTTGACACTTTCTTTGTCCTTCTACCTCAGCTCAGTTGCTGAAGCACTTGACCAAGATGCAGAAAATTTGCACTGAATCACTTCTTCTGTCATGTTTAGGGTGGGGAGAATGCTGAGCACTGGTCCTTGCTCTAGATGAGTTGCCCAGCAGTGTTCAGAGCAGTTTCTCCTATGTGTGTGTTGGTAGCACTGACAGCTATTAAACTGTTAACTATTAACTATCTTTTTGTGGGAGTCCAGAGAAGAGGCTCTAAGGCTGATGCACAGATAAGTGGAGGCTTATCAGATTTGTTGATCTTGGTGAGGTTTACTACCAAGAATGGGTCTTGATTGTTTCAAGACTAAAGTAGCTTGTGCACGTATCCAGAAAATGATGTTGGGAGCTTAGGGAATTGCAATATTCTAAATGGAAACTCTTCAGGTGGCAGGATTGGACCTAAAATGTGAACAGTTCCACTTCAGGGTCTGAGAAGCTCTAGGGCTTGATGTTTAATAGAATAAAATGGTCAGCTTTTTGTTCTGAGAGATAGAAATAAGGTTTCTAAGGAAATGCAGGTATTTCTCCTGGTGTTGACTGGGACTCCCTGCTCGTGGTCAGGCTACAGTGTCTTTAAATCAATTCCTTTAGCACTAAGAGAGGAAAACTGATCAGTAGGCAGTGGTGGGATAGGAGAGATTTGCTTGTTATCTGTAGCCTTTTGTGTTTCTCTTTGTTCCTGGCTGTTGATAAAAGACCTGAAAATCATGACACTCCAGATTAGGAAGTAACTAGTTACTTTCTCTTGCCAAGACAGAGGCAAGTTGTCTGTATTGGAAAGCAGCCCTTAGTAACCTTAATATTTCACGTGCCAGCCCCTGTGCATGAGGCTTCTCTTTGTCAACTTGTCCATTAAGCCTGGTGCACAGTGTTGTTTTTGTAAGTTAATAACTTGTGGGTAAGTGATGTGAAGAGCAGGAATAGTTCTTGACTGTAAAGGAAAGAATCTAGAGTAGTTTGTTGACCATTACTGGCTGGACTGAAGTGCTGTTCCATGAGCTGTGATGAGAGTTTGGCCTGTACTTGCCTGTGGGGTTGTACCTGGAGCCCCTTATTTTGGGGAAGAAGAGGAGGTATATGAAAGAAGGCAGAGATATTTCCAGCGTGGAATATCTGGTGAAATAATTACCAATCTGGCAATCCTTTCCCTTCCCTGGACCCAAACTCTGAGGTGCTCCTGGTCGCTGAGATGGTTATGGAGACAAGGAGCAGGATGTAGACCTTGAGTTGCACTAACACTCAGGACAAACCCCTTGGTATTCTCTGCTGACCTTCTCTAGCCCTGATTTTTTGTAGTGATTTTTTGGCTCTGTTGGCTCGGTGCAGCAATCACTGCTGGCTGGAAGCTGTTGGGAGGGGTGTGACCTGTGATACCTAATAGGTGTGAGACCTGACTGCTTAGTCTGCCCACTAAGATGGAAATGAACCCTTTAGGGGGATTTTCAGTTGTGTGGTTTGCAGATCAGTGTGTTTCTGGCCAAAACTTGGAATGAAGGAATACCTGATAATCCTTTGTTTCCCTTCAGTGCCCCTTGCCTACTGCTTCTGTTGGATCCATAGCTGCACGATACCTGGAACATGAAGAAATGAGATCCCAGCACATCCTGGAGTGCCTAAATGCTCACATTGAGGAACTGAAAAAAGAGAGTGCAAAGATAGTGAGACGGTTTGAACACCAGGAATAATGTTTCTTGTGGAATTGGAATGCTTGTTTCCTTGCATGGTTCCAGACTGTGGCTGGGGAGTTGGCACTGGAGCTTGAGTGAGAGGCCATGTGTCCCCTTTGGAGCTGAATCAACAGGATGGGAGTTGAGGAAAAGGAGCACCTCTCTCTGTGCTTACTCCAAAAAAGGT
The DNA here is from genome assembly GCF_008360975.1 of Lichenostomus cassidix. Classification (NCBI taxonomy): domain Eukaryota; kingdom Metazoa; phylum Chordata; class Aves; order Passeriformes; family Meliphagidae; genus Lichenostomus; species Lichenostomus cassidix. Next base: position 23,783,748 of record NC_139490.1, on the reverse strand, counting down.
GTTACACCACAAACATTTTAGGCAGCTTGCTGTAGGTCAGAGACCTGCTTCACAACTATGTGCTCACTCAAAAGATTATGGTGTTTTTTTAAAAGCAATCCATTTGCTACTTTTTATGTGAAGTATTTTAAGTAAATTTTATACGTGTAAGTGTTGAAATAAATCAGAATGGCAAACACCTCTTTTCTTGTTCATATAAATACACGAAGTGACTCTTGTGGCTTATCTTGCCTTCTCATCAGGAGCTTGGATCAACACCTTTTCCATCAAAGCATAGCTATGTTCTTCAAGGAATATAATTCCTCTTTCCTTTAGGCTATCTGCATTTTCTCCAGTTCATTTGACCTTAGTGGAATTTCTTAGTATTTCCTGGTCTTGCAGTTTCTGCTCTTTACAGTTTATGCAGTATCTGGTGTCTTTATCTTGCCATACAAGGTGCTTGAAGTACTGCAGAATAGCTGAGAAAGGAATGGCTGAATTCTGGTTGTGGTCATGGCTCTTGGGAAAGAGGAATGGGAAATGACATTGGATGGGAGGAGAGCCCACAAGCAAGTGAGGTTCATCCACATGTCATTGCAGCTGCTGTGTGAGTTGGTGCCAGCCTGGTTTGAGTGTGAACAGTTCAGTGCAATTGCTGCATTAAAATGAATCTGTGACCTCTTTTGGGGAAAATATTCTGTCTTTCCTCAAGGGAAGTAAGTTGTTAATGAGTGAATAGAACTTGTTTCCTACAGACTTGCTTTTTTCCAGGGACTCTGCAGTCCTTCTGGGGCTGAGTCTCCACGGCCTTTGTACAGGCAAATCCTGGGCTGGGGCCATCCCTTGTCCATGTCCATAAGTTTCCTGTTCCTGTGCATCAGCTTCACCTTGTCTTAGGAACAAGGTCTTGTTCCTTGTCTTAGGTGTCAAGGAACAAGAATTCCAAAGCACCACATGTATGCAGAGCCCAGCCCTTGGGTCAGGCAGGTGAATTCAGCCATGGAGATGCCTGGCTGCAGACTGGGGCTGCACCTGGGCAAGCACCTCTGCATCCCAGGGGTCAGAAATGTCCTTGTATTTCAGCTTTCTTATGGCTTTTCTTGGTATTTCTTTCATAGCTCCTTGCATGAGAATAAAACCTTCAAATCCTTTCTGGATTCTCACTGTGCAGTCTTTGTTATGAGGAGTTGAACTGCCTCCACCTGGACTGTGGTTGTGTTCTGCACAAAGTCTACACTGGCCTTGGATCCTCTGCAGAGCTGTCCATGGCTGTTTTTGAAACATCCACCCTGTCTGTCCAGATCTCGAGTAACGACTTGCTGGTCATGGGGCATTTTGATAAAATCTGAACAGCAGAATACACCAAACTGTTTCCTCTTTGCAGATGAACCTTTAGATACACCAAATGTGGGATATGCCAGAACCTTTAGGAATCCCTCTCAGCCTTCAGTGATGCCAGCAACTTCATTTTTTAAATGATACCTTGCAAATAGTATTATAATTCCTGAAGATTTGTTAAATTAGTTACTGAGTGTTGCATCACACAGTTGATGTTTTCAGAAGTTTAAGAGACATTTTTGCCTTGTTTCTGATGTTCTCTCCCATATCTCTTCAGAGACATTTGGCAGTTCATGTTGGCAGAAGGGAAGAGCAAGCCTGAAGATGATCCATTTGTTTAATTAGCAGCTATAATCATACAGTTTTATCAATTTCTAATACCTGCAATAAGCAGCTTCATTCAGGGAGTAGACTAAAAATTTGAACTAATGTGATCTAAAACAAAGTTTGCAGCTGGGGACCTGCTGAGTTACTCCTCTGTGTTGGTGTCTGTGTGTGCTCTGTCTTTCCCACCTTCTTTCTTTGCTGATGCCCTGAGATAACTGAGAAGTCTGTTCCAGAGCTGTTCTCCTGGTGTTGGAGCCTTGGCTTCGTTGAAGAATGTGCATTTTTTATGAGGGGGAGGAGAAGGAGCTGTGTTTATCCTGGAGGGAGATGTCACCGCAAGTGCAGACTTCTGAGGTGCTTTTATCTGGGGCTGCAGGGTTTCTCAGGCTTTCTCTGCCTTTGCAGTGTCAAACCTCCTTTGGAATAATCACCTGACCCTGGAACCTTTATAATTAATGAAGCTGGAGAGGGGTTTTGTGTCTTTGAACTTATGCCTTCAACAGCACTAAAGGATTTCTTGCACATTTGCTGGGTAGAGCCAATGATTGTTTTCTGTTTGAGACAAAAGTGTGGAACTTTATTTGCAGCACTGTTTGTATATCTGCAGAGTGGGAAGCTGTGCAGGCTCCATCTGTCTTTAGTGTGCTACATGTGTTCTGCTGTGGGTGTGACAGTGCTTTAGGTCACTCTTTAAGTCAAGGGGTTAAAGAATCTGGGACTCAGCAGATGTGTGGCATTGCAGGTGCCTGGGTTTTGCAGAGTTGGGTTGCAGGAACAGGGAATACTCCCCGAGCTCATGCTAAATAGGGAGCAATAGTACATAAACTGTCCTCTCTACTCTCTGGGGGTAAATTTTAGTTCCCCGTGCCATCTTAAGACAGAAATAGAGCATGTGACCTGCAGAGAGGCTTTACCAAAGTGTCTGTTGGTGTGCTTGTGCCTGTTTGTGTACGTGTGAGTGAACATCAAATGTGTGGTTTCATGAAGGGTGTCTGTACTTCAGCATCCTTGACCCTGTTCTGTAGAAGAAGTTGTTTCCTTTAGTCCCTAAGCTCTCTGGGATGCTTCCTTATCCTGCCATTGTAAGAAGTGACGTATTTGACTGGATCAGCTTGACCTGTGAAGTGAAAGCTACTGCAGCGTGTCCTCCTTGATCTGAAAAGTGGGATCTGAGAAAAAAGAACTCTTCTGCCAGGCACCAGCATAAACCAGGGCTGTCTGTGCTGACAGAATACTTGCTTTAGCCTTCAAGGTCCTTAGGCAATCAAAAAATCCCTGAGTCTGCCTTGCATCTGTGCTGCTCAGCCTGTGTTGATGCCCAGGGAGCGGGTGCCTGCTGGGCTCCAAGGCTTGTTAGTGCTCCTGCGGGGAGGAGCTGCTGCCACCGGTTTATGAGGGCGAAAACTGAGCTGTTTGGGGGAGGACTTAAAACCTACTTTTATGTCGCACATGGAGCTTCTTGTCTCCAAGTACAAAAAGACCCCGAAGCTTTGCTGTGCCCCCAGCTTACCCTGGGGTAAGCCCTGTTAGCTTCCATGTTGTGTTTATGCTTGCAGCTCCTGCCCTCAGCAGCCTGCATCCTCGCAGAGTGCTGGTCCTGGAATCTGGCTCCAGGTACTCAACCTGAAATGGCAACGCAGCCCTGGCTGCTGGGCTAGAGGGAGTAGGAGTGAACCTGCTGCAGGTGGGCAGCCCTGTGAGTAATTCCTGCTACCCAGTCACTGAGGAGGGAATGTAGGAATAACCCACCTCTTCTGTGCAGAAAATACAGCAGCTTTGGAAAGAGAATTCATATTGTTTGGTCAATGAAACAGAGTGCAAAAACATAACAAGTTTATTTTCAATTCAAGCTCAAACATAATATCTCTTGGGTCATGCTCATAGACATCTAAATCAGTTATGAAAATGTTGCTCCATCTCAGGATGTGCATTTGTGGTGGGATTCGGTAGAAGCCCCCGTTTGCCTTGTGCATGGAGGCATTTTCCAAGAGTACAGCACCAAATGGTTTGTTACATGATAATAATGTCACTCAGCCTGCTGTCCCACAAAACCCCGTCAGTTTATAGCTGCAGTATTGCATAGACAGGTTGGAGTAAGGAGTGATTTCTGAGAACTTTATTCTCCATTTTACTGTAATTTTGGTTATGGAAACACCCATATGCTTCGGATATAATTACAGCAGAAAAAGTGTCTACAATACTCTAATATAAAAAGGTAAAAATGATTTTGTTTATTGTATTTAAGAGTCCGTGTAAAAAGCAATTTTCCAGTATCACTGAAATCTGTAAGACAGTGGAGTGCACAAGGAAACTTCAAGTTGCATCTTTGTTGTTCTCTCTCCTCTGATGTATTTTGCAACTTGACTAAAGATATGCAGAAACTTGGTTTAAATGTCCTGAAGTTCCTCGTGTCCAATGTTGCTGCTCAAAAACAGGGTGAACTCTCTTCATCCTGCCCCATAACTAGGTGAATTCTTGGAGTAGCCCTTGTAAGACTTCTTTTATGGTCCTTAACTTGGAAACCAGCAATCTCTGCTGGCACAGAATGCCTTGCAGACAGTTGGTTTGTTCGTCTAAATATTTGTCTGGACAGCATTACTGAAACATAGGCAAGGGTTTTATCTCTTGTCTTCTACTGCTGCTCCTTTTTTTAACAGGATTTTCTTCTTCCTTGACCATCTGTGAGCCCGCGGTCTTGCAAAAGCCTGCAAGTAGTGTTGTGCATTGATTGGAAGAACAGATTTGGTTGAGAGAATGAGCGATCTCCTGAAGCTATGTTCGTTTGGGGCACGTTGGGGAGGTTGGTTCATGCAGGTGAGTGAGAGAACAAGGAGAGCGCGTTACTGGGTCTCGACTTCGTACTTGAGGACGTGCGAGTAGAAGCTGTGGTTGGCGTTCTCGTGCACCATCACAAACACCTCTCTGCAGCCCGAGGTGTTGCAGGTTCCCTCCCAGCAGCCCCTGTTGTGGGTGAGAGGGTGGGTGTTCTCAGCCTGCACCAGCACCTTGGCCACACCGGGCATTTTGAGTTTGAACTGCACGTTGCGGTTGGCCGGCAGCAAGCCCGAGAGCGGCTCCAGGATCTCGTAGTCTTGCAGCCACTTGCTGTAGCTCTGTGGGAAGGCCGGCCACTTCACCTCCGTGTTCAAGCACCTGATGAGGTAGTTGAAAATGTAATCGTAGTTACCAGGGTCCGACTTCTTCTTGGAGTAGATCTTGAGCACGAAGCTCCCGGCGTGCGGGAGGTGCACCTTCAGCTCGATCTGGTTGCCGCGGTGGATCTGCAGCACGTGCCGCCTGCCCATGTTCTCGGCCAGGCTGCTGCCGTCGGTGTGCAGCGAGGTCAGCACGCTGATGTCCTTGCCCAGGGTGAAGGTGAGGGAGCAGCGCCCGTCGTTGGTGTGCAGGATGGGCTCGCGGTGCGAGGGCCGCAGGAAGCCCTGGCGCTCCGAGAACCAGCTCGGCCCCACGGGCTGGTGCAGGGCCTTGGGGAAGCGCATGGCCTTGTCCACCGAGTCGCACTCCACCACGTACTCCACCACGCACTTGTACACATCGTCCGAAGCCTCAGCCTTGGAGGGCTTGGCAAAGATCTCCAGCTTGTGACTCCCTGTCTTCTGTGGGTAGATATCCAGCTTCATTCCGTGTTTTTTCAAAGTCATTAAACCGTGTTCATCTGTTCCCTTCAGCTTAAACATAAATAACGTGCCGGAACGGCAGTCCACGGATACAGAGGCTTTTCCATTTACTAGGAAATACAGAAGAAAAGAGGCTGCATAGGAGTGTCAGCACAGTTTTTGCATGTACCCCCTGTTCTGGGAAGCCTAATCTGGCCCAATAAATTGCTGTTTCTCTAATAGTTAAAACCAAGAGCTGCAATTGGCACATCATAGCTTGTCAGCTCTCTGCTTAGACCAATGTGCCTCAGAAAGAGTGAGAGTGGCCTTTGTTTGGGAGATGTGCATTTATCCTGTTCTGATACACCCTGACATGGAGCTGTGGTCTGATAGAATGTGAAAGCCTGTGTGAAACATAACTGAAAGTACCATCAGGCCAGGTTTGACAGGGTTTGGAGCAACCTGGTCTAGTGGAAGGTGTCTCTGCCCATGGCAGGGGTTTGGAATGAGATGAGCTTTAAGGTCTCTCCCAACCCAAACCATTCTGGAACTCTGTGCTTCTGTGATCAGCCCATGTGCTTGTGAAGGGCTGAATTAGAGGCGGTTAGTCCTGATTGCCAGCCCAGTAGCTTCTCTCAGGAACTTCAAAGTGCAGGAACTCTCCACTATGTAGATATGGGATTAATCTACCTCCCTGTGAGCCTGATCCCAAACAGCTTGAAGTTTTCATTAAGTCCTAAAATGTTTTTGTCTGTAAGTTTTAACTCTGTTAGCATTCATAAATTAGCCATCCAGTTAAATTCCTGCAGCTCTTGGAAAAATCTGAGGGAGGGGATCTTAAATGTGGGCCTTGTCATTCAGTGGTGGCACCTGAGTGGCTTTATGCTAAAAGAGCTGCTGGACTCACTCAGGTTGCTCAGTCCTGCCTGAAGAGGTGCCCAGTGGTGTGTGTTGGCTGTGGGATGCCTGAGGGAAGATGTTCCATGGCTTCTCTTCCAGAGGGTGTTACCTGTTTGGATGATGGGAGTCTCGGGGTGAGCAGCCAGCAGCCCCAGCATGTAGAAGTTGCTGTTGTGCAGCATGTTGTTCTCAAACTCCTTCAGCGTCAGCGTGGGCTTGAGAAGCTGCCAGTTACTGTTATCTGGGAAGTGATTGTTAATGAACAGGGCTGGGTGAGTCAGAAAGTAAAACTCATTGTACCTGGGAGAAAAAGGGAGAAATTAGGGAAAATGAGTAATTACAAACAGTGAATTCTTCCCCCGCACAGTGGTGGTGGTTTCAGCAGGAGGATGTTGGAGTGGTTTGAGCTGCTGATAAACTGAGATCTGTGGGTTTGAAATTCCTCAGGCAGAGAAGAAACCTGAGTTTTGGTCTTCTGTTTCCAGGGCAAACACTGAGCTTTAGGATAAACTCTGGGTATTTGCACTATTCCCTTTCACCCACAGGCTCCTGGAAAAAGAGGGAGGCATTGGGTGTTGATTGAAATTGATGCACAGAAGCTGTGAATCGAGTGCCACGGAGTATTGCCTGAGCTGAAGATATGATAAGCAAACCCAGCTGGTTTGTGGTTTGCTGCTCAGGGCTGCTGCCTCTCTACAGGCCATGCTCCATCCCTTGTGCAGACAGCCCAGGTACTTTGCTCATGGCTTTGGGTCTTCCTGTGGCACCTAAAATGTGTCTGGTTTGCCACTCTCATCAGCTTTCCTTCTGCCTGTGTGGAGGGTTTATGTACTAAGGTAGAGGGTGTTCTTTACCTGTAGGTGAACTTGGTGAAGGAATCATCTACAGAACCACTCCCCCAGGTGCTGTCCAGTAAGTGCCACCTTCCCTCAAGGTACACAGCGTTCCAGGCATGGTCAGAGTCTCCTGTAAAGGTCTGCCCTGTCTTGTACCCGTGTCCCTTGGCATGTCCCGAGAGCTTCTTGCACTGAATCCCTGCAAGACTGAAAGGAAGTGATAAGCTGCAGCAGGAGAGTTCTGTTTTAAACCTGGCAGGTATAAGTGGGGAAGGAGAAAAGGTGATGATGCCTGAGGTGTTGGGTGGGGCTGTTTTTGTCGCCTTTGCACACAGACTCAGAGCATCCTGCTGAAGGAAGGGCTTTTCCTCTCCCAATTTTTGCATTTTCTCTGTCTTTTTGCCTGATGCACCATCAATTCAGCGCTGTTAGAGGATGACAAAGATAAAGTGTGCCTAATTGCTCTCTGTCTTGTTACTCAGTGGAATCCCTTTGCTGCTGTCCACAATTAGCCCATGTAATTATAAATTAAAAGTGCAGGCTGTTCTCTCCCCATGACAGTGGGCCTGGTGTTTGACACCAGCTAAGGTATCTCAGACCTCACGGGATTGTGAATGCTGATTTAGTTTCCTGAAAGAATGAGCTTGTGCTTGCCCAGGGTAGAAATGATTAAACAGTCTCTTTTTAAAAACATAATGAATACCTGCATGGATGTGTAAATAAGATTTAAATAAGCACTGTGTTAATAAACTCCTTGCTGATGGATTCTAACATTGGCATCTTATTTCACCATTAATCTAAAATTGCTTCACTTGGAACATTGTCTTTTGTGTAGGACAGCATTGACATTTTTCTTCTTCATTGAGAAATGTGTTAAATGGAACAACTACCTTAAGTAATAAAGTGTGCTGGCTTCCAGAGTGAGATTGTCTGCATAATGTGGGTTTAGCTCAGGAGAAAAGGGATATTTATGGGGAAGATAATTAGCATGGTTGTTAAGAAGTCAAGGCCTGATAACAGATACTGGCTGGCAATTGGCAGTGCAGTGGAGTTTGTAGGGAGGGCTGCTTTTTCCAGGGAGAGGATGCTGGTTTCCAGGGAAGGTGGGCACTTCAGCAAAGGAGAGGATGCAGCAATGATAATGGGCACTGCCTGTTCCATGAGTATCCAGAACAAACAGGCTAGGCTGGAAGGAATTCCATGGAGAAACCTGGTGCTGCAGGTGGTCTGGAAAGCCCTTGCCAGCCCGCAGGCCCTTGTGAGTCAAATTGTAATGTGGAGCTGGGCAGTAAATCTGAAACAACTCCAGTGACAAGACTGGTGAGAGCTTGGATTTGCATTATGTAACTGAGACTAGGAGCTGGCCTGGGAGCTTTGGGGAAGATTTGATCCTGGGAGTTGCAAGGAGCTAAGTACCAAATTCCCACTAATTTCATGGGGATTGGTGTCTAATCCTTCTAGGCTTCTCTAGACATTCTTGTTAGCTGGAATATTCAGAGGGAACATCAAGGGACAAGTTTTGCTCTCACTGTGCTCTCAATTGCAGTGAACATTGGCAAAGCAGCCAGAAGAGTTTGTGCTTCTATGCATTCAAAGTTCCCAAAATAAAGACCAGAGCATTTAAACTGATCTCTCTAGTAATGGGCAGACAAAAATCCAAGCTAAAACATCCTGTAAAGGAGCAATTCTGTAATGGTGCAAAGGGTGCTCCTGTCTCTGTTGTTGTGCCAATGACTTTATACAGATAAATTAAGCAGGCAGAGAGAAGATTGGGAAGATCTCCAGAAATGGTTGAAGTGGCAGTGTGAGGTTGAAGATGACCTAGATACAAAATGGACTGGAAGAACTGAATTAAGAAACTATTGGCAACATTTGCTTGGTGCAGCAAGGAGATTAAACACAAGGTTGCTTTTCTGCCTCAAAACCAGTAGGAAATAGTCTGGCTCTTACTACAGGTGTCACTGGAATTCAATGGCATCTTCTTCATTTTGATTTTAGTTGACTTTGATCATTTAATCAAAAAAGGAGTAAATCTGGCTTCTCCAGAAGGAGACAGAATGGTTTATGGTTGCGGTAGGTAGGTGTACGCCTCTGTGCCTGAAAAGAAGGAAAGCTACTGCCTGCAGGAAACAGGAGAAGCAAGGGGATGTGAAATCTGGAATATTTACAGATGGATTAGGAAGAAGGAGCAGCTAAGTGGTCAGATCCCCTTTAGGCAGAGGCCAGCTTTGCTCCCAGATTGCTGAAACCTCTCCTGGGAAAATAATTGTTGTGCTTTTATCACTAACCCTGGGGAGTGAATGTCTCCCTAATTCCAGGCTGCGAGGTTTGGCCTAAATTAGATTCATGAATTTGCACTGTCTCACTCAGCCATGCTACCTCCTCGAGTCTGCTTGTCAGCTGAGAAGCCAGTTCTTGATAAGTGCTGCTGAAATATTGGTCAGGAGCCTGTGTTTGCATTCATTGCTATCACACCTGATCTTAGGGAAGTGATGCCTCATGGCCAGCTTCCCACTATCTGTGCCCACCTTTCCTCTGTGACAGGAATCTCAGCTAATGGGAAGAAGTCTGGCTGCCAAAGCTGTGGTTGGAGGTGACAGTGTTGTGTCTGTAACAGGAATTGTTCCCTCTGGCACTGGGACAAGTAGGACTCAATCAATGTCAGCTGTTGCCTTCAGCAGGACCTTTTGGGGGGACTCCTGATGCCTGGCAAATTGGGTTGGTTGTTCAAGCTCCCTCACAGGAGCTAGGAAAAAAAGGCATGTTAAAACACATTTTTTCCCCCCAAAATTTGGCTCTGAAAAGCCTTTCCATAAGACAAGTGCTCTTTGCCTCCTGCCTTTCTGTTTAGGCTCAGTGTAAGAGCAGAAGAGAGCATGGGAAGAAGGGATGAGGAGATCCCTGTGCAAAAAAAGGGTGTTGTCTCTAAGTACAGTTTTTCAGGAAAGGAGCTAAACATTTTGCTAATATTTGACAATATAATAGTCTGGATGACTGGGAGGTTTCCTGAATCACATAGTGACTAATCAACCTGGAACTGAGGAATTGCGAGTAAATCAACAGAGCCTTTAAATAGTCAGAGATATCCTTGGAAAGATTAATGCTTTTAATGAACTAAGCATATGCTTTTTTAATGAACAGATGCAAATCTCCCCCCTTCTAACTGCTAAGAACTGTTCCATAGGCTGCAGCTATAAATTCATATTTAGGGTCCTATATCTTTAGTAAACAGGATCCAATATCATAGAATGTTTTGGGTTGGAATGGACACTATTGTGGGATATGTTGTTGTTGGGAAGCATTCACCACTTCAGCATCTGGTACAGTATGCTGGTTTTTCTTAAAATCTCTACTTTTCCCTGTAGATTTTGTCTGTTCCACGGTGAAATGCTTCTCAAATAATTTTGGATGCCGTGGAAAGCCAATTGTTACTTACACTTGCTATTAAATTGATTTTTCCCAGGAAATGGAAGCTGCTTCCTGGGAGAGGCACCTTGCATGCCCACCCTCTTAGGATTGCTTTAGGAAGTCCCATCCAATCTGCTGTCCCTGAGTTGTCAGGTCCAGTTTTCTCCTCCTTCTGCCCAAGGCTGGTCCCCAAACTCTCCAGGCACCTTCAGTGCTTTCCCTGCTGTGGAGTTTGGGGGCTGCCTTGTGCAGCAGCTGTCTCCTTTCCTTACTGGGTTGGAGAAATGTGAAGGAGAAGGGGTTGGGGCTGCATCCCTGTGCTCCCTGCCAAGGAAGGGGCTGCCTCTTCTTGGAAATGGCTTTGTGATTGTAAAACCCTGCTCTGTGGGGGAAGTTTAGGTGACTAAATCCCCAGTGAAGTCCACTAGGTTTTGTTGGCAGGAGAAGGGATTTTACTGATTAAATCCCAAAGTAGCTACAAAATGGGAATTGCAGTATTGGCTTCAACAGTGCTGCACCTTGAGATTGGCCACACAAAACAGCATGGTAAGAGCAAGGCAGTGTCCCTGGGGTGCTCCTGGAGGAGACAGGGCATCTCCAGAGGGTTTGGGGAAAGTTCCTCCTGGGACTCTGCCTGCCTCTTGCATGGGAGCATGTTGGACACAGCACTCCCTGTTCAAATCTTGTGATGCTTTTAACCTTCACATCCAGATACTCCAAGGAAAATCCTACTTCTTCTAATCAAATTAGCTCCATGTTTTCATCTGCCATTATGTTAATGCAATGCGAAGCTCAGCAGATGGCACCAAGTAAATTATGCTGGGGAGGGGGGTGGAGGGAGTGGAGGAGGAAGCAAAATTGACCTTTCTAGGACTTGCTGTTTTTCCACAGCATGGTTTGAAAGCTAAAGTTCCACGTCCTGCTTAAAGTCACATCAGTCAATGCAAAGGCAGACAGGATAGGCACAGAGATGACAAGGAACGTTAACTCTCCCTGGCATTGGATGTTTCTGAACTTAATTTACCTGCACATGTGTTCAAAGAGCTCGGCATAGCCCTCACAAATGCTCTTGCCCATCTGAAGCACATCTCTGGGCTTGCTCGACAGCTGGCTCTTGTTGTGGTAGCCCACGACATCGTATTCTGGGGAAGGAACACAGGCAAAAGTTCATCCAAAAGCCTGAGGCCATGGGACTGATGGGTGGCAGGAGCAACGCTCGGATCGCTTTTCATCTCCGTCAGTGGAGTGGAATGAGCCGTGGCTGTGCTGGGGAGAGTGGCCTGGACACTGCTGGGGCAGAGGGACAGATCTGTCCCTCATCACCCTTTGCTCTAGGATTAGGCTGGGGTTCAGCAGTTGAATCCAAGTGGGAGGAAAACTTTGTCTTTTTGGACAAAATGGATGTCCTCAGTAATTGCCCTTGAGTGGAGGATCTATAGTCTCAAGAGTTCCCAGTAAAAAACAGAACATGCTGCATTTGAAGGAGTCAGGCTGGTGTTACCTCAAAGGAAACTACTTAGCTTTTTGCACTCTTTACATGCAACTTGTATTAAAATTACCTGGAAAAGTAGCTTGTTGGAAAATACCTGAAGTGGTTTGTTTTAAGTGTTTCACAGAATTGTGGAATGGTTTGGGTTGGAAGGGGCATTAAAGCTCATCTCATTCCAGTCTCCTGCCAGGGCAGGGACACCTTCCATTAGCCCAGGTTGCTCCGAGCCCTGTCCAGTCTGGTCATGTCAATATCAGGAAGCTCAGGAAATCTCGATATATTAGAATGAGTATACAACAGCAGCACAGCAGGGCTCCTTCAGACAGAGCTTGAGGAACTGGTCTGGGAAGGTTAATTCAATACCACCAACCTTGGCTGTGTCCATAACCTCTTGCTTAAAATACAGATGTATTTTTCTGGCAAAGCTCTCAGGAATGCTGCATCAGCTGCTTCCTCCTCCCCTCAGTGCTGGGGCAGAGGAAGAAAAGCTGGAAGCAGGCTGTGTGTATGCCTTGATGAAATGCTGCCACTGCTTCTCTTTTATCTGAGGGGCTCATATGAATCCTCCCCGGCTCTGGCTCCAGGCACTGAGAAAGGCTGGCTGCTCCACCCTGGCTGTTCACTGGCCACCAGCAAAGCCATGGGGCACCTGGAGGGGTGCTGGCTCCATAGGGCTATTTGTGAAATAATAATAAGCTGAAATAATTTCCTTTAGTGCTGATACTGCACATGGATAGCAGCCCATCATGGGCAGGAGTTGAACTGGGTGGGAAGAGATGCCCAGAGAGCAGTGTTCTCACTTAAAATCCATCCAAGGAAGGAGCTTATATCATCAGCACAATTCCAGGATAGATACATTGCATTTTTGCCAGCAGATTTCAATTCCCAACTCTGCGTTTCTTTCCCATGTGTGTAAATAGGGGTCAGTCTCACAGGAAGGAATGAGAACTGGAGCCAAGGTGGTGTAAAAGATCTTGTGAGGAGATCCCAGCATAGCTGTCAGGGCCAGAGACGTCCCCTGAATGTGTGAGGAGTATGAACTGACTCCAACCAGGCCTGGCCCAGGTGCTGTGGACAGCAAGGGGTTAACAGTAGAATGACCAGCACTGGGCAAGTCAGAGCCTGGGCTTCAGGATATGCAGAGAAATCAGCACTCCCCATATTTCAGGGCAAGATTAAAGCAGTTTGGGACTGACCTAACTGTGCTAACTCTGCAGTTGCTGATCTCCAAGGGTGTGAGATGAGGCCACTGCTGCCCAAACTGCTCTTTTCCTCTCCGTCACTCAGCCTGCAGTGCAGCAGTGCCCTGTCAGGATGTGTAGCAGGGGAGGCAAAGGACAGCTCTGCTTCTCTGGCCCCAAGACTTAATGGGAAAGAAACATTATTGCTGATATTATGCAAAATGCCACCATGTTGCACATCCAGTTTCCACCACCAAGGCGCTGGGCTGGCAAGAAGCCCTTTCTGATGTGCCAGACTGGAAAGGCTGGTGCCAGACTGGTGCTGCCTCATCCTTCTCTTCCCATCTTCTGGTTCTTGTCTAACTCCAGCCTATTGTGTAATGGGACTGGGTAGGAAGGGGCAAGGGAACCTGAGTGGCTGCAGCTCTCAGGACGGTTGAAAGGGTGCAAGTACAGGCAGGAACTGCACTCACACTGGTGCCAGTGTGGGACATGGAGCTGGGCAAGGCAGCTGGATGGCTCCTGGTGGAACCTGTGTGACACTGGGATCCTCCCACAGCAAAGGCACCAGGACCAGACTGTGCTGGAGGGGCTGTTCTGGGCTGGGGGGACTTGGCACAGGGGTGGAGATCAAACTTAGAATGGTTTGAGTGGGAAGGGACCTTAAAGATCATCTCATTCCACCCCCTCTGCTATGGGCAGGGACACCTTCTGGTAGACCAGGTTGCTTCTGAAATCTGTATCATCACCTGCTCCTGCTCCACCCCCTCAAAACTGGGCTCTGGTGCTGTTGGGTGGCTCTGAAGGTGACAAGCAGGCCCCTGGTGTTGGGCAGCCTAGTTTCGTGTTCCAGCTCTTGGCTGGCAGGGACTTGTCTGGTCACACCTCAAGTGGAGTTCCAGGTTCATCCTGGACACACAAACCTTGTGGGACCTGGCAGTGAGAGGAGAGGGACTGGGGAACAGAGAAGGTGAGAGACCCTCTGGATACATTTCTGGATAAAAACTTCCAGAAAGCCTTCATTCTACTCTCCACATGGAACTAACCCAGAGGTACAGAGTGAACTGCCATGGCAGTGGGACAAGGACAGTGACAGCTTTATCTTTAATTGGAGATCTCAGCCTACCTATGTGATGGCATATCCACATCCAGATGGCTCGGACCTTCTCCAAGTCAGTCCGGGCTTGTTTCAGCAGGGCTTTGACCAGTTCCTCCACGCTGTTCTTGATGTTCACCTGTGTGTGGGGCAGAAGCATTGCAAGGTCGTGGTGAAGAAATCCCTGTGGTAGACCTCCTGACCTTCCCACTCCCTCGTTCTTCTGCTGCCAGTGCAACCCCACCTGCCAGAGACTGCTCTGCCTCTGGCCTCCTTAAAAACAGAGCTACAATGCTGTAGGTCCATGTATTCTTGGTTATAGTTTCCCCCGAGAGAGGAATCTCTTTGCTAATGTTTGAAGGGTAAAGGCTTTTCACTTGTTTGGGAGATTTTGAGGCTGTTGTCCCATAGCTCAGCCTAAGCTGTTGCTGGGAGCCAGGTTCATGGAATGTCCCCACAGGGGAGCTGGGAGGAGGACAGAGGCAGAAGCAAGACTTACTTCTAATGCGTAGGCATCCAGCTTCTTAAATTGCTGCAGATCTACTGGCATGGATTTCAAAGAGGATTTGTCCCATGGATATGCTGGGAAGAAACGAGTTGTCATTGTTTTGGGAAGGGGGGGTGTGTTTTTCCTGGCAGTATGGTGGAACAAGGGGACAGAGCTCCTGCCTGGCCCATGGAGATATCCATCAGTGGGTGCTTAGGGAGCAGAGGACACGAGGGCACCCGCAGGGGGTCCCTGCCAGCTGCAGGGAAAGCAGGAGCCATCCTGTCTACTCTGCTAGAATTTGGGCAATGCTGGAGCAGGAGCTGCCCCTGCGACTTTGGGACTGCGTAAAAGCATGGAAAATCCTGGGGTATTTTATGGAAGGGCAGGAGATAGAATGCAGAAATACCAGGGAAAATCTCTACTGTGCAAGCCTTAGAAAACACACGACTACTTAAAAAATCCCCAGCACTAAAGAGCTGGGTTTCTCTAGGAGTTTTGCACGGTAAAAGGCCACAATTCTGCAGGAATCCAGGCGCATGAGGAATGTATCACTGGGAGCAGTCCGACTGAACCCACTGTGCCTACCCTCTGTCTGCATCTTTTCAGGCACTGAGCTCCTGGTTCTACTCAGTGTGAACAAAGGGTTAATAACTTGCCCTAATTAATCAAATAACTGATTTTTTAAACAGTTTTGGAATGAGCTGACACTGCTGTCTCCCCTCAATAAGCCATGGGGAATAGATGGACATCTCCCCGGGACCTGAGCCCTCCCTGCTCTGCTGGCTGGAGAGAGGAGAACTGAGACAGCCATCTCCCTGTCCTGTGCTGGCAGAGCTATTCAGGGCTGAGAGACTCCTCCAGCTATCTCTCTAGGATTGTTCTTTCTCTAGGCAAAAATGATTTAAAAGAGATCCTGAAGTGAAAACACTGCTGTGTGACTCCTGAGTGCTGGGAGAAGCGAATGGATGGTGCTCTGGAGCTGCTGTTTGCCTGGATTGCCTTGGGCTGTGTAGGGGCACAGCTGGTCACTTTCTGTGCATGGAGCCTCTGCAGCTCTGAAAATTACCTTTTGCCTTTTTGGGAGGGGTACATTGTTTTTTTTTCAAAGTGGTTACGGGGTTTTGTCTTTGGCCGGTTATATCTGCAGAGGCTCCGTGCAGGAGCAGCATCGGCAGGGGTTGGGAAGCTCTGTGCACTCACTGTGTGCTTGTGCCTGTTTGCCTTCCTTGGGTATGGAGCCCTGGGATAGGCCTGGGCAGGTGAGACATTCCCAAAGCCACTGCCCTCTGCCATCCCGATGAACAGGGGCTCGGGAAGCTGGACGCTACCTGTGCTGATGGATAGTTACCATGGAGGTCCTTTGCTCCCGGGGGCCGCGGGGCCTCATTCCTCTGGAAACCTGCAAAGCGGAGAAGGGAACAGGACGGGGGAAGTTGTTGGCCGCAGAAAAGAGACAAATAGAAATAAATTATTGTGGGGTTATTTTGTGGGGAGCAGGACCGGGTGGGAAAAGTTGGAACTGAGGCTCTTCTTTTCCCATTCCCTTCCGTTTGGACAGGAGTGTCGGCACCCTGTGGAGCGTGCTCCCCATCCCCTCGCTGCCATCCCGCAGAGCCTGCATTCCCCAGCAGTCAGGCATCTCCTGTTATTGCCCGAGGGTTGGGGACGTCAAACCTCAGCCCACCACGGCATGGAAGAAGGGAGCACTGAGCTCCGGAGCTGTTAGCTGATAACCCCAGTGGGAGCTCTGTGGCAGCTGGGGGATTGCTGAGGGACACTGGAATGTCACCACCCGCCTTATCCCAGAGCTAGAGGAAGGGCAGACACCCACAGCCCAGGAGCAGAAGGATTTCTCTCCTCAAGCCCCAGGCACGGGCAGTGTCCAGCAGCATGTGCCCTTCAGTAGCCTCCCCATGGGAAAAGCAGCCTGTCTCCCGCTGGGAGCAGCCTCCCAGGGCAGGGATAGCTTGGAGATATCCTAGTGATAGAGCAGAGCCTCACCTTTGTTGTCGTGTCCTCTCAGCCTCTGGGAACCTGCAACAAGCCCGGCACGATCAGCGGGATCACGCCAGCCCTGCAGGGGCTCGCAGGCTGCAGCAGCCCCTGGAGCTCCCTGGCTCCAGCAAAGGGAAGGGAGGATGGGCTGAGCCTGTGCCCCGGTTTAAAGCCAGGGCTGTACCTTTTCCCAGCGAGAGTCTCTTGATGAGCTGGGGGCTGGTATCCTCACGGTGAATCTCCACTGTCACTTGGGTTCCTGCAAGAAACAATGATAAACTCCCTGAAAAGGGACAACTAACCAGGATATGGAGGAGAGGGCAGGAGTGCCTGTCGAGGCAGCTCTTTAGACAGAGCAGCAGCTCTGGTGATAGCCAAGGTTTATCACCATATTAAAGAGCTCTTGATGGAGCTACAGCAGCAGAGAATCAATGTCTTTGATTTTTCTTGGAATTAAACAGAGAAAGGCTTGAAGTGATGAAAATGGTTGGACTTGTGATACTAAAATGTCTGTCAAAGGCCATTGCCTGTCAGAGGTAGCATTCTGGCAGGGCCAGCTGTGGTCCAAGCATGCTCTGACGCTTCAGAAAAACCTCCCCTAGAAACCTGGGTTCTGGTCTTTAAAGTTTCAGAGAGGGAAATAAAGGAAAAGAGTGAGGGAGTCTCTTATAAGAACTACCTGAACTTTTTGACAGAGACTGCATTTTTTGGGCAGGTGTTTCAGAAGAGTTTGCAGCTCCCGAGGTTCCCTGGAGGAGCTCGATGTGCTCCTGGGCTCCCATTTTGAATCAGGCAGGGGTTACTCGAGAGACTGAAGGTCAAGATGTTAATGCACCTCGGGGCTGCCATCCAGTGATATCTTCTACGAGTTTATCAAGAGCCTCATGACGTTTCCTTGAAAGTCAGCTCTTGGAACTGGCTAATTAGGTGAGAATCTGCATTTTTATCAAGTAATAAGATTTTCTGCAACATTTACCTTTAGAAAAGTGAAATTTCCCCTGTGATTATGCAGAGAGATTCAATGTCCTTTCCCAAAGCCAGAAAGCAAGAAAAACTGTAAAACCTGTAAAAACCTAAACCTTTGAGCTTGACTCCAGTTCTAGGATGGTTGCAGGTATCAGGGTGTCTGAATTAGAGCTGGCTGGTGTATTTTGTCAGTTAATTCAAAGGTAAAATGAAGTTGTTTCTCAGAGTGATGACTTTATGCAAATGGTTTGATTTCCTTAAGATTTTTGTAGTTTCAAGGGTCCTTTTTTATTGCTCAGGATTATTTTTACCTTGTGTTTTTGTGGGTTTTCTCCCCAACTTTCACTTTCTAAGTTTTTCACCATAAATTAAAATTCTTTGTTTTCAAGAAACAAACTCACTGGTGATGAATGCCTCCTGCTGATGAATTTAAAAGGCATTTAGCAAATGAAAAAGGTAATTCCACAGGAATTTTTCAAAGTGCTGTATCATTGCTTTAAAAACTGGTGGCATGAAATAGTTGCTGGTTCTTTTATGACTTTTTTATTTTACTATTCCTGATCAAGATATCCTCTATAAAGAATCACAGAATGGGCTGGGTTGGAAGGGACCTTCAAGATCCTCTTATTCCAACCCCTGCCACTAGACCAGGTTGCTCCAAGTAACACTTGCTGCTCTCCTCGTGCTCTGCGGCCAGACAAGTCCCAGGCTAACAAGTGCTTTGAGGATCAGCTCTCCCAGGGTGGGATTTTTTCTCTCTTTTGGGGTGTTCTAGGGTTATTTTATGGGAGAGAATCTTGTTGGGAGCTCAGTGAAGCCCTGCTCTGTCTCTTGGGTCACCACTTACCTTTGTCAGGGCCTGAAGTGATGGGTGGTGTCTGCTCGCAGGGCTCTGCGGGGCTGCGCCGGCCTGGGGACACCAAGGGAAACATCTCAGTGCCTCGGAGAGAGTGAAACAGCCGGCAAGGATGGGCTTCAGTCAGCCTCTGCAGCTCCCAACCTCTGCAGTGAGGTAAGGAACCCCTCGGGAAGCTCGCCCTATTCTCCAGATTCAAAGCTGGCTTGCCCCTGGTCTGGGGTGTCTGACCCCTCTCCAGAGGGATGGTTCCAGTCCAGCCCAGACTGCTGCTGCTCAGAGCGGGGCTGCTTGGACCAGAGGGTGTTTGGAGAGGTGAGTGGCAGAGAAGGGCAGTGCTGGGGACTTGGAGGTGACGTGGGAGCACAGCTGTGGTTGTCAGCAACTCATCCTCATCCCCAGCTCTCACCTCTGGGAGACCCTGACTCTTTTGGACCCGGGATCCTCGGAGCACAGGGAGGTGTGGGCAGCACCTGGCATGCCCAGGGCACACACAGGGGGAGGCAGCACAAATTCACTCCCCGGGGAGGGAGCAAATGCCAGGGGACACGGAGCCCTCGCTCCCGGGCTCCGGTGGGTGTTGGTCAGGGTGATTTGGCTCTTTTTCAGAGTCCTGGGATCCCCATCCCACCAGCCACCAGAAGCCAGGGAGGAACCTGGATCTCAGCTAGTCAGAGCCCATTTGTACCTTGTGGCTGTGACACGGATCAACCTGGAGTGATGGCATCTCATGGGGTGGGGCCGCAGCATGTTTGCCTCAGTGGGGCTGGGGATTATATAAATTTGGAAATATTGTGGCTGCACCAGGGGTGTCGGAGGCCTCATCAAGTCACTAAGAGGGCTGGTGAAAGGGGAATTCATTAACCTCTGTGGTGCCAGAGGAACCAAAGCTCTGCCTGCTTCTCTGGTGTCTGAATTCCCCCCTCACAGGGGTTCCTCCTTGGTGTAACTAAAATCCACTGTCTGGTACCATGAGAATTCCCTGTGTCTTGCTCTGCCTTTGCCCCTGCCTTTCTCTGCTTGACACCACGGTAGGCTTAGAATGCCAGAAGAGCAAGTGGGATGATCTGAGCCCCTTCCCTGGGAGCTGCTCCTCAGTTCTGGGGTCACCTCCTCAGATGTTCCTCCCCAGCTATTTCAGGGCAGAAGGCTGGAAATTGGCAGGGGAACACTAAGGGCTAGCAGCCCTCATTCCTGGTCAGCAATCCCACCAGCCTTGTGCTGAGTCTCTGAGTGGGGGAGATGAAGAAAGGACTGGGGGAAAGATGGTTGAAAAGCTTCTTTGCACCCCCCAGACCTTACTTTAAGCAGTGTGAGTGCCGGGGAAGTCTCTGGAAGTTCTGTCTGCAACCTGAGCAATTTGGGGCACTGAATTTCCCCTGCCTTCAGCTGGCTGTGAAATGTAAGAGCTCTGTGCACTTGTAATCTGATAGAGCTCCGTGGCAGGAGAATCCCTGCAGATGGATGTGTGGGGGCTCGGCTGTGCCACCCCTGTGCAGCCTGCCCACGGGGCACGGGGAACACGGAGGGAAGGGATGCTTCCCAGGGCCTTCCGTGTGCCTCTGTTGGAGCCCCTGAAAGCACTGGAAAGGGATGGGTTGTGTGAAGCACGTATATGCTCTGGAGGCACAGCTGGGAGCTTTGGGTGTGTGCTGGGGTTGGTTTCTCACAGAGGGAGGGGCTGACGTACCGTTCAGCTCTGTGCCCTGAGGTAGCTGTGATCTGCTGTTTCCATTGCCATCGCCCTCCGAACCTGTAAGACAGAAAAGGGAGATTGGCAGGGTCCTCCTGGGCTGAAGCGCTGGCACTGCCTGGAGGCCAAGCACCCCAAACACTTCCATGCAACCAGCTGAAGCCAGGTGTCATCAGGATCCACCTTCTGCTCATCTGCAGCCTTGGCTGAAGTTCTTGCTGCTAAAATATGAAATCCCAGGGGGCAGAAAGTGCAATAGTCCAGGTCTAAGCTGCTTTGGTAGGATTTGCTTTTATTTGAGCAGGTGCTGGATGCTGTGCTCGATGGAGCATGGACACACCTTGGTGATAGCTCTGCCTATAGTTGTTAGCCTGGGACTGGTTGCCTGAAAATGCAGCTTCTCCCCTAGGTTTTAGAGCAGGAATACTCATGCTTCTCCCTTTACTTCTGCAGGAAGGGACCCCTTGCAGTTGCAGAGCACGGCCGTAGCTTTTTGGAAGACCCGCTGCAGGACAGGGAGCTGGGCCAGGGACGCTGTCCCAAACTGTAGCTATAAATGGCTCAGGTCAGTGATCCTCGGAGACAAAGCCTGGGCACGCTGCGAACAAAACAGTTCTGCTCCTGTACTCCAGTGCAGCGGGTGCTGATGTGGGGCGAAACTGCCGAGCCCTCTCCCTGCTTCCCCTGCACAGCCCTGAGAGCCCGCGGGGCACCTCAGGGCCAGCGCAGGACACAGCAAGGTGCAAACACAGCCCTTGCATCAGTGTCCGTGTGTCTCCTCCTGCACCCGGGGCTGCACTCGCTGGAGCTGGACAGGGCGCAGCTCGCAGCGTGGCTCCAGCAGGGCTCTGCTGCTCCAGCGGAGACACGCTGGGCTTCTACAAAAAAGTTGGCATTTCGGAGTTTTGCGGCATGTGTGCACAGAGGAGAAAGAGGAGGGGAGGTCCAGCCCCTGCTCCAAAGCGGCTGCTTCTCTTCCCTGCAGCCCTGCCCTCCCTCGCCCGATGCAGGCGCTCTGTTACCTGCGCCTCGGCCGCCTTCCGTCTGCCCCTCTCGCTGCCCCTTCTCCTTGCTCGCTGCCTCCTCGGGGCGCACGATAAGCAGCAGATTGATGGTGACTGCACTGGGATCTGCCTTAAAGTCCATGGTACCCATCAGCGCATGGCCGGGCCGCGGGTGCTGCCGCCGAGCCGCCGCTGCGCCGAGCGGCTGCGAGTGCTTCCCAGACTCGGAAAGGCGAGCGCGCTCCCGCCCGGCGCAGCCCCGGCCCCGCCAGCTGCAGCATCAGGGCTCTGCCAAAGCCGACCCTAATGAAGAGGTTACAAGTCACCTTTGAAAGGAAACCGCAGGAGGGATCCGTTTCCTAAAGCAGAGGAAGGAGCTGCGTTTCGGGCGGGGGGTCTGGTTTCAGAGCGTGCCCCCGGCTCCCTCCCCTCTCTCTGCCCTTTTCGGCTTTAAGCACTTGTCTACACTCAAATCCCCCAGCACCACTGTTCGCTGTGGGGGATTCGCTTCCCGGCGCTGGCACAAATCCTTAAAAGGCTTTCTCTTTGGATCCTGTCCCCCGGCAGAACTCAAAGGATGCTTAGGAGCATAAATAATAACAATAACTGCTGCCGGAGGAGGGCAGCGGTGGGGAGAAGGGGCTGGAAAGGGGACACGAGCCTTTGCAGCGGGTAGGATCGGTCTCTGCAGGACTGCCTGGCTTGGGAAGGGACGGCAGAGAAGGGAATTGCAGGCTGCAATCCGGATTGTCCCTAAGGATCCAAAAAATCCACCTCTCTCTGCCTCATCAGCCTGTGAGCCTTGCTCTCTGGGATGGTTGGAGACGGCTGATCAAAAAGGAAAGCCCTGCAAATCCCTGGCTTTCTAGTAACTGTCCCAGCCCACAAAAAGGGGGACACGAAGGGTTACAGTGCGGGTTAGATGGGCTCAGCTGGTCCCTGCAGCTCACAGAAGGGGCTGGCAGGGACACTCGTTCTAATTTTACCACTGGCCTCTGTCCCAGCCGTGCTGCCAGCCCCTGCATTGGCCGGGGGTCCCGGGGGAGCGACAGCACCTGTGGGCTGAAGGGCTCTCCGGCAGCCTTGGGAGGGACCAGGGGAGGTACCGGCTGGCAGAGAAGGGGTTCAGGAGCTTGGCATGGGCAGGGTGCCTTTTTATGTGTGTTGCTGGTGCTTTTCAGGCAGGAATGTGAGAGCAGTGGGCTCTTCTGCCTGCAGGTGCAGAAAGTTGTTGTTCTGGATCCACGGGCATGAGGTGGTACTACTACCTGGTGTTAGGTTACTGTGTTTGGAGACACGGGTTTTCCCGTGGATCTCTAAATAAATCCTGTCCCCTCCCAATCTCCTGCCCCTTTTCTGTTCCTGAGCCCCTTCCAGAGCACAGACAGCTGATATGTCCCTGTGCTTGCCTGCAAATCCAGCCCTAAGCAGCTCCTCAGCATATCCAGAAATAGCGTGTGTGGCCGCAGGGAAGCTGCATCCATCCAGCTCTGCGGCTGCACCCCTGCACAGTCCTGAGCCCCCCGTGCCCCCCTGGATGGTGCCACACATCCCTTCAGGGAGGGCAGTGCCAGGGATGGCATATGCCTGTAACCCCCAGTAACACGGCCAGGCCTGTGCCAGAGTGGATGACAATGTTGTTGGGGGCCAGGTTTTGCTCTTTAGTTTATGCATTAGAGGAATTTTTGTTTCAGGGGTCCCTGGCTCAGCTCTGGCTGTGGGGAGCTGGCTGGAGGAGGTTAAACCTGGTGAGGAGGAGGAAGGAGGGCCAGATTCATGCTGAGCCACGCTGGGCTCCGCCAGGCAGACTTTCCAAGCCATCTGGGGCTTGCCCATCTCCAGGTCAGGTCCCCGAGATTTATGGCTGGAGTGACTTTCTAATCACAGTTTCACCATCTGCCCGTTGGCCTTTAGCACCCCCCTGTCACCTGTCACCTGTCACCGAGCCCTGCGGCTCCTGCCCAGCCCGGGGCACCCTTTCATTCCCGACCACTCGGCTGGGGTGCAGCCCTTTCCTTGCTGTCCCTTCTCCCTGACATCCCCGGCGGGACAGTCTGCTCTCCTCGACTATTGATCGGCACAGCTGAATCCTAAGCCTCTTGTCACCCAGTTTTTGTACCAAACTCTGCTCCAACCCTATTTGCTCTGCTCCTGCCTCCCATCTGCAGGGATTTCCCTGAGTGTCCCAGCATTGCTGCTCCTCTAGGTCTGCTCTTGTCCTCGTTCCTCTCCAGCTCCAAAGAGGCCATGGCTCAGTGACAACACACAGGAAAAAAATCTATGTGGGGACGTTGGTAAGAGCCACTTCCAGTGGTGCAGCCCAGGCCGTGCTGGGGACCTGAGCTGAGCTCAGTGTGACACACTGGTGGCCACAGCTGAGTTTGGGCTGATGTGTTTCTTCCCTGGCACCACTGAGCTGGAGCCTCCTCAGCCGAGCAGGCAGCGGTCACTGCCTTGGGGGCTGCTGGCACTGCCCTTGCCACTGGGCTGTAAAAATCTCTGCAGCCTCATTTCCTCTCTCAGCGATGAGCTGGCTGCTCCCAGCCTGGCTGCCCAGGGGCTCCTGCGCCTGCCTCACCCGTGTCCTGCCACACGGTGTTTGCAGCACACGGAGAGCATCTACAGGGAGCTCCTGCTTCCCTAGAAATGCCAGTCTTCAGGAAGAAGGTGGTTGGGTTTGGAAGGCTCATTTGCATTTTCCTTTCTTCTCTTTTATCCTCTGTTTTTTCCTTGAGAGAGAGGAAAGAGAAGGTTTCTGATGGTGATTTGCAGTGAGCGCCATGAGGAAGGCACCAGCTGTGCCTGAGGTGGGTGCTGCTGCTCCCCTGCAGCAGTGAGCCTTCCTGCTATGTGAGTTTTCCATGGATAAGAGTAACCTCCTCACTGGCCTGAGATAAGGACATGACCAGCAACATCTCTCCATGGGCCAAGATATTTTTGAAGCTAAAAAAAATTTGCATTTTGAAGAGGGAAAGGAGAAATCCTTTTAATGCCATGTTGATTTTCAAATAAAGGCAGCTCCTTGGATTTGCTGCAGGCTTTCAAATGTTCATGGTGGTCCCAGGGAGAAGAATTAATGGCCAGAGAGCAAGAGCTGCTATCAGAGTGCCATGACTACATGTATTTACCACATGGCTGGCGTTTCTCCACGGGGGATCTGGGGGAGAGAGGGAGTGTACAAATGTAGAGCAAGAATTAGGTTATTTGAATCCCATTGGGTGGAAAGGGAAATTGCAGGCTGCCTTCCTGGGAAAGGGTTTTGCCTCTTGTGCAGGTGTTTTGCCTTCACAAAGGTCCATAAAGGCTCCAGTAGAAGGTGTGTTGGGAAGATATTCCACCTCTGCTTGTCCAAGAGGGGCTGCTGGAGACCTCAACCAGGGCCATGGTTGAGGGTGTCCAAATGTTTTTCCAAGACTGTTGTAGATGCCTGCATTGGAAAACATGCTAGTGTTTTCCAACCTGCTCCTTAGTGCGGTGATGTGGGTCATTTTCTCCTGACCTGCCTTGGAGGACATGTGACAACCTAGTGTTTCAGGGTATTCTCCACTGTCTATAGAGAAATCCATGTAACCCCATAGCAAGCAACACCAAAGTCATCTAAAGCTGAACCTCTCTTAATGTAGTTTGGAACTAACACATCCTGATGATCCCTTTGGTCACTGGCTGATACTCATTGCTTTGAAACTTTTCCTTTCATTTGGTGCTCCTTGTGGCACAACAGTGTCCCTGTTTTTCCCAGCTGTGCTGTGCATGAAGCAGTTCAGTGTCACCTCTGAGCTGTGGAGCCTTCGGGCAGGAGTTGTTCCATGTTGCTGCTCCTCCTCCTCTGAGCCCTGTGAGCTCTGCCATGTCGCTTTGGAGAAGGAGGTCCAGGGCCAGCCATGCTTCTTGTGCAGATGTGCCAGCGGCTCCTGTCCTGTTCTCCATACCCTCCCTGTCCAAGCTGGCTTTGTTCATCAGCCAAGAGCTGGGTGTTTTCACCTCACTCTCCACCCAGACTCTCAAGATCCCTCTCCTCCTCAGAACGTCTCATTCAGAGCTCATTATTGTGTGTGTGTTTGCAGATGTATTTGGAGCCCGGAGCTTGTTTTGGTTTTTTTTTTCAGACATTACTTTGCATTTGCAGACATTGAATCTCAACTCCCGTTTGCTCTCCCAACTGCAAATGAGCTGTGGAGGCCTGGGATGCATCCGTGGTGGGTGACACATTCCAGCTGCACTCTGGTGAGCTTTAATCTGCTCTCCTGGCCTCCCTGTCCTTTCTCCCTGCCTGCGACAGAGCTGCCCTTATTCTCCTGCCGGCATTTTCCAAGCCCACGCTGCTCAGATGCCTTATTCTGCAGTTCTGCTGTGTCAGCAGCTGTGCTTTATGATTTAAGACGGCAGCAGAACTTTCCACTGAACTATAAGCCCATGTATTCAGTTTCCTGGTATCCACACAAGCTAATTGATGGCAGGGGCAGCCCTGCCAGAGAGGTCAAGGACATGTTTAGATGTCAGGGAGACAATGAGGGCTGGTTTAGAACTGAATCAATGCTGTGACCCCTGGGAGGAGCAGTGGGAGTGATGCTTTGGGGGCGAATTCTGCCTCCCCTGCAGAAATACCTGTCCTCAGGTGGGCGAGCCTCTGGCAGGAGGTCCTGCATCCCGAGGGGGATTGCTGGAGATAAGAGGCAAGCCTGGCTGGTCCCTGGCTTGCAATACAGCCCAGCACTCCTTCCATGAGGAGTCTGGGTACATCCTTGCTGCACAGAGGTGTGGAAGCAGCCATGTGAGGAGTGCAGAGTGGGGTGAGGAGCGAGGTGTGGCTCGGGGTGTCACAGCTCTGTGCTCTGAGAGAGAACTGTAAATATTTCTGCTGGTTTCTTCTACTCTCCCTTTTTTCAGTGCCAAAAGACATTGCTGTGGCAATTGCTGCTCTTTGTTCCTCCAAGAACAAGCTCTCAGCAGCTGAGGATTCACCAGATGTTTTGCTGTGGTTTCTTAAAAACAAAAAATACTAATGTGGGTGCCCCGGGGCAGAGACCTGCAGGAGTGGCCTTGTGTCCTTGGGCACGTCGGATGGCGCTGGCAGGGAGCTCCTCCTTCCCCAGCAGCTGGATGGGGCTGTGTCTGCAGCGCCCGGAGGCAGCGCCTCTGTCCCCAGCACTGCCGGAGGCAGGGAGAAAGGATGGGGCTGCTAGCAGGACTTTGGCCACCAAAGGCTGCCAGGCTCTCCAGAGCTATCCTGACTTGTCTGTCCAAGCATGGATCATTGACCTTCAGCTGCTTCTTGGCTTGGGGTTTGCTGCTGGCCTTTCTGGATGAGGACAGTGGTGCTGGCTGGGCTGCACATGGTCATTAGACATTAATCCTTGGATAATCTTCAAATAACCCATCCTTTGAAGGCAGTGGGGGCCTCTGCGACCCTGAGGAGGATTTAGGGATCCTTTGTTGAGGTGTCCTGGTAACCCAAATTATCCATTAGCTGTGCCCTTGGGGATGTGCTTTATTGTCAACCACTCCCCTCAAAGCTGCCCCCAGACATGTGGGGGTGATGTATGGCACCAAATGCATCTGAGATGGGCAGCACAGTTATAGCTGTTTGAAGACACAGAGGAGAAGAAATGAAGGGAGAGAGAACAAGCTCTATTTGCTTTCACCAGTATTAAAGGTGAAGGAGGTTTCTCCCCCAGCGCAGGTTGGCTTTCTGGATGTGCTCTTCTACTCTGCACAACTGGGGCAGATTGTATAGCTGTTCTTTCCAAGAATCCCCCAGAACACCCAGGCAGGGTTATTTTTTCCCTGGAAGGATATTTCTGGTATATTCAGGAGGGAGCCTTGCCCCTTCTAATTAAACAAGCAGTGTGGCACATCCTGGAAGATGTGGAAAATACTTTTTTTGCATTTTATCAACATCTTTCTGCTGCAGGGATGAGCAAAGCCCTTCTTGGTGACCCAGTAGACAAAGGAGTTATCTTGACTGTCCAGCCTGCCTGTTATTCTCTAATACAATGGCAAAGGCAAATGGAAGACAAGATTGGAAAAAATGCTTGGAGCTCACTGTGAGTTGGGATGTTTGAAGGAAAGTGGGCATGGTAGAAATCAATCCTTCTGGCATGACAGGGACCCTGCGGGGACTGAACCTCCAAACCTTCCTTCCTGAGACACCATAGGAGTGGGGCTGTTCTTGGGAGCTTTGCCTGCAGGAGGGTGTGGCTAGCACAGGTCTTTCTCGTGAGAACATTCTGTTGTGTTTTATAAACAAAGATAAAGTTTGGATGTTTTTTAAACAGTGTCTCGAAATTTAGACAGTTCAGGCCTGGCCAATCAAGCCTAGGGAGAGGTTTCTAGCTAACCAATCTGAGCGATCTCTGAAAAGTCTATATATATTGAAATCAAAATAATAAAATTTCTCTTTCTTACCACACTAAAAACTCAAATCTTTTCTCTGCTAGCAGCTCAACAGCAACAGGAGGGCAGGCTCCCTGGTTGTGTTTACCTGGGCTGGAGCTCAAGGACCTGAGTGGTCCTTTTGGGGCAAGGCCATGGAACAGCCCTCACTGGAGTTATTTCCTCTTGACCCAAGGTGCCAGGATGCTGTGGAGGGAGCTGGATGCTGTCATGGTAGTCATGGTCACCTGATCTATTGGACGAGCTGAGGACACAACAGTGGCAAAAGAAACAAGTTCACCACTGCCTTGGCTGTAGAGGTCACTGGCTCTTGTGTTTGGGCAGCTCTGTCTGTGATTTGCTGCAGTGTCAGCAGTAAGAGCTGAACAGTTGGAATTGCTGTGAGACCTCTGTTTGGAGGAGTACCCCTGGTGTTTCTGGGAGCACGTCTGAGCTATGGTTACCAAAATACCATCAGAGGTGCTCTTGAGCGAAGAATCTGATGCTTGTCAGGATGGGATGAGGTGTGAATGCCAAAAGGAGATGGATGTATTCAGTTCAGTTCAGTTCGGGGTGAGTCAGGCTGGGCTTTGCTGCCTATAGGAGTCCTCAAGCCTGGAGTGCTATTGACTCTGTGTGTTCCCAGGACCAGGAGTAACACAAAGGAGGGTGGTCGTGTCCCTCACCACATGTGAAGCTGGCTGACAGGAAGAATGTTTCCCCAGGGGAGGCTGGACTATTTCTTCCACACATGAACTTATTTTTTTTTGGCTAAGGCCCTGGAGGTACAGATGACATCCTCCTTTTACCCACCTCCTGCCTTCCTTGAGGTCCACATCTTCTCTCAGGCTGGCTGTTACTGCCATTCCCACCCAAAATCTCCACACCACAGTGCTGTCCTGTACTCCTGCTGCCGTGCCATGGGGTGTTTGACATGGGCTGGAGTATGACACACCCACCAGGTATGGGCTGCCTGCACCTCCAGGGAGAAGCCCAAAACACTAAAGTATTTTGCACCAGCCACACCTTCCAAAAATTTCTTTGCCAGGAATTTTGTCACCAGCTGGGAAGAACCATTTGGCTGTTCCCACAGGTCAAAGCCCCCAAGTGTCTGATGTGCTGCTCCTGCTGCAGCCTGGGAGTGCACCAAGATAAACCAGAGCCCCTCTCAGTTCTTTCTGGCCTTCCAAAAGCCTGGAGAAGATGAACCTGGTAGCCTGCTGTTCTGACATGGACATTGCACCCGGCTGGAATCAGCATCCCAGAGTTGCCATGGAGATGCCTGATGGGCATCTCTAACTTTTCAGAAACCTGGCAGGATGCCGGGGCATCCTAAGCAACATTAACAGCACTGAAATAGATTCCTTCTGCTCCAGGAGACAAAAAAAGCAGTCAGGGGAGACTTCTCCCCTTGGGAGGGAATGAGCTCACCTGTGGAGTTGGGCTGGCTGTCTTGTTCGGTTGCTGCTCCCATCTCCATGTGAAACGCTGGGAATAGGAAAAAATGTTATTAGACTCTTTCCTGGAGCAGCTGACCAGAAACCCCATTATGCTTTTTGCTCTGCATGCACAGTCCCAGGAAGCTGAACGCTGAAGGGCACAGTGGGGCTGTGACATACAGGGTGCTCTGCATGGAGGAGGAGAACATTGTTTTCATAAAGAAATGGGGGAAAAAAAGAAGAGGAAAGCACAGTCAGCAGCACAGCACAACGGCCTGAGTACAAGAGTGAGAGCCAAAGGGTTAAAGCAGACCAGAAAGCCTAAGGGGATCCCTCAGGATGGCTCCTGTGCATCTCCAGTAATGAATTTTCACTCCTGTACTTTCATTATCATTGTCCCATTGTCCCCCTTAGCTCTGCAGCACATTATTCCTGTCATTGAGGCAGCTGCAAGGACAGTGCTGTTCCCTCAGCATTCCTGTTGGAAATGTGATGGGCTCAGTCTCAGGGCAGGAGTGTTATCCCAGGAGGGATGCTCTGCTTTGCCTCTCTCTCCCTGGCTCCTTCAGATTGCCCACAGAAGTCCCAGGTTTGCCATGGTGCCCAGAAGAGCCTGGCATTTGGTTATTTTTTGTCTTTCTAGCAATGTTTTATAGCTTCATGGAACTGGCTGACCGGAGAGGTTGTGGCAGTTTCATCGCAGGAAGTATTCAAAGTCAGGTTGGACAGAGCTTGAAGCAACCTGGTCTAGTGGAAGGTGTTCCTGCCCATGGCAACCCAAACTATTCCCTGATTCTATGAAAATTTATTAGTTCCCTGAAAACTGGGGAACTGGGTAATTCATGAATTGGTAATCCTGGTACAGTGATTAATATAATCACTGTACATATATAATAATCCTGATACACTGATACTAATATCTGTGGTAATCCTGATACAACAGCACTTGGAGTTTATCCCTTGTGTCTGGTGGGATCAGAGAAAGCTCTTTTTGTTTTTCCCAAGATCCCCCAAAAGCGGAAAAGCAGAATAGGTAAGGCTGTATCCTCCGTGAACCCCAGGGTGCTGTCCTTAAGATCACATTTTTAAGTACCAGTGCCACCTGGTCTGTCACTCCAGTGCTGGTCTCACAACAGACTTACTGAGGTCGTTGTCTTTGTTGTCATCTTCGCTTGCACAGCCTGGGCAGAGCCTGCAAGGAAAACATGACCGTCAGGTTTCAGTCCTTGAGCAACTGAGCTGCTCACCTGCGAGGCAGGGGTTCTCCCTCAAATCTGTGTTTTGCTTCTTCCACCAATTTAGCTCGAGGGTGACATGGGGACATCCATTGGTGACATGCACATGGCAGCTGCTTCTTCCTCCTCCCTGCCCATGGCTCAGGGCCGCGTTTGGAGCCGGTGCCTTTGGACTGAAGGCATGTCTTGCCCTCCTGATCTGTGTCTCTTTCTACTCTAGGCTTATTCAAGCAAAAAAGGCCCAACCCCTGTGGCCACCCCTACAGAGCCAAGATATGAGGACCATTTCTTGTTCGGTGAGGGAAAACACCAGAGAAGCAAAGCAATTTCATTGCTCTAAAAGTATTCCTTAAATATGCAGCTATAAAAAAGGTAAGAGAAGAGCTCCTGGGCTTTAGGTGTGGAGGCTGTGCTCGGTGAACTTGGTGTTTGGACACATCAGTAAAACCTGGAGTTGTGTG
Source organism: Lichenostomus cassidix (assembly GCF_008360975.1). NCBI lineage: Eukaryota > Metazoa > Chordata > Aves > Passeriformes > Meliphagidae > Lichenostomus > Lichenostomus cassidix. The sequence goes on along the minus strand of NC_139490.1, from coordinate 23,753,066 downwards.
GATGCTGGTGGCAGCACCAGTCCGCTCTGTCACCGTGGCCACTCGCCTCGAAACAATCCTCCTGCCAGCCCTTCCCGTTGGTGACAAAATGCCAGCGGATTCACAGTGCTGGGGGCAAACACAGGCACCAGCTCTTTGCTCTTTCCATCGGTGGCGCTGGGTCAGATGACAGCCCCCCCGCCACCTTCGGAGCATTGTTATTTATTTGTGTGGTGGCAGTGCCTGGGAACATCCCCCGGGGCAGGGAGCGTTTCGCGCTAAGGCAGCGCAGGTCTGGACACGCAGCGCCAGCGGAGTAAGTGCTGAGTGTCACTGCAGTGACCCCACTGTCCTCAGCCGTGCCAGCGTGGAGGCAGCACACGGCCAGCACCCTGCCTGCCTTCTGGTTCATTTGGTGACCCAAAACGCAGAATCACAGAATCATTTCGGTTGGAAAAGACCTTCAGGATCATCGAGTCCAACCTCTGCCCTATCCCCGCCTTGTCACCCAGCCCAGAGCACTGAGTGCCACATCCAGTCGTTCCTTGAACACCTCCAGGGACAGTGATTCCACCACCATCCCACCGGGATTGGAACCGACAGTTCCTCGGGACCATGCTGTGGAGTAGCCTAGGAGCAATGCGTGGTCCTGCTGCTCCGGACGGGAGGGGACTCTCGGCAAAGCAAGGCTGTACAAACTGCCCGCTTTGGGGAAAGCAACAGGTCTCCAATTAAGCAGGAATCCGTTCCCTGGGTTTTGCTTCTCGACCTCAGCTGTCCCAATTAACTGGCTCCCCTTACAGTGTTTTTCAACTGTACAGAGATGAGCCAAGGACACATGAACGTAACGTGATCCAGGAAGATTCCCCGAGTGCCAGGAAGTTGGAGCGCTGCTGCCCCTGCTCTTTATGGCCGTGCTCGCTGCTCGGGGCTCCTGGAGCGGGTTTGGAGCTGCTGGGCTCTCACGTGCCCACGCCTGTGTTGGTGCTGCAGTAACTCCCTGGTGCTCCCCGGTGCACCTCCGAGCTCCCGCTGTGCCCCTGCCTCGGGGGCTCTGAGCCATTGCCCGGAGTGGCCACAGCTCTTGGCCAAAACCCTCCCAACTTTGCTGGTGAGGGTGCAAAAGCCCCTGATGGGGAGGGCAGGGAAGCACCAAGCGATGCACGCAGCCAATCCCTGCACCTGGCTTCTCTCCCTACAGCCCCGCTGCAGGATCTGACTCCCTGCCCGTGTCCCCAGCCCACGGGGTGGTGGCCGGGCACAGCACTTGCTTCCTGCCGTTGCCATCCTTTCCCTTCTCCTGCAGGCCAGGACACGTACCCTGACCTGCCCTTTCTGCTCCTTGTGCCCTTGTCCGAGAAGCAAACGAGGCAGGGGGTCCTTCCTGGAAGCTCTGGGCAGCAGGACGAAGCTGCACCAACAACGGCCACCGCAGGCGGGTCTTTACTAGGTGATTGTGGCTTTTGAGGATTTGCCGGCGGTGCTGAGATCCCTCTGCCATCCGGCTTTGCTCCGGGGTTTTTCTCTCTGCCAAATTCTGCCCACGGTTACCCCAGTCTGTTGCTTACAGTGGGGCGCGAGCAAGATCCTCCACAGCAGATGGTGATGCTGGGAGGGGCACTGTGATTTTGGGGACCGTTCAGTGCCGACCCCCGCCACGCCAGCAACTGCTCCGGCTTTGCCCCCGGTGGCGCGGTGTCCTGCTCGGCCCGCGGGTGCGAGGGAGGCCCAGGTGGCCTCGGTGAGCATCATGTGAGGCGAGGAGCCGGGGGCTGGCGGCGGCCGCGGGCCAAGCGGCTCTGACCATCTGCTCCGTGCCGTGCCAGGCTGGCGGCTGCTCCGGGGAGCGTCCGTGCCGCGGGCCGCGGGCAGCGCCGTAACCGGAGCCGCGGGGCCCGCAGAGGAGCTGACTCTGGCTTTTCGGCTCTGTCTCATGTATATTTATCTGTACGTACAAACAGAGCCGCCGGCTGAGCCGGGTGGCTGTTCCAGGCCGAGCCGATGTCTAGCGTCCCTGCTCCCGTGGCTCCATCCGGCCTCGGGCCCGTGGGGAGCGGCCGGCAGGGCAGCGAGGAGGGGAGTGGGGCTGCTGAACGTGGGCAGCGGATCTGGGGGGGTTTATGCGCCTGTTTGCCGTCCAGAGAGGGGGTGTTGGGGGTCTCTGCCTGCTCGTGGCAGCAGGTCATGCCAAGGGCCAGGAGCCATGAGGCACGGTGGGATTCTGGTAAGGATGGGGCAGAGCATGAGCAGAGCCTGTCCTCTCCCTCTCGGGAGCAGCAGCGAGTGCCTTAGTCAGAAACAGGACTTTTATCTAAAGTATACACCTTGGCAATGCAGAAGAAAAGCAGGAAAGGGCTTTTTTCAGCACTGTGGAGCAGCTGACAAACAACTGACTCTACATTTCTGATTTGAGCCAAGCAAATGAATGCAGCCTAAAGCATGGCTTTTTCTTGAGCTGGGGTTTGGATTTCAGGGAGTGTGTTATCAAAGGCAGAAACGTGGCAAGAGGATTGAGTGAGGCCTGCTGGGCATCGTGTGGGACTGTGTTTTGGGACACTGGAGTTGGGGAATTTTCTAATATTCTGTCTTTTAATTTCTTCCTTGCCTTTCCTTGTAGCTGGTAAAATGCATGAGACCATTCCTAACTCCTTGTCAACCAACCTGGACAAACTTTAGGACTTAATGCTGGTTTGGGTCAGAGTGAGCCTCAAAGGGAGACTCATTTCATCTGAGCTTAAAAATCTTTTAAGAATTGCCTTAAAAGCAAGGATTATCCAAATGTGGCAACATGAAAAACAACTGCTTAAAAATAAACCAGCACTTAACTGAATTTAGGGGATCAGGAAGGTAAATGTGGGAAGAAATGAGGGGTGGAGGTTCCCTGTAATGTTCCCTAAACCTAACAAGGTCTTTTATTTCCATCCCAAAAGTGCAGTGAGAGTCAAAGAAAAAGAAACCTGAATCTAGTTGACTTAAAGGTCATGAGACTTAGCGTTGGGATATTTGAGGTCTCGTGATTTTTTAAATGTTAATACTGCAATGCCTGTGGTGGAAGATTCACTGCCACAGTCACCAGCTCAGACCCAGGGACTCGAGCTCCTTTTGCCCTGCTTTAGTGGGGGTTTGATGGTGGAGTTACCAAGTTACCTGTAGGATAGGTATAGGATAGGACCTTTTATACAAGGTCCATGAGTAAATATCAAAGAGGAGATTTTCTTCATAACTCCTATAACTTTTCTGCTGCTTTCTGACCAGCCCCAAAAGGGTTTAGTTATTTAGGATTTTGGCAGCTGGAGTCACCGTTGCACCTTTTTTTTTGTCCTTAGGGATCTCAGCACACCTTGAAGAGGTCACCTGAGCTCCTGCCTGAGTCTCGGAGAATGAGGACCAAAGGCTGAGGGTGCAGAGCTGCAGAGCTGAGGTTAGAGGCACATTTCTCTGTAGTACTCAACTTTCTGAGGCTGCTTCGTCTCTCTTCTCCCCAGCCCTGAATTTTACCCACACATCATGCGGAAGCTGCTGGTTGAAATATTTCATACTTGGTTTATATGTAACGCTCAGCAAGTGCACAGGGCAGCTCTTAAAAGGTCAAGTTTATATAAATCTATAATGCATGTGTATAAAATAGATAATAATTTCTGAACCCCTGTAAAACATAGGAAGGTTTTTTTAGCATAACCCATTTTAATGCTAAGATAGGGGAGGCCACCTTCACAGAAAACAATTTCTTCCTGATATCCCATCTAACCCTACCCTCTGGCAGTGGGAAGCCATTCCCCCTTGTCCTGTCACTCCATCTCTTGTTCAAATTCCCTCTCTAGCTCTCCTGGAGCCCCTTTGGGCACTGGCAGGGGCTCTGAGGTCTCCCTGGAGCCTTCTCCTCTCTAGGTGAACACCCCCAGCTCTCCCAGCCTGGCTCCAGAGCAGAGGGGCTCCAGCTTCCACTGGACCCTCTCCACATTGTTTCAATGTTGTGGACACCAGAGCTGGACACAGCACTGCAGGTGGGGTCTCACCTGAGTGGAATAGAGCAGTAGAACCACCTTCCTCAACCTGTAGGCCTCAAGCACTCTCCCATTTCTCCCCTTCCTGGGAATAGCTGCAGCATGCACCAATGCAAACCCCAGAAGCAGACTGTCCCCTTGGCAGCTCTTCCCCCAGGCTGGATCCCTGATGAGGGATGGGGTTTTTCCCTCCTGGAGTTCCTCAGTGTGTACGAGATAAGGATGTGACATACAATTACAGCATCAGCAGAAGGGCTGTGATTCACAGGGCTAAGGACATCCCAGGGCCAGTGACACACCAGGGCTGGTTGCTCCCTGATTGACTTCCTTCTAGGAAAACACATCCTCAGTAAATCAGTTACTGAGAAACAAATAGTGATGTTTCAGTATTGCTGTACATTACTTAAGCGAGGTTAATTCTTGTTCTGCACTTAAATACAGAGGGGCAGGTGCTCAGCTGCTGGAATCACATCTGCCTCCAAGCAGATGAATCCCCACAGGGCAGCAGAGCTGTGATATTTACACTGTGGTTCACAAACCCTCAGTGCCTCCGTGCAGCCAGGAAGCCTCTCCAGTGATTGCCCACATTATGCTTGGTGCCTGCCAGTCCCTTCCCAACGCAAACACCTCATTAATTCCCATGCTTTTAAGGAAATGAAGCCATACAGAAATATGCCACCGGTAACAAATTATGTGGTACTGATGCCACCAATTAATGCTGCAGGAAATAATACTCTATTTCAGGTGCTGAATGGTTTTATTTTCCTGCTAAATTAATTTGCCACTCTATAATAAATCATAAAATGAATCACAGAATAGTTTGGGTTGGAAGGGACCTTACGGATCATCCAGTTCCAACCCCCCTGCCATGGGCAGGGACAAAAATGCTGCCCTGCCTGGAAGCTGCTAAATTAACTTGTAGACATTGTCTGAAGGGCTAGAAAGGAACTTCATCTTTTCCCCTCTAGTTCTCACTATCTGAGAGCAAATAAATGGGTAAGTCTCCAGTACCAGGGATGGCAGTGACTGTCCCAGTGCTCCCAGCCTCCAGTACACCTCCCATCCCGGTGCTCCCATCTCACCTATGGATACTGCAATATTTCTAAAATCCAGCAGCTGCCAAGATACCATCAGTCCCTTCTGGGTTTGTCATTACCTCCTTGCCCAGGTGATGCAGAAGCTGTGAAAGTTTCCCATGCAGAGGAGGATGCAAGCAAGATCTTCTGGGACTCTGTCAAACCCGTCGCAGCTTCTTTTTCCATGGAGTAGCTAGGATGAGTTATGGGAAAATAAGGAAGTGAGAGGAAAGACATAGTCCTGCCAGGCTGATCTTTGCACCTGCCAGCTCAAGGGGCAATGTCAGTATCTTTTATAGAAGCTCATAAAGGAGAAGGCTTTTCTACCTAGCCAGGTGAGGTGGTTTTGACGGAACATTCGTGTGTGGATGCGCCAGGAAATGCCCAAATGTGCAGGTGCTATGGAGCACAGAAGGACAACAGGGAAATGAGCTGGGCAGGAAGTGAAAGCAAAAGGGAAAGTGGATTGGAAAGCAGGAGTGCTGGGTGGTAGCACCTGCAGTTGGGCAGGAGGAGGTGTTTACTGGCACTGGCTGTGGCTGCCTCTAAAGGTCTCTTGGGTTATGACCAAGGTGCTCTGAGCAAACACTTCAGGAACAGTGATTAGATTAAGCGCCAAATTAATCTCAGTTTAATTAGGCCCCAGAGTTGGTAAGCAACATCAGTTTAGCAGGGCTTGGCATGCAGGGTGTAGCCCATCTCTGTCTGCAAGGATTAGCTCAAAAATAGCCAGGCTATCATTGTCGATATTTTTCTTTCTTTATGTATTATTCAGGACCTTTCTACGTGTCTGATTAATCAAAACCAACATCTTGAGACATTTACTCCTTGCCCTGGGCTGCAGCGTGGCTCTGATCGGTGCTGGGTGCTGGGCAGTGTGTGAGGAGCTGTTGGTATCGTCCTTGTTGGGCTGTCAGAAGTGGTCTCAGGCCATCAGCCAGGGAAGCATCTGAGTGCCAGGGACAGCAAGGCCAAGAACAGAGACTTCCAGCTAATCAGCAGGAAGGGAGAGCTGGCTGGGTACAATGGCTCTTTAGCAGGGGCTCCTGCATGCATGGCTCCAGGTGGTGCAGGCAGTGCTGCAGGTGAGGAGAGGTCACATTCCAGGACACTGGGGATATGTGCTGTGGGTCAAAAGGCAAAAGAGCTCAGTTGGGAGAATGTGAAATTAAGACTGACCTAAACCCAGCCAAAAGAGAGAGAGAGAGCAAAAGCAGCTACTTGTGTAATATGTTCTAAAACTGGTGCCATGTAGGAGCTCGGTAAGTCCTTAAGTACCACTCTCGCCTCTCCCCAGTCTTAGTGCTCTGTCCTGCCAAGATATAGAATTAGTTAAAAAGAGATTTTCTTTAAACCCCACAGACTCTCACCTGGAGAGGATACCCGTCAGCCAGGCGTGTTCTCAGCAGGCTCTTGGCAGCTCAGCCGTCTGGAAGGAGTGATGCAGTGATGTCGGGGTGCTCCACCTGGCTACCCAAACACTGCTATGGGTAATGAGAAATGACTTTGACAGTGTGGAAAATCTGGGCATTATTGAGAAGTTAAATCAGTCTCCAGCTGGATTAATTCACTGCTGGTAGCTGGAAAAATTAATAAAGTGCCGATCTGTATCAATCTCGGTGATTTTCCATAAAGCTGTAAAGTATGAACATTATCCATGGCAAACTGCTGGAATAGCAGCTCAGGCTTGGACCAGCGAGAGGCTTTGTGTGGTGAGTTGCTGCAGCCCTGCAACATGCTGGGATGGGGTTGGGAGGGATGTCCTGGCTCCCAGCCCCTCTGCCAAGGCTGGCAGGATGTTCAGCTGGGTCCCTCATCACCAGCCAGGGTGTCCCTGCACTTGCGCCAGTGAAGTGGAGCAGCAGCATGGGTGAACCTTGCTCCTCCCATTCCTTATATCCTGTCCTGAGCATGAAGCTGGACATTTAAATCCCCAACATCCCAAATATCAACTTCAGGATGCAGCTTTCAGAAAATAAACCCAGATGAGTTGAGCTCTGACTTCTTGACTGCAGTGAGCACAGTGGAAATCTATTGAACAGCCTGCGAGGGAATAATTTCCCAACTTGTACTGGACTGATCAGAGATGAGGTCTGAGTTTGGGTTAAGGGTATAAAAAATACACAAATTAAGCTGTTTTTTTGCACCTGGCAAGGGTGAGTATCTGAAAGTTAAACTGGCCTTGGCTCGTGTTGAGTGGGGTTATCTGTGCCGGCCATAAATCGAAGTGGGATGGCTTAATTGCTCCTTCGCAGTAAATAAAACTCTAACTGAGATGTCTGCTCTATAATATAGAAGGGATCTCCCAGGCTATGGAGGATGATAGCTCGCTAGAGAAATCCATTTGGAGGCTCTTTGGGATCAATAAGCAGTTAAGGGAGCGCAGGAGGATGACATTGCCTGTCTTTGTGCGCAGGCACTGCAGAGGGGCTGGGCTCTTAAATGTGCGAAGGGCAGTGCTCAGGCTTGGAGCCATTGGCTTTATGGTGGTTCCAGCTGGGATTTTGGGATTCTGGTGTCCGAATCCAGAGAGGTAAGAGTAGCCTGTGCACTGAAATAAAAGGTTCCTGATGCCAGGGTTATGGGCTGAGCCACCAGGTTTATGTGAGGGTTCCATGGTTCAGAGGGCTCCCAGGGCCAACGCAGCTTGCAGGTAGCCAGCCCTGGGGCTCCTAATTTGGCCTGGAGCAAATCCACTGCCACAGTGGAGTGAGCTCAGGGACTCAGAGCTGGTTTCAGCTGAGGGCTCCCAAGAAGTGCTGTTGGTGGGGTAGCAGTTCCATCCAGGTCCTTGCACTCACTCACTGCTGGTGGATTGGTGTGTGCTCTCCGTGTTTTCCTGTGCTGTTTCCCCCATCCCTGGGGCAGTTGGAATGTGCCATTGACCATGGGAAACCTAAATGGCAATGACCAGCGCATCCCTAATAATTTACCTTGGAATGCTGTTGTGCAGAAGGGAGATGAATTGGCACTTAGCTTCTGCCTTCCTGCCTCTTAAAATGGAAATATTGCAGCTGCCTTCAAGCCCCACTACTCTGCACCTTGCCTGTGTTTAATTATTAATTCTCCTGTACTGGGAGACTGCAACAGGAGCTGCCTCTCCAGCCCAAATCCAATTGGGATTCAGAACCAAATCCTGAAGTGGTTCCGCCTAGTGACTCACAGATGTTTCACCCAGCATCACTCCCCTTGGGCACACACACCTTCCTCACTCTGTGGAATGCAGGATGCTGGAATTTGTGGGTGTTACCAAATTCCCACTGGCCTCAGGAGGAGTTAGAAGACCCTTAAATTCTCTGAACTGTCCTGTTAGAAAGAGGGAAGTTCTCCCTGATGGTTTTGGAGCAGATGCACTCAGTACCATGGTTTGCCAGCACATGCTTGGGAAGGGTTGAGGGCAGGTCATGGTGTGCAAAATTATATATTACATTTTCCCTCATGAGCACATGAGAAAATGGCCTGGCTCACAATCACTTTAGAAGGACAGGCGGATGTGAGGCTCTCCAGAGCTGATGTGCTTGGCCTTGTTTAATTTGCTGTCCTGGAGCCAATCCGCTTAAGTGGCACTGAGTGTACCCCCATGCAAAGCCCAGAATCATAAAGATGGAGCTGGATGAGGTGTCCAGTACACCAAGGCACCACCACCTTCTGCCTTGACTTTTTCCAGCAGATAGTTGTGTGATCCAGTCACAGGAATGCTAATTATAATCATTTTTTGGGGGGGAAGTGGGGTAAACCTCTGCTAAGTGCTTCTAGATCCATGATGTTCAAGCTGGACAAGCTTAATGGGAGAGTTTGAAATATGAGTCAGAACTTGGCTGGTTTTGTTTTGTTTTGTTTTGTTTTTCTGAAGGGCTATTATATGTGTTTGAGCAAGTAGTGCCATGATTCTCCAAACAATGTGGAAGTGTGGGGAAACCCGCAAAGTGTAGGAGCAGAAATTCCCTCAGACTTCCCCTCCACTCTGACCTAGCTAAAATGAGCCAATAGCTTCTAAAATTGTTGGGTAGGGAGTGGGGATGGATGTAAACATGCCTCATTTTCTCAAGGAGGCCAGCTGTGAAAACTGTCCTTGGAAAAAGAAGGTACATGTTTTGCTGCTCGCCATGAGGAATGTTTTCCTGCTTGTGGCATCAATTAAAATGAAACTTTAACTGTTTAAAATGATCCTGCCCTTACCTCTGTGGCCTTATTTAGACGTGCCTGCTGCCTCGCATCCCATCCTCACTCCTTCCCCGTGCCAGCCCTGTCACACTGGCATGGAACATCGGGATGTTGCACATGTACAGGTGGTGCTTCCAAAGGCATCTGTGGGGACAGACACTTGGATCCAGGCTGTCAACATGGACAGCACTGTCCATCCCATGGGGGCATTGGGCTGCCTTCCCTGGAATATAACCCTTTCACAGCATCATCCTCCAGCACTCTCCTGCCAAAACCCCTTCTTTGCCCTCATTCCCCCTTTGCTCTGGCCTCAGGATTATGGTTTTTTTCCCCAGAAATAACAAATCCCTGAGCTTGGAAGCATTGCACGGACACATGTGAGTTGGGGGAGGGATGACAGCTTTGGCCACACCATCAGATGGTGGTGTGAAAAGTGCCATGGGCACCGAAAAACCTGGGCAGCTGAGCCTTGCAGCCATGCAGGAATTGCTCTCCAAATTCAAGATATTCTCTGTATTTGTTTTTCTGCCTGGCTCCATTTGCTGACAGCAAACGACCCATGGCTTCAGGCAGCCGGGGTCTGTGCTACATATTTTTGTTCATCCGTCCCTCCCTGCCAAGTGCTGAAGTCAGACAAGTGGCCCTGGTTGGTGCCAGCTCTGGTTGCTCACACTGGGATTAGCACGTAGGGGGTTTGCTCCCCCTGAGGAGGCTGAGTGGGCCCTTCTCCCTTACCCTTCTGCTGCAGTGAAAGATGTCTGTGACTTTGTTTTTGACTTTCTGCAAGAGGTTGTTGTAAGAAAAGGCTTTTCCCTGGTTTTTGCATGTCTTTGCACCCTGGGTGAATGTGGGAGAGCAGGAATGCCTTGTGGTACTCACTGTCTCGGCTTGGTCTTGTGCTCGATCCTTGGGCTGGACACCAAGAGGGATTAGGGGGAAATGTCAGACCTGGGGATCTCCAGGAAACCAAGGAGAAATCTCCAAATGCTGAGAGACCAAAGAAAGTAAACACTCCCCGAGATGGTAAACACAACTGGATTGCTCACTTACAAGTGAAGCCCTTGTGGTTTGCTCTTTGCTTGCAGCCTTTGCCCAAGCAAAACCAAAATCAACTGAAAAAATACAAGAGATGGGAACTGTGCAGATGATGAAGAAAGACAGTAAAACCAATACAGAGATCCTGGGCCACCTCATCAAATAGCAGGAGCTGGTGTAGGGGTATTGATTTCAGCAGAGCTGTGCCAGTTTACGCAAGTTAGGGCTTTGACCTAAGTAATTCACCGTAATAAAGATATCTAGATGCTGGAAAACTTCCAGAAAAACTGTCTCCTTGGAACACGTTTGTTATTGATGTATATGCATATCGATACACACACATTAACACTATGTGGGGCTGTAAAATCCCTCACTTAAGGCAAGTTACAGCTCGATTTCACTGTGCCAGGCAGCTACCTGCACCACCTGCCAGAGCGAGGTGTTGCCCTTGGCAGGACCAAACGTTATTCCTGTTCTCCGGTGCTCAGGGAAACTTGATCTTTGCTCTTCCCGTCACTTGGAGCGTGACTGGGAGGTGACTGGGGGGGGTGAGATGTGGGATTTCTGCGAACCTGCTGGAGAACAGGCGTGAGGGGATGGCCAGGGTGGGAGCATGGCCGCAGGGGGAATGTGCAGACTCAGTCCTTCCTTGGAAAAGCCGGGCAGTGCTGCTGGTGCGAGTGGGCTCCTTTCGGGGTGCCCCCACTGTAACCCTGCCTGCCTGCTGCTCAGCAGTGCTGGATCTCATTGCAGGGAGCACTGCTGGGCAGGGCCTGCCTGTGGCTCGCTGGGGGATCCAAGTGTGGAGGCACTGGTTGTGCTGGTGCTGCCTGGGGTGCCTCTGGGTGCTGTGCCCTTCATCTGCACCCCAACTGCCACCTCAGGGCATCCCAGAAGGTGCTCTCATGTACTTAGGGCCTGGGAGCCACCTGTATGTCCCAGGACTGTCCTCTGAAGCTTACTCAGCTTTAGCTGCCAACAAAACCAAAGCCAGGTTTAAGGCTTCAGATTTCCCATGCTTCTGACAAGTCCTTGTGAGTGCTGAGCAGGATGCTTGGAAGCCACTTGAATGGGAATGGCTTGCTTCCATAGGCTGTTGCACCTGTTTTGAACAGCCTTCTTGCGACTTTTTACACAAAGGCCCCTCACCTTGGAGCAAAGCATCTGCTTAGGTCTAATTTCCTTCAATGGGACTTCAGCATGTGCTCAAGTACTTTGCTGATTTGGGGCCCCAGTCATTAGCTTTAGAGTTGATTACTCAAGTGGATTTTGGGTGAGGAAATGGGAATGCTAACATCCAGTGGGAAGAGCTGAGCTAGCACTCAGGCTTAAATTGAAACCAGCCTCAAGGTGTTAGTGCAGGCCCATCAGGAGTGATGGTCAGCGCTGGGTCCCAGTCTTGTTCCCATGTTTCCCTGTGCCACCCAGGAGTCTTCTGGCACAAGGGAGCACCTGGGCTGTGCCTGGTCCCAGCATCATCCTCCCCCTGCTCCATTTAACAGTTTAATGGTGTTTGGCAGCTCTAAAATCATAGTCTGAGCGGCTTCCCCCACACCAGAGCAGAGAACGCCACGGAGCTGATTGCGTGCACTGGAGGAGCTGATTAACTTCTGGTGTTGCAGATCATCAGAAATGCAAACAACCCGCACTGTAAATATACATTTAGGGCAGATCAGCAGTGCGTGCATGCTCTCAGGCCCTCACCAATTACCCAAATTGGTACGTTCTGCTCCTCGCACTGGCGGATTTGGATGTAATACATCATAGCAAAATCAGCGGCTCACAGCTAAGGTTGTCTGTTGTGCTGTGCTTCTCAACTTGGTGGTTATTTTTTTTAGGAAAAAAGTAAATAGATTATTTGATACATACATTTATGAAGTTTGTAAAATTGTAGGTACAGGTAGGGGTGGAGTGTGTCAGCCTCAAGGTGCTGCCTGGCCTTGAGGTAGTGGCATCCTCCCCATTCCTGGCTCTGGCATGTGTTGGCCTGCCTCACTGGTGGTGAGGGGGAGCAAAGGATTTCTTCTTTTTTTTGATGGATGATTTGCAACCAACTGTGGGGGCTTGGATTCTGGCAAAATGACAACATTCAGTGCAAATGGGGAAAAAGTGTATTTTCGTCCCAGCACCCCCAGTTCAGTCTGGCCTGTGTGCTGCAGCCTCTGGCCGCCAGCCACGTGGGCTGGAGCAGGAAAACTGAGGCAAACCCTGTGTTTTATCCCTCTGATAAGCCTTGGGCACGCTCTGCAAGATTTTTTCAAATTATTTTGAGAGAAATGAAGGGAATGAGCTAAATGTGACACTGAGTAGCCTCAAAAGGGGTCAGTATTCTGCTTCAAACACACATACAAACCTGCCCGGTTGTACCGACCTTTGAAAAAAACCAAATGCACACAAAAATCAGCTATCTGAAATGAAGGCATGATTTTGTAGTTGTCGAAGGGCTGAAAAGTGCCGCTTTCCTCAGGTTTATCTCTTCTGCCTCCCCCAGGTCTTGCTCTCGAGTTGTTCAGTCTCCACACCCTGCCGGTGGGAGAATCGCACCTGCAATCTGGAGATAACCTTTGTGCCTCCAGCTGTGTCTGCCCATCCAGCCTGGGGGATCTTCCTCCCTGTGTCTACTTTTCACACTCAGGATCACTGCTCTCTCTGCTGGCGTGACCCGAGCACGCCTGTGGGCGTGGAGAGTGCCACAGATTAAACACCTTGTTTTGAGCCTGTGTTAAACACACTTCATTGTATGTCTCCATTTTCCGGGGATGTGCTTGTCTGATAAACACAGACGTGCACCTCATCCCATGGAACTCTGTTGTAACTCTGTGTGTTTTACAGGGAACTTGTGAGGCTCAGGGAGGGCTTTGAGCTGCTCTGATGTTGGGTTTGCTTCCCCTGGGAGGGCTTCCACCTCCACACTGGGTGCCGAGCCCTTCTCAGCACAGTGGCTCAGCTCTGCGGGCTGCAAGAGGTAAGCAAAACACCCCAGAGCAAGGAGGTGGGAGATGAAAAGAAACTTTGATGAAAGAAATGAAAGGGCAGGGAGGGGAAGCGGGTGTAGCATGGTGTCACCAGGATATGCTTGAAGCTTCTGGAGGGAAAATGGGAGCAATTCTGCGGGAAAGTGGAAGTTGCTTGTTTGAAGGGGATGCTGATGGATGGGGACAGTGAAGGTGGTGGTGGCAGCCCTGTGGCTGCCTGGCCACAGTCCCAATGTGGAGCAGTTTGGGTTGGGAGCATGTCATGATCCATCAGCCCAATCCAATCAGAGACTCACAGGATGGTTTCTATTGGAAAGGACCTTGAAAATCACCTCAGCCCTCCCTGCCATGGGCAGGGATACCTTCCACTTGATCAGGTTACTCCAAGCCCTGTCCAACCTGGTCTTGAACACTTCCAGGGAAACTACAGTCTCCCTTCTTCCTGATTTTCAAGGTTTTTCCTCAGCCCAGGAGCCCCTCCTGACACAGCAGAAGGAGAGCTGTCACCTGGTGTGGAAGAGCTGGATGTGGGACTGTTTAAAATGGAATGTTTAAATAGGAAGAGGTGGTGCCCACTGCCTGTGTGTGCTCTCCAGTGGGAGTCTCCAGCTGCAGAGGAGCCCTGGTAGGAAGAAATGAGTCTCAGCTGTGATGTGGCTGCAGGATAAAGAGGGGCCCAGGTGGACTGCAGGAGGTTCTGAGTAGCTGAGGTAGTACTTGTTGTCCCCTCTGGCAAAGCAGGGGCCTTTTGTCCCTTCCATCACAGCAGTGGCTGGAGCTTGGGCATGTTCACCACTGCCCTGAGCCTGAGTGATGTGGCTGAGCAGGCAGAGAGCTCTTGGGATGTCATAGCACATCCTTGGTGGGAGAAGAGGGAGCACTTGGCTCTCCTCTACCAGGTATCCTCCATTTGTCCTCTTTGACCACCACAATTCCAGACTCCTTACCTGCCATCTGCTTCCATCCATTCTGGGGAGGGATCTTGTATTTTATGTATATGTATGGACCCATCCACTCGTCTGTGTTTGTGCTGTGAGCCCAGAGCTCTGAGAACACACCTAGAAATGTCATCTAAAAGTAATGAGATCAATGATCCTCACCAAAAGATCTCTAGGATCCTGCTTTCCTAGAGAGCAGGATGCAAACCTTTTCACAGCGGGCAGGAATGCTTGTTTGTAGCTAGCCAAGTGTAGGGTGTAGCCCAGGCAGGAGACACCTTGTGACAACCTCATTTGGGTGGAAAATCCACCTTTTTGGCCAATATTTAGCTTCTGGCACAAAGCAGAGCTGTGGCTATGAGGGATGCTGGCCCATGATTTCCTGCTTCCTAAGGAAGTATGTCAGTGGGAGGAAGTGTCTACCTTGTCCTGGCAGAGCTGCTGCCTTTCCCTGCCTGCCTGGGGAAAGCAGGAGGATTTCTCCTGCTTTCCTCCTTTGGTTTTTATCTTTTTGGACCAGCTGAAGGTAAGGACTCCATTTCCTGCTCTGCATAAGGGGTTTGGGATGTGCTTCCTTCCATACCTCCAGTTCATTTGCTTAAGATCTTGTTGGTGTCTCTCATTGTCTGGAAATCTCTGTTATTTACCAGGAACATGGAGATTTATGCAGGACAATGTCAGATTCTGTGTAATAAATTTACCAAGATTTTTTTTTTTTTTTACATTACCAGCAACTTGTAACCTCTGTAAAATCAGTAATGATTTAGCTGTAAAGGGTTTGCTGTAGCGTCCTTCAGACACTGAATGAGCAAATGACATTGGAGGCTGGCAAAGTAAAAGGCAGATTCATTCCCAGAATGGGGCTCACTTGTGGACGCATTGGCATGAGACGTAAAGATGTTAAAAGATATGGGCAAAGCAGGTATGGAAATTAATAATTTCCGATTAATGAGGAAGGTCCTGCATTCCTACATGCCTGCAGGGAAAGAGAGCAGTGCAGGGAGGATGTATGCCAGCCCCTGCAAATGTCTGGGGTCACCTGTGGTGTGGAGGGAGCATCTCGTGTCCAGGGCACTGGGTCTTTTCCCGAGTTCCATTGCTTTCCTGGGTCGGGCTTTATTTCTCCTTTCCAGCAGCAGCCACCAGTGCAGAGCCCCAGTGCTGCCGGCTGCTGACCTCCAGAGGTTGGTGGGAGAAAACCTCGGCCGCCTGCGTGGCCCGAGGGGACTCGAGGTGCAGGTCCCCACCCCGGGCACCAGAACAGGGGGGTGTCTGGCCCCAGCCCTGTTTGATGAGTGACTGGGGAGAGGAGATGGCTGGCCTGGGTGAAGCCTTGAGCAGCTCTCCTCTCTCGGCTGCTCCCTGAATTTGTACCAGCCGGGAGCCTGTTCCCCAGTCTGAGGGATCCACGCAGATCCATGGCTGGATGTGCCAGCTGCTGTTCAGGCTGGGGGATCTCGGCGTGTGCTGAGACTCTGGGAGTGAGGACAGACTGTCCCAGTAACCTGTGCTCAGGTGTGGAGCTCGAGACTCACCTCAAATGCTGCTCTCTGCGAGATGGCCCTGCTGAGCTGCCTTTTCCTGGGGTCCATGCCCTGCAGCCAGGGATGTGCAGCCTGGAAAGGGGGTTGGGCTGAACTGTGGCAGATACCACAAAACTGTGGGAGAAATGCCTGCAGAGAGGCAGCATATGTGCTCAGGCTTCATTAGGACAATTTCCTCTGTACTTGAAGAGCTGCCTTGCTGCTGTATTGCCTATTCCTGGTGAGCACTGTCACTGTCCCCAGCTGGCTGCAGCCACCCCAAGTGCAAAGCTGGCAGAGAGATGGAGAGCACGGGATGATGCTCAGGTGGGGATTGTCCTTCTGCCCACAATGAAATAATCACAAATGATGGTCTAACACAAGCTGTTATAGCACGACAGTTAATTTTCAGAATTACCTCTGAATAAGTTTCAAATTTTGGCTCAAAGCTCTTTTAGCTTCCTTTTTTTTAAAAAAAAAAGAAATCCAAATCTGGATTTTCTTATTGGTTTTCTGTAACCTGGTATTTGTAAATGGAAATAATTTGATGTTCTTATTGGCTTTTTAAAAATAGAAATACAGGTAACAGTTAAAAGCTTTTTTGAAGACCCTGATCAAAAGTCTTTGCAGGTTTTGATCAAAAAGGTCTGATTTTGGTAAAAAAAAAGCTGTTGCTGTATTTCTTCTTCCCCCACCTGTATTGCTCTCTCTGCTCTCCTCCCGCTTCCACTTAGACGAAAAGAAATAACATTTCCACAGGCTCAGTCAGCATCAAAGAGTCACTTATTTAAAGGGAGGAAGAATATTGTGATGTTTCACTGCCTGTTTTTGATTCCGTGAAGGAATTTCATCCCCTCCCAGTTGCCATGTCTGGCATCCCTCCCAGATCTGAGCTCTCTGGAGGACGGAGGCAGAATTATCTCTGAGCTTTGCAGCTGCCAGATGTTAACCGATGAAACGGCAGCCTTGCTGCTTCCCTCTTCACTCTGGGTAAACCTCTGCCTGCCTGCCCTGTTTGAAATGCAAAACTGCCTCAAATCCCCTCTCAAAGGGTTCTTGATGTCTCCTGCCAATCAAGCCTGGTGAGGACTCCCTTTATCCCTCTTCCAGCAGCTTGCTTTAAGAATTGCAATTCTGTGTGGCTCTGAGGAGAGCGTGGACATTCTGAGTATGGAGGGGTGGGAGCTGAGGCTGGGGCACTTATCACATCCCTGGATGTTATCTGTCCTTTTCTGCCTGTCAGAAAACAGTGTCTTCCTCCCCTACCTGTTTGTGACGCAGAGCAGAGCTAGGGATGTGCAGGTCACTGGCAAGGTTATCCCAGACTCATTCAGGTTGGAAAACACCTCCAAAATCATCTAGTCCAACCTGTGCCCAATCCTCACCTTGTCACCCAGAGCAGAGCACTGAGTGCCACGTCCCATCGTTCTTGGACACCTCCAGGGCTGGGGACTCCACCACCTCCCTGGACAGCCCCTTCCAATGCCTGACAACCCTTTCAGTGAAGAAAGACCTCCTGATGTTCGGCCTGAACCTCCCCTGGCACAGCTTGAGGCCATTTCCTCTTGTCCTGTCCCTGTTCCCTGGGAGCAGAGTCCGACCCTCACCTGGCTCCACCCTCTTGAGCTGTAAAGAGTGAGAAGGTCACCCCTGAGCCTCCTTCTTTCCAGGCTGAGCACCTCCAGCTCCCTCAGCTGCTCCTCATATGACTGTGAGTGCCTGCCTGAGCAGGAGGATGTGCATGATGGGAGCCAGGATGTGGCATCTTGTGGTCTTGGCAGCTGATGCCTTGGGAGTGACTCTGGGAAGGGCTGCTTGGATATTGCCAACTACCTTGTGCACAGTGCCTATGGTTCCTGTTCAGAGAGGCCCAGGGGCACTGCTGGGGCCATTCAAATGTGTCCCTGGGCTCTCAGAGCAGTGGCTTGGTTAAGACCCGGTTGGGAGGCAAGTTTCTCTTGCAAGCAGTGAAATTATCAAGGCAGAACTTGCTGGGTGAGGTTTGGTGTGTACAGGGAGGTCAGGGCGTGCAGTAGGTCTTTCTGGCCTTCACCTCCTGTGTCTGTGAGATTGATGATTAATACAGTAGGGAGGCAGCAGTGCCTGCAGAACCATTCACTGGCTTATATGTGTGACTAGTGGTTTTGGGGCCTTGAATATGCCTGGTTTTGTTCCTTTTACCTGAGAAAAACTGCTGTCATTGCCCTGGTGATGCCAGCACTACCAGGCAGTTGTGTGCTCCATGCAAAGGTGCAGGACAGATGCTCTTGCCCTTGAGTGCAATCATCTATGTAATTACCCTTAGAGCAATAGGAACGGGGGGAAAAAATCATATTATCCTTATGATAGTGTTCATGGCACCATTGATCAAGGTGACAATTGGAAATTCATCACGATAAAGCAGGAAAAAATGGCAAGTTTCCTGTGCATGAGGTGACCACCTGATCCAAGCCAGCTTTTGGCACTCTAATGAGTGATTTCTCTAGGAAAACATCTGAATGGGACCCTGAAGCAGCAGATATGGAGTGGGCTGGGCCATTCTCCCTCCTCCTTTGGATGGACTTGCACCTTAAAGACTTCCCACCCCTTGTGTGCTTCCAGACATGGGAACGTGGCTAAGACCGCAACAAGCCACATGCTGTGATAAAGTGAAACTCTTGTGGCAGGTTCCCCTCCCTGCTATTTTTTTTTCAAAGCTTCCAAAGATAAATTGCATTTCGCTTCAAGATAATGAAATTTCCTTGGAGGAGCGACATATTTTTCTGTAGCTTTTGCATTTGGAACATGAGGAGAGTTTTTATTTTAAATCTCCATTGAAAGTGTTTGTCTGTCTATATTTTGCTTTCTTCCTTGTGAATGTTCTGACTTCACAGAGCTAGCAGGGACCCGGAGATGGAGTGTTTCTGTCACTTATTATAGCTTGCCTTGGCATAAAATTTAATCTTTGGATTTTTTTTTTCCTCCTAAAGAAATGAAAGTTGAAGCCAGATTAGAAACAGATAAAAAGATGTCATCCATCCTCAGACAAAGGAGTTTTTGTTTTTCTCTTTTGCATTTGCCTTTGTTAATCCTCTGCCTTCAAAGGGAACAAAGAGATCCTTCCACCTGGAGATCCTAGGAAAAAAGCGAAAATGAGGAGAAAGTGGCAGGGCTGATCTGTGCTTCTGTTGTCCCATGGCTGACGGGTCTGCTGGGACTTGCAACCATCCTGAAAAACCCAATTAAAAGGAGAAACCAGCTAGCAGAAATTGCAGCATCTATGAATCAAAGTGAATTCTTTCACTCCTAAAGGAACTCGCTGATCTTTACCTGTCTCTGCTGTCCATTGCTAGAGGTGCAGGTGCCTTCCCTGCCTCCTTCCCCATCTCCATGGCAGTGTGGAGGGGAGAACATGGCGTGTCCATCCCCTGACATGGTGCCTGGTGTCGCACCAGAGCTACCTGAACACTGCTCCCACCAGTGATTAATATGTTCTCAGGCACTGAGAGGCTCGAGGCACTTGGCACTTGACTGTCTCCTATTTTGGAACTTAATAAACAGAATATTCCACCAGCAGAACCTGCAATTTATCTTTCCATACTGCACGGGGAGTTACTTTGCGGCCTGGCTCTGGCTGCGTTTCTTGCCCAGAGAATTAATAGACTCTTCCATACCCCAGCTCCCTCTGTTCTCACTCTGGTTGCCAAATTAACCTTCATCTCACCTACTTTTTCTTCACGTCTCGCTTCAATTTAGTCCTCAAATTGTTCACATGACAAAGGAGTCGTCCTTCCTATAGCTTCTTCTACTCTGATAAGACACCTGAATTTTCTGTGAATGCCTGGAGAGGACAATAACTTGTCTCCCTGCCTCTCTCCCTTTAGCTTCCTGATGGTATTTAAGCCCAAAAGTCTCCCTGAGGTTATTTCCCTCGGGAGAAGAGTAAGCAGTTTGGGCTGCACTCTGCCAAGTGGCTGAGTTGTGACCTGAATTCACTGAACATTAAATGTTTCTAATTAATGTTATTACATCATATTACATTTATTTGGACTTGCAGGAAGGGATTCAACTGTGCAGGAGGTGCTGCAGGGGCTGGGCTGGATGCTGCTCATCAGCATTGCCCTTGTTACCTGTCTCACCTGGCTCTTGTGATGTGGCACACACCAGATAAGTCTGGAGTGCTGGAATATTGAAGGGATCTGCCTTTCTTGTCAGGGAGGCTTTGACTCCTGGGAGGATGCTGTAGGTGCAGGTTTTTCCTCTACAATTAATGCACAAGCAAGCTGCTGGGAGCAGCCTGCACTGCCTTGGCAGGATTAGGGATGAGGGAGCAGTGCTCCTGCGCTGTGTGAAAAGCTTCCTGCCCTCCCTGCAGGCCTGGCCTCGGCTTGGAAAATAAACAGGGAGCGTCACGGCTGCTTTAGCTCTGTGCTTGTTCTGGCTGGGGAGGCTCCTGTGTCCTCTGCCAGTTCTGCTGCTCCAAGAGGCTGATGCAGGGGAGGTTTGTTTGACCTTTATCCTGCTCTGAGATGCTCCTACATTAGTGAGCCACTCACAGGATGCTCCTGCCACTAAGGGCACTGTCCCAGTGAGCCCCCAGTCTGGGCTGTGTGGTAGCTCTGGTGCAGGGCAGGAGCCTAGGTCACCCTCTACCTGCTGTCACAGGAGATGTCAGGCTCCCAGAGAGTGGGCTTACTGCTTCCCCGCTTGAAGGTGACCCCTCCAGAGCCCCCTTTGCAGTGTGGTTGCTTCCATCAGATGCACAAGGATGGCCTGGTGGGATTCATGTTTGTGCTTTGGCTGGTCCTGTCACAGCCAGAGTGGTGGGGCGGATGGGGACCGGCACAGGCTGTGACCCCTGTGCTCTCGAAGGTGGTTATGAGGGTTTTGTGAGGAGGAGATCTGTGCCGTATGATAAGTTTTGATGCTTCCTTTCACTGGGATCCCAGATCTTCATCCTCCACGAAGGCTTTGGCACCGCCTGAAGCAGCATCTGAGAACAAAGGCAAAGCTGTTAATTAAGACAGAGATAATTCTGGCAGCCCACTGCCGCCATCTCGATGTGCTGCGGGCTGTGAGCAGAGGGACTGCCCCTGCACCCTGGGCATGGCACTGCCCAAAGCCATCCTTTTGCGGGGCTGCTCGTGCCCTGAGCAGGTCTGTGCCCTGTGTCCTTCCTGCACAGAGGCATGGTGACCAGAACTCGAGGTTGCTGGTGGGCTGGAGAGTGGTTTTGCTTTCTGTGGGGTGTTTGCCTCCCACACATGGCTGGCTCAGAGAAGAAAATAGAGCAAAATGTGCCCAAAGCCCCATCAGGCTTCAATGCCCTTGATGTGCCCTCCAAGGAGACACTGGTGGGCATCCTCTCTGGGGCAGATTGTGACCACAATCCCACTGGTTGTGCAAGGAAGAGTGGCCCTGTGACGGGATGCTGCCACCTTCCCACTTCCATCCCCAGAGGGTACACAGCTTTTTCGGAGCTGTGTCTTCCAGGAGAAGCAAAGCCTTGCT
Source organism: Lichenostomus cassidix (assembly GCF_008360975.1). Lineage (NCBI taxonomy): Eukaryota > Metazoa > Chordata > Aves > Passeriformes > Meliphagidae > Lichenostomus > Lichenostomus cassidix. The sequence goes on along the minus strand of NC_139490.1, from coordinate 23,731,882 downwards.
GTTGGGAGACTCGGAGCAAGGCTGACGGAACAGAAAACATTTTGAACAAACACAGCTGGCTTTCACCCAGCGCAGCCAACTCTTTGGCCAGCTGAAAAGAAATCAGAAGAATATTGATGTATTATTCTTTTTTTTACCCTACAAAAATTGTCAGGCTTTTTTTGGTCAAATGTTAGCTTCTGAATGCAAGTTTTTCAGTTGATAACTATTATTTGGGAGGAAAAAAGAAAAACCCCAAACTGAGGCACTTCTCTGGATAACTCAGGCTCAGCTCTTCCCCTCTTGTATTCTCAAACGATTAACATTTTTTTGCTTTGCACATCATGAATATTCTATACTTGAGCTGTTACTGAGTTGTGCTAGATCAGATAAATAACATGGTGTTGCTTTTATGGCAGACTGGATAAAGATGCAAATAATACTGACATTTACTTCACAGTTTTCTTTCTGTGATCCTCTGAGTGAGTAAACTGGATTGCTGAGATATTCATGGGAAGGAAATGAAGAAGGGTTGTCAAGATGAAAGCAAATTTCCTTAAAACTTAGCCAGAAGGTTCTTGGCAATTTTTTCTGTTATTTGCTCAGCTGAATTGGAGCTGCCTGAAAATATATTTTGCACAACCGCAAAAGGAAAACTCTTGTTCCCGTGGCACCACTGACTGTTTTTTGCATGCTCTTTCCCTGAAAAGCTGATGATTTTCCAGCGTTCGGTGTCTCTGCAGGGTTTCTGGTCCCATCGTGGCAGCAGGCGAGCAGCCGTGACCGGAATGAGCCCTTGCTGCCCGTCCTGCCCGCGCTATTTTTCCTCTCGCGCGTGTGCTGGGATGCTGTTTTTTCTCTCCCGCGTGTGCTGGGATGCACGGATCCCTGAGGAGGAGTGATGGGGTCAGCTTTGCTGTAGGGCGGGGAGCCGAGCAGAGCGGGATGCTGAGCCCGGCCAAGGGTGACCAGGGCGGTGCGTGGGGTGAGGAGGACAGGGCGAACGTTCTTCTGGATGGTTCCTTTTGGAGAGTGTGGATGTAGATCAATCCCAGCTGTGCTTGTGGGTACCAGGGCACGGCCCGGGGCTGGCAGTGACAGCGCTGCTAATGAGGGGCGCTGAGCATCCCGGTGTCCCCCGAGCGAGGCCGCTGCTCCCGGGTGCCCAGGTGGCCGCGGCGCCCGGAGCGATGCCCAGCGAAGGGTGAGCGTGGCGAGGGAGAAGGCAGGAGGCTGAGAGGGCCCCGCGTTGTGCCCGAGCCCTGCGGCCGCAGTGTCAGAGCCTGAGGGGAGCGGTAATGCTGCGGGCGGCTGAGCAGAGGGACCACGTCCCTGTGGGGCTGACGGTTCACTCCAGATTCCTTTTGGGGGTGAGAGAGGGGAGCGGGATAGCGGCGGTGTGATCCCGCCGGCCCGTCCCCGCTCCTGTCCCCTCCCGTCCCCTGCGGCGTCGCGGCTCTGCGGGTCCCGGGTCCGCCCCGTCGCGGGTCCCGCTGAGGGGAGACGTGCCGCGGGGCGTCCTTTCGCCGCCAGGGGGCGCCGTCCCCCTTCGCACGGGCGCGCGCAGCGGGTGGGGGCGTGGCCGAGGCGGGGAGCGGCGCGGCGATTGGCGAGGCGGCGGCGGGGGCGTGGCAGGACGGGCGCGGGGATTGGCGGGGCGGGAGCGTGGGCGGGGCCCGGCTGCGGCGGGGGCCGGCGGCGGCGTGGCCGCGCGCGCCACTCGCGGCGGCGATGTGACCCGGGCGGGCGGGCAGCGGCTTTGGAAACGCCACCGGCCCGTCCCGTCCGCGGCCCCGGCCCGCCCTGCCCCGGAGCCACCCGGCCCGCGGACGCACCCCCCATGCCCGCTCACGGCCGCCCGCCGGTAGCGGCTGACGCCTGCGGGGCCCGAGGAGGCGATGGCTGCGGATCTGGTGGTGCTGCTCTGCCTGGCCGCCGCCGCGGCCGCCGTGGAAGGTGAGCGGCGACCGGGACTACCGGGAGCGGGTGGAGTGCTGAGCTGAGGGTCCCTGCGCCTCCCGCGGCGTCCGCTACCGGGGAGCCTCCGGAGAGCGGCTCCCCCGCCGTAAGACACCGGCACGGGAGTGGATCCCGGCTCCGTGGCCCCGGCCGCTTGTGCCAGCTCGGGGTACCCGGCCCGCGGGTGATGCTGGCAGCCCGTGCCCTCGGGAAGGGGCCGGGGATGGATGGGGGAGCCCGCCCGCATCCACGTGGGGCGAGAGGCTGCTCCGGCTCGGTTCCCCTTCCCCGCGGAGCCCTGCCCGGGGCCGCGGTGGGGCATAGCGGGGGTTCCCGGGACCGTGGTGGGGCCGTCTCCGGAGTCCACGCTAGGTCCCCTCTGGTCCCGGGGCCGCTGTGGGGTCGCCTCCGGAGGTCGCGGCGGTGCGCGGAGCCGCCTCTGCCAACCCTCCTTCTCCCAGCACCGGCGGAGGACGGATGCGCCGGGAGCCGTGGGCAGGTGGTCTCCGTTTCTGGGGATGAACCGAGCCGGGATACACTTGGCCCGGCCGTGGAGCCGCAGGGCAGGTGCGTGCCCGTCCTCTCGGCACGGTCCGTGCCGGGGGGCTGGGGGTCTTTTCCCCATCTCCTGCCTCGCCGTGGGATTTGCTGGGCATCGGGAAGGTGCCTGCAGCCAAGACCCAGGCTCCGGGTGGTGGGCCTGGTGGGACAGCCGGCCCGCCCCAGCCTTGGTGCTGCATCGCTGCTTCCGTGCCCGGCGTGGCTCTTGAAGAATTGCTTCTCTTACATTTTTTCTTTATTTTGCCACTGCCGCCTTTCTTGCTGGTGCAGCACCGACTCGTGGCAGGGGTTGCCCAGCGCTGGAGCGGTGGCTGCGAGCAGGGGATGTGGTGCAGCCCCTCGGCTGTGGGCAGCGAGAGGCGTGGATGCGGGGGATGATGCTCAGGGTCTCAAAGCGCGGCCGGCCGGCGTGGGGCTGGGCTCTTCCCGGGGGGTTGTAATGTGAGTGTGGTTTTGGCTGAACTGGAAGCTGTCAGAGAAGGCTGGAGGCTTCGGCTTAGCTCCGGGCAGCGAGGAGCTGGTTCGGGCGCTGGAATGCTGCTCCGGTGGGGTTTGGCCGCAGCTCTCTCTGCTCGCAAGCACGGATCGCGGTGGGCAGGCCCGCTTGCTGCAGCACCCCCTTCCCACTGGCTTTTGGCTGGCACAGGTGTTTGCTTTTCATGTTTCTCGGGCTTCCTCATAACATCTCTGTAGGAATACCTGGAGGTGGGAATGCTGGTACTGTGCTGAAGCGTGATGCAACGAGTGCGCGTTTGCTCGGTGGCGAAGCCGCACGTGAAGAGGCAAGACCTCTTCGCAGCGCTTCGCTCGTCGGCGTTTGCAGCGTCAGCGGCTTGAGGCACTGCTGGAATTGTGGCTGGATGGGAGACCTCATCTCCCTCTTGGTTTGAGTGCACTCCTGAGTGTCGCCCAGGTTGTTCCCTAGCTTGCCTGAGCTCTCCCCGGGAGCACTGGCAGAGCCAGTGTCCCTGCCCAGGACTGAACCTGTTGAGGAGTGGTGATATTTCTACTCTGCTGAGGAAGTTGCTTGGATAATAAAGTAGTATCCTCGGAGAGATCTCAGATTTCAGGAAAAATTTTGGACGGGGAATTTCTGAGGTAGAGCAATTGAATCTGATTTGGAGTTAAGGCAAGAGTCTAATGGCATGGTCGTGTAAAGAAAATGCATTTTTATGGGGTTTATTTAAGTCTTATTGAATCTCTTGATGCAGAGGTTGAATTTGCTAGATTGAAACATAGGTTTCTCTAATGGAGCTGGTGTATCTCCTAGGACCTGCCCTGCCCTGGGGTCTGGCTTTCCCCCTGGAGCATCCGCGAGGCTGGATTTGCCGGCAGCCCTCTGGCAGCTCTCTCTGACAGCGCGGCAAAGCCACGGCTGGCGCCCAGCTCTGCCCTGGGCTGCAGGAGCAGCTGAGCCGGGGATGGCTCCCTGCATCCCAAATCAGCCAACGAGACAAAAAGTCTTTTTTTGGGATGGCAGGGGAGGCATCTGGGGGTCTGGACCCGGCTGGAGTGGGACAAGGATGCAGCCAGGGTCAGGGCCCGGGTTGCCTCCAAACCTCCCTCGTTATCCTCCATAAAACCTTGCTAACTCATTGCCTGCGGCACGTGAACCTGGACATAGTAGAGTCACTTATGTGACTTTCTTTATGGTTCCTTGATTTTTTACCAAATCATCTGGCTTAGCTGACCCTTTTGTGCTGGACACCTGGACGTTTATAGTAATTTCTAAAATTTTTTTGTGGCTTGCGAAGAGGAAGAAGGATGTGAGAAGATCACAGCACCAGATACTCGGTCTCTCCCACACCCTGCAATCACTCAGGAGCCGCTCGCGTGCTCTCTCTCGTGTTAGCTGAACCAAATATAATCCATTTAGCATATAGAGAGGGTGGTAATGGGCTGACGTTACACGTTTTTACTCGGCTTGGAGCTGTTGGTAGGTCAGATGGGGCTGATGACCATTTCGGTGCAGCTCTTCCACATTCTCTATTTCACCTGCCTGCCTGCTCACCTCTCCATCATCTCCCTGCCTCGCGCCTGCTCTTTTAAAATCCAGTTTTTTCTCTCCGTGCTTGCAGCATCACGATAAGAGGAGCACAGGAGGGAGGTGGAAAGCCCTGCTTGGGGCTGGCGGATCCAGCTTAGTTTTTCTTCTTCTGCTTATCCGCGGCTTCAGAACCGCCGCCTGGGAGAGGAGCAGGGATGGGCTTTGCCTGGAGAGCGACGTCTCTGGCTCCTGCTCTGTGCATGCTGCCTGCCCCAGGCGCCCGCTCTCCTCCCTCTTGGCTCGGGATGCACACATCTGTTACAGGCATCCTTTGGGCTTCCTCCGCTTCCGCCAGGCGCCGGAGTGGTGCCTGTGCCGAGCAGGCTGAGAGCTGCCGTGCTGCCTTTCCCTCAGCACCAGCACCGTGCGGGCTCCCACCTCTGGCCCAGCCGCTCTGCCCTGAGCAGAGCCCTTCCCAAGGAGAACCTGGAATTAAGACTTCAGGAAGGCATTTGGAAGTGCTGGTAACCTTCGTGGGAATTTGCAAGTGCTACCATCCAGCCATGCCTTTTACGCTTGGTTTTTTTTGCACACACTGTCTGGGGAAAAAAGAAAGTGCTAAGGGGAAAACCCTTATTCTTGGCATGATGAGTGAGCCCAGATACTGTCAGCCTGAAGGAAAAGTGTTTTGTCAAGTCATGGAAAAGGGGCCTGAGACTGCAGGTGCCTATGTTGCCTTTTTTTTTACTAATTCCTGGTATCTCTGTTCATGGAGAAGGTGGGGGTCTGTGATAAATATCTTGTTTTCCTGTCCTTTTGGATACTGGAGTGCTGTGTGTGCTCCTGTGTGTTTAGTGGCCCTGACTGCTGTGGCATGAGCTGCCAGAGGGTTTGCAAGGTGGCCTCTCACCAATCCTGGGTGTAGCTCTTGATGCAACAGGACAGAGTGAAAACCTTCCATTTGCCTTAGAAATCAGAAGAAAATGTGGATGTTTGGTGATATAGGAGGCCAAATATGTTTGTCTGGATCTGGATCCAGGCTACGGTGCTGAATAATAGATGTTTCTAGCAGAGATGGGTTCTGCAAGCTAAAGAAATACGCAGATTTGATGAAAAAGGGGAAATGGTACCTTGGGCAATGGGTAACTCAATGCTAATCAGCTCAGCAAAGTCTTGGAGACCCCAGTCCTAGTGCAGTGGCATTGCTGTGGGATGAGGCAGATGGAAGTGACGCTTGGAGCAAGGCTGAAGCTCTTGTGCTGTGTGTGCACTGTGCTGGCTGAGTCCAACCAGCTCCAGGGGGCTTTCCTACCTCTCCCAGCTGTGGGTACCCCGAGCTCATCATACCCCATGCCTGCAGGAACCCCAAAACTGTTTGATGTCGCCCAAAGGGCACCGAAGTACTTAGTTCCCTCCAAACAGTGTTGGTTTAAGGAGTCATTTAACAGCACAGCAAGGCTGTGTAAACGGTTGGGGCTGGGGGAGGGAATGCCTTCCCCAAATATTTATTAAGATTTGAGAGCACATTTCAATTTGACCTTGTTCTGCTGCAAACAGAGCTCTCAAGGGTTGAACACATCAATGATTGGGCAAGGGAAATGTTAAGGTTGGATGCTGGCTGGGTGGCAGTTTGGGAAGACACATTCTCAGTTGGAATGGTAGGAGGTTGGAGTCCGTGTTGCTTACAGAGGTCCCATGTTGGTGTGGGAGCAGAAGGCTGTGGAGAGGGAGGGAGCAATGGCAGAGTAGTGTCAGGAGAGAGCTGGGACCTTGGGTGGCCTCTGGACCCCGAGATGGTCATTGCATTGTCCAGCTTTTAGGGGTAAACCCACAGTCTTTCCAAAATGAGAGGCTTGAGAGGTTGCCTGGGTGTGTGCAGGGAAGGAAATGCGCACAGACCTGATGCAGGCTGCAGGTAAAGGCAACACAGCCCTTTCCTTAGGGACAACAGGAGCAAACTCAACCCAAGTCAGCTCTATGGCTTTCCAGGTAATTGACAAACGTGGATGGACTCCCTCCTTCCCTGTAAATGTTGCTCACAGCCACAGCTGAATTTTGGAGCTCTTTTATTTTGGTTGCCATCCATTTTCCCACCAAGTCTCATCATGAGAAATGGTGAGAAAAACAGGACACATGTTTTGTAGGCACAAAAGGATCTGCACTTTTATTTATTTATTTCTCACAACTTTTGAATTATTAAAGCACGTTCAGGGGAGATTAACTTTCCCTGCTCAATATTTATTATTGTTTCATTTCCCTGAAAGTTGGAGCTACAAGAGCTTTGATGAATGAGCTGGAAGGTTCTGTAGTTTTTCTATGGCTAATCTAAATACGTCCGTGTCCTTTGCTGAAAAGCTAATTTGTAATTTCCTACGGTAATGCCGCTTAGTGAATTATAATGATACACTGGGGCCTGCTTTTCCTCCCGGCCCTCTGTCAGGGGAATAACACTGCCATCGGAAGACGGTGTGAAACCTGGAAACCGGCCATTAGCCCCCTAAATTTTTGGTCTAATAACAGGAATCCAGAAAGCCTGTGCACCATCTGGTCTGTTTTCTCATGTCTGGGCTGGAGAGCATCCGCCTGGCCCCGGGTTGGTTCCAGGGATGGGAGTGGTGCCCTGTGCTGATGCCACTACCCGCAGGTTTGAGTCAGTGACCGAGCTGGAGGGTGCACACAATCCCTGCTTCTGGAAACCTCTCCCACCACCCCAATTATAACCAAGTGTTATCAGTCTTTTGAATAATTGAAGAGGCTTTCTGTTGAATATTTAATTACAATAATATTTGGTTAGCAGGGGTTGTTGGGCTCAGTTTGTGCAATTGAGAATTGCTGCAAGAAAGGCTGTTAAAAGAAAATGTTGTTGCCCATGATCATTGATTTATCTTTTTTTTTTCTTTTTAAGCTAATCAGTTACTTAGTTGAAATTGGTTAATTAGCTCAGCTCCATTAAGATTCTTTGGCATTTAAACTTGATGTTTCTAAATAATTATAGTTTTGCCTGCTAAGCCCACAACCCAGGGTGACCTAATTACTATTAAAGCAAGATGTGCTTTGGTCTGGCTTTAATAAGTTCTTGCTGGGAACCCTGTGGTGAAAAATCACAGAGGCAACAGTTCAAAGGGGAAGGGGGTTGTGCTGAGCCCTGGATGAGGAAGATGAGTGTCCTTCAGCCTCAGTTCTTCCAAGTTAAAGCAGGGATGCTCTTGGTGTGGGAGGAGGGGAGTCCCAGAGCATCCCATGATTGGCATCTCTGTTCTATGCACTTATGTCACCGTGGAAGGTCATGGCAACCAGTCGTTTGGAAGAGGTGAAGGTTAAGATTGTTTTTAGTTAATTGATGAGTGTTAATTTGCTTTTTTCTCTTCCAAGTCGTTTCCCTTAGTAAGCGGGTGGAGTCCTTTCAAGGTCCTTCCAAATGGAGGGAGAAAAAAAATATGGTATTAAGTTAATCGTGGTGATTTTAAGCACTATTGAGGTTATTTAGGGTGTTACTAAGATCTAGTGGAAATTGTCCCTGCCCAAGGCAAGGGGTTGGAATGAGATGATCTTTAAGGTCTCTCCCAACCCAAACCATTCTGCGAGTCTAGGATTTTATTTATTTATTTATTTATTTATTTATTATTTGGAACTAGCCATGCCAAGTAATTAGGCATTAGTAAAGCCTCAGGTATGTGCTCGTTAGTGTAGTGAATGAAGTGTTTATTATCTGGGGAGGCATCCAGACAGGGTTGCTGGTGGTTGGAGCTGATGAAGCTTTAATTTGTTGCGCAGTGAATGAAAGCGGTGGGTGGGGATAGGTAAGAGGCTGTGGAAATCCTCACTTCCGGGCTGTTTGCTGCTATCCTTGATGGGGGCTTCTGCACGACTTCAAAGGATTGTTTAATAACACTTTCTCCCCAAAAGCCCTTCTCTCGTCCCACCTGCCTCTCCAATGCACCAGAACCCAGTGTACCACATCCCAGCAGCAACTTTTTGCACTAAATTTTGGATTATTCAAACCCAGCCAGCATTTTCCTTGGGCTGCTCTGAGCACAGCTGGGTTTTGGTGTCTTTTCCTGGCTATATATTATTTTTTTGAGGGGATGGGTGTCTCAGCGCACTGGCTGCTCCCTGCTCCTGGCTCTGCTGTCTCCCAGAAAGGCTCTGCAGTCCTGCAAAGCCCAAGACCTGTTGCATGTCCGTGTCTTTCCCTCCCTTTCTCTATTTTCTTTCTGTTTGCAGGGCAGAGCATGGGGACACCTTTATTTGCATGTCCTGGGGCAGGGCAGGTCACCTTTGACTCTGGGTGAGGATTGCTTCTCCTTGAGCCCCAAAACCTGGGCAAACAGGGCTGCTATATCTGCTTTGAGCAGCCCTGGTGCCCCCATGCCCTCTCCCTGCTGTGGGGTACTGTGGGTGACCTGGCAGGTGACACCCAAAATGCAGCTGAGTGATGAAGCCGGGGAGGCCCAGAGCCGGTGTTGGCCCCTTGTCTCCTGGTGCTAAAACCCACACCACGGGTGGAGGGATGGAGCAGGGAACAGCAGTGTTTGAAGTTTTATGGAGGTTTTTCATTTCTTTTTCAGCAATCAGGGACCAGGGATAGCTCTTTGATTACTCGGGGCCTCTGCTTGCTTCAGCCGCTTCCGTAGCCACGGGGTTGGAGCTGGCTCATTATCATCCTCGCTAGGGCCCTGTTGATATGAGGATAATTGCTTTTTGCTCAAAAGACATTAAATCACCCCGGAACAGGCAGAGGGGTGTGAATTACATCTTCCCTGGGAAAACCGGGAACTCAGCAGAAGAGTTGAAAGGGAAACACGGTCCTCAGGGGGCAGGAGGAGAAGGGGGCTGACTGTGGGAGGCTGCTCGGGGCCCACTGGGTGTTCCCTGCCCTCTGGATGGGGGGAACTGGGAGGGAGATGGCCTGGTGTACTGGAGACAGTCTGGGGCTCACCCAAAACCTGCAGCTTCTTATTTCCAAATGCCCAAGAAACAGGATGGACATGTAGGGAGAGGGCAGGAGTGGGATGCTCTTGGAGTGCTCCATTTGGTGCTGGCTTTGCTTTTCATTTGAAGCAAATGTGTTTGGAAGTAGCAGAATTGTAAGAATTGTAATGTCAGAAGTATTCTTTGTAATGATTATGACTAGTCCAGGACCTTTGCCTCCCGTGATGTATCCATGGAGCTGGAGGGGGTGCTCCATAGGTGTGTTTGCCCTCACCACCTGGCTACTCCATCCCTGCTCTTCTGCTGTGATTATTTTTAATGCAGTTTATATTTAGTCCTGGAAATTGTGGGCATGACCTGGCTGCAAGACACACAGAGCTGCCCTCCTGGCCTGTGGAGTTTGGCTGAAGCTCTCCAGAAGTTCCACACAAGTGGGTGAATCTCCTGTAGATCTGTGGCCTTTGCTACCTGTGCTCCTTGAGGTGAAATTGCTGGTGGGGGTCTAAGTCCTTTGAGCCCATCAGGCTCTCAACAGAGGCACTGTGAAGTCACATATATTGATGTTTGGGACCAGAGAGGGACTGTAAAGTGGTAATTTCTGGTTTAATGAAATAAAGGAGGATCAGCTCTGTGCTGTGTTTCCTGGGGAGGGATGTGTGGCTCCTTGAGCCACGTGCATCATGCCAGGTAACCTCCCTCTTGCTCAGTCAAGTGGAGAAAAGCAGCAGCTGTGCAGGAATTAAAGGCATCGATGCCCTTTTCTTTGGGCCCAGCTCAGGTCGAGTCCTCCTGCTCTCTGTCCATGGGCTGGCAGTGCCCCCCTGACCCCTGGATGCTGCAGCCAACTTGGCAGAGGAGAGGAGGTGGCTGCTGGCTGCTGGGAGCTGTAGGGGCACGAGCCAATTGTGTTCAGTGTCTTTCTAAAACTCAGCTTTTATTCTCACGCTGTGCGTGGGTTATTGCCGTGCTGGCGGCACCGCTGCATGCCTGCAGGAGGGAGGCTGGAGAGCCTGGCTCCAGAGCCTACTCAAAGCCATGGAAAGCTGCTCCTTAACTTCAGTGGGCTGTGGCTGAGGCAGGAGAAAAGGGGCTGCTTTGAGGAGGATGCTGCTTTTAGCCCCCTCCAGCTCTGCATTTTGTGCCAGCACTGGGCTCTACTTGCTGGGGCTGACTGGGGCTGAGGAAATCCTGGTTTTTTCATGGTTGGGTCCTTAACTTGTGGGAAGATGGTGTGGCTGCCTCCCATCAGTGGGAACCACTTGGCAGCATCCCCGGAAACAGTCCAGCTGCCTCCCACCAGTGGGAGCCACTCAGCAGCATCCCCAAAAATGGTCCAACTGCCTCCCACTAGTGGGAACCGCTTGGCAGCATCCCTGAAAATGGTCCAGCTGCTTCCCACCAGTAAGAACCACTCAGGAGCATCCCCAAAAATGATCAGGCTGCCTCCTACCAGTGGGACACACTCACATCCTCCCCAAGAGAATCTATTTTTTAATAAATGCCTCCAGCTCCCTGATGAGGGGCTTTGAGGAGTGATGGGTGGGTGCCCACCTTACCCTGTGCCATGATAACTCCTGTGTTTTCCCACTCTGGATCCTTCCAGGCTGGCCCGTGTGGTCACTCCTGTCTCCTGAGTCACCAGCCCAGCAAATTTTTGGAGGTGGTTTGCAGAAAGGCACGTTTTTATTTTGTTCTTTAAAGCTTTGTGATGTTCAGGGGAAACTGGGATGTCTTTGAACCACTTAAAGTATTCCTAATAGGTTACCTTGAAAGCTTTCTGCAGTCTTGAATGAATCAAAGTGCGAATGTTTATAATGCAACACCCACACAAGCTGGGAGAGGAATTTTATTAAGGCAGGAGAGTCAGAAAACAATAATAATAAAACATGTTTTATGAAGTTGGTGAGAAACTTATAAACTAGGTGAAGTTTTACAGCAGATCAATTTGATACAAGTTGTAAATTTGAATTCCCAGGCTGGTCCTCAGGTCTTGCTCTTTATTACCTGAAATAACATTCTCCACTTTTAATAGCTGGCTGCGGCAGAGCGAGCGTGGTTTTATCTTTCTAAATGATCCGCCGTGCGTGTCTTATAATCAAACTTCTGCCCATCCTCAAGGTTCCAGCCCTCTCCTCGAGCAGCACAGTGGCTGTTGCCAATTAGCAAATTGCTGCTCTTTGCTGTTATAGGGGGGACTTTGGGAATCCTTCCATACATCCCCAAGTCTGGATTATTGAGATTTTTTTTCCTGGTAGAAACCACTTTGCTTTCTGATAAAAGAATGTTTTGTTAATGCATCAGCAAAAAGGGACTGAAAGGTGGTCTTGATAAATCACTGTTTTGCAGTATCAACTTGCTCTGTTTCCCTGCTCCTGGCACGGCCAGGAGGGATGTGGGCACTTGCCAGGGCATTGATGGGACCAATGAAACAGGATGTCTGGGGTCTGTTCCTTTTTTTTCCCCCAATGTTTCCTGGAGAGTCCCCTCCATTTCCCAACAAAGTTTGTTTGTGGTGCAGTCCAGGGACCAGCAAGGTGTCAGTGCATGAGCTGGCTCTGTCCCCATTCGAGCAGTGGCCTCCCAAGGCATGCGATGACCCCCTGACTCCCCTCTGTGCCTCCAACCCCTGTGTCACTCAACTGTCAGCAGCTGCACCTGAGGAAAGGGTTACAAAAATGGTTTCTCAGCCGCCTGTCCTGTTTGTGCACACACCAGCAGATTATTCCTCTTGAAAAATAAGTGATTACTTAAGTAAGGCATTCAAGCTAATGGCCAGATTATTCCCTTTAAAATGGGAAAGTAATTAGGGATGTTTTTTAAATAGGCTTCCCACCCTTGGATCTGCTGGGATTAGCCTATGTGGGTGTGTAAATATTTAGTTTCCAATGACTTTTTTTTTCCCTTTTTTCACCCCTCCCCTTCCTTGAAGTAGCAGTAGTGATAAGCAACAGAAATGAGGCAGCAGCTGTGCTTGGACACTTTCCCCAGCATCCAAATTATAAATGGAATTAAAGATGACGCTCAAAGGGAAATTAAATTGAGGTTTTGCTGATGTGATGCACCAGGGGTTCCTCTGAGTGTGTGTGTGTGTGGAATTGAAGAGAAATTGTTGGGTGCTGGGATGTTTGGGGTGATGGAGAGCAAGTCCAGTCCTGAGTAAGAACTGTGACTGAGCATGGTGGGCTTGGTTGGATCTTCTGTCCCTGGCTGCCTGCTAGCTGGAGGGCATTTTGGAGCTTGTTTCCATGCATGGAGGTCTCTCTTTAACTTCCAAACAATTTAGACTTTGTGCACCAAGGCACTTTGATGTTTGGCTTCAAAACCATATCTTGTTTTGAAACTTGTTGCAGTGCTTGCAATGTGTTGGTGAAGCTGGGAAGGCGAGCAGAAAGAAGCTGAAAGCAGAAGCAAAATATGCAATTAGATGCAAAAATGGTTTTAAGTGAGTGATCTGATGGAGTTGCAGATTAAAGGAATGTTGGAACCAGTCATTCATGCAGCTCTCTTTGAGATCTGAATCCCTGGAGGCTCCTGCAGCTGAGGAGCATCTTGCCAAGCCAGAGGAGGCCTGATCTTGCATTCTCCCATCCATCCAATGGATAAATCCCAAGCCCTAGCGAGCCACCAGAAGAAAACCTGGCTCAGAAGAAAACCTGCACAGCCCCAAGGTTGGAGCTGTCATTGATGTGTCATGTGGCTTTGGTCCCCGTCCTGCTGCTGGGAGGTACTTGGGAGATACTTGTGGGCCATCGGTGCTTCAAATGTTCACGCACCCATCATTTTTCTTTCTGGCAGGGGTTATTTATTGGAGCTGCTTTAAGGTGCCTCAGTCATTTTTTAAAGGCTGCATTTGTGCCGTTCAGCTGTTTTTGGCAACTTTGGGACTTTTTGTTTGCTTGCCTGCCTGCTGGAAAGCCTTCAGAGGTTGTTAAGGAGGTGAGGGGAGCCTGTAGATCCAGATTTTTTTTTTGTGTGTATTATTATTATTATTATATATTATTATAATTAAAACATATTTTTAGCAGCTGAAATTCGAACCCGTCTGGGTATTTATATAGCTAGATGTTTTGGATGAGGAATAGGCCAAGAGAGTCATGTGGTTGGGGCCAATGTGAAACAAAAGAATCCATTTATTATCCAGGCAGGAAATTTGTTCCTCGGGATGTTGTAGCTGCAGACATAATGATTTCATTTCCTCTGGTTCACCCAGATTAATGGCTTGTTCTCTTTTGTTTGTGTGCCTGTGTTATTCCTGCAGCCCAGCTTCCCCTCCCGCTCTGTGCTGGCGTGTGCGAACATGTGTGTGAGTGCCCTGGGTGAGGAGAGGGGGCATGGGGGTCCCCAGGCTGCAGCAGGCTGCTTGGGATGGTGGGGTGGGATGCTGGGAGAGCCGAGCAAAGCCTCTGGGACCACCTGGGGAATCCTTCCTAGCAGTGATGGATGACCTGTCTGGGTGTATTCTCCTGTGTCTCTGGGGATCTTCTGCATCTGTAGTGTTTTTCTCCTGTTTACATTTCTGGGGATCTCCTCCTGCATCTGTAGTGTTTTTCTCCTGTTTACATTTCTGGGGATCTCCTCCTGCATCTGTGGTGTTTTTCTCCTACTTGCATTTCTGGCGGTCTTCTCCTGCCATGGTCACCGGAGCAGCGAGGGATGTTTTCCTGTGAGGGTGTGGTGGGATGGGTGAGATGAAGAGTTTTGGACAAGCGTGAACGTTGATCTTGTGGAAGGTGTGAGAGCAGTGTGTCTTCTCCACAGCTACGCTCCAGGATTGATGGAGATGTTGTGTGCTTGGTGGGAAACCCAAACCTTTGCACCCTCCCAAATATCAGGCCAGGAAGCGGCTTTTTCCCTAGGGAGCTGAGCTGATGCACAGGGATGAGGGCGTCGGCCCCAGGGCTGTGCGTGAGCAGCTCCTTCCTGGCTGTGAGAGTTGGCCTTTCCTTCCAGGCAGGTCCCAGCCCCTCACAGGGCCACTGGCCATCTGGGGGCTGGTGGTACTTGCACTCTGTCATCGATAAAAACCCAACAGATCCGTCTTTGTGGATACTCCAGGATCAGCAGCAGCCTTGATTGCTCCCTTTCTCTCTTTCTGAGTGTTTGTCTTTCAAAAGTGACATGACAGGCAAACGTTTCCTTTGTGCTGCTGTCACCTGGTGGGTCCTTGGGGAGCTTTGGTGCAGAGCTTTTAGTTTACTATGTGCAGCACGACCTGATCTTCTGCTCTGGATTAATCTGGAGCAACCTCGTGGAATTGTGATGGGGAGTTCTGCGTGGTGCTGCCTAGGATCTACCTAGAGAAGGATTGGTGACCATCTTGCTGCCCCCATGCCTGGCTCTTCCTCCTTCCCTCCTTTAGGTGTTTCTGCTCTAAACTGGGGAGGAGAGTTTCTTCTGCCTCTTCTGGAGGAGGTTTTCCAGCAGGGACATCACTTGCTGAAGGAAGGCCCTCTTGACCATCACGGTGCATGTGCCACCTCAGGTACCATCCTTCTGGGGCCTTGGTGCACTGATCCCTTCTTGCACACCTGGTACACCTTCTTGCTTTTGTTCCCCTGCACTTTTGTGCTATGAGAGGTGCAAGCCCAAAAGCTGCAGAGGAGAGGAATGGGAAGCTCCTGGTACCCTGTCAAGCCCTGGGCGCTTTCTTCCCACCTGCCTGCCCTCCCAAATGGCTCCCGTGTCGCCCAGGTGACAGAGTTTGTGAGGATATGACAGCTCCGTTGCACAGAAGATGATGAACAGTAATGAGACCCAGAGCACAATGTGCACTTAAAGTGATTTATTTCAGCAAGGAAACCACAATCAAGGAGGATGGGTCACCGTCATCAGGAGAAGAGGTGGGTATGGAGATGAGCTTCAGGGGAACTTTATCATCAACCAGCAATGCTTTAAAAATGAGCAGAGCTGGTGTTGCATGAAATGGAGCTGTGCTGGTTGTGGCGGGACCATCCCTCACCTGCAGCGGATCGTAGGCACTACTGGGGTTTGGCCAGTGACTGGGCTGGCTGACTGGGGGACTTCTCTTTGCTTACCTTCCTGCAGCTGTGCTGAAGTTTTTTGGTGAGGTGTCACCTGTGTGTAAAGTCAACATTTGGGAAGGAGACTGTCCTGAGGAGGAGAGGGAAAAATAATCCCTGAACCCGCCTTGGCTTGGCTCCCAGCACGCAGATGGCTGTCCTCGTGCTGGAGCCTTTTCCCAGCTTGCACAGGCACCGGGGCTGGAGGCAGGGGTGTGCCAGGCAGGCCGGGTGCCAAGCGGCACCTCCTGCCAGCATCCTCCTCTTCCTCCTCGCCTTCCTCACCCCCAGGGCCCGTGGGAGCTGTGGCTGCAGCAGCTCAGCCAGGCGCTGCACCTTGCAGGAAAGGCTCGGTCTAAGAATGGCCCTGAGCAAAATCTTGTGATTTAAGTTTGATTTAGAGCAGTGCTCACATTTCCTTCCTTCTTACAGAAGAGGCTCCTGGCATGGGGAGATCCCTGGTGCTGCCCCTGTGCTGGCAGGAGCTGGGGGAGGCAGGCAGCAGTTTGCTCATTGATTCCGGCAGCGTTCAAATGACACGCCATGAGCTTACAACAAAGGGTCCTGAGCCCCTGTTCATGAAGAGCATCTTCCTTGGGGGTGATGGCAGTTGCTGGTAGTTGTTGGTGAATTTGGGCAAGGATTTAACTCAGCCCCACTGGCCTGTTGGAGCTGGCACCTTGTGTGAAGGTGCCAAGATTTGGAAATCTTGGCAAACACATGTTGTTATTTACTCACCAGACCAGCTGTGTGTGTATGTACCTAAAGATGGCTCAGACTGATAGGAACGTTTTTTGGATAGGATGCAGAATAGTTACAGATCCTGGCTGCCGCTTGTTTTGTCCAAATCTAGAAGTGGAGAAGAAAAGAAAAAAGACAAAGCTGGGAGAGCCCAGGATGAGTTTCCAGGGCATTTATGGAAACAGCATTTGGATGTGGAGCCAGAGCAAAAACCCGGCAGAGTCTGCTGATGGGGCGCTCTGCCCTTTCCAATGGACCCGTTGGCTTTGCCACATCCCTTTCCCCACCTGTGCAGCCTGATGGTGGGGAGGACTGGGCAGGGGATGGGGCTCTCCACTGTGGCATCCCCAGGGATGCAGGCAGAGCCTTCCCCCATCCCACCCGTGTCCTGATGGAGGCTTCCCTGTGGCGGCAGCCCCGTGCGCTGCTGTGGTGGCACAGATTTATTTCCCTTTGCCTCTTGCGCTCTCTGCCTCGTTTGCACTCGCAAGCTGGCTCCATATGGTGCAGAAGCCGCAGAGACGATGCTCGGCACGGCCGGCGCTGGGCTGGGGGGCGGCGCGGGAGCTGACGCTTTTGCAGCTTGCTCCGTTTGAGGTTCAATATTTCCACCTCCTCCCCTTGACGGCTCTGCTCCCGCAGCTGCGGATCGCTCGTCATCTCCAGCGCAGCCAGAGCATCCCTGTGTGATTCTACTCTTGCCCTGCTGCATTCTCTCTTCTCCCCCAGTGCACGGGTGGGCAAAAATGCTATTTTTTAGTTCTTACTTACTCATGAAATTTTTGGCTAGCCCCCCAGAAGTCTTTAGTACGTGCCAGATGCTACATTAAAAAATAAACTATCAATGGGGGTGCATCTGTTCTGTGCCGGGGTGAAAAGTGAGGCTTTTCCCCCAAGTGTTGGTGTCTGGGGCAGCACCAAGCCCTTGGCTGCGCTGGGAGCTGTTGCACCCAGGCTAAGCTCGAGTCCCCCGGTGGTGCTTGCTCTGAGCAGTCTGTCATGTTTGTGGCTCACACACAATCCCTCTGACATTTTAAAATAAGATCTAGTAAATAGGAGCCGGATGGTGCCAGGTGCATCTCTGGGCGTGAGGGCTCTCTGACAGCAGGGCTGGCATTTTAGATTTAGGGCTCCACAAGACGCCTGTTTTTGTAGCGAGCGCAAAGCTTTTCTGGAGAATGTGGTCCAAGACAGTGACTCATTCTGAATCTCTAAAGATGTGATGGCGTGTAGGGAAATGCAGGATAAATGTTTTGATTTTTAGAGTTTTCCTCACAGGCGGTGCTACCCTGGAGTAAGGCAAAATAAATCCAGCGGGGAAGGAGAGCTGTTGGGAAAGGGGGGACAGGTCTGGCACATGAATTCACCAAAGCTCAGTGCATCCACTGAACTCCTGCATTGGAAGTTGGCTTTGTAGCCAAGCACGTGTCCCTGTAAGACGTGGGAGCCCGCTGCTGGGGAGATCCCCTGAAATCCCATAGGTCCCGTGGATCCAGGCATGAAGATTATGTGTCCTTGTAATTCATCCTAGCACGTGTAATTGCAGATGCTATTGATGTTTATGGCAGCTCTGTCTTCTCAGGCGACTAATTCTGTATTTAGAGGCTCTCATTTCCAAGGTAATCCCAGCTGATAAGGAGTCCACTTCCATGGAACTCGTTAGGCTTCAATGGCCCTTGTCTGCAAAACCTCAAATGCTGCTAGTATTTATTATTTTTTATCTCTTTTTGGAGTTCCTTGCTTTCTGATAGTGTGATGAAATTCCCTTTTCCCAAGAGAGGAGCTCCTGGCAGAATGTCCTTGTGGGTGAGCTCACTTGCTTCCATTCAGACTGGCTGGAGCACACCATGTGCAACTAGAGTCGGTACTGGGATGTTGACCAAGATGTGAGCTATGGAAAAGTAGCAGAAAATAGGAAGTTGTTGACATCACTACCCAAAAATGTTTGGATTATTCTCAAGACTCTCTGCTCCCCCAGGATGTGTCATGCGTTGGGGTTCTGGATCGTCCTTGTTCTCTCGGCTGGTAAGATGGGTGTCCAAGCCAGCTGGTGTCCACCCTAGGAGTGGAGGCCTCTGTGCCCAGCCTGTGCTGGAACCACCTGACTGCATGGACAAGGGATGGAGTATTCTCAGGCACCTGACCTTCAGCACTTTGCCCTGTGCTCCTGAGGGCTGATCTCATGGATGGTAAAGAGCAGACGAGTGCTCTGCCCAGCCTAAGTGATCCTTCCTACAAACCAGACCTTCTCCACCACTTACCTGGACCTTCTCCTGGGCAGCCTTGCAAAGCTTTTTGGAGGTTAAGGTTTCTGGGGGAGCCTCTGCCCATCCCTGGTTGGCTGAGCTCCTCTTCCACATCTTGTGGAGCATGAAGTGAGTTAAGTGCCAAGCCTGACATATGGCAATTTCTGGGGCAGGCTGCGGTGTTCTGAGAGGTTTGCTGGCAACCTAGCCTTGAGAAAGCAGAGATGGGGATTTAAATGCATAGTGACATTGTTCTGGAAAATGTTCGTCTGAAAGACAACTGTGTCATCTGCTTGCCCTGGATGGGCCCTTGGCATGGCTGGGTCTGTTTTGCGGGGGTCAGGGTGTTCGTTAAAATGCTTTCTCAGCCCTTGGTGCTGCTTGACTTTGAGTTGCCAAACTGTGAATGATGATGTATGGATGGTGATCTGTGTGTGTGGAGTGTGTGGATTTTGGGTATCCAGGGCCTGTGTGCAATTATAAAAAGTGTGAGATCAGCAACTGATTCTGCCATGACAGGAGCAAATGAGCTTCTGATATTTGAAAACTTGCTTCCAAATTTTCTAAAATAGGTTTGCAATTTGGAAAACAAAAGGTATTGAAAGCCCTATCTTTTCTCTCTTATCTTTCCATTTGATTTAGTCCTCTTTGTTTGTTGTTTTTCCTGTGATGTGCGCATTTTTGGGTAATTCTCTGTCATTTCCTTCCCTTTCCCTTATCTCTCCCTCTGCAGTTCTCTCTCTTTTCCTCTCTATCCCTCTCCCCCTCTCCCTCCCCTCAGTAATTTATTTGCAGGCGGTTGTCTCTTTGATTTACTGTCTCTCTCCTTGGTAGGATTATGATAAATGGATTGTATGGCTTCATCTGAGCTTGTCCAACATCACGTACCCACGCTGGGTCAAGTCCCTTCAGAGCCTGGAAACCGAGGGGAGATGCTGGGGCTGGAGGTGGAGCGAGAGTTGTGAACAGTACTTGGTCCTTATGGTCCTGACTTTGCATCGCTACCTGAACTGTTTTAGGCTGGGGTTTTGGTTTGGGTTCTTCTCTTGCCACACGTGTGTGTGAACGCACAGATGCTTGCAAAAATGGAAGCAGGCATTTGATTGGGTGCTTTCAGGCACATCAACCAGCATATTTCAATTTAGTGTATCCTGATGTGGGGAGTGTTTGCCACTTGCAATTAGAGCGTTTCATCCCGCGGTCGCAGCAGGCAGCGCTTTATTGATAAAGTTGTTCTACAGTTGCTGAGCAAACACCCCCAAATCTGAGCTTCATTAAGTTATCGCCTGCCCTGCTGCGATGCATCTTCATTGCACACTGAAATCCATGGCATTGACGGGGGATCCCGGAGGAGGCCGGGACTGTGCTGTGCAGCCACAGCTTAATGCATCCCGTCACAAATTGACGCAGCACGCTTGTCCTCGCCTGATATATAGAAATTTCTTCCCTTTCCGAATGGAAGTGAGGGGTTTTTTGGCAGATCTCACGCTGGCAATGGCTGGGATGTCTCTGCAGAGCAGGCTCGACTGCTTCTCTCTCCCGAGAGGTTTGCACAGACCCTTAAAATCCAGGAAGGCAATATTTTATGTTGACTTCTTGTTGTTTGGTGCATCCTCCCCCTCCGTGTCTGGGTTTGTTACTCGGTGGGTAATCCTTCATAACGAACCCGCAGGAGATTGATGGGGAGAGCTCGTTATGCACTTCCAGAGCCGTTCCACCGTTGTTCTGTAGCAGCAAAATGCACCATTAAAGGCAGAGAGCCCTGGGAATGATGGGACGTAATTAGTTGTTGCTGTAATATTTTTGATTGAAAGCGCAGAGATGCTGGAAGTGGCTTTGGGAAGTCGGTGCTCTCGGGAAGCTGTGAAGAGCAGCAGCTCCTGTCAGAGGGGAGAGGCTGATCCTGCTCGCACCTTTCCTGCTGCTCCAGTGCTGTAATTAAACCATCTGGGAGATGCCACAGCATTCCTGCTGCGCAGCCAGCAGCTTTGGTATGGCATGGCAGCATTGCCCTCACAGTTCCAAGCAGGAACCAAATGAGGAGTGCTCCAGCAGAAAAGACTTTTTGGGTGGAATGTGCCCCCAGCAGCTCACTGCCTTTATTCCTGCAGCAGTACCATATGGATTTTGTGTTCCTGCTTTTCCCCAGCTTATTGTGAATTTCAGGGTGTGTTTAAAAACTTGCACAAGTGAACCTGGACTGTGTCCATGGGATGTTGTGGTTAGAAGTGTGGTCCTAGAGAGGAACCTGGAATTACTCAGCCAACTTCCTGGTGTGTGTGTTTGAACCCTTTCCTGGAGTCGTAGAATTCCAGAATGGTTTGAGTTGGAAGGAACCTTAAAGCTGATGCTGTTTCATTGCTGGCCATGGGCAGGGACACCTCCCACTATCCCAGGTTGCTCCAAGCCTGGCCTTGGACACTTCCAGGGATGGAGAAGCCACAGCTTCTCTGGGCAACCTGTGTCAGCACCTTCCCACCCTCACAGAGGAGAATTTCTTCCTAATATCCAGTCTGAACATACTCTACTTTGGTGGGAAGCCATTCCCCCTTGTCCTGTCACTTCACACCCTTTTCCACAGTTCCTCTCCAGCTCTCTTGAAGCCCCTTTATGTACTGAAACACCACTATAATATCAGCCTGGAGCCTTCTCTTCTCCAGGCTGAACAATCCCAATTCTCTCAGCCTTAACTATCTTCTAGGTATCCCTCTAGGTATCTTCTTGGCCTCCTCTGGACTCACTCCAACAGCCCCATGTCCTTCCAGAGCTGGACACAGTGCTGCAGGTGAGATCTCACCAGAGGGGAGTGGAGAATAAATTAATCTATGGAAACAGTGAGAATTGAATACAAATTATTCCCCCAGCACCTATGGGACTTTCCTTCCATTGGCATCGAGAGGTGTGATGCACATCACGAGCGTATGGAATGGTGATGATGGAAGCCATGGTGCCACATGGACATGGCTTGCAGTCACGGCAGCCCCGGGAAGGCAGAGCTCTCGATACCACAGCACCTAGTGTTATTTAGCACTAGGCTTAGGAATAAAGTGTCTTGGCTCTGTTTCCCTGTCATTCCCTTTCCTTGGTAATGTCACCAAACTTGGACAGAAGCTTCCCAAGCTGTGCGTTTGCCTTGGGCTGATTTTGCTGAAGCTCTCGGAAGGGAAGAAAGAGGGAGGAAGCAAGCTTGGCATTTATGAGTATGAAAGAGAGGGGAAAATATGGTGCTTTCCTTATGGAAAAGAAGTGTTGCTATTGTTCTCCTTCAGAAAGTCACAGTGCGGGGCTGGGGCTGCCCAGGGATGTGCTCTGGGGCTGGACTGTGCGCTGACCCCATTGGCACTTGCTGAGGCACATCAGGATGAGTCTCTGAGGATCCTACCTGTGGAGCATCCTCTGCTCCCCAGACCCAAGTCCCCTGTGCCCTGCCCTGCCCCTCACTCAGCTGCCCTCCTGTCTCCCCTCCCTCCAAAGGCTCAGCTATCAGCACCCACCTCTCTGCCCCCCACGCATCTTGGGGGGCTTATTTCCAGCAGCTGGCATCCTTTCCAAATCTCCCTCTCCCCATCTGTTGTTATCAAGCCTCCTCTCTCCTTATTTTGCTTAATTTCTGTCTTTTTCCTCTTGGTTTTCTTAGACAAGCCTGCGTCTCTACATATGCCCAAGCATTTGCTTTCAAGTGCCTAAGGCTGGTTCCTGCCGTTATCTTCTTGCAGGAGGGAGAGAGCTGCTGTTCCTTGCTTTGGGGAGAGGGACCCGAGGCAGTTATTGAGGAGTGATGCACTTACAGAAGTTTCTTTGTGGCATCCCTGAGCAGAAAATTTGTTGCTGTATCTCTTTCTTTCCAGATGACAGGGTCAAAACGTGATCAGGTTGGGTTAGTTTGGGTTGGCCTCCTGTTGTGTGTCTCTGCCTGCAGCCAGACCTTGCTCCTTGCAGGGAGAAGTGACAGCTTCTCATGGCATGATTGGCATGAGCTTGCCGTGTTGGGAGGTCTGAAATACAGATTTCAGGCTGGGAATTTCGGGAAATAAGTTCTGCTTCATTTTGGACAGTTCAGAAAGGTTTTTTTCTGGAAGAGGCTTCAATCCTCTCAGGAAGGGTGGTTGGTTGGCAAGACAGCATCAGCTGGTGTGAGATGAAGGCTATTCTCGCCTAAATAACTTACTTTTCCTTGCTGTTGGAAGGATGCCAGCCCATCCTTCACTCCTCTGAGGCACAACTTATCCTGCCGCAGGCATCATCTCTGGCCAGGTTTGCCCAGGAGGGTGTGGGGAGCCTGGGACAGCAGCGAGTCCTCCCTGCCTGGATCGCACGAGTGCCATCCCAGATGGATGCGCTGCTCGGCGCGGGGAAGCTGGTGCATTCTAATTGCTGGCATCTTTACTTGTTACGAGTGTAATTGTGAGTAGACGTTTGTTTTTGTATTGATAATTAGGGACTGGAACAGATGGTGAAGGCTTAGTTTAAAGTAATGTGTCCATTAAAGAAAATCTACTGTATACAGCTGAAGATTCTTCACTCCAAGAGAGCTCAGCTCTCGGTAGCAGAGCTCCTCTCTCCCTAATGAAGGCTTGGGCCGTCACAGCCTGGCCAGCAGAGCTTCAGGTCACAGAGACTTCTCCCAGGGAGAGTGCTGAGCTGCCTCTTGGCAGAGCATCCCTGGGCACCTGCTGGTGCCCACGTGCAGGTGGGGAGGTGTGGAAGGAAATGCAGGAGGAGCGGTGCCTGGGGCAGGTGAGGGGATGGCAGTGTCTCGGGCATGGAGCCTGGCAGGGTGGGACTGCCTGACCCAGGTGACAGGTGACATGGTTCACCTGACGCGGCCAATGATGTCACGCTGGATGTCCGAGGTGCAGGGGGATGATGTACCGTGGGGGTTTAATTAATACCCTTTGCCAATTAATGAGGACTGGTCCTCACAGAAGGGCGAGGCAGGTGGGAGGAGAGGTGTGAGGAGTCCATGTGGCTTGTCTACTCATTAAGGCTGCTCAGGCACTGATCTGCACTAATCCCCTCGTTAGCAGCATTCCCTGCCTGTCCTCCTTTGCCTGCTCCCAAGTGATGGATGGGTTGGGGGGTGATGCCTGTGTCCCCCTGCCTGTAGGGATATTTTGCTGATGTGGGTGCTGGGATCTCTGTCTTGTCCCCCATTTCTCTGCGAGGACTTGTGATCTGCAAACCCTCTCCTGCTGAAGGAGGGTGCTCAGCAGCCTTAACCCTGAGCAGCCTGGCCATAAATGCCCCACCAAGGTCATGGTGTCACTTTTACATCCCAGAAAATGAAGTAAAATCCAAGGTTTCCTCCAAGAGGAAATAGGAGAGGTCAATAGGAAGTTGCTGAGCTGTGTCCTTCTGATGCCAGTGCCTCTGCAGTCACAGGGTTGGGTGAACTCAGCAGGAATGTGAACTGGAAGGGGGTATTTAACCGTCTTTGTGTATTTAACAAAAAACTCCCAAATTAACCATTTTGCCAGTTTATGGATCTTCTTGTCTATGGCAGTGTCCTTGGGAGATAGGACAGGACATGAGCAGGAGATGGTCTATAGGGAGTCAGGCTTTCAGCCCTCTTTTCCCTTTGCTTTGCAAATTGCTTTGGAAACATGGAGCTGTGGAAGTGCAAGTGTTGTCCATAAAAATGGGGATTTGTTATCTAGTGTACAACAAGCCAATAATGACACACTTGAGGGAGACATTGATTATTTATTTCAGAGTTGCCCAAGCCTGGGTGCTCGGTGGTGTTGAAGCATCGCAGCTATCAAAACTTTTTACTGTTCATACATTCTAGCAATCAAAGGAATAAGTGTTCACTGGCTACAATGTTCTCTTATTAAATAGTATCCTATCTGCTATTGGTATGCTCAGTCTTTCTCTTCTTTTGGGTCGATGGTTTTTTGGGTCAGTGGTCGTGATCTGCCCCTGCTGAAACTGCCTTTTACCCAGTCAGAGCTGATTGCAGCACAATTGCTGAGTTGGTTTTATTAGTTTCTTCTTTATCATGGCAGTTCTGCCAGATGTCCTTGTGGCCTGTAAATTCTGCATTCTCTGTGCCCACTCCCAGTGGCACCTCTCTCTTCCCAAGCATTGCCATCCTCCCCCTAGGACTGAGATTGTTGAAACATGTGGAGCCCTGAACCTTAGCAAGGCTGTTCTACCAATAAGGAATCACTTTCCAACACCTGGACATCAGTTAGAGCTTGTGAGCTGCTGTTTCACAAGGTTAAATCCCCTTTCTTATTGATTAGGCTTGAAAGTTACAGAGATCAAATATTAACTAACATCCTTCCTTAGGAAAATTTTACTTATTCCACATTCTGCAACACAAGCTCTGTATCTGCAGTGGAAACCTTGTGAGTGTGACCTCCCTGGCCACATGCTGCAGAATCCCCTTAGGACTCCAGAAACATCCAAAGTGAAAGCTTCTCTGTGGTTCCTTTCCATTTATTAATTTATTGTTAATTAGTTTATTTATTTAGTTATTTTGAAGTCTTCTTCATCATTGCTGCTGTGCCTTCCTGCTTTTCTTCCAGAATATCAAGCCTTTGGGGAGGAAAACAAGAGGAGGGAAGGGGTGACTTTTGGGAGGGGTCCTGGTGAATGTCACCTCGGAGCAGAACTGGTCCTCGTGTGCTGCTGTCCCACAGGGCAGCTGTGCTTTATCAAAAGTACATTCCTCTGTCAAAGCCCAGGAAAGGAAGCTGCAAGTGTGTGGAACAGGAAGGGAGATGATGGAGTGAAAAGCCTTTCTGAATAAACCCTTGCAAGAAGTGCCCTTCCTGTAACGGAGCCCGTCCTTATTTATCCCAGAGGGTGGATGAGCCATCTCAGGTCTCAGCCTGGCCATGCTCCCCGTGTCTCCCTGTTCTCCCCTACCTCAGTTTCCCTTGTGCGGCATAAGGACACCCTGTTTGCACTGGGGGAGAACACCAAGTGTTTTTTAGGGGCTCTCAGAGCATCCCTCCCCATGCAGCCCATTGGCAGTGGGAGATGTTTGCATGGTCTGTTGCTTTCACCTCCACATCCATTTATGCCTGTACACATCTGCTTGCTCATTTTGAGGGCTGTTGCAAGGATTAATGGATATTTAATTAGGGGCTGGCCTGTTTTGAAGGGAAGGAAGGCTTGGAGGTGGTGTGAAGGTGAAGGGTGGTTGGAGTAGAAACTTGTTGGAGGTCTGGAGCACAAGTCCTCAGCCCGATTTTGACAAGTGCCTACAGTGGGAGTGACAGGACAAAGGGGAATGGCTTTCCACTGCCAGAGGGCAGGGTTAGACGGGATATTGGGAAGAAATCTTTCCCTGTGGTGGGTGATGAGGCACAGGTTGCTCAGAGAAGCTGTGGGTGCCCCTGGATCTCTGGAATTGGATTGGCTGATGGGGCTTGGATCACTCTGGAATAGTAGAAGAGTGGCAGGGGTGGAAGTGGATTAGCTTTAATGTCCCTTCCAATCCAAACCATTCCTGCATTCCATGATTCAAGCTGGAGAGGAATTGCAGCTGGGATACCTCATTTTTAGCGGCCAAATGGAAAATGACCAAAACTATAAAGTGGTGTGTGACAGCGTGAAGGTCACCATGCTTTTCTGTTTCCCATATGGAACAGGAGCAAAACGTCTCCTCTCCAAGGGCACTGTGAGTAGGAACAGCCTGGCACCGTGCAAAGCAGGGGGGCTGTGGGCTTTGAACCCCCCTGGCAGTGCCACTGCAGCATCCTGGGGGGAGTTCGGGGTGTTTTGCCAGCTCCCAGCCCCTTTTCACTCCATCCCTGGCCATTGCCTTGCTCTCCGTGCCGCGGGGGCTGCGCTCACCCCTGGGAGGGATTTCAGGAGCGTTTATCACTCGTGTCAGGGTGGGGAGTTCCTGGTCACGCTTCTCCAGCTTCACATCCCGGAGCGGCCGGCAAAGGGAGGGGTTGGAAGATTAATCGGAGTGTTGTTTCCCGCTCGTGATTGCTGGAGCAGGCGCGGAGAGATTAAAAGCAGCAGCCCGGCGGCAGCACAGATTCCTGGGCTGATTTTTATTTCCTGACCTTTATGTCTCTGGTCGCACCCCTTTTCCTGGCACTGCTGTGAGTACCTGAGACCATGAAGGAAAGGGGAGTGATGGGGGATGCTCAACTCTGCCAGCTGCCAGCGGCACATCTCCTCCTCCTGTTTGGTTGGGACACAGGAATTGAGGCAATTAATCTGCATGTCTGCTTGCTGCAAACAAATAAATAAAACCTGGAGGGTTTTCCCCATCTGTTTCTTTATGGTGTTGCTCTCACTATTATTCTTGTTGTGTTTTGTTTTTTTTTAGTCGAAAAGCAGGGAATGATGTGACTCTGTGAAATACAGCATCCGCTGTGACTAGCACAGGTCCTTCTTGTGAGAACATTTTGCTGTGCTTTATAAACAAAGATAAAGTTTGGATGTTTTTGCAAACAGGGTCTCAAGAATTGGGCAGTTCAGGCCTGGCCAGTTAGGCCTAGGGGGAGATTTTTGACTGACCAATCTGGGTGACCTGTGAAAAGTCTATATATATGGAAAGCAAAATAAAAACTTCCTTCTTTTCTTGCCTGAGAACCTGGGTTTCTACTTCTCTGCTAGCGGCTCAGCAGCGACAATCCTTTAATTTTTAATATTTTTTTTATGTTGGTGATAGTATTTTCCTTTCCTGGGCATGCAAGAGTCAGCGCTGGCAATGTGGGCAGGGTTCAGGCTGTGACTCCTTGCAAAGAGTCTTGTCCTGCACCATTTGCTCTGGAGCAAAGCTGCCCTGATTCCATTAGGTGTGTTAGGGCAGCTGCTGTTGGTTCCTGAGCTCTCCAAGGTGCGTGCTCCGGGAAAGCAGCTGAGTGTTTTCCCATGTCTCTGTGCTCATAATGTAATGGAAAACTTAGGGAATAACTAGTTTACTTTCCTTTTCTTCTGTTTCCTCAGAAACTTTGATGGATACGCGGACGGCGACGGCCGAGCTGGGCTGGACTGCCAACCCACCTTCAGGGGTAAGTTCCACTTGTCCAGCTGACCCTTACATGGTCTTGGGGGGGTTCATGCTTTTAACCCCACTATTTATGGGGGTAAAATGCTGGTGAGAAGGTGGGGGAGTCACACTGGGTGCCGCGGTGCCCCATAGGGCTGGTGTGGAGTGCCAGGGCATTGCTGTCCGGCTGATCCAGGCTGAGCATCCCTTCCCCAAGCCAATCCTGAGGCCTTGGTGATGATGGAGCTTGTGTCCATCTCCATGCTCTCTTTTCCTCTTTCTGTCCTCCTTCCTGGTGAAGGGTTCAGCCCCCTCACTGCTCTCCACTCCCCTGCTCGTGCCTTCCTCTCACCATGCCAAAAGGCTTGTAATTAGAAAACATTAGCAGGCTCCAAACAGCTTTCATACCTGGAACATCATCCATAATTGCACTCTGCAGTGCTCTTCCTTGGCTATTAATGTCACTTTTATGAAGTAATGAGGAACCAAACACCCTGAGGCACTTAAAACATCTTTTTTATATAATATGAGCCTTTGAGGAATGGAAGCATAAAATAACCTGACTCACATTCTCCTGGCAAAAAAAGTGAGAGATGGAGCTGTGGATGGGAAGGGATGAGACCTGATGGATGGGCACCACAGTGGGACTGGCAGGTCAAGTGCAGCAGCAGGGCCTGTCCCTGGGGACTCTAGGATGTGGCACCAAAGGGGAAAGGATGCCAGGCTGTCTTTGTTAGGGTGTCACTGGCTTGGCCAAGTCTTCAAAAGAAATTATTTTGCATACCATCACCAAACCTGGGTCACACCTGCAGCAGGCATGAAATGTCAGAGCCCCTTGAATTGGAGCATTTTGCTACTGAATTGCTTTGGAAAATTTCTGGGCCCAGATAAATCACTGGAAAAATGCAGGAGGGGCACGTGCAGGTGATGGAGATGGGATATAAATAGCTGCCTGCAGCTGCTGTCACTGAAAGCCTGTGCAAGACAGGCAGGGAGCTTGTGTTGTAAGGCGTGGTGGTCTCACCCTCTGCAGAGCAGCAGAGTGAAGCCCTCCCCAGCCCCATCCCTGCATCCCACTGTGTGCATCCTTCTTGTCCCTCTGTGTATCCCTGCAGCCATCCAATTCTTGCTCCTCCGAGAGTTCCTGGTGAGGCTTCTGCTTTACAGGAGTGTGTATTAAATCTTCCACAGAGTATTTAAAATGCCATGTCTTTTATCTAAAATCATATAATCACGGAATCCTTTAGGTTGGAAAAACCCTCTCAGACCATTGAGTACAACCATTCCCCAGTACTGCCAAGGCCACCATTGACCCATGTCCCCAAGGGCCACATCCACATGGCTTTGAAATCCCTTCAGGGATGGGGACTCCACCACAATGTCCCTCTTGTCATGAGGGGCCCAGAGCTGACCCCAGGACTGAAGGTGGTACCCAGCACAGGGGATGGTCACTGCCCTGGTCCTGCTGGTCACACTATTCCTGACAGGAGGAGAGGCTCCTGGCTGCTGCTGGGTGTCAGCTCCTTCTCCCAGGCCCCTCTCATCTCTCTCAGGGCTGGAGGCACAGGGGTTTGATCAGCCACCTCTCTTGACCCTGTGGGTTGCCACTGGCATTGGCTCTGTGCAGGCTCTGGGGCCCTTTGGTGGGGCATCTCCCCATGGTGTGCTGAGCTCCCAGAGAGGCTGTTCACCCCAGCTCACAGATCTGCCCCAGGGCTCAGGGGACAGGCGATGCTCATGCCAGCCAGGTCACAGGGGCTGTGGACCCCCAGGACAGGCTGTGGCAGGATGTGGGTTCTCCTTCTGCTCTCCCTGATGGACGTGCTTTAAATCTTAGTGGAGACAGAGAACAACATTGACTTAATCGCAAGCTCTCTGTGAATTATTTAGTAGCATCTCATCAAAATGATGCATTTGTCACTGTTAGAGCACTGGTGGCAGCAGCTGCTGGCACTATGGGTCCTTCCAGCCACAGGCACCTGCTGCTCCCAGTGCCCAGTAACAGGAGTGCTCGACCCAAAGGATGCACGAGACAGTGGCAGGATCTAGCCCTGGACCCTATGGAGGGTTTTCCAAGGGGCATTTCATGTTCCTGAATGCAGGAAACCTTGAAGTGCAGCAGAGTCTGCTGGCAGGTTTTGGCTTTGAGTTTTGAGGCTCTGAGGTTTTTGAAGATGAAGAGGAGGAGTCCCTCAGTGCAGACAGCAGAGCCATGGGATTGGTGCTAGTGCTGGAGGAGAGCTCGTTGTGTGGCCTTAATTGGAGGGAGAGCGGTAAGGCAAAACCCAGGTGGGAGCAGCAAACAACAGCAAACCCCTTGGTTGGGGAGGAATATGCAGCTCCTGCCCTGGAAAGGTGGCTGGTATTGAAGGGGCACTGAATCCCCCGCCTTGTGCACAGGGGAGAGGGGGTTTTGCAGCACTTGCACAGCATGAGATGAGAAGGAAGAGCACTGGGCTGAATGAGGGAAGCTTTATTGTTGGTTTGGTTACCATGGCTTAACAGCAATTTGCAACCTTGAGCTCTGATCTTGGTTTCAGTGTAGCAGGACTGAGTAGGTGGGCCTGGCAGTGAATGCTCCGCTGCGCATGTTGGCAGCGTGAGGAGGACTCTGCTTTGAAAACAAAACAAAAACCTGTGTTTTATTACATCAAGCCTGTGGCTTACATACAGGAGGGAAGCTTGGGGACAAGTTGAGAAATGCAGCTGTTCAATGGAGAAGGGAAGAGGGAAAAAAATCTGTGAGACTTCAGGGTTGGTTGTGGTGCGTCAGCTCGTCAGGACTCAGTGCAGGGCAATGTGACAACATCACCCATTGTGCCCCATGTAAACACAGGCGAGAGCACTGCTGCAGCATCGCTCCTGGAAATTATCCCTGATACTGAGGGAGCTGCTTAAAGATTGCCATATGAATAATGCTGTTATGAGGAGACTGTAAACATGGATTAGTTAAAATGAATGGATTATGAGGTTGTAAATCTGTCTGTAGGACTCTAATGCCATCATAGACTATTCACAGTTTGCCGCTGTCCCTTAATTGAAATTGTAGCCTGGATTATATTAATGCCCTTCTATAAATCGAATTGCGAATCTATATTCCCTCTCTCCACAGCAGTAATGTTTTATTTAGTTGGTTTTCTTTGCCAGGGGAAATGATCCCGTTGTGCTAAAAGCGCGGGGTCAGGCTCACTCTCCGGCCCACGTGCTGGCTTGGGCTATAATGAAGCTGTAGTCTCGTGCTGCCTTGCCTCCTGCCTTCAGGTGCCTGGGCCATCTTTCTGCCCATTTTAACATCCTCTCAGGGTAGCTAAGGCAGTTGCCCACGTGGAAAAGATGTTTTAACATCAGCTGGGACAATGGGGAGAGGCATGGAAGGGGAATAGGGTGGGTGATTTCTGCTGGTGCTGGCCTGATTGGTGTTCCTGAATGTGCATCACATTTTGTGTCCATAACCACACTCCTTGCCCCCTTTGGAGCTTTGGGATTGTCCTCCCAGCCCTGCCCTGTGCAGGGCGAATGACCATCTCTGGTCCCTCTTCCTCCCTCTCACCACCTCTCCCTTCTCCTTTCTGCAGTGGGAAGAAGTCAGTGGCTACGACGAGAACCTCAACACCATCCGTACATACCAGGTGTGCAACGTCTTCGAGCCCAACCAGAACAACTGGCTCCTCACCACCTTCATCAACCGGCGCGGGGCTCACCGCATCTACACCGAGATGCGCTTCACCGTGCGCGACTGCAGCAGCCTCCCCAACGTCCCCGGCTCCTGCAAGGAGACCTTCAACCTCTACTACTACGAGACAGACTCTGTCATTGCCACCAAGAAGTCTGCCTTCTGGACGGAGGCACCCTACCTCAAAGTGGACACCATCGCTGCTGACGAGAGCTTCTCCCAGGTGGACTTTGGGGGCCGGCTTATGAAGGTGAACACGGAAGTGAGAAGTTTCGGGCCCCTGACCCGCAATGGCTTTTACCTGGCTTTCCAGGACTACGGGGCTTGCATGTCTCTGCTGTCTGTCAGGGTCTTCTTCAAGAAGTGCCCCAGTGTGGTGCAGAACTTTGCCATCTTCCCAGAGACGATGACGGGCGCGGAGAGCACGTCTCTGGTGACTGCACGTGGCACCTGCATCCCCAACGCCGAGGAGGTGGATGTGCCCATCAAACTGTACTGCAATGGTGACGGCGAGTGGATGGTGCCCATTGGCCGCTGCACCTGCAAGGCTGGCTATGAACCCGAGAACAACGTGGCCTGCAAAGGTAAGGCTGGATTCGGGCAGCAAGCCCTTTGTGTTGGTTTTAGGACAAAATGTTTGTCACCAAACAAACAGTGGGCAGTACCTCCCCTGATGTGGTTTTGCTCCAAGGAGCAGACAGGAATTTGGGAGCAGTGGTCAGCCTGCGTGCTCTGTGTGCTCTGGGCAGTGGCCAGGCTTGGTGAGCAGCGTGGCGAGGGTGGGGGTGGCAGTGCCAGTGCTGCCACCACCCTGCTGGAAGCCACCTCTGTGATGTGGTGCCTTCAAAGTTCCACGCTCACCAGGTGGGCTCTTTCATGTGCCTCGTTATTTCCCTGGCAGAGCTGGGCAGCTGCCGTCGGGCCCAACTGCAGCAGGGCTGCTCTGATTCTCGGCGTTAATTGGAATTGTTGTGCTGGTTTTTGGGTTCCCCCGGCCACGCTGCTGGCGTGCTGCTGCCTGCTGGAGTCCTGCAGTGTGAGGTTATAAATATGGAAACAGTGCTCGCTGCTTTTCATCTCCTTTTGCCCTTGTTGTGAATATTTCCCAAATACCATTGGAGGGCTATTTTTTTTCTATTTGCCACCCTTCTCCTCTCCCAAATGAAGGTATTAGTTTTGCATGCTGCTTGAAAGGAGAGTAGAGGAGAGGGCTTTTTGCTCACTCTGTTTCATCAGTTCCAATGGCTTGTAGAAGGTCAGCATCACCAGGAGAAGGAGAAAGTCAAAGTGCTTTAGGGCTGGTTTTGGGGGTTGTGATGGGAAAAGGTCCGACTTAGATTCCTTGCACCTTCTCGTGCAGGTGGTGGAATGTGTGTACCACCAGGCTTGGCTGTGATGTTCCCTGGGGAGTTGCCCAAGGTGTTTCTTCTCCACCTGTAACTCTGGATGTATGAAAATGGCAAAGCTGGGATTCAAGCTGTGGAGAAGGTTGTTTGATGGTTTGTTTTAAACCTAGGTACTTGTGTAGGTTTTCACCTTGCAAAGCCTCATTCCCACCTGGCCAAGGTGGGGAATGGCGACACCTCCCTGTGCCAGGGTTCCAGCAACAGGAAACCCCCAGAATCCTTGCTCAAACAGCATTGCTGGGCTGGGGGATTCCTATGAGTTTTGTGGTTGACCCTGAGGTGGTTTTGTTCCCACCGGGAGATTCCTGTGAGGAGCTGAAGCACTCAGTTGGAGGGAGGGCTCTCTGCAAACCGAGCGTTTCTGGCGAGACGTTCCTCTGCTATTGAACCAACAGACAGAAAGCGCACATGGTTATATGGCAAAATGACATTTCTCATCATGGGAAAACAAATACTAATTTTAGCTAAACACTGCAATTGGGAAGTAATGTCACTTTGCCAGAAATGGAGGAAAACAGTGATAATGTAGAACTGTGGGTTTTGGTGGTGTTGACCTTTCTGCCAGCTGGAGGAAGGTGGGGTCTTGAGTGCTCCTGATCCCTGGGAGGAGCCTGATGCACCTTCTCAATGCTTGGGGAAGGGCAGAGGATGGAGAACAGCAGGACAGGAGAGGAATGGGAGCAAACCTGCTGAGGGTGGCTGTTAGACCCATCTGCATGGCTTTTCTTATTTCCTTTTCTTGTGCAAACTCCACAAGGGTTGTGAAGTGCTCATGCTATCAAAACTACATCAAGCAGACCCCAGGAAATATGGGATTTGTTGGGTTTTCTGTGTCCTAGTGCCTGTCTCCAGCTGTGCTTCCACTCCTCTTCAGTGCTGATCCCCAAGGAGAAACTGCTGAGCTCCTGGTGAACATTTTGCCTTTGCATGGGGAGTGTACTTTGTATTCAGATTCCTTGAGGCGAAGATTAGGGATTCTGGCAGCTCCAAGGGAGCAGAAATATCCTTTATAGATTGACTGGCAGCTTGTAGGATCCTGAAAGGCACCGGCGTATGCTGTGGGTGCAGGGCAAGCGGGTGTTAAATGGCACCAGGCATGTCTGTGATGACAGCAATGTGCTGTTTGATGATTCCATGGGTGCTGGTAAGATGCTGTCTGTTGAGCAGAGCTCTGATCGCTCCCCATCCCAGTCCTGTGAGAATATTTTCTAGTTCCCATGTCAGGAAGACAGAGAAGAGGCTGGGATTGCACAAGACCTCTTTGTCTGAAGGTCTTGCTTAATGCTGCTGAGGAACCCAAAACCCCAATTCCCTGAAAGTTAACTAAATGCCTCCTAAAAGCTTGATCCAGGGTTAACACTAGGAATTTTGGAAAACTGACTGTGTTTGAGTAAAAATCTGACCTTGGGTTGGACTCTGGCTCCATGGGAATTCATTGGCCATCAAGCTCCTCCTTGTATCCCCACAGACCTTGGAGCTGGCAAGGGAAGACCTAAGCCCACTGCTGCCCTTCACGAAGGTTGGTGGGCAGGAGGTGGCACATTGCAAAGTTTAGAAATAAAAATTCCTTGGTTTGCTGTTTGACTTTGTTTACTCAGAAAGGGTAGTATTCCCCTGCCTGGTTTGCCTGGAAGGGAAGCTGCCAGGGTTGCACCCTGGCTTCTGGGAAGCACACGCTCCTGACATCTGCTCCAAGCCCTCATCAGCCTGAGATGAGCCACTTAACGAGCCTGTGGGAATTGTCACCAAGGAAAAAAACCAAAAAAAGAAAATCCCTCAGTATTTGTAGGCTGAGAAAATGGGCTTAATTCCTGCGTGGTGGGGAAAAAAAATAGGGTTGGATTGCTTAGCTCCCCCAGCTCCCTCTCATCCCTCGCTCCCCTGGGAAGGAGGCTGTGCCTATCACGGGGCCATTAGACCGGAGCGGGTTGGTGCTGACAGTGGAGCTCGGGGCACTCAGGGATTCATTAATCCTGGCTTTTAGCGGCACTTACAGCTCACGGGAGGCACAGGCACAACGTCATCTACATCGAGGGTACTTGGAGCCCCGAGGAGATGATCCTTGTGTTTTGGGGTCACAGGGGCAGGGGGCTGCTACCACCACCACGCCAGGATGGGTGTGGGAGAGAGTCTTTATGGGTCAGCCCCGTTATTTGTTTCCATCCCGGGCTGGTTTGGCACTGACTCCCTGGCACAGCTCTCAGCCGTACCCCAAAGCCCCGTAGACTGCCCAGCCCATCCTCTTGGGCACCCCGTGCCCGTGGGGGCGGTGGGTCAGTGCGAGATGGAGGCTCTGCCTGAATCCCAAATGAGTAATTCATGTGGTGCGAGAGAGAGCCCACGCTCTGCTCGGGCTGATATTAAATCCATTCGTCTTGCTGTGCCCCGTCCCTCAGCCCTGCTTTATGGCTTCCTCGCGTGGTCAAGGGGCAATGCATCATCGTGCCGGGGAGGAGGTGGGAGGGAAGGTGGCAGCAGGGATCGCTGGGAGGTGGGGAAGCCTTGGATGAGCACGCTGGTGGATTTCGCTTGTTCTCCTCAAGGAACATTGTTAAGCCCTTTCTCTCCTGGTGTTTGAAACCTGATGATGGCAAAGGAACCCCTCACTAGAATGTTGGCAGTTGTGTCTCTTGGCTTTCATCCCTTCTGACTCTGAGGAGTGGGCACTGTGTTGCTGTCTGTTGGAATCATGCTGGCTTTTTCTCTGACCTTCCTGGTGCTGGGCACTAACCTGGGTACGTGGAGAAGGAAAAAGTCTGGGATTGAACCAGCTTTGTGCTGAATTTCTTTGTTATACTTATAAACCCAGGAAGAAGGGGTGAGAGAGCAGTCCTGCTGCTTCCCGGCCGTGTCTCACTTTCAGTTTTCACCTCCTGGCAAATTCCTGTGCTGGCACATTCGGGAGCCTCCGATCTGCCGCTGCCAGCCTGTCTGCTACAGCAGCTGGAAATCTGAGCTAGCAGGGGGAAAAGCCAAACTAAACCCCACAAAGCAAGAGCAAAGCTGGGCTGTGTTGCCTGCAACGCAAAGGCTGCTTATCAAGCAGCCTTGCTTCCAGGCATCCCTGGCTTTCCACACAGCAGCGAGACCCCTATCCCATCTCCAGCCGGGTCTCCCCATCCTTTCTCACCTGCTGAATGATTTGTCGGGCTCTACCCAGCCTTTGCCAAAGCTCTGTGTGGGTTTATCCTGATCTCCTTCATCCCTTTGATTTCTCTGTCTCCTTGCCTTGTTTGTCCTTCCCTTCTGCCTTTTGTGTGGAGGAATGGATTTGGGAAAGGAGCAGCGGGAGGAGCACGTCCAATCTTGAATATCAAGGAGCGAGCAGCTCCATGCTGGTTCCCCTGTTATCCTTCCCTCCTGCTGAGCAGCCCTGGTGATAATTATTGCTTTCCTCTACTTATCCATCACAGAAGATTGGAAACAATGTGATTTAGAAAGTGATTTTTTAAATAATTGCAAACATTTTGCAATTAGTAGTAGAACAATTTGCTATCACTTAAAGCAAGGGAATTGTCAAGTTTTCCCAATGAAACTATGTGTTGAGAACTGGGACTTTTTAGTCTCTGGTTGTGCCCTTGTCTGCCTTTTCCCTGCTCCATGATCCAGCCTGGTGCCCCTGTATCATTTTGGGGAACCCAGCAGAGGTTTTCTTGGGTGATGAAGGTGATGTTGGTTTTGTCCCATGGGTGAGTGGCAGCAAGGGAGGTCATGGGGACACAGGACCCTGCTTCCTGTGCCTTTGGCTCTGTCTGTCCCATCCCAGTGTGCTGCAGCTCCATGCCCACCTGTCGGGGTCCCTGAGGCAGGGTGAGCACACCAGGCGTTGGCAGAGGCTACAGAAAGGCCTTTTTTTGCTTTTAAGAGTGGCTTAATTTTTAATTTTTTTCTCCAATCTGCTTGTCTATGCACTTCCCTGTGGTTGGGAATCATCTTCTTTCCAGCCTCTGTTGCTGACCTCCCTTCTCCCCACCATTCCATTATCTCACTCCAGATTACCTGGCCTAAAAGTGATCTTTATTTTAAGATTTTCTCCTCTAAAACAGGAGGGGAAAACCAAAAAGGTATCAAGAAAGTTCCTGCCCTGCCCCTCTCTCTTTCCACCTGCCCTTGGATTTGGCTTAGTGGGGCACAGGATGGGGCTGGCAGCATCCTGGTGTGGGGAGGTGCAACAGGGGCTGGAGTGCCCATGGATAAAAAAGAAACAATTTGGCTTGAAAACCATCAGCACTTCCTCAATCCCTTTCCTGGGAACCAGGGCTAGGCCAACCAGTTTGTTCCCAAGCCATTCCACCCTGATCTGCTCCCATGGACTGATGCACACTGGGTTCTCTGTCCAGCAGCTGAGTACAAGAGAGTGTCTCTGGCTGATGCTCACGATTCTTTTGGTGGTTTTCCGGTGAAATGTTTCCCTTCATGTTGGAATTGGGATTTCAAGCTTTCCTCCTGCCCAGCATGCTGCAGGGTGTGTCTGGGCAGTGTGTCAGGATGCTGGGGCTGTGTGGATCTCCTCCTCCCTGTGCATTGCTGTGCCTCTGCTCCCTGGGACTTGGGCACCGGTGAGACACTACCCCACTGACCGTCCCAAAAGCTGCTTTCAGACCCAAATCAGAGCAGCTGGGGCACCTTCCACTCTGAACAGCCACGGAGATGTCCTGGGGGTGTTTTATTCCAGGCTTAGCTGAGCCATAAACCTCTGACTGCTCAAAATGGGCCTTTTTCTCCTTTTTTTGTCTCCTTTTTTTTTTTCCTTTTGTTTTTGTTTTTTGGCACAGTACCAAGTTTCCTGCCCCTCTCCCGTCCTGCATCAGCCCAAGCTGCTCTCCCTGCTCGGGCTGTGCTGGAGAGTGGCAGCTCTTCCAGCTCCTGCCGAATCCTGGTGGTGGTGCCAGCAGGAGGGAGGGAGGGATGCTCCCCTTTGTTGGAGGGGCTTTGCCTTTGCCTGGCAGCGATCTCCCAGCTTCCACCACTGGGTGGAACAGGCAGCCCAGTTTTACCATGGCCACGCTGTGGAGGAGAAACATTGGAATAAAAAAAAAAAAAAAAGGAGGGAGAAAAAGAAAAAGAAGTGTGATTTTTCCTAAATTATGCCTTAGTGAAGGCATCCATTAACCTCCGTGATAATTTTGCAAGGAAAATGTCCAGGAAAACCTTGTTAACTTTTTTTCTAATGAGTGTGATGGGTTTTAATGAAAGTCTTAATTAGACATTATTAGCCCAAATGTGCCTCTGGTGGATTCAGACCCTTTTCCTTCCCCTGGAGCAGAGATGGAGAAGGTCCATGAGTCCTGGCTGTTGCCAGGAGGAGGCTTGGGCACCACAGCCACCACCCCCTATCCCTGTCCCTAAATCATCCCTGTGGCCCAAACCCGTCCAAATGAGAAAAAAGGGAGAAATGCAGAAAATACCACAGGCAAGGTGTGAGTGGAGGCCAGGTGAGCATTGCAGGGTTGGAATTCCCAAGTTGGACTGTCACAGCAGTGCCCTCAGAGGGATTAGGGAATGGCCCACAAGCTTCCATGTATGGCTTTGTTTTCCTGCTTATCAGTTTTTTCCCTCCTTATATTGTTCTGTGGGCTGTTTCTGTATTTCCCCTCCCTACCATGAGAACTTTTGAGTATCAATGAATAACATTGATTCCAGCCTTAAAACAGGAAGAAAAATCCTCTTTCGATTCTCCCACCCACCCAGAGGTCTTTCCTTGTGACTGTTTGCAAATGGAGGCATAAAACTGCTTCCAAACCCTTGTTCTGTTAATGACCTATTTAGGAAACTTTCTGTGGTAGCTGAAGAACCTGGGGAAATTAATTTTTTTGGGGATTTTGTGATGCAGAGCTCCATATGCATGTATCCATGAGCATCCCTGTGGCAGTTGGCTGTGAAACCCATCCATCTTTCCCAACATTATCCACTCACCCAGCCCAGGAGACCTGACTCTCACCCCGCTTCCAGCACATTGAAGGCCTTTGCTGTCCGTCCAGAGCAGGGATTGTTCTCCTGGACAATGGGAGAGCTGCAAGGAAGCGCTGGATCCGGCCCATGTCCGGCACCGCATTGTTTCACCCATGTTTGCAAACAGCTAGCACCTGGCAAACCCAGTGACTCAGCCAGGGGCTTGGAAAGCCTTTCTATAACTTTTTCCTTTTTGTTTTTTGTTGGGTTGATGTTTTTGTTTTTTGCAGTCACAAGAGAACTCCTTTGGGAACGGCTCCTCTTGCTGCAGTTTGCTTGCCAAGGGGTGGGAATCTCATGCGTGTTTGGGGCTGTGCTGCACCCTACAGCCCATGGCAAGCTCCAGGAGCCAGTGTCTCTCCCAGTGGGATGGCAATAAGCATTTAAAACATAAAAAAGGAGTTTTTTACCCTGGCTGGGGAAGGGGCTGGAACAGCAGGAGTGGCTGAAGGAGCTGGGGCGCTCAGCCTGGAGAAAAGGAAGCTCAGGGGGAACCGACTGGCTCTGCACAATTCCCTGACAGGAGGGGGCAGCTGGGGGGGGTCAGGCTCTGCTCCCAGGGAACAAGGGAAAGGACAAGAGGAAACAGCCTCAAGGTGTTTAGATTGGAAATTAGGGAAAATTTCTTCACCAAAAGGGCTGCCAAGCCCTGGAACAGGCTGCCCAGGGAGGTGATGGAATCACCATCCCTGGAAGTAAGTGTTTGAAAGCTGTGTAGATGTGGCATTTGGGGACATGGGTCAGTGGTGGCCTTGGCAGTGCTGGGTTAGTGTTTGGAGTCAATGACCTTGAAGGCTTTTCCAATGTAATGGTTCTGTGATTCTACGATAATAATAAAAGGGATTTTTCTCCCCTAAGCCATGAAATAACTCATCACCACTCCCCTGTGCAAGGCATCATTTGGAAGCTGAGTTGGGCTGCAGTTTGTCGCTGTTGAGCAGCTAGCAGAGTAAGGAAGTCAGTTCTCAGTGGCAAGAAGGAAAAGGCCTTTATTGTTTTGATTTCATCATATATATATAGAGTTTTCAAAAGTCACCCAGATTGGTCAGTCAAAAACCTCCCCCTAGGCCTGATTGGCCAGGTCTGCGCCGTCCGAGTCTTGGGACACTGTTTTTAATAACATCCAAACCTTATCTTTATTTATAAAACACAAAAGGATTTCTCATGGGAAAGACCTGTGCTAGCCACAGCAGTTGGGCTTTGCAGGTCTCCTGCAACACCTGCTTGGGGAAACAGACCTTTGTTGATGATGTTTTAGTAACTGAGAGACCCAGAGTGGTGAAAAAGCCACGGACCAGGTGGAATGAGTTGCCCTGCTTTCTCCTGGCTGTCCGAGGAGGTTTGTGTGGGTTAGATGTGCCAGCTGGGACACTGCTGAGGAAGCACAGAGCCCGCTAGGATGAGGGAAAAGTAATCAGTGCAGATACTGAGGTTTTAATTTTCTCCCATCTCCCAGCCCCGCTGTGCCCCGGACGGTGACAAATGGAGTGGTGCCATGGGTGTCAGCTCTGAGTGTGCTACAAGTGGTCATTTGTCACGCCTGGTGCCTTGGCTTGCAGAGGATGTGTGGAGAGAGGAGCAGGGCGATTAAATCAGAGCGTTGCTTGTGCTCTCCCACAGGCCTTTGGAGGAGCCATGGGAAAACCCATCTGTCTGCAGCTGATGCAGCACTCACGGCCAGAGAACCATCTTTACCTTGGCTGTGGGAGCATCAAACTGGAGTTTTGGGCACCTCAAATTAGGAATTGCTGTTCCCCCACCCTGGGATCCAGCAGCAGCCAAGAAAATGCCATTAATGGCATGGAAGGAGCTGCATCAGTTAGTTTTTGTGTTCAGCCCAGGACTCAGCTGCTTGTGTCACATTTATTGTGTGAAATGGCTTTTAGGCAGGAGAGCTGTGGGCTGCAGTAGGAGCTGGTCACCTTGGTGCTCTCAGTGTGGCTGCATCCTGCACAGCCACTGCTGGGCTCCCAGAGACAGCACCTCTGTAAGCAGAGAGCAGTTCCTGGGGTAACGCTGTCCTTGTCTTGTTCTCATCCCTTCCCTCCCTTGGGCCTCTCTGGGATGATGCTGTGGTGGGTGCAGGCAGAGCTCTGCCTCTCCTTGCTGTTCTGGGGGAGGGTTGTGGAGCTTGGGCCACAGGACTGTGTGCTGAGGTGAAGAGCTCCAGCCTCAGCTCTGCTCTCTGGACTTTGCTGTCTAAAACTCATCTGTAAAAGCAGGGGTTTCCTGGAAAATGAAATACAGGGGGAATTATGAATTGAATTTCCATCCTGGCTCAAGCAGCTTTGCCCGGTCTGCAGCCTGGAGAAGAAATTGCCCGTGAGGAGAGATACAATATTGACTTACAGATTTTTTTTTAAACTTTTTTTTAATTTTTATTTTTTCCTTTCTTATAGTATCTATTACATCCAGGCTCAACAGACCTGCCCTGGACATAGTTTTGGGATGGGTTGATGCACAGTGTGGTGCAGGGAGACCTGGCCACCTCCTGATGGGCAGGGATTGCTTTGGTGCTTATGGGTTTTGCTCTGTTGCAAAACAGGGAATTTGAAATGGTTCTGGGCATGGCAAAAAGATTCTCTGTCCATCTGGGTGCTTCCAGGGACCATCATTCTCTAGCTATACCCAAATCTCCTGGTTCTGCTGCAGGCATCTGTTTCAGCACACCAGGCAAGTGAGGGCAGCAGTGCTGGAGGAGGGTGACAGGGAGACCTGGGGTTATCACAGATCTCCTGCTCCACATCAGATCTGCTCCTGAGCTCTTAATCATGTGTTATTATGGAAGACAACTTATTCTTAGAGAGCCCAAAGTGCAAATTATGTTTCACAGCTGAGAAAAGCTTCCAGAGCTGCCTATGTACAGTAAATCCCTGCAATCTCGGGTGGCTTTGAGTTATGTGTAGCAGATGTTGAGGATGGAGGAGACTTCTCCTTTGTGCCTGCTTGTTGCTATCACCAGCACAGACACAGGTGGAAATTCCAGCAGGGAGCAGCTGTCTGGGCTCAGAGGTGGGGTCAGTGGGTGTTCTCCCACCCTGCAGCTCTGGGCATCTGTCCTGTCCCCAAGTGGGGGCACCAACACAGACAGTGCCAGAGTGTTCACACCACTTCCAGGAGGTCCTTTTCTGTCCAGGAGCTCCAGAGCAGGTTGCCTGCCCTCCCCACTGTGGCATAGGGGTGAGCAAGTGAGGGAATCATGGAAGCATGGAATGGTTTGGCTGGAAGGGGTTTTCAAAGGTCATCCTGTCCAACCACCTGCCCTGGATGGTGCTGTGTGTCCTCTCTCCTCTCTGCAGCTGGGTAGGAAGGCACCTTTCCTCCCAGGAATAGTAATTATGGCTTGTTCTGCTATAAATATTCATAGGGAAACTCTCTTAATTGCTTTTCTAATTAATTCCATGCATGGCACTCTTGGGGTGGATGAGGAATGTGCCTTGGTTGGGACGTCCTCCCATGTCAAATCCATCCTCCCATGGCAAATCTGTTCCTGGGCATAGTCCTTAAGCAGTCAGCCAAACCACAGCCCCCCAGGGCTCATCTCCAGCAGGATGGCAGTGTCCATGGTGGGGCAGTGTGACCTGAGGCACGATGTCCTGCAGTGCTGTGGCAGGGACACAGGGAAGCTGTGTCCCCATGTCCCTGCCGGCAGCTCCAGCCTGGCCCTGCGGCTGAAACTCTCCCCAGCCCCATCCTGGGGCGGCTCTTCCTTCACGATGTCAGCACTAACGAGGAACCACTTCAGACATAATTAATGAGCACTTGATGTTCTCTGGATTGAGGGGACACTGCATGGCATGAGCTGGAGAAGGAGGAAGAGGTGCTTAATTGGTTCCTGTTAGGGACAAGAGATGTTTGCTTCCCAGCCAGGAGGGGATTGTGCTTCGGGGAGCCCAGTGGCGATGACACCCCAGTCAAACGAGGGGCTGGAATTACAGAGTGACGTTGGTGGTTTCCAAAATCCCTGGTTGCAAAGGAAAGATGCATCTTTTTCAGGGCCCTTCTAACCACAGCCCCTGCCAGCAGCTCTGTAGCTGGGGGAAGAGCTTCTCGAGAGATCCTCCAGGAATTTTCCTGCCGGTTCACTTCCCTGTTGATGAGGTGGCTCGATAGCTCACGCAGGCATTGAGGGGTGAACATGGTGTGCTGGGTTAGGTGGGACGTGGAAGTATTGGCTCTTCCAGTCTGTGTCCATCGACTCTGGAGTCTCACATTGCTGCAGTTCCTGAGGGAAAAAAATATTACTCCATGGAACCTGATACCTGGAGTGGGGGTAGAGCATCTCTGGGGGTTGTGTTTTTGGGATGTAAGTCCTGGCCTGAATCTCAATCCCCCAACTGTTTTGCACCAAAGTCGTGGTGAGGTGTGTTGTGGGTGACAGATGGTGCTGAGGCACTGGCCTTGGAGCACTTCCAGGGATGGGGCAACCACAGCTTCTCTGGGAAACCTCTGCCAGGGCCTCACCACCCAAGGATTTCTTCCCAATATCCAATCTAACCCTGCCCTCTGTCCATGTAAAGCCATTCCCTCCAGGCCCTTGGAGCCCCTTTAGGCACTGGAAGCTCCTTCTTGCAGGGATGGCAGTCCCAGCAGAGGGAAGAGGCTGCAGCTGCTAAATCTGTTTTAAAAGAAGAATATAAGGAGGTTAAATAGCCTCAAATCATTGATGAGAACTTCATCCCCCTTTTATATCTTGACTCAGAATAATGAGCTGGAGCACCAGTAGCATGGTGAGGAGCAGCCTGTGCCTGGTACTGCTGTGGCCATGTGTCTGCTGCTCGCTCTGCTGTGAACCTGTGTATGTGTATGAATTGTCTGGAGTTTGATCAAATTATTCAGTTTGATCACTGGAAGTGGCTGGTTTATGACAAGGGAGTGGATCTGTGCTGAGGGAGCTGCAGTGTGGGACTGAGCAGTGAGCCTGGAGCCAAGTGGAAACTAAAACAGAACAAAACCTGAGTGGGAGGACAGTGGTTTTCAAAAGTGACCATGACAAGTGTTGGGTTTTTTCCTCCCGTTGGCTGTTTTGGAGAGCAAAGTGAGTTCCCTGCTCCGTGGCAAGCTGGCAGCCCTGTGGCACCATCTGCCCAGGGTGTGCCTGCTCTTCGCTTTGCATCCATCTGGGACAGATTTTCTCTTCAGACCTTCAAATCCTCCCAGCCATGAAAAACAGAGAGAATGAAGTCCCGGAGTGATGATTAAATGGGTGAGCATGGACCTGTTGGGAAGCTGCAGGCCATGAGCAGTCAGGCACGTGGGAGCCTGAACCAGCTGCTTCCATGCCCTGCTTGAGGCTTAAACTCCTTGTTTAGGGCCATGATGTCACCTAAACATTGGTGTGGAAGCTCCTTTGCATCCTGAGACCCTTAATTTTTCCAATCCAGCCTTCCTGGAGAAGAAAAAATTGCTTCTGGGTGATCCTTTGCTGCATTTTGCTTCCATTAAAGCAGGTGGGGCTTGTAATGTGAGCACTTCAGTCTGTGAGCACCTCGCTCCATCCCAGGGGATCAAATCCCTGGTTGATGAGGGGTGGGATTTTTGGGAGAGGTGAACAGGGATGCACTCAATCCTGTTGCCTCTAATATGCCTTGCACAGCTCCCTACCCTGTAAATACCTTTGAAATCCCACCCTGCTCAGATTCATTTCTCATCCATGAGAAGAAAAGCAGAAAAAGAACCATGAGAAAGGTAAAACCGCATTAAAATTTCCTTTCCCTCCATGAATAAACCATGGCAGGCTGGCTCTGGCTTTCATTTACATGTGTCCCAAGGTGGATCTAAGCCCATTCCTCCCGAGGTGGAGGGCTGGTTTAATTAAGAGGCTGTGTCACGCAGAGCTGGGGCCTCATTCCTCCTGCAGCGGGAAAAACAGAGCCCGTGCCTGCAGGATGCCAGCCTGGATGCTGGGAAGCTCATGTTTATCTCATGAGTTTATCTCATGAGTTTATCTCATGACTTTCTGCCTATACAGTGCTAAAAGAAGGGAACACAACAGAGCAGGTGCTGTTTGTAATTTGAATGGCCCTGAGGCAGGAGTGTCTCTGGGTGATCCAAAAAATCCAAAAATTTGTGTGTTTGGCTAGAAAATGGTGAAGTTTGCACCTAAATGAGGTTTTGGGACAAGGATCTGGGGACAAGGCTCTGCTGGGATGTCCCATTCCCATGTGGTGTGGTTTCTGGCATGGCTTGGGGACCTGTGCTGAGCTTTCTCCCTGGAAGCAGGAGGATGCTCTAGAGCTGGAATGCTTGGACTTCCCTGTTTCTCCATCTGGGTCATGCTTCTCTCCCTACACCAAGGACTGGATGCTGGGGTTTGGTGGCTGATGGGGCCTTGCAGGGCTGGGTCTCCTTTCTTGGCATGGTCAGGAAGGTGGGATGTGTGTGTTGGGTATCCCCCCACCCCTCCTGGCGTGGCAACGCTCCCAGTATGGAAACCTCTCTGGATTAATTTGTGGATGCCTGGTGGAGAGCGGCAGGGCAGAGCACCCCCCAGTGCTGCCAGCTGCCTGCTGGGCTTGCCACAGCCGTGCCAGGCTGAGATGCTCCTGGAGAAACACTTGGCTTG
The DNA here is from genome assembly GCF_008360975.1 of Lichenostomus cassidix. Lineage (NCBI taxonomy): Eukaryota > Metazoa > Chordata > Aves > Passeriformes > Meliphagidae > Lichenostomus > Lichenostomus cassidix. Next base: position 23,686,899 of record NC_139490.1, on the reverse strand, counting down.
ATGTAAAAGGGAATCAGATCATTAAAAAGTAGGAATGGGGGCAAAATCCGCACAAAACAAACTGCCAGCCCTCTCCTCCACAGAGAGGCAGGAGGGAAGGGATGACAGGAGAGCACCATGTAGGGATGCAATTAAACCTCCGGCACCACTCGCCTGCTCCCTGCTTGGATGTGTGCAGGGAGGATAACAAGGGAGATGAAAGCAGGGTGGGAAGGCAGCACCCTCATAACCCTTGGAAGGTGGGAGGTGATAGCCCCTGCCTGCGGGTGACAGCCTGCCCAGTTCTGCTGCTTCTCCCCCAACCTGCAGCCTGTGTCATCATCACATCAAAGGCATCAAAGCCCAAATGCATGGATTGGGTGGCAGCCCGGGGTCTGTGTGTGTCCCATGGGTGCCACCAGTGCACCTGGCACTGCCCTGGAGGGTGAGCGGGAGCCTGGGAAGCTGTGCCAAGTGCCTGCCCCTGTAGTCACAGCATCCTCTAAGTGACACTTTTCTGCAGCACACAATTTCATGTGGGTGTTTATTTGCCTGGATGGTGTCTCTCAGCTGAGAGTGTCTGGGAGGGTGTCCTAGCCAGTGTCTTGCTCAGGTGACAGCAGGATGGTGAGGAGAGGTTTTTAAAACACCCAGCAGTGGGACTAACCAGTTTGAAGGCTGAAAAACTGATGGTTTTTTTTCTTATTTTATTTTTTTAATGTATTTAAAGATAGATTCTGCATCGATGGTGTCTACAAAACACACAAGGGGTTTCTAGCAAGCATCTCTTCTCTTTTTTGGGGGGTTTTATCAAGAAATGGTGAGCCTCCTGCAGAAAGCACTGGGTTGAGGAGCCAGGTTTTTTTGCTTGAAGGGGGTCCTTGCATCTTTTTCCAGCAGGCTGCAAATGCAATGAGCCCCAGTTTCTCATTTTTCCTGACCTGTGCTGTCCTCAAACCATCCTGCCCATCTCCCAGGGGTGCTGGTAGGTGCTTCCACATGTCCCTTTGGAGCAAGGCTGGATGATCCAGGCTCTTTAGTGCCTTTGCACCTGCCAGTGCTCTCCACACCTCTAGTTTGCTTGAGGGCATCATCTTGTGCAGCACTGCTGCTTCTAAGGCAGCTTTTCATCACCTGCTATGCCAGAGTGCCACAGGTGTGCTTAAAGACACTGGGATTGCCTTGGAAAGGCCCTGGACCCAAAAGGGAATCCAAAACAAGCGTGAATTTGGGGATACCGGGAAAATGGGGTTAGCTTTGCTGCAGCAGGGACAGAGGGGCATGGGGAGGATGAGGCACTGCTGATTTGGGTGCTGGCAAAGGCTGGGGCAGGTCAGGGCTCTCTGAATCACTGCTGAATCTGTACTTCTTTGGAGAAGCTCCTATTTTAAAACCCAAGAAGGAAAAATGCCACTCTGCATCCCCAGGGAGCTTTAGAGCAAGTTAATATAGAGGCAATGTCTCCTTTCTTTCTTCCTTTCTTCTTTTTTGTTTTTTGATGAAAGCTTCCCTGAGAGAGTAATTAAAAAGTGCAAGTTTCAGGTGCTAACTGAGAGGATTTAGTTTGAGGAACGAAACGCTTGAATACCCCCATGCTTGGATATCCCCATGCTTACACCCTTCCCACAGAGGCTGTGACGATGGCTTGCCTCGGGCAGGAGCAGCAATGGATGAGCCAAGAGATCCAGCTTATCTCTGGCTCTTCCTAAGACTCCTGGCATCTGGAGTACAATGGTGCAGGATACAGGCGAGTTTTAAGCAGTAAAAAGTCTTGCAGTGCTGCTGTGTGCCATGACTGCTTCCATAATCCATGCTGCTGCTGGGTACTTAACAGACTCCTCAGGGAATGGTCATGGCCTCAGACCTCATGGCCTCAAGGCTCCAGAGATCATGGAGAGTCTGGACAGTGCTGCCATTGATGCACAGGGTGGGATTGTTGTCTGTGCAGGGCCAGGAGCTGGATTGATGATCCCTGTGGGTCCCTTTCAACTCACCATATTCTGTGATTCTGTGGTTTTGTGATTCTCAGATTCTGTGATTCTGTGGTTCTGTGATTCTGGGGACACAGCTCCGTGGTGCCTTCACTGGATGTTTGCCTTGTGTGAGACATGTCCACAACCCTCCTCTGAGCCTTTGAGGGGGGTAGGAGAAGTTCAGCTCTGGCTGGGAGTCCCCAGTTGTATCCAGCCCTGTGGTCACATCCTTACAATCACTCCTTTAACTTGCAGCTATATTTCCCCCGAACTTCCACTGATGATATCTCGCTGCAAGAAGCCTGAGTTTCACCAGCCCCTCAGTGATGTTCCCCCCGGCCCCCAGACATGGCAGCTCTGGAAAAGGGGTCCTGTTGGCAAACTCACATCTGGGATGCACAGCATGCCTGGTGTAAGGGCAGGATGATGGATCCACGGGCAGCTTTGTGCTGTGGCGGGGTTAAGTGCTGAGCATCCTCCCTGCCGAGCAGCACGGAGGAGTTCTGTGCCTCAGCATTTACAAACACGCCCCTGGTGCCTAAATGTGAGGAAATGGATAGTTAAGCACATCATTAATCTTACCCAGCCCCCATAATCAACAATCAATTAATTCTCCTCCGGGCTGAAGAGGTACAGCTTGTGCCGTAGCCTGGGCACAGGCAGAAAGAGCCCCTTCCCACAGGGAAAGCTGAGGCAGAGCCTCATCCTGCACTTGTCCGACTCAGTATCATGGATGCAGACCTTGCCAGCTCTGGGAAGCTCTTGGAGCAGCCCTTAAATTACAGCAAATGTTGCACTGGCCATTAGTGGGGTGATTTATTGCTCCCTCCTGGGCTTGAGCCCTCCATCTGAGCCCTGCACTCAGACTGTGAGTTTGCCATGTGAAGGATTATGGATCCCACCATGGCATTGCAAGGCCTGGGGGTTTGTGCTGTGTTTTGGGTGTGAGGTGCATGGTTCTGCTCACCCAGAAAGAGGGGCAGCAGCTAGAGGGGAGAGCTGCACCCACAGCAGGTTTGAGAGGGAGGAGAAGGCATCCACCTCCCCGAAACTGTGGGAGGCTTTAGGCAAGCACAGTGTAATTACAGGAGAGAAAAGCTAATTGGTAATAATAGCAATTAAGAACCACGTGTCTGCAGATTACAGGAATTTGCGGATAAACGAAGTGATAACGGAAACCTGTGGACACTGGGTTGCAGGGTGCCATGTTCAGGTGTTTTGACAAAGCGTTGCTTGAATTAATTGTAATTAAACATTAACAAACCTCTTCTACCAATCCACCAACATGTCCTCAAGCTTAAAACTGAGGCATGTTCATAGCACTGCAGCCCTCTCATTGTCCTCCCTCCCTCCCTTCCTCCCTTCCTCCTCCATCCTCTTCCATTAAAACAGGTGGCTGTTCCCTGGTACCACTGCCTTCCCCTTCCTGCTCGTCCAAAGAGCCTGGCATGTTTCAAGGGTGTTCTGACACGTCCTCCAACTCTAAAGCTCTTTGCACATCTCGTGCATGCTCGCCCTTCCTGTGGGAGCACAAGGCTGCTGGGACATGGTGGGAGGGCGATGGTGGGAAGGGAAAGGTGAGGAGCTGGAGATGCACTTGAAGCCTTGGTGTCCACTTGTGGCTTTGTCTCCTGCCTTGTGTGTGTGTGTAACTCTGTGCTTCCTTGTGCTGTTATGGGAATAGGGATCAGGATGTGTGTGGATCAGGGAAGGGTCTGCATCCTGCTGCCTTCTGCTCTGGAGCATCCTGAAGGTCCCCATCAAACACGCTGGACTTCATGGTGACCTTAATCTGTCTCGCTTACCTCTGCACAAGGTGGTGGGTTATGGCCCTGAGTGCTTCCTTAAGATGCCACATGCATGGGATGGCTGTGGTAGGCTGTGGAGGACTCAGCAGTCCTCCCATGGTGGGGAAGTGGAAGGGCGGTGGGAGATGGTGGCTGGTTCCTCTGGAATGCCACATCCTCACCCAGCTATCAGGGACATTGGAAAGAGACAGTTCATTGCAACCAGTTGTGTGCCTCAGGCTGGGGGGGGGGAATCTCCTGAATAATAAAATTGTAAAATATTGTTTTGATTTATTCTTTTCTATCATCTATTAATATCTGGAAAGGCTGTGTGAGCAGGAGGCCTTCATGAGTTTTGAATGACAGGTTAAAGGGCTCCAATAAAGATTAGATGGTCCACTATCTCCCAAGGAAATTGCACCAAAGTGGTTACTCCTGCTTGCTCCTATTAATTTCCTCTTCATGGCTGCTAGGAGATGCCTCATATCCTGATGCAGCAGACAGGGGCTAAGAGGCACTTTCCATTATCTCAGTCATCACCGTGTTTATGAGACACATCAGGTGTTTCTCTGCAGAGCTGTGCCTGGGGGGTGACAGCGTCACAGGGGCAGAGCTGGGACCTGAACGGGGCTGGGACCTTCCTGCTGTGAGGCCAGGAGCAGTCTCTCCTGGGCTGGATGGAAGTCTGGTCCCTTGGGTACATGTACCAAAATGCAGATATTCCCTTCTGTGGCCTTTGTGTCTGTCGGATTTTGTTAGATGTCAGGGATGGATGAGCATCCATCCATCAGTGCCCATTGGTGAGGACGGGCGGGGTGGGGCGGAGATGAGAGACCCCATCCCTGTCACTCTATCCTCGCCCTCTCTCTGCAGAGCAGCGAGATGGTTGATTAATGAAACCTCCCCTGTGGCTGATTAAACCCGCACTGTAACTGGAGCATCTCCATTATGAATTAGTTGCCATTTCCCGCTTGAATGAATTCGGAGGCTGGGAAGCTCCAGCCCCAGGCTGTGGGGGATTAACAGGATGGACCCATAACACACTGTCATGGGCGTCACACCAACTTTTTAATTAAATATTTAAATTTTGCATGGAAAAAGAGCTGTGGGACCTGACCCAGGCTGTTGGGGTGGAGGAAAGGGACAGTTCAGATCAGCAGAAAGGGAGCCCTGTCCTGGACCTGCTTGTCCATGTTCCCATGTGTGTTGCTGGGGAAGAGAGTCCCACAGCCCTCTGCCATTCCCCTGCCTGGGTGTGAGCAGTAGGGAGCGAAGCAGCTACTGCAGCCCCCTTGCTCTGCCTGGCTAAATATCATTACCATGTGGTTGCAGTGTTCGTTTGGTGGCTTCAGAAACAATCCATGGCCAACATGGAAAGTTCTGGCTATCCTCGATTCATGGGCAGGTGTTACCCCATTTCACTCTGATACAGGTGTGAAGCTTTTCTGTGTCTCCTCTCCCTCTCTTCCTTTCAGTCTCCTCTCCCTCTTTCTTCTCCTCTCTTCTCTCTTCTATTCTGTTCCCTTCTCTCCCCTTCTCTCTTCCTCTCCCCTCCCCTTCCCTTCCTTTCTGCCCCATTCCAAGGACAGGACCTGCTTTCCCCTGCATCCCGGAATGGCTCAGAGCCCACCCGCTCTGCTCTCTCTTGCAGCCTGCCCCGCAGGGACGTTCAAGGCCAGCCAGGGCGCGGGGCTGTGCCTGCCGTGCCCCCCGAACAGCCGCTCCACCGCCGAGGCCTCTCCGCTCTGCGCCTGCCGCAACGGCTACTACCGGGCAGACTTCGACCCGCCGGCCGCTGCCTGCACCAGTGAGTACGGGTCAGGGCTGGGGGTGCAGGGTCTCGCTCCCGTGCTTCTGGGGCAGCAGCAGGGATGAAGTCTCAATCCATGAGCAGTTTATTTTCTCCCCCCGTCCCGCTGTGGATGGGAGTTGAGAGCGTGGCTGGGTGGGCAGGGTGGAGGGATGGGATTGCCCCGCGTCCTGCCTCGCTGGCAGCCTCTGGAATTTATACATCACCGTGGCAGCGGTGGTGATGGCAGGGAGATAGTCCTCAGGATAAATTAGGATTTAAAGTTATCTGCTCTGGCTGTCTTGTTCATAGTCTTGTAGATGGAGTATTTTTTAATAGGGGGAAGGCTGCAGTAAGCTTTGGTATTCAGCGATGTGTTGCTGCTCAGCTGCCTGCCTGAGCTGCCTGGCATGGCAGCAGTGTCCTCAAGCCTGGCTTTTGGTGGGAAAAGAGCCCAGGAGAGAGTAGAGAGCTGCTGTGCTCTTCAGCCTGCTGGGAGCTCAGGCCTCAACTCCTCCCAGATATGCTTCAGGCCATTATGGAGCTTAAGCACACAGATGCTCCGGACCCTCCATGCTAGGAAGTGCCCAAAGCACACATCAGAAACAATGAAAGGATTTGTGTGTTTTGCTGGATCACCTGAGCTCTCAGACAGGTATTCGGCAGGTTGCACAACTGCAGATATTCTACAGGTCTTTATTATGCCTCGTTACATAACTGATTTACGGCAGTGTTGTGCTATAGGAATACAGGAAAAAATGTCTCTGCTGATTTTTATTTCTCTCATCAGTGCTTGATTTTGCAGTGCTCCAATTTGAGGTGCCAGCTGTTCACCCACAAAGTTTCTCTGTGTCAGAGGAGTAAATAACAATGTGGAGCTGCAGGCACTGCCCTGGACTGGAGTCCTTCCAAGGGCAATTCCTGCTGTTCCTGTGCCCCTGCAGAGGAGGACAGGGGCTGCAATTAAAGTGGGAGGAGTTTGGGGAGGCAGCAGTTTGCCATTGGGGCAGGGAAGAAATACATTTTTATTCCTTTTTCTTGAAAAGATATTATCTGCTTAAGGTATGCAGTGAGGATTTGGGTTAAGGGTCCTGAGACAGATTGCAGATTTTTGGGGGTAACTCACTAATATTGATCCCGTTGAGTCTTTGTGAATCCTCCAGTCTTGTTCTCCTGGGGAATCAAGGTCATACTCCCTGCTTCTGCCCCTGCTGTGGCCCCTGCCACCCTCCTGTAACCCTCTTTGACATCTCCACCACAGGGAAGCTTGGCAGTGGAATGTCTGCGGTGCCTTAGGTCCAGGAAAGCCCATTCCAGCAAGGATGCTGCACTGATAGCTACTCCATGACAGACACATTTATTCCTAAAGAGGATAAGGGTTAAAGGGAATGGAATTCTATTATCTTAATTTTTTTTAAGGCTGTCACTTCTCCAGGCAGTTTAACAAAATCTTTCATCTGCATTTTCCATGGCAGCAGCTCAGAGAGGCTCCCAGAGTGTCTCTGTGCAGGATGACCTCTCCATCCCACCAGCCATGTCACCATGGTGCTGATGAATCCCCTCCTGTCCAGCCCATCCCCGTCCGCTAACAGGGCTGATTTATCCTCAGCCCTAATGATGTTCTCTTGCACACACACATGGAGGGCTCCCCTGGGATGGGTTTCCCCAAGACAGAGTGTGCTTCTCTCTCTTAACCCTTCCTTGCAGGTCAAGTCCTCCATCATTTTTATTGCTCCCTGTGTCATGGCAAAGTCCTTTTTCTTGCTTGGAAGTGCAGTCCCCAGCCCAGTCGGCATGAGGAATTCCTTGCTTCCTTTATTTAATATAATCCAGCAGCTGAATTTTGTGGTTTTGGCTGTGGAGCCATCCTGGCTGACCCCAGATCCTTCCCTGGATCTGTGCAGACATGTGTTTGTATGTCAGTGATGCACTCCTGGATTCCTCCTGAATGGACTGCAGCCCTGATCTGGCAGCACTTGCAATTGGAGCTGCATTCAATTCCCATCCTCCAAAGGATTTGCAATAGCTCCCAGTGGGTTTGATCAATGCAATTTTCATCTCTTGTTCAACATGGGAGCTGCTTGCAAACCATGGAGTGGTGCTGGCTCTCCTCCAGGAGAAATTCCTGGGCTTCCAACTTGAGATATTGAACCCTTAATCACCATTTTTGACTCTGTCTTCTTCTGCTGCTCCTCTGGTTCTTTGTGGTGCTGGCTAAGTGACTTTTCTCTTGCTGGGATAATCTGTTTGAGGTGCTTCTCTGCATGAGCACTGCAGTTATCTCAGCATCTCCTGGTGGGATTAAAATGGGTCCATCTTCACAGATGGATCTGTGTGTGCTCCATGTAGAGGTTTTTTGGAGACTTAATGGATTTGTGGCATGGGAGTCCTCATCTCCATCTGGGAAACCCAGTTGCAGTGCAGGTAGTTGCTGTCACCAGTGGGGAGAGTCTGACCCTGAAGTGAACAAAGCTGTAGACACCAAATCCCTCCTGAGGGAGGAGGTGATGAACAGCACAGCAGACAGAGCCCTGGGGTGTCCTTCTCCATGCTGGAGCCTCCAGAGGAGGGCAAGGACCCGTCTCAATCCCTCTCCTTTCCCACAGGTGTCCCATCTGGCCCCCGCAATGTCATCTCCATCGTCAATGAGACGTCCATCATCCTGGAGTGGCACCCTCCGCGGGAGACGGGCGGCCGGGACGATGTCACCTACAACATCGTGTGCAAGAAGTGCCGCTCGGACCGGCGCGCCTGCTCGCGCTGCGATGACAATGTGGACTTTGTGCCCCGCCAGCTGGGGCTCACCGACACCCGCGTCTTCATCAGCAACCTGTGGGCTCACACCCCCTACACCTTCGAGATCCAGGCGGTCAACGGCGTGTCCAACAAGAGCCCCTTCCCGCAGCAGCACGTCTCCGTCAACATCACCACCAACCAGGCCGGTCAGTCCTGGCGCGATGCCGTGCTGGAGGCTTGGCGGTCCCCCTGCCAGCTGCAGGCTCTGTGTGGATAAAGCTCTGTGTGCCAAAGGAAAAGATCCCAGGGTGGGAGGGTGTGTGGTGGCTGTTGTGCCCCCAGCCCTGGGTGGGGGTAAGGCCAGGAAAAGACTGGGGAAGAGGAATAGGGATTGGGATAGGGAAGGGTTGTCTGTGCCCTGGGCAGGGTGAGAGTTGGCTGGTGGGAGGGATATCCAATACCTGCTTTTATCACGCTCTAGATTGCTTGGGGATGAAATGGCATCCTCACTTTCCCCTTTTTCCCAGCCTGGAGAAGGGAGATGGGGTGAATCCAGCCTTGAAACTCAGTTTGACTTTGTAACAGCATAGAAGGAGCAGCATCCTGGGGCTGAGTCCAGGCTCTGTCTCCTCTGGCACATCCCTCTCCCATCATTTTCCTCTTGTCTCCTTTTCCAGCCTCCCCTGCTCCCTTTGCTCTTCCCAGTCAGCCATCAGGAGCTGAATGAGCAGCTCTGAGTCAAACAGGGGTGTCAGTGGGGTGAGTGTGCAGGGGGAAAGGTGGCAACTGGTCCTGGAGTAGAGGGGATGGAGACCCATGGGCTCTGGGTTTAAAAAGGGGATGGGAATTCCTGCTTTGTGCCAAGTGTGTGGGGCAGGCAGCCTTCACCATCCTGCTCCCTCTGAAGAGCACAGTGGAGAAACTTGGTGTAAATATTTCAGTCTCCTGGCTCCAGGGAATACAAATCTACACTTGTGCTTGGCTGGCATCGCTGTCTGCTGAACCACGTGCAGCCAAACCTGCCTTTTGTTTTCAGGCCGTTTTTTTCTGGGGTGGATTTTTCGGGGGTTTCTTAACTCTTCCCCACCATGGGGAGGTGGGAAAAGCCAGGTCATCTGTCTGTCTGTACCCCAGTGATCCCTCTGTGTCTTGCAAAGGCTGATTACAAACATGGAGATGCTGGGCTGTGGGGTAACCTGATGGAAATCCATCAGGAATATCCAGGGCATTGGTGCTCTCCCTCTAAAATCTTTGGATTTGCAGTGGGTTTTTCCAACCATTTTGCCAGTTCTATCCAAGCTAATGGGAGTTAATGAAACAGCAGTGAAGCTGACTGCTTAATTTTAGCCCATGGGCATCTTCCCAGAGTGGATGTGGAGAGATTTAAAAAATATAATATAGGATTAAATATTCTGGGTAAACAAAGGCAGTGCTGAACTATCCACATCTCCCACTGGAACCATGTGGAATAGGGCTTCTGCCACCTCCAGATTCCCTCCATGGCATGATCCCATGCCCCAAGCTGGTTGCGCTTGGCTCACGTAGTCCCTGGATTCACACAGGGGAGGTGTTTCCCCTGCCCAGCACTGCCTGTGGGCATGGTGAGAAGGAGGAGGAGGAGGATGCAGAGCGCTGGGTAGGGGGCTGATAGTGTAGACAGGACATGCCAGTGCCCCTTTGGGTGTGGAGACACTTGGATACCTTTCTTTTGATAGGATTAAGTGCACAATTAGGGCTGTATTGGCTGGCTCTGCCCCTTAGAAGTATAGCTTGGAGGGCACAAAGCCTTCAGGAAAGGGTCTCCTGACTAATTTAATGGCTCAGTGTCCCTAATGGTGGAAGAGCAATGTTCTTGTTCTCCTGTGAGAAGCACATTTGGGTGCTGAGGATGAGCATCCCCTGAGAGCCCCTAAGAGCAGCTCCAGCTCCTCTGCAGGCAAAGCTGGGCTGGAGTGTCCCTGCCCTGGTTTCCTGTCATTGTCCTGAGGGTGGGCAGATTTGTGCTCCCACACCCCATTCCTGAGAGCATGTGGGGTGGCAGCTGTGGCACAGCTCCCTGGGTGCTGAGTGCTGGCTCTCCAGAGAGGCTGTTACAGCAAAAGGTGTCACACAGGGCTGGAGCCTGTCACCAAGCCTTGGTTTGTCCCTGCTGGGAAGAACTTTGCTCTGTCTGTCCTACCATGGGAGACATCCTTGGAGCGAGCAGTCCCTGGGAGAAGGAGCACCGAGGATTTCTAAGCCCCTAATTAAAAGGAGTAGTTGGTTTAAATAGCAGAATTCCCTGGCTGGCTCACTGCTCTGCTTCCATGTAAAGCTGCTGAGACGCTGCTCTTCCCAGTGCTAATGAGTGAGCTGGTCCCATGGGGAAGCCAACCACAGGCATGGGAGATTTGGGATGCCATGGAGATTCTCCCCCTCCTCAGGGCTGTTTGGCTGTTTTTGCTCTCCCTCCCTGTTAATTTTCCTTCTCTCTCTGCTTCCTCGGCAGCCCCCTCCACCGTGCCCATCATGCACCAGGTGAGTGCCACGATGAGGAGCATCACGCTGTCCTGGCCGCAGCCCGAGCAGCCCAACGGGATCATCCTGGACTACGAGATCCGCTACTACGAGAAGCTGAGCCGCATCTGCACGCCCGACGTCGGCAGCACTGTGGGCTCCAGGCCGGCCCCGGTGAGCCTGGGGGAGCTCTGCCATGGGGGCTGGCCTGGGGGCATGGGGACAGGGGTGGGAGAGAGATGTGACTGCAAATGCTTGAGTTGGAAAGGACCTTAAAGCTTATCTATATGCAACGCCCTGCCGTGGGACACCTGTCACTAGATCAAGGTGCTCTGAGCCCTGTCCAATGTGAGCCGTTCCTTGCCCATGGCAGCATTTTGTCCAGCACATCAGTGCCCATGGCTGCCTTGGCTCTGGTATTTGCCAGGATAAGCAGGAACCTGAGTCATGGGGATGGTATCAGGCAGAGAGAAGGGGGATGGTGAGGAGCAGGGAAGGTTGTGGGGGTTGTCCCTGCCCCAGGTCACTGCGTTCCCCTGGTCCCTAGCAGCTGTCCTGCCCCACAGGGACACGCTCCCAAGCCCTGCGATGAACCATGCCCAGCCCAAGCTGTTCCATCCTTCCTTTGTCTCGCCAGCTCTAATGAATTCCTCTAAGTGTGAATAATTAGATGATCTCACCAGCAGCCTCTCACCAGCAAAGCACTAGGGAACGTGGCAAAAAATGAGAGTGGAGATCCATGAGGTTTCTAGGCAAAGGACCTCTGCCAGCAGAGCTGGGGCTCTCAGCAGAAAGGTGCCATTGAACCTGCTTGAGCAGGGTCTCATAGGGCACATTATGGTGTTTCCTGGAATCACAGGAGGGTTTGGGTTGGAAGGGACCTTAAAGTTCATCCAGTTCCAATCCCTGTGCCATGGGCAGGGACACTGGGTTTCTATAGCTGTGGGATGTTTCTGAAATGCACAGGGGCATCAGTGATTTGAAGAGGGGGAATTTGTTGTTCATAAATTATTTTTGCCCTGGATGATCTTACTGTTTCCTTCTGCTACTCCATGCTCTCTGCTCTGGTGGGACCAGGGGGCTGCCCTGGGAGGCACTTGCTGCAGGGGCCTCTCCAATTCCTTGTGGGTCCTGCTTCATAAAATCATAGAATGTCCTGGGTTGAAGGGACCTTAAAGCTCATCTCATTCAACCCCCTGCCATGGGCAGGGACACCTTCCACTATCCCAGGCTGCTCCAAGTCCCATCAAACCTGGCCTTGAACATTTCCAGGGATGGGGCACCACAGCTTCTCTGGGCACCCTGTGCCAGGGCCTCCCCACCCTCAGAGGGGAGAATTTCTTCACAACATCCAACCCAAACCTACTCTCTGGCAGTGTGAAGCCATTCCCTCTTGTCAGGCCCTTGTATATAGTCCTTCCCCATCTTTCCTGTAGCTCCTTTCAGATACTGGAAGGCCACAATGAGGTCACCCCAAAGCCTTCTCTTTTGCAGGCTGAACAATCCCCATTCTCCCAGCCTTTCTGTGGGATTCTCTGTGTCAGGGATGCTCCTGGAGCAGAGGCAGAAGCAGAGCCTCTCCTTTATCCCCCTGCAGCCAAACCTCATCCCTGCCCTCAGCGGGGCCAGGTGGGCTGCAGTCCCACTGTCCCCCCTGTCCCCTGTCCCCGTGACACTGACGTGGCTCTCTCGGGGTGCCCGCAGGACCACAACGAGTACAACTCGTCGATGGCGCGCAGCCAGACCAACACGGCGCGGCTGGAGGGGCTGCGGCCCGGCATGGTGTACGTGGTGCAGGTGCGCGCGCGCACCGTGGCCGGCTACGGCAAGTACAGCGGCAAGATGTGCTTCCAGACCCTCACCGACGGTGAGTCTGGCGTGCTGGCGTCTGCAGCTTCGTGCTCCGATTGCATTAAAGAGCTTGTTCACAAACCTCTGTCCCAGCGGGCAGCGTGGCAGGAGCTGGGGGTTTACAGAGGTGTCTTGTTAGCCACCAGCGGGAGGAGTGATCTGCTCTCAATCTCCCAGCTCCAGGTGTCCCTCTGCTATTTATTTCTGACTCTGCTGTCTCCAGCTGTGGGGACAGAACCCTCTGGCACTGACCGGGAGTCTGGTATGGTGCAATGGGGTGGGAGGAGGTTTGTAGACCCTTGGGGGTCTGGGATGCTTTCCTGGGATTCTCAGAGTCCCTCTGAGCCATCAGGGCAAAGCTGGAAGGGTCAGACCCATCACTGAAAGCTGATTTCCTATGCCGAGGGGGTGTGTTGGACCAGCTCATGGCCTTCATGGCTTCTTCTGGCCCCTGCCCTTCCCTGTATCCACAAACACTGGATTCCTTTAGAAACTACTAACTCATGGGAGGGTTTTCCATTAATCCCAGCTTCAGGACTAATCCAGAAGTTGGTGAGTGAAGCAGGTCCTCCTACCCCTGGGGCAGCCTCTTCCCTGTTGCTGCTGGCATGGTTCCTTCTCTGCTTAGGTGACACCCATACCTCCCAGCCTCACTGCCTGCCTTTCCTAAAGCTTTTCATCTTTCCTAAAGCTTTTTTTCTTCCCTAAAACGGGTCACCCCGTGCTTGCATTCATGTCAAGTACCAGCTGGGGTGGGAAGAGGAAAACCATGCCAGGCGACCAAAGGGAAGGAAATGGTAATAAACCCCCCTCCAGTGCCTCAAATATTCAGGATTAGAGAAGCGAGAAGAAAAATCCTGCCTCAAATAAGCAATTAATTGAAATTTAATAAGAATGGATTGTGTAGGTTATTAAATAATAATTGATTGTTAGATGAGAATTTCTCAGGATTTAAGCAGCATGCAAAAGATAAATCTAGTTGCCAGTAATTAACTGCAGAGTAGAAAAACACAGATAAAAGGGTTCTAAATGCTTTCTTTTGGATGAGTTTTATTTTAACCCTTGCATGTGGATGCTGGCACAGCCTGGCAGACCACACTGGGGCGATTGGAGAGAGGGGTGTTTCTGGAATGCTACAGAAGCCCCAGGAGTGATGGGATATGCTGGATACTGCTTGTTGAGAGTTCCCACACCACTGATGGGGCAGGGGGAAAATGGGGGAGGGCACATGGAGGGTCCAAGTAGTTTTCTTGGGGTTTCCAAAAGCAAGGCATGTCCAGTCCTCCCAGTGCCACCTTGGCTTACACCTCAGCCCGGTGCTGAAGGATGCAGCAGGTGGCTGAGGGGACACGGGGTTCTGAGGGATGCAGGGGGTTGGAAGGGTGCTCCGTGGGGAAGGAAGGCTGTGGGTGTCATAGCTTGACAAAAGGACTTGTGTCATATTGAGAGGTTAAAACCTACAAGCAAATCTGCAGAGAAGGTTCAGGGTTCTCCTCAGCCTCACTCTCAGAGTTCACCATTGTGTGTTGGACTCTCTGATGTCTGAGCTGGGTGAAGTTCTGGCACAGCATCCCCTGGCTGGCTTGGTTATTAATGGTGTCTTTTCCTCCTTTCCTGCAAAATTCTCACAGGAATTTTGTCTGTGAGACCCCACGTTAAAATTGGTCAAAGCGGCCAACAGGTTTAAATCACAGAATCTCAAAAAGGTTTGGGTTGGAAGGGACCCTGAAGCCCATCTCATTCCAACCCCCTGACATGTGCAGAGACACCTTCCAGTAGATCAGGTTTCCCAATAAATAAATGTACTGAAGAAATGCCAGAGGCATGGACAAAACCATGTGAGCTTCATCTCTTTGGGAAACTGGGCCCACACATATTGGTTTGACGTTATTCCCCTGATCTTCTCTTCCCTGTCTTTAAGCCAAAGATGTGAGCCAAGCATGACAGTCCTACCCAGTGCAACATGGCACTGGCTCCTCACCTGCCTCAGCTGAGCCTCCTGCCTGGATCCCCCCTGTCCCACCACCATGGGAGAGCTCCTGTGGAATCAGAGGGGGCATGCTGGGATCCCATCCCAAAGGCTGCTCTCACTCCATGAGCCTGCCAGGGAGGATTGACCTCATCCCTCTTCTCTCGCAGACGATTACAAGTCGGAGCTGAGAGAGCAGCTGCCTTTGATCGCGGGGTCTGCAGCGGCCGGCGTGGTCTTCATCGTCTCCCTGGTGGCCATTTCCATCGTCTGCAGCAGGTGGGTCCCTGTGGGATCAGTGTCCCTGGAGGTGGTAAGATGGAGAATAGGGGTAGGAGGGGTGGGACAGGGGACCCATGTGGCCAGAGAGAGCAGCACGATGCCACTGCTCACAGAGTGCTGCTGGCAGGGGAGCCGTTTAGGGCCACCAGCAGCTGCTGATCCCTGAAGCCTGGCTGTTCTCTCCTGTTTTCCCAGGAAGCGCGCCTACAGCAAGGAGGCAGTGTACAGTGACAAACTACAGCACTACAGCACTGGCAGAGGTGAGCAGGGAAAGCGGGAAAAGCACTTAGGGGAGTCGCTCCCAAACCTGCACCCAGCATGTGCCCCACTCCTCCACTTCCAAGGGGGACCATGGGATGAGGGGAGCCCCCATGGCAGATGGAGAGGACCATGGGGTGGGAGTGGAGATGTCCACAATTGTGTGTTGGGCATGGAAGGTTGCAGTGGTGCAGCACTGTGGGTGGGAAAAGAAGAGTTAGAGGAGGGATTTGGGGAATGGTGATGGATTTGTGGGGATGTCAGGGGCAGGGGGGATGTAGGGGACGATGGATGGGGAGAGGGTGCTGTGAAGACTCCCAGAGGAGTAAAGGACTGAGGAGGTGGTGTTCAGGGGAGGATGAGCTCCTGGTCTCCTGACACAGGCTCTGCCTGGGCCTGGATTGGTGCTGGGCTTTTAGAGGTATTCTGGATTTTGGGAGCTAGGGTATGGGTGCTGATGGCATTGCTGCTATCCTGGCTGCATAGCTGATGCTTGCCCTATACCCTGCTCTGGGAAGGATGTGCAGCCAGTGACTGGGACTGTTAACTGGCTCTGGGTGGCTGATCCCCTTGGCAAACAATTAGGAGAGCCTGAACTTTTCCTAGGAGACCTCTGGCTGGTGGAGCTGTGCACCAGAATTAATGCTAGGTGTATTTGTGTGTAATATCTGCTCTGGTGCCCCTCCAGCAGCCACCACTGCAAATGAGAATAAAGCAGCAAAGCAGCAACTTTGGGGGGCAGGATTTGCCTGGTGTCTTCAGGCTCTGTACCCCATCCCTGTGGGATCCCATTTATGCTCTCCTAGAGATGCTTCCCAGGTGCAATTTGCTACCTTGTGGGAAGAACCATCTCTGGGTCCTGGCTGCCTGCTTGGGGGAAAGGGGTTTGGGATGTGGGGGTGGAGGAAGGATGGGTGGGGAGGGTGGAAGCAGGATGGGTGAGCAGAGGGGAGGGATGGAGATGGAGCAATCGGCCTGGCAGAGAAAAACAGGAGGGCTGAGAGGGATTGGAGACAGGCAGGAGAGCCCAGCCAAGCCAGCAAAGCACACTGGATCTCTTTAGACCTTCTTGGCATCACAGTGAACCCTCCCAACATGGTAGCAGCACTGTGGGGAGCCCTAAACCTCCCGGCAAACAATAACCTCATTTCCAAACATCACCAGGTGATCCTGAAATAAAACGGACCAGTGCTTTTCCTCCCTCTTTCCTCCATGTTTCTGCACTGCCAGGGGGCAGGGGAAGATTTATTCATTATTCAATGCCTGAGAGATAAACCCATGTCAGGCTGCAGGCAGACTGATTTTTCACATTTTCCCCATTTTGAAGCATTCCCCACCCCACGTGCATCCCTAGCTGGCCCCAAGCACCCCAAAATCCAGGATGCTCAAACTAGGTAGGGAAGCAGAGAAGCATGTGCCCATCCTGGGTTTCTGAGCCTGGGGGCTGTGAGGATTGGTGTCAGAAATCTGGGTGCCAGCGATACCCCGTCAAGGTTAGTGAGCCTCCAGGCACTCCATCAGTGCAGAGGCTGGAGCAAAACAGGTGGGAAATTTGTGGTGAGCAACTAATGGAGTAATGAGAGCATCCTCTGGAACAAATCACCATGTGTTCAGTGGTACGGCAATTACAGCCTCCCAGCACAGCTCTGCCATCCCCCAGCAGCCCCCCCGGGATCATCTGCTGCTGGCAGAGTGCTCCCAGTGGGTTTTGGGGTGAGATGGAGTCTCTCAGGGTGTAATTTTTCATGGTTTATCCCTTCCACTGCTTCACTGGGAGCTTTGGGATTGGGGAAATAGGGAAACGCCCTGTTGAAGCACCAGCAACTTAGCAGGAAGGGCTTTTTGCTGTCCCCATGATATTTATTGCCAAGGAAAAATGATGTGAGAAGGAACTGGATGCTGAAGTCAGAGTTGTGGTGCAGAGTGTTTCAACTTTTGAAGAGTGATAGAAAATATGCCATTGTCTGCAGTAGTGAAAAATGGCCTAATCCAGTTTTCAGGAATCTTGGGATGATTTTAATCTCACAAAGATCTTTGCAGGCAGGCTCACCACAGGTGCCTTTGGTGGTGAGCTGCAGTACCTGGAATTGCACCCAGCTTTTGGTGGTGTGACGATGATGAGCTGGGGGCTGAGGTTGGCAAAGATGAGGAATGGGCTTAGGTACTCAATTGCACTCATTTGGATGGGATAAGGATGAGGGGGGAGCTGACCCTGGTGATCACTGAGCCTATGGACAGACCCTGGGGCACATCATAGGGTGTTTGAAAACCAACCTGTGTTGACAGTGGACAGGAAACTTGGGCATTGTTTTCTCCTCTATTTTTTCAATATTTTGATCAGTGAGCCAGTCTCCGTTACGATCCTGTAAATCCCTTTGTAATCCTGGCTGGAGCATCAGCTGCTCTTGTAAAAAAATTTATGGGGCAGTTAAAGTGCATGAGACAGAGCCATAAAGGGATTTATGAACTGGGAGATGCACAGATGGCTTCATTGCAGCCTTCCCTGCCTCCAAGGTGCAGAGCTTTTGCCCCAAAGGCCACTTTTGGGGGTGAGGATGCTCCTGCCTGGTTCCTCCAGAGTCCTTGATACTCCACAAGCAGCTCTCCCTCGGTGGCTGTTTAGCACCAGCAGTGCCCACTGCAAGGCTTTCATGCCTCCTCCTGAATTATTTCACAGCTGGGAGCTGATTTAGATTCCTGGTGCAGAGGTGATGCTGTGGTCCATGCATCCATCTGCATGCTGACTCTGGAAGGACTTTGGGAGCACCAGTGTGACAGGATCATGGCCTTGAAAGGTCCTGAACAGTGTAATTGAGTGCTGTTAATCCCTGTAAGGGTGAGGTGCCTTGGGGAGAGTACCAGGCAGGGACGTCCCTCCTGATCTCCTCCAGACATGACCTTCAGGGGCTGTTACACCATCTATGGTCCCCTTTTTGGGTGAGAAAGGGCACAGGAAGCTGAACCCCCCAGGGGGAACCTACAGCCCATTGTAGGTCCCTTTTGGGTGGTGGGACAGCACCAGTGCCCCGCTGAGCCCTTGGGATGGCTGTGACCACACTCTGCCCTGCAGCCGTGCCCCCCAGCAGCTCTGCAAGCCCCTGGCATCCAAACCTGACATCTGCAACCCCGTTTAGGGAATTTGGGGACCGCTTTTGGCTTTTTCCCCCTTGGAAAAAGGGCAAGAGCCCACTTCCTGCGTGTCCCTGCAGTGCGGCCAGATCCTGCTGCCGCACCTTGCCCTGGGCTAGGGAACACACGCCTGTCCTGGTGTCTGGCCAAGCCATATTTCATGGATCCATCCAGGTTGTTGGTTATAATTGCTGCACTCTGTCAATTTAGTAGCCGCCACAAAGCCATCAGAGACCTTTTTGGGTAAATAAATATTTTTTCACTAACGTGTGGAGCTTCATAAAGCCTTCACCATAAAGCCAGCACGCTGTAGTTCAGGTCTGTAACTGCTCCCATCGCTGGGGAGGAGGAAGAGAAAGGATAATGGCAGAGGACCAGAGGGCAGAGAGGGAGAGGAGGGGGTGCAGGGGAGAGTTGGGTGGATTGGTGGCCCAAAGAGGATGATAAGGGTCTCTGGAGGTGTGGTGCAGGTTAGCACAGTGATAGCAGCCACTTGGTGGAGAGTGTGAGGACAGGAGGGTCTCCAGGTCTCGGCCATGGTACAACTGCTTTTGGTTTTCCAGGCTGCCCAAAACTGTGGGGATGCCCCAACCTGGCATTGTTCAAGGCCAGGTTGGATGGGGCTTGGAGCAAACTGGTTTAGGGAAGGTGTCCCTGCTCATGGGGTACGGTACGGGATGAACTTTATGATCCTTCCAACCCAAACCATTCTATTAATTCTGTTTCTGTAATTCTCTCATTTTTGCTGTTCCTGTCTCCCCTGTAACAAGGGTCTCCAGGGATGAAGATCTACATCGACCCCTTCACCTATGAGGACCCCAACGAAGCTGTCCGAGAGTTCGCCAAGGAGATCGATGTGTCCTTTGTGAAGATTGAAGAAGTCATTGGGGCAGGTGGGTCTCTCTGTCTCCTGCTACCCATCCTTCCCTGCCCTCTCCTGTGTGGCCAGGCATCCACCTGGAGCAGCTCTGTGGGGGAGCATACAGGGTCCTTCACCTGGAAGCCTTGAGACATCAAGCTCATGGGTTGGTGATGGGTTAGGGTGGACACAAGGTTGTTTTATGCTCTCAGAGTTCTCTGAGGTAGGAAGGGCTCCAGGAATGTATTCATTTGGCTGACCACAGGGCCTCGTGGGATTTCCCATGGGGCTTTTGCATGAGATAACAAGAAAAGCCAAATCTTACTGTAGTCTGTGCCATATTTCCATACATATGTACATGAACACGTGTGTGTGTGTGTGTGTGTGTGTGTGTGTGATCTGTGCTGTTTTATTGCCATTTTAAAATAACTGTGTCATACTCAGAGAGGAGAAAGTGTGAAGCCGGGGAGGGGAAGCTGTGAGGAAGCAATGAGTCAGTTTGGTCAGGATCAAGATCAGCAATGTATCACCTGCCCTTTGCTGCTCATCAAGGCAAAGTGGCTGCAAACATGGATTAAATGTAATCCCTCTACAGGCAAATTTTGCTTTGGTGAAGTGAAAGCTCTCCTGCTTTCTCAGTATTTTAAATCAGAGAACAGCAATGTAAACAGCCCAATTATTTCCCACCCCAAGATAAGTGATGTGCAGAAAGGCAGTCAAGATTATCAATGCCAACAGCTGATATTTGAGGTAGTCCTTAAATGTTGATGTGCTTTCCCTGCAAATCCTCCTTGTGGGGGTTTGCACAATCAGCTGCAACCTCTGTCTGTGTCGATGGTGGGCTCTTGGGAGAAGGTTGCAAACCTGAACACGTCTCCAGCAGCAGACATTGGCCCTTTTAAGGAGGATAGGTGGGCAGATTTGTAGAGTAGAGCGGTGTTGAAATGTGAACTGGCTGCCATTTCTCAGCTGGGCAAAGAGTCCTTGCTCTTTGCAATGTTTCATGTGGAGGAGGAGGAGGTAGCTCTGGTGGTGGTTGATCAAAGGCTGGACTCAGTGATCTTGGAGCTCTGATGTAACGGGGTGCAGGAGGGCTGCAGGGGCCGGCAGCCCCCCAGAACGAGGTCCCTGGGGCGCATATCTCCACCATGTCCGGGCCAGGTGGCCCCCGGGGTCTGCTCAGCATGGCGTGGGTCTCCGAGCCACAGAAATTCAGCAGGAAACGCAGTGAGACGAAGGAATGAACTGGACCCATCTCGTTTCTGCCAGAGAGGTTTATTAGGGGTTCTTAGGTGGGGGGTTGTGGGGACAGGAAAGGGGGAGGAAAGCAAGGGGTAGGAGCAGGGGCTAGCAGCTTGGAGATGGGACCTTGAACTGATGAAGGCATTGGCTTATAAGGGAAAGGAAGGGGGCGGGGCTGGCTCCCCCAGAGCCAGTCCCAGGAGGTCTGAAGGCAAGACAGGCATAGGGAAGCCACTAATAGATTTCGGATACAGCAGGGTGCATATTTCAAAATGAACCAATAACATACAGAGCAGGGGAACAAGGGAAAAAGCTACATGAAAATCTGGAAATCACGTTGCTACAGAGCTCTTTTCCAACCTAAATGATTCCATCTTGCACTCCCAGGGGAGTTTGGAGAGGTGTATAAAGGGCGCCTGAAGTTGCCGGGCAAGCGGGAGATCTACGTGGCCATCAAGACGCTCAAGGCTGGGTACTCGGAGAAGCAGCGCCGGGATTTCCTGAGCGAGGCCAGCATCATGGGGCAGTTCGACCACCCCAACATCATTCGCCTCGAAGGGGTGGTCACCAAAAGCCGACCGGTCATGATCATCACGGAGTTCATGGAGAATGGCGCCTTGGACTCGTTCCTGCGGGTAAGGCGAGGTGGGGCCACGCGGACTGTGGGGTTTGGGAATGAGATATTGGTGTCCTGTTTGCAAATCCCAGGCTGTTTGCTTAGCTTGGGAGCTGGTTGCAGTGTGCCGTGCATCCCTCAAATGTGTGTTTTGGGGTGGTTATCTCTGCTTTAATCAGGCAGGGCAGCTGGATAGTCCTCTGAGGAGGTGCAGCATCCTCCTGCAGCGGGTTGGGCTAAGTGGCCCTGGTCCCAAACTCACCCCAGTGCCTGCTCTTTCTGGTCACAGCAAAATGATGGGCAGTTCACAGTGATCCAGCTGGTGGGAATGCTCAGAGGGATTGCTGCTGGGATGAAATACCTGGCAGAGATGAATTACGTGCACCGAGATCTGGCTGCCAGGAACATCCTGGTCAACAGCAACCTGGTGTGCAAAGTGTCTGACTTTGGCCTCTCGCGCTACCTGCAGGACGATACGTCTGACCCCACGTACACCAGCTCCTTGGTAGGTACCTCCTGCAGGATTGTATCCTGCCCAGCATTCCCTGTGTCCTACACCTGCTGAACCTGGGATAAGGGTGCTGATGTACACCCTGGCATGGGTGGGACCACCTCATGAGTGTTCCCACTCTATAGATTTGTGCTCCAGAGATTCTGGCTGTGGTTTCCACAAATCATCCTCTTTTCCCTCCTTTCTCTTCCTTCTTTTTATGAGTTTTCTACCTCCCTCCTCCCTAAGCACCTTTCTGCCTTCTGCAGTTTCCAGATAAGCCTCTTCCCTCTCCTCTGTGGAGGAAGGGTGCACGGAGGAGTCCCTGGAGTGACAGGAAGGGGAGGCAGGGAGATCACAGCAACTCCTGGCAGCACAGCGATGGTGTTTTAACTCCCCTTCCCCCAGCGCTCCAGGTCTGGTCTGCTTTTCCCTGCTGGAAACTTGTTCCAGGCATAAATTAAAGAAACAAGTCTAACGGGAGCTCTGCCATTCCCCAGCCACCCTTCTCCTCCTTAATTAACTCATTCATAGGTAACGGCAGCTCCGCTCTCCCCCTGCTCCTGGCTACCCCAGGGGACCCCCAGCTCCCCACCATTGCCATTGTCCTGCTTGTGGGCCCCTGAGAGGTGTTAAGGATGATCAGAGGGGAAAGGGAAAAGCAACTCGTTGGCCTCATCTCATGGATTAATCAGAAGAGTGTGTGGTGGGTGCTGGCACGAGGCAGCACCAGCTCCTGCCGGAGCAGTTCCTCGGGCTGCTGAGCTGTGCCCAGGTGCCAGGGCTGGCTCCAGCTGCCAAAATGGGAAAGCCAGGGACATGCCTTTAAGGTTGACTCAGTGTTTTGGCCCAGTTGCAGCCCCTCACTGTCCCTGTCCTGCTCAATGGGATGTTCCTGTCCCGCTGGACCTGCCCCACTCCCTGCACAGACCCTTCCTGCAGACAGCAGCCTTTGAGCAGACACACAGCTTTTATTTTTCCTTCAAAGACCCCAGCAGTAGCTGCTGAGACAAGGCATGAATTAGTCTTTTCCCCACCTTCAGAGATAAAAAGAGATTATCTCATCTGTGTTTTTATTTAATTTAGGCCATAATAGATCTCCCCGGCAGCTGGGAAGTGATGCTGTGCCTGCGATTGCATCACTCTGCCTCCCACAGCAGGTTTTTTGCTCTGGGGAAAAGGCAGGAAAAACAACCTAGCAGTTAATTTCTCCATTTGTAGTTATTCAAATCAAAATTTTTGCCATTCATCCTTCAAGAGAGGCTGACGCGTCCTCGGAAAGACTATGGAAAATGATTGTGCTAAACGATTTACAATGCAGTCCTGCCCCCAGAAAATTCCCGTGCGTGTCTGTGGTTTTCCTTATCCCTTGGCTGTTTTTGTGGTTATTTTATGGAGCTTTCCCAGGAAGCAGTCCCTCTGTGCATGCTGCCCCTCCTCACATCCCTCAGCATGGCCTTTGGCCATGGGACCTGCCCTGGCTTGAGGAGGTGGTTTGAGATGGTGAGCCTGATTTTGGGCTTTTGGGAGAAATTAGGAGCTCTGCCAAACGCACTTTCCTATGCCAGTGCTTTCCATTGGATTTTAAAGGTGTTTTGCTTTTTGCCTTCCACATCAAAAGTGGGGCTTGAAGGACCTTCTAGCAGCTGTAGGAGCCCAGATGAATCCATAGAGGATGCTTTTAGTTCAACCATGTTTCCATTGAAGGCCAAGGGACAGAGATGCCTGTGGCTCCTTGCCTGTGACAAGCACTAGCCCAGTCCTGCTTAGCCTTGTCACCCAGTGGCTCCCTGGGAAGGGACCTGGGGACAGGCCACTGATGTGCTGGGTGCTGCAGGGCAGCCAGAGTGGGTTGGTGTCACTCAGTGGGGTAAATTCTTGGAGAAACCCATTGTTTTGTTCAGCTAAGCCCTTTTAGGCAGGTACAAGATACATTAACGGAATTGTTTTTGGCTTCTGCCTTCTTGTCCCAGCGGGTGCCACCTGCCCAGTCCTTGGTGGGGTCCCCAGGGACCCATGGTTTGGATGTATGGGATGGCCCCAACCCTAGCTCATGGGCACCCAGGCTCCTCTGCCAAGAGAGTTTCTCAGCTGCAGTCCCTTTTTCTGCAGGGGGGGAAGATCCCTGTCAGGTGGACAGCGCCGGAGGCCATTGCCTACCGCAAGTTCACCTCGGCCAGCGATGTCTGGAGCTACGGCATCGTCATGTGGGAGGTGATGTCGTTCGGGGAGAGGCCCTACTGGGACATGTCCAACCAAGATGTAAGCACTGGGGGTCATCCATTCTGCTCTGGGGCTGGGGGGGTCCTCATTCCCTCATTCTCGAAAGAAATCCCTGCCTGGAGGGCTCTCTGCTCCTTCCTGGAGCCTCGGGAGCACTCGGTTTGGAGATGAAAAAGGCTGGTGAGCGAGAGGATGCAAGGAAGGAAATTGGGAAGAAAAGCCAGTGGGCTGGTAATTGGACTTCAGCAAGCTGCAGGGCCTTTGAAAATGTTCAGAGGGTTTATGAGCGGGGAAGGAGCTTTGGAAGTGTGACTGCTGTACTCCGGCGAGATCCGCGAGATAATGAGTGGCAGCTCTCCGCTGGGAGGAACTGCAGCCGCAGAGCATCAGAGCGGAGATTAACCTCGGAGAGCTCCCGGCTCCTCCCGCTCCCTTGGCTGCTGATCAGCCGGGCTGGCCGTGCCTTCCCGGCTGCCTGCAGCCCCTCTGCCTGCACACGCAGCTCAGGGAGCCCTCTGAGTCCCTCATCTGCTTCCCCCTAACTCATCCGTCCTCATCCATCCTCAGGTCATCAACGCCATCGAGCAGGACTACCGGCTCCCGCCGCCCATGGACTGCCCGGCCGCCCTGCACCAGCTGATGCTGGACTGCTGGCAGAAGGACCGCAACACGCGCCCGCGCTTCACCGAGATCGTCAACACCCTGGACAAAATGATCCGCAACCCGGCAAGCCTCAAAACTGTGGCGACCATCACCGCTGTGTGAGTGCCGGGCACGGGGATGCTCCCTGTCACTGCCCCACGCTGTGGGGAGAGGCTCCCTGAGCGGCTCGAGAATTCATAAATCCTTAGGCAGGGGTGGGGGGGTTCTGTCTTTGCTCTGCCTGACAGTCAGACAAAGAACATGCAGTTTTCAGCCAAGCAACAGCAATAATTCTTTGCTATTGATTCTTTATGGTGTGTGCCCATTTGGGTGCGGTGGCTGCTCTGCTGACACCTCACCCCTGTGGCTCCTACAGGTGGAATACAATGTGTGGGCTCGAAAAGCACTGCTTAGCATAGTGGTATTCCCAGGGGATGGGCTTTCCTCATTGCCTTCCTTGGGTGTGTGCTGGGCAGGGAGCACAGGGATGCTGGGGGTGGATTGGGGACTGTGTCCCTGTGCTGGCCAGGTTCAGGCAGGGCAGCCCTTCGGTGCCAGCCAGGCTTGTCCCCAGCGGTGTGTCCTGTTTCAGGCCTTCTCAGCCCCTCCTTGACCGCTCCATCCCCGACTTCACTGCCTTTACCTCAGTAGATGACTGGCTGAGTGCTGTGAAGATGAGCCAGTACCGGGACAGCTTCTTGACCGCTGGCTTCACCTCCCTGCAGCTGGTGGCCCAGATGACATCCGAGTGAGTTGGTCAGGCAAGAGCTGCCTGAAAGTGGGGTGCTGCCCAGGTGGGGAAGTGGGGAGATCAGTTCAAGGCAAAGGACAGGTGTGAGCATCCCTCACACTGGTCACCTGGAGTCTGGAGGTGGCCACATTTGCCATCTGGGGGTCAATGTGTGGATGTCTCCCTGCTCTCAGACAGTGAGGTTCATGGGGCCATGCTTGAGCTCTGTGAATGTTCCAGCTAAGCTTACATCCCCCACCTCCCTTAGTGACAGCAAAACAGCTTCACCACCCTCAGCTGCCCATTGACCTTCCTCTGTCTGTCTGTCTTCCAGAGACCTCCTGAGAATAGGGGTGACTTTGGCTGGGCACCAGAAGAAGATCCTGAACAGTGTCCAGTCCATGCGAGTACAGATGAGCCAGTCTCCGACCTCGATGGCGTGACGTCCCTTGTTCCGCGGGGAGGGGCCGGGAGGGTGCACAGCAGGGCGGAGCTGGGAGGGGAGGAACTGACGTGGGGCAGCTCTGGGACAGGAGCTGCCGCTGCCTGGGGACTGCCACTGTGGCTGGAGGACCTTCCTGGGACTCACCTCTGGCTGGTGACTTCCGTTCCTCACCAACAGAAGCACACTTACCAATGTCATGGGGAACAGCGTATAAATACATATAAATATGTACAAATCATATATTTAAAAAGCAAAGCAAAACAAAAAAGACATAAAAAACAATGAAGACAAACCAATGTGTGTTGGGGAAGCAAACCCAAACCCTAGAGACCAGACTCCTATCCCACCACCGGTGAGCAGTGGTCAAAACTGAGAAGGAGGAAGGGGCTGTTGGGGAAGGGAGAGGCACAAGATGGAGCATCCTGTCCAGAGCAACCACCTTCCTTTTCCTTCTTTTGCCCTCCCTCCTTGCCCTGGCCCTCCTGGCTCACCCTGCTCCCCTCTCTGCTCACGGACTGAGTGGAAGTGTCCTCAGACGTCTCCGCAGCTCCCTGCCATCCCACCTGGGTGCTGCTCCGGCAACTACCAAAGGACTTCACTGACCACTGCATGGGGGATCCAACTCAATCCAGTTAATGTCTTCATATTGAAGAAGAGATGTACCTTCAATAGAAAAACCTTGGTTTTTGGTTTTTTTTTTTTCTCTTTTGCTTGCATTTTTTTTGCAAAAAGGAAAAAAAGGATTAAAAAAAACACGAACTGTCCATCCTGGAAAATGGAAAGAGGTGTTCCCGTGTGTGTGTGCGCACTTGTGCGCCTGTGTATGTTGTCAACCTTCCGTGGACTCACTGCTTGTCTGTGACCGAAGACCAGCGCTGACCCTGCGGCTAATGGCCAGCTGGTCCCCAGCTTGGGGGGCCAGGGGTTGTGCCCACAGCCCCCGGGGGTGGGAAGCAGCTGGGAAGCGCCTGGCAATGAAGGAAGTGCTCAGCATCCTGCACGTGGGGAGGAGGATGGCAAGGGCTGGCCGACGCGGCAGTGATGGGACGGCACCGGAGGAGCTGCCACGTGGCTATGACTGGTTTGGTGGCTGCTGGAGGAGAGATGCTCTGGGAAATGGACTGCTCAGACCTCCAGAGCCTTGGCGATGTCTGGAAGATGGCTATGGAGGACTTTTTCCCCCATCTTGTGGACCTAAGGATTTTGATATTGATTTATGGACTTAGGTTTCATGGCTTCAGAGGTAGGTCTGATTGTCTTGTGTGTCTCTGTCCATTGTCCATCCTTCTCTGTATTTTTCTGCTCTCCTTTATAGCCTCTCCAATTGGAGGTTTCCCCATACTTCGTTTGATCTTTGTTCTGGTTTTTGGTTCCTCCATTGGTCTCCTTCACAAATTGATCCAGTTAAAATTGCCCGGCGCGTGTCAGTGTTTACCCAGAATATTGTAAAGCTGGGCCATCTGATTTCCTCCCATGGATCACACCGGGAGTTTATAAAACGAATGAGCTCTTAATAAGGCTTTTACTTAGAGGGCTGCGTGCGAGTTGCAATGATCCATCACGCGTGTGGTGGGGAAGCAGTGCCATGGGCTGGCTGTGCCTGTGCCTCAGGGGCTGCAGGTCCCAGATGGGATTTGGTGGTGTGTATGGAGACCCCTCATCCCCCTCACTCACCCTCCATCCTCCTCACTCACCCTCTGTCCCCATCATTCTTCCATCCCCACCCTGGCAATGCCCCACTTCTGCTTGCACCATGAGGATGTCCTGCATCTGTCCATGTCCTGGGCGTGTCCTGCTTCCTGCGCCACAAGGATGTCCCACATCCAGCTGATCCAGCTGTGTTGTAGGGGATGTTACTTCTCTGCCCACATCTGTCTGTGCCGCAGTGATGCCCTGGGTCCATCAGTGCCATGGGGGTGGCTCAGGCCCACCTGGGCTGTGGATTTTCCCCGTGTCTGTCCTTGCCATGGGGCTGCCCCACAGCCAACCCCACTGTGGGATTGCTCCACCTCCATCTGCCCCACTCTATTCCCATCTCTATCTGGAGATGCCTCACCAGATTTGCTTGCTGCCACCGAACGCAAGGGGACGAGCCTGTGCTCTGCTTGCTGCCAGCACTTGTCTGCATGTCCTGGGTGGGAGCACTGTCCCCTGTGCTGGGGCCATCAGGGTCCTCTGTGGCTGGGGGTACCCCCATGTATCCCATGAGGAGCATGTCCTTGGTTCATGATGGCTCATGAGGAGCAGGTTCATAGGGTCATGCTCGTGGTTCATCACCACCGGCAGGTGAAGGACCCTCTGGAGTGCTCTTTTCACCTCCAGTTTCTTTTCTTCCATTGCCTGAGGCAGATGACCGGTGCTCTGCCAAAGAACGGGAACTAACAAGATGCAGGAATGAGCTTGTTTCAATTCACTGAACTCCCCCCAGAGAAAGAGGCAGAGAAAAACACCCCTTGTTTACAACAGCAGGGACTGCTCCTCGTCCTGTCTGATAGACGATTGCTAATACCTCTCAGGATGTTGGCGGCCCAAATCTGTATTCCGGGATGTTGTCACACAGAACACAACATGCAGATGGAGCAGGCGCCGTGCATGCTAATGCGCCGCCCCGCCACATTGGTATTCGCCGGCGCTGAAGGGTCCTTTGTGGGGTTTTTTATGATTTCTCTTTTATTAGAAGGAAGCTAAAGGCATTTAAAGGAACGAGTGACAGCCGCACGGGCTAAATATCAATACTGCACCTTTACGGCTCCCCTGCCGCTGTCGCTGGCCCCGCGAGCACATGCGAGGCAGCTGCTGCTGCCAGCTCGGTGCCATCCCTCCCCCACCACACCACAGCAACCCTGGTTTAATGTAAAACCTTTAATACACAACCACAGTCTCATAGGGTGAGAATGGATCTCTGAGATCATCAAGTTCAGCCTGTGACTGATTCCCACCGGGTCAACCAGTCCGGAGCACTGAGTGCCATGAACACTTCTGGGGACTGGGACTCCACTACCTCCCTGGGCAGCCATGTCCAATGTTTAACTGCTCCATCAGTGAAGAAATTCTTCCTGGTGTCCATCTTAAACCTCCCTGGTGCAGCTTGAGGCCATTTCATTGGGAATATGAAATGTGAAGCATTCAGTCCTGCCCATCCCACCCAGCAGAGCAGGTACCCCTGAGGGATCAAACAGGCTGTCCAGGTGCTCAGGTGCCATTGGAGATGCCAAAACCATCTTGGTTCAATTTCTCAGGGTGGATGATGCTCCTTGGCTTGGGGCCACCAGCAGTGCCCCTGGGCATTGCCAGGGCTGGTGCTCTTTCCATCATGCTGCTCTTTCCCAGCTCTCCAACATCTGATGTCTCCTGAGCTGTGTCAGAGCATATGATTCCCATATCCCACCACTCTGAACCAGTTGTCCTCACCGCTTGGCCTTGTGTTGGGTCCAGCCAGCTCGGGGACCTGGACGTGTCCCCTTTGGGGTCATGCAAGAGCCTAGCAGCACATTGTGGGCTGAACCAGGAGAGTGCAGGTGGCTCAAACAAATCCTTGCAATGAAGAGGTGCTGTGGGTCAAGGGAGTTGCTGTCAAGATGATACTTGAGGGAGGGTCACCATGGGCCACCTGTTCTCTTGCCTTTCAATAAAAGTCTTTTCATCCAAACTGGGAGATTTCACCAAAGGCCATCTGTTAATGGAAAACAAGAGGGAAAGTCCAGAGCAGCCATGCCTGATTTTTGCTTTTCATAAAAAAAAAAAGCATAAAAATTTCAGATTACTTCTGACAGACAATTTTGTTTCTCTAGAGGCCTTTCTTTCAAGTAAAATCAGTTTTCTAAAGCAGGAAGCCTTTCTGTCTGGAAGTGACAGTGCTGTTCTTGCCTGACCATGGCAGCAGGGTTGTGTTTGGCCTGGTCCTCCTTTTCCTTTGTCAGATGCCAAGGAGGAGGCTCTCACCGAGACTTGTGTGGCACTTCTTTGATGCTGCCCTGTTGCTCCTGCTCTGGCAAGAGTCTCTTCCTTGGTCTAAAGATGAACACTCTATATCTTCTGATCCATGCTGGTTGGTGTTGGACTTGCTTGCTTTAATCCCAGAGGAGAAGGGATGGCTCAGAAACTCTTTTCTCCCTGCAGAGTTTTGGTTTAAAGGGAAGAAAAAGGAGTTTTGGATGAAAAGGAACCAACTTCACAGGGCCTTCCTCCGGGCTGGGCTCTATCCATCACACAGGGCCTTGGTGGGTTCCTATGGCATGTGGAAGTGCTGGGAGATGCCCATTGCTGGTGGACCCCATTGGGTTGGTTTCTGACCCCCACCACTGCTCAGGGTGAAGTTCAGCCACAGTTCCTTGCTCCTCTGGCTGCATCCCACATAAAAATCCATGCATGGATGTGGCTGCTTGCCTGGGTGAGCCCACATCGCCCTCTCCCCTGATCCTGGCCTTTCATTTTGCACTTTGCAGTCCTCAGCTCCTTCTCTCCATTTCTATGGCAACTGTAAAAACCTCAGCCCTTTTGTGTCTTTTTTTGTTAGGGTTTATTTTTTTTTGGTGTGTCTGTGTTACCTTTGTCCTTTTTGCATCGAGTGTTCAATCAACAAAAGGGACTTTAGGCTACCAAACCCCTGCTCTGAGCTTGGCTCAAGGTCTTGTGTGATAGTCAGTGGGTAAGATCCTCACAACTGGACTAGATGTTGCCAACTGGCTTCACATTTCCAGCTCCACTGTTACTTCCCTCATCCCCCCAAAAATCCCCAGTTGCAATTCAGCTGCATTGTTCTCCCTGGGGCTTTTCAATATCTTTTCCACAGCCCCATCCCTGGGATGTGATGGAGGAGCAGCAGGTTTCTCAATGACAGTAATTAAAAGAAGATGTCGTGTCTCTGCCAGGGAAGGTGAACCCAAGCCCCTCACACATCCGAGGCTTGAACGTAGAAGAAGAATGTGTATTAATGGTGTAATTATGTGCCTCTTTCCAGAAAAAAACCCGGATGCATTTTATGCCATTTAATGACCTTCAAATTAACAGTTCTTTGAAAGCACTTATGTATATTTAATTTTAAATGTTGCTGCAAGTCAAAGCAGGGCTCACAATGAAAACAGCAGGCAGTGGGTTTTTAAATAAGAATGATCTCTGACCATTATTTCTGAGATTGTCAGCTTTTGGTGCCGCTAATGCTCCTTTCCCAAGGAGAAAACAGGATTGACCTTCCCCCTGTCCGCCTTCCCTTCTCCACTGTCTCTGCTCCAGAAGCTCCCCATGCACCAGCCTGAATCCCATGGGATCTCCTCTTCTGCTTTCTGCTTTTCTGGGTGTTTGATTCACAGAGAGGAAAGGATTGGGTTGAGGTTGGGTTGCAGAGATCTCATCAATAAGTTTGCCTGCATACCAACGACATCCCTCTGGGAAGCAGGGGAACATCCCAGTTGGCCCATGGTCTGGGATAAATCACTGTGCATCACCTGTGAAGGGTTTTTTTTGGCACCCTTGCCGTTGTTCTCCAATGGGGACAGACACGTTTCCCTTTGTTAAAGTCTGAATTAAGGCTTTTGCCTCTGATCCATAAAAACTGCCGATATATCTGAGCCACTCTGTGTTCACTTGGAAATCATTACTCTTAAACATTGAATTTAAGTTTAAAAAAAAAGAGGATCAATCAGCTTCTGAGACGAGGAATGGATTTACAGACCCAGAAATGTTCTGTAGCTCCAAGGCCATCCATCCTCCTTGAACTGCCAATGGGAAGGGCAGGGGCCAGGGAGTCACATCCAGCTCCAGCACTCATCCAGGTGCTGCTCATCCCTGCTGCCCCAATGTCCCCAATGCAGGAGGAGCTGCAGGGGGACTTAATATTCAGGTCATCTGCTGCTGTGGTGCCCCTTCCATGAAGGATCCTGCCGGGATGGATAGTGAAACAATACTTGGATAGTTCCCAGTGTATCTCCTCAGAATTCTGGAAGCACCAGAACTTTCTTGAGTGATGATGGAGGAGAGACAAAGTTCACACTGAAGGGACTCCCATGGCGAGTTTTTTCATATGTTTGGAGGGTTAGAGGGGTCCTTTGGGATCATCTTGGATCATCAGCCCTCCTGCCATGTGGGAGTGGCTCTACCTCTCCCAGCTGAGCTCAGCCTCCTCCAAAGCCTGTCTGAGAGGTCTGAGAGCTGCTCTCAGGTTGTGTTTTCCTATTTTTGATGTTCTTAGGGTTTGGCTCTGTGTCTCAGGGGAGATCTGCTGACTTGTGACCATCACTGGACCCTGATGGGCTGTGTTGCCTTCCCAGGGTTTGACATGGAAAGGGGAGCTGCTCCAGTCAGGAGAGGGCCTCTTCTGCATTGCCTGGCTAGAAGAGATGTGAGGTGGGAACCATGAGCATCCATGGCAATAAATGTGGTCTCATGGTTCTCATCAGAGCAACAGATCGGTGCTGGGGAGGGGAGTGCATCTGTCTTGGTCACCATGGTACCCTTCACCTGTGCCTTTTAGGGTTGTTAGAGCTGCTGGCACTCTAGATGGTGTTCCAGGGCTGTCCCTTTTGGCTGTTCTCTGTGGAGCAGCACTGTGAGCACCCCTCCAGCCCAGGCATAGCTGCCCCCTTCTCCCTGTCTGTGTCCGACTATTGCCACTGCTTCTGCTCTCCTTCCTCTGGCCATTGAAATTTAAACTGCCATGAAGCCCCTGCCTGTCCCACCCTGCTGCATGGCTCTGCTGTAGGGCTGTTTTGGGACATCTCCAGGTCCCTGTGGACCCCAACACGTGGACAGCTGCATTGCAGGTGACACAAGCATGGAGGGGGTGGCCCCATCAGTGGCAGAGGCAGGATGGTGTTGAG
Organism: Lichenostomus cassidix; assembly: GCF_008360975.1. NCBI lineage: Eukaryota > Metazoa > Chordata > Aves > Passeriformes > Meliphagidae > Lichenostomus > Lichenostomus cassidix. Next base: position 23,654,588 of record NC_139490.1, on the reverse strand, counting down.
GTCTCCTGGCCCGTCTCTGGAGGGGAATACTGGAGGGCGTTAATCTGAACAAACCAGCCTTGTGAATTTTAAGTGGATTAGCTGAACTCTGCTCCTTCCCAAAACAGACAGTGCCCTTTTGGGGCGCATGTGGAAGTGGATTAGGCAAAAATCTACTTAAGGCTGCGTTAATTCTAGATAAGTGTAGGGGGATTAACGCCCATCCACTTAAAAAAATTAATTGTAGTGAACTTTCCTCTGTGTCCCCAAGTCAACAAGGCTCGGCAGCTTTCCCCAGCCAGCAGCTGGGCTGTGCCTTTCCCTTCTCCACTCTCCCATCCCCTCCCATTGTGCAGGAGCTGCCACCGCGCTGGGGGAACCTGCTCCTCTCTGATTATCCTCAGGGGTCTCATTAAGCGATTGAACCCTTGTGTGAAGGTAGGGGACGGAGGGCAGAAAGATTATAGTCGCCATCAGTGCAATTATCAATGCTAATTAGTGCCAAGCAGGACTGACAGCGGGAGATGCAGCCCATGCCAAGTGTTGTCTGAGGAGCCAGCTGAGCCTCAGATGGGGTCCTTGTGGGGGCTTCCATGGTCGGGCAGATGTGGAATGTGCACACATCGGTTGATTTGCTTATTTTTCCTGGCTGTGCTTAGGGTGAACTCTTCAGGTTGCCCAGCCTGAACACGTGGGAGCCAGCCTGCCGTGGCCAGGGGCTCAGGCTGCGGTTAGTGCCGGTGGCAGTGCCATGTCGTGACCTTGAGGGTGCCCAGCTGGGAATGGGGCTCTGGGAGGCCCCAGGGGAAGGGGATGAGATGTGACTCCCTTTGCAGAGGGGTTGGAAATGGGCCGGGGTGCCCGGGGAGGGCTTGCAGGATACAGCGATGGCTTTGGGTCACTCAGAGCTGCCTCCAGCCTTCCCTGCTCCCACCAGCTGCTCCCTTTTTCCGTGGCATCACACGGACTGTGTGCAGCTGTGTTTGCAGTGCCACCCATCCTTGATCATTTTGGGTATTTGCAATTCTGCCCATTCCCATGAGCGTGGAAAGGGAGAGCGCCCCGGGGCTGACACGGTGCCCACATCCCAGCCACGCCGCTCCATAACTCCTTTCCTCACGGAACGCCTTCTCATCGCACAAACGTGGCCTTTTTATTGCTATTTGTGTTACGCCAGCACTCGGAGGCTGCGATCAAAGCCCTCCGCCCACCTCGCAGGGGGTTCCCACGCCGGCGGTCCGGCAGGAGGAGGAGGAGGAGGAGGAGGAGGAGGAGGAGGAGGTGGGATGAGGGATGAGGAGGGTGACTTGGTGACTGCGTGCCTGGGGATGAGCTGCGCTGCCCACCCCCATCCTCCTCCAGTTGTTCGTGAGCAGTCCCTCGGGTCCCTTGGGATCCATCCTTTGGGATCGGCCCAAATCATCTTTAGCTGTCCCTGCGTCGTTTTTGCCCCGACGAAGGGAAAGGCTGCAGCGCGTGTGGGAGAGCTGAGGAGGCAGCCAGCACCCCCGGGAGGGCGCGGGTTCCCCAGGGAAAATAAACTCCCGAGCCCTTCCCCAGCCTCGCTGCTGCCGGGCGGCTTGGGAAAGGACGGCTGAAAGAGCTGGGAATGCCGCGGGGGAAGGCGGCCGAGCCGGGAGCAGCGCCCGAGGCTCATCGCTGCGCTCCAGCTGTAATGTGGCACAGTCCGGAGCCGATAGGAATCACCGCCACCCCACCTCGATCTGCACCCATCCCCCGGGCCCGCCCGGCTCCAGCAGCGAGTTCAGCATCCTTACATCAGCTGTGTGTCTCTTACTGCTTTTTTCCAGCTGTTTTGCCGTTCTGGTCCCATTAACGTTAACAAGAGCTGTGAGATCTAACCTCCAAGCACGGCACCGAAAATGGCCCCCGGTGCTCAAGAGATACCCAGCAATATATTTTCCCCCTGCTGAAGTTCCTTTTTTTTAAGATAATCTCAATTTCTCTTCCCTTTTCTCTGCCCCTTTTCCCACCAAACACTACATTACTAAATAAAACTTTCATTACTACCTGGGTTTGCTAAAGAAAAAAATTATTTCCATTCGGGAGAATGATGAATTTTAATAGGAGTGAAATGTCAGGCACAGCTGGAGTGGGTTTCTGAAAGCATTGGTATGTTTGGAGAGGCACAGAGATGTCCGGCAATAATTAGCTAGTGAGCCCCAGTTTTCTGTGGCCCAGCAAAGGGACCCAGCAGTCAATTGCTTTGTTATTTAATGTGCTGCCTTTATGTTTCCAAGGTGCAATTGTATATTAAAAGCATTTTTGCCTCTCCAAAGTGGCTAAATAATGGAATTTCGCTGCTGTGTGGTACTTCTTGGTTGCAGGGTGAGGAGAAGGTGCTCCTGGGGCTGCTCCTCTGGTTCCCAGACCTTCTGGCTTCCCCCTGGCAGCAGAGAAAATGGGGATTTGTTTTGTTATATTGGAAAAAGCGATTTGATAGTGCCTGGTGGTTTGCTCCTGCTCTACACCTGAGGGGGCTCATCTTGCAGTGGGAGGTGAGGGAAAGGCATCTTGGCTGCTGGGGGACACGGAAACCCTCCCGCCCCCAAAAATTGCATCTCAGCCTCCGCTCCCTGAAGCAACTCAGCTTCACAAAGCAATCCATCTCTTCCATTCCTTCCTTTTCCCCCTGAGGAGAAATGGCGAGCTTTCAGTGAAATCATCACTTTTCTGACAGCATATTAATTAATCCCTGCTTTTTGCTACTTGGTTTTCTTTTTGGTGTTTTTTTTTAGGGGCTGTATGTGCTGTAAGATGCCTTTGGGTTTCTCCGGGCGCGGCGGGACGGGGCTGCGGGGGCTCGGCGGGGAAGGACGTGTGGCTCTCCGAGCTCTGGACGTGCCAGTTCTCACCTTCTCGTCTCCCTCTTCCCTTGCAGGGGCATCGAGTCCAGCATTGCAGCGGGGCAGCAGCGCCCCAGAGGGGTCCCCAGGGGCCTTTCCCCCTCCTCCCACCACAGGATGCTCCGGGAGGTCCCGCAGCGCCCCGGTCCCCGTCCCCTTGTCCTGTACATAACCAGTGAGATGTCTGTAAAAGATTTCAACCCTTGGCATTTTTTTTGCTCTCCTTCCCCCCCACCCCCTCTTCCCCAATTTGTTGATTGTGTTGAAATTGTCGGAGTTTGTAACAGTATCTTTCAGAGAATATTGTACTAAAGAGAAAATTGCACTCAATAAAAATGACGAAATAAGCCTGGTCCCTCGCCTTCCCCTTCCCAGGGGCAGCCTTCCTGCTGCCGGCTTCTCCGCCGCTCGGAGCTGGGGGAGTGTTCGCCATGAATATTCATTTGGGGAGCTGGCAGCGCTCCACCGCTCCTTGACTTACCTCGAATGTTGATGTCTATCAGATTTGGCTCCCCGGTTTGTAAATGAAGCGACTTTATTCTCGGCGATCCCTATCGCAGCTTGCTCGCAGCAAAAAAGCCGGGAGAAGGAGTTTTCCTGGCGCGGGTGTTTGTGCGGAGCGCGTTTCAAAGCCCTCCCGTGCGGTCGCTCGGGGAAGCCGCGCTGGAAGCGCTGACTGGGATCAAAGCGCCGTCTCTGCTGGCTTCCCGAGTCCTGCTGGAGCCTGGCCATGCAAAGGCTGAGGCTCGTCTTGAACCTGCTTTCCTGAAGGATTACTGTAAAGGATGGCTGGAAAATGGATTCTTCCTTGTGCATTGGCTGCTCTTGGGCGTTTTACCCCACTGGGATCACACAACTCAGCCAACTGTGTCACACACGCTCTTGGGGTGGTCCTGTGCAGGGTCAGGAGTGGGACTCCATGATCCTTGTGGGTCCTTCCCCCTCAGGATATTTTCTAATTCTCTGATCCAGGTGATGATGAGAGCAGCTGGTCCTGCTGGCACTGCAAACATCCTCCAGCTGGCAATGGGGACTGAAATGGGGGCTGAAGGTTTTGTAAATGGATCCATTAAAATTATGCAGCCACCAACGAGATATTTGGGGTTCAGAAAGAGGAGCTTGATACTGGGAGAGCTCTGGAGTTGGGGTTAGGGATTCCCATGCCCCTGGTTATGGGGTGAGCGTGGGGAGGGAGGCAAGTGCTGGTTCAGCTGTAGGGGCCAGGGGCTGGCATAACCCTGTGGTCCCTGGCATCCTGGAATTGTCCCACCAGTGGTGGTGTTGATATGGGGTGTTCTCACAGCTCCTTTCAGGAGATTTCCAAGCCCTTTCTGCTTCTCCAGGGCCATTATAGCTGGGAGGTTCTTGTTACAGGGTATTTTCAGTGGGTGAGTTCCATGTTCTGATGGAGATGGCTCCAGGTCCCTGCAGCAGGACTCCACTGCCCCGGACTCACAAACCCCAGTGAGGTTTGCCTCACACTTTACACAGGGGCAAAACTGATGTTTTGGGTGTTTTAGGTGTTTTTTGCCAAGCCCATAATGATAAATGAAAGCAGAGAGTCTCTGCCATCTTTGGATATGCAAGATACAAACAGGCAGCAGCTGATGGAGGGCAGAGTGAATTTGTTTGTGTGTCCTTAATTGAGTAGACACTTGATTTAATGGGCTTCTGGTGTGGTTTAAATGAGTGTTCATGTTTGTTGCATCCTCTGGGATTTGGGGCGCTGGGAGGGTGTATCCTTCATACAGGTCACTCCAAGGTTTTCCCCTTAAGTAACCAATAGACATCTACAGCCAGTGCTTAATACTCCCAAAGCAGTTTGCCTTGGAAGAGCCTTTTAACGGGGTCTGGGGGAGCCCTGCTGTCAGTGTGATGGTTAATGGGGGTCTGAAGGGCCTCGGGGAGCCCAAAGTTCCTCAGCAGAGCCCGGATGTGGCCAGCGGTCCCTGACAGACCCTCACTCCCTGATATGGGTTTATGCAGCTGCAGGCTCTGGAAGCTGTGTTTTATTTTCCCCACGGGATAACCACTCACCAGCTCTGCCTGCATCCCAGCTGGAGTGAGATGTCATTTATGAAGCCACACAGCATCCAAAGAAACTTTCCCTGAGCTTCGAATATAGACACAGGCGGCTGTCACAGCCAGAACAGAGCCTAACCCTCAGAATGAAAAATCTTTCCTTCATGGCTCCCAGGTTTGAAAAATGGAAGCAGCATGTTAGCTCCAATTACCCCACAGCAGCTCCCAGAAATCCCAATGCACCCGGTGCTCCGGCACAGCACTGTGCTGGCCATGGAATAAATCCTTATTTACCCCACTGCAAGGAGAAAACTGAGCCAGGACTGTGCTCAACTCCATGGGGTGCAATGAGTGGCTTCCCCAGGTGGTTCATGTGTGGAGTCTGGTGGGAGATGCTGTTATTCCAGATCCACAGCTCTGACCTGAGTACAGCCCTTCCCACGGGAAGAGAGTGGCTGGGAACACATTGGCTGTGCAGAGATGTGGCAGGGAAAGAGGGCGAGGTCAGACACACATCCCCTGGCCTCTCCCACCTCCCCTCCCTCCCACACTTGCCAGTGAAAGACAAATAAAAGATGAGCCCAAGAGGACCATAGGCTAAATTGTAATTGGAGCAATATGGGCCGATGATAAAGTTCTGTGCCAACCCACATTAACTGGCAGCATCTGCTGGAGTGATTGGAGATGCCTCGTTGCCTATTAAAAGTGCTGGGATTTTCCTGGAGGGCAAGCCAGGCAGGCTCAGTGGTGCTGGAGAGCCAGGAGGGCTCGGATGGAACCAGTCTGAGGCTGCTGCAGCATTGAAATCTCCTCCCAGTCACCTCCTGTTGCCAGCCAAGGGGCTCGTTTCTGTTTATGTCGTCACCCCATAGACCCCTCAGTGACAGCACCTCCTCCCTGTGCCCCACAGTGATGGGGAGACAGGACAGGATTTACTCCAGGCAGTTAGTTTTAGCTGGATTTCAGGTACCACCCTAATTAAACCTGCCCTGCTGTCCCCTTCACTGCCCCAAAACCACTAGCAGAACACAGGGAGGGGATTCTGCCCCTCTGCTCTGTTCAGGTGACACCCCACGTGCAGAGCTGCATCCAGCTCTGGAGCGTCCAGCATTAGAAAGATGTGGAGCTGTTGGAATGAGTCCAGAGGAGGCCACAGAGATGCTTCAAGGGCTGGAGCCCCTCTGCTCTGGAGTCAGGCTGGGAGAGCTGGGGGTATTCAGCTGGAGAAGAGAAGGATCTGGGGAGAGCTCAGAGCCCCTTCCAGTGCCTAAAGGGGCTCCAGGAGAGCTGGAGAGGTACTTGGGACAAGGGATGGAGGGACAGGACAAGGGGGAATGGCTTTCCATGCCAGAGAGCAAGATTAGATGGAGTACTGGGAAGAAATCCTTCTCTGTCAGGGTGGGGGAGGCCCTGGCACAGGGTGCCCAGAGAAGCTGTGGCTGCCCCTGGATCCCTGGAAGTATCCAAGGCCAGGTTGGAGGGGACTTGAAGCAGCCTGGGATAGTGGGAGCTGGGACTGGATGAGCTTTCAGGTCCCTTCCGATCCAAACCGTCCTAGGATTCCATAAAGCTCCCAGCTCCATGCTCTCACCCAGCCAGCTGAGCAAATCACACCTCCTGGGATCTGGGCAGGATGGAAGACACCTTTGAGCTGCTCCTCTGCTGTGAGCTGAGCTCCTCTGCCCCTGCTCTCTGCCATGGGGAGGATTCAGGATGCTTCCCTGCAGGACCAGCCCTCAGAAACACCTCTCACACCCACCTGGCCCTGGAAAAGTGGGAATGCTTTGCTGTGGAGTGCACTGGGTGCTGGCATTAACCTGGGTGGGAAACTGCTTCTTCTGTCACCCCAGCTTTGGGGAATGTCCCTGCTACTTCTGGACCTACTGGAGATGCTGGTGCCCCTCTGAAGGAACACGAGAAGTGGAAAGCTCCCCAAACCCTGAGATATCTGTGCTGCCTGGCTCAAGACCCCACATCCCAGTGCTAGGAGGTGCATTCCCCACCCCAGCCGAGGGGACATGCTCCCTCCTTGGCCCTGTGCTGCACTCAGAGCTGCTCCCGAGCCTTTCCTCTCCTGGTGCCACAGCAGCCCATGCATTATTTACCACGAGCCTTCCTGCACGCCGAATTATTCATTTCCCTCGTGGGCCCTTTCCCTGGCTCTCTAATCAGAGTTTCTAAGCTCCTTATAAACACTAATGAATTTATTTCCCCATGCCCTTATGAGGGAGATGGGGTATTATATCTTCTTTATACACAGCCAGCTCAAGCATGGATCTGGGGACTTCAAAGCACATTGGCACTCTGGGAGGCTGGAGTGCTGGCATCCCACACCCTGGAGGTGTTTGGCACCATAGCCATGGACATCAGCTGGCTCCAGGTGTCCCAGCAAGGAGAGCAGCTGATGTCCAGCCTGATGCTGGCTCCATGCCATTGGTCCCTGCTCAGCCTTCATCCCATCCAGCAGCTCCCTCCTCCCAGGGAACCCCCCTTCCCTCCTCTGTTCAGTATTTGTTTGGTCACTTGGCTCTGAAAACATGTGGCTGCAGTGCCAGGGGTGGGAGTGGGTGACCCCTCCACAGGACTGTGGTGTGTGCACTCTGGGAAGCTGACCAGATCCCCAAATCCGTGCCCAACTGGAGAATGTGCTGGGGGTGGCTCTTGATGTGGCTCCTGTGTTGATCAGGGAGGCTCACCTGGCTGCACACACAGGCAGTGTCTGAAAAAAGTGTAACCACAAAATACCCCAGCAGCTTCATCCACCACTGCGGAATTGTCCCCCAGGGCAATTCAGGGGGTGCTTAGGTTGGAGATCAGGAAAAGGTTCTTCCCCCAGAGCACTGCCCAGGGAATGGGCACAGCCTGAGGCTGCCAGAGTGTTTGGACAATGCTGCCAGGGATGCACAGGGTGGGAGTGTTGGGGTATCTGTGCAGGGACAGGGGCTGGACTCTGATCCTCGTGGGTCTTTTCCAACTCAGCCTGTTCCATGATTCTGCAATTCTAAGTCAGGGAGAAACAGGTGGGTTGCCTGGGACCTGCTGTCCCCAGTGTGACACTCAGGTCTGTCCATGGCTGTAACAGCATCCCTGGGATTACCCGTGGGCCCACTGGGAGCTGCCCAGGGTGCAGGAGCATCCTGTCCTTGCCTGATCCCTTTGCCATTTGCTGCTGCAGACATTCCCGGATAGGCTTTGCTCCCCTCAAGCTTCACCAGGGACCCCAGGCGGTCCTTGCTGCTCCGCTGGCCCCTCTGCCCTGCAGCGCCCCTGGGGCCTCCAGGCTCCTCGTCCTGCCCACCTTCCCTGACCCTTCAGGTGGCCTCCCCGTACTGAGTCAGCATCTTTTCGCCGCGCTCTGCCCTCGTTTGGTTCCTTTGCGTGTCCCCACTCTATTCCGGACCCCTTTCCTTTAGATTTCATGTCCTGTTCAGCCCACGCGGCCTTGCCGGGGCTGTGGAGAGCAGCCGGGGCGGGAGGTGTGTGGCAGGCCTGCCTTCAGCTCCGGCAGGATGTGTGCAACAGCCGGGCAGCGGCTGGGCTGGCAGTGCCGAGCGCTGCTCCCGCTCGCTGGGCTGTGCTGATCCTCCTCGGCATCCCGAGCCTCAGTCACCGAGCCGAGCCGAGCCGAGCCGAGCCGAGCCGAGCCGAGCCGAGCCGAGCCGAGCCGAGCCGAGCCGTGCCGAGCCGAGCCGAGCCGAGCTGAGCCGTGCTATCCCCGCGGTGCCTGCGGGAGGCTGGAGGCTCCTGTGCTGTCCCCGCACAGGGTAGTGCCCGAGACTCCTCTCCGCCGGGAGACGAGGTCAGTGCTGCATCCCCGGAGCACAGGAAGGCTCCCGAGGAGCAGGAGCACCCATTCCCAGCCTGTCCCGTCGGGAATGCCCCTCAGGTGTGGGTGACACCGCCGCACACAGGGATGGATGCAGGTCCGGTGCAGGAGCACCAAATGCAGGGAAGAAACAAATAGGGTTGGGAGATCTGTGCCAGAGAGCTGGAGAGGGACTTTGGACAAGACAATGGAGTGATGGGACAAGAGGGAATGGCTCAGATGGGACATTGGGAAGGAATTGTTCCCTGTGAGGGTGGGGAGGCCCTGGCACAGAGTGCGCAGAGAAGCTGTGGCTGCCCCTGGGTCCCTGGCAGTGTCCCAAGCCAGGCTGGACACTGGGGCTTGGAGCAATCTGGGATCATGGGAGGTGTCCCTGCCCATGGCAGGGGGTGGCACTGGATGGGCTTCAATGTCCTTCCAACCCAAATCCTCCTGGGACTCTGTGATTCCGTGCTGAGCCTTCAGTGTGCCAAACCACTCCAGATGCATCCAGCAGTGTGTGGAGGAGTTTTGTCACTGTGTATGTCCACCACCATGAGCGACAGGGAACAAACCTCCTCAGACCAGGAGCCCGAGCATCCTCCCTCCATCCTCCCAGCTCCCCACAGAACTCAGACATCCTTCTCCTTTCCAGGGCTGTTCCCCGGGTGAGCTCGGTGCCGGCTCCACGGCTCGGTGTGCACAGCTGTTCTGCCAGCAGATTTCCTGGGATGCTTTGCAGCTCCACACTCCTCCCTCTCCCAGCAAGGAGATGCTGCTCCTGTTTGAGCAGATGCTGGCACCGATAGCCCTGACAAGCAGCAATTATTGCGCTGACAAAATAAAAGTTTTGAGTTGTTTTGCAAATATTTTTGAAGCCCTGATACAGCAGCAGAAGTAGGCGTAATTATACATAAAAGTGTACCTCCTTCATAGTCTTTTAATTATCTACTCAGGTGAACCATAATTTGAGGGGAAATGCTTTAAATCTGTTCATTTCTAATAATAAAAATGAGGTGGGAGAGTGCTATTTTAATGTAATTAAGAGAAGATATGGCTGGATGGATGGTTGAGAGAGCAGGATCTGTGCTGTGCTCAGGGGACCTCAGGCTCTGTCCCCTCCCCTGTCACCACAAAAGTCCTGTTTCTGTGCTGGGCAGTCCATTAGCACCCTAGTGGAATTAAATGTTCACATGGGGTGACAAGATTGTTTTGTGTCAATCCAGGGTAGTTTTGTCATCAGACTTCCTGAGCCCAGCTTTGCCAGGCCCTGCCCTGTAAAGTCTGGGACTATTGGGACACCCCCTGAGACTGGGCTGCACCTGCAGGTCACTCTCCAGCCATGTCAGGAGAACCTCTGGAGGCCAGTGTGGGATGGAGATTTGTCCTGGGGAAGGGAATCATGGAATGGTTTGGGCTTGAAGGGACCTCAAAGCTCATCCACCTCCTGCCATAGGCACGGACACCTTCTACCATCCCAGGGTGCTCCAAGCCCCGTCTAGATAGTCTGGGCTCCTCCCAGGACTTGGCACCTCTTGCTGGGGACTGAGCTGCCCACACCAGTGCTGGCACCTCCAAAAACTGCATTAAAACTGGCCCGGCATTAAAACTGGTTCCAAGCCTCCAGCTCCTGCCAAGCATTGGCTGAACTCTGATTTCCCCTCTTCCACTTCCACCCCTGAACTGCTGTCAGGAGAGGCACCTTTTAAAATAAGTTATTTCCATCCAGTCTGCAGCTTTCCAAGAGAAGACTGAGTGTTGAACTTTATTTCTGTTCTAATGGCTCCTCAGAGTCCCAGATAAGATCACATCCTGGCTGCTCCGGGCTGTGTGCTCCCCACATGTGGCACATCTCACGCACAACCGGCAAGTGGGATGGATGATCCATCTTCTGGGGAGGAAAGCTCAGGCACGAGGGGATGAGGTGACTTTTCCAGGAGTCTGCAGGCAGCCCATCCCAGGGGTGCTCCAGGTGTTTGTGTGGGACGTGCAGCTCCCTGCCTTTGCATCTCCCAGGGACATTCCCAGCTAGAGCAGAGGGAAAACCAGGCTGTTTTTCACTCACTTTCCCGGGAACCCAGAGCCCTCCCCGCCTGCCTAAGCTGCTCCTGTTATCGTGAATGTCAAGCACTTTGCAAACAGAGGCATTAAATGTCAGATCCTGTCCCTTACAAGCCCTGCTTGTAATTTGAATGCTCAGACATGCTCTGTGCTCACCTCAGTCCCATTCCCTTCCTCTGATAAGTGGCATCCCTGGTGCCACTGCCTTGGGAGGTGAGACCACCAAGCAGTGTTCTTTACACCACTCTGGACCCTCATTCCAACATCTTCATCCTCCCTACTGGATATTTAAAAATCCTTGGCATCAGATTTCCACCTGGCCCTCTGCTTTGGGGATGGGAATAGGCGTTTTGGGGGAGGTGTTTGGATCCTGTGGCTCCCTATGTCCCTGTGCAGGACCCTTTAACAACCAGAGGCAATCTTCCCTTGCAGCTGTGTCCAGGTGCTCTTCTCCTCAAAAGCTCCAGCTCCACATGAGGCAGAGTTGCTCCAGGATTTCTCACAGGGATTTGCCCTTGCTTCTCTCTTGGGTAAGTGAAATGAGGCATCCTGCATCCACCTCGTGAAGTTCAATGAGTCTTGCACCTGGGTCAGGTAATCCCAGACACAAACACAGGCTGGGTGGGGAAAGGATGGAGAGCAGCCCTGAGGAAAAGGGCTTGGCAGTGTTGGTGGACAAGAGGGAAAGGCTGCCTGAGGATGATTTAGGAAGAAATCCTTCTCTGTCAGGGTGGGGAGGCCCTGGCACAGGGTGCCCACAGAAGCTGTGGCTGCCCCTGGATCCCTGCAAGTGTCCAAGGCTAGGCTGGACAGGGCTTGGAGCAGCCTGGGATGGTGGAAAGTGTCCCTGCCATGGCAGGGGGTGGGAATGGATGAACTTTAAGGTCCCTTCTGACCCAAACCATTTTGTAATCTCTCAATTCTCATGCTGCAAACTATCTTGAGGCTCCCCTCCCTGTTCTTCTGTCACTTCCTGAATTTGCTGTTATTTTGGATAAGAGGGTGGCCCAGCAGGGCTCTGGTGTGTGTTCTTAGGGTGATACCAAGTCTTTCCCTTCCCTTCATTGCTGCCTTCCCCCTGGTGTGCACCCAGGCACTGAGCTGGTCCCTTTCCCATCCCTGGCAGTGGGAACAGCTCACTCTCTGGCTGTTTGTCCTTGATGGAAAAGCTTTCCCCAGGAACAATGGACGTACCAGCTCTGAGTCACTGGTAATAGGAGTGCTCAGCTCTCTTCCCTTCGGAGCCTTGAGATGGGTTTCTCATTTGCACTGTGGCATTGACACAGTAAAATAATGCAGAAATCGCACAGAATGAATTGAAGCAAACACTGCATGTGCCGCTGCCCAGAAATCTGGGACTCGTTGCATGGCTAACAAGGTGCATTTTAATAATTACAAATGAACCTGTGGCCAAGAGAGCCTTCACTGAGCACACCTGGAATGAATGCTGATGCTGTCGCTCCTCACAGAATGCTGATAATCACATTTGCCAGTGCATTAGAGCTGATTTAGGGGTAAACAATAGCTTGCATCTGAATTTGTTTTACAACCTATTGACTGTAGCAGGTACCTCTTTTCCATTGAAATAATTGTAAATATTTTACCAGACCTTCACACTGCATTTGTTTTTGGGGTTTGTTTGTTTTGTGTTTTTGTGGCTTTTTTTTATTTTTAAAATTTATTATATATTTATTGTGAGTTGACAACAATTGTGTTCACCCTCCATCTAATCCAAGGAGCTCATGGTTGTTTCCTCCCCTCTCCATCCTTTGTTGGAATAATTGTTCTTCCCACAGTGCTACTGCATGGTTTGTAAGCTTATTTCAGGCTCAGCTGTGGGGATTAGTGATAACACTGCCTATTGTAGGAAGGTTAATATTATTTAAAATTGGAACTAGAACAAAGGCAATTCAATCCCAATTCCTTGCTGTCTGGGAGAAACTGCATTTACTGACACTATCCAGGAAATGCCAGGTAGGAGCTGGGCCTGTGTCTGGAGGACTGGGAAGGAGGTGAATCTGGCTGGGCAGCCTGAGTTCAGCCCCAGAGTTTGGGCAGGGGCTCGGAATGGCCCTTCCTTGGGTCATCCCTTCCCTGAGGGTTGTTTTTAATACCTCCTTAAGCACTGCCCTTGGCCTGGAGATCTCCATGTCTCACTGCAGCAGGGATGGGAGGTTGTGTTGTGGTGGAAATGCTCAGGTTTAATTTTTTCCCAGTGTAGCAGGGTCTTGGGGGTGTTCCAGCAGGTCCACACGGGCAGCTGGGAGTGGGGCTGGGGATGCTCCACTGGTCAGGTGGCTTCACTCACACAGCCCTGTTGGGGCTGGGCTTTGGTTAAGTGATGGCAAAGAGTTTGAGCTGGCAGCTCCTTCCCTGTGCATAGCCAGTGATGTGAGACCAGGGCTCCAGCAGAGAGCCCAAATCACATGTCTGTATGTCTGTCTCTGTCCATGAATATAGATCTATGGATATACATTGCTGTATCTCTGTATCTGCTTTAAGCCCAGTTAATGCCTGGAACATTGCTGAGAGTGTCTCAGCTGGAGTTTGTGTCCCTGTTTTGGCACATGCAGAGTTGGAAGGTTCTTGAGAACCTCTTGAGAAGGTTCTCCTGGTCTGGTGAGAGCAGAGGAGCTTGTGGCAGGGTGGGAAAAGCTGAGGGTGCAAGGTGGTCCCAGTGCTGGCACCATTGGACCTCTCCCTTGGGATTCTCCAGCTCTCTGTCCCTGGTGATTCATGCCCTGGCTCTTTAGATTTCACTTGGGGATTGCAGGGATGAAGGAAAGGTATTGCTGCCTCTCCTTCTGTGGAGCTTCTACAGCCAGAGGTTCATCAAGTTATAGAATAAGCTGAGCTGGAAGGAACCCAGAGGGATCATCAGTCCAGCTCCTGTCCCTGCACAGACACCCCAACAATCCCACCCTGTGCATCCGTGGGAGCACTGTGAAAACTCTCCTGGAGCTCTGGCAGCCTCAGGCTGTGCCCATTGCCTGGGGAGCCGGGGCAGTGCCCAGCACCCTCTGGGGAAGAACCTTTCCCTGATCTCCAACCTAATCATCCCTCAGAGTTAGGACCTGAGGGAACGGCCAGAGTATTTTACTGTAACATTTGTTAGCAGTGCTGAACTCCCTACTCAGCTGTCCCTCTACCCCATCCCTGACCCCAAACCCCTGCACTTGGTACACCCTGCAGGGAATGCTGACTCTCCTTCAGGCTGGGAGATGCTGGTGTGACCTGCCCTGGCCACTGCTGGTCCTTACACTTCCCCTCCATCCCCCTCCCCAGTTCCCCAGAGGAGCGGAGCGCGTGGGGTGTGCGAGCACACGGGGGGCGGTGAGAAACCCCAGACACACAAAAGCTGGAGGAACCACCAGCAGCTGTAACCCTGGCAACTGTGTCTCAGGATTTGAATGTAATTATACCTCGAACGTGATAAACACTCCCAAGGACTCCTTATGTGGAGATCATACTAAACAAGTCTTTGAAATTACCCTCATCAAATATTGATAGAGGGAGAGTTTAAAAAAAAATAAAAAAGGAAAAAGGGAAAGAGAGAGAAAAGGCAAATTCTTGCTCTTGCCCACGGGTTAATGAGGATCTGTTGGTTTATCACCATGATGCAAACCCCACTGAGAGCTTCAGAGCACAGCAAAGTTAAAAGTGGGGGCGGGAGGAGAAGAGAAATAAAACCATCAGGTGAGGCAGCTCTATCGATTGGCATTTTGTTTTATGTTTGGCATGCAGGAAAGCCATCCCAATAAACACAATTTATCTTGCCCAGCCCTGGCAACCAGGGTTTAATTGCTTGGGAGAGGGAGTGGGTGGTGGAGAAGGGGTGTTTCTGAGGTCCATCAGGGTGGAGGGTTGTGTTGGTCAGCAGAGACTGAGCATGGGCATCTCCTCCCACCTGCAGTGTTGGAAACTTCGGGCAGTGTGTTTCCCATCAGGAGAGCAGGTTGAGGTCCCAGGTGGTTTCCAGCAGCTGTGGATCAGGTGTGTAGGAACATTCCTGGAAGTGGTGGTGGTGGCCCAGTGTGGGGATGCTCCTTGCTCGTCTCCTACCACCACCCTCTGTCCTTGGAAAAAATCCACCAGGGACCTTCCCTGGCTCTGGTGTTATGCAAAGGGAGGGAGCTGGGCTGTGCTGCTCCATTTTCTTCTCTTGTTAGGCCTCATAGAAACAAGAGATGCACTAAAAACCCTGGCATGAGTGGAGCTGGGGTGAGCTGCTGTGCTCAGCAGATGTCCTGTGCAAAGCCTGGAGGAGGTTTGTGAGCAGAGTGGCTTCTTGTCTCTTGAGTCACCTCCCAGCAATGCTTGGGGCTGGGGAGACCATGGGTGAAGAAGCACCAGTGCTGCCTGGAAAAACAAAGCAGCTCAGACTTTGTTGGAGCGGAGGCTCTGGAGGTGTGGAAGAGGAGAGGGAAACAGCTCTTCATCCTGGCTCTGCAGGCAATGAGTGTCGGGGGAAGAAGGCTGGAGAGGGCCAGCTCTGGGAATTGCTGGTTGTGAGGCACTTGGTGGCTTTTTGAGTTGGCTTTTAACAGGAAGAAGAGGCAAACAGGAGGCCCTAGCCACAGTTTGGTTGTTGTGAGTGTTGGTTGATCAGCCACAACCAGCTCTCAGCTGGACTCATGGAGACCTGGAAGCAAAGGTGCGTTTCCCCCTTGTGCTGGGGGTGGGGTGGTGGCGCTACCGATGTGCTTCCAGCTGACTGTAGGTTTTATCACTTGGGAAAGGTTTGAAGAGCAAACCTGAGCTCCAGAAACAGAGGCAGCAGTTGACATCCCCATGGAATCCCTCATGGGAGCAGTGGCCAGCGCTGCAGTCAGGGTGGACTGAGAATGCAGCCAGAGGGCAAACAGCATTTCAGTAGGAATGATGGAGGCATGATGGGATCACCGGCTTGGTGGAGAGCCAAACATCTCGGGTGGAAAACCTCCCTTCCCCACTGAGCATCTCTGTTCTGGGCAGGCCTGAGCCTAAAACAGTCTCTCAGCACTCTCTGAAAAGACCTGGAAACATCTCCTGAGCAAGAAAACTCCAACTTTCATCTCCAGCCACCCAGATCTGCAAAGTCAGCCTGATGCCAAGAGCTGTGCCAGGATAGATGCCAGCCTGTGACTGAGCAGGACTGGCACCTTGTTGACACCCACCTGATGTGTCCCCAGCCCTGTGCCAGGGCCAACACAGTCCTTTTGCTGGAAACAGTGGGCATGGCTGTGACACACAGACCCTGGAGTCCTCTCAAACACTGCCAGCTATTTTATGAGGTACTTGGAATCAGTTGGAAACCCCTGTAATGCCAGTGCTCAGTGTTAGTTACTGCTGATGCAGCTGGGAGAGGAATAAGGGAGTCTGCAGCTCTGAAGGATGTGTTGGGTGTCACTGGCCCAGCATGCAGGGTGTATTTGTGGAGCAGAAGGCAGCTGTGGCTCAGGTGAGGGAAGCAGGAGCTCTGTTGGACTCCTCCATGCTGGGAGATAGTTGTGGAACAGCGTGGAGTGTGTTGGAGGGAAAGAGCTGCAGGTTGTGATCTGAAATGTATTTCACAAAAGATTCAAAGGAAACTGCACTAACCCTACGGCTGCTCTGCCTGCTGAGCTGCTGGCTGAAGCTTTTTCCCATGCAAGGACAGACTAGGGTGGATCCTGTCTAGTGTGTGCTGGTGGCTGCTTGCTGTTAGCTGGAAAGGGAAGATGGGTCTGGACAACATGCTGTATCTGAAGCCTTTGAAGGGGGGATCCAGATGGTGTCTGCATCCCTTGTTTATCAGGCTAAAAATACAGAACTTCAGAAAAATCTCAGTCTTCCTTTCCCACTGAAAATTCCCATGAATTCCCCGTTCTGGAGTCTTTGGAAGGGATGAAGGTGGTTGTGTTCCTGCACAGCCCCCCTGCGAAATGCTCCTGCCGCCAGCAGAAGGTGCCAAGGGCGGTGCAGATGCTCTGGGAGGGAGTTGCTGTGTGAGGGAGCTGGTAGAGGTGTGATAGGAGGGCAGATGTGGTCACACAGCCCCCGGGGTGGTGCAGGGAGGAAATATCAGCTGAGGGCAAAAACGACGCCTTGACCTTTCGGAAGAGCTGCCTGTGTGAGGTGGCTGGGGTGCAGTGAGTCATTGAACAGAACAGCTGAATCCTTGGGCTGAGCCACGCAAGAACTATCCCAGCAGAGGAGCTGCTTCTCCCAAGAAGGCTCTCAGGGTTCATGCTTAGATGGTTCCTTTAAAGGTTAATTCTCACCGGCAGCATCTGGAAGAAAACTTGGAGTACTCAGAAGAAACTCAACCCACCGCAAAGGATCTTCACGTTTGTGAGGTTTTTTTTTTTGTCTTTGTTTTTTAAATGTTAAAATTTGCTCTTATTCATTTCTCAAGTTAAAAATAAAGAGAAAGCCAGCCCTCCCAGCTCGGCTCCTAGTGCAGGGCCACAAAGACAGCCGGTACAGAACGGCACATTCCCGGGGTCGGCAGCGCGGTGGGCTGCGCTTCCCTCTGCTCCAAGGTGGCAGAATAAAGAGCTCCTGCAGTCACCTTTTTTTCCAAGAGTTGCATTGTTAAACCCTTCCGTGGGGAAATCCAGGGAGTGTAATTGCTCTGGTCTGACTGTGCCCGCTGAGCCGCCTGAATTAAGTGGGTGTTTTGGCATCCTGAGCCGAGCCTTGTGGGAAGTGACCTTCGCCTTCCGCCGCTGCTCCCTGCAACCTGCCGCTAATTAGGATGGAGAGAGCCCTCCTTTGTTTCCAAATAGTGGTTTACCTCTGTCTCGGCGTTCAGCCGGGAGCTGCCCGGTGTGACTCGGCGCATAATGAGCGCGGCACAGCGCACGGCCGAGCTGCAGCGCCTTTCAGCTGCGCGGAGCCGAGCGGGAGGCGAGCTCCGAGCCCATTCACCGCACAGCCCCTCATTAGCCAGCGGCGCAATTAACATTTCAAATGACGCTTTGTTAAAAAAAAAAAAAAAAAAGAAAAAGAAAAACCAAAAAGTAACTCCCATCATTTCCATGGAACCTTTCATCCAGTATTTGCAAACTTGGGAGCGGCATCAATGCCCGTGGTGGCACTCAGGGGTCACCGCTGGAGCCTGCGGAGATGTGCGGGGTTTGGGGAGGTGTCAGGGGTCCGCAGCTCCTCCAAAGAATCATAGGATGGTTTGCGTTGGAAGGAGCTTGAACATCCCCCAGTTCCAGCCCCGTGCCGTCTCGAGACCATTTTCCCAGGTAATTTCTCCTCTGTAGTGGTCTGAGAACTGCCTCAACTGCCTCAACTCCGGGCACTGGGAAAAGGGGGATAGGGAACTTCTGCCTTTTGGAAAGACATTTATTTCCAACCTAATAAAAAAAGACAAAGATGATCAAGTTTTCAATGGTTAAACTCAGCACCTCCCCTGCAGGAGAAACTGGAATATGGGACACTTAGAGGGTTTAAGGCAAATTTACTCAGAAAGAGGATTAGTTAAACTGTGGTGGAGTTCTGTGTGAACGCCCCCATTGCAATGTAATCCGGTTTATCGGCATTTGTATTGGAAATGAGCTTGGTAAACCCAATTAGTGTCACTTCAGTTCTGAGTGAGAACACTCTGCAGGGATTTCCTACCTTTGAAGCAATGTACTTTAAATTCATACCTTTAACTTTACCCCGTGAGACAGCAGTTTGCCACATCTGGTGACAAGGGGACAAGGAACAGGACAGATTTATTGGGATGTGTGAAAGACCTCTGCCCACACTCTAGAAATACTCAGACTCCAATTCCCCCTAGACATCTTGGATCAAGGCGACCCAACCCAAAAAGCGTTGGCTGAGTGAGTTGGGTGAGCAGTGAGTTAGAGATGGCTCTGCAGACAGCCCAACTTGCAGGAGGCCATTGATGCACTCAAGAAAGCATCTTCAAGCCGTGGCAGCTGCTGCTGCAGATCCCACGGATCCCATGGCAGCCTCCTGGTGTGTGCAGCTCAGCCTCGGATGCCATCGGAACCCCCTGGGCAGCGGGAGCTGAGCGGGCAGGCAGGGGGCTGTGCTGCCCTGGGATCAGCCAGGACCATCCTCTGGTGGCAGGATGTGATCCCTCTGGGACAGGTTGTGTGGCAGGAGCAGGAGGAGCTTGCTGGGATGTGCCGGGCAGTGAGCAGGCACACAGAGAGGGATGTGCAGAGACTGAGGGATCCAGCCTGCAGGGGCCTTGGGATGAGCAATCCACATCAGCTCAGCCTCAGCACCATCCCACCCAGGCTCACGGATGGGGTCCTGCAGCTTGGCTGGCTGCCTTGGGGCAGAGCAGCTGCTCAGGTGGTGATCTGCCTGGAACAGGATCTGCACAGAGCAGGATCCAGATCCCAGCCAGCTCTGGAGGGGAGCTGCTCTGCACAATCCAGAGCTCAGCTACCCCTTGGGCAGCCCCAGCTGAGTCTCCTCCCAGCTGTTCTGTGTTCACCCAGTCAACCCAGGGATGCCTCGTCCTCCCCGGGTGCTCCCTGAGGATTTCCTGGCGGGAGCTTTCTAGGAATTGCCAGTCAGCCAGGGAAGTGCTTGGCAGAGCAGGGCACAGACTGCCCACCTGCCACCTCCTCTCTCCTCACCAGTTCTCCCTGTATCTTTAGATGCTGCTGAGAGATATCGGAGCTTGGATGGTAGCGCCGAGTTGGCAACTTTTAATATTGCTGAAACATAATCAGCTTTTGCTTCTACAGCAATTAGCATGTTATTACCCATAATGTTTTGCATGGCAATTTTGTTGTAAACATTTGTACTAATTCACCATAACCTAATTATTTTTATGACACATAATTATGAAATATTTTTGGAGGAGGAATGGCTTCATTTTCTATTTATACCATTATTTCCTGGAAGTGTCAGTTATTTTTACATCAGGAAACAGCGTCTCCCCCCTTCCCCAATTAGCCCTTTCTATTTACTGCCTCAACTTGCCTGGAGAGCGCAGTCGCTGGGACCACGTTCTCCTGGAGCTGTGTGATGGATTCCAGGAGAGCCTAATTGAGCTGTAATTTGTGGGAATGTGATACATAAATGGAGGAAGGTAACAAGTGGTTTTCTTTGCTGCTCGGTGGGTGGACGATTCCCAGTTACAGCATCTGCCAGGATGCTCCTTTCCAAAGTATTTGAGGAAAGAGTTATGCAGTGAAGCTGTCGCCTTAGGACTGTGTTTTTCAGGAATGCCAGCACCCTGAACTCAGAGGCAGGAACCCTTGAGGGAGATGTTCTTGAGTTTCATAGAACCATGGAATATGCTGAGCTGGAAGGGACCCCCAAGGATCACCAATCCAGCTCCTGGCCCTGCACAGACACCCCAACAATCCCACCCTGGGCATCCCTGGCAGCATTGTCCAAATGCTCCTGGAGCTCTGGCAGCTTCAGGCTGTGCCCATTGCCTGGGGAGCCTGGGCAGTGCCCAGCACCCTCTGGGGAAGAACCTTTTCCTGATCTCCAGCCTAACCCCTCTTTCTCCCCCCAGCACAGGTTTGGACATCAATAACCTATTGCTCAGATCTTCACATCCATGGACCAGAACAGCTGAGAGACTCCTCAGCCCACTGACTTCCAGCTCAGTGTGACTGTGCCAGTGCACTGAGGAGGGCATGGGGGTACCAGACATGGGTGGGGATACGTGGAGAGCAAGGAGAAACATCTGGGCTGTGGTTCAGGCTCCAGAGAAACATCCCAGGCTTGAGCCGTGGAGGGAAATGCAAGATGAACGTCTGGAGCGCAGCCGTGATGAGCCCGGCCTTTAGGGAACACTGCAGGATGAGGGGAGAGGGGGGATTGGATCCCTGCAGCCAACATTTAATGGCAAGAGGCCTTCCTTAATCACATTCATGGAGGCACCGTGTAGAAAATTCTGAATTCAGGCTTACTCCTAACAAGTATGAAACTTGGCAGGCTGAAAGGCTTGTATATCTTGTCTGATCTCCAGTCTGGAGAGGTCTCAAAACGGAGCCATGTGTAGCGCATTGACATCTTAAAAGAATTTCTTAAAAAAAAAAAAAAAGGCATTTCTAGATGACTGTATGTCATATAAATGAGATTTATTTCAATGCCTGTCATGATAGTTGAGGCAGTAACAAATCCAGTAATTGCTGGTGCTCTGGTCGTGTATGCTCTGAATGTTTAACTTGGAGCTACATTTTCACAGCGAGTCTCAGGTTATTGAGTCAATCCCTTTCCCATTTTTCCTGTCTCCTGGCTGGTGAAGATGGAGCTGCACGGTGTGTTGGCCACGTTGGGCAAAGGGAGTGTTGCATGCAGGCTGCTGTCTCAGAACCTGCCTATAATTACCTGTTAATTGTGTGTAACTGATGGGGACCGTGGAAATCAGGTTAACAAAAACTCACTGGCATTTTAAAATCATTCTCAGTGCTGGCTATGAGCGCCGTCACACTTCAGGAAATCCTATACATAATCAGAGGTGCAGAGCTGAAATGATACAGTGGATTTTGGGACTGCGAGACCTGGGAACAGAAGGGAGTGGTTCTGTGAGGAATTTTAGCAGCTCTTTGCCCTCCCTGAATACCAACAGCCTCCTTCAAAAATGACTTGTCCAACAACGCTTCTTAAACGAGGTAGCTTTGTTCTTTGGTAATTCACTGCCTGTGAGAAAAGTGAAGGTGACTTGCCAAGTTCTTTCATCTCCAAACCCTGGTGTTATCCTTGATCTTTCCACAGAAGTAATGAACTGAGATAGTGTAAAGACTATCTCACAAAGTATCTTAAAAATGAAGTGAACTCTGCACTGGGTTATGATCCAGCTGATACTGCCATATCCTTAGCAGAACTTGAATATCTTGTGCCCAGCTCTTGCTGTGACTTCTTTTTTCAGGGATTATACATCAACAAGGTTATTCTGCACATCAACAAGGTTAATCTGTACATCAACAACAGTTAAAAAATGTGTCGTAACTTGATGTCATATTTGATGTCTATCAGCTGAACTCCCTTAAAGGCATCCCCTTGAAGCATCCTGAGCAGGGATTTTGGGGTTGAGTCAAGGATATCTAGAACGTTTCAAGTGACTGGCCATCGCTCTGAAAATGCAGGGAGGTCACTTTTGCATGTAGCGACATTGTTGCAGGGGACCTGTAAGAGAGCAGGACAAATACAGCTACAGTGCATGTAAATGGGTCATTTTAATTTTATTTTAATACCTCTGTGGAATTGTGTCCTGGGTGGCAGCAAGCAGAGGATATTTCTGTTTTTCAAGGTATCTGGTAAAGATCAGACTGGCCTCATCTAATGCTATGGAGGTCAGGAAATTGGATGTAGGGGTTCATTGCAGTGGAGAAGTTTCCCAGCTCGTGACTGGAAATAACACAGTCAGGAGTCTCTGATATACTCCAGGAAATATCAGTTGGGTCATGGCACTGCTTTGTTTTTTGCAGGAACAGGTGAAATAAAAACAATAAAAGGAGGCAAAGACAAGGGACACCTCTTCTATATCAGGAATCTTATGAAAAATCCATCCCTTATCACTGCCTGAGGTGTTATGAAGACTGAGTTAAATGTTTGTATGACCATGAGTCAGATCATATTTGTTAGAGTAGACAGACTGATATCATCTACTCATAAAAACACCCCAAAATATTCCACCTGCTTCAGCCTCACTGAGAGAGGAGAGCACATTCACCTCTGCCTCTGTGACCTGCTGGGCCACATGTTTTATATACATGTGAAAGGAATCCTTTATTAACATCTATTGGTAAGTGCCTTGGCAGGGAGGAATGAGGCGGGCAGCCTGCACCAGGGGATCTTCTCGAGGCACCTGTCTGGGAGTGCTCAGCAAACCAGATTTTAAAATGGATTTTAGAGGTCGTGCAGGTGTCAAAGGGTTTGTCCATGGTGCATCCAGCTGTGTCAGCCTGGCGGTGAGGGAAACCATGTGCAGAGCTGACAGGTACCTGGCCACCCCAGAGCCAGGTCCGTGTGCTCTCACACCGGCCCTGACTGCTTCCATTTCCCCCAAAGTGGGATTTGCAGCGCTGGGATGTGGAGGGAGCATCACAGGAGCAGACAGATGGGCTTGGAGAGACACGGGGAGGTGGCTGAGGCCTGAGTGTTCCAAATTTATGGTGGCCATAAAACCCTGTGGAAATGATGGATTCTGCTCATTGCTCACGCACATAATGACAGGTTTTCGAATAAAGCAGTAACTGATAGTCCCTGGGCTGGGAATTGAATTTCTCCTTTCATGATGTCATCATGATGTCATAGTTTATTGCCTGTAATTCTAAACCCCATGGCTGCTGTCAGCTTGCTGGGTTCATGTGTGTGACATCACATGGGGTGTCAGCTCTGGTCTCTGATGATGGGACTCTTCTAACTGTGATTTAAAGTGCTTTCGTGTCCTGATGGAAAAGTTACGGCTTTCTCGGGGCGTATCGTGTTCCAGGCCAAATGCTGCCGTGGCTGAGGAGGGAATGTCATTTGGAAAGGTCTTTGGAGGGCAGTGAGTGCAATTCTCAATGCCGTGTATTCAGAAAAATATAGTTTTTCTGGCCTGGAGGACACTGTCACGGCAAGAATGATTGTTTGGGGATGAAAGGGTGACTGACGTGTGTATTCCTTGTGTCCTTTGCCTCCTGTCTCCCAAAAGAGCTGATGTTCTCTAAGGACAAATAGAAAGAAGAAGAAACAGGGACTCGTGCATGGCCAGGCTGGTTGAGGGATCCTCATGTCCGCCTCCAAACACACCTTGTGCTCAGAAGAGGAATTTGTGGAGAACCCCCCAGGTGGTAAGGGATGCACCTTGTAACTCTAATGAGAGGTGTGTTCCTCCTGTCCCAGGAAAGTGTGCCTTGCCTCTTCCAACCCCAGGCTCTGGACCCAGCAAAAGCTGCTTCTGAGGGCAGGAGCAGCACAGGTGGCACAGCCAGGCCTGGGTGTTGGCTGCTTGGGCTGAGTGAGTGGTTTGGGTTTGGTTACCACAGTGACACACGTGGGTCTTAAACAGGATGGAGGGAGGTGGGTACAGCAGGGCACTGTAATCCTGTGTTCCCAAGGTCTGGACTTCAGAGGAGAGCTCACCAGACCCTGTTGAGATCTGCCCACAGTGGAGAGCCCACAGCACGTGTTTCACCAATACTTTTTCTATGCAGTGCCTATTTTCTCTTTATTTTGGAGAGGGCAGGCTCATGGAGCAGGTCCCTTGTTCAAGCACACCCTTGTCCTCTGCAGCCCTTTGGATTTGTATCTGTAACCCCCCCATGCTTGTTTTTTTGATGTGAAAGGTTTATTTTGACACTTCTGGTAAGTCCCATCCTCCCTTCAGCCTCTTCCCCAGCTGGCTGAACTGAGCCTGGATTCCCTAGAACAGAAGGATAGGCACAGGAGCAGAGTCTGTCGTTCTTTTGCAGAGCCTGTGGCAGCAGATTGCAGCGTTTGCTGTCAGTTCATTAATTACGAGGGCATTAACTTCCAAGGCTAGAAAACACTAGAAACACCAAGGTTGCTGCTTGGATCTTCTAAATGACATATTGAATAGTTTTGCATTGGTGGAGAGCTCAAAAGCTGCCAAGTTTTCCTGGGAATACCTGGAGCTCCTCTGTGATGGGGCTCAGTTAGTGCAAGAGCCTGTGCTTTGTTGGCTGAAACAACTCATCCAGTATGGAAACATAAAGAGTCAGTGTAGGATCTGTGGTCCTGGGATGACAGGTTAAGCTTGGTGCAATTCCTGCTGCCAGTTTATAGGAACAGCCTCCAGGAGTAAAGTGATATTATTGTTGGATGGTGTTGGATATGCTGTCCCAAAACTGCACCAGGAAATCTTAGCAAGTTGACATCAAAGCTCTTGCTGATATTTGGAGTCTGTCTGGCCAGTGCCAGCTGTTGCAGAAGGAGAAAACCAAAGCAAAGGCATAGCAGCAACAGCAGTGACACAGATTTTTATTTTTTGTAGTGTTTTAATTTTTTTTTTTATTAAAAATGCACCCTGTGGCGCAGCTGGCTACTTGCTCAGCACAACAGCACCAGAGAGGAAATTCCTTCCCAGCGCTCACAGGTGATCAACTTACACATTGAAGCATGAAGTTTGATTACCCTTGTAACATTTTATTAGCTTGCATAGCTGCAAATGTTATTAATGCTCATAAAATTATCCAGTCCTTTAAAATGTCTGTTCCACTGGTGTGCGTCTCCATGACTTCCTGGGGTAGTGGATTCCAGGAGTGACTCTGCTGGGTCAAGTCGTATTTTTCTTTTATGTCTCTTCAATCTACAGCCCTTTTGTTTCATCAGGTGCCCCCAGTTTGCTTTTAAATTACAGGGCAGGCTAATGTGAAAGCAGCACACTGGTTTTGATGGCAAACTTTGCTCTTTTATGGACTTTATTTTTTTTAGTGTACTGATATTTTCATGTGTAGAATTAATAAGTAATGTATGTTTGTGTATATCTGTAGGTGCATGCATATACCTGAAAGTGTGTGCATCTATTTTTATATAAACACATAAACTCATGTATTTATTGTGTCCCTTAGACATCTTTTGGGTGTCTTTGGTGCCAGTGGTTTGGTGGAGGGATCCCACCCCATATGTGTCTCTGAGGGATGTTCTGAGAGGCAGAGTAATAACACGGAAGAAAAATGTGGCTCTGAGCTGTGTGTCAGCAGACTTCAGACACAATGGGGCCCGTGTTTCCAGACAAGCCTTTTTAGCTAATTAGCTGAGTAAAAAATCTATTTCTCTTCTTAAATTCCCTGCCATCCATCCACCTAATAGAGTCAAGCAGCTCCTTATTGTGGGGGTTATGCAATAAATCATCTATCTCCAGAATTTATCTCATCGCTCCCAGCCTGGGCTCTCCATCTCTCTGTCCACAGGAGCTGCCTGGTTGCCCATTCTGGCTGCTCCCTTCTGGCAGTGACTGCAATGGAAATGTGCTGGAGTTCTCCTCCTGCTCTGAGTGTCCCTCCCTCTGAGTGTCCCCCAGCAGCTCATCTGTGGGTATGTCGTTGCTTGTCCATTGGTTTTCCTACAACAAACCCCCGGGAAGCAGAGGCTGCTGTGGCTGTGTGGTCTGGGTGACCTCCTCACCCTGGTCTCTGCAGCCCATGCAGGGTCTGAGCTGGTCTCCAGCATCACCTCTGGAGCTGGGATGGGTGAGGAATGGGGCTTGGGGGAAATCAGGAAGAGCTCTCTTGGCTTCAGCATCATGCAGGCAGGAGGATACACCCCCGAATATTGGTTCTGTGGTCAATTGAATAGGAACCTCCCTTCTGGAAAGACATCTGAGTCTTGTGGACCCATATGGCAACAATTTTCACCTCAGGTCTGGATTTGGACATTACAATTTCAGCCTGCGGCTGTTGGATTGCGGTGAGCAAGAGTAAAGAGCCACTAACATCAGCCATTGTTTTGGGTAGCAATGCATGGACCAGAGTCAAGCTGCTTTTTAACCATCTTCTTAGCAAACTAAATTGACTGAACTCTTTCAGGTTCTCACCTTAAGGCTGGTTTTTCACACCCAAAATTTATTGTTGTAGCTATTGTCTGAACTCGCTGTTTCTGACAATACTTCTATTTGTAGGTGTGAATACAAGAGCTGGACACAGTGTTCTTGCTGGCTGTTCTTGCCAGCACCAGGCAGAGATGTGAAA
Organism: Lichenostomus cassidix; assembly: GCF_008360975.1. Taxonomy (NCBI): domain Eukaryota; kingdom Metazoa; phylum Chordata; class Aves; order Passeriformes; family Meliphagidae; genus Lichenostomus; species Lichenostomus cassidix. Next base: position 23,628,258 of record NC_139490.1, on the reverse strand, counting down.
CACGACTCCCTCTGCACTCCACTGGGCAGGGGGGCTGTGGTTGGCTCAGCTGGGTGCTGGCAGCTCAGGTTCAGCCAGGTGTCTACCCTGACCTTCACTCACTGCCCCACGCAGGGCTCGCTGAGCCCCTCGCGTCCCACTGACGTCAGCTGCACTTGGCAGGGACTCTGCTCGTGGGTGGGCTGGCAGGTACTTAGGGATGGAGAAAGGGTGAGCTGGTCACTGCTTTGCTGGGCTCTGCTTTTGTTTGCAGCTCTTGAGATGTTTGAGGAGCATGGAGTCAGCTTCTCTGGCTGGAGGAGAATGCTGCTGCATTTTGTTTAATCTGTTTACGACCTCACGTTGTATGAAATTGTTGAACCCTCATTAGTTTACCAAGAAAACACGTTTCCTACAGCCTGGTGACCTGTCCTTGGCTGGAGTTACTGTGCTATTATCCCTTGTATTTCCTGCAGATGCTCAGGGCCATTTTTCAACGTGTTGCTGAAAACCCTTGAACGTGAACTGAGAGCTGCCGTGGTCCTTCCCCTGGCTTGAGCATCTTCTTACTGTCTCGCTTGTTTTAATAACAGAAATTAAATTGTTGGGCAACGATTTCTAAAACTGTTTAAAAACAGAACAAAAACCCAAGAAAATTCTGGAACAGAATGCTTTTGTTGGCGAGAGTTAAGGTTTGTAAATATTTATTCTTCACGAGCAAAAAATATCAGGCTGTTGTGATAGAAAAACCCAGGCAATTCAAATTTAAAGTGACAGCCCCCGTGCAGGAATCGGGAGCCTGCAGAAATGTCAATAGGTCAGGCCCAGTTGTTGTGTTGCCATCAAGCTCCTCCACCATCCAAATCCAGGAGAGTGTTTTCCACCCTTTGTTGTTGTTTGGAAAACAGACACAAGTGTGTTTGTGCCTCTGTGCTCCTCTCAGGGGATTATCTCACCAGTGCCCAACCTGTGCTACAGACAGCCGCCACCCCAAAACCTGCCTAAGGATCATATTTACCCCGGGTATTCTGGAAAATTTCTTCACTGAAAGGGTTGTCAGGTGCTGGCACACCTGTCCAGGGCAGTGGTGGAATTCTCATCCCTTGAGCGATTTAATGGACATGTGGCTCTGGCACTTGGGGACATGGGGCAGTGGTGGCCTTGGCCGTGCTGGAGGAGCAGTCAGACTTGATGGTCTGAAAGGAATTTTCCCACCTAAACAATCCTGTGATTCTGTGTTGTGTGGATGCAAGGAGGAGACCTGGAAATGTTTCTCTGGAAGGAAAACCTCTAGAGCAACTGCTTTTGACTGGTTTTGGGAATGTTCTGTAAGCAGGGGCATGGAGCATGTTGTGCCAAGCTGGATAAAATAAGTGTGGATGTGGCACTCAGAGACATGGGTCAGTGGTGGGCCTGTGTTGGGGTAATGGTTGGATTTGATGACCTTAGAGGGCTTTTCCAACCTTAATGAGCCTGTGAGTCTGTAAATCACCTTCTGCTAAAGTGTGATGTGAAGCCCCACACTTGGCTCTGCTCCTGGCTCTGCTTTGCCGTGTTTTGAGGCCAGGTGGAAGAGTGATCCCAAAACACCTTCCCTGTCTCCTGCCAAGGGTCAAAGGATTTAAAGGGTTTTGCTGAATGACCAGGTGCTCTCTGGACCTCGCTGTGACTCCCTGGGTGCACATGACTGTCATTAGGGGGTAGATTTCCCAAGTGGCTCTGCCTGGACAGACCCTCTGGAAGCAACATGAGGCCTCCAGAGTGTGTTGGTTGCCCGGAAAGTCTGTTTGTGGGAGCTTAGCCTCCTGCAAAGGAAAGAGGCAACAATTGCATGCTTGAGTTTTGCAAAGTCAGGGCTGTAAGCTGGAAGTTGTGCATAGGAAGTTTTTCCAAAGTAAATGAAATAAATAAAATAAAACCGTGGGGAAGGAACTGAAGGCATGACAAGGCCTTCGTTCTGCTTTGTATTCTTGCCTAGGAATGCTCTGCTCAGCTGTGCATTAATCTCTGGTTTACTGTGCAGCCTTGGTGCTCACACTCCAAATCCTCAAAGGGTGTGTGTGTGCAGGTATTCATGGAGGTCACTTCACCCCGGAACTGCGGGGCTCCAGGCCCTTTTTGTGAGCAATAATTCATTGCTGCTGCGGCGCCTTGATTTCCCTGTCAGAGCAGGACGTGCTGTGCCTGGGCAGCAGGAAGGAAAACTGGGAGCAGAACCCTGCAACAGCTCCTGCAACCAGAGCAGCCAGGATGAAACAGCTTCAGCCAGGAGCAGTGGCAGCCACGAGGAGCCTGGAGCCTCCTCCACTGTGCCCTACATGACCCTGAGCCAAAGGTCGGGCACGGGCAGATCCTTTCAAAAATCAGATCCTCTCCAGCAGCTGAGAGTTGGCTGTGGGGCTGGTGGAGAGCTCTGCCGCAGCTTTGGGCTGGGGATGTGATGAGCATTAGCAAGCTGCCTCCTTTCCCCTCTGCCATTCTTCAGAGCTGCTGTGTTTGGCAGGAATTAATGGGTCTGGAAAGGGATGCTGTGGTTGCAGGCTCGGGTCAGGTAGCAGCAGGCCTGGAGGTGACAGGGTGGCAGTGCCAGCTGTTTGACAGTCCTGCCCAGCCTCCTGCAATTAGATTTTCACAGAGCACATCCCTGTGCCTCGAGCTGTGACGTTTCCAATTTTCAGGCCCTGCTATTTGGTCCTGTGGGTGTGCTCCACCTCACAGAAATGGCCACCTAACGAGCCCTAGGTGATTAAGCTGGAATTGCCATGCTGGTGGGTACGTGTTCCACCCCGGCCACTCCATCTCTCCTGCTCCAGTGTCTTTCCTCGCATCCTTGACTTCTGCAGGATTGGGGGGAGCAGGGAATTTTTATCCTCTCCCATGCAGTTAATTAGGAAGCATTCCAGTTTGTGCCGTTTGGCGGGGAGCGTATCCAGGCTGTTCAGCAATGCTAGCTGAGAACAGACCTTGCAGGGAAAGCAGGAATTCCTGATACTGCTCCCTAATTTGGGATGAGCTCAAATCCACCATACTCTAACCTTTAAGTCTCAAGATTGCAGGCCCTCCTGTGATCATTGGCACCAGGGAACAGAAAAGAAAGAATCATCCGAGAGTGGAGATGTTGGTTGGTCCTTGGCCTGGAATTGCTGTGCATTCAGTCAAGGAATCAGAGCAGGATGGGAGATGCTGAGTTCATGGGGAAACAAACTCCTCACCAACTCCAAGCTGTCTCCACACAACAGGGCAGCAGCAGCAGCTCTTGCTGGGAGCTGTGGGGGAACAGATTGGTTGGGTATAGCAGAGAGCAAAATGCATTACTCGTCCTTTGTGATCAGCTGAGCTCTGTGGTGGCATTGGGCTGTGCCCTGCAGCTCCAGGAGAAGCTCCCACACTCAGAAGGTGCCTTCAGCTTGAGGTGCAGCACCACACATGGTCTGAGAATGCTCCTTACAGAATCACAGAATCCTTTAGGTTGGAAAAGCCCTCTCAGGTCATCAAGTCCAAGCACTGCCAAGGCCACCACTGACCCATGTCCCCAGGTGCCACATCCACGTGGCTCTTAAATCCTACCAGGCATGGGAACTCCACCACTGCTTTGACTGCTGGTGCCATGGCTGGACAACCCTTTCTGTGAAGAAATTGTTCCTAATATCCAACCTAAACCTCCTCTGGCACAACTTGAGGCTGTTTCCTCTCATACTGTTGTTTGTTATTTGGGAGAAGAGACCAACACTCACCTGGCTACAGCCTCCTTTTAGGTAGTTCTGGAGAGCAATTATTCTGTGTTTTCTCACCAGCAGCTGCTGATGCTTCACAAATGGGAAAGGGAGGTGGCCCATGCACTTCAGGCTGGGCAGGACAATCTGTTTATATGTGATTGACACTGGGAAAGCATCACTGAACCCTTGCAGAGGGTGACAGCTCATTAGGATTCAGGCTCAGTCGCTCTTCATCCTCTGGAAAATGCACCACCTGGCAGGATCACTCACCTTGACCCTTGGTGACAGAAAGAGATGGCCACCAGCTCTCGGTCACCACTGGGGCATGTCACAGGGAGTGACAAACTGGGGGGGAAGGAGCACGGGATAAGGAGAGGGGGATGGCACAGGGAAAAGAAACATCTGACTTGGCTGGGCTCAGGGAAAGCTGAAAGAGCAGCTGCTATTGCATAAATAATGACTGTTCTCCATCCTCTTCTGCACAGGCAGACAAGAGACTCCTGCCCACCACAGCAGTGGGGATGTGCTACCTGGGGACTAGGAACCATGGACATGGAGAGGTGTGGGGAGGAGCAGCCTGCAAGCTGGGCCATTTGGGACAGAAATGCCTGGCTGGGACAGAGCAGTGGGTCACCTAAGCTAGGCCCCTGCCTCCAGCAGCAGCAGTAGAGGGAGCACACTGGAATGGTCTCTCTTCCCATCCATTCCAGCTGTGCCCAGCATCCCCAGTCCCTGGAAGGGGGTAGTAGAAGGCAGTTCTGTCTTGTCTCTGTAATCTCTGTTGTTTTTTGATCTCCAGTCCATGAATCTCTTTAATCCCATTTTCTGCCTGCTGGCCCTGTACTTTGATGCTGATTTCCCATCCCCCACATCCAGCTGAGTTTGGTGTTGTACTATCAGGTCTGTACATCCAAAGAGTCTCCCTTTTCCAGCCTTCTCAGTGAAAGGAGACAGGGTAGGCTGGAAGCATCACATTTCATCATCATCTGCATCTTCATGACACATCACAAACTTCAGCATCCTCCAGCTCAAACTGGGATGGCCCTAACTTGGCATCTGGAGGGGGCTCAGTGAGGTGCTCTGCCAGGTCCCTGTGTGGGGGAAGTGCCTGCAGCAACATCTCCTCTCTGTCCTGCTCTGTTCCCATCTCTTGGCAAGCTGAAACTCCTCGGCTGAGGCAAGAGCTGAGCTCCTGGAAGTGAGAGTTTGTTCTTGCTGACCTGACTTGTGATCTTCACTCCTGCCAGAATTAAGGGTGACCCCTGACTCTTGGTATTCTGCTCCCACCCAAGACTCAGTGGCTCTTCCAAGCTGGAGCTCTAGGCAGAGGGATGAGAGATGGTGTCTGCTGTTAATCTGTGTTGATAGGCAAGCTCTGAGTGGGTCATTCTCCTCTGGGGAGCCACTTCTTCACAGTCATTGACCTTTATTTGGTCTGCCTTATTTACTCAGGTGGCGAATTAGGTCACATTGAAGTGGCTTCTGCTAAGCTGAGCAATGGCCACTTAAATCTGGAGTGACCGTGTCCACACAGAGGTTAATGCAGTTTAACCCAATCACTGTAAATCTGCCCTTGCTGTTGGGAGGATGGATTTCCATCACCATCCATGCTCAGGTCTGTCCCTTGGTGAGGCAGAGGAGGAGCAGCCTGCTCCCAGTGGGCAGTGGTTGGAGAGGGGAGCTCAGCCCTGCTGCTCCTCTTTGCCCAGAGCAAGAAGCCTGGTTCTTGGAAGTGTGAGTCTCTGTTTGTATGTTGATTTAGAATTCTGGTTGAAAGAAACTTAGTAATGCTTATTGCTGTCCTTAGACTCCCTTTAGTCTCTGTTGGTTTTTACAGCTCTTGACATGCACAGGACAGAAGAACAAGGTTCCCAGGAGGGACAGAGTTATCTAATGAAATAAGAAACTTCCTGATCATTGGCAGGTGTTGAAGGGTTGTGCTAACATTGCAGCTTCATCAGTCTTGGGCTGAGTAATAAGAAATTATCAAAACAGGAATGGCAGAACATGCTCCTCTGGGACTTGGAGATGGTCCAGCCATGGCAGCTCTGATCCTGACAATGTGGTACAGCTAAAGCAGAGTTTTGTCTGGTTTATTTTCTTGCTTCAAGGTGGCTGGAGCTTCTGTCTAATGCCAATCCTCTTCTGGACATCAAGACCTTTGCAGTTGGTGGGTAATGTATCAATTACTAGGAAGAAAATTTACTGTGCCCCAATGAAAGCAGGGCTCCCTCTGTGCTTCACTTCAGTGGGTATCCCTGCACTCCATCTCCCAGGGCTTTGCATGTGTAAAGACTGCAAAGTGTTCACACGCTCCAGCACAGCTGTATGGAGAACTGCTCTCCATGTGGATCCCACTTGAGACCCTCCCCAAGCCTGCAGCGAAGCTCAGTATCAAACTCTGGGCAAAGTGAATGCTTTTGGTCTCTGAATGCCCCTGCAGGCAGTAGCACTGCACCCATCACCTTGCAATGGCAACCACCCCACACCCATCCAATCCTTACCCCACTTCCCATCTTGCACTCTTCACAACCCCATTGCTCCTTTGTAATGCCAGGTGGGATCAGCAGTGGATTTGCCATGAGGTCAATCTGCCAGGATCAGTTGGATGCACTGGCCTCTGTCAGCAGCTATCCAGGCTTAACATCACCAGCAGTGTCTAACATTGATCAGTTGTGCCAGGTGTGGGGAGGACTGGCTGCCCTGCAGAGCTGAGCCTGAGAGGAGGCATTTACTCTGTTATTACAGAGAGTCACAAGGTGTCCTGAGCTGGAAGGACCCACAGGGATGATTGATCCAGCTTCTGGCCCTGCCCAGGACATCCCAACAGTCCCACCCTGTGCATCCCTGGCAGCATTGTGCAAACACTCCTGGAGCTCTGGCAGCCTCAGGCTGTGCCCATTGCCTGGGGAGCCTGGGCAGTGCCCAGCACCCTCTGGGGGAAGAACCTTTCCCTGATATCCAACCTGACCGTGCCCTGACCCAGCTCCAGGCATTCCCTGAGTCCTGTCCCTGATCAGCAGAGGGAAGGGAAGCTGCAAGGCTGATGTTGTACCTTCCATCCAGCTTGGTCACCCTGAGTTGAGCCCAGTCAGGGCAGATGCTCTTGTCCAGCCCTAGGGAAGGCTCTGGCTGTCAGGAGCTGCTCTGGGTGGACAAGCTTTTGTCCTTGAAGTTCATCCCTTTGAGCATCTCCCTTCTGAGGAAAGGTGGCTTTAATCCCTGCAGTCTACGAGTGGAAAGGAGGGAGAAAGAAGGGGGGCAAACTGGAGTTGTGTGGCGTTGAGATCAGCAGGAAGTCACAGTTATCCCCCAGACTTGTAATACCCAAACTTCCCTAAAACAGAACACTTAATGTGCAAGGAAATGAGGTGACTGATAACAGAGATTACCCTAATGAATAAACAAATGTTTTAAAAGACAACTCCTCGTGCAATGCGTTATTTTTAACTTAGCGGCAATTTGCATGTGAGTCAATTTGCATACATTAAATACATCTCCCCTTCTGCACCGAGCTCCCCCTCCCCTTTGGTACAACATCTCATTATGGGGCTGCTGGGACCGGGGAGCTGGTGGCTCTGGAGGGGATATTAATTTGCCCAACACATGCTGTGTAGGTTTTTATCACTCGCCGCACATTGGACCTTGTGTCTTTGAAGTCACCAGTGCCTCGGAGGGCCTTCTGCTTGAGGTGGTTGAAATGGAGAAAGAAAGGAAGGGGAGGGGGAGCCTCTGGGAGAAGCGATGCATGGAGAAGAAAGGAGATTGTTCATCTGGTGTTAACTTGACAGAAAATGAGCGATGCAGAAATCTCTCCCCTCTGCCAGAGAGCCCAGGCATCGGGTGAGGAGTGTTTGGGTTGCTTCTTACTTGGGGTGGAATTTGCCATCTTCCTGGGAGCCACAGAGAAGGATTGCTGGTGAGGAGGAATGGGCCAGTAAGAGCTCCAGGAGGAGGCCACGGGACAGGGGGACAACTCTGTGTTGTGTTGTGGCTCAGGGAGGATGTGGAGGTTTGTGTGGTAGGACTCCCTGCCATGGTTTAGTATGTGGAGATCCCCACAGGGATTTGGCAGGTGGCAGATTTCCACCTCCAGGAGAGGCTCAGGCTGGATATTAGGAAAAAGTTCTTCACTGAAAAAGTGGTCAAGCACTGGAACAGGGTCCCCAGGGAGGTGATGAAGTCACCATTCCAGGAAGCGTTCGAAAAATGAGGAAGTGTGGTACTTTGTGATGTGGCTTAGTGGGTATGGCGGGATTCAGTCAAAGGTTGGACTTGATGGTCTTGTAAGTCTTTTCCAGGCTTAATGATTCAATGATTCTCTGCTGTGGGACCTGCTGCCACCCCATGCCTCAGTTTCCCCAAGAGAGAGAGAGGACCAATGATGCCAACTGCTCTTACAGCACTTCAGGACATGCTCAGAGCATGCAGTGATGGAGACCTGGTGGGGGGGAACTGTTCTCCATGACCTGGATGTCGCTGTGAGGGGTGTTGTGATAAAAACCCACAGGTGTTGTGACATCCCTGTGTCTTTGATAGACAGAGAAGTCACTTTGCAGCCCTAAGATCGACTCACAGGATTTTGAAATGCTGCTGATGCAGTGGAAAAAGCTTTTGCTGTTGTACAGTGGAGCCCAGGGGGATTTTTCACAGTTCCAAGTACTGACCAGAAACCCTGGAAATGTTTTGAGGAAAGAATGAAAAAGAAAATTTCTTTCAATTAGTTCAGCATTTTTCAGCCAGTTCTGGTTGCAATCAAGAACATTGTACTGAGCTCGAGTGTTTCTTTGAAAGAGCCTTAAAAAAATCATCCAGGGAAATGAATAAAGGAAGTGACCCAAATCTAATCTAGACTGATAGGCTGTAGAAAACTTATCTTCACCAAGTAACAAGGTCCCTTCTCTCTTCCCATGTAACACGAATCTTAGCCAAAGCCCCTGCAATGTGGCAATTCAGGAATAAATGTCAGCAGCTCCTCCATGCAAGGAATATTTGGATGTCAGCAGCAAGAGGCAATGTTTCTGATAAACTGGTGCAAATGGGATCCTGGGATCAGGGCTGGTGAGCTCTGATGTCATGCAATTTCCATGCTTTGAGGGTACCCAACCACTGCAGAGCAAAGGGTCTTGGGCAGGTCGTGGGCAGCCCACCCCATCCTCCTCATGAAACCCTAAAGGGAATCACTTGGTTTGCTCCACAGAAACACCAGCCAAGGGAATGAAGAGCGTGGCATGTGGGTTGTTAATTAGAGAGGATGGGGAAATCCTCTGCTGCAGCAGCCTTTGTGCTGTGTGTGCAGCGAAAGAGAGCTCCTGGCCTTGTGAGTGTGGTCCAGGGGGTGACAAAGGGCTCTCACCTCGGGTAGTGAGCATGGCTGGCCAGTAGTAAAAAATAATTGGTGGGGGAGGATCTACTATATTATAGCTGGACACGGCAGCTCCCAAGCAGTTTGATTCCATGGCCTTTGGAGCAGAAGCAAGTGGCACACTGCAGGAGAGGAACCTGTGGGAAGGCAGATCTCTGCCTGGAGCTGTGCAAAGTGGCTGCTCCCAACCTGGGCTGCATTCCAGCGGGGCCTGATGGAGAGAAATGGATGCAGGATTGGAAGGGCGTGGTTTGAGGTGTTCTTTTGGGTGTGTTGTGATGGACTCTGGGCCACCTCCCTGTCCCCAGAGTGTCCCCATTGCCTGCCAGGCTGTTCCTGGGTGTCTCCACAGAGGGAAACCACCTCCAGCCCCCACAGACCCCGGTGAGCAGCCTTGAGCTTGTCCCCCTTGGTTGGAACAAGCCCACCCTGCCCTCCTGAGTGCTGCATTGCAGAGGGGACATCCCAAAAGGTGTCCCTCGGAGGCCACCCTGCCATACAGGATGTCGTAAGAGCTGCCGAGTGAGGTATCCGGCCCCGCTCCCTCCTGGCTGGCCCCACTGCTGGGATTGTTTCCACGGCAAGAGAACAATACCTCTTCTTCCATCCAAGAAACATTTATTACATGATCCGTTTCAGATGTCTCTTCGGGGAGGAGGGGAGAGAGGAGGAGAAATAGATCTCTTTTTTACGGCGGCACGGCAGGATCCATCCCGTAATGGATTAATTATCCCCGCGCGCAGGCGGGCTGGGGGGATGTTCGGAGCAAGCGCCAGGGTTGCCTTCCAAGAGGAGCAGACGTGGATATTTCTAGCCTCCCTTTTCACAAACTAAAAGGGGTAATTAATTAATCTGGAAGCTTTCACGTTCATTATAATTCCCTCCCTCTCCTCGTTTTGTTTCTCCCTTTCGATTGTATGAAATGCAGAGAAAGGTAAAGAGTTTAGGGCCCTATTGTGCTGCTCCTTCCCGAGCCCCTGTCAATCTCCCTGCTTGCTTTCATAACTCTGCCTCCTTTTCTCTCCCTTTAAAGCCCTCAGAGGTCAGAAACATTTCCTGGTTTTCCTTGCATGCCCTGAAGGAAATGGTCTGGGCTGGATTATCTGCCGGTACAAACCAGCACTGATGCACAGGCTCTGTCAGCAGAGTATTCCATGCTCCTGGAAGCTCCTTCCATCCATCACATGGGTAAGGGAGGAGAACCATCCCTCGGGCCTCCTCCCCCTCCTCAGCTGGGGAGGAAGGCACAGGACTAATCCTGACAATACAAACACTACCCAGGTAAAGACAGAGGCTCCAAAGCCCAGCAGGTAAATGCTGTCACGATGCCATTTCCCCATCCTTTCCCGTTTTTTATTTCCAGCCAGCCAAGCTGCAGCTCGAGCAAGGAGCATAAATCCTGCTGTCCCTTGACTGCATCTGCTCATGGAGCTAAAGAGATATAAAGGATGTAGCCAGAGTGAGCCAGTCCATTATGGAGTGTTCTGGAGAGGCTGAGGCAGAGATGGAGCCAAGGATTAGAGGACATCGAGGAGCAATTGCAGCTGCTTTGAGCAGAGCACAACTTCTCTGAGACACCTAACAAAATCTAACTTCCCAGGGATGGAGAATTGGAAAAATCTCATTTCAGAGCTGTAGACCCCAATTATTTTAGCTTTGTGAGGCCAGAGGTGAGCTGGTGGGAGGCGTTTTCACATCTCCCAGGAGGTGAGGAGTCCTCATCTGAAGGTCTGGGTGCTTGTTGGAGGAATGGTGCTGCTCCCTGCCTGGCTGACAATCCCCTTTTCTGTAGGAAAACTTCTGAACAGCCCAGTCTAGAAAAACTCAGTGGTTATTGAAGCAAGGTTGCTGGTGCTTTGCCTCCCTGTGAGGCAAGGAAGGAATTTGGATGTACATCCAAAAGTGAGCCCTGGCCATGGAGCTCTGAGAGAAAACCCCAACCTATCATCTCTCCCCTTACCCAGTACTGTGGGCATTTGACATGGCTGGTCTGAAGGTTAAAAAATGGCAAAAAACCCCAAAAATTCCCTTCCAGAGCCACCTCTTGGTGCCCTTTTTTGGTTTTTCTGGATGAGAAAAGTGTCTTGGCGGTCAGGGAAGAAATTCCTTGGTCCTCTGATAGCCTGTTTGGTTCTCTTTGTCTGCCTGCCTTGTGTACTCGTGTGTCATTTGCTGCTCTTGGCAGTGAGTGGGAGTTTGTGGAATGAGAATATGAAATTCCTCCCTCTCCCACATTGGTACACAGCTTAGAAGGATGGGTTGTCCTGGCTGCACCCCTCCGAGTGGCAGAATAAATAATTGGGATATGAAGAGCTGCTGTCCAACTCAGTATCGTGTTCAAAGGCTCCTGGCTGACTGGAGAGCAGGAGAGGCTGTTCCAGTAATGGGTTGTCTGTTCTTCCTCTGCCCAAAAACAGGTTTAATGAAGCATTTGTTTTTTTACTGCCCTCTCCCTAACTGGGTTTTTAAAGCTTTCCCTCAGAGCTGGGTGACAAAAGCAAAATTGTGTCCTGATGTGTTTATTTGAATTCTTAAGTGAATTTGCTTGGGCGATATTCCCAACCTTTCCCTGGTGACTTTCCAAGAACATTCAGGCAATGAGATTTTTACTGGCAGAAAACAAAACAAAAAAACCCACCTCCCCCACCCCCCCAAAAAAAAACCCCAAGCAAATCTCAGTCACATTTACAGGTTTTTTTACCACTATTGATACCTGCAGTGCTAAAATATCCTGAACATGGCCTTAAAAAACAGATTGGAGAAGATTTTGATGAATAATGAATTGTGATTTCTTTTCATTTACCTTCTGGTTCTGGTTGAACTCTTCAAGCTCTTGAGTTATTCTTTGTAATCATGAGACCTAGAAACTGATTTTCTCTAGGTCTGAAATGATGAGTCTTTGTAGCTGAGTTAGCTGAAATGCAGATGTTTGTTCCTCAGCATTTCTTCAAGTGTTGGTTCTGGTCCAGTTTGGACCAAAACTGGATGTTAGTATTATTTCCCCCCAAATCCTGCTATAAACAGGCAATCCTAGAACTAAACTTTAGCCAAGGTATGATGTTACATTCCTCCAACTCTGTGTAACCTTCATGTTTGTTAACTTGATCTGTACTTGTACATGGTTTCCCAGGGCCACAGACTGCAGTAATTCAGGTGAAAAGGGACTCAGGAAGTCTTTTGTGCAAAATCCTGCATCTGGATTAATTTTGGGATCAGAGCAGGGCTTGAAAACCTCCAAAAATGGAGACTTCACAGGCTCTGTGGGCAACCTGTACCCTGTTTGCCCATCCTCGTGGGAGCTGTTTGTATATCCGGTGTTTAAACTGCTTGTTTCAGTTTAGGTCTGTCATCTCCCATCTCCCTCTCCCTGGAAAACCCCCGGCTCCAGCTTCTTGCTAACTCCAGGCAGGAGTTAGACTGCTGAGTGTCCCTAAGCCCAGCTCCCTTGGCCTCCTTTTGGGGCAAAAATTGCCTAGGACACCTTTTTTCTGGATCCCTTACATCATCATGCTTGTCACAGAACTGCCCCAGCTCAAAGGAGGTCAACCAAGCCACAGTTTCCCAGTTTTCAGCTGGAGATGTGGAGCTGACAGGTGACTGACACCAGTGCATGGCCTGAACTTGGGAGAATGACCTGCAGGGATTTCTGATGGGTTTGCCAGGCATTCTCCCCTCAGCTGCTGCAAGACATTTGATTGTGGGGTGTTTCTGATGAAATGTGTCTGCTTCAATGGGTTATTGCTTCCCAAGGAAACTCGATTTCATTGGGAGACAACTGACCAGCTCCTTTCCTAAAAAGCACCACCATATCATCTGGTGTTATCAGCAACAGAATGAGAGCTGGCAAAAAATTTAATTTAAAATGCAGAAATAACTAATGCTGGGGGAAAACCTAACCTTTTCTGCTTCACTGGGGACTAGTGCAGTGCCAGGGGATTCACTAAACAGCACAGTTCATATTTTAAATATTTGCTAAGTGAATGTAGAGGCAATTGTTTGGGGAAGTATTTGTCAAATAAACTCAAACAACAAATGCATTTGAGGAAATTGGATTTGTCCACCTGATATTGCAGGAACAGGAGAAGAGGCTAAATTCATCAGATAAACTGTTCAGCTGAACTGTTTGTTCTCCTCTATCCACCCTCCAATCATTATTTTAGAGAGACTACAACTGTTGTAGGCACTGTGCAGAAAATTTATAGGAAACAGATCTCTGGCTGCTGAAGCCCAGAGCCTTCATGATGGACATGGCAGATAGGGGAAGATTTAGCATGCAGCACTCTGGGGAAGGAGGTGAGCCCATCTCTGTGCCCAGAGTGGTGAATTCTCTCCCTGCACCCACGTCAGACATTTAGCAGGTTTATTTTGTTTTATCCAGCTGCAATGTGGTAGTGGGAACTGCCAATGTGGGTTGAAGCTTCAGCTGGTTCCATCCTCAGCTACAAACCAACAGCTGGGAAGGCAGGTCAGGACTTTTGGGATGTGAGCACAGACTGGGAAATGTGAGGCACCAGTGCTTGGTACAAACTCCATCTCCTGGCTTCCTCCCAGCACCTGAAATGAGGAGGCAATTGCTCCAGGGCTTTCCAGTCGTGGTGATTTATGGCTGAGGGGGAAATGGGTTCTGGGCAGGTGCTGCCCATCTCCATCAGTTATATATGGGAAGCCCTTGGCCAGGTGCTTAAAGCAGGATGGGGAGATGTGGCTTGCTTTATTTTGCAGGCAGGGACTGTAGAAATCAATTTTATGGCTGCCCTGGCTTCAAGGAGTGCTGAGTTCAGAGAGCAGGAAAGAGCTCCTCAGGGTTAACTGCTAGGATTTGAGGGTGTGAGCAGAGCAAAAGCAGTGGATGCAGTCCCTGCAGCATCCTGAAGCAGCTGTTGAGAGAAGGAAGGAGAAAAAGAAGAAGAAGGAATTTGGTTCCCAGAAGAGCAAATTCAGGGAAGTCACTCAAAGATGAATTCAGGAAAGCAAATGGTGCAAAGTTGCTGTTGTCAGAGCACAGACTGGTTCCCAAATGGCTTGGGAAGCTGAGATCAAGACAGGAGGTGACTGTAATTTGGAGATGCAAGATGTAAGGTCAGGAGCCAAATCTCTGAGCTGCAGAAAACTGAAGCTGTATTTCAGGCTTGAAAAAAAGGTGGAGAAATGATGGAAGAACAGGTTGCAGTGAGAGAGGATGGAGCTCAGCTGCAGCGGAGGCAGCACAGCAGGTAGGGTTTTTGTTCCCAGGGAGATTTGTTCCCTTTAGAGGGGTCTCAGCTGAGCTCCTAAGGCCTGTCTGGGTAATCTTTATCCTCTGAGACCTGGATCTCTGCAGTGGGGCTAAAATAATATGGGTTTTCTGTGCTCTTCTTGTGCACAAAAATTTTCTCTCGGGGGCTATCAACCGAGTGTCTGCCAGGGCTACAGCAATTCATGCTCAAACCTCTCAGACTTTCACAGTGGAAATGAGCCTCACATAGAGATATCTGGAGAAAATCCAAAGTGCAAGCCTGTGGGTTAGAAAGTGCAAGTTTTCCCTCTGTATTTGTTCCTTGGGTCTTTCGGTATTTGTCTTTTAACTGGATGAGCTGGGGTTTGTTCCCCTTAGAGGGTAGTGAACCATGGGATGGACTCCTTTGGGATACCACAGGATGTGATCTCTGGGTGTTTCTCTCCATGGCCTGGATATGCTGGGCTGGATCTGTGCCCCATGCTTTCAGCTTGGCTTTCAGACTTGTGGCAGCTTTGCTGAGGTAAATCCAGGTCCTGTTCCAAAGCTCCTGGTGTGCATGGAGTGCTGAGGACCAGCTCACCTATCTGCACACTCCCCTGGGAGGGCCAGCTGGGGACTGAGATCTGGGATACTTCCTCAGACCAAACCTGCCCTTGAGTGTCCTGGGCTGTGCCTGGCTGACCTCACTCACTGCTTCTCTTCTGGGTTTGTGCTAAAATCCCTGGCAGTGTTTGCTGCCCTGGAGCAGCAGTGGCTGCAAATGGCAGAATATTCCAGTTGGTAGGGACCAATGATGTTCATCCAGTCCAACCTCCTGCCCACTTCAAGGCTGACCAAAAGTTACAGCCAGGTTGAATGGGGTTTAGAGTGATCTAGGACAGTGGAAGGTGTCCCTGCCCTGGGCAGAGGATGGAACAAAATGAGCTTTAAGGTCGCTCCAACCCAAACCATGCTGGGGTTCTAAGGGCAATGGCCAAATGTCTCTTAAAGTGGACAGGCTTGAGAGATGAACTACCTTGGTCGAGGGATTGGACACCTTTTTGGTAAAGAAATGCTTCCTGATATCCACTCTAAACCTTCCCTATGCAGCTTTGAGCCATTCCCACTCACCCCACTGTAGGATACTGGGGGAAAAGCCTGAGGAAATAATTGCTTTGTTTGTGAGAGATGCCAGTATTTATTTTTGTCCCTTGTGCTTCCCTGAGTTCCCTGACCTGCATTCCTGAGTGGCAAAGCTGTGCCCATCCCAGAGCTATCATTGGCATATCCAAAAAGCCATGTTTTTCTGCAGTCTCAGGGTAGGGGGCTGTGCCAGGGGCTGGTTTGCTCTGGCAGCTGCTGATGGGATGCACAGAAGGATCCTATTGGAGTGGAAAGCACTTGAATGCAGGACTCTAACTCCTGGGAATGGCTCTGTGTGGGTGTGGGCACATGGGCTCCTGGGCAGTGGTGGCCAAAGCAGGCGTGGGCTGTGCTCAAAAGTTCTGTGGGATCAGGATTTGGCTCCTTTAGGAGCCAAAATCCAGGTTAGTGGGCTTGGCTGCTTTTTCTCTGTATTCAGCTTCAGCAGAGGCATTACATTTCTGAGGAATTGAACTCTCAGAATTAGAAGCTGAGTCTTGGTCAAAAAAATCTTGATCAGAAACATCAAGCATGAACTTCCTGTCCCCCAGGTTCCCATTGTTATTCCAGGAGGGGCACCCCAAGAAGTGCAAGCACCCCAGCTCTGGGGCCTTGGCTTTCCAGTGTGGGGCAGAAGGGGATCCCAGAGGGGAAATCCTCCCCAGGCAGCCGCTGAGATCCCAACCAAGCCCACCTGTTGAGGCTGTGTGCTGCTGTGATGCAGAGCAGATGTGTTTGGGCAGGTGTGGGGTGGGCTGGCTGCCAGCCCTGGCTGCATGTGTTCCCAGGATGGAGAACCCCTCCAAAGATAAGGCTGCAGTTCCGATGAGGGGATATTGAGTTTTCTGCTGCAGGGCAAATGCTGTCCGCTTTGTACTGCAGCTGCTGATGAAGTCACCTCCTTATTCCAGGGACCTCTGGAAAAAGCCTTTTTCTTTCCAGTAATGTACTGGCTTACCTGTTTTCAGGCTGAGGCTGGAAACCTGGATTAGGAACTTTGTCTGGGGACATGTCTGCTGATGGCAAGTGTCCTCTGTGCTGGGAAGTTTTCCATACCCAGTTTCTGTTCTCCATTTCTATATCCAGCTTCTCTGCCACTGTTGGTGGAGGTGTGCTCTGCAGCAGTCTCTGCAAAGGTTTGGTTGGCCTCCTTTCCCTGTGTGTTTTGCCCTCTTCCCAGGCATATCTGAAGGGGAAAACCCCAACATGTCTAGCTCTGCACTAGGAGGAGCAGATTTGGTGCTCAGAAAGACTCCCTGGGCCCCACCAGGCAGGTCCAGGGTGTGACTTCCCCTAAGCTGTGCCATGGGGTCAGGCTGGCAGGGCCACCCTCCTTGTGCAGGGTGTCACCTGCATGGCCCCATGGGAGCTGCTCAAACTTCTGGCTGTTTAACTTGCTCTTGTGCAAAATCACCTTAGTAGGACTCTGCTGAGCACAGGAAGAGGTCAGGAGCTGATCTGCAGGGGCAGGATTTGTGTCTCCAGAGTGTGAATTCCACTCGGGTCTTCTGAGGGCTTGGGGTTGAAGCCAAGAGATGAGGGAGGAGGATGGAGCTTGTCTCTGTGCTGGCAGCATCTCCTTTGACACCTGCACTGCAATCCTGGGCCAGCTGTCTCGTGCCACTTCAGTCCCTGGCCCAGCTCTCTTAGAAGCAGCACTAATCAGCCTTTAAATGCTGGGGACATTAGGAGAATTTTCTCCATATTTTACAGGTCTCCTGGGGCACAGCAGCTGTGAGGGTGACTTGTGGAGCTGGGAACTCCACTTGGCTGTGGGTCACATCCTCGGGTGTGTCCTGTATTCCTGCCTGGTGCCAGGGTAGGGATACTGAGTGCTCTCCAAGCCTAGATTAGTGTGTACAGCCCTTGTTGTGTGAGCCACAAATGAGTGTCAGGGCTGCCTGCTGGAATACAAGGGCAGGGAAATTACCTTGCTGGAGCAGGCTGGCAGAGCAGCTTGTTCCCCACATCCCTGAGGACACAGAGCCATTCAGTGCCTTTGTGGAGTGGCCCTGCTGCTCCATCCGTGCACATCCTGCACGTTGCTGATTTATTTAGAGCTCATTTTGTACTAAACAAAGCAAGAATATAAAAGGAGCCACTTGAACAGAGCAAAGGCAACCCTCCCCGGACTTGCGACAGACACACTGAAGCTTCTGGAAATGTGTGTTTGATGGTAATCATAGGATAGTTCAGGCTGGAAGGGAGCTCAAAGATTATCTGGTTTCAACTTCCCTGCAGGGATGGGGATGGGCAGAGACAAATTTCATTACGTGAGGTTGCTCAGAGTCCCCTCCAACCTGGCCTTGTATCCTTGCACTGTCAGGTCCTTTCCACAGTTGTTTTCCCAACCATTTCACTGTGTGAATGAAGTCAGGCTTTGCTCTTCTGGAGTTGCCCCTCTCAGCAGTGGCTTATCTAAGAGCCTCAGCTGCCCCACAAAATCTCCAGCAGAGCAGGAAACAAATCAGGGCTGTCACTTCCCCCGTGTCCCTGAGGACAGTGCTGGGCCTTCTGTGGGGGATAATGATGGTTTTTG
Organism: Lichenostomus cassidix; assembly: GCF_008360975.1. Lineage (NCBI taxonomy): Eukaryota > Metazoa > Chordata > Aves > Passeriformes > Meliphagidae > Lichenostomus > Lichenostomus cassidix. Next base: position 23,610,319 of record NC_139490.1, on the reverse strand, counting down.
GTTGATTTGTTGAGGATGGAAACCAGACCAAGACGTGACCCAAAGCTCTCTGTCCTGGGATGAACATGGGGAGCTCAGAGCTCCCTGCCTTGGCTCTTCCTGCTGCTGCCTGCATCTCCTCCCTGCCCCATCCTAAGGGTGAGGGCTCAGTGGGATGCTTAGGCACGGGAGAGGTTTCCATATGCCACCTGTCATGGACTGCAGTGGGATTTGCAGTGTGGGGGAGTATTTAAACAACATTTCCCCGTGGCCCAGCCTCCCCACCTGCAGGAGCAGGTGGATTTTTCCTTACTGAGCTCTGCTGTGAAGGTGGATGGGATGGGCTGTAATTGCACTTCCTGCTGGACATGCTGAACAGCCACCCTGGGAGATCCAGGACACGGGGAGCACAGTGCTGGCTAGAAAGCTGTGTCCCTGCCTGGCCAGCAGCTTCAGCTTGGCTTGTTTTCCATGACATCCTTCTGAAAAATGTTTTTCTTTAGAAGAAACACACAAACCTTTTCTCCTTTGTCAAAAAGGAAAGAGTTTCCTTTAAAACCAAAAGCAAGAAACAGAAAATTGGAAGATTTTTCATAAAGTTTAGGTTTTGTCAAGACCTCATTTTCCTTCAAGAGGTGGAGAGAGGAAATATGGGAGAAGCCTCTAACTCATGTCAGATACCTGTGTGCGTGAGCATGATTTGTGTGCTACTTCACTTCCTTCTCCTCTCGCCACCTTCCCTCTGACAGAAACTCCCTTCCAGGGCCTTCTCCTTCGAATGTTCTTAAAATTGATTTCTCTGTAGCACTGGCTATTGGCTCATTGTACTCCGAGCTCTGTCTCACTCAGCTGAAGATCTCTGAACTTCTGGATGGACTCCTGCAGTCCTGGGACTGCTTGTCTGGCCAGTGATGCCAACAGGGATGAGCAGATCCTGGCCGTGCCTCCCTCGGCACAAATCTTCATTTACAGAGGGATTTTCTTGGCTTCTCTCACGATTCCTGGCTCCCTCGTTCATATCCAAAGCGGTGGTTTAGCAGAACTTGTTTTGACAAAAGCAAAAGGATATTCACAGCCAATTAAAAATATGGTAATGGAAAGATGGGGAAGAAACGCAGTGCTTCCTCTGCTTGAGGGGGTTGTTGGGAGCTGTCACTGTGCTTAGAGGGATTAACAGTGCGTGCTGCAGGTCCGTGTCAGATAGAATGTTAAGCTCCCAGGCTACAACCATGCTCCTGGGAGCAGGGAAACAGCCATTCATTACTGTGGGGATGGAAGGATTACTTCAGTAATTTGCTCATTGCCTTGTGCTCTCTCTCGTGCAGACACACACACACATGTAATCACAATGCTCAGTTCATGAGCATCTCCTGCTGCAGGTGATGGAAATTTAGGGTTGCTGGGTAGTTTTCCCTGTCTGAGATACCTTGTGGTCACGTGGACGGGCCAAGTTAGGAAGGCCAGAGGTCTTGGAAGGTCTGGACTTGCATCCCTCCTCTCCCCTTAGGACCTGTACTTTTAGGTGGGTTTCTCTCTGGGCTGTGCTATGGGTGATAGGTGTCTTGAACTGCTCATCATCCTCTTCCTCTTTGGGTGCCTGGGGTGGTGTGAGCATCCCAGGCAGGCAGTGTGAGTGCAGATCAGAATTTGTGCCTCTGATCACTGCCTGGGAAGAGCTCTCTGTGCAATTCCTCCTGTGGTGTGGGGGTAGATGGTAGCTGAAGCCATGTAAATCCATGAAGGAGTAAAAAAAGATGTGTTGGAAGTCTCTTGCAGAGTTTGCTTTCAGCTGTGTGCAGGGTGTGCCAGGGCTGCCAGGAGTCTGTGTCCTGGGTTTCTGCTGTGGATCAGCAGGTACAGATGACAAGTGATGGATCACCTTTGAGGTGACACCTCAGGCTGTTTTCAGAGATGTCATTCAGCAGAAACTGAGCATATGGAATAGAAGATGTGGAAAGAAACTGGAGCCACATGCATCCTCTTACTCCAGGAGTGTTGAGCTGGAGAGACAGACAGGCTCTCTGATATCTGCCTTTTCCTCTTTGCTCCCCTTGTGCTCCTCATTCACTGCTGTTTTGTCACCCTCTTTGGTTTCTCTCTCACCTCCCCTCAAGGGATGAAAGTCCCTGGGTTAGTCTGGAGTTGTATGGGAAGCATTCTGCCCTGCTTGATGGACGTGTTGAAAACAGTTCAAAGGTGTCTGGCAGTCACAGTAGTCCCACTTCCAGATTTTGTGTGCCTTCAGAGAAGCCCCTGTGCTCCTGATTCCACTCCCACATTGTGGTGAGAAAGGTGCAAGGGGAAAATTTGCCTTAATCCCCATTTGTGAGGTCCTGCCATCTCCTCTAAGACAAGCTATGCCCCCAGGAGCAAAATCTGTGCAGGTTGATGTGCAGAAGAGTAAGGGCTGAGCTGCTTTCTGGCAGACAGCTGGAGCAGACTCTAAAGGGTTACCTCAGACAGCGAGAAAAGCCAGACTCTACAGCACTGCTGTGTTTTTTTAACAGGCAGCCCAGACTTGTAATATCAGCACTTACTGAATTAATTTACTGTGTAGCACCAGTAAAGCTCTAAGTTCTTTCGGTGAATTCTAGTTTTGAGAAAAATCAAGAAAGCAATTACTTGGTTTGGTCATTAATTACTCACTACTGGACATTTTCGAAGGCGTCGCATGAAAAGCCTGAGGCAGCCATTAAGAGCAGCTCTAATGCTATTGATCTATTTGTGCTTATCGTGGAACTTCTCTGCTTTTATGATGTTTTATTGAGCTGGGGGATGCAGGTGTCTGCAGCCAGGGAACGTGAGCTGCTCTTTCCCGTGCTGGGGTTGCCCTCTTGGCAGGGAGTGATGTCTTCTCTGAGCATTCCTTGGGGGAAAGCCCCTCAGGATGGTGGGCACTGGGAATTCTGACCACTGCACACCTGCACAGCCTGGGCTGTGCTTGGCATGATTAGAGTGCCTGCACTGGGCCATGCTGTTAAAAAGGTGAATCCACCATGGGAGAGGAGGGACAATTGGAGCCAAGCAAAGGGACTTGCCTGTGGACTTGCAGGAGGGCAGTGACAAAGGATGTCCAGACAGAGCCACAGAATCACTGAGGCTTGAAAAGACCTCCAGGATCATTGAGTTCAACATTTGGTCTCCACTTTGACACCAGGCCACTGAGTGCCATGTCCAGGCATTCCTTGAACACTTCCAGGGACGGGGACTCCACCCCCTCCCTTGGCAGTCCCTTACAAGGCCTGATCACCCTTTCCATGGAGAAATTCCTCCTGGTGTCCAACCCACACCATACCTGGTGCAGCTTGAGGTCATTTGCTCTTGTCCTGTCCCTTGTTCCCTGGGAGCAGAGCCTGACCCCCACCTGACTGTACCTACCTAGCAGAGACCTCCTGGCATCCAGATCTGCTCCATTCTTGAAAGGTCACCTCTGTCTTAAATCTCTTGCACTTCCACTTCCCCTTCAAGCAACTCCTTCCTGAGTTTATGCCTCTCTTCTTGTGATTCAATACCACCATGGCCATTTACTGACATGAAGCCTTTGGAATTGGACATAATCTGGGGGAAAATGCTATCTACCAAGAAATAAGGGGCCAGGAGGGGCAGGCAGAGCATGCCTAGGCAAGGGTCCATGCTGCTTTGCTTCCTTCCTCCACAGCCTCTGGGATAATCCTTTCCTATCGCCTAAAATCCGAACAGCCCAGCTGCCACCCTGGAATGCTGTGACATGGAGCTGAGATTAATCCCGCTGGCAAGTGAGAAAGGTGTAAGCCAACAGCAGCAGAAGCATCTTCTGGTGAGTTGGATATGCAGCAGGGAGTGGTGACAGCTCCTGGAAAAGGGCAGGGTTGTCATTTGGCTCCCAGGGGGTTTCTCAAGGTGGATCAGGGTCTCCCAAGGTTGGTGTTGGTTGAATCAGGATTTGTTCTGGCTTCATTCCCAGTAGTGAAAGGTGTAGCTTTTCCATGTACAAACTGAGACAGAAAATGCCACTGTGCCATTATTCTATTTTTCTCCCTGTACCTTGAGGAACTGGAAAAAGCAACGCACATTTAACAGTGCCAAGGGGATGTGGCTGTTCTGCCTGTGCCTCTTGGCCTTTCTCTTTCTCCCATCACATTTGGCATGCAAAATTGAATCATACCCTTCTCACCCGCTTCCCACTGGGGGAAAGGTGGCCTTTAAATCATAATATGATTGCAGACAATGTTGCAGAAGGGGAAAATGAGATGAACTTTAAACTCCCCTTTGCTTTGCAAATTTGTTCACGTCTTCCCTCACAGCTGCTTAGTCATGCCCATTAGATTTACCATTTCCTGGCAAGGAAAAGGGGAAGCGAGTTTTATTATCTATTCAGCATCTGACTTGGTGCCTTTCTCCCCTCTTTTGTCTGGTTTAATCAGAAATTTGCAGAGGTTTTGATTGGGCTCCTTTGATCAGAGCGCAGAATCCCCCAGGTAGGGGATCGTTAGTTCTCATTAGCAGAAGAAACATTTTTCCATGACGCTGCACATCCTTGTCCAGCTAATTGAAGAGTCATCACAGTGACTTTCCTGCCCCATTAGTTTTCATGGATACCTCAGATGCCTCCAACAACTGACCAGGTTGAAAAGGAGGGGGCTGGAAAACAACCCACAGAAGGGACCAGGCATTGAATTAATTAGGAACTGCCAAAAGAAATACTTTGCATCTTTCTGCGCAACTTCAGTGCTACTGGATGGAATTAAGAAAATGAAATCAAGAACTTGGCAAGTTTTATAAGGAGGCTGGGTTGGTATTTGCATATCAAAAGTAGCCAGAATTTTTGGAACAGTAATACACATTTTGATGGGGATTTTGGTCTTTGTGTTTGAAGAGTTAAATCAGTTTTGGGCTATTAAAAACTGTAGAAGAAACCCTAATTTGCATATGTGCTGTCGGTAGGAATCTTATCCCTCAGCCTGGCACGTCCCCAAATTGGACCCTGGACAAGATGTCCATGTTGCTGCTCCTGCCTGTCAGCTCCCCTGGTCCTGCATTTGTGGTGGCAGGGTGGAGGAAATGGGGAGGAACGGGAGAACATTGAGTAGGAAGGAGGAACATCTCTGCAGTGGGCTGGGAGCCAGCGGGGCTGCTCAGAGTACATCGTGGGGCTGGATCCCAGCCCTGGCTCTCCTGCAGCCATTGCAATTCATGGCACTGCTCAGGGCAGAGCTTGGGGCTGGAAAATCTGCACTGCTGTGAAATGGGATAGTGCTGTGCCCTGGGGCAGCTCCATGGGAAGTGTTGGAAGAGGCAGTGCTGCTTCCTGAAGCGTGCAAGGTGAGAGAGAAGAACCTGATACCTGAGGGCTCCAGAGTGGGACCCACCCTTCAAGGTGAAGATAAGAGCCCTGTGTTGGGGCAGGAGGCTTTTCCTTCTTCATGTCTTTCCTCTTTTTCTTTGCTTTTGCAGAAGTCTCTGGGTGCTGGGACAGAGAAACAGGAGATGCAATCAGTTCTGTCCAGCTGGAAACCATTCCAGTGGTGCTGGGTGTGAAAATGAGGATGTATTTATCACACTGGGTACCTGTGGACAAGATTTGGTCCCTCAGATGCCATCAGTTTTCCATGGAGGGTGTTTTGCCAGGAGCTGGTTGGATAGGCCAGAGAGCATCAGACTCTCCTGGCCTGCAGATCGAGAGGTGATCTCAGCAGTGACCCCAGCAGTGACCCCTCAGCTGGTGTTCTGTCCCAGAGCCTGTTCCAGTCAACACTGGGGACACACACAGTTCCAAGTCGTGCCCTGTGTCAGTGGCCCAGCCTGGGCCTGGTTTGGTGTGGCCATTCCTGCCCTGTTCACAGAATCCCAGAGTGGTTTGGGTTGGAAGGGATCTTAAAGATCATGCAGTCCCACCCCCTGCCATGGACAGGGACACCTTCCACTGGAGCAGGTTGCTCAGGTTGCCATCCACCCTGGCCCTGAACACTTCCAGGGGTGAATTATCAGTGGACTAGTATTCCTCAATCTCTGGCCTGGGGATGTGTGATCTTCCTGCAGTGTCAAACACAGGTGGTTTTTGGCAGTAGAATGGTGCTGAGTAAGCATTCCCTCCTATTTATCATCCCATTTTCCGTGTCTGGTGGGAGAACAAGTTGAGGAGGAGGGAAAGGCACTCCTGAGCCATAGCTCAGTACAGAGAGACTCTTGCACAGCAGCCAGGCACGCACATCCCCCAGCCTCCCCACCACGTTATTGTATTACAGCTGACATTCCTTCCTTCCACTAATATGTTATTTTTGGTCTGACAGCTTTATGAAGGAGAAAAGAGAAATAGAGAGAGAGAGAAACACGTACCCGGACAGACACAGACAGTATTCATTCCTTATCAGCAAGGAATGGGTTTGCCTCAGACACCAGAGATCTGCTGATTGAAACATCTTGCTGTCTCCAGCAGCTCACTCTCTGTCATGGAAGGCAGATTCCCAGGGCCTTCAGATAGGAGTGAAAGGGGCAGGATTAGGTGTGGAGGGTTGGTCTTCCAGGGATTGTGCCTTGCTGGCCTGAGATACTCCCTGAACTCTACTGGGATGTCTGATTAGTGGGAGAAATCAGTCTGCTGTCTGTGTTGGGATGTTGCCAACAGGGTGGGAGGGTGGCCATGGGGTTGATCCCCTTCAGTGACTGGTTCTTGTGCTGGGAAAGCTCCCCAGGCAGGTGTGGCTCAGGGAGTGATGTCCTGTCTGTGCTGGTGGAAGAGCCATGACATCCCCATGGAATCCTGATGCTGTTTCACTTCGGAAAGAGGGCAACTGGAAAATGTGTGTGGGAAATGCCATTGGTCATTATGCTTCATCCCAAGGCCAGCAGGCAAAAGGAAGCATTTATGGGAAGTGGGAGAGGCAGGAACAAAACCCAAAAAATTGAGGGCTGTGATTATGAAAGGGGAAAAAGGGAGTGTGAAACAAGCTGGATTTCACTTGAGCTGGATGTTTGCTGGCAAAATGTGAAAGGGAAAAGGACTGGGAAATAAAACCAACTGTGAATGAAAGAAAGGGGAAGAATGTTCCAATATGAAAATAATGCTGAGGTTTGCTCTGCATCCCATGACTCATCAGGTGACCTGGAAATTCATAATGTTGGCTCATTGCAGGAGAGGTGGTTAGAGGCCACCAGTCGTGGAGGGGCCAGCCTGGACAGCAGGTCCCTCCTTGGGCACACCAATCCTGGATGGTTGGCTGGGCAGCAATCGGCTGGAAAAAGAATCAAAAGGCCAACCCAGCATCCTAGATAACCCTATGCTTCTCTGCCTTTGGCCCATACCCTTTTTCCCAGGATGCTAACCCCACTGAACAGCCTCTGCAGCAAGATCTGCCTCAGGCACCTCGTGCTGTCCCCAAAACAGCCCCTCTCACTCACTGTGTGCTGGCTGCCAGGAGAAACAGCTCCAGCCCTCTCCATTCCCACATTGCAGCAAAGCCATTCCATTCCCAAGCATGATGGGAGAAAGGCCGATCAAACAGAGCAATTAATTCAACAAACAGTACAATTAAGCTGCGATCCCAGTGTAGTTTCCACCCTGAATCAGAATAAACAGCCTTCCCAGCACGGATAAATAAACTCACAGATGGAGGCTTTTGTGAGTGGCGGAATTTTCCCTCTGCAGCCCTTCTTGAGAGCACATAAAAATCGCGGAGTACATAAATCTCTGGCTCTCCATCCTGCTGGATTGGGAGGAAGGAATGGTGCTCCTGCTGTGGGGCAGATGTGTGCTGGCTCAGGAGCGAGGGAAGGGAGCTGCTGGCGCACAAAGGCTGCAGCAGCAGCCTCCTCCATGTCCCCAAGGCCAGCCTTTGTCACGGCCCAGACACGAAACACATGGTGTGAAAAGCTGTGAAGGAGGAGAGTGACCTGCTTCACACTTGGCTGGACTCACTTGTTGCTTCAGGAACTGATGGAAAATCCCCTGGTTTGAGCAGGGTCTCAAAACAGTCTGAGCTGGTGGTGGAAAAAATCCTCCACAGAGCTCTTGGGCAGGGTACAGAGAGTAGAACAGAGGCCTTTACCCATGGAAAAGGGAGGTAAATATTTCCAGGGATGATGCTGACTGCAGGGAGGTGGTGGGATCCAGACTGGCTGCTGTGACCCTTTCCAAAATCAGCTGGAGACTGTTCTGGGAAAGGCTTTTCCATTACCAGCTGATCTCCATCCTGAGTTACTGGAGTTGGTGAAATGTTACCTCCCTTGAGGGCTGGCTGACTGCAGGAACAGCGCGGCAGCGAGGGCAAGGAGGAGTTTGGGAGTTTGGGCTGGACTTCTGTGGGAAGAGCAGCTGGAGTGGAGGTGTTCTGCTGGCATCAGGGTGGAAAGGATGGAGGGGGCAGGCTTGGGTTATATTGCAGCTTGCACGGGATTTGGGGTCATTTCTTTGAGAAGCAGCCAAGACGGAAGCAGGAGAGAATTGTGCAGTTTAAGAGGTGTGAAAAGCCTGTGTGATGTGACCCTGTAGATGTTGTGGGCAGAGAAAGGAAAGGGGTTTTTTCCAAGGAAAGCTTCTATGGTGCTGTGTGACCACTGTTCTGCTGCAGGAGACTGGCTGGGGCCAGGGGAGAGATGGGTGCTCCAGATGGGTGTCTCTGCAGCAGCCCCTCTCTCAGCCCTGTGAGCAGGCACTCTGGGGAGCTGTGGGAAGCATGTAAGTCACTCACCCAGCTAAACTCCATCCCAAAAGAGATGAAGTCGAATTCTTTCCTTTTCCCTACTAGATGCATGTTCCTCTTCCTTCCCTTCTCTCCTGCCTCCTGGATGAATTGCTCAGGATGTCTTGAACACCCAAAAGGTTTGATTTAGCATCCAGGATGCCCAGGTGGTGACTTGAGGTGGTGAATCTGGCTGCTGTGCTAATCGTCAGAGGAGCTGGGGAAACAATTTCCAGCCTCAGATTGGGTAAATTCAAACAGTGAGAAGGGTCATGCTGAAGTGGTTCAAGCTTAGGAATGTTCTGTGCATGGCACAGGAAATTCAGCACCTGGAGTTCAGGGCAGAAGACACCTGGGTCAGCAGGCAGGTTTCTGTGTTGGGAAAGTGTGGCTAGCACAGTTTTTCCCATGAGAAGTTTTCTTGTGTTTTGTAAATAAAGATAAAGTTTGGATGTTTTGGAACAGTGTCCCAGAACTTGGGCAGTGCAGGCCTGGCCAATCAGGCCTGGGGGAAGGCTTCTGACTGACCAATCTGGGTGACTTTTGATAACTCTATAAATGTGATGAAATCAAAACAATAAAGGTCATTCCTTCTTGCCACTGAGAACCGATGCATTCATTACTCTGCTAGCTGCTCAACAGCGACAGGAAAGTTGTGCAGAAATGTTGAATTTGGCTCTGATGTTTGCAGCAAGGAGGTCTTTTTGTACTAAAGGCCCCATTCTTCCATCTTTATGGAATTGCTTCAAATATAACTGATGGACTCTCAAATTCTTCAGATAACACTTGTTAAACCCAAGCCCCTGACTTGGATGGGGCTCTGAGCAACCTACTCTAGTGAGAAGTGTCCCTGCCCAGGGCAGGGGTTGGAATGAGATGATTTTGAAGGTCCCTTCCAACCCATTGTCTGACTCTATGGTAAGGCCATATGTGTTGTCAACTGGCCAGGAATTTTCCAGAGATGTTTTCTTGGATTGTTGTTATGTCTTCTGGGACTTCCCCTGCGGTGGCTTCACCTTTATTGTTGCCTGGGTGTTGCTGTTGCCTGTTAACCAGCAGATCTGATGGCTGCAGAGCAGACTTTCTGAGGCTTCACATATCCTCGGTTGGGTTTGGACTTGGAAAAAGAAGGAAAACATTCCTTTTGTCCTGACTGGTGACTTCCATGGGCTGAGATCAGAGCCCTTCCACTTCCAAATAGGAAACAGCTGCCATTGTGCTCATTCTCCATGAGCTCCCAGGATTGGCCACCCTCCAGCTTCCTGCAGAAACACCCTTCAGCTCGCTGGGAGCCAGAGGTGAGCCAGCTGCTGTGACCCTACCCTGTCCCCAGCCCGGCTGCAGTGCTGACACAGCCAAATCCCGGGATGCAGGACAGGAGGCTCGGTGTCCCCAGGTCAGGATGGAAACCACAGCTGGCTTGGGAGGCTCAGCAAGGGAATGGCCACGTCAGGTTTTGAAGGCAGATGTTTGGCCAAAGAAAGGTCATTGTGGCTGCGGCTCTCTGGTGCTGAGCTAAGGAGTTCCACCAAGAAGCAAAATTCTTGGCTTGGAGCTCCTCTAGTTTTCCTGAAGGACTTCTGGTCACTTCAAACGACCTCAGATCTGCTGCTGAAGAGTCAGATGGCTGTGCTGTGTCCCATGGGCCTCTTCACCAGCATCATGACTATTAAACTTCATCACACTTCTCATCAGAAATCTCCCTAAACTGCAGCTCATTATTTTTCAGGACAAGGGTCTTAGTGGGAATGCTCTCCCTGCAGAGAGGCTCTCCCAGAGTGCAGGCAAACAGGCACCAAACCTGTTCCTCACCAAACTGGGTTCATATCTTGCAATGTGGCAGGAACAGGATGCCACTGGGGATGCCCAGCTCTGTCCTGGTGGCCCTCGAACTGAGGAGGAACCGAGGAGCAGCCAAGGGCCTGACTGAGAAAAAAACTGTTCTGGTCACTCTGTGGCCAGTGGTTTGGCTGATTCCTTGGCAGCCTCTGGTGAGTCTTAAAAGCTGTAATTGTTCTTGGCATGTCCTGGGCAGGGCCAGAAGTCGGACTCTGTCCCTTGTGGGGCCCTTACAGCTCAGGTTGTTTTGTGCTCCTCAGCAAGGCTGTAACATTAAGGGATGGGTTCCTGAATAGTATCTGGACAGGAATCCTGCTGGATCATGGCACAGCTCTGCACCTCAATGACCTTGGTGTCCCAAGGAGGTTTCACCTGTGTCCAGGTATTTCTCAGCACCGTGTCCTTGAGCTGAGCCAGGCTGGAGGCAGGGCAGGGATGGGATGTGGCTCTGCCTGCTCTGGCCCAGCCTGAAGCAGAATCTCACAGGAGAAATCCACAGGCTGTTGCTTTGCCTCTCTTTGACAAGTCAGCCATGGCCTCTGTTGTCATTTACAAATCTGGGGCCCTCTCAGTAAGTGCTGTCACTGCTCCATGACAAAGTGTGCTTCCCTCGCTGGCGTCCCTTTGCAGAGATCTCTTGGGCAGAATGTTTGTACTCATTGACACGGAACAAGCTCAACGGGAATGAAATCATTTATAAAAGTCACGAGAGCCTCTGGATATTGGCGCTTCATTTCCTGCCACGTTCACCGAGTCGCAATTAACACCGACCTGAAATATTGCACAGGGCTATTTGTCCTGTCTGTCCTCTTTCATCCCTCGCTTCCTTTTTCCTTCCTCATTTCCTTTCTTTCTGAGCTGGACATATGTCTCCATTTTCACCTGTTTTTTTCCTCTCTTCACTCATTTTGTTCTCAGTTTCACTCTCTTCCCTTCTCTTTGTGCTTTCTTTTTTGCCTCTGCTTCCCTCATCCCTTGTATTCTTCTCTTCCCCTTGCTTCGTTCTCCCTCTATATTTAAACCCAGGCAAAAAGCAAATTATTTATGAAGGGCTGTAATTTATGATGCATTCTTAATGTCTTGGAAGACACAGATAATTTATTTAATGAGTAAAGACACGATAATTCACAGATGATGATTCCAGTCAGAAAATTAGTTTCATTAATTTGCTGTAAATTCACTGCCTTGATTTAGTGCACAAGGAGCTCCTGAAACCCCATGAAAACCTTTGCCACAGTGTTTTTTTGTCATCACTGGACCAGTGTGGAAGTGTGCTGGCTTTCCCACCCCTTGCTGACTCTGTCCCACTCCTGCTTGTGCCCTCCCAACAGTGAGCAGAGATAGCTAAAACATTTCTTTTCCAGTATATGCATGTATGAGGCTGAGGAGGAACAGGGATGGAGGTGGAATTCCATTCCAGGAGGTGATAAAACAGGCAGCAGTCTCAAAATGTTTGTTTTGCAAAGCCACATGCTGTTCCCCGAGCTTTTGCCTGGGAAGTTCGGCTCTATGAGAGAATAAAAAAGTCAGTTTGCTTTTTTTAATTGAGTATAAAAGGTACTTTTTCAAATAAATTTTGGCGCAGACAATTTTACAGGAGAGTCTTGCTGATAACTGCAGTCTATATAAATATTATAGGAAACCTATAGAAGTGATTCATAGTGTACTATTGATCTAATCTGATTTAACTAAGTGTTTGCATCATGCCTTATTAATCACAAATAATGGGGCTCCAAGGACACCTTGCAGAATCAGGGCTTTGCTCTTCACAGCTCTCAGTGTCCACAAATTCTGGCTGTATCCTGCTGGGACTGCTGTAGTCCGTGGAGTTTCCCAGGGGATGAGCTTTCCTGCTGTATTCATGGTTTTATTTTAAAACAGGTCCATCATAGTGCTCTAACCCACCTTTTTAGTTACACTATTCTGCTGCCTGTTTGGTGTCAGGCCAGAGGAAAGCTTCCAGATTTTACTGGAAGGAAAACTTGCAATGTGGATGAGTGTTTGTGGTGCCCATAGTGGAGTGGGGTGGGGAGGTGTGTCCTGCCAGTGGGGCTGAGCTGGGACCATGCAAACCACAGGAATTCCAATCAATCAATCAATCAATCAATCAACCAATTCTCTACTGAAGGTTCTGGGAGTCTGGGGAGGTCCCAGCTGGCTGGAAGCCTGCCAGAATTATTCCAGTTTACAAGGAGGGCATGAGGGAAGATCCAGAACCCTACAGACCTGTTAGTCTAAGCCCAGTGCCTGGGAAAAATAAAATAGAGAGTATCACACTGGGCACTATTAAAGGCATTTAAAGGACAATGAAATCATTAGGCCCTCTCAGCACGGATTCACATTGCTGTGCAGTTCTGTTCAATATTTTTATCAGCGATCTCGATACAGGAGCTGAATGCACCATGAATGAGTTTGCTGATGATAATAAACTGGGAGGTGCTGTTGATTGTCGTGATGGAGAAGAGAACTGGCAGTTCTGAGTGTGAACTGGGAGACAAAGGGATCTGGGGGCTCTGGGTGGCAGCAGCTCAATAGGAGCCAATGGTAGACATGAGGGCAAACCACATTGTGGGCAGGGAAATCACAGCTGGTCAAAACAGGTGGGCATCCCTCTGTGTTTAGAGGTGGTGCACGAGTGCTGTGTCCAGTTCTGGACTCCAACACTGGAAAAGGATGTTCAGGAACATGAATTTGGGTGGTGAAGCACTGGAACAACCTTGCTGTGTTGGAAGAACCTTCCTGGAGAGGTGCCTGCTGCTCCAGGCCTGTCAGTGTTTGAGAGACATTTGGACAATGCCCTTAATAACACATTTTAAGTTTTGGTCAGCCCTGAAGTGGCCCTGGGATAAGATGATGGCTGTAGGTTCCTTCCAGCTGAGCTGTTCTTAGTTCCACCTCGGTGGCTGCAGAGAGAGGAGTCTGATAAGGATGAGGTTTTGTGGAGGATAATGCTGCTGGCACTGGTGGTAGTGCATGGAACAGAAAATTGAGCACAGGGTGGGATCCTGTTTCCTCATTATAGGTGGGAATAAGCTGGTTCCAGGATTCTTGTACAGAATATCTAGCCTCTGTTGACTGTGAGATTCCCCAGACATCCTGCATCTGCTGTGTGCACTCAATGGCTTCCCAGATAATTCCAGTGAAATGTATTTCCCCTTGGTTTTGCCTGGTGCCTCGTGTATTTTACCACAGTTGGGTTGGTATAATCAGGGATTGAAAAGATGCTTTAGAATATTATAGATGTGCATCCGAGTGGGAGATCCTGCCCCTCCCTGCTTGCCATCTCCAAAATCCTGTACAAAGGGTTGCACAAGGCTGTGCTTGACTTGTGGGAGGTAGAAATGTCCCCTTCTGCCAGGGTAGTCAAGTGAAAGCCTCCAGGAATTTGGGAAAATGCTTGAAAAGTGTGTGTGTGGGGAATATAAAAAATTTGATACAATGTCCCAAATCTTTTAAAAAGTAAATGATGTTGGATGAGATTTGATTGAGTCACTCTTCCAGGTCCTCTGAGGAGCACAATCAGTGGGAGCACTCAGTGGGAGCTGATGGAGAGGAGCAGAGGATGATTCCTTTCAAGACAAGGTCCTGGAGGTCTGTCACCTATTTGCTGTGTCTTCTGGTGCTTCTTGAGCTCAGGAACACCTTTTTCTTGCTGATACCATGCAAGCCAGCCCCTTGCTCCCCACAAAGGTGGCTTCTCATGGGTACACGTGCCATGCAAGCCATGACAGCAGTTGTGGTGCTGTTTGGCAGAGGCTCTGCTGGAGTGTGCAGGTCAATGACTTGCTTACCCAGGGTTGCCTCATGTTTGAACCTTTTTTTGGTGGAAATCTGAGCCCCAGTGGTTGGGTTTTGGCCTGGCAGAGCCTTGCATAACTTGCAGTTGCGTCTCAGGAGTGTGTACACTTGTAGCTGACCCTACTGTGTTTCTCAGTGAGCAGAGAGCTGAGAAATGTCCATGGTCCAGCCTTGTTGGGTGCCTTGGGAACAGGAGCCTTCATATCTTGACATGGTCTCACAGCTGGAGACGGTTTTCTAGAAGGAGAGAAATTTTCCCATCCTTCCCAAACCTGCTTCCTTTGTGTGTCCTGGGACCTGCAGACCAAGCTGCCGAGAGGGGTAGGATGGAAGAAACTATTCTGCATTCCCACCGCATGGCTCTTGAACCCAAACCTGCCTTCTGGGTAAGGGACACTTGTGCTGGATTTGAGATTTGCTGGTTTGAAATTCCAGCCTTGCAAGGGCTGGCATGGGGCAGGGCAAAGTGGTGGGAACTTATGGTGAAGGTCAGCATAGCCAGGTGAAGACTGTGTGTTCAAAACCTGCTCACAGCCCAGGAGAGCATAATTTCCATGCCCTTGGCTCTGCTGCTGGTCATGGATCACTCACCTTCCGTACCAGCAATATGACTAAACTGCATCATTTGTTAGAGGAGCAGGAAAAACATCTTGGCAAAGCTTGTCTTGCATGGGATGAGGCCTCCCCAGGTTCTGTCTCAAGCATACACTGAGTGTTCCAAACCTCTCCCTGGAGTCTGACACATGAGGAATGACTGTCCTGGGCTAAACCCTCTCCCCTGGCCCTGGCAGTGGTTTAGCAGCACGGTGGGAGCAGCTGAACAAACACAGGAGCAGCCAATTGCACGTTCCTCAGCACTTCTCCCCAGAATGTCCCCTCCATCCGTGGACATCTCTGAGCCTCCAAAGTGGCATCAGCTTTGACCTCAGGGCCAAACAGCCTCTGCTGCTGGCCAGGATGGCTGGCTGGGGGGACTGTCCCTGCCAGAGGCTGCCCCTGCTCTATCTTGCTGTAGGGCAAAGGGGCAGCCAGCCATGGCTGTGGCTCAGCCTGATACCTTAATAATTTCTATTTATTTTTTACTCTTACTGTAACTTGGAAGAAGAGCACTCTAGTTCTGTGCTTCTTACAAAGTGCTAAAAACCTCTGTTCTGACCTTCAGTCAAAACAATCCCTCTGAATAGAAATCTAAGGACACATTCGTTTCGCTAAGGCCCGAAAATATGTAAACAATGGTGGAAAGGGGGGAGCAGGCCTGGGGTGGTCAACATCATCGCCTAAGGGTGTGATTGGGGAATTAGGGACCAATATGCTAATAGGACAGAACTTATAAAAGGTGAAGGGCTCGTGACTCAGCATCCATTTTTGGGTGTAGTCCCTTGAGGGGGACTTTACTTGCCCAAATGTACCTTGAAAGCCTTGAATAAATTTGTCTGCTTTTATACTCCTAATTTGTCTTGGTCTCTGTTCCAGGTAGCCTGCTTTAGGCATCAAGCCCTCATTGTCCAGATTCTTGACATATCACTTGGATACTTTGGAGTTGGTAACAGGCCAGGTCCTCTTCTCCAGAGGGGTCAGCAGAGACAATGGATTTGAGTTTTCCGTGGAAAAGGAGATGAAGTACTTCCCCCCCTGCACCTGCCTGTAACGTGGCCTGTTTGCCACAGCCAAAAGCAGTAGGTTTTGTCTGACTTCTGCTTAATGTCACATTCCACTGCTCTTGCCTAGACGAGGGCTCTATCCCATACCCTGAGCTGGTAATAGGGAGCTGTTTCACTCCTAGAGGAGTGCTTGTCCTTCAGCTTGTTTTATACTGTTCTTGGTCTCCTTTGAGTTCTGGAATGAAGCCAGTTTTCTTAACACCAGGACAATTCCATCCTGCCCCTTCCTCGAGCATCCCTTGCATGTCTTCTGCTGAGCATCCCTTTGTCCCCTGTCCCTGTGTGCCATGGTGATGTCTCAGGGGTCATTCTTGCTGGGCTGCCTGCAGGGCTTGTGGGCTGTCCCTGAAGAATAGCAGTGATTAATTGTTTTTTAATTATTATTTTTCTTTTTTTCCCCCCTCAGCTGTTTTGGAGTCTCCTTCCCCAAGGTGGCACAGCATAGGCTTTGGTGGTTGTGACAGTGCCCTCAGTACTTCTGTGAGGTTGTTCCATCTGGAGCCATTTCCCTTTTCCCTATGGATTATGCTGCACCTCCTTCCCTGCCAGAGCATCCCATCACACCAGCCTGGTACAGTGGCCTTTTCTTTTGGGTGGCTGTTGCTTTTCCAACTGGTATAGCAGGAATTGCCAGAAATTTGCACAGAAATTGTAGCTCCTGGGAACTGCTGTTCCTCCTGGGAACTCTGGCTTTGCTGGAGTCTCTTGCCTGGAAGAGGTGCCCACCACCTCCTGCCACCTCCCGAAGACATTGGGCTGCACTGGGAGACACAAAGTCTTGCCTGCAGCTGTCCTGGTCCCACATGGCACGGGTGATCAGCCAGACTCCCTGGGAAAGGTGCTGGCTTGCCTGGATCCCAGGTGGAGAGGAAATAGGAGCCCCCTGGAGCGGCTCGGGCTCCCTGCTGAATGCAAGTTCACGTCCTGAGACCTTTTCCAAAGCACGCAGAGGAAAATCTGCCTGGGGCCGTGGGGAAGCAGTGAGTCCACAAAGCAATCTGCTTGTGTTAATCCCTCACGGCACAGCATAATCGAGCTCAGCCCCAGCAAAGTGCTGGGCAAATATTGGTGCCTTTTTTTTAAACTTGTTACAAAAGCTGGAGCTTATCACACTCTCTGAGCTACAGTGTCTGCCCCTGTGGGACAGCCGGTAGGAGCCTGGCTTTCTTCCTGAGGACACCATGCCCCTGGTAAATGGGATTGCCCATTGTTATTTGAATTTTGCCCTTTTTTTCCTGCTATTACTTGATCCCCTATTAAAAGCTGTCCTGGTTAGCTGCTCCCCACACCTTCCACCCATAAAAATCCCTGTGCAGACAGTCCCAGGGGTGATCTGGTGGGGTCACAGCAGAGCTGCCCTCTGCAAACACCAGGCTCTGGCACCTGCCAGGCTGCTCTTCCCCCTGCACCGCTCCCCGAGTAATGAGGCAAAATGGAAACAGCTTTTCCCGCGGCAGCTTTGCGACCTGAGAGCTCATAAAGGCTAAAGCACTTTTAATTATGCGCTTGTTCCGATTATGCCCAGGCTTTGTTTCCTCCCACGGAGCGGGCCAACCCTCTGAGGTCAGGATGAACTTTGGACACAGAACTTCTGGCACTCGCAGTGAGGAAAGCTGGAGAGTTTTCCCCTCCTGAAGCCAGGCACCTGCACTGTGTGATCTACGGCTCCCCCGAGGCCAGTTCTCCTGGCCATAAGGCTGCTGAAAGCAGAACAAACACATTTGTTTCTGGACACAAAATAGCCTTTCTGTTTCCCCAGGCTCCGCAGAGCCCCAGGAGCCCCTGTTCCCCTCCCAGCTGGGAGATGGCAGGGGGTGATGGAGCTTTAGCCTTTTGGGAAAGCTTCTCAGCCTGGGTTTGGAGTTGAGATTTCTTGAGCTAGAAAAAAATCTTACACCCTGAGCTGATGTGAAAATGAACTCTGAGCCCTCTCTGGAAAGGAAAAGGAGGGTCTGCAAGGAGAGGTTCAAGACGGAGATCCCCTTCAGTTCCCTCTCCTGTGGACTCTGTAGAAAACGACAGCTCAGGTGCCAGCAGCCTTGTACAAGAAGCCTGTATCAGAACTGTGAGGGCAAAAAGTTAATTTTATTCTGGCTCGAAGCAGGGTTATTGGGGAATCTTTCAGGGTACTGCATCTCTGTCTCGGCACTGTTGCCCTCTGTTTGCTGGATGCCAGTACAGCTGTAATGTTATGGCCAATTAATTAGAGCCACTTCCCCTTGTTTTCCCCTTATAAATCACTTCCTCTTTAGTCAGCCTGCAGAGAAAACAAGGGGAGAGTGAAACAAGTCTGAAGTAAAATATGAACCTCCCTTTCATTCCATATTTCAGACAAAGGCAGGCTGTGGGACAGGCAAGGAATGGGCTTTCTGAGCCAGTGCTCTGTGAATTCACACTCTCTTTATGAGCCCCTTCAGCGCATGAAGTGAAGTTTTTAATGGCTGTGGCTGCTCACTTTGAATGGCTGTGAAGTCTGGGTCACGGCACAGCAGCGTAAATTCCCTTCCTCTCCGCTGCCATCGGAATTAGCTTTTCCCAAAGTGCTAAGCCTGATGAGGGTGGGTCAGCTCGGAGCTTGGCCATGATGAAGATCTTAATCAGGGCTCCAGCCACAGTTTCCATCCCTGATTGTGAAGGAAGAACAGGGTGCTGCTTTTGTGTGCGTTTGGCTTTGTTTAAAGCCTTTCTAGAAGTTACATTTGGCCAGCTCTGCCACTGCCTGGAGTGGCATTCTCCATGGAAAATGGACCAGACTCTGTGCACAGCTGAACTTGGGTGGGATAAGTGTAGGCTTTTCTTCTTAGCTGCTTAGGTTTGTGTGTCTTGGCTTGGGCTCTTTACTGTCCCACCTGAGGGCTCCCATCCATGGGTCTATCCCTACAAAACGTCCCAGGAATGAATGTGATTTTGTCTGTAAAGATTTCAGTGTCCCTCACAGGCAGCATGGTGGGTGGATGTGATCCTCAACACTCAGTGGGCAAAGGGGAAAGAACCAACTCTGCTTTCCAAATATCTGCAGGTGGGCCAGCTCAGCTCAGCCAGCACTGCCTCGAGGTGTGAAATGATCCCACAGCCTCCTGATCCCACACAGGCATTGACACACAATAATCCTTGGTTTTTGTGGGATGCAAGTGCTGGGAAAAGGGGAAGGGGCCTCAAGTTGCATTGTGGGAGGTTCAGGTTGGTATTTGGGGAATTTCTTTACAGAAAGGGTGGTCCAGCACTAGAACAGGCTGCCCAGGGAAGTGGTGGAGCCCCCATCTCTGGGAGATCTTCAAAAATGAAGTAGATGTGGCACTTGGAAGTATGGGCATGGTGGGATTTGGTTGAAGGTTGGGCTTGATGATCTTGCAGGTTTTTCCAGCCTTAATGATTCAATGATTCCCTGGCCAGAGCTTTTCTCAGCTCTTTCCCACTGCAGCTGTGCTACTTTGTTTTCCATAAGCTGCTCTTTCTAGCCTTTGTTGGCTTCCCAGGTACCTTTGCAAGCCTCCTCCAGCTAAGGTTGATCCGTGCAGCCATTCCTACTTTCCAAAGCTTTCATCAAAGTGGAAGTCTGGGCACTGTGTGTGAACTACAGTTTCTCTTTCATCGCAAATTCAGAAACCTTAAACAAAATAGCCCCTTGGCATTGTTCCTAGGAAACCACTCAGCAGGCAGTTGGAAATAATCATACAGATAATTTACTTGAACACTGCCCATAGGCACATTTTAGTCTTCTCCTCTATTTCTAAAGAAATTGGAAAGAGGGGCAGTGTTACTGTCTTTTGAGAAATAATAGAGGCCCAGGGTTGCACAGGCAGCAATTCTGGAATTTCTTTTGTTGCATTAAGGGAAAATGAAAAAAAAAAAGAGAAAAAAAGAACAACCCGCACCTCAACCTGCAAGTAGCAGGAAGCAAATAAATTCTGTTCTTTTTTCAGACAGAAAAAAGTTCATTGACAATTTTTTTTCTTCTATAGAAGTATCCAAAGGCTATTTTGAGTTCTAATGAGAGATCTTATTAGGCTCTTGTTTTGAAGAGGGATTCACAAAAGTTTGGGAGAGAAGCAGATTTTGGCTGACATGGTTATATTGTTGCAGTCTTCCCCCCCTTCCAAAGTTTTCATCTTCCAAAACTACAGATTTTAATTAAAAAAAAAAAAGGGGGAAAAATTCTCGGCCTTTCAGCTCCGCAGCACATACAGACAAATAAATTAAAAAGTGGGAGAAGTGGAACTAACCCAATAATCCGTGAAAACCTAATTTCCCTCACAAGCGTTGCTGACGCAAACGTCTCCCCTCTCCCTTCCCCTTCTCCAGTTCAGGGGCAGTGATTGGAGAAATTGGCTAACAAGATCAGAAATTTAATTACCGTTCTGCCTCCCCTTCCCAAGAAATTGGATGTCACACTTCCTTGTAGCCTGTTTTGAAGATGTGCCGGGGCTGCTGTTCACATGACTTGAACCTGACTCCCTACCCTCTCCCTCCACCTTCCTGCCCCTGTTCCCCACGGAAATATCCATCCCATGGAGCTAATCCTTGGATTAGCTGAGATGGGAGAGGCTGTGGGTGTATTGAAGGCCATGGTAAGGCTTTGCCTGGCCTCAATGGAGCCAGTTTGGGCTCCTGGTGATGCAGGCAGCATCAGAGGGGAGAGAGCTGGAGTTGGGATGTGCCATGGAGCAACATCTCCAGGTGCTTGCCATGTCTCCTTTTCACGCTGGAACAGGCAAAGGGAGAGGACAGGGTCAGAGAGGGCTCTGGGTTTGCTCTACTCCTGCTCCTCCAGTTTTATGCCTGGGCCACAGACAGCACAAAGGAATTTCCCTGTCTGTTTAGGCTGTCTCAGATCTACAATCCCTGTTTTTCCCTCGTTGCTTCCAGGCTGAGGCTTTTGCAGGGTTCCTGTGGATGCTGAGGAGCAGAGTCTGTCTCTCCCTGGCTGTGGTGAGGGGCCTGGTAGGGCAGAGATGAATGAGGAGCAGAAGAGAGGAAACATGGCTCGCTTTGTAGCGTCATGTCTGTCATCAGGAGGGATCTGGGATGTGTAATTAGCTGAAAAGGAGACTGTTCTACATAATACAGGCCTGTTGTCCCCAGCCCAGCAGGCCGGGTGACCCAGCCTTTGGTCTCCTGGCTGGCAATGTCACCACAGTCCCCTGGTAACACAGCAGCCTTGCTGGAGACAGATGCTCTGTTTATTTTTCCATTTGTATTCCCAGCGTGTCCCGCTCTGTGCTCACTGTAAGCCTGGCTTAGAAATTCCCTGCAAGCACCTTATCAGATAATGAATAATGATTTATTGAACATATGGGTAAACAGCACAGATAAGATATAAATACACTTCGGAAGTGCAGTTGCATTTGTAAGGATCTGTACCAAACCCGCCCCGCCGATTCTGGCTCTGCTTCCAGCTGCCACAAAGGCATGTCCTGCTCGGGCTGCCATGCATCCCTGCAGGTCCCATCCAGGGGGGAAAAATGAAGGGCAAGGGGTGAGGGCAAAGCCACCTGCCAGGAGATACTCACAGGGTTGGTTGCATTCCTTTGCTCTGGCTGTGGGAGCCAGGCTGAAGCATGAGCAGGCTGTGGTACTTGAGCTAAAATTTGAATTTTGATTTGATTTTAAACAAGATTGAAGATTTGTTCAACCACTAGAAACAAAGCAAGGCTGTGGAAGCAGTGTTGCGCACGCACCTAAGCCAGGATGAAGACAAGGGGCATGGCTGCTCTGTGCACATGGGCTGGGACCCCAAGCCTACCTGCGGGGTGGTGTTGGCTTCTGGAAAATGGGTTCCTGGCACTGAACCCTCCCAGGTGCACAAACCAGTGCTGGTGTGCTTGGCCATGCTCTGCCTCCCTGTCAGTGGATTCTGCACAGCCTGCAAAGAGCAAAAGCAGCTCTGTGAGCAGGTGGGTACCTGATTTTTGTGCTGTGGCTGCCTCTGGAAGGAGATGGAAGGCAGGATCCAGCTGTAAACTCAGGGATATGATACGATATGATATGATATGATATGATATTATATTATGATATGATATGATGATATGATATGATGATATGATATGATATGATATGATATGATATGATATGATTGATATGAATGTGGTGACAAATGCTGTTTGTGCTGCCCTGGGATGGAAAGACTCACTTGCCTTCCCTTTTGGAGTAACTCATTCCCGGTGAACACCATCTCACAGGGCATCCTTAGTCAAATGAATGGTGCCTGTGTGCCTTTGTTGAGTTTCCCACACCTTTGATGCTGAGTTTGCTGGTGGAAAACCCCATGGAGATCCAGCACTGCTGTTTCCAGAGCTGTCCAAGAGTTGTGGTATCTCTCCACCCCATTCATCCTCTGTGCATCATCTCCTACATGGTCCCCACTGCCTCAGGTGGTGTCCCACTTGCCAGGTGTGTGCAGCTCCTCTCTGCAGCAGAGTGGAGGGGGGAGCTGTCAGCCTGGCCTCTGGATTTATTCTCCCTGCTGCCCTTGAAAGCCACTCCTCCACTCTGTGGCCAGGGCACCTGCCATCAGCCAGCCAGTGTTATTTGCAGCCCCTCCGAGGTCGTGGATAAATACAACATGGATAAATACTGTGCTTTCCCCTCTGGTTAATCATCACTCACCAAAGGGAGGGAGGTTCAGAGCCTTTAAAGGAAAGTCAAAGCTCACTGGATGGGTTGGTAGGATGGGAAGGGTTGTGAAGGACCTGGCTAACCTGGAGATATTTTAGCTCAGCCTGGCATTTTGGGGGTTGTGATGTCCACCTGGACAGACAGAGAAAATCCTGCCTTTTTTCAAGATAACGTGATAATCCTGTAAGATGCAGAGGGGGGAGAGTTCAAGAGTCCTCTGAGATCAACTTTTGGGTGCAAGAGGTTGGTGCAATTAATGAATGTGGGAATACCATTAATTTGGATTTTCCAGCTTTGGTCCTGCCTCCTGTGAGTGAAAAGATGTTTTTCTTTTTATGTGCTCTGCAATAGTGGCTGTAGCATTGCTTTCCTCAAGGCTTTTTTGAGGCTTGGGGTATCATTTCCTTTTTTGACCTGGAGATTTTTCAGTGTTTCACTGTAGGAACACTTTCCTCTTGCTCCGTCCTGGCTGTGCTCATCACTCCCTTGTTTTATCCCAGCAGGCCTGGCTCCCCATCATGTGACTCCTGGGCTAAAAGGTAAATGACAAAAGCCCAGGGATGGGAGCCTGATAAAGCTTTGTGATCCAATCTGTTGGTGAGTACAGCCATGGAGAGAATTTGATTAGCATACATTTCCTACCCGGAATTCCTCCGGAGCTTCTGGGAGTCACCATAGCTAACTCAGGCTCTGAGCTGTGGGGTTTATGTGCATGCAGAAACTACACTTATTTTCTTTCTTGGAAAGAGATTTACTGGAGCGTTTTCTGTCTTATTGTCCATCCCCCTCCTCCTTTCCCTCCCCATCGGGGGATTTTGTGCTGCTGTGGAGACTCTTTGATCTGAGTTAATTCTTTGACGAAGCTTCACAAGACAATGGGAAAACAGAGCACTGCTCTGGAGCGAATCTCTCCTGCTCAGAAAGGAAAATGTGGGAATCGTGCTGGCTTGGTGAGGTGGTGCAGCCCAAAGGCAAAGAGCCTCCCTTGCTGCTCCTGGGGTTCTGCTTCAGTGGTGGACAGTGGGATGAGGATTCTGCTCCCGGCTGGGGGGAGATGTGGGAAAGGCTGGATGATGGAGGGTTGTTTGGATCAGTGTGGGGGGAACTGTGGTGAGTAATTATCAAAGTGAGTGTGGGGAGTTGCCTGGTGGAGGGGCATGGGCCACATGTGCTTTCCTCGCTGCAGGAAGAGGTGTAGGGATCAGAATGGTTGGGGACAACCCCATGGCCTCGGCTGGTTTGGAGCTCTTGTGCCTCAGCCAGAGCCAGCTGCTGTTAGAGACACTCCTGGGAGTTTGTAAGGCCTGCTCTTCTTTCCAAAGGCCTGTTGGCTTTCCCATACAAATCGGAGTGGATGTAGCCATGGATTCAGCTCCTGCCACACCACACTGCTGTAGCTGAGCCTCACCTTGGAGAAGCATCTGCCAAACGAAGCTATGTGTGCCAGGGAGCACCCGGAACCTCGGGAGCAGCTCCCGTGGGAAAGTCACCGAGCTGCCTCTCGTTGGCCTTGGTGTCTCCTCCTTCCCTTCCCTTCCTGGGGCTGCTGCCCTGTTAATTGATTACTCCCCTGTTCAGCCGTCGCTTGTGGGGCTGAATGCGCTGAGTTAAAGCGTGAGAGTGGAGAAAGGGAGCAGTGATTCCGAGCGCCGGGCTTGCATCTGAAAGATTACGGCACAATCTAATGAGCTCATTAATTTCATTTCATTAACCAAACACTGCTTGTGGAGAATGGCAAATATTTAAAGAAGCGCAGCAGGGTCAGAAACACATTTAATTAATGTCGTCACGTGATGCTGAGAACAGGAGGGGGGAATAAATCCTGATGCTATACATTAACATCCATGGTGACTTCTCTTTTATATTTAATGTGCTGCTTGGATAAAAGGCCTGCCTGGCTCCTCTGAGTGCTCCTCTGAAGTGTGTTTCCCCTTCCTCCCAGGGTCCATGGAAGCCAGGCAGTGCTGTTATCCCATTTAGAACAGACAAGAGGAGGGAGTTCCATCATGGGGTGCATGGTGGATGATGCTGCTTTCCCTGTGGTCCTTTCCCTTGCTGGGCAATGCCTACTGTGATTATCACACTAAACTAGTGATGCCCTGAGATTATCAGCTTCCTGTTCATCCAGCTGGGCACCCTGGGCTCCTCAGTGGGAGTGAAATTGCAAGTGCACACAAGTGAGAGGGAAGAGAGGGTTGAATCCTCTCTCAAACCCTTTGAAGTCTACACTTGGCTGTTTGTAGGGACTGGTATCAGTCACAGAGTGGGTTCTCATCATGTTCTCCTCTATGTCTAAGGGAATTTGGATCTGGGTTTTTTTGGCATGAATGGTCTCATATTTATTAATCTCTTGTGGAGGTGGGCTTTGCTAAAAGCTCATTTTGATGTGCGGGAGGACATCTCATTTGTGATTCTTCCATTAGGGCTGCTGTGAGGCATCTGAGGAAAACTACAGATTGCTTTTCTGATTGTCCTGGTACACTCTGCTTCTTCAGGAAAATTGAATTAGGATGGATATCTGGATTGCACCTGAAGGTCTGGGTTTCTCACTGGCAAATTATTTCTGTGGTTCCAGTTCAAGGAGCATCCCGTCTGAAACAATCTTGGAGGTAGTGGAGCTGGATTTTCACCCTGGAGTCTGGCAGCACTCCCATGTTTGTGCGTGTACTTTGTGACATATTGGGATACTCTTAGCTCTGCTAAAGGGCCCTGCTGCTGAGAAGGCCAGGAGGTGGCCCTGATTTAGGGTAAGTGGTCAGCTGAGTTTGTCTGGGATGTTAATAGAGCCAAGACTGCAGTACCATGAAAATCTTCTTGGCCAAGGAATGGTAAAACCAAAGCTGCCTCAGGGGACCCCTCCATCCTGCCAGCAAACCTCAGTGTGTCACCCATCCCACTGCAAGCCCCTCCTTGGAGCAGAGCTGTGTCTGTGCAGGCAGGACCACTTTTCCCTTGCCATAAAAGCAAATGTCCTGTGCTTGGCAATATTCCTTAGTGGTGATTGCAGCAAGTGCTGCTAATGCACTACTGGTGGTGGGGGGAGTTCAAAGCAGGGATGCAGCCTGGCTGGGCAGGTGGGGAGCAGGCAGGGCCAGGGGTCTCTCATTAATTCTGTAGCTGGAGGAAGCAGCCAGGCTGAAAGGCCAAGCATAAATTGTGAATTGCCCATGAATTAGTCCTTCAGTGACAGTTTTCTCCTCAGAGTCTGGCACTTCCACAGGCAATCCCAGGCAGTGGGTGAAGGCAAAGAGCAGGAGGAGCTGATCTCCTTTGGCTCTGCTCTGTGGCAGCTCTCCCATTACCCCATCGCTCACCCCTTGCCTTGTCATTACTTGATTCCTCTTTATTGCAATAAAATGAAGCCGTGCTTTGGGCTCCCGAGTTCATCCTCCAGCACGCAGCACTAACCCAGGTGGCTCGAGGCCAGGTGCTTCCCACAGGCTCAGCTCCTGGGAGCAGCCCGGGGAAAACCTGCGGCTGGGATGGAGGGGTGGGTGGCTGCCGGGGGCCCAGGGGTCTCAGCACCACTCTGGAAGCACTCGTGTGCCAACAGAATGAGGGATTTGTCCCCCTGTGCTGGAGACCCAGCAGTGCAGGTGGCCCAGAATGAAGGATTTGTCCTGTGCTGGGGACCCAGCCATGCTGGTGGCTCCAGTGGAATCCCCTGGGGAATGCCAAGGGTCAGCTGCTGTTACTGCTCCCTACAGAGGAGCCCCCATTGCCCATTGCTGCATTAAGTCTGGAGAGCGGCAGAAACATCTGATATGAATTCCTGGTGGTTGTTTGGTTCCAGCCATTCAGCTCACCTAGGGGGAAAGCAATGGATGAATGGAGCCTGTGTCCTAGGCTGGCAGCTGATGTCCCAGGGAGCCCTGGGGCCTGTGCTGGATGAGTGTGAGATTGGTGCCCAGGAGGCAGAGTGACAATTTCCACGGTGAGTGGGTTGGAATGTCCTTCCCATTCCTGACATATGGCCCTTGGGCAGGCCCAGCCTGTGCTTTGCACTTGGCTGGATGGTCCCAATATCCAGCTCAGCATGGGAAGAGGCAAAATCCCTTGCTTTTCTTGGGAAGAGTAATAGTCCAGAGCGATCTGGGGAAAGGTCCCTGCAGGTCCAGCCCAGCCGTAGGACAATGGTGTTTGCCTGGGCTGAAGTCAGGGCCTGGAGCAGGAGGTGAGAACTGTGGGGAACCTGGCAGGACTCAGCCAGGTCTGGGCAGCCTTGTCAAGCCTTGGAGCTGGCAGGCTGGCAGCATTTCCGCGCTCTTGGTGACACTCATCGCCCTTTCCTGGGAGGATCTGTCTTTCTCCTGGCTTTGAAGCCAGAAGCGAGATGCCCACTGCGTCCTGCTGAACCTCTTCTCATGCCTAGGAAGAAACCCTTCTCCTGCCTGGAATCACCAGGATAAATCCTTGGGTGGCCGAGGAAGGAGCTGTGCCCTTGTGCCTCAGGGGTTGGGCTTTGCTGCCCTGCCCTTTGCAGGGATTAAAGCAGTGCTTCCCTGTGGCTTCCTGGCTCCTGAAAAAGCCAGGTCACACCAGGGATGTGACAGATTGGCCGCTGACCTGGAAGGATATCAAATGGAAGGATTTAGCTTCTGGAGGGGGCTTGTCCAAGGAACTCATGGGTGGAGAAACAAAAAGGCTTTCCAAATACCAATGCTGTCTGTTCTGCTGTTCCTCAGAGGGAGGAACTGGACTGAAAGAGCACCTGATAGCAAAAGGCTCCCTGAACCACGACTATTTCTCATAGTTCCCATTCCCAGCCTCTTTGAGGAAGTGTTTGACCATCTTTGAAGGTGTTTTCTAGTTCAGTGGTGTCATCTGTGAACAGATTTTCTTGCCTTGCTCTCTGAGATTTGGCCCATGACCAGAAGTTTGCTTACCCCTTTTGTACTCCAGATCCTTGAATCCCTGACAACTGGCCAGCTCAGGGAAGTGGAAAAAACCTTTTCTTTTAAACCTTTCCAGCAATATTGACAAATCAGAATGTTCATGGGATTGGGAAAAAACAGTTTTGCCAGTAGAAAACCAATAGGTAGAATGTCAGACAAGAAACATGGAATTTGACAGAACTTAAAATAATATTTTTATGTAGTTATTAGTTTTTGTCTTTTCAGGGTGAGAGAGATTCCCTGCTCGTGAGCTGAAAGGCAAAGATTTTTTTTCCCACCTCCAGTAGTGGCACCTTCTGCTGTCAGAATTGATGGCTCAGATTATCAAGATACTTCAGGCTTCAATACTTATGCTCCCTTAATTGAGGTATTACAGATACTATGGATTTTTTTTTAGTACATCCTTTACTTTTTGTTGTTTTCCATGGTTCAATGGTTGCTTCCGTGGGTGAACTTAGAGTTCTACCCAGAAGGTAAACAGAAATCCTTAAATAAATAAAAAACTGAAAGAAAGTGAGTCTAAATATAAATCTGTCAAAATCAGACTCTTCTTTCTCCGCAGCAGCATTGAAGGGAAACAATCGATTGCCAGGATCTGTATCCAAAGAGGGAAGCGAGGGAGCCGGGGGGAATATCCTCCTCGTGGATGGCAGGGTGGGATCTGGCAGCTGTGGGGCTGTGTGTCCATCAAGGGTGTGGAGACACATCCATGAACTGGGGAGAGAAACCACATGGGGCAAGTCCTGCCTCTGCTCAACTCCTGAACAAAAACCCCACAGGCTGCCATGGATTTCACCCCTGGGGGAACAAGGAAGAGGAAATGCTCTTTTTCACCTTTTGGTCCAAGCATTTACTTGTCCTCCAAGTCAACTTAGTGGAAGATGCCCTCAAAAAATCCAGTTTCTCTGTTCCTGGGAGATGTGCACCCAAAGGCAAAGACAGATTTTGGAATTCTTCTTGTTGCCAAAAGTCACAGAAACTGGATTTCCAACAAAAACTTGGCATCACTTTTCGTGGTCACTCAATCCATAAAACACTGTGCTTCCCTTCTCCAGTTCTTCCTGTGCAAGTCTTCCCGTGCTTCTTCTTTTCCTTAGGCACTCTGGCAGTCATTCCAGTTCATGGAATGTTGGGCTGTGGCTGAAGTACTTCAGTCTATACTTCTATTTCACCAAGGAAGAAAAGAAAAAAATTCTTTTTGTTTCTTATGGAAAAGTTCAGACAAAAAAATGGTTTTCATTAGAAATTCCCATAGGGAAGGAACAGTAGACAGAATCCTGTTCTCTGACTAACTGTTGTTTCAAACACTGAAGCAGAGTGAATCTTTCATAAGCTGTTTTAAAGCAGGGACTGTAAACAGAATTGTCCATGAAAATGGAGAATGTCTTGCACATCCTAAAAAGTGCCAGGCTGTTGTTGTGCAGGGGCTGCTCCTGCTCCACCTCCTCTGATTAAACACCAACACACTGTGTTAAGCAAAGCCTCCAGGCAGCTTTCCATATTCATAAGACAAGGGCTTTACCAGGAAAGGAGGCTTTTTGGGGGAATGTCAGTATGAATATTACAGTCTCTCTGCTCTTTGTATTGTCCCCGAAATCGTCAGAGAGAAATTGTAGGAGATAATGTACAATTATGCTGTCACTAAAGTGTGTGGAGCTGCTTGCTGGAGCTTTGGAGAGAGATCCTTCTAGGAACAAGGCTGCCTGCTCCCACCTGTGCTGGGCCTCATATATGGGCTGAAAGCTGCATTTCACTCTGGGTGTGGGGGAGACTGTCTGAGCCTCAGCAGTGATGTGTTCTCCCTCTCCTCTTCAGCCATGAAAGCGTGGCAGATGTTGGGAGTGGAGCTTCCAGAGGTGCAAGAAGAGGAGATCCTAATAACTTTCAGGAATGACTCAGGATGATTCAGAGACATTTCATGTCATCCCAAGGACATGGAAACACATCTCCTGCTCCTCTACTGGTATGGATTGGTTTTGTGTGGGTGGGGAGCAGGGGGATCCCGTCTTGGCTCGTTCCTCCTTGCACAAGGAGCAGATTTGGAGTGCAGTCTTGGGTAAAGAAGTTTTGGGTTTGGGAGTGAGGGGTTTGCACACTGCTGGGGTTTTGGAGAATGAACCTTCCTCTCATCACCTGCTGTATTTCTTGGTTTAAGTCACTGACAAGTTCTGTGGAGGATTCTGTGGCAACAAAGTGGAGGTGAGGCTGTGACATTTTGCAGCCCTGGGGACAGGAACTTCTTGCCTCTTTTGTTTTTGTGAGTGATGTCCCCACTTAGGGCTGTAAAATATTTTTCATTCCATTTATTATTTCTTTCCCCCCTATAATATTTGAACATGCTCAACATTTAAATCCTGTGCTGTGGACTGGCCAGAGCTGGAGGAGCTGCTGAGCTTGGGGCAGCATTGACAAGAGTAGGAGAACATGATGGGAAGGGGTTTAACTGCCCTGTTGCTGCGGGGATGGGTCAACCCCTTCCTTGCCACTGGCAATTGCAAGAGTCTGTCCTGTCAGCTGCTCCAGCTGGAACATGGATGGCTCTGGGGAGGCATCTTTTAGGATCCCTATGGAGTTGCAGTAGGTGTCACTTGCAGGGATTGCTGACCCACAAGGTCTCTCTCACCTCCTTATTCTCCCTCTCCGGGAAGACAAAATCCATTTATGTTTGACAGGCCCATTGGTATAACAGCATGGAGCCAGGCTAATGCCTGGTGGGGTTGGGACCACACAAGTTTGGGATGAAGCTCCTTTCAGCTGTGTGGTGCCAGAGGGTCGGGAAGAACTTGCAGAGAGAGTCTCCTCTGCCCCATCCCAGGCATGGTCAAGCTGCCTGGGGGTCTGTTGAACCTCATTCTCTCCTTCTCCCAGGGCAGGAAGCTGATTTGCTCACTTGTGAGGTGCTGAGAGCAAGGCTGGGCTCCAAACCCTGGCTCCTGGTGAGCCAAGACGGAGGAGAAGGGAAGAGTGGTGGATAAGAAAAGCCTCCTGTTGCCAAGCAGAGCAGTTTTATTGCAAGTCTTAACGGTATTTACTGCTCTTTCCAAGAGCCCCACAGCCAGAATTCGTATAGTTCAGCTGTCACTAAAAGGCAAATGTACGGTTCTGGCCCTCCTGGCCTTGTTGACATCCTGGAAAATGAGATTCTGGAGTGGCAAAGAGCCAGCAGGCAAATACCCCTCCCCAAAGCGTGCTGTCTTCAGATCCCAGAGCAAAACCTGGCACTTGGGAAGCTGTGCTTGGGTTCATTGGTACTGATCATCTGCCCAAATTCTTCCTGGCTTGTTCAGGCTGTCTCTGAAACCCACTAGGCTTGGCCTGAAAATCTCTTATTCAATGGCATTGATCTCGTGGTAGCGAGCTGTTTCATTTAATTGTTCTCTCTTTGTTTCCCGGGGCGTTTTCACTCCTTCCCTGACACAAAAGCCTGTCCTTGCCGGTCACAGCATCCCCAGGTGGGGCTCCCTGGCTGGCAGGGCTGGATGTGGCTGGAGAACATCTCTGGGAAGGGCATGAGGAGGGGAGCATCCCTCCATCGGCCCCGTGGCTGCACAGAGCAGTCTTTGTGCTGACAGGAGAAGAATAGTGCGACTGTATGTGTGAGGCTTTTTCCCAAGGGATGTGGGACGGGGCGATGTCCAGGGATCAGGCACAGCGAGCCCGAGACCACTGCTGGGCATCACGAGAAGCCTTTGCCTGAGAAAAAACGTTTGCTCTTGTCTTCTGTATTGCCCCCACCCCCCGTTCCCATGAAGATAATTAAATCAGAGGTTATGACTGCGGCTGGGGAAGGAGAAGTGTCACACTGCCCTCCCTGGGTGGGGTCCTTGTACCTTCCTTCCTCCCACAAATGCCACCTCTGAGCAGGCATCCGGCCCGGCTCCTCTTTCTGTTTAATTTATGAATAAATAATTGCAGCGGCGGCGAATAAATCAAGCGGCTCTGGCTGCGCTGCCGCTTTGAGCTCTCTGACGTCCCTTTATCTCGCCCCGAGCGATGCCTGGCAAAGCGTGCAGCATTCCCCGCTCTTCCCCTTCCCTCCTTGCCCATTGTCCCCCCAGCGCCAGCCTGCAGAGCTGCCCCCTCCTTTCATTCCCTGCTGCGGGATGCTGTCCCAGGCCACACAAGTGAAAGCATTCCCGAGGCTCAACAAGCTTTCCCGAGGGAGGGCGGGCAGTGGGAACGGCGCAGGGGGGCTGTTTATTATTCTTTACAGGCTCGGGCGGCTGCACTCTTCGGGGGAAGATTTCTCTATGATGGTTTTGTGGTTTTCCTTCCAGTCTGTGGGGGATGTGCGCGGGGATGCTCTGTAGGGCACGGCAGAGCTTTGGAGCAATCAGGTGTAGATTTATTTTTCCCTCAAAGTCAACAGGTATGGGCAAAGAAAGATTTCCTGTTTTTTATCAGTTAAAATCAGCGGCCAGGGCTGTTGTCCTGGGCTTGTAGGGGTGTGGAGATGCTTTTTTCAATGCAGACAGGACTGCAGACAGCATTGGTCCTCCCAGCAAGGAGCAAAGCTTTTTCCTGACCCAACTACAGAGGCGAGAGGATGGATCTGAGGATGTGAGGAACAGGCTGGGATGCTGGAGGCTCACTCAGGGATTTGTTGAGTTTCTCAGCCTGCTGTCAATCTCTGTTTTACCCCAAGGAGAACTCGTCAGTGCCCAGCATCCAGCATACAGTGCCTGACACAGTATGGAATGAGCTGCCAGCAAGGCCAGCACAGGTGTTAAATCCTTTGCCTGCTGGATTTTCCCAAGGCCTGTTGGATGTGACCATTCAGTGCAGGTGCCACTTCTTCATGCATGAGCTTTGTCAGACACATCTGACATCAGTCCCAGAGCAGCTGGGAGGGGTGGGAGGTTGTTTGCAGCGGCTGTTTGCATCCCACACCCTTTCCACTGGAATTCCCCATCTCAGCTGCTATCCCAGCCCTGGTCTCCTGCACTATCCCGTGCCGTGCTGCCACGTCTGCTCATGCTCCAAACACTTTTTCTGTAGCTGTGGGATGGGAACAAGAGTGGGAGAGAGGGATGGCCACACCCTATGAAAAGGAGAAAAATGGGAATTTGTGTCTACAGCTTTCCAAGGTGTTCCTGCTAATGCTAGGTGGTTATTGTAGCACCAAATGCATGGAAGAAATTAATGGGATTGGGACATTTGTCCAAAAGAGCTGGAGAGGGACTTTTCACAAGGACATGGAGTGACAAGTCAAGGAGGGATAGCTTAAAGCTGGAAAGGGCAGGTTTGGATGGGATATTAGGAAGGAATTGCTCCCTGTGAGGGTGGGGAGGCCCTGGCACAGAGTGCCCAGAGAAGCTGTGGCTGCCCCTGGATCCCTGGAAGTGTCCAAGGCCAGGTTGGACAGGGCTTGGAGCAACTTGGGATCATGGGAGGTCCTTAAGATCTCTTCCAACCCAAACCATTCTCATATTCTACTGATTTGAGAGCTGCAAAGGCATTGTGTAAGGCCGTGTGACACCCAGCCAGATGTGTGCTGCTGGCTGCCCTTCCTAGGGACCAGCCAGACCCCCATGGAGCATCCCTTAATGGAGTGGTGATTGCTCCAAGGGCTGTAGAATGTGTGGAACAGAGTTGGGAAAAGAGCTCTGGGACAGGGGAAAGGGCAGATGGAGACTTTTGCACCGATACTGATCCGCCCCAGCTGAGGGATACTCAGATATTGGAGGAGAGGTCACAACAGCAAAAACATGTATTGCTCTGGGAACATCTTGGCCCATGAGTATTCAGGAGCCAATCCCAGCAAGGAGCTGGTCTCTCCGAAACCTGGGCATGCTCCTCCAGCTGGGCCACAGCCACCTGCCAGGCTGGAACAGCAGGCTGGGGATTGTATGATCTGACAGCGGGTTTGTGGCTCAAACCCACCTGGGACCTCAACAGAGCAGCTCGCTGCACCTCTCCCAGGAGAAGGAGAGAAAAACTTGTCTCTAATCTCTATTCCT
Organism: Lichenostomus cassidix; assembly: GCF_008360975.1. Taxonomy (NCBI): domain Eukaryota; kingdom Metazoa; phylum Chordata; class Aves; order Passeriformes; family Meliphagidae; genus Lichenostomus; species Lichenostomus cassidix. The sequence continues at coordinate 23,576,915 of NC_139490.1, read as the reverse complement.
ACTCCAGGGCTTTCCATCTAATTTTGCAGCTCTGTATAAACTTTGATATTGCTGGATGGTGTTCTCTGGGAGTTGCATCTAAATCTAGAAACACTCTGTAGAAACACTCTGCATACATTTCTTTGTTTTAATTATTTTTTTTAACCCTAAGTCAAGCAGTTTTGGGTGAAGTTCTGGGCCACGTTAGACTTCAGCTTCAGGAACAGGAGAAATGCATGATGTCATCAATTGTGTGCCATCACATGCTCTTGAAATGCCATCAGACTTGCTAAATATTCAGTGTATATTTTCTGTCTCAACAGACTGTGTTGGCTGAAACTGCTTATGCAAATGAAAAGCTGTACCTCTTCAATAGATTGTTAGGAGCAGATCCTGAATAATTGGGGTTGAACGGAGCAGTAGGTGGGAGAAGTCAGCAGAGTCAATAATTAATCAAGTGGCTTCTTGTCTAGGCTGGCTGTGGATCCCAGAAAACCCTCTGTGAAGACAGGACAGGCTCCGTGGAGCCTGATGTTCCTTCCCAACCATTGCAAATGCCTTGCAGGAGCTCGAGTTATGCAAAAACCCTTTTTTAGGTTTTGCCCAGCAGCTCCCAAGGGAAGCCTGTTAGAAAGTCTTTCTCCTCTGAGTCTCAGCATGTGTTTCTAAACTCCAGCTCATATTAATTCCCAGCTGCTTTGTTCATTGCTGGAATGGCTCCTTTCCCCCCTATTTTCCTCCCTCCCTTTTTTCCTTCTCCAGCCCTCCATGTATTTCCAGACCTCAGCCATGTCCCTTCTTGGCTTTTGTCTGGCTGGACTAAGTGAGCTGAGCTCTTTTCATCTCCCCTCAAAAGACAAAGCTGTTTCTTGTATCACCCTCTATTTTTGCAGGTCTTTTTCATCTGGAGTGGACCCAGTCTCCCAAATCACAGCTCTGAAAGATAACATGCCCTTTCCATGGACATGTTGGGTGCTGGGTTGGGGGGTGTGAGAGCAAGGAGCCACATTCCAACCACAAGCCCCAGAGGGAAGCACAGCAGTGCCACAAACAAGCAGCAAGGAACTCATTTCACACTCAGGCAAGTCCCTGATAAGGGAAGAATTTTTCTTGTTGTAAAATGGGATATATGCAAAAAAAGAGTAGAGTTGATTTATCTGGGTGATTGTTAAGAGTTAATCGATAAAATAACAGTTTCCACCTTTTTATGAGAAATTAGCTGATTAGAAACTTGATTAATGGGATGATTTTTCATGAGTGTAATTAAAGCACTGCATGGCTTCTCGTGTAATTGATATTTAATGCCTACATGGAAAGCTGCTTTTCTATAAAGAACAGTGTTGGGCTGTAATTTTTTTTTCAATTAAGCACCTGTGGGTTGGGCAGAGGAGAGGCCAAGGGGCTCATCAGCAATGGGGAAGGAGAGAGAAGAGGATGAGATACAACTGGTCTGGCCATTCCACGAGAAATGGGAAAAATGCAATTTTTCAGAGCCATGCATGGGATAAGACAGCTGGATTGGGGTCTATAAGCAGGAGAGACAGTGGGTTTTCTTCTGAGGACAGAGGTCTGATGCGTCCAAGCTCCAAAGAGCCAACAGAACATCCAGAAACAGCAGCCCAAACTCTCTTGGAGGATATGAGAGCAGGGAGTCGTCCCTCCAGTATGCCTCTGACACTTGGTGAGAAGTTCAAGGAAACATAGTAAAAGTGTGGTGGTGCTTCTTCTCCTGGTGTCCTGTTCCAGGGCACTGAGGAGGCCTCCTCAGCCAGGGGTGGTGTCTTTGTGTGTGCTCATCCTGGAGGAACTTCCTCCATGGGCTTTGTAAAGTCTTGAATTGTTTCCCAAGAGAAGCAGTGGATCATAGGCAAAGTTGGATGATTTTCCTGGAAGATCTGCTCCATCCCAATCAGCCTTATGGGGAAGATTGCCTAGCTTGTATTCCCAGAGTCCACAGTTTCAGTGGTCTTCCCTGGCCTTGAGGTCCCTTAACTCTCCAGCTAAAATGTGTTGAATGTTACAGAATCCCAGAATGGCTGAGGCTGGAAGGGATCACTGTGGGTCTTGTGGTCCTGGAATATCCCCAGTGAGGCTCACTCCACATCCTCTTCAGACCATTCCGAGGCTCGGCATGGGAAGAGTTCTTCCTCTTCATCTGGAACTTTCTGGACATCAGTTCCTGCCCATTGTATCTTATCCTTGTATCCTGGTCCCTTTTCCTTGTGGCACCTCTGGCAGTGTGCTTGTGGCCAGTGTGGGAAAGGCCTGGTCCAAAATCTGGGACAGCTTCTGTGGCAATTTTAGCAGCTTTTGGACGATGATTAAAGGTGTGAGGAGATATGATGGAGGCACAGAGCATTGCCAAGTGTCCACACACACGTTTTTAGGCTGTAGCTCATACTGAGTTATATGATCTGAATTAGTTCACTGGGGCATTCCAGTACCTGAAGGAGCCAACAAGAAAAATGGAGAGAGACTATTTCCAAGAGTCTGAAATGCCAGGACATGGGGAATGGCTTCCCACTGTCAGAGAGTAGGTTTAGATGGGATGTTGGGAAGAAATTCTTCCCTGTAAGGGTGGGGAGGCCCTGGCACAGGGTGCCCAGAGAAGCTGTGGCTGCCCCTGGATCCTTGGCAGTGTCCAAGGCCAGGCTGGACAGGGCTTGGAGCAGCCTGAGATAGTGGAAGGTGTCCCTGCCCATAGCAGGGGTGGAATGGGATGATCTTTAAGGTCCCCTCCAACCCAAACCATGCCATGATTCTCTGACATCCTGTATGCATCTCCTCCACTAAAGACAAGAAGTTTGCTCCTGCCCACCATGCCCTCTGTCCCTTTTAATTAGCGGCATTAATCCAGATTTCCTTCCCTGACAGAGGTTTGCAGCCCTCACTGCAGGGAAGCTGTGAGGGATCACACCAGTGGATGAGGCTCACTCCTCTAGAAAAGCAATTCTAATTATCCCCCCATCCCAGATTTTGTCTGTGTGTCGAGCAGCTGTTCTGGGAGCTCGGGAACCTGTCGCTGATGCATTATGAACATTTTGTTTTGTTTTCCTTTTCCTTGAAGCGAGAGTGTTGGAAGGTGGGAAGATGGTGCTAAATTGTGTTTCTTGCACGTCTGCTGAATTACAACATGTCTGAGTGACCTCCCCGAAGAGTCAGACAGGCCTTGGCACAACATCATAACTCTCCAAAATGCACACAAACACTCTGGTGCACCGGCAGGAATTCCAGACCTCACATGCTGGGTGATGGATGCTGCTGGGGGGCCCAGCAGCTGCCCACATTCACAGGAGAAGGCCTTTCTTCTTTTGTCCAGGAGCAAAATGTTAATGAATTCCTCTGGAATGGCAGAGGAATCAGTGGTAGGTTTTAAAGCTGCTAGCCCTGATTGCTTCTGAGAGAGCTGCTCTGGAAATCCTTGATGGCCCAGGCCAGTCTGCAGCCTGGTTTTGCCTTGCAGACAGCCAAACAGCAAGAAAGCTTCAGCACAGAAAGTTTGCTTGTCATTTTTATTCTAAAGCAATGGAATGTGTGGGATATGCCAAATCTGCTCTGTTAGGATTCCATTAAATCCTATTTTTTTCCTTTTTTTTTTTTTTTTTTTTTTAAGCTGAGCGTGCATACAAATCTTTGTTTTCTCTAATTGCAATCCAGAAATGTTTTTACTGTGGCTTCAGATGACATTCTATAAAAAGTAAACTCCACCAAACAAACACTTTTATCCTGAAGCACCATCTCTGAGTGCTGACTTCTTGTTTTGGTAGAAAACATTTCATTTTCTCACTGCAAGCTTGGAGATGGCAGAATTTTTGAGGGTTGTGGTGTATGATTCGAATTCCAAAATGCCTGTTTCTGGGAAAGGGTGGAACAGCCCAGTATTCCTGCAGCTCTTTCCATGGGCAGACCTGGGAGTGAAGCTTTGCATTGTAATTGGGTTTGTTGTGCAGTTAGCCCTGGTGTGAACACAGCGAGAGATCCCTGGGAGAAACAGACCTTTTGGAATGGAATTGGGTCTTATCTAAGAGTATTAATTAAACTTTTGGCAAATTTAGTCTGGGAGTAAGTACAATTATTTGGTTCCATTCACCATCCTTCGCTGGCTGGCATTGCTATAGGAGCTCCCTGTTACTGGCATTGCCTCACTCAGGGATCACTTCCCCATCCCAGAGTTTGCTCCTGGATTTATTTGGATAGCTGGCAGATGGACAGGCTGTCACTGCCTCTCTTTGCCTGGCTGACACCGGAGCAGGCTCAGTGTTCCTTTCTCCAGAGTTTGTGCTCAGACCAGAGCAGGCTTTGAAACAGGTCAGAATCCCAAAGTTTGTTTGCCAAAGCTTGGCTTGGGAAGGCAAGGGAGAAACTGGGCTGAAATGGCCACGAGTGTAACCCCAGCTGTGTGCAAATGTCCCCTGTAAAGCAGCCTGTGGCAGTGTGTGTGCAGCTGCCAGGATTTGGGGACAGATCTCTGGTCTGGCACAGGCTGTGCTCCAATGGGAGAAACCCTGGCTGTGGAAAGCATTCCTGGTAGTAACCCCTGTCACTTTTCCATGGATTGCTGATGAGAAACAGGTTCAGTGGGCTCCCTACAAGAATTCCCGAGGGCTTGTGTCTCCCACAGAAACTGGGGATGGTGCAGGCAGACTGTGCCTCACCAGATGTGGGATGAGGAGGCTGAGCTGGCTGTCTCAGCTGCTGCTCCTCTCATTTATTGATGTGGTGTCCTTGGGAATGTGGCTCTCCTTGGGAACGTGGCTCTCCTTGCTGCTGGGGGACGGGGAGTCATTAAAGTCTTTTGAAGGAGAGCAGGAGAAACCAGAGAGCTCACGGAGCTGGGCTCAGAGCTGATCTCCAAGATGTGGTTTGCAATCCTTGCAGTGAGCTCCATGGCTGTTGCTTCCCTTGATCGAATTCTTCCAGGGCTTTCCCCCTCATTTTTGGGCTCAGTCCACAGACAGGATCATTCTGATCTGAAGTCCAGATGTTGGACAGCAAATGTGTCACCCTGAGATGGCCCAGAGGGCTCAACCAGGTACTTGAATTGCTATTCTGTGATTAATTGCCATGAGCCCCTCTGTGCATCTCCTTCTATTTCCATGGTCAGGTTATTCCTTAGGAGGTTTTTTGGCTCCATTGGCTCGCTGTGGCCATGGCTGAGCTGAGTCTGTGATCCAGTAAAACCTCTGTGTGTTTGCTCCGCTAGCATTTTGCGAGGGCCAGCTCGGAACACTTTGGGCAGATCTTTGGTTTTGCTGGCAGGAGTGTGGCAAGGACAGGACAGGCTGCCTGGCCCTGTGCTTCCAGCATAGCCACACTTGTGCTTTGGCAATGAGCAGGCAATTTCTCACTGATCACAATGAGGGAAGAATAAATTAATTATAAAGATTTTAAAAAGTCCAGCTGCTTTTCATTTTCCAAAGTGCCCATTTTCTTAACTATTCCTCCACATTATCATCTTGTTGGATTTCTTCTGTTTCCTTGATGCTGTTGTTGTTCTGTGGATTCCACGTCACTCAGCAAATGTCTCCTCTCTCCTTCCAGCCAACTTGCACAATACATTACAATTACACAATTACGCCGTTGTAATCAAATAATTAAGTTGCACATTAAACACGCATTAGAGCTCACAAAGGAAGGAGCTTCAGACATGGGCATGGAATAGGAGGGAGTGAGCCAGGCAGAATTGGTGCTAATTACATTTTGCTTTTAATGACTCAGGGACTCCAGGTTTTTGGTCTCAAGTGGCAAAACGGCAGTGGACTGAGGCTGCTGAGGTTTAAATAAGCAGGCAGGCTTAGTGAGCAGACTTCCCTGTGGAGAGAAACAAGACTCAGTGACCAAACACACCCAGAAAAAAAAGGGAATAATTGGGAAGCCTGTTGGATTCCAGTCTATTGAAATCTGTTTTAATTGAAGCTCAGAATCAGCTCTCCCAGGAAAAGGAGGACACCTGTCCCTCACCAGGGTGGGACTCAGCTGGTCTGGCTGTGAAGTTTTTGGGATGTCATTATTTTAGCAGTGGGGCTGGGATGTCTTTGGGATGTTGTTATTTTAGCAGTGATAGAGCAGGAGTGATTGAGTTTGTGGGTTATGTCATAGATGTGCATGTTTTCCCCTTTTTTGTTTGTTGATGTAACAAAAATAACACACCACAGACCCAGACCTGTGTTCTGGCCTCATCCTGACCCTGCTTTGGTCCCACACAGAGCCTTGTGGCCATGGCCAGCTGGGATTCTCCATTCAGGGTAGATCCAAGAGGCAAAAGGTGTGGTGCCACTGCTCCTAATTCAAACCCTTTGGGATGAGGTTGAGGACAAAAGAGAACCCTGGGCTGGTCATGCCAGAACTAAACAGCAGGAATCTGCTTTTTCATACAAATTTGGGTGGATTTTTCAAAGGATTCTGTGTGACTATTGGACAAAAAGCCCTCGTCTGATGTCTCCCATAGCTGAGAAGCGGCAGAAAGAGCTGAGGTGACATGGTTGCTTCCCACCAGCTTTCAGAAGTGGGCTGAGGGACAACCTGCAGACTTCACCTGCATCTCTGCAGCAGTGACTGCAATCTAGGGAAATGAGAGGTCAAATCTGAGCAGAAATTGCAGGCATGGAGGAAGGACTCAGGAGAATGAGAGCAAATGTGTGACCAGTTTGATATGCCAAGTTAAAAGTGTCTGTGTGTCGGTCTTTGCAAGTAGGATCACAGTCCCTTCCAAAAACTTTGGCTATTAAGCCTCTAAGAATTTCTTTGTAATGGGAACTTTAATCTTGCAATTAAAAGCCAATGTTTGTGCTCAGTAATTGCACAGAGGGGAGAAGGAATGTTCTCTGCTGCATGAATCAGCACTGGGAGGGGAAGAGTGTTGATAAATCAGGGGCCAGCAAGTCGCAGCAGCCTGGAAGGCTCCCTGCCCTCAGTGGCCTAAGGGACAGTGTGTCTGTGGCCTCTCAGGAAATCCAAGTGGCTGAGAGCAGCAGGAGCCAGCTGGGAAGTGAGGACATCAACCGAGGTACATCAAGCCACTTGTCACTCTCTGGTGCTCTCCCACCACTGCACCAGGCATTCAGGACGTGCAGAGCTCTCCTGGGTTTCTCACCATGCCACTGCTGTGTCCTCTGGCCTGTTCTAGAGTCCTGCTGGAGCTGGGGTCTCTCTCCTTGCTCACCACACAAACTGTGCCTATCTAGTGTGGAAAAAAGTCACAGCAGTATCTCTTCTCTAGGGCTTTGGGAAGTGGCGAGGAAGACATGGTGCAAGAACACAGAAACTCCACTTCAGCACCATATTTTTCCTTAAAAATGAGAAGAAAACACAATCCTGCAGAATCTTCACAAATCCCTGCTTTGAGCTCACATATTCATGCTTAAATAAAAAAAAAATGCTGAGCTTTAGGAAAAAAAGCTCTTTGATGTATTAAATCTGATTGACTGGGTTCCTGGAGCACGTATAGACTTCACACAATGCAAATGGTGCTGATTAGATAAGATGGTGTTTAAAAGCAAAAAAGCCCAGCCATAGAAAGGAGATGCAATTGGATTAGCAGATCCAAGGCTGTAAGTGCAGATCGAATGGGCTATAAACAATTTAAGGCTTGGGAGAAGGCCAGTGCTGCTGAGTGTTCATTTATAGTCCAGTGTGCTGGCTCTCCAATCCAAGAGGAGAGAGCAAGGAATAAGGGGGGAAAAATTCTGGGAAGGGTGATTTTTTCCACTGAGACCTCATCATGTCATCATCAAAGATTTCTTAGCATTTCTGCATCCACCTAATATTGCATATGTACTTTAAAAAAAAAAGATATATCTGTATATAGCCACTGAAACCCCAGAGCTATGTGTTTATTCAGCCCTCCTACCCCTGTTGGCTGTTGTTATGTGCATCTCTCTTGTCTAAATCTTGTTCTTGTGTCCACGTCCAGGTGAATTACAGGAGATTCCTGAGGGAACTTCAGGCAAGGCACTTCTTGCTCTTACACCTTGAGTGTGGCTTTAAAAACAGCACTCCCAATCAGTCCTCATTGGGGTTTCATTTTGCATGGAGTTAATGGGGTCTCCTTAAGAATTTCTGAGGGGTTTTCTGGGTGCATGAATTCACTGCTTGGCTGCTTTGAGCTTTGCTGGCTGGAGAGGGATGCTGGAGGCTTGTGTGAGTATTCCTGTTTTCTTACAGCACTGCTTCTGGGAGTTGACTGTTTATGTAACTCCTATAATGGAAAAATGGATTCTGGGGAGAAAGGAAGAAGAAAAGCCTGGGAGCTGAAGTTGGATGTACTCTGAGGTTATGAAATCAGACCAAGTGCCCATCCCCAGGCTTTTTGGGTAGTGAGTGATGGGACTGAATTCCCACGGGGTGACTGTGGAGATGTCCATGGGGGCAGATATTTGTGTCCCTGCTGTCTGAAATGTTCATGAACTTCCTTTTCAGAGAGGAAAATCCCCAGCAAACAGTAAATAATTGTCTGACACATGGAACCAGGGACACTCACTTTCTTCTGGGCATGGTTTTGTTTTTTGTTTAACAGCACCTACAAATCTGAAATACCAGAACCCTTTGCAGAGGGGAATTTCTGGTTGCCTGAATGGTTTTGATCCCCTCTGTAAATCTGTGTGGACAGACATTTTTCTCACTGTTCTTTATTTCCTACCCTGATTTCTAACCTGTCTCCTCACTTGTTTTATGTCCCTGTCCTTCACCAGGGATGGCATCACCTCCCAATATAGGTCTGCCAACTCTGTTATTTGCTCTTTACTTCTTTTTCCAGCTCGTTAATGAAGAGGTGACAACAGACTGGTCTGGGAGTGATCTCTGCTGAGCCCACCAGGCACATCTCCCCTTCCTGACACGTTGCTGTTTGTCACTCTGCCTGGTTTATGCTCCCTCACTCCTTTCCTGAAGCACATGCTTTCTCTCATGTCCAAGTCAATTTGAACAGAGCATCAGAGTGATCATTTCTGGGGATCTGGCTCAAATGTGTTTCTGAAGCTGAAATACAGTTTTCTGCTTCAGTTGGATGGAAGGCTGGAGCATCCTGGACCAGGTAGGGGCTGAAGAATCAGTGTTCTGATTATTTCAGGCCATGTTTGTTGCTGAGGATGGCTCAGCCTTGGGAACCCTCTCTGGCATATGTCCCATCCTGGTGGTCTCTGCTCTCAGCAGTGGCTCTGGCCACAGCTCTTGGCTATAGGCAGCCAGTGAGGTCTGACAGGGGCAGCCAGCCCTGCTCCTCAGTGTCCCCCTGGCAGGGAGTGGCAGCCAGGGAACCCCTGGGTCCTACAGGCACAAGCTACAGTGGGGAGGAATTGAAGGTCTCAGAGCAAACAAAGCTGAGGGAAGGTTGTAACACACTGCATCTACCCATCATCTCCTGCTCTGTGACCACCCCTTGCCTTGACAGGCCCTTTGGGATGTGGTTGCCACCAGCGAGGTGAGAACAAGGCAACAAATTTCACATGGCAGGTCTCAAATAGGAGTGTGGCTTGGCTTTCCACCCCTCCCTTGGCTGGGTGGGCATAGGGAGGAAGCCTCTGGCTGTCCCTCCTTGGAGCCAGCAGGATGTCCCACAGTGGCCATGCTCCAGAACGGCCTCTGCTCACAGTCTGGCAGAGCTGGGATTTACCTTCTGGCATCTGATGATTTTCCTCCTCCCTAATTGGTTCCGTTAATTTATTGTGGACAGGAGCTTGTTCTGCCAAGTGCTAATTGCAAAGGTTATTGTTTCTGCCCTTTTCAGAGCACAGCAGGAAACCCTTCAATTCCATCACACAAAAAAACAAGACAAAAAAAGCCAAAACTTTTGGAGCTGGATGTGAGCCCGTCATCCCGTGCGCTGTTTGTGCCACAGAGCTGCCATTTCCTTGGCTTTGCAGGGGAAGCCTCCTGTCCATGGCATGGGGGCTTGGCTTCCTCCTCGTCATGATGACCTTGTCCGTCATCCTCTGAGCTGTTTGGATCTGGATTTTGGAGGTAGGATGGGTGCATTCCAAAGGCTGGGAGCTGGTGAAGTGATGCCATTCCCTGTGTGGGAATTCTTCCCATCCCTGGGCAGGTCTAGCAACATCTTTCCAAGGAGCAAGCCTGGGCTGGCATAGGGTGGTGGCACCTTGTCCCCCGCTGTGGTTTCTCGTGGTGTCTGATGCTGCCTTCTCCACCCTGTGGGTGATGCACAGCTGTTCCCAGGTTATCTGAGCTGGCTGTAGCTCATCCTTTCCCTGGTGAGGGTAGCCAGGATTTTGATCTGGAAGGGTTTTCCCAGCTGCAGAAGTCAGGTACCTCGGGTGAAGTGGGATGCCTCAAAGCCAGGCTTTTTTCTAGCATGGGAGAAGAGGAACAGTTACTGCTTGGCCATTTGCTGTCAAGACTTCAGCATCTGCCTGGATTAGTCTGGATTTCATGGCGGGCAGCAGCCATTTAGCCCAAGTGCCTGGCACTGCAGTTCTGGTGGATTTTGAAGGTGAAAAGCCCAGAGTCTTTCAAGGGGGTTTCTGCCAAGCTGTAAAGCTCATCCTGGTTCTCCATGCTGCTGGAAAACCTGGGGGGCTCTTCCTCCTTCGCAGGGCCATACGTGTTCCTGCCATGCCCCAGACCATCCTTTCCCTGTATTTTCCATGGTCTCTGTCCCCTGAGGCTCTGTATTTGCTCTCCCAGGCTTTGTTCCCACTGCAGGGTTTACTCTGGCTCGTTTCCTGTTTATCTCATATCATGGCTGGGGTTTGTTTTTGTTCAGCAGCTCAGAAGCTTTTGGAAGTGAGTGTTTATAAACAGAGGGATGTTTGGGACCACATTTGGATCCAGCAGCAGACTCCAGGGGTGTTTTATACGGATTATGGGGATGACTTTGTGCTGTTTCTTCCCTGCCCTCTGGCCCAGTTTCCTTCTTGTTCATTCTTTTCCATAAAGCTCAAACTTTCCCCTCTCCTTCAGCTCTCTCCAGTCTCACTCCCAGCAAGTACCCAAGGCCAGCCACTCCTCACTGGGCAGATATGCACAAAGTAACAGATTAATGACATATATTTAGTTCTGTTCCAGTCTAGTCTAATGAAACATGATAAATGTTTTATCCTTGGTTTTATCAGCATTCTGTTTCCCCTGTACAGAAAGTCTGGCTGGCACCTGTGGGAAGCACTTGCACGTGAAAGAAGCACTGTTAACACCTAGATTTCAGGGAAGGAGTGCATATATCAAATTTAAAGGAGCTTTTGAGCTTAAGATATAGAGGCAAATTACATTTTATAGTGTGACTTTAATAGCTGAGGAGCTTTGCAGGCAGCGAGGTGGCTGGTGGCAGCTCAGGCAGTATGTAGGACACCGTGCCAGCCATATGTGTTGCCATATCTCACACGCAGCCTTGCAAGTCATTGCTTTTTATTGAAGGCAGGAATTTGCCAGGATGTCAAGGCTGTCTTCTGCACTCTTGAAGAAGTGCCATGCTGTCTGTAATCCCCAAAGGCTGGTGACAGGAGGGCAGCAGGCACAGCCCCACCAGGTATCTCCTGTTCTCTGTGCCCCATGTGGGGGAACCGAGGCTGGGCTGTGCTTCAGCGTGTGCCCTTTCCTGTCCATAATGTGGAGCCACTTTTCATTCCTGTGTGCCAGGCGTCTTTCCTTCTGCCTTCATCCTCGTGCTCTCCATCTGTCCTCCTGCCTAGCCATCCTTCCTCAAGAATTCACATATCTTTCCTTCCCAAATTTTGGCTGAGCCTCCCTGCCTTTGTGTCGGGTGCTTTGTAAAGCCTCGTGCTAATACCTGGTCAGGATGAAAGCCTGCCCTCTTGCAGGAACTAAATGATGCAGTATTTTTTTCATATTGTTGGCCAGAGGACAGACTCCATGGATGTGTACCTCCCAGATATCCCAGGGCTTTTCCTGGGGCTCAGTGTGTGCTCTGAAAGCTGCTTGTAGGAGAAAGACAGAAAGCTCCATGTGGTGCATAAATGGGTGTTGTTCCACATGCCTCAAGCTGAGCAAGAATGCTGGTAGTGAAAATGTCCAATCACAAAGGAATCTTTCTTGGTTATTCAATTTGTGCAATATCTTATTAGGAGGGAAAACCAACTGTTATCTGCCTGGGAAAGGTTAATATAATAATAAGCAGATACTGACTTCTATTGAGATGAACATGATGATTTATTGACCCGAGAGGTAAATATGCAGTGAAGCAAAGCCAGGGTCAATATTCACCAGGAGAAGAATAAATTCTTGTGATTTCTACAGTGGGGAGACCACACAGACCAGTCACCAAAACACACTGGCGATGGTGGTCGCTTCTTCAGTGAGACAACTAAATGTGGTAGACTTCCAACAGGCACTTCACCTTGTTTCTTTAGAGAAAATGTCAATTTAGAAACATTCCCTCTAGATATTTTTGTCCTTCAAAACACTTTATGAAGTATTTAAAAGCACTTTCGTAAAAACCAACCAAACAATAAAAGTGACTCCCAAGGGTCACGGTAGGTTTGAATTGCCAGATGTATTTCTTGAATAAATTACATAATTTTATTGTATTTTATTTTGCATTATTAGAGAAACGCTCAGCTTCCAGCTTCCAAGCCTGGCAACTCCCAGCCTGATGGGAGATTTTTCTGCACACGTTTTCATTTTGATTGCAAGCCCGTTTGTCATTTCTGAAATGCCTCCACTCAGAAATGTCAAGCATCTCTTGTAGTCAGCATGGAGAAAGGCAGCTCGGAATGCTGGCACCTGCTGCAGGGAGCAGCATCCTGCTGCCATGGACCAAGCAGCCATGGATGGGGGGGATTTTTGGGATCAGGAAGGTGCAGCACGTGGGGATAACTGGTGCTTGGTTGGGCTGTGGTGAGAATCACCCACTGCAAGAAGTGTTTGGTGAGTTCTCTGCTCTGCCAGAGCTGGTTGTGCCCAAAACCTGACCCTGGGAGATGGAACCTTCAGCTGCTCCTCGTGGGTGAGAAATACAAATCCCTGTCTTGTGACGTGCCAAAGGCTTGTTCCACGGGGATGGGGATGGCAGGAATTGTAAACACACCCCGTGGGTGGAGGGAGAGGAATTGCACTTCTCCAACTTGAGCCAAGTGACATGAACAGGGATATTATTTTAGAAAGTTTATCTCTTTTGTATCTATGGTGACAAGATCTTTATCGGGGTAAGACAGACTCCCAGGCTGTCTGCTCCTTGTTATCTCAGGGTAGGATGACAGTCTAAGTGTCACGTCTAGAAATGTTATCTCTCCTTTATTATTTCACTTGTGAGGGGCTAACTGGAGTGTTATCAGGGTGTTTACAATCAAAACACGTGCAGCTCAAGTGATAAAAGGGAGAACAGACATCTGATCTCCAAGGATATGAAGACAATGCAGCCTTGAGCAGGAGGAGATGGATCTTATTATTGGAAATGATTTGGCAGGCTGGGAATGGACAAACAAGTTCAGATCATAAGCTTGAGAGATGGGCTAGGGGAGAGCCTCACACTCAAACTCCTGCAGAAAATGGAGAGATGATCGTATCAGCAGCAGTTTCGGCTAAAAGAGAAGTATTTTCCAATAAAATTTTTATGATTTTTTTCTTTCTGTACTCTCTTCTCACTTGGAATGTGATATGGAAAGCTGTCAGGACCAGCGAGTGGAGCAGAGCTGCTTGAAGTCAGTCAGAATCTGAGGAAGCTTAGCCAGGCTTGGAGGGAGGAGAGCAGAGAGCTGCCAAGGCCACTGCTCAGGGAGTTCATTTCGATTAATTCCTTATCTTGCCTGGGTCAGTGCTGTGTTAATTTAGAGAGTGCACAGACACTGGGTTAGTGGTGACCATAAACCTTATCCATGATCTCTTTAGGGACAGGGAAGCTAAATCCCTAAAGGGCTTAGGAATCTGACCCTGGGATGCTTGTGCTGCTGGAAATTGAGAGAGGTTCAAAGCCATCCTAGACATCAGAGCCTCATTAACCTCCAGCTGGAGCAAACCAGGTGCCAAACAGTGTCAGATTGTTTATCTAACATGAAAAATCCTCAGTAATTAAAAATGGGGCTGTGCAACAGTCTGTCCAAATCCAGGCCTGACTCCTGGAGGTGCTCTTGGCTAGAATGGGCTGCCTGGGTTTCTCTGGTGTTGTACAGGATATGGCAGGCACATTCCATCTCCTCCTTCCTCTCTTGATGCCAATGTTCTCCAAGCCAAACTTTGTGGCTTCTATTGCACAAAAAAGAGAATTTTCCATCATCTTTCCTCACCAGTGTGCCCTGTGAAGTGATGGCACCCAGAGGTTTATGCCCTCACATGGAGAGCAAGCAGAGGGTCTGTGGTGGCCTCTGAGCTGGGAGAAGACCCAAGCTGGAGCACAAATTCCAGCAGCAGAGCAACCTCTCTCCCTTGGGAAGGAGATGGGCCAGGTGGAGGGGATGTAGATGTGGGCTGGGTGTTGTGAGCTGCTGGAGGATGACAGGAGTGGGCTCCTGGTGACACCTGAGCACCTCTGCTGGCCTGGCCAAAAATGGGAAAAAACACCTGCTGCAGGTAAAGGCAGGGAATGAACATGAGCTTGTGAGCAGTGTTATTGTGCATGGACCTGTCTGCTTAACTCCATGCTCCTCTTGCTGTGAGGATCTCCTAAATCCTCCTGTTTTCTACCTGAGTGACTCTCACATCCCTCGAAGGACTGACACTGCAGGGGGACAGCACCTTCCTGATCTCGGGGACAACAAGGCAGCAGCCCCTCTGCCTTGTTTATGAGAAATAGCCTCTGTTTGGGTGGGTTCTTGTGTGAATCCTCAGCTTTGCAGGGCCACTGGGGCCACTTTGGCCAGTGACAGTGACCCACTGCCCCTCCCCTGCCCTTCATCCCTCACACCTTTAATTGCACTTGTGTTCCTGGAGCGGATGAAATTCATTATCCAGCAATGTCCTTTAGCAATATCAGCCTTAATTAACTGCTCCCCTCTGTATTGCCCTGCTCTTATCCCCTCCAAATCTCCGTGCTGAGCCGGGCTGACGGCCCCCCACATGCATCAGTGCCAGCTGCTGAGCCATGACCAGATAAGAAGAAATGGGATTCCTTATTTCTTTTTTACAAATACATACACATGCACACACAAACACACAAACCTGGAAAAGGTCAAGGTTACTGGGAAGGGAGAAGGCCCTTCAAGACAACAAAACCCCTTCTCTTTTAAAGTCTCCATAGCAACTGGATGGAGCATCATGGGATGTCGAGATGAGAGAGGACTATTCTTCCCCTACAACACTCTTTCCACTTCATTAGACTCTTTATCAAGTATCTCTGCACTGGGCTGAGTACATTTTTTGTGTCGGGGAGCAGTGCTGAGGACTCAAAAGCATCCTGACCTTTTCAGTGGGACTTTGGGAGTTCCTTGTGGGAGTTGCATCCTCTTCCCCTGCCTTCCTCCCCCACAGCCCCCTTGTCTCCAGTTCACATGACCTTCTCATCAAAAACCCTGTGCCTGGTGAGGTATGAAGGGTTTCTTTAAAAGGAGAAAAGAGCAGGGAAAAAGAAGAGAAGAGTATGAGAATGTCCTTCGCTGGCTCTGGAGGTGTCAAGACCCTGGCTGTCAGAGCTGTGCATCTGCAGGGAAGATTAATGAGTCTGCTTAGAGGAAATCCAAATAAAATAGAGCAGAATAAATACCAAGTAACTGTGTGGGTGATGAGGGGAAGGGTGAGGAAGGAGCAAGGCAGTGTGACAGGGCAGAAGTAGATATTCCTCAGCCTGGTAAGTGTTTGAATTCCCTATGGAGGGGTGAGTTAGCACAGGAATGATCTTTGGATTTAGTTCTGTGGTCTCCAAGTGCCAGGGCTGTGTATGGCTCTGTGAATGGCTTATAAAGCACTGCTTGCACTTGCAGGCACAAACACTGGGGATTCTTCCCTTCCTTAGCAAAGCATTCACCATAGAGAAGAATTTTGTGTTCAGCTTCTCAACCCTTGGCCTGCATCACCTCGAGGTGCCTTGAACTGCTCTGCAGCTGGAAGCACTGGTTGTTCTTAGGAAATGTCAGTGCCTGGTTTGTGTTGGGCAGTGGCTTGGGGTGTGGGGATGAAGGGATTTAAACCTTTCTATGGAACCAAAGCAGCATGGGCAGCAGGAAAGGGGGGATTCTGCCCCACTCAGGTGAGACCTCACCTGCAGAGCTGCCCCAGCCCTGTCCCAGCACAGCAAGGAGCTGGAGCTGCTGGAGAGAGTCCAGAGGAGGCTCCAGGATGAGCAGAGGGATGGAGCAGCTCTGCTGGGAGAGCTGGGATTGTTCAGCCTGGAGAGGAGAAGCTTTGGGGTGACCTTATGGTGGCCTTCAGTGACTGAAGGAGCTACAGGAAATATGGAGAGAGATTCTTTAAAAGGGCCTGGAGTGCCAGGGGCAAGCAGCTTCAAACTGACAGAGAGTGGGTTTAGATTAAATATTAGAAAGAAATTCTTCCCTGTGAGGGTGGGGAGGCCCTGGCACAGGGTGCCCAGAGAAGCTGTGGCTGCCCCTGGATCCCTGGAAATGTCCAAGGCCAGGGTGGATGGGGCATGGAGCAGCCTGGGATAGTGGAAGGTGTCCCTGCCCATAGCAGGGGGTGGCACTGGATGAGCTTTCAGGTCCCTTTCAACCCAGGCTATTCTGCTATTCTGTGATCCTGTGGTTTTATCCCACAGGAGAAACTGGACCTTGGAGCTGACCTTCCTGGGGGAACCATGACATTGTTACCTTTAGCTTTTAATCCTCTGGATTTTCACTTCTTCCAGGGAGTCCTTGTGTGACAGTCTGCAGGGTAATTTGAGCAGACTTCACACCACGAGCACCCAGCTGAGCATCTATCCCTGTGGATCAGAGTCTGCAACTCAGTATGTTTGAATCCATGTGAATCAGAGCAGGAGAGGGATTTGTTACCATGGCCAGAGTTGATTCAATAAGTGTTTGTAAAGAGCACTGAGGCTAGACACGCTTGGGCCATGTGTTCCTGAGCTGTAAGATTTTCATGGGTGTTTTTGGGGGAAAAAAAACATTAAAAAAATAAATAAGCTTTGCATTTACAGTAGAAGTTGGGCTATGAATATCCCAATCCCACTACTTCAATCCTCATGGGAGTAATTTTCAAGTGGGAAATCCCATTAAGTCATAAAGGGCTCTTAAGCAGTTCCCTCTGATGAATTTGTAGCACTCTGCAAGTCCCATAATTCCCAATATCCAGATGAGGAAACGGAGGTTAAGTGACTTAGCCAAGGTCATGTAGCAAATCAATAACCACTCCAGCCCCTCTCCCATTCACTCCATGTGTCTCTGCTGTCAGCACAGGGGATCAATCCTTCCCACAAGCCCCAGCAATGGACACCCAGGCTTTGAAACGTTGGATTATGTGGAAAAAACAGGAACATCTTCATTCAGAGAGCTGGACTGGGGGAAAAGTCATGGGGCTCCTTCACCCTCCTCGCACCCACAGCTCCCTGAGTGGGGACATTCCCGGTTCCTGCTGCTCCCTGGGAGGAGCCAGGCTCCCCACAGCTGCCACAAACCCCACATCCTGAACTCTGGGGGTTGGGACAGCAGCATCTTTGGTGTGGTGACAGAAAATTTCCTCACGCAAGACCTGCTGGCAGTGAGGAGGGTGAGAGTCTCTGTCAACCCCTGTCCCACAGGGACTGTTCTTCCTCTTTCCCACAGCTTGACTCTCCCCTGATGGGTTTCAGCTTCCTCTGCTCATTTCTTGAGTTTGTGGAGGATAATGCACAATAGTTTGGGGGTATTTCAGGAGTGGGGATTTGTGTGCTCACTCTAAGCTTGCCATGGCTGGCTGGTCCCAAGGAAAAGGGTTGTTTTTGCTGGGATCAGGCAGACTGTAATTCTGGGACTCTTAGGTTACTTATTGCAGTTCACCTGTTTGTTGTCTTTATCAAGGAATCCCAGGATGGTTTGGGCTGGAAGGGACCTTAAAGCCCATCACATTCCACCCCTAGGGACACCTGCCACTATCCCAGGCTGCTCCAAGCCCTGTCCAAGCTGGCCTTGGACACTGCCAGGGATCCAGGGCCTCCCCTCCCTCCCAGGGAAGGATTTCTCCTGTCTATCTAATCTAAATCTATTTTCTCTTCAGTTTAAGGCCATTACCCCTTTATGTCTTGTTAGTCTTGCCAGCACAGCCCTCTGGAGTCACACAGGAACGGGAGATGCTGGATGAAGACATCTTCCAGTGCCCAGTCAGGCATTTCTCCGCCTGACAGTGCCTTGCTTCCCTGTTGTCCTTCAGCTTTTCTGCAGTTAATTCAGAGCCATTGGAATTCCTGGTTCTGCTCTTGCTGTTGCAGTAGCTGGTGCTTGACTCTAGCTCCGTTCCCTCTCCCAGGTAAAAGGCACAAAAGCACAGGGAGTGAACCTAGCTGCAATGTTGGGATCATCCCACCAACCCCTGGCTTCCCTGGGTTTTCTCGAGTGCCTCCTGCAGCCCTGTCAGATGCTTACCTGGGAGGCTGTGCAGGAGAGCTTAATGAGAAGTTGTTCTCTATGCCAGGCTCCTTCCTGCTTTGCTGTAAGGTCTCTGAAGGATGACACATGTTTCATTTATGTCTCCTTCTTCCTCCTGATCAGCACTTCTCCAGGTGTCTGGCACTTGCCAGACCTCTGGCATCCTTACTGCTGCCCAGCTTAACCTGCAGGAAAGGTGCTCTCGGGAATATTGCAGGTGGAATGGCCAGGAGGAAGGTCAGCACCCTCCTGCACTATGTCCCATGGATTTATGGCTTCCCAGCTCCTCCAGGAATGCCCTGACCTAATCCAGAGAGCTGCTCTGTGCCATGGCCCTGGTGCTGAGCCAGCACTGCCAGCACTGGCATGGGATGATGGATGGGAGCTCCTGCAGAGCAGAGCTTGGTCTTGGAGCTCCTGGAGGCCCTCCAAGGCTGGCTTTGGGGTTGACCAAGTGTTTCGCTTGTTTGGATGCTTTCCATGTCTTTGGGCATTTGGCTGTGTGTATTCTGGGGGCAAGGGCAGCACTCCCCAGCTGCTGCTGGGAGAATGCTCTGGGAGGGAGGCTTCCCTGGAGACATCCCTCCTTTCAGCAGCACATGGCAAAGCTCTGAGACTTCACATTCAGTGGGAGGCACAGGAGATATTTTGGACGGCAAGCTGTGGCTTTAAAAAAACCCACCCAGTAGTGATTTGAGGTTTTCTTCTTGAAGCCTTCCTGACTTTGAACATAAATCACGTCTGTTTTGGTGAGCAGGCTCCCAGCAAGACAGACCTGTTCCTGGGATTATTGTGACCACAGGTATAGTCACTCCATTTCCATCTGGGAAGGCTTAGGCCCCCATTCCCTGCTGTGGTGCGGTTGGATTTCACCTTCCTCCACATCGTGGCATTTCGGAGAGAGCTGCTTGTTTTACAGAGCAGCTGTGTTGTCTTAATGCAGCTGTAATGTGTGTTTGTCTTGGGGCACAGCAGGACTAGGAAGAGGTTTTATTAGATCATTCCCAAGTCCCAATAATCTCCGAGTCTCTCTCGGATCTGTGGCTGTCAGCTGTGCTGCTCTCGCTCCGTGGGATGGGGTTGGAAGCTGAAGATGGGAAATCACTTCTGCGGGATCCTTTATCTGCTTCATCTCCGTGTTACCTCTTCCCTCCTGGCTGTTTCCAGCAGCCAGGGAGGAGTTGGTCCTCGTATCCCAGACCTTAAACCACAGCCTGACAGCCTCCAGGGGATCCTCCCTGCCCGGAGCATTGTTTGTGGGACTGCTGGTGGCACTGCAGCCTGGATCCCAGGGAGCTTTCCCACCCCGTCACCACTGACTGCCAGCATCGGGATCACGGTAAGGCTGCTGCTTCCCTGCCTCCAGAGTGTGTTCTGTGTGTGTCCTGCTGCCAGAGCTGGAGTCTGCTGCTTGCTTTTCCTCTTCCCAAGGGAATTAGAGTCTCCTCAGTCCCTTGTGTTTGGATGTGTTCTGTCTGACCGTGATGAATTCCCTAGGTGCTTGCAAATTTTTATTTTACTGCTGCACTCCCCTGCCTTGCACCTCATCCTGTGATGGGCATATTTCTGGATCAGAGATGTCTGTTGCTCTCAGAATGGTTTCCTTTTCCTGCAGTACATTCCCAGTATATATTTATATATACAGTCACATTTTGCTGGACTGCTCTCCTCTCACCCAGTGCTGGCTGTAGCGTGCTTGAGAGACATCCCACTCCTTAAACACTATTTGAGGTTTTCTCTGGCAGAGATGATGTGGGGATCATGCAGGTCACTCCCTCTCTCAGTTCCTTGTGTGTATCAGCTGTATATTCATCTTCTGTAGCTTTTGCACCACAGCTGCATGAATGAAATTGTATTTTAGGCTCCTGTAGCATCTCCTGTGCTGACTGTACCACTTGTATTTCAGTCTGTGCTTTCCCTTGGCATTCAGCTTAGAACTCCCATTGTCCTTGTGCTGTTGTGGCTGGTGGAGTCCTTTTAATTTGTCTGTATTTTGCTGCATCTTTGTTTCCTTCCTCTCAGAGCACCAGGGAGGTCTTTGTTGTCCAGCACGATCACGGCTGTTATGTGTCACCATGCCTCTGCCTGCTTGTTTGGGAGCTGCTGGTTTCCTAAAACTCAGCCTGGAAAGGGATGCAAATCACATCCTTGGGCTGCTCTGATCCACGTTCTCAGTAAATGTGAATTACTGTGTTGTCCCAGCAGCTTCTTGTCCCTTTGTTCAGCTGCTTTTAGCAATTCTTACAGAGTTTAGGGGAATGTACAGGAGTTTTCTCCTTCCTCAGTTCTTTCACAAAAGTCTCTATTCAGGGAATTTCCTGCTGCTTTTTACTTGATTGTGTTTTTTTCGGTTGTTCCCAAAGGCCACCCAGGAGCTGGACATCATGGAGCTGAACACACACCAGGGTAGGTAATGGACGTGGCCCCTGAAGTGGGAAAAGCCCTGTGACAGCTCTGACTCAGCCTGAAGGCTCTGAACCAGAGGAGGGAGACCTCAATCAGGGGCAAAGCAGGCAAGGTGTGTTGTGTGATTCATCCCAGGGAGCTGCTCCTGGCCTGGCTTGGAGCAATGTCCTGCATTTCATTTCTCCTTCTTTGCCAGGTTGTCTTAGCTCTCGCACAGGACCCTTGAATGCTTTCCCTGAGCTGCTGCCTGAGCCAGCTTTGCCCAGCTCAGACTTGAGCAGATCCTGCAAACTTGGTCCCATTTCCCGGGGCTTTGGCATCTTTTGTGCCTGGAAGAGGCCAAACAAAGTTCCCTCTTTGGAGCTCTGCTCCCTGTGGTGGCTCCCTGCGCTCCTCAGCAGTGTGAGGGAGCATTTCACATCAGGTCTGCAGGGACAGAGAGGGGCACCTTTAGTATCTGCTGTTCCTGTGGGTCAGAAATGGCTCTGTGGAGGCTTTCAGTGGGTTTTCCTCAGCCAGCTGCTGCTGTGCTGTGCTGTGCTGCTCTTGGAACATGGCACAGCCTTTCTCCAGCAGCGTTTGCTGGCGCTTTGTTCTCTCCCTTACCCAGCCCCTCCAGTAATTGCCCACTGCTCCCACCGTGAGCTAAAGAGCCTCCTATTGCCGAGCACAGCCCCTTTCATTGCCGCTGCTCAGGGCCAGCTTTGGGGTTCAACCCTACCAGAGCTTCCCCCTGTTTGTTTGGGTTTCTCCCTCGCCGCATTCACACCTTTCCACTTTCATGTACCTGCGGGAGCCGACTTGCTTCTGACACCGAGTTCAGTCTCCGAACATAAAAGAAGAGAAAGTCAGGACAGAAAGGCACTGGAGCTTTCTTCTTCCTTCACACCTGCTGTTCCCGCTCGTCAGGCACTTCCAAAGAGGAGAGTTCTCCAAGTTCCCAGTCATTACCCTTTACATAAGCATAATATAGTGCTGCACTTCCTACAGGGAAGCTATCTATTGTAGCAATCTGTAAAACAAAAGCTGGATTGCTGCTTCTGCTATTGCTCCCAGAATCAAAAAGCTGCCTGCTGTTCCTCAAATGGGAAGGCTGAAAGCCTTCATCAGAGGGTAGTTCATTTTTACACGACATTTTTACACTCAAGCAAAACTGAAAGCAAGGCATAATTTGAAACAGCCACGCTCGCCGTCAGAGCAGAACCACACAAATAAAATGCCTGGGATGATGGAGTTGAATACGTTGCAGTCAGAAAAATGACAGTTTGCAGCGAACAAGGAAAACTAGATGGATGAATGGGAATTAGTGAGGAGCAGACTTCCAAGGCAGACAAATCAAATTGAGAGCTGGATCATTAGATTCAAAGGAAGCAGGTAAGGAGTGCACTAAATTGTGCCTTAAACAACAAACCAAGGGCCTCAGCCTCTAGGGAGAGTGGATGGAATGGCTTGGGACATGGGAGTGGCTCCCAGGGGTGACCTGGCCACTGGGCATTGTGACCTTGCCCAGGTCACTGTGTGTCCTTTGCATCAGCTTCTGTGCTGGGGCAGGGCAGGCGCTGCATGTAAAAGGTGCTTTTTAAGATCCACAGATATGCCCAGAGCTCCAGAAGAACCAGCTGAGGGCTTTCTGGACGGACTGTCCTGGCTCCTTCATCTTCCAGGGCTGCCCCTGGGGTCTACTGCATGGAGCTTGCTCTTTGCTTAATCCATTCCCAGAAGGCAAAGGGATGCACAAGGTGAGAAATTATTGAGTTGTTGAATTTTTGAAAATTAACTGTGCATTATTATACCCAAGAAACTGGAGTGCAAGAAACACACTTCACATACAGTGGCTCTTTGCAGATGTGAGAAAACGTGGCATGGTTTGGATCTGCCTGGGAACTGCTGAGCTGCGGGAATTTGTGTATTTTTAAAATGAAGCTCATGTTTTTCTTGGACAAACTTTCAGGGCACTGTAACACAGAACTGAAGGTCACAACTCTTAAGAAGATTTTGAAACGCCCCAGATGCTCAGCGTGATAGTCTAGACAAGGCAGCTGAGGCAGAGATGCTGAAGGAAGTTCCTCAGATTGGTACAGGAAAGAAAAACCCTCAGGATGGACAACTTCCACACAGAGCTTCCCTTCAGTGCTCCTGCCTGTCCACTCCTGCAGAAACTGCTCCAGCTGAGTCCTGCTCAAGGATAAAATTCATGGTCACAGGGGAATCTCTCAACTGGAATCCCATCTGGCTGATTCTCCCATTTCAGCTGAGGTGGGAATTTCACTGGATCCCACAGAGAGGTATTAATGGAATGACAAGGGAAGTTCTCCAGCAGGAGCTGAAAAGCACCACCCTTGCTGGGGGTAGAAACCAACACATGCTCTACAAAATCCACAACTGATCTGATTGTTCCCACGAGAACCATCGAATCAGAATCATAAAATCATGGAATGGTTTGGGTTGGAAGGAACCTTAAAGCCCAACTCGTTCCACTCCCATCCATGGGCAGGGACACCTTCCACTATTCCAGGTTGCTCCAAGCCCTGTCCAGCCTGGTCTTGGACATTTCCAGGGATCCAGGGGCAGCTGCAGCTTCTCTGGGCACCCTGTGCCAGGGCCATATTATAAACCTGATATTAGCGCAGTGTAATTGAGGGAAATGAATCCCCTGCTGTCCCAGTTATCCATTGTTATCCCAGGTTTAGCCACATGAACCTGTCAGTGAGCAGCTCTGATCTGAACACAGCAATTGTGAGGACTCTTCTCCCGTTAATTCCTTAATAAATGGTGTCTTTATTTTATCAAAGGCTTTATTGTTGAAGATGTTCAGCATGTCCAGGGATTTCCATTTCCCTTGGCAGCCTCCCAGATTTCACCCTGCCATCACTTCCATCACAATTTGTTTACTGTGGAAGATGTTCCCGTGCTGGTTTGGTTGTCTGTGATGTGACTCCGTCTAGCAGCTCTTAAGAAGACCTTTGCACATCCTTTCCATGTTTGGGTTTTTTTCCCCTTTCCTTTTAGCTTTGGTTGTTTGCAGCAGGCTCTGTGGCAGCTGTAAATGTTGGTTAAAGCTTTATTGAGTGCCCGGTGTTTTCCAGCCGCCTGCTTCAGCAGTTTATTTGGGTCTCTGGTGATGTTTAGAAATGCATTTCCTCTCATCTCTCCCAGCTATATTTTACTGTTTGCTCATTTGCTTGATGACAGCTCGCTGCTGGGTTTTGGAAGAGCTTTGCAGTGCATTATCTCGGGAGTTAATCCTGACCTGCTTCTTTGGCTCCAGCAGCTGCCCTGGCGTGTCCCGAGCCGGACGTTGATGGTGTCAGGAATTTTCTGCCAGCTTTTTGCTGTCAATATTTTTGGCTATTGCTCTCTGCCGTTCATGTTTGGATTAAGCTGCCCTGTGACATCCTGAGGATGAGCTGAGATGTGTCACTGCACAAGGGATCAGCCTCAGTCTCGTTGGGCAGGTTCCTGAGGGCTGGGGAAGGTCCAGCCCACGGGGTTTGTCCAGGACAGTTCTTGCTCCAAATCCACGTTCTCTGATTTTTGAGCTGTCCTAGGAGACCGCTTCACCCTTTTCAGGATGATTTAAGAGGATGTGCTGTTCAGGATTCCCACTCGAGTGTTATTTATTAGTTTTGTAGTATCTTCCAGGCTGCTTTCTTTGGTGTAGTGTTGATTCCTTGGGGACAAAGGAAACATAGGCAGGAAAATGCTCGCAGGAGGGATAAACCACGAGCCTGACTGATATCTCTTCTCTCTCTCCACGGTGTTTTTTCACAGATCAAAAATCAATTAAGGACGAATTTCACTGGGAACTCTTTAAACAATGTGCTATTTCATTAGAGATTATTGCAGGCTCTTTAACATTTGCAGTCCAGGTGTGAATTACAAAATTAGCCGGATTGCTTTAATGATTTCCTCCGAGGTAACATTCCTCCTAGCACCCTGTGCCTGGAGCAAGCTGTGCAGGTGCTGCTGGAAAAGGGGTGTTTATTGTCTCCCCCCACATCCTGCTGGAGACACAAGACTGAAGGAATGTGTCTTTGGTTTTGATTGTGACAGCAGCCTGGCTGGGCACAGGGCTATGGCCTGGAAGATGAGAACTGAAGGAAATAAGAGAAATAAGAGTGGGATGTTGTCAGAGAGGCAGAGAGGGGCTTTGAGATGAGCAGATTTGGGGTTTTTTCCCCAAATCCTTTCTTGAGCTGTTACCAGCACAAGCTTCTGCCTTTGTTAGACTTCCCTATGGCTTTCTACCTCCTTCCTTGGTTCCTGGATCTGTCCCTCCTGCCACCCAATCCCCATAACACTGAGACAGAAGCACTCTGGAGATGCCAGTAGGTTTTTGCTGGCATCTGGATCCCTTGGGACACATCACTCCTTTCAAACCCTTCCCCTCCTGAAGGCACGAGGAGCTGAGCAGTGTGACTTCCTCTGCTCCACTGCAACCCCCTCTCAATCATTAATCCTGCCTGGAACTTGCCCTTTTCAGCGCCTATTCCCTCCCTCGTCCATCTTGCCTTATTCACAGCCTGGCTATTGATCCTTATTTGGGGCTCATCTGTCTTGGTGAGCTCGGGGAGCCACCCCTGTGAGGGAGAGGAGCACCTTTCATTGCTTTCAGGGTGCTGGAGTTGGGTGGGAGGGAAATGGGTGAGTTTTGGGCTGCATCAAACTGCAAGTTTGATGTGGTGTCTGCATTTCCAGAGTGCTCTCCCCACCTGAGCTGCTGCTGTTCTTAGAGATGCTGCTTTTCTCTGTATATTTTCCTTTCCTCTTCTCCTAAACCCATCAGAGCTGCACCAGCCCTATTAGAGCAGCTCAGCCTCTCCTCCCTCTCCCTTGAAGTCAGCAAGACCAGGATTAGTCCTCAGGCAGCCTGTAGAACCAAAGACACGTGCTCATCCTTCTCTGCCCTCCTTTTCCCATTTCTTGTCCCTCACGTCACTTTCCTCTGCATTTTTCTGTCTCTGCTCAGCTCTGCCCTGCCTCAGGAGAGTGCTGGGCTCACCTTGCTCACTGCAGGGAGGGCCCAGCAAAGGCAGCAGGTAAAACCCCACCCTCTGCAGAGACCCACTGGCCATAATTGCCTTGCTGGAGAGCAGGAGGGAGAGGCAAACAGTTCTGATGCTTTCCTTAAATACTCTCCTGGGCCCTAATTATTTTCAGTTTAGGATATTTTCTGTGTCTGGGAAGACTCATCAGTCTAATAATCCTTGCTGGATCTCACTTCCAATTACTGCCCAGCCCTGCCTTGAGCCCCCTGTAAACTTCCCACAACCATCTTTCCCGATTTGCTGTGGATCTCTTTGACTGCTTCCCTCAATGCTCCTTGTTCTGGGCCTGGACAAGGTGCTTAAGGAGCAATTTTGTACCTGAAGGGAGGCTGTGGCAAAGTAGGGTCAGGCTCTGCTCCCAGGCAGCCGCAGGAAAAGAGGAAATGGCCTCGAGCTGTGCCAGGCTGGACATCAGCAGGAATTTCTTCATGGAAAAGGTTGTTAAACATCGGAAAGAGCTGCCCAGGGAGGTGGTGGAGGGAGGTTCCCATCCATGGAAGGCCTGGAGGTGGCACTCAGGGTTCTGGGCTGGTGACAAGGTGGGGATTGGGCACAGGGTGGACTCGATGATCTGGGAGGGCTTTTCCAACCTTGGTGATCCTGAGATTCTGTGATCCTCTCCCACTCCTCCAGTGACTCCATATTTTTGAATCCCCCTCACCTGCCTCTTTTCCAGGCTGTAGCATCCCAACCCATTGGGTTGCTCTTCACAGAGAAGCCATTCCAGACCTTAAAAAGTTCTTGTTGTCCTTCCAGAAACCTTTCCTGCTGTATTCCTCCTGCTCTGCACTGCTGGAGCCAGGCAGGGATACCATCCATGTTCACCTGGAGAGTTTTGGGGTACTTTGTGTCGCTTGAGTGAGCTGCATGTTTTGGAGGAGCTGGCTCTTATTTCTGAACGCTTTTATTACCTGAACCTTTCCAGCAAAATGCCAATTATTGTGAATCCTGAAAGAGCAGCTTCCAATTAAAATCCTAGCTGCATCTGACTTGAATGGTGTTCACTATTTAGGGTGCATTTGAAAGTGCATTTTGGGAGGTGCCTTTCATTTCATTTGTGGTGGCTAACATTATCCCTGATACTGGAGGAAATTAAAAATGCTTCCTGCTCAGAAGCAATGATTTGTAATGAAAATATGCTGTGTGCTGGTCCATGGCAGCATTACTAAAGTGTCTGGATGTGGTGCCAGGTGTTGCTTTGGGAATTCAGCTGTGCCCAGAATGCCCTGCTGTACCTTTGGTGGCCTTTGGGATGGGAGAGCTGAGTGACCAGGCTGGGTCTGCTCTGGGGAATCTCCTAAAACCACTCAGCACATCCAATGTTTGCACAGATAATTTGGTTCAGATGGGCTGATGAGGTCACGTGGACAGAGTGTGCCCAGTTCTGGACCCTCATGACAAAAAGGACATTGAGGAGCTGGAGTGTGTCCAGGGAAGGGAATGGAGCTGGGAAGGGGCTGGAGCACCAGGAGCAGCTGAGGGAGCTGGGAAAGGAGCTCAGCCTGAAACAGAGGAGGCTCAGAGGGACCTTGTGGCTCTGCACAGCTGCTGACAGGAGGGGACAGCCAGGGGGGTCAGGCTGAGCTCCAGGGAACAGGGACAGGAGGAGAGGGAACAGCCTCAGGCTGGGCCAGGGGAGGGGCAGGGTGGATATTGAGGAGGAATTTCTTCACAGAAAGGGTGATCAGCCATTGGCAGGGGCTGCCCAAGGATGTTTGGAGTCCTCATCCCTGGAGGTGTCCAAGGAACACCTGGATGTGGCACTCAGTGCTCTGGGCAGGGTGACAAGGTGGAGATTGGTCACAGGCTGGACTCAATGATCTTTGATGACTTTTCCAACCTTAAGCATGATGTGCCATTTATTCTCTTCAGCTCCTGGAAGTCCAACAGAGGGCAAGGGGCAAAGTCTCAGGAGGGTTTAGTTTTGGGAGCTGTGGTTTCATGGCCTGGGAACCTCTGGTTAACCCTGTCCTGAGCACTGGGTTCAGATCAGCTGCTGGAATGTTGTTCCACCTCGGCTGAATTGTCCAGATCCCATAGAATAGTTTATATTCGCTGAGGAAAAGAAATCAGCCCAACATAAACCTGTCCTAACATGGTCTGAGCAGATTTGGGCCAGCAGTGAGTGCCTGACCTGGGCCAGTGCCTCGTGTCCCATAGGAGGGGCACAAGACAGAATTGACAATTCCATCAGGGATGCCTGTGTTTGTATTTACACCTTCCTCATGGGAATGTGCACCAGCAGATAAAAAACCTGCTCTAGTGGATTCCAGCATTAAGTCAAGAAACTATTAGATTTTTTCAAGGGCTCACACTATTCTCCTAAAAAGCAGGTTTTTACGTGTTAGTTTGGAGCCCTTTTGCTCAGCCTCAGGTGTTTTTATTCCTTCAGGGTATTTGCTGAAAGGACAAGAAGAAAATGGCTCAAGGTGATATCATGCAAAAAACTCCATGTTCAGCATGAGAGTGTTACATTTTGGTTTTTCCTCCAGCAGGTGTGGGATAGCTTGCCTCTCTTTTGAGTCAAGGATCAGATTAGAAGAGTAGAAAGTGGAAGAATAACCAATTTAATCAAAATCCCACCGAAAGAAAACACTGCAATGCACAATTGTCCTTCTCTGTGTACAGGAGAGGTAGTGAGAGAAAGTACCACATGTGACACATGTTAGTCGTGTGCTTTGATGCTCTCCTGGCATCAGTGAGGATGAGGAGACACAGAAACTTGAGCAGAACTTTAAATAATGGCTGTAACTGAACACACTCCATTTCAGTTGTACCTGCTTATGCAGCAACTTTATTTGTTGTTTTGTTGTTCTTTTTTTTTTTTTTTTTCCTTTTATAGTGCATATTTTTAAGGAGCCTAGGAAAGGATTTTAATGAATCTTTGGGAGATATTCCTAACTTGGTTTGTAATTCTGAATTCCAGCTCTGCTTGGCTGGGGAACTCCAGAAACCCTTACCTTTATTTCAAATCTGTCTCCTGCAGCCTTGCCTTGGTATGGATGATGCATTTAAACTGAGGGGAGGCAGAACAAGAAGGGCTGGCCACATGTTTTGCACAATGGATTTTGCATGCAGAGATTTAATAAGGGGAATTCATTGTTTTTTATTCAAGGTGCTGTTATCCACATGCCACTTTTCCAAGCCTGCATCTTCCTGTGCTTGTGGACTTTTCTTGAGGTTTGATTCCCTTCCCTGGAAAGGGAAGGCAGAGTTAGGGTGGTTTATGATGTTTAACTCTGACTGCACCATCTCCTTTTTGCCTTGATTTCTTCAGGGGGTTTTCAGCACCACCTCGTTACTGAATCTTCTGCTTTCCTATGTGCATTGCTCTTCCAAGGGTCTCCTTTAGGCAGGTAAAGGCATTTCTGGAGTGTTTATCTGGGCACTGATAGGCTGGGAGACCTGGTGTTCACCAGAAGAGAAGGCTCTGAAGAGACCTGAGAGCTCCTTCCAGTGCCTAAAGGAGCTCCAGGAGAGCTGGAGAGGGACTTGGGACAAGGGATGGAGGGACAGGACACAGGGAATGGCTTTCAGAGAGTAGATTTAGATGGGATGTTGGGAAGGAATTGTTCCCTGTGAGGGAGGTGAGGCCCTGGCACAGGGTGCCCAGAGAAGCTGTGGCTGCCCCTGGATCCCTGGAAGTGTCCCAGGCCAGGTTGGACAGGGTTTGGAGCAGCCTGGAATTGTGGAAGGTGTCCCTGCCTGTGGCAGGGGTGGCACTGGATGAGCTCTAAGATCCCTTCCAACTCCAGCCATTCCATGTTTCTATGTGAACCAAAATTCTGCTCCTTTTCACCCCAAAGAGTGATCAGCACATTCAAGCTCTCACAAGTGCAGCCATTTGTGATTAAAACCAGCTGAAGTACAGAGCTTGTGGATTTGATTAAAAACATTTCATCAGATCCTGCCTTTGGCTGCACCATCCTAGTCCTGATCTCCAGACTTGAGAGAGGGGAGAGCCTTGGTCTGGTGCTCCCTGTGATCTGCTGAGTGATGGGATGTGCAGGCAGCACCAGCATCCCAGATCTGGCATGCCCTGCTCAGCCTGCAGGGATGCCATTTGTTCCTCTCTCCAGGCCTTGCTTCCCTCCTGCTTGTTTAACTGTGGATAATCTCCCTGGTACAGTGGGTATTTGTTGTTGGACTTAGCCAAAGCTCCAGCAAAGCTCGGGGTGAAGGCAGGAGCAGCTGCTGAGTTGTTCCTCTGCTGGATTTGCTCAGCCCCCCCTGCCTTGTGCTCCTGTGCCCACTCACCTCTTTATTTTCCTTCCTCTTCCTCCACTGCCCTTCCTTTGCTGTCTTAATTCCCTTTCCTTTTCCCCTCTCTGTTCCTGGCACCTGCCACCCCGATTGCAGAGTCCCAATGGGATGTGTCCCTGCCCAAACACTGGGACATTTGGTACTGGCTAGGAGAGATGCAGCCAGCAAAATGCAGGTTATTTTTTATTCCA
This sequence comes from Lichenostomus cassidix, assembly GCF_008360975.1. Lineage (NCBI taxonomy): Eukaryota > Metazoa > Chordata > Aves > Passeriformes > Meliphagidae > Lichenostomus > Lichenostomus cassidix. The sequence continues at coordinate 23,546,615 of NC_139490.1, read as the reverse complement.
GCCTTTTGATAGCCAACCTGGATGGCTGTCAGCTCAGACTATCTCTGCTCCTCCTTCCCTTCCTTAGGTGAAGGAGACAAGTGAGGCTCCTGAGGGTGTTCTTGGCTTCTCTGGGTGTTGCAGGGAGATCCCTGGAGCAATCCCACGGAAGCATATGGCTTGTGTGAGTGCTGAGCCCCTGTCTGTGCAGGAGCTGAGCTGCACAGGCTGGGAGAGGAGAGCTGGAGCCTGCTGGGGTGGGGTGCTGTGCATTCACATGGATATTCACCCCCACCCTTCTCAGCTCTGCTCGTGTGAACACATTAAATATGAGCACAGGTGCTTTTCCAAGAGGTTTCAGCACCTCAGCCACTTGCCAGCCATGCAGGTGAGTGAGAGCTTCCCCCCCTTCCCGGCTCTCCATGGGGACCAGCTCTGCCCCCATGCTAATTTGGGCTGGAGGCAAAAGGAAGGATTTCCAGGCTAGCAGAGCTCAGGCAGGGCTGGGGCTGGAGTGCTGCCCTTTTCCTTTTGTCCCCCTTCCCCTCCTGCCTTTCCTTTGGCTTCTCCCCCCTCTGCTTCTCTTCCTTTTGGAAAGAAATGCTTCGTTTTCAGGCTGTGAATGTATACAGTATTCTGGGAGGAATCTCCCAGCCTCTGAGATACTCTGGAAAGGAAAATGGATGGGGCTCTGCTGTCTGAGGGAACAGCAGGACATTGGTTTGGGAACAGGGATAAGGGATAAATTCCCCAGCATGGAACATCTCCTCACCTCAGCCAGCCCTCCAGGAAAGGCTGCAGACCTGCTGCAATTCCCATCGCCTCCAGTCTCTGTCTCAGGGTAGAACCTTGCACTCCTCATCTGAAGACAGTCTCTGATGCTGTTCCCAACATGCAGTGGATTTCTTCTGTTTGGCCACTGCCATTGGTCCCCAGAGGCATCAAACCTGGACATTGATCGTTTGTAACATTTGGGGGATTTTTCTGCACTGGGCTGGGCTTTGCTGGTGCCCTGGCGTGGCCAGGGCTGGTTGTTCCTCTTTCAGGTTCCCTTGTCAATGCAATCCAAATGGAAATACGTCCTCAGAGCATCCCCAGTATTGGTAGCACTCCTAACATTCCCTGCTCCTCCTTCTTGCAGGGCTGTAGTGAGATTGAAGTGATGGGATTCTCTGTCCTGACAGAGCAACCCCTTTCCAGACACCTGTGTGCTCAAGATTTGTCTGGGATATAGGAAATATCCACTCCCTGATGGTCTTGAGGGGTTGAACTGGACAACAACTCGCCACAGATTTCAGATTTTGGGCTACATCTCCACTGAGATACCCTCCACACCTTTTATGTACCAAAGTCACCAGATTTATCCAGATTTTTGGGATGTACCATGCAGTCACATCAGTGCTGTCAGCATTAACTCAGGTCACCAGATCTCACAGCTCCAGCTCTGTGAAGAAATGAGTTGTTTCCTATTCCTAACATCACCTGGCAGTTTGCTTCCCAGAGCTCCTGGAGGCCAAGTGTGGTTTGCTGTGCATCCAGCTCAGCACAAAAGGTCGAGGGAGGAAGAAGAAAGAGGGATGACAGATGGAGAGATGGCTGTGAGCTGTGAGAGAGCCAGCAATCCCTTATTGATCAGCTCTGAAGGTGTTTGGAAGCAGCTTTTGGCCGGGGGGCTCTGCTCAGGACAGGTGCTGAGTGAGCACTCGCGCCAGGAAAATGGGATTTTCTTGGGGAGGAAGATGAGGGCAGATCCCACACCAGCTCTGCTGTCCCTGAGGAGAAGGGGAGGATTCCACTCAGCCTGGTGCTGACAGCCGTGTTATTCATGGAGTGAGAGGGGCTGAGGGAAGCCTGGGCTCCCCCTGCCCCAAGGCCAGGCTGTGGTGAGGAACAGCTCTGAGCTGTAAGGCTGAGCTTATTCTGGGCACTTAACCCTCCCTGCACCAAATTCACTGCAGGCTGCACTGGGGCAAACTGGGACAGCACTGCCCACCCTTGGAAACCACCTCCCCCAGACCCAGTGCCACAGGGAAGCAGAGAAAGGCTTTTCCCATCCCAGGGCTGCTCCTTCCAGCCGGCAAAATTCATGGTTTGGGAGGTCAGGGAGCCAAATGCCACCAATGGGCTGCATAAAGGGCTGGCTGATTTTATGGCCAATAATAACATTTGTAGTTATACAAGCTATGCTAAGATAGGGCTAATCAATTCTCATGCTGCAGGTCAGCAGCTGATTGCTGCAGGGGTCAGCAAGGAATTATTTCCTTGCCATTTACAGCTTTATTTAATTGGCCAGATGCATTAAGGGCCTTTTAATTATTTTTTTTCCCCTTCTATCCTCTGAAGCATATGGAATTAAGCACTTCCAGGGACAAGGCTCTGCGCTGCTAGGGCACCACTGCCTTTTCTAGGAGGGCAAATCATGATCCCTTTTAAGTCTGGGGTTTTGCTGGGAGTTAGCAGGGTGGGTTTCGTTCCAGGAGGGGATATTTCAGCAGTGCTTCCTGGTAACTCAGAGGAAAATTCATTTGGCTCTTCAAAGCCAATCCTGCGAGCAGGATCTGCTCTGAGTTTGAGTCCAGAGCTGGATGGGAATTTTCCACTGCTGTGCTCGTTACGCAGGCATAGCAATTTCTGTAATTGTTGATTTTAGCTTCACTTTCAAAACCCCAGCAAAACCACTGGGAAAAATCCAAATTGAAGAGCTTTGTTTTGAGTTGAGTCGAATTCTCTGCTTTAAATGAAACTTGCAGTTAGGAGCCAGTTCAGCGTGGGAGGGTTTCTGCCAGGGCTGGTTTCAGGGAAAAGCCTGGAGATGCTCTGTGCCCTGGCATGGACTGTCCTCTTTGCAGGGATGTGTCCAGAAGCACCATTCCCTTTCATCAGGAAAGAAAACAGATGCCATCCATTTCAATGAAAAATGCCTTTTCCTCTTCACAGCAAATCTGCAAAAGAATTTTTCATTTCAGCAGCTTTCCACTGAAAACCTGCTTTTTTTCCCAGGGAGGATTTTTAAAAATTAATTTTCTCATTCGATTGAAAAAAAAAAAAAAAAGGCAGCAAATCTGGGCTGTTTAAAATATTCTCTTTAAATTAGAAGTTCCATTTGCTGTGTGGGGCTTTCAGACGAGCTGAAGTTTGCCCTGGTTCAGACTGGAGCACCATAATCCTTGGATCAAATTTGTTCTCTATTGTTTGGGTTGTTTTTATTGCATGTTTTTACAAATTTTAGGAATTACTGACCTTTTTTCTGACTTTTGAGAGGGAAAGACATAAAACCTCACCCCCAGTCTTCCAGGACAGCAATTCTATTTTAATTTTAATCCTTATTTTAACTGGACAGATTTCTTATAGCAGGAAGGAAAGCTCTGATAGGGAAAAAGAGGGCACTGGCATGTGTATGCAATCCTGCATTATTTGCTACAATATCCCAGATTTTTAGCCACTTTTGGCTTTCTTCCTGCCTTCTCGAGGCTCTCTGCATTCCCAGAAGGATTGTCCCTCTCCTGGTCTCAAGAGGAGCTTGATGGTGGGAAAGGCAACCTCACCCCTGTCCTAAAGCAAGCTCTGCTGGAGTAGCTGTGAGGTGCCTAATGAGGTGATTAGAATGATTAGGATAATGAGGCAGTGATGTGAGGTCCTGTGGGACTCTGAGCAAGGCACAGGAGCCTGGAGGTTGCAGTCAGGTAGGAAAGAGGAGGGTGGGAGCTCAGGCTGTGGTCCTACCTGAGCCAGGGTTTGGGATCCTCCCAAGGCAGTGCCACCTTGTGCAGGTCATTGCTTTCATTCTGGCTGCAGTGAAAGAAACTCAGCTCATTCCTGCTCCTTCAAATCCTGCTCTGACAGCCAGGACTAGAGTCTTGAGGGGAGTCAGACCCTTTCTGCAGGCTGGACTAGGGGAGGCGTCTCCATCTCAGATCTGTATGGAGAAATCCATTCCCAGGGATGGAAAGGTCCAATGAAGCCTGCAAAAACTCCACAGGGAGGGCAAAACCCACATTTTCTGCACTCTGTGTATCTCTGCCCAGGGTTTGACTTTGGCCAGGATGGAAAGGGTTGCAGGCAGCTCGAGGCAGATGAGATTTAACAGGCAGGAGAGCATTCCAAGGACATTGTCCTGGCTGAAGGCAAAACCCTGCTGGGCTGCTCCGCTCCAGCGCCTCGCAGGGAGACGTGTCCTTCTGTCCTGCTTCTGTCCCCACGTGTCCCAGCACACTGGGGCTCTCAGGCACTTATTGTCACTCCTTGTCTCCGAGGGGGGCTGCTCCTTCCCCCCGTGCTCACAGCAGGGCGTTGGATTTGGCGGCAGAATTCCCGGGAAGCACTGACAGTCACAAGGTTGAGCTGTCACCCTGTGGTTGGCAGAGCTGCTGGGCTGCGTCTTCATCCACAGCAGTCACACTTCTCCTTTTTACCTCTTCAGAGACAGCAATAAATTAATTGAAGGTTATTAATTAGATTAATTGTAAAACTTCCACGAATTGCCGCCTTCTATATCCCAGTCTATAATCGCTTGCCTTCCGTGACCAATTAGATGGGGCCTGTTAAGGTTTTATCCTTTTTCAATATCAAGAAACCATTATTGTCATTGCTTGAACACTGACAGGAGAGTGAGGTTTACCTGCTACAACCTGGTTTTAGGAAAAACGTCCCAAGAAAATGATTAATGAATTCCTCCAGTTGTGCTTTGCAGAGCACAGGGGGCTTTAGGGCTGCATTCATTTGCTCTCTGGCCAAAACCTCCTGCAAAAAGCTTTGCTGAACCTGTGGGTGGGGGTGGATCTTGGTAAGGTTTCATCAGCCCCCTCAGCTCTGCCCTGATTTGGAATTGAATATTCAAGTTACAGCTGTGTTCAGTAGAGCTGGCTAAATGGGGCAGGAGTGAGGGAGATTCAAACCTGTTCTCCCAGCTGGAAAAAAAAAAATCTGAAACTTTAAAAATGCAAGTCAGTTCTTCATTTTGATGCTGCATAACTGTCTGTGTGGATGGGAGAAGCAACAGGGCTGTAATTGCAGACAAAATCTCTATTTCCTCTAATTGTTCCCGTAACTTGATTTACTTTGGAAGTACTCGGTAGATGCTCTGCTTATTTACTGTCTCTCCTCACTGCTATCACTTCTCCTGCCTTGACTGATGAAGCACATTCATAATTTCTCTCCGTTTGGTGTGGACAGATCCAGTTGGGCTCAGCAGCAGCTTGTGCAGATAAGGAGCTTCTGGCGAAACGGTTAATATCAATCTAGAACTGAATGAGTGATTTATGGCCAAGAGGCTGTGTAAAACCCAGGAAAACACCAGATGAATCTGGGATTTCAAGAGCATGGAGGAGAATCTGAGCATGGTGAAGTTATTTTGTAGATAGGAAAAGTAAAACGTTGGGGAGATGGGAAAAGCCAGTGGGAGCATGTCTTCCCTTGGTCCTTAGGCCATCCAGGCTCTGGTGAGATACCTCCAGGAGAATTTCCAAGTGCCTTAAGGGCCTCACTTGGCCATCCAGGCTTAGCTAGAAGGTGGCATGTGGGGTACAGCTTCCCAACAGGCAGGCAGACAGACAGACAGACACACACGGTGTCTGTTGGGATGGCAGGGAATACAGAGCCATTTCCATGGCATCCCGAGAGGATGCTGCTACCTGGCTCTCCTCAGCATCCCTTTTCCTGCCTTCCACGCCGTTGGCTTTCTGCACACCTCGAGAGCTTTCTGCTTGCAGTTGTTCCTGCCACCTCCTACTTTTGGAGCTAGGCACAAAGCCTTGCTGACTTTCCACTCAGGTGTGTTCCTTGCTCAGCTGCTTCTCCTCTTCTTTCCCACCTATTTCCTTAGGATTTCTTCTTCCTGTGGAGCTTAGCCACCTGTGTTCAGCTCCTGTGCTCCCTCTCCCACAGGTGCTGAGGAAGAAAGGAGGCTGGAACAGCTGCTTTAATTTCCTCAGGTCTCCCTTCAGCTGCTGCCTCACAGCTCCAAGGGCTCCCACCTCAATCCAAACTAAGCGGTTTTTGGCCACGGCTCCAGATCTATTCCGGATCTTATTTCCCATGTGCTCTGTGTAACGCTTTGTCTCCAGACAATTTCTCCTTTTAATTTTGCAGTGAAAATTACCTAAGCTGGCTGAAAGAAGTGTTTCAGAGCTGACTTGCTGATTGCAAGCCAGAGCTGAGGGCTGCCTTATAGAGATGTTTTCTTCGGGAATAATCAGCCCAAAGCCGGTCTCGGAGGAGGGTCACAGATGAGAGCTATCAGCAGAGGGGTTTGTGGAACACAAGGCTTTGCACTCCAATTTCAATGCAGATAAAACCTGCCAAGTGAAGTGGATCCTTCCCTTGTCACTTCTGCAGAGAGAGATTTTATTAACACCAATTGCATGGAAACAGGGGGTGGCCGCGGTGCCCCCACGGAGATAAAAAGACATTAATGCACTTAGGCTGTGACAGCAGAGAGCAGCTGGGTTTGGTTTATGTTCCTCTGGACTCCAGGGACAGTTCTGCACGAGCAGGGCGGGACTTTGGGGCTGAGCTCAATGGCTGATCCCTCCAGCAGAAATATGACAGAACGGCTGGGAAGGAGCGGGAGCAGCCCAGGATGCAGAGTGTGGGTGGCAAGGTCTCGAGTGGCCTCAGCTCTGTGGCAGTGTGGGAAAGGTGTGAGACCTCAGGAGCACTGGAAATGGGATGCTGGGTCTGAGGACAGACAGGTGATCAGGGAGAATCCTGCCTGCATGCTGTAGGGGCTGGGTGCTGGCATCCCAAAGATTTGGGAGCAGGTGTGGGGTTATCCCTACTGCTCACCTGCCGGAGCTCAAGTCACAGTCATGAGTTATGGATCCTGATTTTCTCTTTCCAACAGAGCCATTTTCACTGCCTTATGTTACTGCTGGAGCTGAGCTTTAGCCTGACCTGCACAAGGGACTTGGGAAGCTTTGGGCAATGGGATGCATGTCCACATCCTGGCCCAGAGTCCTTTGTAGTTTCCTTTGCAGCCATTGTAGTTTCTCTCACAGGATCCCTGAGCAGGAGGACTGTGACCATTTCCCAGCCCTATGCCCCTGTCCTCCACAGGGTGTGGTGTTGCTGAGGCTTCCTCTATTGCCAGCACAATCCTAAGCTCCTCTCATTCCACAAGGATGTTGGAAAGGCTAGGATTTTAAATCCCCACTGCCCATGCTGCTCCCACCCAGCACAGCCACTGCTGCTGATAGATGGATGGATGGGTGGATGGATGGATGGATCTCCCAGTCCTGGGCAGGCACTGGACAACACTCCCTGACTGACTGCCTGATTGATCAGCACATCTCCTTCAGTCAAACAGACTGTTCTGTCGAGGCTGCAGCTGGCTCCCTGCATTTTGGAGCTCCTGAATCCTGCTGATGGGGGTGGGAGCTGCTGCTGGAAAAGCTTTCTCCTTCTTGGTCATCTAATTTTGAGCTTTCCAATAAATAGGCTGCTCGACATTTTTTGATATAAAGGTCAACATCTTCTGGTAGACTCGAGGATTTTAAGATAAGTGGAGGAAATGGCATGGGTAGGCTGATTTGATAATGATCCTAATCCTGTGTCTGATCTCTGATAATGATGGTAACCCCATCAATGTATGCTCAAATCACTGAAAATGGGGCTCAGATCATTTTTGGCAGCACTGATGCCTCTTAGCACAGAGTGGTTTTGCTGGAGACTTTAACTTGTGCAGGAGCTGCCACACAGAATGCAAAAAAGGTAGCTTAAATTGTTTTTAGGAAAAAAATCAATCAGAGCAAGTGTTTTTGGCTAAATAAGGTCTCAGTCTCCTGAGTCAGCTTTCCCAAAGCTGTTGTGCTTGCTGATGAATTATTGTGGGGATGAGCATACAGCTGACATGCCAGCCAAAGTGCAGTTATGGGTGGAGACTTGTTTCAGAAAACACCTTTAAATTCCACAAATCCTTTCATTCAGGCAGAGGAGGACAAGGACTGCCCTATTTTTTGGTGCTACTGAAGAAGCTGTGAGGTTTGGGAAGTTCTGTGCATTGGGGAAGGTGAGAAGTGGTTTAGCATAGGGATTTCCTGCATCCTTCCAGGCTGTGGGGAAGAGATTCTGAAGCATCTTCCACGCTGTGTGCATTGGAGATGTTTCCTGGCTATTGCGTGCTTTTTTGGAAATGCGGAAGGGAGAGCAGAAGAAAATTTAGGAGGAAGTTCTGCCTCTGTAGACCCTGGCAGTGCCATGTCAGCGCTCTGTTGCACAGCACACACAGGGGCTGATGCCCAGAGAGAAATCCAGATCCCACAGGATGCTTGCAATTCCTTGGAGGGCTCTCACAGCAGAGCTTTGCAGTATCCAAAGGCTTCTGGGGAGATCAGAGCTGCCAGGGTCTGGTTTCCAGTGTGCCCTTTTACTTTGCTGTCTCTTGTGAATGCTATTTAAAGTTTTCCCAAGTTAGGGATAACTCAATTACATGGTCCTCTTTTCCTGAAGAACCCCAATGCCTGGATTCCATTTTGCTCCCTGATTTCCAGTTTCTGATCTCATATATGGCACCAGTTCTCAGGGAGCCACAGAGCCAGGGAACTTGCATTTCTCTTTTCCCCCGAAATGCCTGCTTGTTTTTGACTCCAGGGCTCTCTGTGTGACATTCTCCCAACAAGGCTCACATGGGGCTGCTCTCTCCTCAGCACAATTCGTCTCTGGGGATTGTCACACACCTCCCATGGTCCCACAGCCTTCTTCTGTTTGGCCTCTGGTCTCTGGCAGGCATGAGCTGAGCCCTGATTGCCATCTCTCCTCAGGTGGATCACTCATTGCTCTGTAAGTGGCTCAAGCCAAGGGCTTGGATTTCTTTGATAAACTGCCAAAGTGACATTCTGATATCTGAGTCAAAGCACTGAGTAAATGCTTTTCCCATCTCCCACTACAGTAGACTCCCAAATCCCAGCAGAAGCAACTTCTTTTTATTACTCAGCCATTTGCTGCAGGAATTATCTGTTCTAGCAGGAGAGAGTTTGTGTTCTCTGTGTTAGGCTCTCGCTATCGCTCACTCCCTGTAGAGAGAGGCATAAAACTCCTTCCAGGTGACATTTACAGAAAAAAATCAATTGTTTATCAACATCCTGGCAATCAATAAATGCAGTGATAGGTGCAACTGTCTCTATTGGAGCTGAACCTTGATTGCGGCAAGACTGGATTTGCTGCTAAATCCACCCGGGCATGAAGCTGGGCTGGAGCTGTGGGGCCAAAGCCTGGTGCCAGATCCTTGGAGAATTTCCTGGTGCTCTGCTGAGCCCTTCCCCTCCTTGGGATGCTGCTGCTGGTTGCCCTGGGCTCATTCTCTGTGGTTTCTGCTGCTGCAGAGAGCTCTGGAGCTGTTCATACACAATGGTCCCTCAGAGCCAGGGAGAGATTGCTCTCTGGGTGTTTTACATGAAGTTTTGGTGAAGAGATGAACCACAGCACAAGGTGCTCAGCCCAGAGGAATTCACCACTGTTTTGAAGATGTAAATGCCTTTTTGTCCATTTTCACTAAGCCTTCAGTCTCCTCCCTTTTTTTTGAAGAACCCTGTATCATATTTTGCTCCCAGACTCTCTTGGCATGCTGGCCATGGTGCTGGAGAAGGTGGGACTGGAGGAAGATCTCTCACAGAGCTTAGGTGTTCCTGCTATGGCTGGTGATGAAATTCCAGCTGCACTGGTGAAAAGGCCAGGTTGGAGCAACCTGGGATAGTGGAAGGTGTCCTTGCCCTTGGAATTGGAGGATCTTTAAGGACCTTTCCAACCCAAGCCTTTCCACGATTTCATGGTTGGCATCTCCAGACATCCATCTCCTTCCTTCTGTGCTCCCCCTGTGCTGGTCACTTTCCCTGGGACACCTGCAGCCTTTCCCTCTTGTTTGAAGCTGTTACTTGATTAAACATTGTCTCATTAAACAAAACAACCTAAAAATGTCCTTATTTGCAGAACATTCCTGAGCCTGAGCTTTCCCAGAGCCAGAGCTCCAGGAGTGTTTGGACAATGCTCTCAGGGACAGGATGGGATTGTTGGGGTGTCTGTGCAGTGCCAGGAGTTGAGTGCTGGATAATCCTTGTGGGCTCCTTCCAACTCAGAGGATTGACTCTGATCCAATTTTGAGGTGTCCATGTGGCCAAGGTATCCCATCATGAAGAAATATGGAGAGGAATGGAAGAGTTAACACCAGCAGCTCCCAGACACGCTGGAGAGTTACATCATGTTGCTGTGGAAACTAACTTTGTGAAAGCACAGTGATGTATGGGAAAGCTTTGGGTCAGCGGGTAATAAATTCTGTTTAAAAAGTGATTTTTTCCCCATCTGCTGATGTAAACATCATTAAGAGAAATGACGGCTGAGAGATGGATTTCTTTTTATATCAATTTTCAGACAAAGAAAATAATTTTTTTTTATAATAAAAAAGTTGCTGGAAATCAGAGAGCGCTATAAATAATGAAATAAAGAAAAAGCACCGGTGATGGAACAGAAATTTTCCCTGGTGATTGGTTTACAGCTCTCTGTGATTTAATGGGAACTTGCAGTTGCCTGTGGGAAGCTGCAGCAAAGCCCTGGATGGGCTCCGTGAGCTGACACTTTGCAAATTGTACCATGAATCCCAAACTTTGAGGGCTTGGGAACATCCTTGTCCTGAAAGTCCTCTCTCATCTGCATTTTCCTGCTGCCAGTTTCCAACCTGCCCCGTTGCCATTGGGATTCTCGTGAAGGTGTGGGGCTTTTGGGTTTCTTTTTCACCCTTTGGGACCCAGGAGGGTCTGGGGTGAGGCAGCAGAATTATCTCAGTGTACCCAAAGCTCTGTGACAGTCCCAGCCAATGGCAAGGGTGCCACTGGGAATGCAGACTAGGGTGTCACCGTGATGAATGGGGTAATTAATAAGCAATTAATGTGCCTCAGAGCATGGCTCCAGCTTTCCTCCCAGCCATCCACTCAGCACTGATCTGCTTTCTCTGGTGATCAGGGCTCAGAGCAGCTCGGGATGATGGAGATGATGTTTCCAGATGTCCCCTTGATGCCACCAGGATGCAGCTCTGCACTGGCACAGCAGGGAGTCTGCTTTAGAGGAGAGGAGATTTTAGGGTGGGTTTTTCACTAATTGATGGGATTTTAAAGGATTCTGTGGATTGTTCTCTGAAATTTCCTCCTGTGGCAGCTTCTCCATTCCCATCCCAAACTCCCTGAAAGCTGGCCCAGGTGCAGATACCCCACCTGGCATCACAAATTCACATTTCCCTGCCCTGCAGCACTGTTCCCAGCTCATCCTTCTGCCTCTTTCCTCTCCTGGCTCAGCCTGGATTTTTCCATGCCCTCCAGCATTCCCTGCTAGCCCAATTGTCCATCTCTCCTGGGTGAATTCTCTCAGTTACATTAGAGTCCACCAAGAAGTGCTGATGGCTAGACCTGAGCAAGAAGTGCATTTTCCTTGCAGAGGAAAATGATGGAGTTTAATTTAAACGTCTTTTTTGTGTTGAGATGTCCCTGTGAAACCATTAGAAATTGTTTACATATTTTGAGTTGATTTTGGCATTTAAAGCAATTGGATTATAAGAGAAGCTTCTAAGTGAAAAGATGTTTTAGAATTAATATCAAAGTATTCCATGCCCTCAGAATAATGAAACATGATGTTTTGATGTTGTCAAAACACTCGGGTAATTTTTTGTTTAGAAACAAGAACGTGTTGGCATTGACATGCCCAGGTGAGTTGTTCCTTTTGCAGAAAATCAGCGTTCTGACGGAAAATCCCGAGGGAGCTCAGGTAAGAGCTGGCAAACCTTGCTCACTTGTGTAATAACATCCTTTTCCCTCCTCAGCCTCAGGGCTTGTGCTCTAGGAGCAGTCCCAGGGGCTGGTAATTAATTGGCGTAGCTAATTCAGGGAATGAGAGAGAATATGACAGGAAAACAGGAATAATCTGCAATGTTTGTGAGGGAGGGAGTAGCCATGGGTTGCCGAAGAACCCAAGTAGCTTAGAGGACATCACTGTTCTAATGAAGAGTAATAAAAATAAATGAATGTGGTAAAAATGCTGAGCAGGTCAAGAGAAGGCAGAAGATTCCACAGCTCGGACACGAGGTAATTTTGCATTTTGTCATAGACTGATGGAAACGTGAGAGAAACAAAACCTTTAAAAAGCAAAGGAGAGGCAAAGGGATGTGTGAGATTTCCAAGAACCTCTTCCCTGACAGCCCACATGTGTGTGTCCCTTGAGCTCAGGGATTGGGGATCACGAGCAATCTAGGCTGTCTCTGTTCATGAAGGTGCATCTCTGGGGCTGCCTGGGCTGCTCTCACGGCTGATCCTCAGCATTCCCATCCCTCCACGGAGAGATTCTGCCTCAGGAAAATGTCCTCTCAAGTGCTGGGCTGGATTGGCTGCAGGTTGGGCATGGCCATAAGTGTGGAGGTGTCAGGACCTCCTGGTGCTTCCCTTGGTGGTATTGGAGGGGCTCCTTCCTCTGGGGTTATCCCCACCCCCTGGAAGCTCTCCACAGACTGCCTGTACTTCTAATTCCCCCAATAATTTCTTATTTCTCCAGCCCAGCCCAGCACGTGGATATTTTAAAGGCCGCCTTAGCCAGCCTATGTGCCAGCACAGCTTATGCCTCCTGTACCCAGCCCAGTCATGTCATCACTTACTGCTCCTCCAATATTTGTGTCAACTGTGCTCTTTGCTGGCACCAAACTCTTGGTTTCCTTTCCAGATTGCGGGGAAAAATCTCCAACATCCCCTCAGCTGGGAGCAGAGCTTTCCCTGAAGAGCCCTGAGCAGAAAGACTCATGGGTTTGGGGGATGAGGAGCTCAGTGTGACCCAAGTGTGCTCACTAGGACCCAGAACCCAACCCTGCCCTGGCTGATCCCAGCGTGGGCAGCAGGAAAGGGGGGATTCTGCCCTCTGCTCTGCTCAGGTGAGACCTGCAGAGCTGCCCCAGCCCTGTCCCAGCACAGCAAGGAGCTGGAGCTGCTGGAGAGAGTCCAGAGGAACCATGGAGATGCTCTGATGGCTGGAGCCAGGCGGGGAGAGCTGGGGGTGTTCACCTGGAGAGGAGAAGGCTCTGGGGAGACCTCAGAGCTCCTGCCAGTGCATAAAGGGGCTTCAGGAGAGCTGGAGATGGACTGGGGACAAGGGATGGAGGGACAGGACACAGGGAATGGCTTCCACTGACAGAGGGAAGGGTTAGATGGGATACTGGGGAGGAATTCCTCCCTGTGAGGGAGGCACAACCTGGCACAGGGTGCCCAGAGAAGCTGTGGCTGCCCCTGGATCCCTGGAAGTGTCCAAGGCCAGGCTGGACAGGGCTTGGAGCAGCCTGGGATAGTGGAAGGTGTCCCTGCCCATGGCAGGGGTGGAACTGGATGGGCTTTCATGTCCCTTCAACCCATCCCATGGTTCTATGATTAATTCTGTGATTCTCTGATTCATTCCATGAGCCCCACCTGAGCTCCTCCTTCCAGAGTGAGATTTTCTCTGCTTTGGAAGGGTCAACATTTCAAGCCATGGCCCCCAATTAATTTTGCTCTGTTTTGTCCACCCAGCAGAATTCCAGGCTGAGGAAATTGTGGGAGCAATTTTAACATGACAGTGGTTTTAACATGGTTTTAACATGACAGTGGTGACGAGAGGGCCAATGATGTTTCTGTCAGTGCACTGAGGGCCATCGTGCACTATTGATTTTTGAATTTGTTTGGTTTTTGTTGTCTTTTTTTCTTTTAAGCAGAACACTCCATTCAAAGCAGGGTAAAACACTCTTTTAAATATTAATGCTTTCCCCCACTTCTTTCCTCTGTGGACACATCTCCTCCTGTTTTCCTGGGTTCCCATCCTGTCAGACAGCTGGAGGATGTTCCCACCAAATGATCAGCAGGTCGAGGATGCTGCATAAAACACTCAGCAGTGCCCCTTTAACGTGGAAGCAACTTGACTTTTATTGCCAGTGCTGAAAGCATCTACAAACGGAGATTTAGCATCAGCCTCCAGGCTTAAGATACAGCTGTTATATTTCCCTTTCTTCCTTTAATTTTTTTCTCCCTCTCCTTCGCACTAATGTAATGCTTATTTAGGAACTGCAGCCATCTGTGGCTGCTAGCGATGGCACTGTTAAATTTGCTGTTGCTTTCTTTCCCCTGGTTTGATGAGGCTCCCAGAGCACAGAGAATTCCCCAGGACAGCAGAGGCTTGCTTTGATTGCTTTTTTTGATAAGCTCCCAAAGACATTGTTCACAGGGCTCTGTCTGTGCTGGCAAAAGGTGGTCAGCTGGGGAGCTGAGATCCTGCCTTGTCGAGGGTTAATGAGGTGAGATTGTGAAGAACCAGCCAGCAAAAGAAGTTGGTGACATTAGAGGGGATGGTAAACAAAAAGGGAGAGAAGGAGGAAGGGCTGGGCCTGGAGCTCTTCCTGTTCCTCCCAGCAGGCTGTGGTTGACCGTGAGATGATTCACGTGGGAATTGGGGCACTCGTGGTACTGCAGGGAAGTTTTTAGTGTTTTTTCCATTGAAATGGCTCTGCTGGCCAGACGGACAGGGATCTATCCCGAGTGGGCAGTCTGGAGATGGGCACAGCCCTGCTCCAGCCCAGCACAGCAGGATGGATGTGTGGTGCTGCCAGCAGGCACTTGGCTCTTTGTGTCAGGAAAGGCAAAGTTGGCTTCCTCCTGCTTTGTCCCTGAGCTGCCTTCAAATGCCTCGTGTTCACCCTTGTGAAGAGAGGTAAATCTTAAAAATTGCTATAAAGAGAAAGGAAAATATCTCTCCTTTGGGCAAAGCCCTGTAGAGAGAGCTGCTCTGGATGTCCTACAAGTGATTTACCTTTTAATCTCCCTATCCTTGATTTAGTTCAGTGTTCTTCCTGTCACCTGCTCCTTTAAATTGTCCTCTGGGAAGTGTAGCTCCTCTTTGCACTCTGGAGCCTCTTCACTGTGGATTGCCCTCTTCATGGGAAGGTTAATAATGAATTTACCTGAAAATCCTTTTGCATCTTATGGAAAATTGGAGGACCCACAGAGGGGAGGTGCTGCTTTATGGTCTACAGGAGCTGACATGGGTTGTGTTTGACCAGAAATCCTTTGGCTGCATCTCTCTGGGTACCCAAGCCTGTTCCTTGCCCCTGTCCAGACTTGTCCTGCAAGGCAGGTGGCTCCAGGCTGTTGGAAAAGGCTTTGCTATCTCCCAGGATGGGACGAGCTGTTCCAAATGGTGATGGTTTGTCTGGTTCAAAGCCATGGCAGGGAGTGCTGCAGCCACAAGGGGTGGAGTTGGTCGAGTTCCAGGTGTCAGAAAAGTCAGTTTATCTTTCCAGGCTGCCTGAAGGTCCCTGTGTGCCTGAAGCCTCTGGAAGCTCCTTAGCTCACCAAGACTGATGGTTCTCCACCCTTCACATCCAGGCAGTCCAGAGCATGGGATCACACCTGCCATGTTCCAAACCAGTCCCTGGGACGTCCCAAGTCACGTTGGGCACCCTGAGCTGGAGGTGAGGATTGGTACCTGCACTGCTGAAGGCACAGCCCCCAACTCCTGAGAGCCTGGCACCGTGGTCCTGCAGCTGTCAGCATGATGAATGGATGTTAGGTTTTATTTCCTGCTTTATCAAATACTAATTATGTAGATGATAATTCTCAGCATCACGGTTCCTTTTGGCTCATTTGTTTTTCACTCTCCAGAGCCAGAATAGGGGGTATTTCCATCTCCCTCCAGTACCATTCTTGAAATTCTGCATTAATTGCTTCTCTTTGGCTTTTGCTTAAGGTTTCCTGCTCCGACCAGGTCAGTGTATTGATCCTGCACTTTGATAAGGTCAGCAGAGATCAGCTGTGACATTTCCAGGAGATTTGCTCCTCCCCTAATGGGCTTAGTCATCAAAGAGTTTTCCAGGGGACAGTGCAGGGGAGAGATTGAATTTCAGCCCTTACATATGTTTATTTGGGCAGGCCTGGGAGGTTCTGAGCAGCGGGATCACTTGACAACTAAAGGATGTGATGTCCAGGTCCTGAACCCTGCGTGTGGTGAACCCACCATCGTCCCTAAATGTCACAGAACCTCCGTGTGACTGGCTGAGGTGGCACCAACTGATCCCAAAGGGCACAGAACAAGGTGACCCCCCTGCTGGCACACCCACAAACCCTGGCTGTGGCAGCTCCAGCCAAGCCCATCGCTGAGCATTCAGAGGAAGGTGAGCAGATAACAAAAAGAGCAAGCAGGCAATATCTGCTGGGCCAAATGAGCCTGGAGGAGGAAAATAAATCAACAAATTCCTTCCTGAGGTCTTGGGGAGTGAGGCTGGATTACAGCTTCACGAGGAATGCAAGGCTGAGCAGCAGATTACCCAGAGTTTCCTGTTCTTGTCATGGCTGAGGGGACAAGGAAGGGAGCAGGAAGGGATGCCCTGAGCTATCCAGCCCTGCTCCCTCTGCTCCTGTCTGCCAGGAGCTGGTTTAAAGCTTGGCTGTTCAGGAGTTATCTACTACAGCAGCATCCAGGGAGGAGGATCCACACCCTCGTGAGGTCCTCCAGTGTCCCGTGTCCCTCCCTGCTGGGAAATTGCACTATATTTTGGGATTTATCTGACCTGAGTTTCCAGGCATTGAATCTCATCATGTCATTGTCAAAATCCTGGGAAGTCCCCTGCAAGCCAGGATGTTTCCATGTTGATGCCTGGACATCTTGGGATGTACTTCGCAACTCTTTGGCCAACTGAGCCAGCTAAGCCGAGTTAGGAGTTTTTCCAGCTCTCAGCTGTGTCTGTGGAATCCTTTCAAATGCTCTCCTAGGCCTCCCCTCCCTGTGTGGACACCCAACATCTCCTGGAAAAGTTCTGAAAACCCAGAGCTGTGCTATGCTCTGCACAAGGGCTCTCAGAGCCTCTAAAATGCTGGAGGGGGTTGTTTTTTTCATATCAAGTCATGCAAATGTGGGTGAAAAAGGGCGGAAATGGAGAGTAAGAGAAGAAGCAAATGCAAATGTCCAGTGACAGCCTGGTTCCTGTCCCTGCCTGGATGAATATTCACTTACTCCAGGGACAGCAGTCAGTGCTTTCTGAGGTAATCTCTCACATAGGAAGTAGCTGTAATTTGCATTCCTGGTTCCCAGAGGTGTTACATCTTGCACTGGCTTGCATCAGACTGCATTTTTCCACAGTGATGTACCTCGACAGTGGAGATGGGGGTGAGCAGCTTGTGGTCAAGGGACTGTGTCTGGCTGAGCAAAACACCCTGAGTGTTGTCACCCTTTCCAGCCACGTGTGAATGTTTATCCTCCTGAATCCCTGCCTGGCCACACGGATCAAGAGGCCGTCGATTGGAGCAGATCTTGTTGACACTTGATAGGAAAAGGTGAGAAAAATGTATTTAGTGGCTCTGTAAGAGGCCATGAATCCTGGCCCTTGTATGTGAGCTCATTTAACCCTGAGCCCTGTTTTCATCCTTACTTACTCGTGACCTCCCTTTCTGCTGTCTGTAAATGTTCCCAGCAAAGAGAATCACTCCAGCAAATGGTGGATAAAATGCTGAGTGATGTGGACAGAGTGCAGAGCAGTGGAATTGATCTACACTGCCTGGATGTCCCTGCAGATCCTGGAGTAAAAAGGTTTTATGTGGGTGTTTTCAGTCTAGGAAGTGAGGCCATAAAGTTTTCGGGGTGTCCCAGGTAATGACAGAGTGATTCAATCAGGCTCTCTTATCAGATTCTCTGTCTTCCTTGCCTTCCCCTTTGCTTCTCCATCTCTCCTCTAGAAGGCTGCATTGGCATTGCTCAGGTGGGCAGCTCAGCCTTTAGCAGGGTAAGCAGATTCCAGACTACAAGGCAATGTAAAAATTCAGCAGTTTGATGAAGTGTGTGGCCCCCAGACCTCCCCTGGGCAGCCCTGCACACCCTCATGCCTTGGGGCTCACCCCAGGGTGGCTCATATGTGTTTCTTGCCTGTTCTGTGCACTCAGGATTCTTCTCCATGGAGGATTTCCAAGGGATCAGCCTCTGAAATGCTCCTGGCTCTGCTCTTGGAAGCACCAGGGAATCATGTACCAACCTGGGCCCACAGAGGGAGGCTGAGAGAAAGTCATTGAAGTCACTTTAATTGGCTTTTTCCCACCTGGGTCTGAATTACCTGGAGGAGCAGAAGAGCTTTGTGATGTTCTGGCTGGGGTGCCATCCCTCTCCCTGCAAATCCTGAGTAACCTAGCAGAGATGGAGCAGTGTGAGGGAGCAGAGTGGAACAGAATGCAGCCCTGCAATCAGGGATGCCACCAGACCATGCAGGTGCATTAGGTCCTGTGCCATACTCAGGTTAATGCTTTGCAAACACTGTTTCCAGGCAAGAAGTGATAGCTCCAGCCATGTTTAAATATGTTCAAAGACTGATGATGAATTCCTTAGGCCTTGGAGAGGATGATGCAGGACAGTGAGGTCCTCAAAAGTGGATTTGAGATGTAGGGTTGTTTCAGTTTCTGTCTGGGGTGTTGTGGGAATTAGGGCAGTCACAGGGCTCCTAGCACTCAGTCACCTTGGTGTCACCCACTGTGTGGGCTGTAAGGGCACCCTGGGTCCCCTTGAGTACCTTCCCTGTGCTCCTGCGTGCTGCAGCATGGCAGGAACTGATTGGAGGTGGAGCTTTGGGAAGCAGTGCAGGACGGGGTTTGGAAAGCTTTGGGAAGCAGTGCAGGATGGGGTTTGGAAAGCTTTGGGAAGCAGTGCAGGACGGGGTTTGGAATGCTTTGGGAAGCAGTGCAGGATGGGGTTTGGAAAGCTTTGGGAAGCAGTGCAGGATGGGGTTTGGAATGCTTTGGGAAGCTGGTTTGCCATGTGTCTTGGGGCTGGGTGTTGGTGGGGCTGCTCACATCCCCCTGCCAAAAACATCCCCAGGCAGCTGGGATCTGCCTCTTTTCCCGTCCTTTTCTCCCACCCTACTGCTCCTGCTCAGCTCCTTCCCTGTGCTCTCCTGCTGGTCTCTCTCTGGGTTTGTGTCCTTCAAACCCTTCCCGTTAAACACTTAGTCATCACTTAGCTAAACTACTATATACAAATATAGCTCTTTTGATCTTCCTACGTAAATCAATACCTGCTGTCCTTTCATCTTCATGGGGGCTTTCTCTGAGCTCTCTCCAATTTGCTGCCTTTAAAATGGAGTTGTCTTTCCTAATTCTCCATGATTTTCAAATTTTCTGAAGCCCCCGCACCTGCAGGATATCCTGGTGGCTCCTTGCCACCTCCAGTGCCTTCAAGTGGTAGACGTGCTTTGCACAGAGCATCTCCTGTCCCTGTGAATTCCTGTGGATCTTCCTGAGCATCCTCAGGTTGTTCTGGAAGTGAAGAAGCCCAAGCTCGTGTTCCCAAGGAACTGGGAAAGGCACAAGCCAGTCTCAGCTTCCTGTGCCAGCCTGAGCTGAAGGACAGTTGTCCCACTTGGGTTATGGAAAGGAATTCCTGTAGTCATTGGTAGCTGCAGAGATGAACCCAACGTTGTCTGCAACAATACAGCAAATGCCCAGGGAAGCTGTGGCTGCCCCTGGAAGTGTTCCAGGAGAGGTTGGATGGGGAACAACTTTGGAGCAACCTGGGATAGTGGAAAGTGTCCCTGCTCATGGCAGGGGGTGGCACTGGATGAGCTTCAAGGTTCCTCCCAAACCTGAACCATCCTGGGATTCTGTGAAATATGGGTCACAGGTACAAGGAAGCCCAAGATCAAGGAAAGGAAATGAGCTGCAAGTAGCAGGTATTTATCCCTTCAAAGTAGGGAATGTGGACATCCCTTCCTGAGCCAACCCTGCCTGGCTGCCCCTGTGGCTCCGACGGAAGGCTTCAGCCAGGCTCCACAGGAAGCCAGACCTGGGACACTGATCCAAAGCACACGAGGGGGAGAGGCACTGCCATTCCTGCGGCAGGGATGGATTGGCTCCTGTCAGCTGCCCGGCTGGAGCCGTGGGAGCAGCGGGAGTGTCCTGCTGAGGTGTGGCGGGAGGCGATCCCGGCTGTGATTTAGTGCAGGTGTCACAGCCTGAGCCCAGCTCACACTTCATCCCCAGTGTTTGCTCTCTTGGTTATGTTACAGTTGGTAAATAAAACTGTCAGGGAAATGGGCTGCAGCATGTGACCGTGGCTTTAGGGCAAGAATTAAGTCTCTCTGTAGGATTTGAAGAGGCCATTGTGCAATTCCTTTCCCCTCTCCTTACCTCCAGTTACTCTGGGACCATTCCACTGCTGGACTGGGAACGCTGGGAAAGTCATTAAAGCCATTACAGTAAAAAGGCTTCTCCCTCCCCCCTTCAAATGAAAGGTTTATAATAGCAATAAACCCTTGATTTTAGCATCCCGTTATGGGTCAAATAAAAGCTGGTCAGGAGCAGGAGACAGAATCTCGTCCCTCTGCTCATCCCCTCTGGATAAATGTAGTAGTGCTGCCATGGGCCATATAGCTTAATTAGCCACTCTTCTCTGCTGTTCCTTAGGAAAAATACTTAGCAAAGCCTAGGCAGCCTGTCCGTGTCGTATTTCCCGTGTTCCTAGAGGTGTTAATGAATTCATTAATCACTTAATGGCAAGGAGGGTCTTTAGGGACCGGCATCACAATTTACTGCTCCCAGGAGGAAGAGGCTCTGTCACTGATCTAAAGTTTCAGCTCCACTAATTTGTGCCAGCAGAGCCACCGAGCTCCTTCCTGCAGTCCTTGGAGTCCACACAGACCTCCCAGAGGGAGCATGGCAGTGGAGTATGGAGTGACAGGGGCAGGAGTTTGCTGGATGAGGTCTTGTCCTGGCTCTGGAGCGTCCAGAGGCTGAGCAGAGCAAAGGAAACCTCTCCCCACCCTTGTGCTTGTGTTCTTTGTTGTTTGGTGGTTTTGGGGTTTTTTTCTTTTTTCTTTTCCACTGGGACAGGCTTCCTGAAAAACCACTGGAAAGGCTGCTCTGTGCAATAGGCTTGGAAGCTCATCCTGAGCCTCAGAGGCTTCTTGCTGACTTATAGGAAATGCAAACTCTGGCAGTGCGGCTGTGTAATGTGGCCTGGGACTGCAGGCTCTGCTGTGAAACGAGTCTGTGAATCTTTTCTAACTGCAGAGCGTCAGGGGGATGTATTTTGACTGAAACTGTCAGTTGAGATGTGAATTTGAGTGTTTGCATTTCTGTGCCGCAGAAAATGTTGATTATTTCAGTCTCTCGCCCTCGTTGCGGGAGAGCGGCGGATGCCAAAGTTCCCAACAAAACGGCTCTTTTGGCTTCTTGCTGATCACACAGCAATGCAGGGAGGGGAGGAGGTGAACAGAGCCCTCTTCTCTGCTAATTCCCCTCCACCAGCCTGTCATCACTTTGCAATTGCACCTTTTGGAAAGATTTTTTTCTCCCTGCTTTTCTGTTCTCCCGTTTAACTTCTGCTCCGATTTCTCTTTCCATCTTTCCTCTCAGTCTGTTGCTTTCCCAGACTGAGGGCCAAGGGCAGCAGTGGAAGTGTGTAAGACAAGGGGTAGCAGGGCCATGCACGGGGCTGTCCATGTGCAGGCGTCTGCTCCCCATCCCTGACTCCTCCCGGGCTTCATTTCCCGCAGTGTGGTTCTTTGTTCAAGAGCCATTGTGAGGACGTGTGAGAGGAAAGGCGGGACAGAAGCTCCGTGTTGGCCTGGCAGAGGAGAAAGGAGGGAGAGAAGCAGGAATACAAACCCACTTCATCGGAGCAAACACAAAGGGAAGCAATTTCAATAAATGCCAGATGGTCCAAATGAACCAGAGCCATGGAGAGCCCTCCATGTCCAACTGTTTGCTTTGGCAGGGAGCCTTCGGCTTTCAAATGAGAGTTTCCCAGGCACCCTCTTCTTTTCCTTGGCTTTCCTCACCCCCTTTGCTCATCCTCTGGACCCTTCCTTGTACTCCCTTTGCTCTCCTGCCTGGCTTCCCATCTTCTGCTGCTGCCCGTGGCTCCTGTTGCCCCTCAGATGCTGATGTGTAGGAGAGTGAGGGGATCCCTGTGTGTGTGGGGATCCAGCCTCATCCCAAGAGCTGTCCCTGTCCTGTGGAATGTAGGAGCTGTGCACGTGGCCAGGCAGGGGCTTTGCATCCTGGGATGCAAATTTTGGGAGGAGGATGGCACACTCCTCCCAACACAACCCTTGGGGTGCCCGAAATCTGGGCTCGTCCTTCCCATGGAGGAATGTCGTGCTTGATGATCTTGGATGTCTTTTCCAGCCTTAATGATTCCATGAGCATGAACTTCTTCCTCCCCTCCTTGGGAGCCTGGATCGACCCATGTTTTTTTGTTTCAGCTGTAATTCCAGCAGGATCCTTGCAAGCAGAGGACCCAGCACATGGAGGGAGGGACCTGGCATGGTTCACCTTGAGCATCACCACCTGAGATGTTGCTCCAGACACTGCAACATCCCAGGAGGGCCCTGGAACACCACAGGAGCAGAGATCTGTCTGCTCAGGGGCTCTTTTGGTCCTGCTCTGCACTGGAAACATTCATTATTCCAAACTGCCTGCCGCTGTTTGTACAATAATTGCGAGTGGTGTTTGCCGTGTTATCTCCACAGCTCGGGACAGGAATGCCATCATTATTACAGTCATTAGCAGAATGGATGTTGTTGTCCGGAGCTGCTGGGGCTTTCCTGCCCTCCAACTTCCCACTCTCCATCCTTCCCAAGTGGATATTTTTGGGATATTAGGGTTGAACCGGAGGGGGAGAAGGGGGAACAGAGATTACAGGGAGAAGAATTGGTTGGAGAGATGCTAGTGGGTGTCAGAATTGGCAGAGCTGGTCTCAGGGATGCTGCTCATGGAGCATCAGTAGGAATATAGGGAAAACAGCATTTCCCCAAGTGTTTGGGGTGTCTTAGCTCTGTCCTGCCAGCACAGTCTGAGACCTCTCCCTTAAATCCACCTGCCTGGCACCTGAAGAGATGCTTTAGCTGTGCTGATGGGGATCTGTGGATGCAGAGGAAACACTGGAATGCAGCTGGCAGCCCTCAGCTGATGGGAATCCAGCGATGAGCAGCCCTGGTGGGACCCAGGTAGCAGAAACTCTGGATCCACAGGGTCTCTCCCATTCCCTGCAGGGTGGTGCCCATCTCAGCAGCAGCTGGAAGCCCCAGCAGAAATTCTGGGTCCATCAGGTCTCCCTTGATAAACAAAAGACAGATGGGAAGGTTATGTTTTTCTGTAAGAATATTGGTAATGTGGCTTCCCTCCCAACATCTGGCAACCCTGAAACCTTTGGAAATTCATTCAGATTTCCCTCATTTCAGGGGTGGGATGTGGGAGGGAGATTATACTTCCCAAAAAGTCCTGCTTTACCTTGATGCCCTCTGTTCACCTTTCCTAAGGAAAACGTTGCACTTCGTATTTCAAATCCCACAGCCATTTCTCTGAAATTCTCATCAAACTCTTGACAGACTTGGGGACCAAATAAAGAATTTTGTTTAAGTTGAATGATAGGTTTCATTCAAACCCAAATGATTGTTTTTCCCATTTTTGTAAAAAGGAAATGAAAGTATTGCTTGATTTTCCCATGTTCCTTCAGTTTTGGAAATTTTGGGGAAACCAGAGGTGTTAAGTATCTAGCTCCCTAGGAGGCTCCAGAGGGAATGACTTATTGGCTTGGAGTATAAAAGAATATAGACAAACCAGAAACAAGGTTTGTTTGGGGCTTTTCCCCTGAAATATTGGGGTTTTGCACCATAGTGCAAAAATCGCCCCATTCTTCCAAGGTTTGGCTTCTCAGTGTTTAAAGAAATTTACATCTTTGCAGGACAACCACGTCCTCAGTATTTTAACTACAGATTCACATTGGTTGTCCTTGTTTTTTATAGGAAGCTGGGGAAAAATTATTTATGGGCATATTTTCCTCCTTTCTAAATGCAAATTATTAATTCAAGTGAAGAAGTATAATTGTTTCCTGATATTAGGTATTTTTAGGTGTGCTCACATCTGAATGCTAGCAAGGAGGCCTTTTTCCATTACCCTTTGGAAAGAAAAACAAATTTCAATGGGATTGTATTTGTTGAATACTGATTAAAGGAACTGAACAGAATTTCAAGTTTCCATGGGAAATAAGGTATCAAATGTGACTTGGTGAGTGAAACTATTGCCTGAGTCTTAAAAGACTCTTATCAGATTAGATCCCAGCTACAATAAAATACAATTTGTAATGCAGATGATGAAATAATATTCTTTGTCATGAAAAAGGAATTTCTTGTGTTCTCCCAAACTTGGAATACAGCAGGAGTAGTAATGGACACACACAATGAATGAGCCAAATCTGCTATGAAAACGTCATCTGTGTGTTTCCAATTACCCCAACATGTGAGATTTAAAATTATTAAGGGTTGTCTTTCAATTTTGAGCAAAGTCAAAAGAAAAGGTGATTTCTGTGGGAGTCACATTAGCCCTGGAGCTGATGCTACAGAGACAAAATTAGTATGGTTTGGGTGATCCCACAGGTCAGATCCACAAATTCCAGGTCCAGCCCTTCGAGTTCTTCAGGTTTGTGATGTTGTTCCTCAGGGGTTGTGGTTGTGGTGGCACCCAGAAAACCTGTCCTGCCCTGTCCCACCTTTCCTTGTGTGTGACCTCATGTGGATTCTGACACCTCCCAGCTGGATTTCAGCTCCCTGGCTGTCATTAACTCCCACAACCCAATCCCACAGACACCATGGGGCTGGGACATCAGGGATCCTCTGGTGGCTGAAACTCTCATTAAGGTGGTGACAATGATGTGGGGGGAAAGAGGGAAGCTGTGAGTAATATCTGCAGTGGATCCGTAGGAAGGAGGATTGCCTGGAGTGAAGGCAGCAAACTGCAGTGCTCTGGTGATGCATTTCAGCCTCTAGAAAGCTCAAATTGATCTTTGATCAATTCAGGAGTCCAACTCCTCAATTCGATAAATCTGTCTGTAGATTACCAGATTCATCTTGGACTGGGGTGGGGTGGCCTTGGCTGGACAACAGGCTGCTCCCAAGGCCACTCTATCACTCCCCTCTTCATCTGAACATTGGAGAGAAAAATGCTTGTGGGTTGAGGGAAGGACAGGCAGAGATCACTCACCAGTTGCCTTCGTGGGCAAATCAGACTCGAGTTGGGGAAATTATTGAATTTATTATCCTTCAAATCAACCCCAAATGCTCAAAAGGAGATGATCACTGGGGATTTTGGCTGTAATTGGAGAACCTCCACTGCTGTCCTGAATGTTCCCTGGAGGGTAAGACAGAGCCCATGGCCCAGGAACATCTGAAGGAGGTTGGACTTGGTGACTTCAGTGTCCTGTGCCAAGCCAGGACAGAGACACTGCTAAGGAATGGTGCTGAATTCACCAAGGTAAACATGGGACAAGAAGAGGCATTAAAACTGGGCCTGGGTAGCTGGGGCTGCTGCTGCTCTTGTTTATGCTGAGTCTCTCCATGGGGGTTGTTCTCCAGTTTGTCTCAGCATGACGAGAGGCCTTTAAGTGAGAGGCTGTGGTTTACAGAGTCAACAGATTTAAGCAGGCTACGAATATTAATTATTAATTACTGTTGGAGAGCGCTATCCGTTAGATTGGTGAAGTAGTTAACAGCTCTGCCTGGTCCTCCCCGCAGACACGCTCTGGCTGTCAGATTTCTCCCCCCGACCAAGACCTCAGCGCTAGAATTAGGCCAGAAACTATTTTCCAGTCGAGTGGCTTTTAATGGGCTCTCCAGACGTGTTCTTTGCATCCTGTGAGTGACTGGATCCGCGGAGAGCAAAGTCACTGGGATTGATTCATTCTTTAAGCAGTATTAGGGGTTTAGCCAACTGGGGCTTGGTGCTGCTGGAGGTTGGGTCTGTTCTGCAGGAGCACCCACTAATTACCCACAGCACAGGGCAAGGGGCTCCTCTGGAGAAGCCCATCTGCAGGACTCCTGAGGGAAGCTGTTTTTCTGATGAGAGGCACAGTGCTGGTCCTTTCTGGGTCATTTCTTGTAGAGAAAGTGCTTTCCCAGGGTCTCAGGATGTTCCTGGGAACCCTTGTTCACCTCAGCTGTGGCAGAATGAAAGAAGCAGTGCTTGGTGATGAACACAGAGGCTTGGAGATGGTGCCACATCCCAGCTCTCTGCAGATATTCAGAAAGTGTTAGAATGTCTCCTACATGTTTTAATGTCATTAGGGTGCTGCTGCACTGCTTCCTTCTTGGGATGTTCTTCCCTGTGTGACACAGTGGCACATCCTCCCTCAGGGACACCTCCTTGTGATCTGAAGTTTCCTTCACGGGAAGAGACTGGCTATGGGAGAGAAGTGCTGTGATGAAAGGGCTTTGGGATGACATTGGGAAGTATTCTGGTGGCTTCAGGTGTTTGGATGAGGCTGGGCTCGTACTGTCTTACAGCAGCAGATGGGGAAGACACTCCAAAATTACAACTAAGGGCACAGAAAGCTTTGAGTCTTCTCTGGCGGCCTCATCACATTCTACAGAGCTGTGTGAGGAGCTTAGACTTCCTTCCTTCCTTCCTTCCTTCCTTCCTTCCTTCCTTCCTTCCTTCCTTCCTTCCTTCCTTCCTTCCTTCCTTCCTTCCTTCCTTCCTTCCTTCCTTCCTTCCTTCCTTCCTTCCTTCCTTCCTTCCTTCCTTCCTTCCTTCCTTCCTTCCTCTTCCTTCCTTCCTTCCTTCCTTCCTTCCTTCCTTCCTTCCTTCCTTCCTTCCTTCCTTCCTTCCTTCCTTCCTTCCTTCCTTCCTTCCTTCCTTCCTTCCTTCCTTCCTTCCTCCCTTCCTCCCTCCCTTCCTCCCTCCCTCCCTCCCTCCCTCCCTCCCTCCCTCCCTCCCTCCCTTCCTTCCCTTCCTTCCCTTCCTTCGCTCCAAGTGTGGGAGCCAACGAAAGGAAGATCCACGAGCCTCCAACTCTCGAACTGCCTGGCTTCCCTCACCTCCTGGGACAGAAATTTGGGATAAAGCACAGTCCTCGTTACGGGAACCGCTCAAGCAGCAACAAAAAGGGCAGTGCAGAGGAGGCTCCCTGTGCCAGAGGCAGGAATATTGTGATCCGCGAGGAGCTGACTTGTTTCCAAACACCTCGCACGCTTTGTTCGTGCGCTGTGTTAAATAGCCGGCAGAATTTAATTCCTCTGGGAAAAAACCCCAAACAAAACAGCCTCCCCTCCCCCGAGCGCAGCCACGCTGTAATTGGGCTGTGACAAACATCTCCCGAGCCGGCACGGGGGGTGTTTGGGATTCTGACGTGTCCGCTGTCTAGGCAGACAGTTTGGCAGGGAGAGTCACAGCTGGGTGATTCCAGCTCCCCCAAGCCAGGATTTTCGAGGGAAAACGCTGACAGATCCGCAGGAACAGCGAGCAGGACTCTCATAATTTATTTTTAATGCCGCGCTGTCTTTAACTGTGCAATTTCCTCCAGGGTGTTTGCTTTGAGATTGCGGGATAATTACATCGCAGAAACCAGGCTAATTACAGTTAACAGCCTGAAAAAGTGACGGCCCCCATTTCCCACCCCCTCCCAGCTTTTTCCACCATCGCTCCTCGCCACCGCCGGCGAGGAAGTGGGAGCTGGGATGTTCCCTTCCCGTGCTGGCCCCACGGAGCTGCCGCCCCACTGATGTGGGCTGGGTGGGGCAGTGGCAGCCCTGCCAGCACCGCGGTGACAGCTCCATACTGGGAGGTCACGGCTGCTGCGGGAGGGACGGGGAGGTGGCGCTGGGCAAGGCTGGTCCGCGGTCAGTGTGTCAGTGCCCTCTGTTGGGACCAGCCCGAGCACAGGGCTCTGCTGAGAGCGCTGCCAGGGGAAACAATCCTGGATTTCCCGAGCCTCGCCAAACTGCACCTAAACCCAGCACTGCAATGCATGCAGTCATCACACGTGTGATTCTCCCCCCAGTTCACCCATTCCCCAAATCCAGCACTGTGCAATGCATGCAGTTATCTCCAGGTGTGATTTCTCTCCCCGTTCATTCCCCAAATCCAGCACTGTGCAATGCATGCAGTTATCTCCACTCCGTGTGTGTTTATTCCCCCCAGCTCATCCATTCCCATTATCACCTTCAATTGCTCACTGGCAGGCTGGGCATGAAGCGACTGTTGGCATTCCCTTGGGCTGGGATTGAGGTCAGGCTCCTCTGGTCAGGCCTTCCACTGCCTTCCCATTGAAAGATCCTTCCCCCTGCTGCCCCCAGGCTGTTTATTCTGCATTTAACGTTGGTGAATGTGGTGAACTATGGCTTTTATGGCTTTTACAGGATGGTTAATGCCTTTATTTTAGCCCAAATGGTGGGAAAGAAAGTCCCCCCCAAAAATCCAAACCTGACAAATGTGTGGGCTTGGGTCCTAGTGAGACAAGAGCAGTGTCTGCTCCGAGACATGTCCCTGTTTCTGTCTCTATCAGATGGGCTAATAAAAGCTCCTCATGTTTCCTCCAGGCCTTCCTGCTGTGATTTATGGGTTCAGACCAGGCCCTGGGCTGTCAGAGACATGGAGGGTGGGAGGGATGCTGATTTTAATGCTGATTTTAATTGAGGCAGCACAGTCAGAGCTCCCAAGGCAGCAGGGATGTGCTGTCCCCAGCAGCCCAGGGGCTCCAGGTGCTCAGGGTGGTCTTGCAGGGCCTGGCTGAGCTGAGCTGCCCAGCCCATGCTCCATCAGAAATCACTCTGAGAGCTGAAAAGGCTCATCCTGCCTTGACCATCACCTTGCAGGATCACACCATGGTGTCCAATCCCACAGGGAATGACAGCAAAGAGCTGTGGAGCAATGCAGCCCCTCCTGCCACCCCCAGCAGCTGAGATGCTGCTTCTGCATTTGCTCCCTGGGTTTCCACACGATCTGGCCCCTAATTCTGGCAGTCTTGAAAAACAATTCTTTTTCTCTTCTGGGATTCCCCATTAAGGATTAATGTAATGATTTCTTTTTCTTTCCCATTGTTTGTTTTTAATGATTAAGGTGATAGTTATAAATTGTTAACAAGTTCTGGTGGAAATGCGATCCCTGGGAACTTCTTCTGCGCTGAATAAAGTAACGGGGAGATTGATTTAGCAAAGCCGGTTGAGTTGCTGTGTCTTCAAAGATTATCTTGGTTCTGCATGAAAGGCCAGATTTTTGAGCAGTATTTAGGCCTAGCTGAAGTCAGGTGCTTAAGCACCTTCAAAATAAGAGAAGCCTCTGCCTGTGGGGAGTGATAATATTGTGTGTTAAACCAGCCAGTGTATTAGAACTTCCCTTTTTTTGGCCGGGTGATTTTTTCAGGTGAATCCTTTCCTCTGGCAAAGTGCTGAGCTGGCACAGAGGGATTATTTGATGAAAAAAGCCCTTTCTCTGCTGGGAACAGCCCATTTCCCTGGAGGCCACTGAGCCTCCAGTGAGGGCTGATGCTGGTGACATCTCCGTGGGGCACTTGGTCTGAGGGCTATGGCTTTGCCCAGAGCAGAACCTGTGGGGTTGCCTTGGCTCTTTTCTCTTTGCTTTCCTTCTGCTGAGTGTTTGCTGAGCTCCAAAGCATTTACTCCTGGCAATTATTCTGATGAGGCAGGGGGTTATTTGAAAACTGTGAACGGAGGTTTCTGGGGAAATGTCTTCAAAGGCTGATCTCTTTTCGATGGAGGTTGTAATTGTTTAATGATTTTCTATATGGATTTCTGTGTGGGCTGCTGCAGGACAGGCAGGGCTGGTTTGTCAGCAGAGAACATCTGCTTGTGCTTCGCCCTCTCTTCCCCTAGAAGGTTGGTCAGCTGCCTCCTGAGCAATACTGGAGATTTTTGATTTATATTTCCCTTGGCTTTCTTGCTCTGTCTCAAACCCAAACCTCAAACCTCAAACTTGTCAGGTTTTTTTTCCAATTAAATCAGCTGTCTTTCCCACACACCTTGGCTCTGGCATCCTTGGGCTGCAGTGGTTCTGCTTTAAAAACCAGAACAGGGCTGGGGCAGGACCAGCAGGTCCAGTCCTCTTTGACTGCAGCTGGTGACACATCTCATCCCTCTCCTAAGCTGAAAAAACATTCCTATCACATTGTCTTTCCCCTAATTCCTTGGATAGCCAGAAGCCTTATTCCGGTTTCCCACCTGAATTTATTAGTGAGTGAGTTGTGACCTTTTGCTGATGTTGTCCTTTCACCCTGAACAGCGCTTTCTCTTCCTTCATGTTAAACCTCCTGGAACATGGAAAGAGAACAATTTTATCACCTCTTCTCCTTCATTTTCTTACACTAACAAGTCAGGTTTTCGCAGGAGCTGCCTCTTGCAAAAAGGCCACCTTTCCTCTGATGAGCCTTGGAGCCAGTTCCACGCTGAGCTCACCAGCCTTGACCCCAATTTTGGGTGACAAAGCTTGCACAGGGCCTCCCATGCAGTGTCACCAGACAGGGTACAGCAGCTCCTTGCCCACCCAAGGCAGGTGTTTAACAGGGCTTCTTACAACGCTGCTGTGTTTGAGGAATGGGACTTTAAAAGGTTTGATCCCTTTCTCAGTGGAGTTGCAGTTGAAATTCCCATTGATTGCTGAGGTGTGTGTCCTGGACTTAATAAATCTTGCTGCTCAGTGCCAGGAGTGGCGAACTCCTCTTGACAGGATAAATCCTGTGCCAAAGGCGTCGCTGTGTCTGATGCCTTTGACAGGGGCTCAGAGGAGGTGCTGAAAGTGCAGCACCAGGGATGGGTCCCCTGCTCCTGCTCCATTTGCTTTCCTCAAGGAATAAAGAGTGCACCAAAATTGTTAATTTTTTTTTTTTTTTTTTTTTTAAGAAAGAGCAAGAACACAGCAAAATTGTCCCCTTGGCTCCTTGAGCAGGCAGAGGGACTTGGGACACAGCTGGCACTGTAGTCTGAGGTTTCGGAGTCCTTTTACAGAGGTGGTAACACAGGGAGTGGGTGATCCTGAGTAGCACAGGAGGATCAAAGCAGCCTGATCAGTCCAAAGTGTCCCTACTCATGGCACAGAGCTTGGACTAGATGGCCTTTAAAGGTCTCTTCCACCCCAAACCATTCCATGACTCTGTGCTCTTTCCCTCCAGCCATGGCATGCGGTGTTGGGAACTGCGCTCGAGTCCCGGGGCTGGCTGGAGATCAACCAGAGATCCTGTCTGCTGGAAACACAATCCTCCTGTTTCCTGATCTGAGCCCCATAACATAAAGCAGATGTAAAGGTCTGGTGGAGACCAGGAAATCTTTTGTGTGTGAGGTGGAGGGAGCGCTGTGTGCCCGAGGAGCCTGTGAGAGGGGAAAATGGGATACCCCTGGGGCCGGAGAGACCTGCCTCAGCAGGGGAAAGGCCACTGCGCCTGCCGCAAAGCCTGACGTGGCTTTCTGGAGTGGCCCTGAGTTGGGCAATGTCTGCGGCACACCCCACTCCGTGTGCAGGGTCGGTGGGATGCTGTGCTGGCGTTTCCCAGCTCCAGCTCGGCGCCGTGGAGGTCCCTGCTGCCTGCGCTGCCTCCCGCGGCGCCGAGCTGCGAGTCGCTAAACAAAGCCAGGGAAAATCAGGCACAAGCTGTGCAATTTGCAGATGATCTGTGTACCTGCTAGCTCCGAACAGATGTTTTCCTTCGCGTGACCATTTGTGAGCTGCTTCCCTGTCACAGGCTGTGGTAGCTGCCGTGCTCGGCAGTGAGTGATATCTTACACCTGCACGGAGCGGCGTTCCTGCCATAAACCTGCTTTGCAATTCCAGAAATCTCCCATTACAGAGTTTTATACCCGGTGCAAACAACAGCAAAATAAGGCTGTTTAGTATTTTTGACAGAGGCTTTAGAAAAAAGCTCTGGAAGATAAGAACTGCGGGAGCTGGATGGGATCTGCAGAACTCCGTATCCTCTCCGAGGAGCGGGTGCTGCAAAGGGAAGCGCAGCAGAAGGCAAACCTGCCTCGTGTTAGATCTGCTCATCATCTCCTCGAGCTGGAGGTGGCCTGCAATATTAATATCCCTTTCAGCAGAGATGTTGGTATTTAGCTGGTGTAACTCCGGCTATTCTTGTTATCCACGCACATTCCTGCTTCCTCTCTGAAATGTCACGGATTCTTGGCCACGACAACTTCCCGTGGAAGTTAGCTCCAGGCTCTAATTCTGCTCGGGTTTCCTGCTGCAGGGCTGTGCCAGAGGGGTGTCAGCAGCACAGAAATGCTGCCTCAGTCATTGTAGGGGGAATTCTGAGCAGCGCAGCTTAACTAGAGCAGGCTTGGCTTGGGCTTGGCTTTTTCAAGAGGGCTCTAATGGATTAAAGGACTGCAATTCCTCATCTCCCAGGCAGGCTGGCAGGTGTATAGGAATGTGATATCCTCCTTTGGGTTACCCGCGAGGGGGAGGGGGGGTCTGTCTGGGAGAGGCTCTTGGTTTTTCCTGGCTCCTTCCAAGCTCAACTGGTGGATCTTCAGACAGGTGTTTGGAATAAATGTGCAGCAAAAAGCAAAACGAGCCAGGAAGAGCCTTGTGCTGAAGAGAGGAATTCTGCAGGCTGTTTCTCCCTGGGATGTGCACCCTCCAAAACAACCAAAGTCTTGAGGAAGCTCAGGGAGAGAGGGATGGGGGGAGGATTCTCTTCCCAGGAAAGCAGCACTCGCCCTGCTGCGGTGTGGCCACAAACCCAGGAATGCCTTGCTCAGCCCCTCTGGAGACAGAGCCCGGGGCTGGCTCTGGGAAATCTGTTGCTCTGTGCTTTTTGCACCAAATTCCCAGGTGGGTTTACCTGCGGCAATCAGTGGATTCCCTGCGGGCGCTGCTGGAACGTCTGTCGGGAACTGCTGCTCACCATCTGCTGCGGGCTGGGAATGGGGAGCAGAGCACCCTGGCAGGTTTGGGGAGGTGCCTTCTGGCAGGGAGAGCTCTCTCTGGAGCACCAGGATCAGACCTCTTGCCTGACCAGAGCAGAAATCTCTGCTCCAACAGAGAAGAAACCTCTGTGTGTGGTCCAGGTTTGTTGTGCTGCCCAGGAGGCTTGTGCCCAGCAGTGGGAACTTGGTTTGGTGGGGAAAAATGGATATGGGGAGTGGGGGACATCCTTGTCCTCCCCAAATCTTCCCTCACAGTGTGAACAGCTCTGCTCCCACAAGGAACTCCAGGCTGTTTAGCGTGGCACCTGCCTTTTGGGGAGAGCAGAGGTGGGAGATGTGGGGTTCAGGGTGAGGTTTGGCCTGGAGTGAGGAGCAGCTCTGGCTGGGGGTGTGTCGGGTGGCAGGAGGTGCAGTTACAGGGTGTTTTGCCAGAGGTATCCAGGGAGAATTGACTTCCAAGGCAGGACAAAACAGCAGAGGGAATGGAAAGGCAAGGAGTGTCCCATGTCACAGATTAAAGGCAAACAGGCATTTTCCCATGTGGAGCTTCAAAAAGCTGGGATAAAAGAAAAGCCAAAAATGTCATCTGAGATGTAGCTCTAAATGAGGGGATTTTCCCAGTCAGCTCAAATCTCCTGTCCCTCTCACTGGAAGGGGCCCAAAGCACCAAGCACTATTTAACTTGGGAATCTGGGAAAAGGGGGACCTTGGCCCTGGGGCGCTGGCTCTGCCAGGGTGACCCCTCTTTTGCACAGTGTGCAGTGGGAAATATTTCTTCCTTCCCTTGCCTGGCTGTCAAATTCATGCCCAGCTCACCGACAAATCCATCTCTTCGGAGATCAATTACAGTGTCTGGCTGCCAAGCCTGGAAAACCAATTAACTCCCAAATTTTTTTTTTTTTCCTGTTTTATAGAAAAAAAAAGTGAAGGGAGAGAAAGAGACAAAGAGAGCGAAACACACTGAAGCGGGGGCATAAATCACCTGGAAAACATTCCAAACATTAAAATAAACAAGGACGAATTTCAACTTCATTTGTCTCTTTTGGAGATTCTGTCACTGATTTATTTTGCTGCTCTGTCTGAGCCTCAGTTTTGTCTTTGCTCGTGTTTGGAGTCAGGTGCTGGGTCTGGAGTAGAGCCCCGGGGCCAGATGTTCCTGTGATGATTCCTGCGTGGAGCATCCTCCCTTCTGCAGGACTGTGAGCCCCTCACCTGGGGTCTGTGGGGGTTAAACTCTCTCCATCCTGCAGCACTTTTGGGAATGGATTAAAATGGATGCACAGCTCTGTCTGGGCTGGTGTTTGGGAGAGGAGCATGAGCCACCAGACTTCCCAGGAGGAAATAGCTCTGCTTCCCAATGCCAGACTTCTGGCTCTGTGCAGCCACCCAGAACTGGCTGTTCAGATTGAACTCTTTGTCTAAACCTCACGTCCTTGATTTTTCAGGGGATTTCCTCAGTTTGACCAGCTCTGCCATGTCCTCAGGCCTCCAAAAGGCTTAAAGAGAGGAGATTCTTCCTGCCAAGGCAGTGGAATGGTGTCCATGTGGGAACACTGAAGTGCCTGAAGGTGAGCAAGGCCCAGGGGTGGCTCAGGCTGGTGGTCTCACAGGGATATTTAAAGAAGGGCTGGGAAAGGGAAAGGAGGAAAGACCAACTTATTTATCATGTTTCTGGTTTGGGGAACTGGCCAACCAAGGGTGTGGCAAGGCCCCAGTGGTACAGCTGCCTTCCAGAACTGAGGGCTACGGATGGTAGTGGAGTGAGGAGAAGCACCTTTGCCTGAATAAGAGGATTTTCTGTTTCTAAAATGCCCTTTATTTGGTATTTTGGGGTGGGAATGCAGGCACCTGACTGTGGTGGGTGGTACCAGTGGCAGGCATTGAGCAGCTGTGCAGGAGCTGCAGGTGTCAGGCAGCATCCCTGAGGGTTCAGTGCCCACCTGGAGTGGCAGCGAGCTGGAAGAATACCCTGGGACATTCCAGCTGTCATTGCTCATCTCCAGGCCTGGAGAACCTCTGTCTCGTTCAGGCAAGAGGGATTTGAACCTGGACCATCTGTGCTGCTGCCTGTCCCCCTCCTTCAGGAAGCTTTGGTTTTCATTCCAGAGGGGAATGGATAATCCTGGGGGTTGCTGTGCAGAGGAACTACCACCCTTCCTTCAGCTCTGTCAGAAACTCATAAAGAGGCTGAGAACAAATAACCTTTCCTTGGGATAACTTAGCTGCAAGTCCCAATTCCCTGGCTGCTCGTTTGGAGATGCCCTTGTCACCCCGCCATGTGGCTGATCTTCCCTGCGGTCCCGCAGCATTCCCGGCCCCAGTGATTGCTGCGGGCAATCAGCAGCTCCCCATTAGCCCCTGATTGCCGAGCACTCCCGGCACAGCCTTTGGGAAAAGTTTGGGAAACTCGGGAGCTCCGCACTCCGTTTGCACAGCCACACCGATCCCACTGCATCCCGAGTGCTGGGGATGACTTCAGCTGAGGGTTTGTTTGCAGGGCTGCTGTGGGATCTGTGCTTCCCAGCCTGGCTGTGGAAACAAAATCCTGTCGGCATTGTCAAGGAAACCTGGTGAGAGCGCAGAGTTGTCCAACAGCCTCCAGGCAGCCTGGAGCAAAAGCTCTGACAAGTGCAAATCGGAATCCAAATGGAGATTTTTTTTTTTCTCTCCAGCCCAACATTGTTGCAGAATAGAAGGATGGCATCAGGAAAGCTTTAAAAAAAAAAAAAAAAAGTCCCCTAAAAACCTCCCTCCTGCTGTGTCATCCTGTCCAGACCTTCCAGTGACACAGCCTGGGAGTGGATTCACAGAATACCAGGATGGTTTGTTTGGGCTGAAGGGACCTTAAATCCCATCCAGTCCCACCCCGCCATGGGCAGGGACACCTTCTGCTATCCCAGGCTGCTCCAAGCCCTGTCCAACCTGGCCTTGGACGCTTCCAGGGATCCAGGGGCAGCCACAGCTTCTCTGGGCACCCTGTGCCAGGGTCTCCCCACCCTCACAGGGAAGGATTTCTTCCCAACATCCAATTTAAACCTAATTCTTCTGGAGATTGGCTTGTCAGACTAGTGTGTAACACAAAATCTCCACTCCTTTCATTTCCAAAGCTGCCAATGAACTGCAGTGATGGGAATCAGGAGAAATCCATGTCCAACAGGACAGAGTAGGCTCTGGACAGTTCTTTTGCCAGACTTATTTCCCCAAGAAACCATTGCTTTAGACACAACTCATTACTCAATTTATCAGTCTCTAGTTACCCTTCACATTCCTATATCCCAAATCTATGGGATAGATTGGGTAGCTTAATTTGAAATGGGAAAGCAGGCTGGAAATCATTGCTGTGCAGATGTGTGGATGGTGGGCTTTTTTTCTGTTCCGTGGCTCAACTGGACTTAAATGAATGAATAAAATCCATTCTGGTAGTTCCCAGTGAGGAGTGTATTCCTTTGGAAAAAGGGAAGAAAAAATCCCTCCCAACATTTTATTCATCCCAGAGTGAAGCATTGTGATTGGGGGAACTCAGCTATTTTTTTTTCCTCCTCAAAATAGGTCAACTTTGAAATAGGAAACGTCACACTGGAACCAAAAGTTGAATAGAAATGTTTAGAAAACATGGGATTATATATCCATATATTTGGAAGTTTAACGAGATTGTGGATGGAAAGAAAGCACCCAGGCTATTTATAATTCAATTAGGCTTAGATTTAGGAGTAGTTCTCGCTCTCTGTAAACTGCATCTCTTTTTCATTTGGAACAATCTCCTTCCTCCATCACAGCCCCTTTTCCCGGCGCTGCCTGGGAATATATGGCTGCAGCTGGGAATATATGGCTCTAATAGAGCTGCAATGACTGGAGCTGTACTGTGCCAGCTAACTGCTGTATTTTTCTTTCCCAAGGCTCTCCGGGCGTGTTCACAAGGGAGTATTGACATTTGGGACCCAGGTATGGAAAACCAGGCTGTGAGCTGCTGGAGCTGTTATTAAGGATATTTATTCCAAGCAACTTGCCCCTGCAAGACTTCTCAAGGTTGTGCCTCTTTTTCCCCATTCTCCTGTAAATGTCCCATACCACATTCTCCATTAATTTCTAAAATAAATCTAACAAAATGCTCTCCTTCCTGGGTTTTCTTGATACCTTTCAGTGTTCCTTCACCCTCCCTTCACCCTCTGTCTCTG
The DNA here is from genome assembly GCF_008360975.1 of Lichenostomus cassidix. Lineage (NCBI taxonomy): Eukaryota > Metazoa > Chordata > Aves > Passeriformes > Meliphagidae > Lichenostomus > Lichenostomus cassidix. Next base: position 23,509,796 of record NC_139490.1, on the reverse strand, counting down.
CACTACTGTAAGTAGGGAGTGAATTCCTACTCTCACTCTGGGGCTTGGTTTCCAAACTGTTTATTGAGTCATAAAAAGAGACAATTACAAGTCATTGCCCAGGGATAATGTGCGGATAATTTTATGACTGGACAAATGGTTGGAACAGCCCACAAATGGTGGAGAGCAGGAAATCTGGGATCTGTTGCCGACAAAGCCACCGCCGAGGAGATGAACTCTCTGTGCTGACAATCAAAGCTGCTGCAACAACTGTGAGCCATTAAAGTTGCTGTGGGGATGGGTGGTGGGATGGGCTTTGTTTCTCTCAGACGTAAAGTGGTAAAGAACCTTTTGGAAAGTGTTTGGAAGTTCATCCTGCTTGGAGTGAGTGTGAGGGACCACCAGGACTGCTCATGTTCAGGTCCACAGGGCCAACAGCTGGCAGCTGGGGATTCCTGGAAAAACAAAGATTAAAGGGTGTTAATGCTTTCAGGCAAACAGGGATCATCCCAGAGATAACAGAGGGGTTAAGTTTCTCCAGGCACTTGAGCAGTGTCCCAGCTTCGAAGCTGCTGCTGCCGGGTGACACTCGGCTTGCTCCCACCCATAGGATGGCATTCCCCATCCCTGTCACCCCAAATCCCGGGGATTTCATTATTTCTGTTTTTAAGCCTTTATCTGTAGCTGGTTTAGTTCCTATCCAGTGAATTTTCCAGTTCCTCTGTGATTCTGTGGGTACAACAGGAAATCATTTTGGATTTAAAGTGTGCGCCTGACCACTGAACGGGGAAAGCTGCTGCCATGGAAATGCTTCCAGTTGTCAAAGATTCAGGAGTCAACAGCTCACCTGTCCAAATCCATTCTGACATGATGCTCCCATTGGTCCTCTCCAGGAGGAACTCCTGCTCCTTCCTGGGAGCAGAACATCATGTCAGCACTCTCTTCTCTCCGCTGAAGTGGGGCTCAGTGGATGGGGTGGAGAGGCCCTGGAGAGGTCTCAGTCTGCCCATCTCCCACGAGGAGGGCTGAGCTGCACCTCTCCCAAACCCCTGGCAGATCCAGCCCTGTGAGTGGGCAGGAAGCCACGGAACTGGGAGTGTCTCTTTGCAGCTGCCAGGACCTCCCATTTGTGTGGCAGTGATGCAGATAGAATGCCATAAACCGGTTTGCATCCTGCTTTACTGCGGATTTAATGATCGGAGGAAGAACTTGACTGTTTATTAAAACATTAGACAATAAAGTTTAACAATAGACAATAAAGGGTTTTGGTTTTCCATCCTTCTGATTATTAAAGCAACACCACATTGGGCTGGAGAGGGAGCTGATACCAATCCCTGAATCTATGGAGTTTTCTTCTGTTCCCACCTTTTCAGCCTGGTTCCTGTGCTCAGCTGGCTGACCTGGCTTCTCCTGGGGCCAGAGGAGAAAACCAGGGCTTCCTAGGGTCACTTGTCCTGGCTAAGGAATGTTCAGCCAGCTTCCAGAGGGCCTGACCTCTCTGCACACATTTCAGTGGGTCTCCAGATGAGTTTTTTTGGCAGGAAAATGCACAGAGGCAAATCTCAGACCCTAAAACACTCAGGGTGTCCTTCAGCATTGAACTCCTTGGGCTCCTGTGGAGAGCCCTGCAAGCTGAGCAGCCCTGCTGAGGGCTGGTGGGATTCCTGCAGCCTGTGGAGTTCTTGGAGTCCTGGGTAAAGGTGCCTTCCAGCTCCAGTGCTGGCAGAGGTTCCCATCCAGTGGGAGTCTGTGGATCACATCAGAAGGTCAGGGATGTAGGGTAGGTGTAGGAGGAACCCCTCCCTTCCTCTCGTGCTGTGGAGGGGTGTGAAATCCAAGTCTGGCTTCCCTAGGGAGCTTCAGCCAATGGACCAGAGCCCAAATGTGAGGGCAAGGCAAGGCTTTGTGCCTTTGCTGGGCCTGAAGAAGCGGGGGGAACAGAAAAGAGATTGACCTTCAGCAAGGTGAAAAGGAGAGGGTTGCTTGTTCACAGTCCTGGCGTGAACCAGGGTTTGTACAAGCTCGGAACACTTTGGGCACTGAGCTCTTCTCTGAGCCCTCCAAGGAGACTTTCAAAGTTGCTAGGAGCGAGGGTGAGGTTGTGGACCAAGAGCCTTCTCCAGTGGTGTCTGAGGAGCAATGATCCCTTTGCACTGGAGGCAGGAATTACAGGTGAAGCCCTCCAGGGATGTGTGACAGGGGTTTTGCTGCCTTGTGCACAAAAAATGTGGGAAGGGGAGCAGGCAGAAAAATAAAAATTGCCAGGACATGGCACTGCTCAGGACAGGGGCAGCAAAAGGTGATTGCAAAGAAGCTTTACAGCATAACAAGGGCTCAGGATGATGTAGAACCATGGAATAACTGGAGCTGGGAGGACCCACAGGGATCATCGAGTCCACCTGATTCATTGTTGGCAACTAGACATGGAGAAAAGCAGCAGCAGCTGCACCTGTGTGGTCCAAACGAGCTGTCAGCCCTCTGGAAGATCAGAGTGGCATCACAGGACACTGGGAATGGCAGCAGGAATGTCCACAAAGGCAAGGGTAGCATGTGGAGTCACAGGGGGAAATGGAGCATCCAACAGAGCCTGGCACGATGCACTGCATCCATCCTGGAGCAGTCCTGATGTCTCAGGGAACAGGGACAGGTGTGAGAGGAAAGCACAGCTCCCTGTGGTAGCAGCAGCACCTCAGGGGACAGGAGAACTTGATCTGAGGACTGAGGGAGCAAAAGAGGGGAAGGAAGTAGCTTGGAGGAGGTGGATGTGGGGCTGGATGGGTCCTTGCTGCGGCCAGGGCTGGTGCTGGATGGAGATCCCAGCCTTGGCTCATGCCTTTGGCACTTTGGGTCTGTGGCAGCACCCAAAATGTAGAGCAGGGAGGGGACAGCAGGGCACACCTGATCAGAGCCATTGGGGGCCAGCAAGCCCCACTCTTGCCCTGTCCTTGTCCTGGCCATTCTCAGCCAGTCCCTCCTGCTTCAGGGTAGCAGGAATGTGCCATTGGACATCACACTGTCACCTAGGCTACACCAGGGGACAAACTTCAGCCCTGGGAGATTTAAATGCACTCAGGCTCCCTCCTCAGTCTTGGAAAATCTTAAGGATTAAATCCTGACCCCAGTGAAAACAGCGGAGCATTTTCTGGTTGAGTCCAGTGGGCTGGAATTTAATTCCCAGGTTTAAAGGCTCTTTAAAATCAGCTGTGATATATAACCAGTCTTCTCAGCCTCTAAATACCTCAACAAGATTGGCAGCGCTCCAGGAGGGCCATGGGCAGGATTACCTGCAAATCCATAGGTCAGCAGAGAAACTGGGGAGCCTGGCTGGGGCAGAGCAGAGCTGCAGAGCTGGAATTGCCTCTGCTTGTGGCTGTGGCGTGCGGGAAAAGCTGAGGAGCAGGTGAAATCCTTCCCTTTTGAACCTTGGAAATGCTGTTGCGATATTCCTGTTTGTGCTCACCTTTCAGAGGGTGTTTGTGCACATATATTTATGTACATACACACACACACACACCTCCCCATGGGTACACACCACACAATTCATCTCCTCAGCCTGCAATCTTCCATAAACTGCAAAAAACCAGACAAAAGATGAAAATCAAGTCCCTCATCATTGCTAAATCATCAGAAACTAATATTAGAGCTGCTGGACGATTTTCCCCCTGAACTATCCCCACTCCACGATCCTAATGCGATGATTCTTCCCGTAGCTCTTTACATTCTATTATTTATAAGAAACAATGTTCAGCCCTCCCCTGACAGCATTTGCAGGGCTGCGGAAAGCAGTGCGGCAGAAAGGTGGGAGAACAATTTTGGTGATGTTTCCATAGCTACCTAGCTGCTAAATGTGGTTTATTCCATTTTAAAGTCACCCAACACACACACACACAGACACGCACACAGCCCTCCCCTCGCACACGCAGGCACTGGGAATGCAGCCCCTAATCCCTGCTCTGCCTATTCCAGCCTAATCTGCCTGGGATTTGTGCATTTGAAGGGCTGCTTGCTGCCTAAATAAATGGCTGGATACAGCAGGAGGATAAACATATTGTTTTTCGCTCGCTCTCCTCTCCAACGTGTGTGTTCCAGTCGCTCCCTGTAATATTATTACAGATATTTTTCCCAGCCGTGGTGCGCCGGGGAAGTCGGAGGTAGGAGGGTGTCCTCTCGTGGTCTGTGGCATCTTTGCAGCCTCAGAGCTGGGAAAAAAGAAGGGGGAAAGGGATGCCTTGGAAGTGGGTGGGCATTTTAGGGGAAAACCTCTTTGGCTGGGGTTTCTGAATTCGGGGATTGTGTGCATAGACATCTCGGCATCCCCCTGATATCGGGAGAGAAATCCTCCCTGTGCTTGCTGCTCATTAGGGGAGCAGCTGGGGGCCACTGGAAAACATTCAGTTTTTCAAGCCCATCCCTGGAAATAGGAGGAAAATGAGGCATGGAGAAAGATTAGGTTGGTCCCATCCTTCCGGAGCAGAGGAAGTCTGCAGGGAGCTGTTGCTGAGCTGGCTGCACAGATTCTTCCCAGCCCTGCTACCAAAGGAGATCTGGAACTTGGCATCTGCTCCCTCTGGAGAGACTTGCAGGGTTCATTCTGCTGCCTCCGTGGGGCTGAGCCTTCTCCCACCCACACAGAATCTTCCAGTCCCTTCCAGATACCTGATTCCCAGTGCTGCACTGGTATCTCGAGTGTCTCTGCAAATGAGACAGGGAAAAGCTGGAAGCAGGACAAGAAATAGATGCAGGCAGGGACAACAGGCAGAGTCCATCAGAAAATAGGAGAAGACATGCCCAGCAGGAATTTCCTGCCTCAAGGTTTATTTGAATGTAGATGAAATGTAAATGAGAGGAATGTTCTCCACTCAGAGCAGGCCGAAGCTCTGGGAGAGGTTGCCCAGAGAAGCTGTGGCTGCCCCTGGATCCCTGGAAGTGTCCAAGGCCAGGTTGGATGAGGCTTGGAGCAGCGTGGGATAGTGGAAGGTGTTCCTGCCATGGCAGGGGTGGCACTGGGTGAGCTTTAAGGTCCCTTCCAGCCCAAACCATTCCATGGTTCTGTGAATACAAATGAGAAGGGTTAGTAGGATGCAGTAATCTGAGGAGAGCAGCCTGATCTCCAGCCATCCTGCCAAGATTCCAGCCTGTTCCCTCCCATGCTGTGTCACACCACGACTCCTGCAAATCCTGTGTGACACAGCCACGGTGATGTGTGTCCACAGCACACAGCTTTTCCTGGGAATGGCACAGGATTCATCCCTCTGCTGCATCCCAACGACCCCTGCAAGCCCCTCCCAGGGATGCTCTGCTGTAAATCTGTCCCAGAGAAAAATCTCTCCTGAAGTGGAGGATTTTTGTCACAATTTTTTTCTTCTTCTGCCTGGCAGGAGAACGGCAGTGAAAAGCGCTGCTGAAATCGTGTTTTATTCCTGTTTGTCACCAGGTGCAAAGCAAATAAATCATCATTGGAAAGCAAAGGCACCTCTGACCATCCCTCACCTGCTCATGTGTCCTGTTGTTTTGCAGCTTCCCTCTGCTCCACGAAGTTGCCTGGAGTCTGCCAAGGTGCCAGGCACAGCCAGGGCAAACCCATCCCTCTGTAGTGCCTCAGCTGAACAGGAGGAGTGGTGGGGAGGGGGCAGATTCCTTTGGGACTGCTGGGATTCAGCACAGCCCTGCATGGCTCTGCCAGCACAGCTGCAGAGAGGCTGAACCTGCAGGGATCTCACACCTGGGGTAAACTGCCTCAGAAATTACACAGGTTTCATTGTCCAGCTCTATTCCTTCCCAGGCACAGCCCTGTTTTTCCCTGGCTCTGCCTGGCTTTGTGGGGAAGATACTCCCACCTTTCTTTGGGAGCCCTTTTCATAGAGCTCAGTGCAGATCCAGCCCATTTTGCCATGGATCCCTTTTCCTTCCCAAGCTTGCTCCAGCTCTGAGCAGGGCAGTCTGGCTCTCATCCCTGCAGATGTCCTGCCTAGTGTCACCCCCTTTCACAGGCCCCATTTCCCACCTGGTTGCTGTTTTTATCACTCCTTTCTCCGCCAGGAGGACACAGAACCACAGGGCTGGGCCAGGCTGGGGAGCTGGACAGGACCTGCCCCAGAACCCCCCTGAGTCCAGGGCTGATCCCCACAATGGGCAGCAGGAAAGGGGATTCTGCCCCTCTGCCCTGCTCAGGTGAGACCTGCAGAGCTGCCCCAGCCCTGTCCCAGCACAGCAAGGAGCTGGAGCTGCTGGAGAGAGTCCAGAGGAGGCTCCAGGATGAGCAGAGGGATGGAGCAGCTCTGCTGGGAGAGCTCGGATTGTTGAGCCTGGAGAGCAGAAGCTTTGGGGTGACCTCATTGTGGCCTTCCAGCACTTGAAATTTCTTACAAGTAAGATGGAGAGAAACTATTTCCAAGGGTCTGGAGTGCCAGGACAAGGGGGAATGGCTTCCCACTGACAGAGAGTAGGTTAAGATTGAGTATTGGGAAGAAATTCTTGGCTGTGAGAATGGGGAGGCCCTGGCACAGGGTGCCCAGAGAAGCTGTGGCTGCCCCTGGATCCCTGGAAGTGTCCAAGGCCAGGCTGGACAGGGCTTGGAGCAGCCTGGGATAGTGGAAGGTGTCCCAGCCATAGCAGGGGGTGGCACTGGATGGGTTTTCAAGCTCCTCGCAGCTCAAACCATTCCATGATTCTCTGGAAATGAAAAGCTAAACCCTCTGGAAGGACAGCCCCAGCTGCCCCTGACTGGGCTATTCTCCTGCACAAGGTGAGGTCCAGCAGTAGGCCAAGAGATGCCATCCATGTTGTGCAGGTTCTGGCCAGGGTAGGAACATTGCCTTGGAATTCCAGGATATCTCTCTTTGTTCCTTTGTGCTGGACCAGGAGGGGCTGGCAATCAATGGATTCCCTGTGGCCACAGAGCTCTCCTGGGCCATCATTATGGGGAATTATCAGCAATCACCATGTCACTGTTTCCAAGACAGGCTCTGTCCTGGCCTCCTTTCCTCTCCAGCCCCCACCAGGCAGCTGCTGGAGGTCAGGGGGTTTTTGTGGCTCTGTGGTGGCAGGGAATATCTGAACTGCACAATATCAGCCAGGGGTTGCACTGCAGGCCCCTCTCTAGCCAAAAGCAGAGGCATGGGAACATTTCCTCCTGCCTTTCTTACCTCTTCCAGAACTGGCACCAGGCAGGATACTCATGGGACCTGGCAGGGCTCTGCTTTGGCTTTCCTGCTGCGGGACAGGGACAGCTCTCCATTCCTTTGCCCTGGGAAATAGGAAAAGCTGCCTCCATTCAGCACAGCCACAGCTGCCTGAAACATTCCTCCAGCCCTGCTCTCTGGAGTAAGGAAGGCTTTTTTTTTTTTTTTTTTTTAAATCAGTACAACTTTTTACAGCTCAAATTCAAATAGGAGCTTGAGAGCTTAAACAATGAAACATAAGGATGTGCTGGCAGGGCTGGGTTGTCTCTCCTGTTCGCAGCTCTGCTTGGCATTCATCCGGGCAGAAAAACACCTGTGTCTGGCTACCACAAGCTGAGCAGCCTTTCCAGGCATTCCACTGCTCTATGTGACATAGGACAGGTGGGCAGAGCTTTGGGAAAGCTGGTGAGGGACTTCTGACAAGGGTTTGGAGCACCAAGACAAGGGGGAACAGCTTCCCACTGCCAGAGGGCAGGGTTAGATGGGATATTGGGAAGGAATTCTTCCCTGGGAGGGTAGGGAGGCCCTGGCACAGGGTGCCCAGAGAAGCCAAGGCTGCCCCTGGATCCCTGGAAGTGTTCCAGGCCAGGCTGGACAGGGCTTGGAGCAGCCTGGGATAGTGGAAGGTGTCCCTGCCCATGGCAGGGTGTGGCATTGGATGATCTTTAAGGTCCTTACAACCCAAACCATTCTGTGCTGATTCTGTGATTCCCGTGGGGTTGTGCCATCCTAAACCCACTGATCCAGTCTGCCCAGCAGCCCTTTCCATGCCTTCTCCCTCTGCCCTGCTGCCATCTGTGGCTTCATGCATGCAGGATTTTGGGGTCCTCAAGGCGTGTTGGGAAGTTGCTCTTGTAGGGCAAGTTCAGAGTAGGGGAGAATAACAGGCAGGGTGAAGTGTCTGTGCATCAAGAGCCACCCAGGCACTGCCCTTCCCAACCTGGTTCCAGCTGGATGGACCTGCCTGAAAATAATTGCAGGTTTGCCCAGGAAAGCTCAGTTGCTGTTCAGTATCGTTGGTCAGCGCTGTCTGCTTCTTTGCTTGGATGCTCCCGAATGCCAATGAAGCCTTGCCATCCTCACCTCCTGCTTGGTGCCTCTTGTTTAGTCTCCTCCACTCTTGATTGCCTCTCCTCTCTCCTCTCTCTCCTCTCTCCTCTCTCTCTCCTCTCTCCTCTCTCCTCTCTCCTCTCTCCTCTCTCCTTTCTCCATGCCCAGCTCCTATCACAGAGCAAGAGCTTCCCCTCCTTCCACCCCTCAGAGTTCCTGTGGGAAGCATTGGTGGTGCCAGAGGCCAAAGGAAGCCCAAGAGAAGCTCAGAAATCAGCAAAGGGGCCTTTCCTGCCCTCCATAAGCTATGGAAACACAACTGCCCCCTCAATGTGTTGTCAGGGCAGAGAACAGACCCTGACTAAACACTGGATGGAAACAGGAGCAGAAGGATGCTGCTCTACTGGAAAGAGGGAAATTCCTCCCTGGCTCCTGGAGCAGATCCCCAGCTGGTGTAAATAAAGAAGCGCCAGACTGGTTTACACAAGCTGCAGCTGCTGGAAAATGTTTTTCCCAAAGCTTTATCCTGACAGGGTTGGTTGTCTTTTCCTATTTTCCTCCAACTCCAAATGGCACCACTAAAATCCACATCTCCTAGCCCACCTTGTTCCTTGCAGCCCATTTGGGGAGCAGCAGGATGGCTGAGACAAATCAGACCTGGGGCCAATTCAGAGCCAGAAACACCATGCTAGCCTTTCCAGGGATAAAGCTGGGCTGTTCTCCTTGCCAGCACCCCCAGTCTCCTCCTTCAGAGCACTCAGCAGGCACCCCTCAAAGGCTGCTGGACAAACAGCTGATGGATATGCCAGGGGGAGCTGGAAGGAGCTCCTCATCCGAGGGGCATTCTCTGCTGTCCCCAGCGCTGCCTTCAGTGTGATGGTGATGTGGGGACAGAGCACAGACTGGGGCTGGAGGCATCACCCCAAAACTCTGTCTTAGGAGAGCTGGTGTTTAAAGCCTTCTCCCTCTAAATCAGCCATCTGTGCTGTTTTCTCTGGGAGTGATAAACACTTAAGGGTCACCTGCTTGCTTTAATCTCCTCTGGCTCGTATTCATCTGAGCTGCACATCGTATTAATTATTTTCCTTTTATTCCTGCCCATGCCAGCACAGGGGGATCATTACTGCTGCTGCTTCCTCTTTTTATCGTGTGGATGCTCACAGTCACCAGCTCTGGAATCCTGGACCACGAGAGGACACTTTGCTGATCACCTTCCTTCATTAAGAAAACTTAATTTTAGTGCTGACAGGAAATTGGATTAAAGAAAATAAACCACCCAAAAACAGCCATAAGGTTTCTTGTTGGATTAAATATTAAAATTAATAATCCAGTGCTTCATTCAGCTCTGTATTTATGTTAATATTTAATTCAATAACAGCCCGTGGTTTAGAACATTTTCCCATTTGTTTAAAGCTCCAGATGAAATTGCAATTCCTGCCTAAAGTGGAGCAATATGGAGCTAACTGGTTTATGCTAATGAGGAGGAATGGCAGCTCCCAAAATCCTCTGCCTGGTGGCAGGGGGGCTTCAGCAGCAGGGAATGCCAATCCTGCTGGCTGCAGGGAAGTCTGGCAGCAGGAAAAGAGGCTGCAGGGCCATGGTGCAGATCCCAGGGACTGGGAGAGCTCCATGTGCAGCAACCGCTCAGCTTTCAAGTGAAAAAGCCTGGAAAAGATTTTTCTGCTTGGAAAGGTTTTCCCTGGAAAAACCACTGGGAATGCCAGTGAAGATGCTGGTGCTGGGCTGGGGATGTGTCCTGGCCGGCAGGGACACATCTAGAGGCCTTGCAGGTGGATCTCTGCTCCTGTTTGGATTGTTTCATCTCTCAAACCCTGCCAGCAGAAAGGTGCCTAGTGGTGGTGTTGCCACATGAAGTCTGAGACTGGGATGTGATCCAGCATGGACTGATGATGGGAAATGGGCCCAGGTTGCACCAAAGGAGGTTTAGGTTGGATAGCAGGAAAAATTTATTCACTGAAAGGGCTGTCCAGCCCGGGCACAGCTGCCCAGGGTGGTGACACAATCCCTGGAGGGACTTAAAACCATGTGGGTGTGGCCCTCAGGGATGTGGATCAGTGGTGGGGAATGGTTGGACTCGATGGTCTGAGAGGGCTTTTCCATCCTAAATGATTCCATGGTTCTGTGTGGATGTGGGGTCTGGTGTGAGGCTGCTCCCAGGCTGAGTTTCCCATGGATGGCTTTGAGAAGACATGGAATACCAAGCAGGATGCACCAATAACAGGCTGTGCTTTCCTTTTTCCAGTGCTTTTTTCCTGGCTGGACTGCAGCTCAACTGCTGCTGCAGTCCTGGGGTTCAACCTCAGCATCCCATGGGAAGGAGAACTGAGGCTACAGGGAGAATCCATCACTCAGGAGATTTAATAATTCAGTGCAGAAAGGAGTCTGGGATGTCCTGATGAGTTGCTCTCCTTTCCCAAGGGAAGGGAAATGGATGTTTCCCAAGGGTGGGCAGAGCTCCTCGCTGAGGCTGGTGCTGGGGTTTCACCCACTGGGAAGTGTTTGACATGACAAAAGCCCTTTTCTTCCCCAGGAGAGCTCTAATCTGGAAAAACAGGATAATTGTGGAGTGACATGAAGAAAGAATGTGGGACACAGAGCAATGATCAGTGAAACTTAAAAGCCTTGGAGTTCCAAGTGAGTTTCCTGAAGTTTGGATACATACCCAAACTTCCTTGAACCTTTTGGGGCCTAATTAAATTCGAGGGGACTTTAAACATGCATGGAAGAGAAAACTTTTTTTGCTATGAAAAACCTGCTTAATAAAACAGATTGTGTGCAAAATAGAAATCTGGGCCTTGTGAAGGAAGAGTGAAACAACACTAATGAGCAGAGTCCGAGTGTTAATGAATGGGATTAGCATTCCATTACCTGCAACTCTTATAAATAGCCCCACCAATTTTAGGTTCCCTGTTCTTCAAAGAACCTGATGTGATTTCTGAGGGTGGTTTCACGTGGTTAGCTCAATTTTGTACCAAGAGAAGCTGAGGCAGGAGCCAGTCACTTGAACCACCCCTCAGGCCTGTGGTGGGGGTGGAGATGGGAACACTGAAGCTTTGTTTTTGTAGGGTTTGATTTGGCCTTTGGGCCTTCAGAACTCACCATCACCACCATCCTGAGCTCTTCCATTCACCTGCAGACAGCATTGAGAAGGTGACAACTCCAGCAGGTGCTTCTCTACTGGATCCAGAGTGTTTTGTTCCCCTCTGGATCTTGTGTGGACATTGGCACTTGGGAAATACCCCAGGATGGGGATGGTCCTCATTCCCAGAGGGACTTTGTCCACATCAGAGCATGTCCCTCCTGTGCAGCTGTTGAATGTGTGACAACAAACAGTCCCAGCAGCCTTGGCTGGAGGACCACAGCTGTTTCCCAAGGTTTGTTGATCCCTGCTTTAAATGATATTGAACCATCCCCCTCCTGCATCCCCATGTCATCCTCAGCCTGCTCACTGAAAGCCAGGAGTGGTTTCATTCTTGTTTCCTTGCCCTTTGGAGCTCTTCTGGGGGCTGGCATGGCCATCTGTGATGGAGAAGGATCCCAGTTAGAGCTGGATGGGACTGGGAAGGATGGGGCTAGTTTAAGGGCAGTATCAAGAAATATGTGTTCATGGATGTCCTTGTCACCTCCAAGTGCTGGAGAAGGAGATCCCTGCCCTTCATTTGGGCTCTGCAGAGGCTGATTTTGGGGAGAAAGCTGTAGAAGAGATCAAATGCTGCTGTGGGAGGGCTCGGAGTCCTTGGAGGCTCTGTTGGTTCACACAGTATTCCTTCCTTCCTTCCTTCCTTCCTGCCTTCCTGCCTTCCTGCCTTCCTGCCTTCCTGCCTTCCTTCCTGCCTTCCTTCCTGCCTTCCTTCCTGCCTTCCTTCCTGCCTTCCTTCCTCCCTTCCTCCCTCCCTTCCTCCCTTCCTCCCTCCCTCCCTCCCTCCCTCCCTCCCTCCATTATTTCCAGCCAAGCTCCTGGTGCAGTGATGGACATGTTCAATAACACCCTGGAGGAGCAGGCTGGGATGAGGCACTGTTCATAACGGGAAGGATGTCAAGAAGGAAGGCCTGATGTGTTCAAACATCTGGGCTGGGATTCCTCTCACCTCACCAATCACAGCAGAATGAGGTGCACGCTCAGTTGAACTCTCACTGTGGCCCATGCAGGAGCAGGTTCCTTCCAGAAGGCCATTTCTCCTATCCCAAAGGGTATCCACGATGGATGGGATTGGGAGCTCATGGGAGGTTTTGCCATGCTGGTGACAATACAGAAAGTATAGACAACTTTGAGACCATATACCTGACTTTTAGTCAGGGCTGTTAATAGAGACAAGCCCTCTTCTCTCCTGGAAAAAGCACAAATAACTGTAATTTCCCCAAATTTCTGACAGGGAGCCGTCATTTTTTCAACAGCCCTGGCAGGCAGGAAGAGCTGCTGTCCTGAGAGGAGACAGGTGGTGCTTGTGAAGTGGAGTGAGGAAACAGCAGGGAAGTGCTGCTGCCTGCTTGACAGCAGGATTGCATCTTGATGGCCCTCCTCAGCTTCAGGGGCAAGGTCCAGACCTTTGGAATTGTTCTGTCCTGCACTGCAGACCAGGCTGAGGAGGGAGCTTTCCATATATTTTCCATGGAACAGCTCTAGTCTTACCAAAGAACACTGGGATTTTGTCTCCTATGCCCTCAAATAACGTAGGCAAACAGATTCATGAACCACGTATGGGTGGGCTGAAAACATGGAGGGCAGATTCTCCTGGAACAGAAAATAGGGAAGTCTTTCCCTGTCCATCTGCCTGATCCATGACTGCAGCTTTGCCCAACTACCTGTCCTATTTTTTTCCTGTGTTTTATTCAGAGGAGAGTACGGATGTGTTGTACATCAGCTCTCAAGGCCCCTGGATCAGCAGCAGCTTGCAGAGCCTGGAGCTGGGCTGGATGTGGAAGTAGCCCCAGGTCTGGGCTGGCCCCAGGCTCTGCTCCCACCACACTGGGATTAAAGCATCCGTTACTGGGAGGTGCCTCTACTCTAGGCTAGGAATCTCAGCAAGTGCTTGCTGAGGCTCTCACTTGGCTGCCTTGCTATTTTTCCCTTCTATTTGGGAACAGATGAGCAGGGAAAAAGGCACAGATGACAATATTTTGCCATCTTTTACTGCTGGAAGCGAGGATGAGCAGCTTTGTTTGCGCAGCCACATCTCTGCAGGCTCCTGGCAGGTTATCCATGGACCATGGTCCGAGATGGTGGTCCTGGGGAGTGGGTGGGCTCTGATTCTGCAGGGGGAGGGAAAACTCATCCTTTCCTTGCTCTCAAACATGGATTTGGAAGGTCTCCTCTGTAAGAGAACAAGGGGCCCTGTGGTAGGACAAAGGGGAGTGTCTTTAAACTGGAAGAGGGCCTGAGTTAGGTGGGATATTGGGATGGAATTCCTCCCTGTGAGGGTAGGGAGGCCCAGAGAAGCTGTGGCTGCCCCTGGATCCCTGGCAGTGTCCAAGGCCAGGCTGGACAGGGCTTGGAGCAAGCTGGGATAGTGGAAGGTGTCCCTGCCATGGCAGGGGGTGGAACTGGTTGGGGTTTAAGGTCCCTTCCAACTCAAGCCATTCCATGATTCCATGACTCTAATCAAGCTCTCATCCTGCTCCCAGGCACTGCCATCAGTACAGCCTGCTAAGCTAAGATCCCTGCAAGGAGCTGCAGGTGTAGAGAGCTCAGGGATTTGGGGCTCCAGCTCACCTTGTCACATCAGTAAATGTGTTTGAATTCAGACTTCCAAGCTGCCAGTCAGATCCATCACCTCTGGACACTTCATTTTGTGCCAGCAGGGAGAGGCTGCCCATCCTCAGGTGGGTACCAGGCTGGGCAGCTGTGCTGACATCTCCCCTGCCACACCATGGGCACCTGATCCATTATCTTAAACCCCCCACAGAGTCTTAAAAACCTCCACAGGGCCCCAAATTCCCCTTTGGACTCCGAGCAGGCAGCATCTCCCCTCCCAAAGAGAGCTGCAGCAGAATTTCAAATGCCCGACCCAGCAGGATTTCCGTGTGCATTCAGCAGACTTGCAGAGGGGTTTTTTCCACCTTAGGGGTTTAGGCGGCATAGCAAGTCCAGTAATGAACTGTTACTCTGGCAAATAAGACTTTCATTAGGTTAGGATTCTGCCGGGGTGTCTGCGTTCCTCGATAATGAACCATGATATTGTGCAAAGCCCGGGCGTGGAGCAGAGCTGAGCTTCTCTCCCTGCTATCATTTACCCACTTATCACCAGCACACCCCTGCTGCTGCACACGGGGACTGGGACAAGGGTTTCTTCTCCCTGAGAAGCATTTTTTGGGGTCAAACAGGGATTTCATGTGCTGAGCCTGACCCTGCCTCCTCACTGTTGATGGCCTACAAACAAATGCTGATTTTTCCTCTGTTTTTTGTAGGTGTTCATTATTCATCACTCATAGGTCCTGCGATTGCAGTGCGTGTCTCCTCTGGTGTGAAAACATTAATAACTGCTTTGGCTAAGCACAGAGAGATCATTTATTTCACAAATACACCGAAAATTCTAGTCAGCTGGGATTAAAGCACAGTGGTCCTTTGGAGGCCAGGCTTTCAGGGCATGTTTTACCAGGAGAAAGGATTCATTTGCCATGGATCTACCCTTTCCCAACCTGGCTGCTCACCCTCCAGCCACAACCTGAGCTATGGGGCTGGTGGAAAGAAACAACCATCAAAACTGATCCCAAGCAAGACACAAAACTGTGGATTTGGAGTTATTCCCACCATCTCTGAGGGTCTGGAGCAGCATCCTGGTTTTGCCCTGGATCTCTCCTTCCCCATGATGTGAGGGTGGAGCAGACAGGATCCTGTGCCCTGGATTCAAGGCTGGGGGGCTCAGCCCCATGGCTCTGCCTCCCCATCCTGCAGCAGCCCTTGGCTGCTCCCAGCACTGGTCACCTCCACCAAGGACAAGGAGCAGTAAATCCCAGCAGCCTCTTTAAAAACATTTTAATTAAAAAAACGACATAACAGGAGCTTTAAAGGACATGAAAGACAACAGCTGTGGAGCTGCTCTCTGCTCCCCCCTCCCCTGCCTCCCCCTCCTCTCTGCAGTGCTTTTCAGAGCAATTTTCCTGTAAAGCTTTTTGGGTTTCCTGCTTTCTGGCCTCCATCCGTGGATTTGAGTGCAGGCCGGCCAGGAGGGAGGGGACAGGCAGTCCCTGGGCTGGCAGGAGCTGGCAGGAGCTGGACACACCAGGGGACAACCTGCCTTGCCCAGCCCCAGAGCAGAGCCCATGCTGAGGTGGGGACTGGGAGCATCAGGGAGAAAGAGGAGGATCTAAAGGGCTGCAGTCAGAGCTGGCTTGGATGAGCCTGGAGCTCCAGCCCAGAGCTGCTGGAGAGAGGTGTCTTGGTGCCCAGCTGGAGATGTGACTCACGGCGGGGTCTGTGGGGCAGGGCTGACCTTTGGAGAAGGCCAACCACCAAAACCTACCCCCAAATGATCCCAGCTCAGCTGCTCCACCGAACCCGGGGCTAGGTGCTGGTGGATCTAAGGCTGGATTTGCTGCTGGCTGGGTGGATGTCCCACCTGGCAGTGTTTCATGGATTTGCCTGCCTTGGCACAGGAACACCATGCTGTGGAGCTACCACGGCTGCCCCATTGAGGCTGAGCTGCTTGAGGCCTGAAATCTGCTAACAGGGACTTTTAAACCTGGTTTAGATGGGATATTAGGAAGAAATTGTTCCCTGTGAGGGTGGGGAGGCTAGGAAGGAATTTCTCCCTGTGAGGGTGGGGAGGCCCTGGCACAGGGTGCCCAGAGAAGCTGTGGCTGCCCCTGGATCCCTGGAAGTGCCCAAGACCATGTTGGACAGGGCTTGGAGCAACCTGGGATAGTGGAAAGTATCGCTGCCATGGCAGGGGGTGGGATTGGATGAGCTTTAAGGTCCCTTCCAGCCCAAACCATTCCATGATTCCATGATTTCACTTAGAAGCTATTTCCAACACTGAGAGCATTAATCCAGAGCTGGGGATCTTCAGCCATCTCCTCTTCCCAGAGGGTCAACACATCTGGAAGATACCCCCAAGAGCTAAGCTGGGCCAGCCATTCCAGAGGGGTCTCCCAACTCTGGTGCTAATACATGATTTAGGTCAAACACGATGTGGCATTAGCAATTAAAGGGAATATTTGGATTTTTTAAGGAAATCCAATAAGAAGGAGGAGCCCCCACACCACTTTTGAGAAGTGGTCCTTTCTTTGCCACGTCTTTTCTTTGATGTGATCACTCCCTCCCACCCCACATGTCCAGCATCTCAGGCCTAAAATCATCAATCAAACCAACAGAGTGAAGGCAGGAGCGAGGCCAAAGTCTTCCCACCAGGATTCTCCACGCTTTGCATTTTGCAAATGTAAAGCCCTCGCCGGTTCAGGGCTTCCAATTAGAGCTGGGCAAATGAAAACCTTCTCAGCTCGCTGCCCAATCCTCCACCAAAAATTCAAATAAGAAATGGTTTGGATCAATGCAAAGTACAGACCCTTTGATTTTTTTTCTCCTCCCAAAATAAACCCTTCTCCTTCCCACCCTGATTAATTTTAGATCCCATGAAATGTTTTATTCAATTGCAGAATGAAATGTCATTTCAGAACATTAGCTGGAATAATATTCCTTTTTAAAAAGTGCCAGAGCAAAGAAGTTCAACTTTTAAGACCTCTTTTTTTACCTCCCTGCATGGGTGTAGGAATAAATCTGTTTTCTCATGACAAAAAAATGGGATTTTTGAATTTTTTGGTGAGTGCCCCGTGGGATTTTAAGTCTCTGGAGAAGGGATATGACTGAACTCCAGTGGGGCTGATTTTGCTGGAAGCACAGGTTGGCCAAAATCATTCTCATTCCCAAGAGTTCTCTCCTACTTTCTCCAACTCTGCTGACTGCTCTTTAATCAACTATTTAAAACCCAGCTCCGAGACTTCCCATCAATTTCCAAATCCCTCAGACTTGGTGCAAAAATGAAATAGACCAGGAAAAGGAGCACATGGGAGGCCACTGACTAGAATGAGCCTGACTGGAGGGGTGGGGTAGGATGTTCCTGGTGTGGGGGGAAGAGGGAGTTTTGGGGAATGGGCAATAAATTGATTTTCATGGATTCCAGGGCTATTTCCAGTGTGGCTCCAACGAGCATCGCAGGCGGATCTGGAGGCAGGGCTCTGAGAGGATTAGTAAAGATTTATTTTCCTTTTTTCTGGAGCAAGATGAAAGGGGGGAAGGCGAGGGAGAGACAAGCAAGGAGTGCTACGGAAAGGAACTCATTATTTTTTATCTTTTCCAATGACCTTGTTTATTTTAGTCCTGCTGGAAAGCAGCTTCTTTTCTTGAGAAAATTTGGAGATATCTGGAGACTGGGGCTGGTGAGAAGGGGAAAAAAGGGAAAAGGGAACTCAGTGAACTGAAGAAACATGGAAAATAAACAGAATAAACGTAAACTGAGCTGGAGAAATACCCACGTGGGCTTGGTGCTGTGGTGAAATTCCACATCTGGGGGAGATGTTCTCCCCATCCAACCTGGCGTTGGACACTTCCAGGGATCCAGGAGCAGCCACAGCTTCTCTGGGCAGCCTGTACCAGGTCCTCCCCATCCTCACAGGGAACAACTCTTCCATGTATTTAACCTAAATGTTCCCTGTTTCAGTTTGAACCCAGTGCTCCTTGTCCTATCCCTACAGATCCTGATAAAGAGTCCCCTCTGTGCTCCTTGTAGTCCCTTCAGGTCCTGGAATGTGCTGGGAGGTGTCCACTTCTCCAGGCTGACCAGACCTTGTGGGGAGCAGAGGCATTGTCAATGGGACTCTCCTGAGCCTTGCCCAAATTGCATCTCCTGAAGGAATTCCCTCACACCCATTACAAGATGGATTTAATTTGGTTTTTTCCCTCTTAATTTCAGTGGGCTTTGATCGCAGCTGGGAAGCAGAGGCAGCTCATGGACACATCTCTGAATCCTTCCTCAGCCTCCTGGACACTGGGCATTCCAATTTCTCCTTGCCACTGGATATTCCCATTGCTCAGGGTTTGAATTCCAGCACCCCATGAATTTAACCCTGCTGGGTTTTTAATTTTCTTTCTTTTTTTTTTCCTTTAGCAGCCTGTTTTGCCATTATCCTCTGCACTGGGATCATCCTCTGGAAGGGGTCGGCTGGACTGTGGAAGGAGCACCAGGAGAACTTGTGAGGATCCAAACCCAAGGAGCAGCTCTGCTCCAACTGGTGCTGCCTTTGGGGGTGAGAAGAGCTCCCCAAACCCTCAGGAGATGCCCCGTGGCTCTGATGTCCTTCATGGTCCCCGTAACCTCCAAAGCAACACCATATCCATGGTCAGCTAATCCTGTGGCTGCATCCACAGCCTCTTCCTCTGTATTAAACCAGTGCCGCTCAACCTCCAGCTCCTGGTGTTACAAAAATCCATCCTGAAAAGCTCCCAAAGTGGGAGGCCAGCTGTGCTCCTGGCAAAAGGCCGTGGGACCAACAGGCAGGGTGGCTAATTTTAGATAAAACCAATTCCTGCTTTCAACCCTGGGCTCGGGTTGGGCTGCTCGTGGTTACTCAGAAACCCTCCTGAAAATGCTCCAAGTGCTCAATTTACATAGCTGTAAAGGCTCATAAATAATTCGAGGTGCTGGGATTTAATTAGGTGACCTATACCGGGGAGGAATTTTGGCCTCATTTATGGAAATCAGAGTCCTTCCGGAGGGAACCCAGGGCATGAAGTGGCCGCGGAGTTGCTGTGGGAGCAGCTAGGGAGAAGGAAGTGATGAGGCCCAGCCCAACCGCTTACCTGCAGCTCCTCATCAATCCGAGCACTAATCAAGGGTAATTGGACTTAAATACAACCTTTGGGAGCTGCGTTTTCACCGTGAGAAGTCCCAGAGAAGCCCATTTCGCAGCAGGGTGATGTTGCCCAGGAAAACTGAGGCCCTTGGGATGTGCTGAAGGCCTTGGGATGTCCTGAAAGCCCTTGGGATGTCCTGAAGGCCCTTGGGATGTGCTGAAGGCTTTGGGATGTGCTGAAGGCCTTGGGATGTGCTGAAGGCTCTGCTCCGCCAGCTGCAGAACCCAATTACCTCCAAATATCGAGCTTGCAAAGAGGATCCTGCCTCTCTATCCAGTGCAAATGCCAGCCAGGCATGTCTGGGAAGCTCCAGCTAAACTCCAGACGCTTCAGGATGGCTTTGATAAGTGTTCTGTTCAGTGGGAAGGCTCCTTCTCTAGATTTAACCCTCAGACTTCAAAGGCAAAAAGAAAAAAACCTCTTTTTTTTAATTTTAACCCACTGCTCTGAGCTGCATCTGAAGCCGACTGAAGAGAAAAGGAGCGAGTAAAGGTTGGACTGTGGGGAGCAAAGGGAGGCAAGAGAAAAATGAGATGAAAAGGGCTTTGTAGTAACTGTGCTTCCGCAGTAGACTTCCCAGTTGCCAGCTAGGGTCTGGTGTGATCCCACAGATCCTCCCGGGCTGCCTGTGCTGATGGGGGCAAGGGGATCATCCCAACCCCTGCCCCAAAGCACGGCATGGGGGAGAGGCTTTTAAACAAATTTAACCCTCACACAGGAGAAAACACCTTTTTATTTTGAGGGGGAAATGGTGCCAGGGGGCTCTCTTGTGTTCCTGGTGGACTCAGTCATCACTCCAGGGGTTTTACCCTTCCCAGGGGTGGCTGAGGCAGGCAGGGCTGTGCCCAGGGCAGTGCCTGGCACTCCCCTGGGATCCCAGCACAGTATCCCACATTCCAAGCCGTGTCTGAGGCAGCAGGGCTATTATAAATAATTTATTCTCTGGGCAGAGGAGGGAGGAAGAGAGAGCGAGCTTTTAATTAAAATGATATCTTACAGATCAAATAAATATGAATAAGATGCCAAAAACAACTGTATAAATCCCAAACATTCTCCTGTGTTTTAATTATTTGTGTTGATAAAACAAGAGCGGAGGCATTTGGCTCTGCTCGGAGGCTGCGGAGGCGAAAGGTTACGCTGGCATTTTTTATGTTCTGTGCAAGGAACAAATGTTTCCGAAGCCCAGATCTGACAAACTATAATTCATATCAGGAATTAAATTGGAATTTAGAGAACAATTGTTAATATTTCAAAGTAATTGTTTAAGAAATTATCATTTTGGTATCTGCCGCAAAAATAATTACCCACCGCTAATTTTTCTTTTTCAAAGGCTGCTATTTGCTGGGATAATGTTGGAAAGATGAGGAGTTTGTGCTGGGAGCTATTTATGTAGTTCAAATGGGGAGATAAATAGGAAGGGACTTTCATGTTCCCAGGCAAATGAGTCTGACTAATGTATGGCTTCGAGCTCAAAAGTGGGCCTTGGATTTATTTGGAAATTGGGGGAATTTTTTATGCATGGGACTTGCAAGACACAGCAGGTGAGAAAATAATCAAAACCTGTGCATATTAATTAGGAAATGGTCCTCAAATAAACCCTTGGAGCATGGAGAACCCATTCCCGCCCAGAGCGGGGTACCAGCATCTTACCCACCACCTTGGCAGGATTTTGGGGTGGAAAAGGAGCTGTATTCCCACTTCTGCTCTTCACAGGGCATCAGCAAATTGGAACAGGGCTGAGAACCTGAATATTTAGAGGATCACGGGGAAAAAGTGGGATAGAAGGGATCTTAAACATCTGCATCCCAGAGCTTGAGGGTGGGGTTATCCGATCCCGTTGCATCCTGCTCCTTCCCTCTGTTGTGCTGGTGGAAAATGAATCCACCTCCCTTCAAACAGGGCTTTCCTCAAGGGATGGAGAGAAACTGGAGCAGTGGCAGCACCAGGAAAGGTCCAGCAGTTCCAAGGAGTTGCTGTGGATTTCTCTCTTCAGACAGAATCTGGCAAACTGAAACCATTTCCGTCAAAACAGTTTCAAGCGCAGAAGGAGAAATTATTTTCCAGGGTTTGTTAACATTTTTCTGCAAAACTATTACTCCATCTTTGTGGGACTAATTCCCAGCTGCATTTTGAAATATCTCCCTTCCTGCCACGCTCTTTTTTTAATGGGTGACTTTTTCTCCAAGCGATGCCAATGTCAATGGGGATTTTTAAAGTGCATAGGGAGAAGCAGCACTTTTACAAAATCTTCTGGGAAAGGCTTTTTGTCACCTTAACCCCCATTTTTCCCACTGAGCTGTCATCTTTGATACCCTCTGGCTTCCCCAGCCACCATCTGGACCCCCACTAACCCTCCCCAGTTGTGCTGTTGGCCACTGGGATGTTTGGGCTGAGCCAGAGGTTGGTCCCTCCACCTTGAAGGATCCAATAAATCTGTCCAGCCACCTCCAGGGTGGGGGAATATCCTTGTGGATGTGTTTTCCAGCCCCTCCATGCTACACCTCCCCTTTCCCTTTGATCTCCAAACTCCTGTGAAGATTCTGGTCCCTAATGAGGGATACACTTGACCTTTGCAGATGTGGTGTTTAAAGATTCCTGGAGACTGTAGGGGAAGCAAATAATCCTCCTGGGATCCTCCTCCCAGCTTGCTGTAAGCACCCCAATTCCAAAGCAGATCACAGGAAGATGTTGGTTATCAGCAATTAGCAGCAGGAGCAGCAATTAAGGCAGCTTTGTGTTTGCCCTGGATAGGGCTGGTGCTCCTCTCTGGGAGCTGCTGAGATCCAGGGTCTCTCCTTGCATGCCTGGAGTTCAGGATCCTGCTGTGCCAGGCTCTGCATTGCCCTGTCTGTGCCGTGCTTTTTAAATAATTGCTGTGGTTTAGGAATTAATTGCAGTGGTTTCAGGCACAGGAAAACACACAGGCAAAATAGTCCTGGTTTGTGCCATCCTGCTGTGGCTGTACCCCACAGACGGACCTGGGAATCCTATCCAAGAATGGGCAGGAGAAAGCAAAGAGGGAAATGTTCCCTTTCCCCATGGGCAAAGGGAGGATGATGGCTTTACACCTCCTGCTCTTGCAAGGCAGTGAGAAAGTCCATGGGAGCTCCTGCTGGAGCGGAGAGGGTGTGGCTGCCCCTGGATACCTGGAAGTGTCCAAGGCCAGGTTGGACAGGGCTTGGAGCAGCCTGGGCTAGTGGGAGGTGTCCCTGCCATGGCAGGGGGTGGAATGAGATGATCTTGAATATCCCTTCTGACCCAAGCCACTCCATGTGACAGCTTGGAAAATGTGGGGAACGAATGGGAATGTTGCTCCCCTGACCCTCTCTGCTGTGGGATGCTTTCAGTGGATGAGGGAATAGGGTTTGGAGCCCTTCCTTTGGGAAGTTCATTTGTAGTGTTGATCTGTTCATGGTGTCAGAATTATAGATGTCTCTGCCAGGAAGTTTTTCCTAATCTCAAACAGGTTAGGTTTTTCCCTAAACCTATTCTTACTTTCCTAGAATAGTTTGGGTTGGGTGGGATCCTAAAGCTCATCTCATCCCACCCCCTGCCATGGGCAGGGACACTTTCCACTATCCCAGGCTGCTCCAAGCCCTGCCCAGTCTGACCTTGGACACTGCCAGGGATTCAGGGGCAGCCACAGCTTCTCTGGGCACCCTGTGCCAGAGCCTCCCCACTCTTTTAGTAAGGATTTCTTTCCAATATCCCACCTAACTCAGGCCCATGCTACTTCTTCTGCATCTGTGGAGAGACATTGAAAAAAAATCTCCCTTTCCTGCTGTTTATCATCCCTAAATATCAGAACTAACAACCCAGGCTTCCTTTGCTCTTTCCAACGTGCCTCATAAATCATCCTTACACTACTGGGATCATTTCAGAGCTCTTCCCTGCCTTCCCTGTCCATGGGAATGGGCTGCAAATTTCCACATGGATCAGATCTGAATTAGTTGCCTTAACCCAGAGGCTAAAGAAGGAGTGATTCTTCTCTTCTGCAATGCATTGATTTCACAAAGGCTAAGCACTGTTGGTTTGGAGGTTTTTTTCTCTGATACAACACAATAAATTGGTTTTTAGGGTTTTCTTTCCCATAAGGTTTGTTATGGGAAAAACAAGGGAGGGAAGTGGAGAGAGAATCCAATCCCTTCCTAGGTAAATCTTGCCCCCACCCCAAATACCTCCACATATTGGGGTACAAGGACTGGGGTGGTTTTCTCTAAGAGTTGTCTGCCCATCCACAGATCTTCCCAGCAGGCCTCTGAGGCAGGATTCTGCCCCTTGAAGGTGACACTGCCATGTCCCTAACCCATTTCCCCCAGAAGCACAGCCCATGGTGGGAATCCTCTTCAGCAACAGCCATGGGCTGGGATTTGAAGCATTCCTGCTCTCTAAGAACACTTGCAGGGATGCCAGGACATGTGGCAGATGCCCAGGGAACTTTTCCCACTGTTTTTCCAGCATGAAACATGCCCAGCTCCACCTGGGAGCATTCCCTGGGATAACCACCCAACTTCTGGTCCAAAGCTCTCAACTTCCTGTTTTTTTCCTCAAAGGCTTTTTAATAATGCTAATAACTATATCTACTACATAATAACTATAATAATGCTAATAATAAACCAATTTGATTGGTGTCATGTTAAACACAGAAAATGCTCCCAGGGAACAAGGGGTAGGACAAAAGGAAACAGCCTGAAGTTGTGCCAGGGGAGGTTCAGGTTGGATATTGGGGAAATTTCTTCGCAGAAGGGTTGTCCAGCCTTGGCACAGGCTGAGGAGGACAATGGTGGATTTCCATCCCTGGAGGGATTAAAAAGCTGTGTGGATGTGGCACTTGGGCACATGAGGCAGTGGTGGCCTTGGCAGTGCTGAGGACTGGTTGGACTCAAGGACTTTTCCAACCTTAATTCTTCCATGATTCTAAACTCAGGTGGAAGGTTGGAGATCATGGTGTGATGCAAGGAGGGAAGGACACAAGGGACCAGCTTGTCCCTGATGGAAAAGCTATGTGTTTGCTCTGAGAATGCCCCAAAGGAGAGCTAGGTGTTTGTCTGTGCTGCAGAAGGTCCCAGGGGGATTTCTGGGCAGCCAGGGAGGTGTGGAGATATTTTTGCATCCAGGAGAGCTGCTCTGAGGAAAGAGCTCTAATTAGAGGAAAATATTTGATCTCCATAGGCCTTTGGTGAAATATCTCAGAAAGGCAGCAGATGTTGCTGAAATTATTTCATTCAACTCTTTCCCCCCTTTTTCCTCAGGTTTTTTTCTTTCAGAGCAAAATTGAATTAAAATTCGCTAAACAGCTCACGGCACTTTATTGAGGGGTGCCAAAAACTTGCTTGAAATCAAAGCTGATGCCTCATGTGAAGCAAAACACATCCCTTTAGAAGTCACAAGTCATCCCAAACTGGGAGCTACCAAAGGCTCCCCAAAACACGTGGTGGCACAGCAAGGACAGGCTCCTGCACTGCTCCTGGTGTCACCCTGGCTGGTGCAGCATCCAGGTGATCTGCACTCTGCATGGTCCTGCCTGGAACCACTCCTTTCCCTGGAATTCCCTTTCTCTGTTGAGCCAGAAGGGTCAAATCTGGCTCCTCAGCCCTGAAAGAAAGTGTTCATCACTTCAGGGCTGCCTTAAAGACCTCTCAGAAGGTCCCGTGGAGGTGTGTGACTTCTTCAGGGTGGGTTCAAGAGAGCAGCTTTAGAAAACCTCATCAAACCAGGCTTGATCTTCAGTTTAAGGAGTCTTGGGACATCAAAACCCCATTTTAGAATATTTTCCGGTCCCCACAGTGGCAGTGTTAAACCAGTTCTGAACTTGTGTCTGGTGTGAGACAGCACCAGCCATGAACTCCACTGGACAGGTGGAAAAGTAGGAAAACTATTCTCCTGCTGCAGGGGACGAAATGCAGTGTGGAATCATAAAACCCTGGAATCTCCTGAGCTGGAAGGGACCCATAAGGATTGAGTCCAACTCCTGGCCCTGCACAGGACACCCCAACAATCCCACATCCTAGATGCCATCCTATAAGCACAGGCAACTCCATTCAAACAGGGAATAATCACCTTGAATTGTCATTGTCTGAGGATCCACAGAGAACCAGCTACACAGGGAACATCAAACAGAAACCTTGTTTGGATTAGAGAGTCAGAACAAGGGGCTTGATGGCTTTGCTGCTGTGTGTCATCCCAAAAGCACCTGCAGGACACCCCGTTGAACCCCCCAGGACAGGTCACTTCATGATGTTGAGGGAGTCAATGCATCGATCCGTTTAGCAAATGATAAGCAGGGTTTTGCTTTCATCAGGGCGGTGAATATTAATTGATTTGACAGGCTGCAGCTTGGTAAAACAAGAACAGGGGCATCGGGGCATCGCTGTATTAATTAGCCATGGTGGAGCTGCTTTTAGCTGCTTCCGAAGTTTAATCAATATGCTCCATTGGAGTCCCCAAAGGCTTATGGAAACAGCCTTTGAAATCCTTTCAATTGTTGCCTCTGTGAGGTTGCAGGCTCTTGGCATGTTCTTGTTCCGCAGTTTTCCTCCCTCCTGAAATCCATGGTGACCCGTAAGGACGGGTATGGGTGGGATTTCAGATTTGGATCTCCCACTTGCATTCGCCAGGAATAGAAATAAATGAAAGAGATGTTCTGGTTTAGTCCAATAATAATAATAATAATAATAATAATGCCAGACACTAATGAGCTGCCCTCTGCTCCCAGTTCTTATCTGCAGTAAATTACCTCCATAGGCTTCATCTGATGTGTACAGGCAGGGCACCATTGAAATGGGGTTTGGCTGAGCCCTCGCACTCTGCTCGGGCTTTGATTTAACACAAAGCAAGGCTTGAGCTCATTAAGACATTTTACTGAGAGGGAGGGAGGAGAAGGCGAAGCCCCAAATAAAGCTGGGAGTGGAACAGGAGGGAAGGGGGTGGAGAAATGCAACACGGGGATGGGGAGGGGGAACTGGGAAGGCAGAGAGGCTGCTGTGCTCTGAGTCCTGTTTTTATCCAGGAGGGGAAAGGAAAGCCAAGTGGAAGGGACAATGGGACCATGGGAGGCAGCAAAGCAGGGATGGACTGGGAGAGAGCAGGAGGGCTGGACCACTGCTGATGGGGTTATGAAAAATCCATTGAGGAAGAGCAGCTCACCAGGAAAAGCATCACAGGGGAGCGGATGAGAGCTCATCCTGTAGGATCTGGGAAGTGTCTCTGACCTTTGGGATCTAAGACAGCCCGGGAAGGTCAAGGTGTCACCATCACCAGCAGCTTCACAGGGAACTTGCACAAGGGCTGAGAAAGCAAGGGCAATGCATGTCCTGCAGAAGTGTCCTGGTGTCCTGCCTTCCTGAAGTCTTCGCCATGGGCTGTGATGAGCTCAGGGCTTGTCCAAGACCCCATCTGAATCCAGGACAGCTCCTTTCCCAGGGGACACCCAAGGGCTGAAGTCTTTGTTATGTCACAGAATCATAGAATCTCAGGATTATAGAATCCCAGAATTATAGAATCCCAGACTGGTTTGGGCCAGAAGGGATCTTAAGGATCATCCAGTTGCACCCCCTGCCATGGGCAGGGACACCTTCCACTATCCCAGGTTGTTCCAAGCCCTGTCCAACCTGGTCTTGGACACTTCCAAGGATGGAGAGTCCAAAACCTCTCTGGGCGACATCTCTGTCCTTAGCCATGGCTCCTGCAGATCTGTGAGCCTGCTGAGACCTGAAACACATTTTCCCAATCCTTGAGTTTCTGACTTTATCATTTGTCGCAGCATTCTGCTGTTTTGGCTTCTCATCCCTTTTCCATTCAAAACCTGCCCAGCAGCGCCCACAGCAGCTTTCCCAGCGCACTTCCCCATGATCCTTCAGCAATTCCGGTTGTGTGATGCCCCAAGGTCACTGCTGCAGATGTCACCCCAGTGAAGGGACATGGGGAGACCAAACACCACTCTCAGGGCCCCAGCATAATTATTCCAATTGCAGAGGCAGCCCTGAGCTGTGCCTGCTGCTGCTGCCACGTGGATTCCCGGCACAGGCACATCCTGCTGTTAATAATGGAAGATCCCTGATCTCTCCGGGGGCAACGCTCTTTGCTACGGGCAAGGTACTAAATCACAGCTGAAGTTTCTAGGCCAAATTATTTTCACTTTTATGTTTTGAGGAATGAGTTTCCTAAAAAGTGTGAGGCGGATTTTTAGGCCTGCCTGCCTTGGCTCAGCTGGTCATGGGTAGAGGAGGCAGGATGGCATTAGGGGAAGGCTTGGACCATCCTAAAGTGAAGCTAGAGAGGTGATCAGATAAACTGGGGAAAAATAGGGCTGAAATGGACCCTGGAGTTGTGTCTCAGCCCTCCCCAAGGCATAGTTAACCCTTTCCTTATCAATGCCAATGCAGAGCCCCAGGAATGTGGAAACTTCCTGCAGCAACATCTCTGGCAGCGCCAGTCAGTTCCCAGCTCTTTCAAAGGTCTCTCAAAGGCTGGTTTGGGCTGGAAGAGATGTTAAAACTCATCCTGTTCTGCCCTTTGCCATGGGCAGGGACACCTTCCACTATCCCAGGTTGTTTCAAGTCCATTCCAACCTGGCCTTGCTCACTTCCAGGGAGGGTAACTCTACCACTGCCCTAGGACAAGTCCGTTACAGTGCTTTCAATGAAAAAAATTTCCCTAATTTCCAACCTAAACCTCTTCAGGCTGTTCCCTCTCCTCCTGTCCCTGTTCCCTGGGAGCACAGCCTGACCCCTCCGGCTGTCCCCTCCTGTCAGGGAGTTGTGCAGAGCCACAAGGTTCCTCTGAGCCTCCTTTGCTCCAGGCTGAGCTCCTTTCCCAGTTCTCTCAGCAGCTCCTGGTGCTCCAGCCCCTTCCCCAGCTTCACTGAAGAATGAGGGGAAGGGACTCTGACACCATCCAGGCCAGTGAGTCTCTTCCATTCAGATCCCTTATTCATTCCTCCCTCTATGCCTTTACCCAGAAAATCAAGGATCTTGGGCATATCTCAGACTCCTCCTCAATCGTCTGAGCCTTGGGCACCATCCAGCTCTGTCTGTGGTGTGTGGGAATGGCCTATCAGGTCCCCCTTTCCTGTCACAGTGTCTTGGATTGATGTTATGATAATCCTTTATCCCCTATCGTTGGCTTATATGCCCAAGGAAGAAAAAAATGTGTAAAAATGTGTGGTCCTGTCTCTTTAACTACACCCAGCCGAAGGGAGAAACGCGGGTTGTTTTGAAAACATTTTCCCCAAGCCTCGCTCCGGGGAAGGATTCGTCGCCCGGCAGAGACTGCGTGCTGGACGGGGGTCGGAGTAAGCTCTGTTCCCGTTTTTTTTTCCCCATTTTTTCTTTTTCCTCGTTTGGACCCCTTCTCTTCGATCTGCCTTGCCACCCGGAGACCCAGGAGGGCCAGAGGACAGCAGAGCTCTCCAGGGAGCTCCACCCGGCCCCGGGGGGGGCGAGGAGGAGAGGGGCTGCGTCTGAGGAAAGGACTTTTTAATCAGGTTGAATAACTCCTTTTCACCTTGGTTTTCCCCTTCCCCTGTGCCTTGCAGGGCACTCTGCGTGGTTTTGTTAAATAAATAGTTTTTTCTTCACTTCCATCTAAGAGGTTCTGTTGTGGGTGGGGGAGGGGGTGTCGGGGCCCTTCGCTCTCGGAGGAGAGAGAGTCTTATCATTAACCCGGGACACACAGGAATGTGTTGGCTCCAGATGTCATCAGATTCTGCAACATGGCCAAAATGCCTTTTTCCCTGTGAGATGATGGTTTGGGATGTGGTTCTGCCTCCTGGTTGTGCTCATGAACATCTCCACGGGTACTGCCAGAGGTCAGAACTCCCCCTGGGCCATGGACAATGCAGGAGTCAAGGTTAATAACTTCTGCTCAGGGGGATGGCTGTGAAGTCTCTGAGATCAGTTGGGCTGGGACTCCTCCACAGAGGCCCCCAGAGAGGACAACGAAAGGACTGAGGTGTCAGAGCCGAGAAGGACACACAGGAGAAGGGGTGGAAGTGCAGGTTCTGCAGCCAAGGGAGCCTTTTGCTGGCTTGCTGGGATTTGTCTCTGAGGGCTATGGAAGGGCTGGATGGTCCCCTGGTTGCTGGATCCGAAAACAAGGGGTGGATGTGTGGGGCAGGGGTAGGAGATGGCCCAGCAGCACTGCAGGAGAACACACAGAGCTGGTTTGGAAATGAGCCCTGTGCAAACACATTTCTGTCTCCATCACTCCTCCTTCTTACAGGAGGCCTGGGAGTGAGCATCCGATCAATACTTGGGATTTGTCCAGAAAAAAGAGCGACAAAATACACGTCCCTTGCCAGAGGAGCTGGGGTTTATCCCGGGGAAGCTATGAGTGGTGCCAGAGGGAAGCCTGGGGAATAGCTAGGGATGTGTACATTTATATACACTCACCTGCCTCTGCTCTGCTCTGGGGGCTGCCTGCCCCGCACCCTGCTCTTCCCAGCACCCAGTGATGCTCTTCCTGATGGGATTGGTGGGACAGAGCCCCACCTTGACTCTGGAACAAGTATTTCCTCTGGGGGAGACAGTATTTGCTGAAGAAGAATCACCCATGCCTCACATCATCGTTGGTCTGAGAGCTCCAAAGGAACCCTCTGTCAGCACTGCCACAATCACCTTTCCATCACCCTGCTCCACCTCAGTACAAGGAAAATGTTCTCATTCAGGAATGGATGGGAGGAGAAGGTGAAGTGCACTGATGAATTGGCACTTGGACAAGGGATTAGGATCAATAAACTCTTTCAAGAGCCACCCCAAAAAGGGTTTCTTCTCGGAGGGGGTTTTCTCACTGGGACTGGTGGTTCTCCATCCCAGTTTGCCATAGGAACGAGGTTTTCTTGGTGAGGAAATGCTCTCAGGATGGGGCTTTCTCCGTGGGGAATCTTCCTTCCATATATAAGGAGGGGCTTTTAGTGTGCACAGTGTATTTAAATGGAATTGCACATCCCCCATGTTGATTCTGGTTTTTCAGCCCCATTTCTCTCCTCACAGCACCTCTTTGTTGGAATCACAGTTTTGTTCTGACAAAAGCCCTTCAGGTTCTTATTTCATTTTTCAGGTCAGATCCCACTATGTGAAGGGAGAAGTGACCAGGTGAGGTGCAGGAAAATGTTTCCAATCTCAAATCCCTTTTCCTTTGGGATATCCTGATGCCCTGGGCCACCTCAGGAGTTACCCTGGGTAGCAGGGAGCACCTTCAGTGAACTCTTTAAGCTAAAACTGCTTCAAAACCAGCAGAATGGTGCCTAGAACCCACACATCCCCATTTGAAATGTATTTTTATCCCATTTCCAAGCCTTTTTTCACTTTCTGCATGGCCTTGAGCCAAGACTGCAAGCCTGCCATGCCCACAATTGCTACAGAGTCAGTAAGTCCCAGTCCTCCTGTAATGAAAACGTCACTAATGATAAATATTTAAAGGGATGTGATGCTTATTTTTATATTTACTGCCCTGACCTTTATGTATTTGGATTTTATTTTGTGTTTTATGGGGCTTCCCTGGGCCTTTTCCCAGCCACACACACACAAACCCTACAAGGCTCCCGGAGTGTTGTTGCATTATAAGCACACACAGTCCTTACAATTACTGAACTTTAATGCCTCCTGTAATTACTGCCTGCACTTTGTGCTAATGCTCGGGGTGATGGAGGGAAGAAGTGTTCAGATGCCAACAGATCCACATCCCGAGGGAATTTCCAGGGGGAATCATTGCCTTCCATCCTGTGATTAATTGTGCCTTGTGTGGGGAGGCTGAGACTTTTCCGAGCTCTTGGCACCCACGGTTGATGGAAAAGCCGCCACAGGAACACTCAGCTGTGCACAGCCTGCTGTGTCATCATGGATGGCTCTTCAATTCCAGTCTTGCAGTTCCACAAGGGAAAAATCAAGAAAAACAGCAGGCACAAGGAGGAGAATGTGCGCATTTCTCCACAGGTCTTCTCCTTGTGCTGCCTCACCTGTGGGAGTGCTGGGGAGCACTGGAAGCTCATCCCACTGTGGAGGGAGCTGTCCTGGGCTTGTCCTGCTCCTCCTGGGTGTCAGCCCCACTCCAGGAGCAGGGACAGGATTTAGGGATGTCCAGCATATCCATGAGGACAGGGCTGCCAAGGAGCCAGGCTTCCTGCAGCAGCAAATTCCCCAGGTGTTTGCATCTGGCAGCCTTGGCCGAGCCCCACATCCC
This sequence comes from Lichenostomus cassidix, assembly GCF_008360975.1. Taxonomy (NCBI): domain Eukaryota; kingdom Metazoa; phylum Chordata; class Aves; order Passeriformes; family Meliphagidae; genus Lichenostomus; species Lichenostomus cassidix. The sequence goes on along the minus strand of NC_139490.1, from coordinate 23,478,539 downwards.
GCTTTCCCTGCAAGGAGTGGGGAAAAAAATGAAAGGAGGAGTTAATTGGCCTGATTGGACTTTGCTGCAAAAGTTTCAAAGGAGAGGAGAAGAAAGTGCTGAGGCAGCTCCTTTCTGCGGCTTTGAACTTTAGTCTTTGAAAGGAGGTGGGGAAAATCTTAAGGAATTAACGAGGACTACAGGGAAATTATTGAGGAGGAATGTTCAGTGCTCCCAGCCTGGAAAGAAATAAAAAAAAACCCTTTCTATATAAATAGATAAAAATATATGTATAAAGATATAGAGACATTTGCATGCACGTGGATGTGAGAGTGTGACCCCTTCACCCAGTTGTTCTTCTTTGTCTCTCTGATTTGATTTTAATGATTTTTATGAATTATTTGATGTGCTTCCATGGTGCCTGGGAAGGGCGAGAGCTTCCCTTCTCCCGCATCAGGAGCTGTGGAAAAGGCAGACACAGCTTGGCAAAGACCTGGGGTTTGCCACCACTCTGGCAACGTTTATGGAATCTCAGCCTGGACCGGAATTCTTCTCTTTCCAGGAAATATCAAATACTTTTTTTTTTTTTTTTGGTCAAAAAAAGCCTCAAGATAAATATTCTTGGATGAAAACCTATAAAAAGCTCAGACTGACAAACTATTTTTTTAGGCACTTCTTTTTCTCCCAACAAGAATATATCTGTCAAGAGAAACAGATGTTCTCGATGAAAAACCCTCTTTAATTACAACTCTGTCAAAAAACCTGCAGACAGATTTCTCTTTTTTCCCCCCAAGCCCATTAAAATGTGTGCGAATGGCCAAGGTTTGAAAGCCACAGCTCCTCTTGTAATATAATATTTAAATAAAACATTTCCCCATTAAGCTGAGAACCAACAAAGCCACAAGTCAAAACTCACGGACAAATCCAAGCTTAAGGTTTGCTTTTATAAAATGAGGTGTTGAGCTTAAAGCTGAGCTTTGCACAGTTTCCTGCAGTGCTGGGGTGGTTTTGGGGCCCTGAACAACCCGGCTCTCTTACATGGTCAGGTGAGCTGAATCCTGCTCTCCAGAGGTTAGGATTTCTGCCAATCACACCAAATATTTGCATTAAAAAATCGGAGTTGAAGGTCTGGCCATTAGCCAGGAGTTTCTTCAAGCCTCACGTAATTTCTTCACTAAACCTTGCTGTTTGCCCAGTAAATATTTTCTTTAGTAAACACATGAAAGCCTGACTGGAAGCTTTCCCTCTCCACCCTTGCAGAGGATGGCAATGTGACATAAATGTTAAAAGAGGTTTCTCCAGCACAGCATTCCCCGAGGCTGACATGCCACGACTTATCCAGGAGAATAAAGTTCTGCTGGAGAGACTGGCAGGAATGCAAGGTTGATATTTCTTTATTTATTGGTTACAGTAATTGGCCAGAACATGGCTGAGTAGTTGGAGGAAAATAATCAATAGTTCTTGTCCGCTAATGAATGATTTTTCAGCAGTCACTGGTGTAAATAGGTTTCATTAAAACAGCAAATCCTCCCAAACAAGAAAATTAACGAGGGCTTATGAAACCTATGAAATTGCACAGGTCTGAATGGCTGACAGCCATGACAAATATCTGCTATTGTTGGGGTTGGGAAGCAGGTTTTCACTTCAATTTTCACTCTTGTCGCTTAAATAATATCAATAATTAGCAAATCCATTATTCCTTTCCCAGAAATCTTCCAGAGTGAAAGATGTTGGCCCCAGCTCAAGACAATGTCCTGTTCCTGAGCAACCTCCACATGCCTGGGCTCAGTTCCTGCCAAATCCATGCTCAGCAACTGCACCAATAAACTGGGAATTTTAGAGGTTGAGACCTCAGACTCACCCATTTCAAAGGGAGGGGACTGGGCAAGATGCAGTGGTTGCTTTTCTTGACTTCTGGGAATAAAGGGATGTGAAACTAATCTTCCACCAAGGGGTTTCAGCCAAGCAAATTGGGGTGTAAGGCAAAGGGAAAAACCTGGAGCTCTGCACCAGTGCTGCTGGAGCATCCTGGGGTCAAAGGAGGCTGGGGTAGAAGAGATGGGACTGCTTGGAGTTGCTAATTTTGATACTTCTCTCAAACATTAACTCTGTTTCTTCTATCCAAAGAGGAAAGCTCCAAAAAGTGATTTCTTTTGGCCAGCCTGGAGCAGGGTCCCTTTGCCTGAGAGGAAAGGGGAACTCTGCATCCGCAGCTGCAAACACCAAAACCCCAAAGGAACTCAGTGGAAAGTTTCCCGACACGCTTCCTCAGCTTCCCAGTTACTGCTGGAAGAGTCAGGGGCCCTCAGGAGCCATGGGGAGATTTCTGCAAGTGGAAAAACACACGGGAACTCTCAGTGCCAGAGAAAGATCTCCTTCTCCTTCTTTCTCCTTCTTTCTCCTTCTTTCTCCTTCTTTCTCCTTCTTTCTCCTTCTTTCTCCTTCTCCTTCTCCTTCTCCTTCTCCTTCTCCTTCTCCTTCTCCTTCTCCTTCTCCTTCTCCTTCTCCTTCTCCTTTTCTCCTTTTCTCCTTCTCTCCCTCATTGTCCTTTTCCTCCTACCCCTTTACCTCCCCTTCCCAGTGCCCTTCCCCTTCATCCGCTGTGCTCATTTTTCTCTTACTTCCCCTTCATTTTCCCCTTCCCTTTCCCTCTTTCCCATTCTCCTCCTTCTTCTTTTCTCCAACCCCCTTACTTCCCCTTTTCAGTGTCCTTCCCATTCATTTCCCCTTTCCCCTTTCCCCTTTCCCCCTTCCCCTTTCCCCTTTCCCCTTTCCCCTTTCCCCTTTCCCCTTTCCCCTTTCCCCTTTCCCCTTTCCCCTTTCCCCTTCTTTTTCCCCTTCCCCTTCTCCTTCTCTCCTCCTTCCCCACATTCCCCTGGATCTGTTCCTCGCCTTGCCCTTCCCTCCCTCCCTTTCCCACCCCCCCGCGATGGAGAAGGCTCTCCAGGGCAGGAGCAGCTTTGGGCACTGTGTCTGCCAGCAGCACCAACCAGAACCCGTGATCTGATGGCAAATTGTGCTGGTAATCTCCCTCCGAGGGAGCTACTCCCATTTTTCATGGTGGCGAGTCCTTTAGGGATGTGGATGAAAAGAGAAAGTGTTTCATTTGCTCTTTGGGAGCTGGAGCTATAGATCAAGGCCCAGCTCATTCCCCCAAGAGCAGAAATGGTTTTTTTCTGGCGAGAATTGAGGCTCTCCCCAGTGGAAACTAAAACAGTTATCTGCACTTTCATCCACAGGTCAGCAGCAGAGATTTTTCTCCCAAAGCTGGATAAATCCAGGCTGTTAGTGCCTCTCCTTCCCACTCTCCTTAGTTATTGCTTTTTATTTCATGAGGGGTGAGGCCCAAGCAAACACTTCTGCCTCCTGACTTTGTCCTTGTCTGCTTGCAGAGCTCTTGGGCTGTGTTTGGCTCCCAAGGAGATCTGAGTGACCCTGGGTGGTTCAGGCTCAGCTCTGTGAGGAGATGGCTTTGCCATCAGCCATCCCAGCACTGGCACTTCCCAACACTGCACAGGAAGTTCAGTTCAAGGCCTGGGGAATTGGGAAGGTGTAAGTCAAAGCTGGACAAATGTCCCAGAGTGTTTTCACCACACCAACCCCAGTCCATGGACACCCACGCAAAGATCCCAGCTGGAACTGAGGCACAGCTGGAGCACAAGGAATGTTCTTGGCTCTGCTGCAGGAAGGCACCACCCAGCCACTCCCCAGCCCCTTCCCCTCCCTCTCCAGGGCACCATGGAACATTTGAGACCCAAAAATGCCTTTCAAGTGACCTCAGCCAGAGCCCCACACACTTGGCTCTGTGTCTTGACCTTGTCTTGGTTTCACTGTCATGGACAATCTTGGCTACCAACCCTGTCCCTGTCCCTGTCCCTGTCCCTGTCCCTGTCCCTGTCCCCACTCCACTCGCCTGGCACAGGTGCCATAGCACTGGGCCATTCCTACTCTCCCTTTCCAGTGTCTCCACACATAAGAGGTTTCCAAAGCTGTGCTGCCTTCCCTTGTCCATGATCCTGACAGCCTTAAATCCTGGGCCTCTCTCACCAGCAGTGATTGAGCCTGTCTGGCTCAATCTGGCTCAATCTGGAATAATTTATTCCTTCCAAGCCCTGGAAGTCCCAGCAGAGATGCCCATCTGCTCAGGAGCAATGCTCAGGATGAAATCCTTCCCTCCTGGAAACACCCAGCTGTGTTCATAAGCATTGGCTTATCCCGACATTCCCATGTTCCTCCTTCCCTGCAACGCCCTGATCCCAATCTTAACCCTGTATCCCAACACCATGCCTGTTTGCTCTGCTGCAGCTGAAGAAATGGAGGGCTGGACTGGATTTTGGAGCCTCAGCAGTCTGCTCACATTCATGGCCTTGCCCTTTCCAGCAGGAAAGCTCCCCAAATTCCCATGGCCCCCAGAGCTTTCCCTGCTGCCCCCTGGAGAGTTGCTCTGCCCAAACTGCTGGATGAATGAGCTTTCCCTGGGAGAAATCCCCTCTGTAGTGTCCCCTGCTCCCCCAGCCCCTTGGAGCCGAGCGTGAAGTGTGCTTTATTGTTTGTCACCCGAAGCACTTGAAAAAATTACACGAATCCATCAAAGTAATGAATCTTCTCAGCAGAGGCAAACAGACAGAGACAGGCAGGCGCTGAGCCGAGCCCAGGCAGCTTTCAAAATTAATACCAAAGAAACGGTGCCCTTTTGCTCTCCTTTTGAGGGTGGCTGCATGGTCTCGGTGAGAGGACATGCAGGTGACGGCTTTTCCTAGGGGACATGTCCTCCTCCAAGTCCTGTCCCCCTCCTGGTGTCCCACGACAGCAGCAGCTGGCAGCTCTGGAGATGACGGGGTGACGCCACGGGTGATGCTGCCTTACACTGATGAGTGCAGACAGGGCACTTAGGGAACAGCTGGATTTTTGGGAGTGCCAAAAATCATCCCCTTCCTCCAGCCAGCCTTAAGTGGCTCCCTGCAGCCCTCTGGGCTCTCCCTCCAGTTTGTGCCTGAGCAAGCTCCTTAAATCCTGAGGGGAGAGAGAGGCTGCTCTTGCTGCCAGGCCCATGCATGGCTTGTCACATCCTGGGCTCTATAAATAATAAATTGTGGTGTTCCTGGCTCCTCCAAGCTTTCATTTTGTTCCCAGGGACAATATATCTACCTGTCTATCTATTTCTCTGTGTACATTTTGTGTGTGTATAAAGACAGACATATATATCCATACACACAGATTTGAATGTCGGACCAGATGATCTTGGAGGTCTTTTCCAACTGTGATGATTTTATGCTGTTTCATTTATCATGTCTCAGCCATTAGATGATATTTCAGGGATGTGTTACCATTATATGGGGTTGGAGGGGACAGGTCTGAGACCACCAGGTGTACCCCAGCTCCTCCATTCCTCTTCCATCCCCACACCCACATCCCAATTAATTCCCATCACCCTGCACTCACTCCCTCCTCCAAATCCCCAACCCTTCAGTCCAGCTCTTGCAATGAGAAGATGCTCAAAACTGTTTTGTTTAGGGATTTTTTTTTTTTCCCAAAAAAGCCTGCCATGGGGAAAAAAAAATCCAGAATGTGGCATTTCACCACGGACCACAATTCTGCTCTTCCAAGAAGGAAACACAAAGAAAGCAAATTGCTTTGGAGCACCAGAATCCCTCTGTTGTTCCAACCTCTCCCAACCTGAGGGGTTTTTAATATTTATTAGTCCACAAAGCAGCAGCTTTGCCAGTGCCTGCAGGGCCTGCCCTTGCCCTGAGGAGAGGAGTGGGGACAGAGAGTGGGAAAGAAGACGGATGGATCCAGAATTGTCTCCAATTTATGGGGCTCCGTGATTCCTGCCGCCGTACGTCTCCGAGAAATGACACCACTACTTCAGGAGCAGAGATTAATATGAGCTGGCAGGAGAAGGACAAAACAAATCATCCTCTGCAGGAATCTCATTTGGGGCCTGTTGGGAAGAGCCCTGGGATGAATGGCTTTTGTAAAGACCACACCAGCACACGCATTTTCCCCTTTTTCCCTGTTTTCCTGCAAATTGAGGTCTATAAGGTGTGGGGTGGAGGCAATCCCAGGGCTGCTTTTGTCAGCACAGCAGTCGTCAGTCCATGTGAAAGTCCTGCAGGGGTGGGAAGGGTTGGATGAAACTCAGAGCTGAGGTAGGAGGGCATGGAGGGAGCTGGAAGCTGAAAATCCACGGGGATCCGCAGGTGCACAGGGAGAGGTGGGATCACCCTGGGGGCACCAACCCCCTCGTTATTAACCACGAGATCAGCTAAAGGTCAGGGACAAGGATCAGGGACTGGCATCCTCTGGAACTGCAAAAAACTCTGGAGGAGGTGGGTGCACATCCTGTGCCACCATGGCTGGGGGACCAGGTGGTCACAGACAGACATCCAGCCATCGCAATTGGGAATTTTAGCACCAGCTCCTGCCCATTTCATCACCATGGTGCCATCTGAGACTGCACCTATCCCTCAGATTTGGGTGCTGAGACTCTCCTGAAAGGGCCCAGATGGACATCATCCCCATCCAACCACGGAAAAACCCGTCCTTTAGGGAAAAAAGCACAAATCCTCAAACTGGGAAGGGAGCAGGGTGATGGCAGCCTGCAAACCCAGCAAGCCCTGCAGCCTTTCCCTTTCCTTACTCCATCAAATCCAACCCAGTGCCACTGCAAACAGCCCTCATCCTTCCCAAGGAGTGCAGCAGGGCGGGAGTGATACCAGCACAATTCCAGCTGGATCTCAGATTGATACAGAATTGATTAGATTGATTTTTTTTTTAAGGTTCAGCCTTGGAATAGCTGAGACTGGAAGGTGCAGCTCAGCTTGTACTTCCCCCAAACAATTTGTCAGGCCCCGCTGTAGGAGCCTAATGACGGCTGTAATTTATGGCTGACACACCATATTTATCACCTCAGCATCCTCTCCTCTTCCTTCTCCCCGTCTGCCTCGTTAGGAATGGCATCAATAATGTTTATTGTAGCTTTTAATTTTTTATCGTTGCTATTCTTACCTGTGCTGCTGGAGATGAGAAAAGGCATTAGAGCAGGCAGAGCCTTTGAGATGTGTTTCGGGGGAAATGATGGGTTTGGAATTTTGGGAAATCCTTCCAGAATGCTCACATGGGGTGAGAGGGGTAAGAAAATTGGGCTGTTCCTCCCATTCCCACCAACTCTGTTGGCCTGTGTAAGGATGCTCAGACCTCAGCTCTCTCACAGAGTGGAATTTCCTCCAAAATCCAAACTTCCTCCAAAATCCAAATTCCCCCAAAACTGTGCTTCTAGCCCAACCCTCATGCCAGGCAGCTCCCGTGTTTTCCAGCAGGCTCGTTTTGCTGCTGAGTTTGCAGACACACAGCCTTGCCATGGAGACACCTCGGAGTCACTGGGATTTCCTTGGTTTTCCTCCCCATTTCCCTCTGCTCCTCGCTAACAGAGCTCTGGTTCCTCGGGAGATGTTTGCATTTTGCAGCCTCTTTTCACACCTGTAAGTGAAGTCCCGGTTGTGGTGGATCTGTGAGTATGCCGGCAGCTCCTTCACTGCAGCAGGTTTTGGCTGCCTCCTCTTGAATGTTGCAGTGTTTGGAGTGGCTGGCAGATCCCTCATGAGGAATGAATTATTTATCCCAGGCGCTTCTTCCACACCCCGGTTCTGCCCCAACCCCATTGACAGAGTTAGGACACCAAGTGGTGTCCCTAAAAATATCTGAAATCCCTCACACCTTGAATTTTCCCCTTCCCCCCCATTTCCTTCCTATTAAGCCTTGAGGGAAGAGGTTGCATTGGGTTTTGAAGCCCCTTAAAATGACAGGACCAGGTTGGATGGGCTTGGAGCAACCTGGGATAGTGGAAGCTGTCCCTGCCCATGGAATGAGACAATATTGAAGATCTCTTCCAATCCAAACCGTTTTGGGATTTTATGACCAATAGTTGCCAAAGGGAAATCATCACCCCCTCCTCTTTCCAGCCATGACTAATTCCCAAGCCAATGGTTGTTCCAGCATCATTACAGGAGCCTCTCAGACGAGTTGGTCATTTACAGATTAGACAGACATTGCTTACATTGTTCATAACCGATTATGGGATTGACAGTTTGGCTTCCACCCAAAATCCGGAGTCCCAATTTAGCCTAATTGGAACAGAACAGCAGAGCAGGCTGGGGGAGGGGATAGTGACTGCTGACAATTTAGTTAACGTTGATTTTATTGATCCCTGAAAAGCCTCTGATGTTGCAGGTTCCTCTTTATAGGGCAATAAAGTTTATAGCTGGGATTGTCCCAGGGGATAACAGCTCCGTGTCTCCAGCTGCTCTCAGGTGATCACTGCCAGCCCCATCCCTAGTTTGCTGAGGAATAATCAGAATCCTAGCAAAAAAACCCCAAAATTTGGTTCAGGTCGTGGAATCAAAATGCCAGAAATACAACGATGACCAAATTATAAAACAATCCCTCCCAAATGTAGATTATTGTGTTAAAACAGCCTTTAAATTATTCTTATTCTATTCAATTCTATTTTTTTATTTTCTATTCTTTCTCCTGTTCTGTTTTGTTCTGATCTATTCTGTTCTGTACTGTTCTATTCTATTCTAGTCTATTCTAATTCTATTTTTTTTCTATTCTATTCTTCTTTTTCATTCCACTCCATTCCTTTGCATTCCCATTCTTCTGTTTGCTTCTTCTATTTCTTGCTTCTTATTTTGTCCCACAAAATGTTGCAATTTCTGATGTCCACCCTTAAGATATTCCCAGCTTTTCCTATATTTATCCTCATGAGACCTCTCTGATGTAGCCTGGGATCCCTCACAGATGTGGGCTGGAATTGGTACTTCTAAAACCACCCAAGAAAATCCAGAAATTTGTCAAAAGCAATTAAAAAAAAATCACACAAGGAGCAAAGTAGATCCTGGATTCAGCACTGGTGGTGGAGCACTGAAGTTTTGGTCAGATCCATGGGTGCTGCTGCTAAAATTCCAATTAAAGGCACCCCTGTGGCACAGGAGGGGTGGCTGGAGTGGAGCAGCCCTTGGATATCCAGCAAAGGCACAAAGCAAATCTTGGAGCAAGTCCCAGGCAGGCAGGGATCTGAGGAGTTTTCCCTCCCAAGCCTTTGCCCCCAGCCTCTGACCACTGCATTCTCCCTGACGTGCTGGCAGAGCTCCTGTTCCAGGCCTGTGGCTTTGAGCTCATTTGTCAAACTCGGGGATCTCTATGAAGGGCTGTTAGCAGAGCATTTACTTCCCATTCCTCATCCTCTGCTGTCATCACCTCCCAAGATTAATTAAGGAAAAAAAAAAAGACATCTTGTCTCTCTTTTGTTTCCCCATTCCTTGCATTTTTTAACAGCCCCTTTCTCTGCATTCGTGTCCTGGATGCTGCTGGGGAGCAAACCAAGCAAGACCCAATCCTTCCCTCTTTCTTCTTGTGGTTAATAAATCCATTTTTTTCCCTCTCTGTAGGTGGAAGTGGTTGGCTGAGCTTTGTCCAAACATCAATTCTCTTCCATGGCCTCAGCTGCTAAAGCTAAGCCAGGGAAGATCCCAAATCCATTGATTTAAGATTGTTTGAAGCGCTTGTTGCAGACTTACAGCCCCAGTGCCAGGGTCGGTGTCTTGTCCCCAGGTCCCTGCCAGGGTCACACGATGCCATCGATCCTCTCACCATGGGATAATGGGGGGTTTGGCTCATGTGTGTGCTCCTTGCACCACTTCCCTCTGTTAGGAACCGTAACCTGTGCTTATCCTTGTGCCACAGGTTCTTCCATGGCCATTCCCAATAGCCCTATTTGTTCTGCTCCTGAGCTCATCCTGGCCCCAGCTGTGTGAGTGACTTATGGTTAACACCAGAGCCACCCCTTTCCCTGACACCCTCCCAGCCCTGCTCCCTCCCCACATCCCCATTATCCCAGCCCCAGTGACCTCCACCCTGGGACATCCCTTCCCACCCCTTCGTTCAGCGTGGTGTTATACAGTGCGAGTTTCACTCTCCAGTCTGACCAGTTCCCCCAGTGCTGGCTGTTCCCGAGCTGGGGGTGCCAGGACACTCCCATGGGATGGTGCCAGCTGTCCCTGTTGGTGGCAGCTGGAGGAGGAGCTGGCTGTGTCACCGCTGATCCATAAAACCCGAGTGGAAACCTGCGGGAAGGCGGGAGAGCCGCCCGGCAGCCGGCGCTGCCCTCCCTCAGGGATTCGGGGATTTGCCATCTGCTCTCCCAAAGCTCAGCCCTGATGTGAGTCAGCCGAGGAGGAGGAAAACGCAGCCAGCTCCGGCTCTGTCCTTGTCACAGCGGCTCCCAAATGCCGCCCTCGCTGATGTGTGTGACAATGGGAGACACCCGCGCCCTCCCTGTGTCACTGAGCCCACGGCACGGGAGCTGCCACCGCCGCCTCAGTGCTGCCTCTGGCTCCCTGCATCCGCAGGACAGGGTGAAAACACTTTTTCCTTTCTCTTTGCTCTCTCAGCAACTCATCCTAAATTCACTCATTCCAACTAAAGTCTGTCCCTGCTTTTCCTGGACTGCCCTGCTCCGCACGAGCACAACTCCCGTTGTTCTTGAAGCCATCCATCACCACCATCTCCATCACCCCAAGCCACACACGGAATAAAGACGTGGAGCAGCAGCTCCTTGGCTGGTGTAAATCAACACGGATCTCCCTCCATTGCTGGAGTCAAACTTCCACCCAGCCGCGGAGGGAACCCAAAATGCTGCTCGTTGGAGCAAAAGAAATTTCGGCAGTAATTAGATCTGGAGCGTGATTACCCAAAGGGAAACGCAAAACAAATGTGGGTGACAGATATTTCCAGGATAACTGGAGTTATTAATGCTTTTCTCCGGCAGTGACAGGCACAGGGGATTAGTAGTGCCTGAAAAAGTCTGGTTTAGTGTGGGAAAAACTGAGGGCTGGAAATGAAGCAAGGAGGAGGCCATCTGCTGCTCGGTGAGCTCGCGGGGCCTTGCGAGGAAAGCTGCAGCCAAAACAACAAAAGGCAACGATGGGAGGCATATGTGAGGAGAAACACCGACCTGTTGCTCCTAAGTTTCCAGCTAAAAAGGGGGAAAAAAAGGAGGAACCTGTTATTTGTTGCACGAGCTCCCCTGGAATTAGTGACCCTGGCACTGCTGAGCACAGCAGAGCTGGGGATGTTTCCAATTAAAGCCTTTGCTTCCTGGCCTGGGTTGGGTTATTTGGGAGGGGCTGTGGAGAACCAGCCCTCTCTCTGTCATGAATGAGGGATTTAAGGTTGCTCAAAGGATTGCCAGCATTAGTAAAAAATACTTTAAAATGAATTTATAAAATTGGAACCTGAAGTTTAATGGCAAGGTTGCTCCATTACTTACTCCATGGATACAAGGGAAAATTGAAGTAGAATGGGACCAAAATGATTTACACAGAATCTGAAGATGCAAAAGGGTACAGACACCTTCCCACTGAGTCCTGGGGTTCAGAGCACAACCCCTTGCTTTCTAAACTCCTCATGCAGCTGAGATGTGGCTAAGCCCAACCTTAGTCTCAGGCTTGGACAACAGTTTAGGTCCACAGGAATTAACCACATGGATTTCCATGGTATTGAGTCACCTACTATGAGCAGCTCACCATGGATCTGGGAGTAAGGAATCTCTCTGCCTGGAGTAAGGCAGGATTCCTCAGTCCAGGTAGGGATTCTCAAACCTTGGGAGGCATCCCAGCTCCAGGGGAGAGTCACAGCTGCAAGGTAGAGAGACCTGGAATTAGACTAATCCAAAGATCTGTCATTAGCAGAGCTTCAAGGAGCAACCAGGGATGTCCCAGCTGGAGGGCAGAGCCCAGCAGAGCCCATGAGGGCTCACCCTGACTGTTAGAACTGGGGACAGAGAGGTTGGCTGGTAGCCAGAATGGACACAGCAAGAAGGGTGTGAATGAGACTCCTTGAACCCACAACATTCCTTGCTCTGTGATAAATGAATCTTGGAAAAGCCACCTCTGTTCCTGTGTTAATCACAGGACTGGGGATCCATGCTGTGGAGCACCGATGTTCCCTGGGTCACTCTGTGCCTTTGGGGGTTTCCTAAAGGAATTCTTGGCCCCTTTGGAGTCCCAAGGTACTGCTGGTTGGGTTGAGGGGGCTGAGTGCATCTCACACCCTCCACACTCCAGAGATGCCAGTCCCCTCACCCAGACCTTCCTCTGCACGGGAGATCTGCTCCTTCCAGCAAGGGAGGGGAGGAAAAGGCATGAGCTGATCCCTGTCCTGCACAGCTTGGGCAAGCAGCCATGAGCTGTGTGGGCTGGGAATGGCTTGGGAATGCCATGGACTAACCCACCCTCAGGTTTGCTTTTGGGTGTGTGCACTTCCAAACCGCTCCAAGGACATCCCTCAGCACGTCTGGATACCCCAAACCAGATGTGCTCCCTCAAACCCATCCAACCCTTCCTTGAATACGTAATTTGCAAGAAAGCAGGGCTAAAAAAGCATTCAAATAATGTAAAGGATGTGTTTTTTGCTTTTAAATATAAGGAGTGTTGACATGCAGGGAGTACCAAGATGAATTTCTAGCAGGGTTGTTGGTCAATAGACATTAAACAATTTGTTTTCTGCTCTGTGCTCCCCACGGGTGTTAGAAACAGCCTGGAAAACCACCCAGTCCCAGACAGATGCTTCAGGGGAAGCTCAAGACCTTCACAGCAGGGCAATAACCTGCCCATAATTAAAGCTGAAATTTTAGCCAAAATTCAGGTATTTACTAGACCATCCAAACTACAGGGCACCATCAGGGCTGCTGGCCACAACCTGCTGCAAAGCCACAACCTGCTGCAAAGCCACTGATAATTTCATTTTCCTACGGATTTGAAACAATGGGGAAGCTCCCCAGGTGGGGACAGAGCTGTGGCTCTGCTGAGACAGGTCTAACCCATCTGCACAGATCCAGGCTTCCCCTGAGAAGCGGGAATCCATCCCCCAGGCCCGCGGGGAGGGGAGAACACCCAGGGCTGTGCTGATGAGGTGACAAGAAGGTGCGAGGAGCTCCTGGGGAGGTGGGAATTGGAGGTGGGAATTGTCACGGCTCCAGGTAACACCAGCACTTCCCATGTGGCCAAAGGCAGGGAAATATATAAATGAAAGGGAGGGAATGTCCCACTGGGCTCTTCTGGTGCCACCTGGAGCTGGATGGCCCTTGAGACCTGCAATTTTGGGTATTCCTAACCTCCTCCTTAGGCTTTTCCCTGTGCCAGTAAGCAGCAGGAGCAGACAACCCCTCCTGCCACAGGGTCTCGTCCCTCAGGATGTCTGTGTTCCAGCCTTTTGAGGCATTTAAGGATATTTGGCTTTTTTTACACAGACTGTCACAGTTAGTGCTCTGGTTCTCCTCAGGACACCTGGCCTGGAAATATGGGAAAGGATGACAGCACCAGTGGGTTCCCATCTGGCAGCTGGGAGGATTTCACAGGATCTCATGGATGAGACAATGGATTTTAGGAGTGACATTTAGCTGCCCTCTGTACTTCAAATGGGCCTTGGAAATCCCTCCAGGTATCTGGGAGATGCCAAAGCCTGGGCTGAAGGAAAAACAGTAGAAGCCAAACACCTCACAAGGAATTACCTCATGGAAATTCCCAAACTCCAAAACTATGGTGGTGAGAAGGACAGCAAGAAAAACTCCTTTTCCCCAACAAGGGAAATGCTTTTGTTCATGGCTGGAAAAGTCCTCCCCTGGTTGTTTCCTAGCAGAGTATTCCATTAAACCCAGAAATTCCTCCCCATTCCCACTTGGGAAAATTGCGCTTTTCCTTTTTGATCTGGACACTGAAAGTCCTTGGCCAAAACATAACCTAACACAGATTTTAGGGAATGCAAACCTCTGGAACGCTGCCCTGGTGTGGCTCTGCCTGAACCCCAAAACATACCCCCAAACTTTTCTGTTTCCTCAATATCCCAGCAAAGACAACTCAGCTAGAAAGACCCATCCCGGGTAGGAGCTCCTGGATCTCTTCCCATGGGAAAGGCAGATACTTATTTAAAGATGGGACTGAATCAAAACAGACATGGGGAAATGTCAAAATATTCCATAAGTAGGAAGAGGAAGGAATACAGTTGTCTCTCTGCCCTGTGAATGAATAACTTCCATCCTGGGAGAAGCAGGAGTGGGAATGGAGTGAGTGGAATCAGCTCTGCTCCGTCAGTATTGACAGAAGGGAATAGCTCCTCCTGCCTCGGCCAGAGTGGATTCAGGCAGAGTAAACTGAGAGCTGCAGGGGCAGGGAGCAAAGGAAAACAGAGGAGATTGCTTGGAAAACATGAGGAGGGAGAAGGAAAACTGGGCAGATGCTTCTCCCTGGACATGGTCATGTGGATATGGAGCATCTTGGCAAAAGTGAGAGGAGAAACTGATGCTGCTGGTGCCATTCCCCCTCTGGAATACAGGGAACCACAACAATGAATTTCATCCTAGAACCTCGATTTTGTTTTGGATGGCTGAAGTCAGAGGAATGGAACAAAATGATCTTTAAGGTCCCCTCCAACCCAAACCTTCTGTGGGAATGATTTGTGGCAGACCAGGGGGATATGAGGAATTAAAGTCTTTTAATTCCTGCTCGACGCCATCCAAGAACTGTTTTCCGACAGAGGATGTGTTTGGGGAGCATGGCAGCATTTAGGATTTGTTTGCAAATGACAGCTGATACCTAGGATTGAATTTTGCTGCATAAAGATTTGGATAGTCCTGCCAATTCCCATGATAATGCCTTGATTTATTGGCTCTTTCCTAAAGACAAATGTGAGATAACTTCAATAGGCAAAGTTGGCCTCGACTGCCACTTTTAAAAATACTTGAAAAGAGACTTAAATTAGGGGGAGAAAATGCAGAAAGTTCTCTAAAAAGGGACAGAATAAATTTAGAAATCAGCTTCAGAACTGGCTGGATTCTGCAAATGTCTAAAACTAAAAATAGAAGGGAACAGATGATTTTTTTTGCCCTTCTTGATTAATTTCTCTCTTTTTTCACTCCTCACACTGGGGTCCCCTCTAAGTTTACACCGAGCCCACGAGCCTGTGCCTGGTAAACATTTTTGGTGTTATTTTTGTCTAAGTGGCAGCCCTGGGTAGCATCCAAGCACAACCACAACAAACTCAAGTGAGCCAGAGCAGCGTGAGCACCAAAAAACCCTCGGAGCAGACTTGCAGCGATGTCACCACAACTCCATCCTGTGGCACTGTCACCTGCATGAGGTCCCAGAGCCACACAGCCTGTGGGGGTTTCTTGGCTGGGGTCTGGCAGGAGCAAAGCCCTGGCACAGGAGTGTACCTGTTGGAAGTTTGGGTTGGAAAGTGGGATATGGGCTCCTCACTTCCCTCCTTCCTTTTGCACCTGGTGGACAGGGAAATGTCACTGCAGCACCACAACCCAAAGCACAACCCCTGCGAGATGAGGGTGGAAATTGGAAATTTCGTGACCCTTGACTTCAGTGATGAGGATGACAATGACAAGAGCAGCAGGATCCTGGCACAGCCTGGCTGCTTCCCGGCACCTTTGCTGCTGGAAAGGTTTCTGCTGTAGACTCCCCAGCTGCTTGGCATTTGGGAATAATTCAGCGTCAATCAAAGCAGGAGGGATAAAAAAAAGGGGAAAAGGAGAACCCATGATGAATTCATCCTTCACTATGGCATTAGCACAGCCCAGCCCTGGCCCCCTCCTCCGTGTCAGTGGTGAAAAATGCCTCCTCTTCTCCAGCAATTACCTGGTTGGGCTCACCCTTGGAATGCCGATCCCTCGGGAAATGGCAGCGGCAGCCCCGCTCTGCCAGGCTGGTGATGGATGAGCCCCGGCTCAGCCCTGCTGCCATCTGCCACCAGGGTCCCCTCCCCGGCCCCCAGCAAGTGACATCCGCGTTCCTTCACACGGATCAGGGGCGAGCGGGAAAAGTGGCAGTGATGAAAGGGCCCTGGAAAAGCGTGAATTAACTACAGAAGGGAGGAGATGAATGAAGAGGCGTGGGGTGGGAGGAAAGAAGATGGAAAGATGGAAGGGGAGGAAGGGAGGGATTACCTGACTCATGCCCAGGCCCCTGAGGTGTAAACCCACTGTTCATGAAGCTCCTGATTGTCGGGGTGAGCCCTCTTTGCGGGGATGAGCTCATTCCTGGGATGTCCCTAGGAAATGGAGTGTGTCCCACCTGACACACCACTCACAGCCCACCGTGACCCACAAGGCATGGCAGAGCAGAGAGCTGGACTAAATCTGACAAATGGCAGTTGTCAAAACCAAAACTAAACTGGATGATGCTGGGCAGTTAAAGAAGACTTCTGTGGCGCCAGGGTGACCAAACGGAAAAGTGACTTGGAAGCCAAACCACCTCTGGATTTCACAGGATGTGACAGAGTGTCTGACGTTGGGAAGCTTCACCTGGAGGAGTTTGGGAAATCTTTGGAAAAGACCTCTCTCCATCCTTACGGGAGATGCAAAGCTCAGAGAAAGCCCTGCTTTGCCAGTGGCATTTTCCAGGCTGGGTGGATCTGTCCCACCTCCAGAGGAACTGGGGGAATTGGAATCTCCTGAAAGGGATCTGGTGGTCAAACCCTGCTGTATTTTTCAGGTTTATCATCAAAACCTTCAGCTTGGGTCACTGTGCTGTCAAGCAGAATCACTCTGCACAGTACTTGGTTATTGTCACAGCAAGCTGTGGATTAAATTTATCATGGTAATAAACCACTTTCACTTCCCGGGTTTGATCCCAGGTTTGCCCCAAGCTGCTCAGGTCAAAGGAAGCTGAACGTCTGAGCTGAAATCCCTCTTCAGGCAGGATTTACAAGGGGAAAACAAGAGGAAAAAGATGCTGGCACTTCTAGAGATGCTCTGAAAACGCTCACCAAGCAGAAACGGTCCCACAAGAATTATTCCCCCAACTCCAGCTATCCCAGGCTCCAGGACATTGTCCTTGCCCATCTGTCAGCTCAGCTCCAATACAGAACAAATCTCATTAATGGGTGCCAGAGATTTAGGAAAGGGCTGGAATACGGCAAAGCCCTTTAAAACAGGAGATAAACCATTCTGTGCTCCAAGGAACAGGGCTGATGAGGAAGATATAAACACCAGCAGGCCTCCTGGGAATGCTGGGGAAAGGCCAGGACAACAGCACAGCAGCACAGCTCTGTTGGGATGACCCCACAGCAGGGAAAATAATTTATTAGGACTGGCAGGGGAAATAAAACTAAAAGCTTTCCCCAACCTAAGGGTGCCATCAGCACCAATGCAATAATAATAAATAACAATTAAAAAACAAATACGTCATCATCATCATCATCAGGATCCCATCTAGCAAAGTTTATCCTTTTTGGGAGTGGGAATAGCTGGGTTAATTCTTCATCCCATCCATTTCCAAGTGGATTTGGCAATAAAGCTGAAGAAGAGCTTTCCAAACCTGCAAAGTCAGGACAGGTAATGGCCTGGTGTCTTCTGAGGAAAAATATCAGTGGGAAAAAAAAAATAGTCACAATTACAATGTGTTTTTTTTCTTGGAAAGTATTAATTTGGAATAATGTATCAGGATATTTCTCATTCCAAAACCACATTTTGGGAAAAAAAACCACAAAAAAACAACCCCAAACAATTCTTCCTAATGTTTTACAGGTTCCAAGAACTTTGTCTGCAAAGGGTGTTCTCCAACGGGCAAAAGCTGGGAGACAGAGAGGGAATGATGCCAACAAGGAAAAAGCGACATTTCCCCGTTACTCTGGGTTTTAACACCTCCAAATTTTTGCAGCCACCTTAACACTTGTAAGCTGAAATAATAATTTTAAAATAGAGCAAACATTCTCCCCCTCCTTCCTCCTCATCCCCTGGTCCTTTTCTCACACATTTTTCTCCAATGGAAAGAGCTGGATAATTTAATTTGACGTTTTGGGATATATTCCCTGCAGGAAGTGTGGAAATGCCACCTGCTACCTGTGTGTTAGATTTGATCATAAATCACCAGCACCCAGCACTCGACAGGATCTCCTGATATTTTAATGGCCAGAAAAGGTCTGGCCACTGCTGGAATTAAAGCCTAAATCGCAGGTTTATGTTTTTCTGGAAATGCCAAACGCTGCCTTGCTTCTTGTATCACTCTTAATTGCCCCTCCTTAATTACAGGGAGTGAAATCATTAATTATATTCAGTGGAAAGAGACACAAACCCTTCTGCTGCAGGAAGAACTTCCCTCTTGGAAGTTCAGAATGATCCCTGGGAGGATGTTGGGCATTGGAACAGGAATATTTGCACAATGCTTTTAGGGTGGGATTGTTGGGATGTCTGTGCAGGGCCAGGAGTTGGACTTTGATCCTTGTGGGTCCAGCTTGGGATATTCTATGATTCTGCAGTGCTTAAAACGCCAGGTGAAAATGCACACTTTTGGTGGCTCCTCTGTTCTCCCAAAATCCAAGGTGGAACAGTTGGAAATCTCAGGCCAGGTTATGGATCTGGCTGCAACATCTCCATGGAGAGCTCTCCTCACCCTGGGCTACAGCTCCCATGCTTCCAGGGGGCTCTGAAACACCTGATCAGACAAGGAAATCAGAAATTTTGTGCTATTTTGCTGGAGAAGTCAAGTGATCAGAACATCTCTGCTCAGTCCTGCATAGCTGGGAGAAAATCTTCAGGTTCTGCTTCCAGGGTTCAAACTGGGAAGGGAAAAAAGGAAAAAAAAAAGAATGGATTGGGTAATGTTGGTTTGGTATCAAACTTGAAGAGCACAAACACACCCAGGCAGCCTTGTCTGACAGCAGAGGTGCTGGAAATATGTCCAAGAGGGACACAACTTCCTGGGGCTGCAGGAAGATCCCAGACAGGAGATCCACTAAAATATCTTGGGTTTCCACCATTTTTCTGTCACCCCACTTTTCTGAGGATCAGGAGTGGATGGGAAGCCCTGAGTGCAGCTCTCAGTGTCCAGGGTTGACACTGGGAGAGGAGCATCCTGAGCATCTTCAGGCCAGAGCTGGATCAGGAACAGCGCCGGAATCCTCCGCAAAGACTTCAACATTTCCGCATGATTATGCGAGCAAATATTTGGGCTGGAAGTGCTGTTAGTCATTATTTGCAGTTCATTTTCTCGTATTTGTTCTCTGTCTTTTAAATAATAAAAGAGAGAAAGCCAAGATGACAGCTCACAGCATTCCCATCCAGGAGTAGAAACAACAGCTGGGTTTTTCCGGCAAACACTTTATGGTTGTGCACAGCTTCCCGGGAAAGGCTGTGCCAGGGAGGAATTTGGAACCATGGCCTCTGTGGCACTGATGGGTCCTGGTCACCCACCAGGAAAATCCCCACTGCTGGCCTGTGGTGTTCTTGTGCCCAGAGTTTTTCTGGATTTACACCCTGGGGCAGCGCAACAGGAACCATTCCCTGTTTCCAGGCCTCCCTGGATTTGGGGGCTTCCCTGCTTCGTTGCTCTTTGGCACCTGATTTGGAGGCCTGATCATGGCAACAGCTGTTCCTCAAATTCAGGGCTTAGCAGCATTAATCACATCAGAAGGCAGCAGGGTTTCCTCCAGCAGGAAATCCAGGAAGAGCTCTGGACACGTACCCAGGCAGAGAAAGGTTTACACTCACCGATGGAAGTGCAAGGCTTCCTGGGCATGGAGGCACGAGAGGAGCTCTTCAGCAGCAGAATGGTAAAACCAGCATCCAAAATTACTTGGGATGCAAAAACACCTCTCCAGAACTCCCCCAAATCACATCCCAGCTGCAGGTGTCTCTGTGCCCCCAGCACTTTGTGCCTTCACTGTGTTGGAAGCAGTGGTAGGGCAGGAAGATCTGGGCAGCAGCACTTCCATATAAACAACCTGACAAAGGAAGTGTGGGGTTTCTGCCCTGGGCAAAGTCATGGCTTTGCGAATGAAGGGAGACATTCCAGAGCCTGATCTGACACCAGCAGGGTCATTTCTGCCCACCCAGTGTGGGCAGCTTTGGGTGCCACAACATTAGAAGGATCTAAAGGAGGGACAGAAGATGGGGAAAGGTCTGGAGGGACCACATAAAGAGCAGCTAAGGGATCTTGATCTGTTTAGTTTGGAGAAGGGGAGACTGAGGGCAGAGCTCATCCCAGTCCACAGCTCCTGCTGAGGGGCAGCTCTGAGCTCTGCTCCCTGTGACAGGGACAGGACCCAGGGAATAGCTGGAACTGTCAGTGAGGGTTAGGTTGGAGACCAGGAAAAGGTTCTTCCCCCAGAGGGTGCTGGGCACTGCCCAGGCTCCCCAGGCAATGGGCACAGCCTGAGGCTGCCAGAGCTCCAGGAGTGTTTGGACAATGCTGCCAATCCCTGATGCACAGGGTGGGATTGTTGGGGTGTCTATGCAGGGCCAGGAGCTGGATTAATGATCCTTGTGGGTCCAAATCAGGAGATTCCATGGTTCTTGCTCCTGGGACATGAACAGGCAATAACTGGCTCCTTCCAAAAAACATCTTGTTTATCCCAGCAAGTCTAAACAGAAGGTGACAGTTCAACTTAAAACTTAAATGCTTCCAGAAAGCTCAACAGAACCCCCCAGATCAGAACATCTCCCCAAAAGTCAGAAGAATCTCAGGGTGGATGTGGCACCTGCCCCCTTGGGTTTGAGACCACAGGGGAAACCAGCAACCCATGGACCTCCAGAAAACCCTCTCAAATCACATCAAACATGTCTCCAGTGAGATATTTTTGCTTTATATTGGATATTGGGAAGAAATCATTCCCTGTGAGGGTGCTGAGGCCCTGGCACAGGGTGCCCAGAGAAGCTGTGGCTGCCCCTGGATCCCTGGAAGTGTCCAGGGCCAGGTTGGACAGGGCTTGGAGCAGCCTGGGATAGTGGAAGGTGTCCCTGCCCATGGCAGGGGGTGGCACTGGATGAACTTTAAGGTCCTTCCAAACCAGGCCATTCAGGGATTCTGTGGTCACTTGAAGAGAAGGAAAAAGGATTTTGTTTCCAAGGACAAAGTTCTTATTGCAGTTTTTCTGCTGAGACCCAACAGGCCTGGCTGGGAAACCATTCCCAACATCTTTCTTGAGAAGGAAAAGGGGAAAAATCCCAAACTGATCTAAAAGCTTGGCCCCCCAGAAATTGAGGTAATGTAACACAGCAGCATCCCAAGCCTCCCCTGAGTCATCCCTTGATGTGACTGTTTATAATGCCCTGGGATCAAATCCATCCTTGGAGGAGGAAGGCAGGATGCTGTCAAGACTCGAGCAATTCCTTGTTTTCACTGAAATCCAGGTAATACTTGTGTTGTGTTTTCAACTCCTCTTTTGAGTTTGTTTTCCGTTTCCACTGCAATAATAATCCTGTGCCTGAAAATAGCACAACTGGGGTGACCTTTCCATTCTGTGTGGATTAGCACAGAAAGAGCCACTTGGTCAGGTTAGAGCTGCCAAAAACTACCATGGCTGCTACCTCTGAGGCTTCCACCTGATTAATTTGGGATCTCTGACTTGGAGTTTGCTCGTGGGGAAACTGAGGCAGAGGGAAGGAAAATTTGCCAGCAGGACAGGGCTGGGAGCAGCACTGGGGGTGATGTGCTGGTGAAGGGGTGAGATCCAGGACAGGAGGAAATGACCTCAAGTCATGCCAGGGGAGGTTTAGATTAGATATTAGGGGAAATTTCTTCCCAGAAAGGGTGGGCAGGCACTGGCACAGGGGTGGAGTCCCCATCCCAGGAGGGATTTGACAACCCTGTGGATGTGGCACTGGGCTCAGTGCTTGGTCAGCACTTGGACTTGAAGGGCTTAGAGGGCTTTTCCAACCTGAATGGTTCTGTGATTCCCTGGGAACAAATTTGAGAGTAATGAAAAATGTCATTCAATCACCTTTTTGAGATTTTCTCTTCTCTCCTACCCAAAAATGGTGAAAGCTATCTCTCTGAAAAGAGACGTTTCTCTTTCATAGAAAATGATTCTGTTATTACCAAAATACCTTTGGTATCTTTGTTTCTTTCCAAAGCCCCAGTTTGTGATTACTGGGCTTTGGGATAGCACCACCAGGACATTTTCTCTCTGGTTTCATCCCTGCTCCAGCTGGGCCATTCCCTGTTCCAGCTGCCATAAGTATCCATCTTAATTTTCTGCATTCCAAGAGCATTTGAATTCAGTGGGGACAATCAGGTGACACTTGACTTTAATATTAATGGTTCCTTTTTATTCTGGAGTTCTCTGCCTCAGTTGAGAGCAGCAATTCTCCACAGCAAGGGCCTCATGCCTTGTTTGACAATGGGATCTTTTTCCAAGGAGCCACCAAAAAAACCAACACAAACACACCCCAAACACCCCAAACAACCACAAAAAACCAAACACAAACAAACAAACAACAAACAAAACAAACACACAAACACACAAAAACAAACAACACAACAAAAACAAAAAAACCCAACAAAAAAAAAACCAAAAACCAACAAACAAAAAAACCACACAACAAAAAAAACCAAAACCAAAAACAAAAAACCAAACCACCAAACCAACAACACACCCCACCAACCCCAAAACCCAAACCCAAACCAAAAACACCACCCACCAAAAACCAACATATAGGGAAAAGAGTGTGTATTTGCGGTCACCTGAAAATTCTTCACATTCTCTCAGTGTCTCGCTCTGAGTTCCAGATGCCAGCACTGATAGTCAGGATTAAGCCATTGACTTAATCTGAGCCATCGATCTCGGCTAGCAATCAGGGAGAGAGAGAAGGGGGGGGGGTGTCTGTCCTGCCACACCATGGTAAGATTTCCTAAAATACCACAGGAGCTACCCGGTCATTTTGGCAAGGATGGTTTTCCTGGCCCAATCTAATGAGTGTCTCGATTCTTTTCCCCACAAAGATTTCAAAGTGGTGCCACATGAAATGTCTGAATCTCTTAAGGGATAATATTCCATTGACCCAGCACATCTATCAGGCTGGAGAGAGGTGGGGAGAAGAGCAAGCTCAGCATTACAGCTGCAGTTTTACTCAGGCCATCACTTCGGAGATCAACCTGTGCAGGGAGCTCAGATTTTCTCATTCTGGGGTTCAGGGCTAGCCTTGAAATAAATTATCCCTGCAAAGAGCTCCAAGAGCTTCCACACTGCATCCAAAGGGTGGGGAGCAATCCATCAACATCACTGGGCAAAGAGACAAGGGGGAAAACCAGGGGAAAAAAATCACAGTGCTGCTCCCAGGAGTTCAGAAGTCTCCAGCCAAATCAGAAAATCAAGGAGAGAAGCTGAAAAAAAGAGAAAGAAATAAAGAAATTAAAGTAATTATTGAGTGCTGCAACTTCTTGGCTGTGGGATTTTTTTTGGGGCCATTTTGATGATGCTTTGTAAGACCACATACTAAATGAAAAAGAGTTGAAAAAGGCTCAGTTTAGATGGGATATTGGGACGGAATTCCTCCCTGGGAGAGTGGGGAGGTCCTGGCCCAGGTTGCCCAGAGAAGCTGTGGCTCCCTTATCCCCGGAGATCCAAACCCCAGTGCCCTGCAGCCCAAACCTCCTCCCTGCTGGAGCAAACATTCCTTCATTAAAGTACTCCATAGTCTCTCAGGAAAGTCCCTTTTGCCCAAAAAGTGCTTTAAAATCAAACAAAACACATGCTCTGAGTTTGCAGCCTGCTCTGTTACCATCCTTGATGAAAGGAACACTTTTTCTTCCACCTTTTGAAATGGTTTTCCATCCCCTCGGCAAGACCTTGGGCTAGAAACAGACTGAAAAAAGAACAGCTGCTTTTTTTTTTTTCCCGTGTTTTTCTTTTTTAAAAAAATGAATTTTCCCCCACCTCAAGATTTTTTTCCCTTCTGCTGGTATTCAAGTTTTGCAGCTCACTCTAATACTGATCAGTGCCAAGCAGGGGCTGCCTGAGCTGGTTTTTAAGGATAACTGGGTGATCTCAGCCCCTGTTTTACTGCCAGCCCCCCAGTCAAGTCTGGGAATTGTGGAATTTGGAATTGTGGAATTGTACCTTTCCCACATTTCCTCCCTACACTGATCCTACTCTTCTGCTTTTAAAGCACCCCTTACGTTGTTTATACAAACATGACATGGATGAGAGGGTGGGAGAACACAACCAGCAGGATGGACCAACCCCATCCCAAATCCAGCACAACCTGGAGCAAACCCCTCAAGCACAACCTCCTGGAAACCTGGAGCCACCAGCAGCCTGGGAAAAACCACCCTGGTTCCAGCAGGGAAGATGCAGCCCCAGCCATCCCCACCTCTCCCTGCTTTCCACATTGCCTCTGGTGTGGCTTAAGGAAGTCAGATAATTTCATGTTATTTTAAAAAATCATCAGCAGTGGTTAAGTAGGAAAGGACACCATGGAAGAGAAGGACAGGGATCTGCTCAAATGAGTCCCAAAATGCTCCAAGGGCTGCAGCCAGGCTGGGAGAGCTGGGGGTGCTCAGCTGGAGAAGGGAAGGGAAGGCTCCAAGGAGGCCTGAGAGCTCCTTCCAGTGCCTAAAGGGGCTCCAGGAGAGCTGGAGAGGGACTTCGACAAGGGATGGAGGGACAGGACACAGGGAATGGCTTCCACTGCCAGAGGGCAGGGAGAGATGGGATATTGGGAAGGAATTCCTCCCTGTGAGGGTGAGGAGGCCCTGGCACAGGGTGCCCAGAGAAGCTGTGGCTGCCCCTGGATCCCTGGCAGTGTCCAAGGCCAGGTTGGATAGGTCTTGGAGCAGCCTGGGACAGTGGGAGGTGTCCCTGCCATGGAAAGATGAACGTTAAGGTCCCTTCCAACCCAAAGCAGTCTGTGATTCCATGGTTCCCAGTCTCCTCACAGGAGTGAGTTAAGGACCACAGTGGTGCCAGCAGAACCAAAACAGCAGCAGCTTCTGCTGGGGACAGGGGACATTAAGGACACACAGGAGCCACTGCCAGGGCAGGAACAGCTCCAGCCAGGCTGGGCAGCAGCAGAAGTGTCCAGGATGGGCTGAGTGCAGCCCCAGCTCCCAGCCCTGCCCTCATTCCAGGCAGGATGCGCAGATCAGTGTTGGAGCAGCTCGGACAGGGCCCTTTATCTGCTGTCACTGTCCCTGCCGGAGCTGCCTGAGGGCACAGCTCAGAGCTGCTGCTTTGAGAGGCTGCCAGCACACCCTGGCACTCCCTGCTCCACTGCTCCAGCAGCTCCTGGGGACACCGGGGGAGAAACGTCACCTTTAATGACCACAAGTGAGACAGCTTCATCCGGCACCGCTGGATGGCTCCTCTGCCCAGCCCCATTTCCACACAGTGGGATCTCATTCCTGCCTTTTTCCTTTGGAAACAGACCTGTTTCCCTTATGGGATGGAGCAGGAGCTGGCACATATCCATTTTTGATCCCCGTGGGCAGCTGGGATTGCTCCAAGCTTATGTCTTTATCTCTCTCATCACGAGCTGACATGAGTGGCTCTGATTTCTTCTCTCGCCATCTCTCTTCCCTGGTTTCATGCAGGCATTGGGATTTCCTGCCAGCCTGGGAAGCAACATCCCATGTTCTCTACATCTCCTTTGGGCATGTGTCTGGAGAGCCAGAATGAAGAATAGCTCCTGGGAGGGAAGGGGTTCTTCCCATACCTGAGGGCTTGGGCACCCCCTGGCTGCTCCTCATCCCACCTGGACCAGTGCTGGAAGTGCCCAGGAGCTGAATTCCTGTCCTGATGGACACTCCAGCTTGCCCTGCACCAATACATGGCTATGTGACGTTCCAGCTGCATCCCTCCAAAAAATGAGCCTTTATTTCCCATCAAAAACTCAAGGCACCTCTGAAGACTTTCCCCACTAAAAACCAAAGTTCTTTTTATTCCTGGAATTTCTCAATTTCCATCTATTTTTCAGTAAACCTCATCATAGCACCAGTACTTTGGTAGGACAGTGGGGAAAATACAGGACCTTAAACCAATCCACCACTGAAGATAAATGCTTTTGCTGCCATAAAAGTACATTTTTCAATAATAAAAGATGATTTTTTCTTCTCTGTTTAAGTTCTGCCAGCTCCTCTCATGCTGACAACACCTGGGATTTCTACAGAAAGCCAGATTTGGGTGGGTTGATCCCTTAAAAATATTGTTTGTTAAATTTAATCTACTTCTCTCCTAAAATAATGTCTGCAGCAAAATTACTCTTCTGGGGTGCATAGAAACAGAAGCACCAAATAATTAACTGGGGTAGGGGAGGGATATTAGGGAATTTTTGTGATGATGCTGCAGAAGGGTTTTCCTACAGGTGAAGGGATCACTGCATTTCAACAGGGAAATCCAAGAATTCCCATTGTTGTGCTCCATCAAGGCCTGGTTTAATTCCCAGCAGCAAATGGACACCCACAAGGGAAGGCAAAATCCCCTATTTCATGTCCTCACTTAAAATTACAGATATAGGAGTGATCTTGGCTGTTCAAAAGCCAAGCAAAATAGTGTGAGAGATAATATATATGGCTGAAATCCAGGGTACCTGAGGCAATCCTGGTGGGATGGAGCAGTTTATCCTGGTGGAGAGGGGGAGGCTGGACCAGGAGGGTGAATGGTTTTATGGGCTTTGATACTTAATGGCCCAACTGGAAACGACATGAAAGTCCCTGATTTTCAAGGTGACTGATTCGAGCTGTCTCAGACCCTGTGTTATCACCAGCCACTCCTGAAATCCTCCAATCTGTCCCTGGAGACCTCCCGAGCCAGGAGGCAGCAGGACTCCAGGGCTGGCCCTGATCCAAACTCTGCAGGCAAAGGCTGATCTTGGCAAAGTTTCTGCTCTGCAGTTTGAAATCCAAGAGCTCCTTCATGCTTCCTGACCTAGGATCAGAAACATTCTCACTCCAGAGCTTCTTTCACCGCTTAGCCCCAGCTTTTTTTTGAATCTGTGGGTTTTTTTTTTAACTAGTAAGGCTCTTCTTTCTCTTTCAATGGAAGAAATTCTACTTATTCCATGTCGGGAAACCAAAGGCATGAGCAAAACCTGTTCTTCCCTGCTGGGAGGGCAAAGCTGGGAGGGCAAATTCCCCCTGCGTTTTGGTTTAACACAGCAGACAGACTGCAGGGATAAGGGGGAGTCAGCCCTGGATCACCCTTTCTGCAGGAACATTCTCTGTCAGAAGGGTGGATGAGCCTTCCCCGAGCCTTCCCCTTACCTAGGGCTCTTCAGACCTCAAATCCTCGGGTTCTCCAGCACCCTTGGCTGTGGCACAGGGAATCTTGGGCTCAGCCAGCTCAGCCCAAAGACCAAAAAACCCCCCAAGCAGTGGGATGGAAATCCCTGGAAGGGCCCTGCGGCTCCTCCAGTGCTAATTGCCAGCAGTCCAATTACATCCATGGCTCTGATGGATTTAATTGTTGAGTTGCTGAACAGACAAGTGACCTATTATGGATCATTGTTTACAGCAAATTAGTTCAGAAACGCCCATCATTCTGCCTGTCATGCTCAGGGGCAAACTCCCTCTGCTCTGCTGTTGAGCCAAGGGCTTCCCTGGCTCGGGAACACTCACAAATGAGGAAAAGCTGAGCAAAGACACAGCCAGGGCACAGCACAAGCGTGGCTGGGCAGCAGGAGAGAGCTCCGAGGTGAAAGGGGTCAGAGAGAGAGAAACCAGCAGCTCAGAGGGGAAAAAATGCCCGAGGAAAGAAGCCACAGAGGTCCTGGAGGAGCAGATGGGAGAGGAGGACATGGGAACTCTTCCACCACAGCTCAGACACAGTTAAATGGAACTGCAGTGGGTGAGGAGGGATGGGTGGGCAGGAGTCCCAGCAAAGGACAATTCATCCCCAACAGCTTGGGAGAGGGGAACTTTGCTTCCTGAGGGGTCTGCAAAGCAACGCCAGAGGGGAAAGGTAAAGGATCTCTGAGAGGTTTGGTATCTCGGAGTAAATAAAAGGAATGTGGAGGGAACATTTACAGGACATAAATGGGGCTGGGCTGAGAAGATACTCGGGAGAATTTTGCATTTTTCTTGGAAAACAGGGCTCTCTCCACCCTGGGGAAAGCAGGGTTGGATCTGGACGTGGTTCCTATTGTGCATGGATGACATGGAACACCAGGACAGCATTACCCGGACTGTTACCTGGAGATAAAAGGAATTAAAGCAGGGGAGCAAAAGCAGCTTAAAACCAGGCCTGCCCTTGACTTGTACAATATATTTCAACAGCCCCATAAAAAGATCAGGGAATTCAGTCAAGCATGAATAGTTACAAGCATAAAAGAATGGTGGTATTATATTTATTATTAAAGCCCTTTGAAAGCCCCCTTATTGCAGATGGATTCGGAGCCTCTGGGGAAAGTCAGGGACAGGATATTTAGCAAAAATGTTATTAAAAATAGAAATTGTTTCCTATGACTTAACCTCACTGCCTAGGGGGAAATCACTTAGGTGGTGTTAGAGGAGAGCACGCAGTTATGAGGCTGGGATCGTTATGGAAAACTGCACAAGGTTTCTGGGATAGCAGCCGTGGTCCTGCTCCCAGGGAGGCAGATTTACCTGTGCCTCCCACCACTGCCTGCACCCTCAGCAGGGGGAGGAGGCTTTTCCTTGGACCCACCTGTGCTTCCTGCTGCAGCTCTGAGCTCCAGGGGATGCTCCCAAGGATCCACACTGTGTGCTGAACGAGCAAAGAGGATGTGGAAGGGGGGAACGTATTCCAGGCTGGGCTGGATGGGGCTTGAAGCAACCTGGCCTGGTGGAATGTGTCCCTGCCCACGGCAGGGAGTGGAATGAGGTGATCCTAAAGTCCCCTTCTACCCCAAACTATCCAGGGAATCTGTGACATTATGCCATGAATGGAACTCATGGCATCAACACCCAGCAATTGATCAGTTTATCAGTTTATCACCATGCTGTGTCAAGTCTGCAGCTCCAAGATGCCCCCAGTTCCCCCTCCTTGGTCTGGGGGATTTGGGATTGGTAGCCAAAGGGCAGCACATGGGATGCCACCATGGCTTGCTTGCATCCCTGGGTCCAGCCTGGATCACAGAGTGCCTTTTTCCCAACTGAGGCTCTTCAGCACCTGCAAAAAGGTTCAGTGATGGCAATCTGGTTTTCTCTCAGGAAAGCTCCTCTGCCCCACAGCCAAAGGCTGCATATCAAAGCAGCATCAGGTGTGATCCCTCCTGCCAAGCTGACCTGGAGCTCTTAGAGAAATGCAGCTCCAGAGGCCATGGAAATGCCAGGGGATGCTGAGCTGATCCCATTGAGTCCTGTCTTCCTCCTGGGATACATCTCTGGGAAGATGGCAGATATCAAACATTCATCACAGGCACTTGTCCCTTTAGCGGCTGACATTGGTGCAGCAAAACAGGTTTTGATCACTTGAGCATAATGTCACTGCAATCATCGCCTGGAATGTAATTTTGCTTTAAAAAAAAACAGGGAAGGAAGATAAAGAATGAGACTCAGAGGTCTCCATGCTTCAGAAAAGCTGGCTCTGAAGTTTGGCTGTAAGCATCAGATCTCAGCAAATTCTGTAAACTCCCCCTCTCCCCCCGCCTGTATTTGGACATTTTCCTCTTTCTTAATGATATTCCATCAATTACATAACTTCACGGGATCAGTATTAGGGAGTTCAGCTTCATTATCAGTGCAGTTATTGTCCTTTGGAGACGGAGCTAACGGCCATTTGTCTTCTTCAATTCAATTAACAGCAATCCTCTCCGGACACCACATCGGTTGCACTCGGTGACACTCTGGGACATCCCCTCCTCCACCAGGACATGACCCCCATCTCCTCAGACGAGCTCTGGCTCCTCTCTTGCCAGCTCCCTGCTGTACATTTCAGCAGCACGTCAGGAAATGGCACAGTAAATTATCCAAGAATTAAACCAGGCAGGGCGAGAGCCAAGAGAAATCCATTTATCGATGGCCATTCCCACTCTGAAGTGCTTGAGGAGGTTGACAAGACAGGAACATATCTTCCCTGACCAGCAAGAAGATTCTTCCCAAGGAGGACAAGGTCACATCTTGCTGCAAATGATGAAGGCTGGGGATGGACTGAGGAAAGAGTTTCAACATTTTCAAAGCCAACGGAGCTGCTCCAGAAGATCCGTTGTGACTTTTTGGCACAACTCTGGATCATGGAGCCTGCATTTCCCATTGTCCCTGACCTCTGCTCTATGAATGCTCCTGTCACTAAGTTCAAGGAGCCTCGAGCACATCCCTCTGTGACATTCCAGCATGGGAATAATCCCCTCACATCTGTAGAGATGCCATATTTGGGGGTTTGGGTTAATGGATGGACCCCATGACCTTCGAGGGCTTTTCCAACCGTAATGATTCCGTGTAGCTCTCCAGCAGTGCTCCATGGAGAGCTGAGGGTTCAGGGCAGCCCACTGCCATAAATAAGCCCTGCTCTACTCCTGGCATGTGGTGATTTTAATGGAAAGCATTAATTGCTGGCAAATCTCTCTGCTAGAAATTGGACCTGACAAATGCCTTTTTAGAATTACTCTTACACTGAGGAGGGATTAGCTGATCATTCATGAATGCAAAGAGCACCTGGATCACTGGGAGTGGGCAAGAAACTGGGGTAGTCTCCTGACCAGCCAGAGCCTGCAGACTTTCCAGTAGAAGAGCTCCCAGTGCAGGCAGAAAAGCTGCCTGTGAGCTGAGGAATGTGTCCTTGTGGCTCTGGGTCTTTCCTTGGAAGTCTGTCCATGCCACCAGGAGGTGACCACCCAGCTGGTCTGGCTGAAGCCCCCCACTGATGACACCAGCACCCCATGGTCAGCCTCCCCAAAGCTTGTTCCTGAAAGGATCCAGCAGAACCCAGCATTTGGTTTGCCAACGTGTCCTTCTGCCTTAATGCCAGCAAAATCCATCCCAGTGGCCCTGGAGCAGGCCCAGCCCCACACTGCTCCCGCTGCGAGGAGCAGTGATGGGATCACTGGGATGTAACAAGATTTATCACCTGCTCCTGGAGAGCGATTGCCTGCTCGGTGTCCTCAGTAAATAATGTTCTGCTGGCATCATCTGGGACATCATTAACCCTGGAGACAGCGACACCGTTTAACCTCCCGCGGGCTGGCGCAGCTCCCCCGGCTCCCGACATGCCTGGGTACTCTGCGAGTCCTTCCAGGGACAAGGTGAGGCTGGGATGCCAAAATCCACATGGGGAAGGAGGAACAGGGTTTGGTAGCATGCAGAAAGCGGTGCCACGCTGAGGAGAACCTTTGGGCAGCTCCACCTGAACAGCCTGTGGAGAGAGCCCACAGTTCCTCAGGGCTGGTTGGGTCGTTCTGGCGCTGAGGGTGGCATGGCACAGACTCCAGCTGCTGGGCACACCAGGCCATTTCCCAGCTCCCATCCATGGCCATGGCTCCTCACAGGGTTGCAGACAAGCAGAGCTCTCCCCACACTGTGCCCAGGATCTCCTCACTTCCCTGATCCACCAGCACAATCCACCTCAGCGACTTCCTTCAGGCAGAACCTGAACCAAGGGCTCAGGACTTGGACTCGGCTGATCCTGTCTCCTCACTCTGCCTAATAACTCCTGACTGCTCCTGCACTGTCTGTGCTCGAAACGTTGGATTTATTAATGCATTTTTAATTAGCAAACTCATTCTCCAGGGGAAGGTGTCTTGCATCTTAATGACCTGTGCTTTGAACCTTTGCCAGAGAGAGTTTTATACCACAAACCTCAAGCTGCAACCAAGTTTCCTGACCCTCAACTCAGGTACTGAGCAGCCAGGGAAGGGGGGAGGAATTTTCTGTGTGGATGCATCCCAAGTTAGCCCAAGCTGGTGGGAAGTTCTCACACTAATTTGGGTATGACCAATGCCCAAAAAGCCTCCAAAGCCTGTGCACAGTTAAAGTGCTTAGGAAAGGCCTGTTGGAGCTTAGCAGTGGAGTTTGGGTGGTCCCAGGAGATGGGGAGAGGTCTGAGCACGTGTCCAGAGTGAGTGGGGACAGCCAGGAGCCAGTCTGACTGCTCACCCCAACCCTCAACAACAACCCCAGCAACAAGAAGGATGCAGTTGTTGCTCTTTGTAGCCTTCTTCAGGCCCATTCATGACCCAGTCACTCACCAGGTCTCTCCAGGAGGCACCTCTTTGCAAGCCCCACCTTCCCAAATCAGTTTGTAGCATTAGGGGCCAGCATAAAACCCTGTTTTTTCCTAGCAGTTTGTGACATTTTAATCAGCTCTTCCGGATAGAGTTACACATTTAAATGCTGTGCTGTTGCCTTCAGCTCTCCCCAGGCATTTCTTGGTTCCAGCATGGTCTCAGTGTTCTCTGTACTTCCTCCAGTCCCAGATTTCCTTTCAAACCAGCCGTGACAATTGAGATGTTCCAAGAGATCAGTGCTGCAGGAGCTCACCGTCCCCAGCCCCGGCTCAGAATCCATTTCCCACCTCTGGGAGGAGCAGGGGTTGAACCCATTTCCTCCTCTCCATGCTTTGGGAAGGGTGGGGGAGCTGCTGACAGCTTGGTGGTTTATTTCCTCACAGCTCCACAGGTCCAGACCTTCCAGAGGCGTTCCGCAGCGCCAGCTGTTGCTGGGTTTTCTGGCTGCTCTGCCACACAAGCTGTTAGCGATGCCATTTGTCTCCATCCTCCTCTGAAAGCTCATCCCAGTGGCACACGAGTCCCAACAGCAGCTCTTTCCCTGCCCTCTCCCATGCTGGAAGGGAATGACACAGTCTCCAGAGGAGCAGGACCTGGCATGGAAACCCCTTCCTGGTGGAGATGGCAGATGCTGAGCATTCCTGCAGCTCCTCAGTGTGCAGGAGGTATTTAAGCTCCGTTGGGTCTCCTGATGAACATCCCATCCTCGGCTCCTCTGGCTTGCCATGCAGAGGCAGCAATGTGTGTGAGGCTCATTCCCACTGCAGGACCTGCATGAATCCTTTCTGACTTCCCCATCCCTCTTTTCTGGACAGCAGCAAATGTCAGCTCACCTGGCTCCATGTGCTCCCCGTGCCATGCCTCCACCTCCTGGCATTCCTCACCAGCCTCCCATTTGTCAGGAATTCCTTCTTGTGCTGCTGGGATCGCTTCACTGCCTTAAGCTGTGCTTTAAGGACTTAGGAAGCAGCTCAAGCACTGTTGCATGTCTCACTCTTCCCCTCAGCTCTCCCCTCTCAGAGGAGAAACCTGAGCTGTCCCTGACCTCCAGCAAGGTTTCTCACTGGGTCCTGCAGCACTGAAGGTGCTCTGCAGCAAAGAACACAGAGTTAGGAGCAGGGAATGACTGGAGCTGTGTCAGGGGAGGGTTAGGATGGATATCAGGGAAAGGTTCTTCCCCCAGAGGGTGCTGGGCACTGCCCAGGCTCCCCAGGGAATGGGCACAGCCTGAGGCTGCCAGAACTCCAGGAGTGTTTGGACAGCACTGCCAGGGATGCACAGGGTGGGATTGTTGGGGTGTCTGTGCAGGAGTTAGACTGGATGATCCTTGTGAGTCTCTTCCAACTCAGCCAATTCTATGATTGTGTGGAAGAAAGTTGGTTTCAGAAGCCTTTTCTCTCCTTTCTTCCTCCAGGCAAGGGGGAGCAATCATTTGACACAGCTCAGCTTCCTGGGATTTCACAGTCCCTTAGCAGTCATGTCCCTCTCCACCTGGCCCTTTGCAGGAAGCAGCCTGATTTACCAGCAGCATCCCTGGCAGTAGCACCCGGGGCAGGAGCCCTGCAGAGCCCTGAGGCCACAGCCCAGCCTCAGGACAGGGCCCAGAGACACTTTCCATCTCCCCATCCAGCCTGGACAGCACGTACTGCCGAGGCAGCACTCCCAAGCCTCCCAGAAGGAGCCATTTATTATGCCCCTTCTCCCTCAGCACAATCCCTGCTCTCCTGCATCCCCAAGCGCCAATATCCCGCGGTTTTTCTGATCCAATTTATCACTGGGCTGTTTCCCCCAGTCAGCAGATGCCCTGTGCTCAGGTTCCTGACGGATCGATTGATGCCGAGGCCTCCGAGGTGCCACTTGCCAGCTCCCTGAGTTCCAATTCCCCTCCTGTCTCCGTGAGGTGTGGGAAGGGGAGGGCAAAGCCCAGAGGGACAGTGAGGGACAAAGCTGCAAGGGCTGCTGGGCTGGGAGAAAGGCTGTCAGGGGTGTCACGGCAGCATTCCTGAGCTCTGCATTCCTTAGGAATTGCTCAGTTTGGCACCACAGCACCTGCCCTCCTGCTCTGTTGGGATTGAGTGGATTCCCGTTTCCAGCTGGGGCAGGAGCTCTGCCCCTCCACCCCACAGCTCCCCCAGCAAATCCCACTGCAGCCCTGCAGTGATTCCAGACTCAGATCCCCATGCCACATGGAATGGGAGATGCAATGGGAGATGCATGTAGGAAATGCAGGAAGTGGAATTGAGGTCTTCCTACTTCTCCCAGCAGGAGGGAGGCTCAGGGCAAAGCGTTTCAGTGAGATGAAAGCTCATCTTTGCTGCATCTCTGTTCCACTCTGGAAGGGGAAAGGTGCCCAGTGAGGCCAAGGGAGCCAGCGAGCTCCCCACCAGTGACCGCCTGGAGAGCCCGACGGGGGTCGCTGGCATTTAGCCACCTGAACAAACAGCAAGGACAATTAGCACTTTCCCCTCCTCTTGGAGAGACGGACACAGCACCGTGGCAGGCATTCCTGAGCAAGAAAATACCTGGGTCACAACCCAGCAGTTTTCACACCTGGGGTCCTTAATGGATTTCTTCCTCCCCGGTCATTCCCCTGCACACGCAGTTGGTCCAAGCTCTGTTTTCTCAACTCGCAAGAGCCTTCCCTGAATCCTCAATTAGACACACAACCTCTTAAGGAGTGAGACAAAGCTCCCAGAAGTGGTTTTATGGTTTCCAAGACACAAAGCTCTCCTCCTCCAAAGCACTCTCCTGACAAACACTCCTTCCCCAGCTTTCCAAGTGCATTTTCAAATCAAAGCCGCAGCTGTGAGAGGTGACCTGGACACAAGACTGGCCTCGTGCCCCACTTGGCTGCTCTGCTTGGAGAAGACCTTCAAGGGAAGCAAAAGGAAGTTTCTATTTGTGTTTCCACTCCCATGATGAAAAGCTCCTAACTGTTGGGGAGGTGGCTGAGAGGATGGCCAGGATACCGCAGGCGTGGGAGAGATCTTGTCTTTATCAGGGAGGAGGAAAGAAGCAGTATTAGCAAGGTCTTCCAGCTTAGTCTCTTGTTTAAGGACAAAAAGCTCACCTCCAAATGAGAGTAGCAACAGGGGAGAGTCAGGAAGGAGACAAAAGTTAAGCATTGTCATTGGGAAGATTGGGACAGACTTCATCAGCCCCGTGCTGGAACTGCCACCTCTCAGCAAAACGCGGGGAGACAAAGAGCGTTAGTTATGCACTGTCATGGTGCATTAAATAAAGGTGGCTGCCCTCGAGCCCTCCTTCCCCGAGCCCTTCACCCTGCTCCCCTTGGGAGCATCATTAGAATGGCACAGCAGCCTCAGCCCCCCGGGGTCACGGAACCCAGAGTTGTGAGCTCAGCAGAGTCCGAGCAGCTCTGCGGAGACGCGGCAGAGTGACAGGTGAGGTCCCTGCCCTCTGCATTAGCTTCATTTTAATTTGGAGCTGTGCTGTTCATTACTTCCATCACATCCAGGCTCAGCTGGCTGGCTTGGAGCTTTGGAGCACTGCTGACTCGGGCCAGAGCCTGGTGCTCCATCCTGGGGTGCCAGCTGTGGGCAGGTCACAGCCCTGACACCCTTCTGCCCATGCCAGTCCCAGGGATGTGCTGGGACATGGCTCCTCCACCACACCTGACACACTCCTGCTGGTGGGGCTGGGCACACTCAGGGGTGGTCCATCCATTCCCAGTCCCAGCCCCAGTCCCAGTCCCAGTCCCAGTCCCAGTCCCAGTCCCAGTCCCAGTCCCAGTCCCAGTCCCAGTCCCATTCTCATTCCCCTTCCCTTGCCCGGAAAAGCTTTCATTCACTGGAGGATGAGCCAGTGGGATGTGGACAGTGAGTTTGCCACCAGAGAAGTTTCCAGGAGGCAGTTCAGCTTTTGGAATTTTACAGAACCATGACAGTAGTACCTAGAAGTGGAATGCATAAGTAGTCCAAGGGCAGAAGTTTCATATTCTGGAAAGCAGCCTCTGACTACAGGAATGAGCTAGAGAAGCTGGAGTATCCCTGGCTCCCTGGAGTCCCTGGACTAGGAGCTATTCCAGTGGCTTTTCTGCCCAGCTTCCCAAAGTTTCTGGAAAGCTTCAGAGGAACTATTTGGATCAGGAGCAGTATCTTCTCTTCTAGCCAGAGAAGCTGTGGCTGCCCCATCCCTGGAAGTGTCCAAGGCCAGGTTGAATAGGGCTTGCAGCAGCCTGGAAGGTGTCCCTGCCCATGGCAGGGAGTGGAATGAGATGGACTTTGAGGTCCCTTCCAACCCCAACCATTCCATGATTTTATGATGCTCAGCCCGTCATAAAGTTAGGGTTCTCTTCCCAACACTCCCCATCAAAGGGATACTGGGAGAAAGCTGGAAATGGAAGTATTTTTCAGCAGTTTCTCCCCATGCATTTATGCAGCTGCTCCCATCTGTCCCCAGCCCTTTTCCTGGGAATAAAGCCTGGGCCAGGCAGTCCCTGGGCTGCTCAGCACCGCAAAGGAATCCCTGCAGCGAGGCCAGACAAAGCAGGAGCCTCCCCTTGGAGAGGCAGCACAGTCTGGGGCTCTGCTTATGCGAGGGTTCATTTTCCAGTCGGTAGTGCTGGAGCTGGAAATTCCATTCTGAAAGGGAATTAAGAAGCCTTGCCTCCAGCTGGGAAGCTGCTGGAGAGAGCAAACACACAGCACTGCACAAATCAGGAAGAAACTGGTAACTGAGTTGGACCTCGGCTTCCAGACAGGTTGATGTAAGAAAGATTTTCTGCTCTCCTTCAATACAAAGTAGGAAGTTTTGAAATCTAATCTTTCCTTGGGAAAAAAAAAACCAAACCAACCCTGGTAGTCTGCAGCTCCTGCCACTTGTAGTCCATATATTTACAAGGATCCTTGAGCAGAGACAGAGCAATTTGCTGGGATGAACATTCACAGAACGAAAGGAGCAGGCACATTAGCGTGTCCTCCACAGCAGCCAAAGGCCACTGCCTTGGATTCCCACCCTGTGAGGAGCCAGAGAACACTCAGGAAGGCAAAAGTCTATGGAGTCAGGGCAAAGCAGCAGCCAGGGCAGAGCGAAGCAGGGAGTAAGGAGAGCTTGGACAAGGCTCTTTGGCTGCTGCAGAGGTGGCTCAGGCATTGAAGTATTCACACAAGCCATGCATGGAGAGCTCATCCCAGGAAAACCCTGCTCTCCCTGCAGCAGTCCTGGGAGAACCAAGCTGCCCATCACCCTCAGCATTTCCCTTCCACAGGAATGGGATGTGGGATGTAGCACTGGACACCTGGCTGAGGCACCTAAAGGGATGTGGAGCAGTGCTGCAGCCCCCAGTGCAGAATTTTCCCCAAACACTGAGAAGAGACCAGAGCTGAAGTGCTAAACCCACTGGAGGAGAGGAGACAGGATCCTCATTGTGAGAGGTCTCTGCTCTGGAGAAATCGAGCTTTTCATCAGGACAGGAACTGAGAAGAGCCTTTGAGTCCTACCCAAACCTTTGGGCCAGCCTGGAGTCCTGCCAAACAGGGAAGCCCACAAAGTGATTACCATGTAAAATTAGAGCCCAAATGAAGCCCCAGCTGCTCAGCCCAAGCTTGTGCCTTGTGCCAGTGCAGCCACAGGGACATCGAGACTCAGGTGGTGGCTCGGGGTTGGTGCTGCAGCTTCACCCACGGTGGTGTGCAGAAAGAGCACTGATCCCACTGGGGAACCTCCTGCTGGGATGTGCAGATGTCCCAAGAGAGCCTGGAATGCCTGGTGCTCCAGGAGGATGGGCGGGGAGGACAGTCCTTGAAGCTCCTTGGAGAGGAGGCTCAGGGAGCTGTTCCAAGCAGAGCTGAACAGGGAATTTGGAGATCAATGATTCTGTCTGCCGAGAACAGGCGTGAAAAACAACCTGCTTTAGTAAAACTTGCTGGAACTTTTGGGGGGAAATCAGTTATACTGGAGCAGTTGACAATTAAAGAGCATTCTCCAGCAACCATTTTTCACCCAAATTACTTTTCAGACCCTCCACTCAGACACATAAGATGTATATTCATCAATAAAGTAAACACACAGATTCTCTCCCGTCCCACCAACACTGGTTTCTGGACAGATCCCCTAGCTAGGGAAGTAGGAAGCACTACAGCAGCTCCTGAAATCCCCCAGATAACAAGGAAAATCCTCACAGCCAGTGTTAACAGGATTGCAGTTGTTTGGTTTAATATGGATGTATTTATGTATTGTTAGTGCAATTTGGCGAAGCTGTTTCCTTGCTTGCAAAAGTCTGGATTTAGCAAATATTGGCTGGTTAACTATGTTGTTCCTTAGCAACCCTAATTGGATTTCAAACGGGAGATTTTGTTTTGGAAATATTACCTGTATCACTTAGCACTGCGAAATAAGTTCCTGCCTTCCTCATGCAGATAAACCCAATCAGCACTCCCCAATCCACTGGGATTCTGGCTTGTTTACCCTCTGCTATGGCAGGAGCTGACAGATTCCCTCCTCCCCCGGCCAGGACCTGCAATCTTTTACCAGCACTTGGAATTTCAAGACCAGCACAAGCTGCTGCTTGTGGAGTGGCAGCCCCATGGTGACACTGTCCCCAGGCTCGGTGGCCTGGGGTTTATCCTTTAGGTTGGAAAAGCACTCTAAGGTCAACTAGTCCAACTTATCTTTCAGCACTGCCAAGGCTACCATCAATCCATGTCCCCAAGTGCCACATCCTCATGCTGTAAAATTCTGTCAGGGATGGTGACTTCACCACTGCCCCGGGCAGCTGTGACAGAGCTGGACAACAGTCAAGAAATTTCCCCAATATCCAACCTAAATCTCCCCACTAGGCACAACTTTAGGCTGTTTCCTCTTGTCCTGTGCCTTATCCCAGCTCAGCTGCTGCACACATGTGTGGGAAGAGATCCCAGCTGAGCATGAAGGTGCTGAGCTTCCTCCCATCATCCCAACGCTTGTTCTGCTGAAGCACCAACATATCGCATGGACCTTCCAGGGATGCAGAAAGTGAGGTGGAGTTTCTTTTCTCCAGTGCCTCTTCCCTTTCCCCATGTCCCACTGGAGTCAGGATACACAATGGGATGCCCAAAGGTGCAGCTCAAAGCCTGTGAGCAGATGGGGAACAGCCCTGCGAGCAGCGCACAGCAACAACTCCAGCCGAGTTTTCCGTGTGTGAGGAGTGTTTTTGCTGGAAAGCAGCTGCTGTTGTGCCATTTGGAGATAGGGAAGGGGTAAGCCAAGCATTCAGGCAATTACAGCCTCCAAATCATTGCACAGCCATGGGCCAGTGACCACGGGGGGAGCCGGGAATGAGCATTGATCGGAGCCCAGGGCAGCGCCAGCCCTGCTGCTGCCACTCCTTAGCACGGAGTCCTCCCACAGCCCTGAGAGACACACAACTCCAAAAGGTCAGCAAAGAGCACAGCAGGGAGCTCAGTCTGTCGGGATCAGGGATTTGGAGCTGTGCTGCACCAGGCTTCCTCTGCCAGAATGGTTATTCTGGACTGGTGGCTCCTTCTAAAGCCCTTCATCTCCACAGAGATGTGACAGCACGGGAGCTGAACAATTAAAGAGCTGCTGATGTCCTTGTGAAGCACGGAGGGAGGAGAGGCAGTTCCAGGGAAGTGGCAGCCTGCAAAGCAGGCTCTTTGTGCTCTGAAGATGGTAATCTGCATTTTCAGGAGGAATGAAGCAGCATTTCCCCTGAGGGTTTCAGGGTGTAGAGGTATGGGAAGAAGTGTGGTCCTGAGCCCCTCGCAATGAGACAAAGCACAGATTCCTTCCTTCCTTCCTTCCTTCCTTCCTTCCTTCCTTCCTGCCTGCCTGCCTGCCTGCCTGCCTGCCTTCCTGCCTTCCTGCCTTCCTGCCTTCCTGCCTTCCTGCCTTCCTTCCTTCCTGCCTTCCTGCCTTCCTGCCTTCCTGCCTTCCTGCCTGCCTGCCTGCCTGCCTTCCTGCCTTCCTGCCTTCCTGCCTTCCTCCCTTCCTCCCTTCCTGCCTTCCTCCCTTCCTGGGATGCTGGACTCAGACACAAACCTCCCAGCATGGCCACACTCAGTTGTAAGCCCATGGGTTTAGCCATAACCCCATCTGGATTTTCCCAGTGGGGAAAAACTGCAGGGAGTTTCATGGAGAAAACTCTTCCTCAGCTAAACAAATGCCATCTGAGCCAGGCTGGAGCCAATCATTAAGCTTGGAAAAGACCTCTAGGATCATGGAATCCAGCCATGGCCCCAGCACTGCCAAGGTCACCACTAACCCAGGTCCTCAAGTGCCACATCCATATAGCTTTTAAATCCCTCCTGGGATGGGGATTCCACCACTGCCCTTTCCAATGCCTGACCACCCTTTCCATGAAGGATTTTTTCCTAAGATCCAATCCAGTGTATTGCCACGATGGTTTGGAGGTTTCCAGTCTAATGCTAGCCCAAGTTTAGGTTGGCAGATCAAGCCTGGGAAATGAGATACAGATTTTCTGGACTCTGTCCCAGAAGAGTTTTCCTTTCACCTCCCGGTAACTACACACCCTTAAGATGACTCCAGGAGATGACAGCACCTTCCTGGTTTTGTTTGGGATACTCCTCCAAGCAAAAAGGGCCTCTCCAGGGGCTTGGGTGAGAAACTCAAAACTGGGGGAAGATAAATGAAAGGAGAAACAAAATAATCTCCACTGAGCCCTCTCATTATGAGCCAGGCCAGGAAAATGCCGTGGATACTTTCCTGGTGCTGGAAGCCAGTCTGGTGGAGACTGTCCCGTCCTGAAGGGCTATTTCCTTCAGGTGGAGCCAGCCTGTGTGTTCAGAGGGGAAACAGGCAGGGAAAGGCAGTGTTATCCTGCTGAAAATTTAAATGAAAGTAGATTTATTTTGTCTTTGCTCCAGATCTCAGGGGACGGTGTTGACTTACATGTTGGAAAAGCAATCCCTGCAAACAGCAGCTCGGAATTGTTGTATTAAACCTGCCACCTCCTGCCAAAGCCCTTGAGCAAACAAAAACCTGGTGGAAGCTGCTGATTTCTTCTCGACTCAACCCCCAGCCTGTTTGTCAGGTTCCAGATGCATTTTACAGCGGTTGAGAGGGTTTTTTTTGGTTATTGTTGCTGGCTGATTTTAGCAAACCAAATGTTGAAGAAGAGCAGCTCAGCAAGTGAAAACATTTCTCCGATAAAACTCGGGGTTGAAATGAAAATTGTCATTTCAAGCAGGATTAAGCTACAATTATCCGGCATCTCTTTTAACTGAGAATTAAAGAGTGCTGAATAGAAATGTTGTTGTGTTCTGTTTGAACACCCACAGCCCCGAGAACATCCTTTATCTCGAGACTCAGTAGTTTTCCCTTTTATTATTACCTGCAAACCTGTGCTTGGTTACAGCGGAGGCTTTGCACGGGGCGATATCTGCCAGTCGATCTTCCTCTGCCAGGCTCAGCCTACCTAGACAGGGACTATTTTAAGCTCTTCAGATGATATGAAAAATCAAATGTGAAGAGAAGGAGGGAGGCTTTGTGCTGCCTTTACAGCCCTGAAATCAGCATTCAGCTCAGCTCGTGAATGACCCTGATCGTCAACAATTCTGCATATTCCCACAATTAAACAACATTTGAACTCGTGATAATGGCAACAGAACAATTATCTGAACAGCCATCCGTGGGGTAAGCAGGCTGCATCAGCAAGAGTCAAGGCTGGTGCAAATAAAGGCTTAGCCTCGCAGAGGAAATCTTCAGTGTGAGGAATAAAGATTCTTTACTTCACTCCATAAAATCCACGTGTGAACAATATATCAGATGTCAGGAGCAAATGTCTGCTGAAATTTGGTTGCTTAATTGTAAACCTTGCTGACTATTTCCACTTAAAAACCAAATCTTTAGTGTTCTGGGATTGCAGAGAGGCATTTGCCTGGTCTTGGTGTCAGAAATATTCTTTTAATGTTGGAGCTTTGTGGGGGAAATGCAGAAGCAGAGCAACAGAATTTAATAATTGGGGGGGAGTAAGAGGAGGTTTTAAGGGCCTGAATTTATTCTTAATGAAAGAGATTTCATTATATTTCTGGAAAATTTAGAATAAAGGACTCGGGGGCTCATTTAATAGGAAGTCACATAGAATCGTAAGATGATGGAATGATTTGGGTTGGAATGGAACTTAAAGCTCATCTCATTCCACCCCCTGCCATGGCAGGGACACTTTCCACTGTCCCAGGGTGCTCCAAGCCCTGTCCAGCCTGGCCTTGGAAACCTTCCCCTTCCAGTTTCTGCTGTTTCTCACTGAACAAATACATTCCATACTGATGGCAGGGGCCAAAAAAAGCTCTTTTGGGCAGATCTGTTGCATTAGGAAGTCGCCCAGAGCAGCTGTGGCTGCCCCTGGATCCCTGAAAGTGTTCAAGGCCAGGTTGGATGATGCTTGGAGCAACCTTGGGTAGTGGAAGGTGTCCCTGGCCATGGGGATGGAACTGGATGGCTTTAAGGTCCCTTCCAACCCAATTCCACGATTCTAGAAAAGCTGTGTGGTGGAGGAAGCCTGCAGCCCATCCCAGGTGGGAGAGCACCAGCGGCTCTGGGAGGATCATGGTGTTGTGTTCACATAGCATCACCTACCTGGCTGGGCTCTGCCTCTGCCCTCATCCAGAGGGGCTTTTCCTCCTACATTTCTCCCCTTTTCTCCCAATAAAGCTCCCTGTTCCTTCCCAGCTGAAAGAAGACATAATAAAAATGATGGCAGGAAATTGCAGGCGAGCTGGGGTTAAGAGAGACAATAACAAAACTGCTTTTGCAGGGTAATCTCCAAGCCTTTGGTAGCTCATGCTAAAGAGGGCTTTGAAATCAGCAAGAGAATTAAAAATATTGAGATCAGCTAAAACACTCCTATCCTCTGCACATCAAAGAGGATACCCACAGGGACAGATTTGCTGCCATGGAATAATTTCCACCACTTTTTACAAGAAAAATGAGAGCGTTTGGTTCTTCTCCCCCCTTCCTTCAGCACGAACGCACCGTACAGAGGCAAATTACCTTTCTGTGCTCCCTAAAAATCTCCTGATGCAAAGAGCTGCGTGGGGAGAACAGGTCTGCAATCCATTAGCCATGGCAGAGAGCTGGGGGGAAAGGGAGAAGGAGGAATCTGCCTCCCAAATCCATGATAAGGCTTAAAGCCCAGCTTAGCCCAGAGGTAGCCCAGGCTCCTACAGCTGGGTTCAAGCCACCCAGTTGGCCACTGATGGGTTTGCAGTCTGTGCAAACCCCCTTTTCATTCCCAAAGCAAAACAGGGCTGAATCCAAGGAAAATCTGCCCTGAGTTCTGCCGTGGGGATTTAGGTGTGATGGAGCATGAAAAGCATCACAAGCCTTGGCAGCAGGCTGGGCTCAGGGCCTGTCACACTCACTTGAGCTTGGAAGAAAGGTTTTTAGGGGTTCTGTGGAATTCCCTGAAAGGCAGGCTGGAAAATCTGCACATGGAGGATTGGAGCAGCTCTGTGAGAATGGTCTGGGCCTGTCCATCTGCCTGGAATAGCAGCTGTATTAATAAATGGGATTAAATTAAATATAACTCTGCCCCAGGCAAAGAATTCCCTCCCTTGCTCCTGACCTACTGGAATATCTTCTACTTTTCCTTGTTTTTACAGCAAAGTCTGGTTAAAAAATAGGCTTTGTCCCAGGGAAAAGTGATTTGCCAGGCCCATCCCTGGGAGGAGTGGAAGATTCGGGGTGCAGGGCACTGTGAAATAGCAGAATTCCTCCAAATCCTGTGTCAGGAAGCTGGCTGCAAGCACTCAGCTTGGCTGCTCTCCATCAGCCCTTCCCTAATACATGACTTCACCCTCGTGTTTTCTCCTCTTCTTCCCTGTCCTGCTTCTCATCTCCAGCCTTTTGGGGTTGGGATCAGCCAGTTCTGGCATGGTGAGTGCTGAGCCCCCGAATTCAGCACAGCCAGCAGGGCAGGATGCCAGCCAGATGTGGCTGCTGGGACACAGGGACAGTGTGGCTCCCAGGGCCCTCCAGGAACCATTCAGCACGTGCTTTATCCCTAGAAAAGAACAAGGGAAGGCCGGGGCTGTGCTCTGACAGAAAGCAGACAGTTCCCGGGTGTTCACTGCAATCCAGGCTCAGGAACACATTGCCTCTGCATGGCGCAGCTATCCCGATTCCTGGGGTATCCCTGCTCCTGGGAATAAGTCCAATTGAATTAAAAATGAGCTGTCAGGCCCCAGGCAGCACATTCCTGCCTCCCCTGGCCCACCCAGCCTCAGGGGCTCTGCGCTGTGGGGGGTGGGAGGGAAGGAGTGGGACTGTGTGTGGGCTGAGAGGGACTGGACTCTGGAGATTGTGTCCACAGAGCAGAA
The DNA here is from genome assembly GCF_008360975.1 of Lichenostomus cassidix. NCBI lineage: Eukaryota > Metazoa > Chordata > Aves > Passeriformes > Meliphagidae > Lichenostomus > Lichenostomus cassidix. The sequence continues at coordinate 23,434,295 of NC_139490.1, read as the reverse complement.
TCCCAGAATCCTTTAGCATGGAGAAGATCCCCAGGATCATCAATCCAACCATTCCCCAGCCCTGCCAAGTCCACCACTGCCCCATGTCCCCAAGTGCCACATCCTCATGGCTGGTAAATCCCTCCAGGGATGGGTACTCCACCACTGCCCTGGGCAGCTGTGCCAGGGCTGCACAACCCTTTCTGGGAAAATTTCCCTAATATCCAATCTAAACCTCTCCTGGCACAGCTCCACGCTGTGTCCTCTCCTCCTGTCCCTGTTCCCTGGGAGCACTGGCTGTCCCCTCCCGTCAGGAGCTGTGCAGAGCCACAAGGTCCCCCTAAGGCTCCTTTTCTCCATGCTGAGCTCCTTTCCCAGCTCCCTCAGCCTCTCCTGGTGCTCCAGCCTCTTCCCAGCTCCATTCCCTGCTCTGTACAATCTCCACCCCTCAATGTCTCTCTTGTCATGAGGGCCCAGAACTGTCCCCAGAACTGCCTCAGCAGTGCCAGCACAGGGGGACAATCTGCTGGGTCCTGCTGGTCCCACTGTGGCTGGGACAAGCCAGGATGCCCTTGGAGGTCCCTTGGCCACCTGGGCACACACTGGCTCTGAGCTCCTCAGAGCACCCAGACAGGGCTTGGCAAGCTGGAGTTGTGCCCCTCACACATGCTGGGGGAGGTGGGGTTGGTCCTGCTCGATGCCTCCAGGAACAAACTTTGTTCCTGTCTGGCCCAAATCGGTTCAAGGGCACTTTGCCAAGGCAAGAGGTGAGGAAGGAACAAAGCTGGACTTATGCTGGACTCACTGGTCTTTCAGACAAGCTCCTGCTGCCCCCTAGGCCGAGCTTTTTTGACAGAGAATGTCCTGGTTTGCTCCAAAGTCCCCTCTTGGAACCAGGATTGGAGCTTTTAGGGCTGTGCCCACCCTGCCAAACCCTTGGAGGAAGCAGAATGCACACATGGACACACCTGGCTTCTTCCCAGCCCTCAGAAGAGACATGGCCAAGCCCTGTTTGTCCCCCAATCCTTCTGCTCTCTCCCTTTTACCTGTCCCCTGCCTCCACCCCGTGCACAGAGTGCTGCTGCCACTTCTGTTTTACTGTCCCCAGAGACACCAATTCTGCAGCCATCACGGCCAGAGACGCTAATTAAATTGTTCGAAAATCCAATAAAAATGCTTTATGAGAGTGTCTGTCATCGGCAAAGGTTTAGGGAAGAAAATTAGGCTCTTCCAAAAGCAAAGCAAAAAAAAAAAACTTCCATCCTTCCTCATTAAACCCTCGATGTATTTAACTGTAAATGGTTGCTGGGTGCTACAAATTGCAACTGGTCCAGTGGGAGCAGTTTCCCAGTGAAGGGCTGGTGGGGAGGGCTGGGGACGTTTTTTGGTGAGTGTTTTCTGCTGTCCCTGCCCTGAATGACAACAGGGGCTCAGGCACAGGCTGGGCTGGACAAACCAGACCCGTTTATAGATTTTCTCATTCCCCAGCCAGCGCCAGAGAGGATCAGTAATGCAACCAATTAAGAGGATTAAAAGCCATATTTTTTATTTATTTTTTTGATGACAGAAGCACTGCCAGGTCCTGTGGCTGTGATCAAGGTCCCCATGCTGTCCTTGTCCCAGAGAGCTCAGGGATTGATTCATACAGGGGATTATTGTCCTGCACTGCTCCCCCAGCTCTCAGTGAGAGAAGCCTGTAGCTGTTCCCAACCTCAGGAATGCCACGTTCTTCCTCATTTTCTACCCTCTGTGCCCCAGAGGATGCACAGTTATCCACACAGAGGGGAAGAGTGTCTGTGCTCACTCTCTGGCCCTTGGTGTTAGCTGGAAATGCTGGCAAATGCAATTGGCTGGCTTGGGAGGGGAATGGCTGGGCCACCCTGGGAAGGCTTAAAAAACACAAATACCACAAGGCTTATGATGTAAGCACTCCAAACAGGCCAAATGTTCTGTAATTTCTCTTAATTATGCAAATAGCAGAGAGAAGGAGCTGTCAGGGAGCACATTCCCCACCCAGAATGGGGAGCACTGGGAGCACAGGACCTGTTGGCAGCGCAGAGGCAAAAGCACCAAGCCAGACCCCTGAGGTGGAGCTTTCTGCTCTGTTTTGCTGCTTCAGCTGGTGGAGTGGCAGGGGAGCACACATCTCCAGAGGGGAAATGTCCCAGGAAGAGCCGGGGCTTCCCATGGTCCCTGTCAATTCAACAGAAGGAAGCCAAACAAAGGGGCTCCAGCCCTGGGGCTCTCCGGTCACCTCATCCCAGCAGAAGGTGGGATCCTGACTGCAGGGAGAGACAGACACTCCACGGATCCTCACTTCACCTCTCAGGGGTTTCATCTTGCTTCCTGCAGGAATTTGGCTGCGGGGTCACCCCTCCGAACCCCCTGGGAATAGCTGCTGAAATCAAGCTGCCTGCTGAAGCCCTTTTGTTCGGCGAGGCTCCTGCTAGGAGAGGCTCTGCTTTTATTTCAAAGACTCAGCAATTTGGATCGGTTTAACCTTTTCAGGGTTTCCTGAGCACAATAGCGCAGATGAGCTTTAAAGCCTCTTCAAGAGCACAGGTTGAAGCCGGAGACTCGGGGGGAGGGAGAAGAAGCCACGTCAAGCCGAAGGAGCCGATACTGTCACTGCCAGACGTGATTTGCCTGCCAACCCCCCCGAGAGCTTCTGCTGAGGCTCAGAGAGAAGGGTTTGCTGTGAGAATCAGGGCGGTGCTGCTGCGTGTCCTTGTCCTGAGCAGAGGCTGCTCCAGTGGGCGCCAGGGGCCACGGAATTCCACCCTGTGCCATGGCATGGAACAGCTGGCAGGAGGTCACCAAACCGACAGGAACACCCACCAAGGGTGTAAGGAGGGGAACAACACAACCCACAGCCCCCATCAGTCCATCCCCTGTCCTGTCCCACCACCCCCAGGACACCTCGATGTCCCTTCGCACAGACCCAGCTCCCAGCTTCACCCCGAGGCTGTTCCACCGCATCCCCCCAGGAGCTGAAACACATCCCAGCCCCCGAGAGGAGTATGGGCACACCGCGGAGAGCAGGGCCGAGGCGATGGCTCAGCGGAGCAGGGCAGCAACCCTTTGATGTTGGAACAACAAAGGCGGTGCGGCAGGGAAAGGTAATCGGGATGCTGCGAACAGCGGGATGCATTTCAAACGGAACGGCGAGAGCTTTGAAGATCGATTCCTCCCAAGGAAACACACTGTTCTTCCCGGGCTCCTCCAGAGCCCCAGTCCTGCTCTCGCTCTCCCGAAGTTTCTGGAGCTGGGTCTCTGTTGAAGGCAATCTCTGGGAAGGTGTTGGTGCCCGGGTTGGATGCTCCCTGGGGAGCCAGCTGGAGCCTTGGGCTGCTCCTGCTGCCCGCGGAGCCAAGGCAGGAGGAAGGGCAGGAATTATTCCCGGGTCGCATCCCCTCCCGGCCCCAAGGTGAAGGGGAAAGCCGCTCCGAGCAATTATTTACAGAGCAGTTGATGAATGTGCTCCCAAGGTGGATGTAATCAGGACTCCTTGCAGAGGGAGGGAAGGGGACTGGAGCTGGGGAGGGAGAAAGGAGGAGACCCCCAGCACCCCAAGGACACGCAGCCACTGCTGGGGGGAGAGCTCAGCCCTCGCAGTGCGATTATTCCATTTTCTGGATTTCCATCATCAGGAAAACCACAGCTTTGTGTTTGCGTGGTTTTTAACCAAAGCTCCAATTCTGCATTCCCAGGGCTCCTGGAGCCAGGGCTTAGGAACGAGCAGGGAATGCTCTCATTACCTAAACCTTTGTTAACACTCACTCACATCACCTCGTTCAGATTCACATCAACGGAATTGGCTTTTTTGGAACAGTTCCTTGAAAGGGGGAAAAAAAACAAGCAACCTTTTTTTGTGTCAGTGTTTTCTAAGCAAAATATTTTGAGCTTTCTGCTTTGGTTTATTTGCTTTGTGTGAGCTTTTAAATCAGGCACAATTAACACAAAAAGGAGCGAGATCTTGTAGTTGTCAGGAAACGCTTCAGTTTTCCCTTTTCATCTGCTAAACATTGATACATGAAAATAATCTGCCCCTCCCTCCACTGCTTGCTTCCTTTTAAAAACCACCAGCGAGCTTCAAATAGGCCCTGGGAGCTGCCCTGGGAGTGCCCCTCACCCAGATCCCCCCATCCTGCACCCACACCTTGGTGGGGACACAGCCAGGTTTACACTCCCCCAATTGCATTATGTTTGAGTGGTTTATGATTTGGATTTTCATGCAGAGCAGCCTGTTCCAGCTCCTCATAACAAAGACAATTATGCTAAGTTTATTGGATTTGCATTCAGGGCTGATTTGTCAGAATTGTATATTGGTTCTGGGAGATGGAAGGGGAGGAAGAGAGGGGGCATTTGCTTTTCATGAGGACAGGAAAAAAAAAGGTATAAAATTAATTTCTCTATTTCACAGCCCCTTCTCAGTGCACAGATTCCTTCCTTCCTTCCTTCCTTCCTTCCTTCCTTCCTTCCTTCCTTCCTTCCTTCCTTCCTTCCTTCCTTCCTTCCTTCCTTCCTTCCTTCCTTCCTTCCTTCCTTCCTTCCTTCCTTCCTTCCTTCCTTCCTTCCTTCCTTCCCTCCTTCCCTCCTTCCCTCCTTCCCTCCTTCCCTCCTTCCCTCCTTCCCTCCTTCCCTCCCTCCCTCCCTCCCACAAAGATTCCATCCTATAAAAGATTCCAGACTCTGTGCCCACTGCCCAGTTGAAGGACAGGTGTGTCACAGCCAGGCCACCTCTAAGGGCACACTTCCAAAGAAATCCCATGGATGCTGAGGAGGCTGCTCTGGGATTTCACACCCCACCACTGCACTGGAATTCCCACTGCCAGAACTTCCAACCCTGTGCCAGGCACTGCAAACCCATCACCCCTTCTTCCTGGAGCAGAGTGCCCATGATCCTGGAGAACATGCCAGTCCTCCTGGAAAGGGCTTGAGGGTGACTTTGTGTCACCTGCCAGAAAGGCTCCTCCTTAGAGCAGTGCTGAAGCCAGGTAAAATGTCACCTGGCAGGGAGAGCATGGAATCATGGAATTGTGGAATGGTTTGGGTTGGGAGTGACCTTAAAGCTCATCCCACCCCACCCCCTGCCACGGCAGGGACACCTTCCACCAGAGCAGGTTGCTCCAAGCCCTGTCCAACCTGGCCTTGGCTGGACTAACCCAACCCAACCTCACAATATCCCATCTCCCTCTCCCATGGAAAACCTCAGTGCTGGCGAATGCAGGTATTTCCCAACTGGTTTCCTGACTTCCCCACAAATCCCATTTTGCTTTATTTTATTTTCCCCTCCCAAGGCCCCCATCCTCTGTTTGCACGTTACCTTGCTGTGCATTTATCGATGCCATCCCAGCAGTCTCCATGGCAACCTGGCCCCTCACAAGGCATGACGCTCCCGAGGTCACAGCAGAAAAGTGGGAATGGTCGTCCGTGGAAGAGGGACAGAGCTGGATCCATTCCCTTTATTAAAAAGCTACAAATGGCCACATATTTTTATGGCCATGTGTCTGCTCTGGCTCCTCCTGCCCATGAAGGTGGGATTAAAATGTTGAGTTTTATCTTGGCATGAAGCCATGTGGACAGTTTGGATCTCACGCCTGTCTGAGGACTCCCAAAGGGATGTGAGGGTGGATCCAAAGCACACTGGGGACAGGAATGCAGGTCCTTCCTTGGGCTCTCTGTTCTATGATCCCAGAATGGTTTGGGTTGGAAGATCCTCAAAACCCATCCAGTGCCACCCCCTGCCATGGGCAGGGACACCTTCCACTATCCCAGGTTGCTCCAAGCCCCTTCCAACCTGGTCTTGAACACTTCCAGGGATGAAAATCCCCATTTAAAAAGTCTCTGCAGACTTTCTAAAGCACATGTGTGCTCCGTTTTGGCAGTAACTTGGGGAACAGGGGGTTTGCCTCCCTATCCTCCTCCAGCATCTCGTACATATCAAACACAGAAGAGGCTTTGGAACAAATGTGCCACGGGGTTTGCTTCCCTTTTTTTCCATACTCCTTCAGAAGATGGATCTCTTCCACCTGCACCTGGTCCAGCACCTGTGTGCCTGACTAAGAAGGACTGGTTTAATTGTCTCCTTCTTCTGGGCTTTCAGTTTAAAATCACCCTGTTAATTTGTTCTGCCTCTTCCAGCTTCTCAGTGTCTACTCAGAATTGCAAAATGTTGATATTTTTTTACCCTGTCCCATGTTTTTTATTCCAATTGAAAGCCAGTGGTGGAGGGTGGCTTTTTTTCATGGCTCTTAGGGGGAAAACTCACCTACAAAAAATGCAGAAGCCTGCAGGAAGGGAAACAACCCACAAAGCCAAATAATGCATCCTAGAACCTGGAAAAGTGTCTTCTCCAGCTTCCCTCTGTATTCCTGGCATCCTGAAGGATTCCAAGGGCCCAGTTTGCCAGCAGGGCAGCACAGGATGGATGTCCCACACCCAGCCAAGGCTTGTCACCAGTGTCCCCATGCCCTGCTTCTCCCTGGGCCACTGTCACTGTCAAAGCCAGACATCAGCCCTGCTGCTCCAAATCCTCTGGAGCAACTGGAAATTGCTGCCTGTGCTTGGGAAGTGTGACCAAAACAGCCAACAAGGCAGGTGGTGGCTTCAGCAGGACCTGCCCAGGAGGGCTGGGAAGAGAGGAGTGACAGAGGTCCCACAAGGAGCCCATGCTGGGTGTGATAATCAGCCCTAAAACCAGCCCAGTTTTTAGGCTCTTGTGACTAATCCCAGCTCTTCCTCATCCCTCCACAGGAGCTGTTCACAGGGCCTGGTTAGGCTCAGCCCTGCACTCATTTTGCATTCCTTGGAGTGTGAAGACACCACTGAAACCCCAAGCAACTCTAATCCTGAGAGATTCCCCCTGGAAGATTCACATCCCTGTGCAGCCAAAATTTTAGATATTTCCCTGATTGCCGAAGGCAGGCAGTGAAACACCACAATTCAGGTGACAAGCTCGTACAAAATGAGCTTAAAAAATGTGATTTAAAAAACCAAAACAAACCAGACTGGGCTCCTCTTGTTTGTTTTCTGGTGCCAGAGCATCCAGACCGACTGTGGAAAAGACTCCAGAACCACAGGCAGCCAAACCCTTCCTGGGCATTGCTGAATTAATAGAATCATGGAATGGCTTAGGTTGGAAAAGCAACTCAAGTCCCACTGTTCCCCAGCAGTGCCAAAGCCACCACTGCCTCACGTCCCCAGATGCCACATCCACACAGATTTTAAATCCCTCCAGGGATGGGTGTTCCACCACCTCCCTGAGCAGCCTGTTCTAATTCCTGACCACTCTTTCCATGAAGGAATTTTCCCAATATCCAACCTAAACCTCCCATGGCACAGCCTGAGGCTGTTCCCTCTCTTCCTGTCCCTGTTCCCTGGGAGCAGACCCTGACCCCCTGGCTGTCCCCTCCTGTCAGGAGTTGTGCAGAGCCACAAGGTCCCCCTGAGCCTCCTTTTGTCCATGAAACCTCAAATTTCATGGATGGGTGTGCAACAAATCACACTTTGGGAGACCCCCAAACAGAGCCAGAGAAGGAAGAGGAGCTGGAGGGATGACAGTGCCAATACCCTTTGCCAGGGCAAGATGGGAATTTTAGGTTATGAAACCAGTGTCCATACATTTGTTGCCATCCCACAGCCAAAACAATCAGCAGAGTGCACAACTCTCCCTGTAGAGTTCATGAAATTACAGAATCATAGAATAATATCCTGAGTAGGAAGGGATGCACAAGGATCATCCCCAAGAATCCCACCACATGCCCTAGTTCCTTCTCCTGGAGCAGTTTCCTTCTCAGCCAGAGCACTAATGAAAAGGAGACTTTGGAAATGTGATTGAACAGCAGCTTGGGCAAGTTTGAGGCACAGGCTGTAAGAAGGGGTTAAGTGATCCAAGTGAGTGATGTGAATCATTAACGGCAGTGGGTGGATCCTATAGTGGGAATGAGAACTGTGCAGCCCCCGGGGCGTGGGGGCTGAATGCCGTGGATTGCCCTCCTCTCCCAGAGGAGCATCCCCGGGCTGAATGCCGTGGATTGCCCTCCTCTCCCAGAGGAGCATCCCTGTGGCCTTCCCACGCCACCTTCCCCTGCTGCAAAGCCCAGGCTGACCTCGGGGAGAGCTCCCTGTGCTGCCACAGCTTGGTACCACCAACACCTGAAGATGCTTCCCAGCAAGCCCAGGCTGAGCACTCGGAGTTTTGGGAAAGGACAAAGAGATCTGGTTGCTCCAAGAGGCATGGGAAAGCTTCAGTGGTAAAAAGCATCTTTGTTCTCTCTCAGCAAATATTCCTATGGACATGTGGGGATTTGGCTGTCCTGGTTTTTCCCTCCAGCCCCTGGTGAAAGCCAAGAGCCTGCATCCCACAATCCCTGCTCCAATCCCTGTTCCCACAGCTGCTGCTGAAGCAGGTGGCACAAGCCCAGAGATGCTGCCCAAGGAAAGGACATGTGGGAAGAAGCCTGGGCAAAGAAGACCAACAGGGATGTGGAAAGCTTCTGGATACTCCAGAGATGCCTTGGGCTCATCTTTAGGAGCTCTGCAGGTGCAGGAGGGGTGAGCAAGGGGAGTGAGAATGTTTTCTAGATGTCTGTAGGATTGTACAGGCGCTTTGATCCTGTCTGGCCTGGGGCACTGTTCCCCTGCTCTGGTTCAGAGCAGCTTCTGTTCCCAGAGGCCAGCGCTGGAGCAGCTGAGCAAAACAGCTGCTGGAGAGGTTCTGGGTGCTCTGCCTCTGGCATCCTGCTGAGAATTCCTTCTGTGGAGCTCTTTCCAGCTGCTCACCTGCATTAATGCAGGGATCCAACAGTTTGGCTCCACGGTTTATTAAACTTCGCCTCTTCATGACAAGGTGTGAACCTGTGCTCTACAATAATTTTCCAAAGCTTTTACATGCCAGGGAAATTACCAGCCATGGAGCCCTAAACAGCGGGGGAAAGAGCAGGATGAGCATTAGGGATGAGCATTTGGAGTGGAGCAGATGGATGAGGCAGCCGTGTGTGAGGAGCTGTGCATCACAGAGCCCGAGGAAGCCTGGGACAGGGAGCTGTCTCCTGATCACCATGTAACTCAGCGCCTGCTCAGGTGCTGCCCGAGCCAGGTGTGGCTCCAGAGGCTTTTCCCAGCGAAGACGTGGCCCGAGGCATTGTTCCACCAGCACCTGGTGGTTCATTGATTCATCTCCACCCTCCACCCTCCTCCTCCTTCCTGAGTCACGCTGCCCTGGTGCTGGCAGGACACTGCTGAGTGCTGTGATCCGCAGGCTTGGCTCACTCCTTGCGGCTTCCAGGTGGGTGTTGGAGCTGTGGGACTGATCAGTGAGTGGGCACCAGCCAGATCAGTCACCGTGCTGGGTCACACCTGCATGTGGGATCTGTGGGCTGTGCAGCCACTGCCCTGAGCCAAACAGCCTCTTTGTCACATCCTGGGAATCTCAGCCAGCCCAGGACTCAGCCCCTCCACCCCTCACCAGCACCTCCAAAGGTGTCTGCACCACAGCTGAGCTGAGCTGGGCTCTGGCGATGGATGAGAAGGGAGCAGAGGCAGGAGCAGCAGGAGACAAGGAGAAACCAGGCTTTTCAGAGCAAGCAGGGAGGCACACAGTGAATAAAAGCTGTGTTGGAGGTGGCAAATGACTGATTCAGGGCTGATAATGGCACTGAAACACCTGCAACCTCCTCCTCCTCCTCCTCTGGAGCCCAGGAGCTGGCACAGCTCGGGGAGAGGGCTCTGTGTTGGATGTGCTGATGTGGGTGGGTGGAGAACATGCTCCCTCCATTGGTGCCTAAAATGAGGGATGGCAGAGCTGGCTGGAGCTGCCCCATGGCACCTCCAGGCTGCAGGAGACACCTGGGGCCAGGAGGCTCACTGGGAATGGCCGAGCAAGGATGCTCAGCTGTGTTTCCAAGCTGTGCTACATGGAAGGATCCTTCTGATTTCCCACTGCTCAGAGATGAGCTCTCTGCTGGGCGTCCAAATCCCAAGATCAATCCATCCCTTGTACAGCTTGTTGGTGTCTTCATTGCTCTGGTCCAGGCCAAGCAGCAGCCTGGAGATGCCACAGTTTTATCAGCAAAAGCCAGAGTGGAGAAAGCAACACCTCCTTTGGAGGAGCAGGAACTCAGCTGTGGGGAGGAGGAAGAGGAGAGGAGAAGGAGCTCCTTAGGCTCTGAAACACAAAGGCGTGAAAATCAGGCACCACATAACACCAGTTTGTTGTCTATTTTCTATTCCACAATAAGAGCTACTCAGGCTGGCTCAGCATAATCCAAGGAATGCATCAGCCCTGGACACAAGGTCCTTCCAGCCAGGAAGCAGAGACCTTCCCAGCTTCATCTTGCTGCTGGCTCAGCCAAAACAATCCTGCAAGATCCCTCCTGTGTCATGGAGGCCTTTCTTCCTGGCTTTTCCCACACAGAATTAGTTTAATTCCACTTTGGCAGTACCAGTGATAGAGAACAACCCCTATCTTGACATGTGCTCCACATGGAGCTGGGAGGATTTGGGTTATCCTCCCTAACACAGGCCTAACTCCCTGCTCAGCCATTAGGAGGTATTTAAGGCAAATAATGGATCTTAGTGACCAGGAAGGGACAAGGAAGGGAGAATGGGAAGCAGTCTGTGCTGTACAGTCCTTGTGGCCACAGTCCTTAAAGAGAGAACTGTCACCTCTGGAGTCACTGGAGCGAGACTGGCTCAGGATTCCTCTGTGGAAGAACTTCTGGAGCTGCCTATCTCCAAGTACAGGAGCCCAGAAAACCAGGTTTGCCTGGAAGTCTGACTTTAGGAGACAAGGTAAGCGAGGTGGATCCATCCTCATAGAATCCCAGACTGGTTTGGGTTGGAAGGGACTTGACAGACCATCTCATTCCTGGAAGACACCTTCCACTACCCCAGGTTGTTCCAAGCCCCTGGAACAGTTCTGTAAAGGTCAGGCAGCTCCTGCAGTGATTTCCCTGGGGACGTGGCACAGGCCGTGTTTTGTGCTGACACTCCCTGAGTAGCATTTGCTGTGTGAGTCAGGGGATATTTAAACTGCTCATTTACACAGTGAGCTCTGACAATAACCCTTCCCAACAAAATACCAGCAGGGAGAGAGGCCAGAAGGAGACAGGCTGCTCCCTGCATCCATCCTGTTGTGCTACTCTTGGTTTACTCAGTGTTCCATCTGTTCCCCTGGGCCTGAATTAACGCCCAAGCCCACAGCCCCTGCCTGTGCTCCATTTCTGTAGAGAAGTGGCCACAGCTGAGAGTAGAAATGAAAGCTGCTGCTTTGGATGAAACCCTGGGAACACATCCCTGACACCCCACAAAGCTGCTACATGCCTGACAAGTGACATTACTCTGCTGTGGGCCACAATTTGAGAGTGTCCTTGAATATCTGCAGCTCCTGTGGGACCACACTGACTCTGTGACTTGTGCAGGGATCACTGCAAGAACAGGAGGACTTGGAGCTGAAGGGATCAGCTTCCAGGATCACATCCATTTGGTCACAATGCTCAGGACATTTCCTTGTGACACAAAGACTCTTTTGTAAGTGCACTCCCCAATGGACTATGCATGTTTCCTTCAGCCTTTGACCTCCTGGAGCTCATTCAGTCTGGTTGCCAGGAAATTGTTTGGATTGGAACAGTTTTGCTGATGTTCTGGAATGGAAATGAATGAAATGTCAGCAGGTAACTGCTGGGATTTCTGCCTGTTTCTCCATAACTTCTGTTTATCAGCTTATTTTGGAAACCTCTGCAAAGAAACACTGTTCACTCCACCCTCTTCAGCCTCATTTTGCCCTGTCTCTGCTCACAGCAAGTGCTTTGGCAGCTCCATTTCCCTGTCAGCCTAATCAGATCCACTGGGAACTCTAAAGCAGGATTCAAGTGAGGTGGAGTGCTGATGGTTCAGCTTCCCAAGCCGCTCCTCACAGGACCTGTGGAGGAATCTTCTACAGGCTGATCTTCTAGACTTGGGATGGATATAAATCCCCAGAGCTGCTGACCTTTCCGTGTAACCTCTGAAATGTCCTTTCTCCACAGAGTGAGCTCGAAGCAGTGGAGGCTGTGGAGGAAGTAGCCAATTTGAATATAAGTGAAAAGGGCTGGCTGTGCACATGGAGGATGTGATGGATTCAGAAATATCACAGAGGAAGAGAAAAAGGGCTGAAGGAGTCGTTCTGGCTGCAATGAGAACCAACCTGCTCCCTGTGTCTGTGGAACTGCAGCAGAAGGTGACCGAGGAGCCTCATGGGCCAGTCCCTGACATCACAAAAATCGTGGAATGGTTTGGGTTGGAAGGACCCTTAAAGATCCCCCAGTTCCAACCCCATGCCATGGGCAGGGACACCTTCTACTGGACCAGAAGGTGCAGTGGGAAGAGCTCAGCTGTTTGGGATGAGTGTTCTGGAGGAGGACTTCCGCTGTCCTTGCGGTTTGTACCGAGCCAGGACAGCTCTGGAGCAGTGAGCTCTTGTTTATGGACAGCTATCCCAGCTGGCTGCTTCCAGCAAACCTCTTGGGACACAGCAGGCAGATGGGAATGTGTGTAGGATGGCAAAGTTTCAGAGAGGGCCTGCTTCCCATAGCACCAAAGGCTCAGCAATAAACCTGGGAACAATTACTCCACAAAGCCAGCCTCTCCCAGGCCTCTTGGTGGGATGAGCAGAGATGTCTCTGCTCCATCTCTGGCCACTTGCTCCTGGATGATGGTGGCCAGCCCACAGAGGAGCAGATGGGAGAGAAGGAGGCAGAGCCTAAAAATAAAGCTCATGGAAGCAGGATGTGGCATCCGTGCTGCTAATGAACGGCTGTGCTGTCCTGCAGGGTGGCATGGATCCAGAGGATGTGAGGAAAGCTTGGAGCCTTTCCTGGTGGGATCCACCCAAACCACGGCAGGATTGTGCACTTCCTGCACGCCATTCCCACAAAGACTGGCTCTCTCCAGAGCTGCTCCATCACCAGCACAGCTCCAAGGCAAACTGGGCAGAGGAGCTGGATCCAAGTGCCAGCTGTCTCCAAGAGCTTCCTGCTCCCCACACGGCTGCTGTCAACATGGGCCAGGCCTTGGCCAAGAGCAGCATCTGCAAGAGGGTGAGCCAAGCCAAGCTCTGCTGGCACAGGGAAAGCTGGGAAGAGCTGCAGTCACATTGGAGCTGCTCAAGGACAATCCCTTGGGAGCATGAGTAGCCACGACCAACCTCTTGGTTTTCACATCAACACAAAGAATCAAAGCTCACAGAATGGTGAAGGTTGGAAGGGACCACAGCAGGTCACCCTGCTCCAGCAAGGTCATCCCAGAGAACATGGGCTGCATCCAGATGGGTCTGGAATATCCCCACTGAGGGAGACTCCACACCCTCTCTGGAATCTGTTCAGGGCTCAGTCACTACACAGGGAAGAAGTTCTTCCTCATGTTCAGGTGGAACTTCCTGGGCATCAGTTCCTGCCCATTCCTCTTGTCCATTGTTGGGCACCACCAAGAGGAGCTTGGATCCAACCTCTGGACACCCTTCCTTCAGATATTTACTCCCAGGTCTTTCCCCTTCTTGCCCCATGGTGGGGGCAGTGTGGGCAGCCTTGTTCTGTGGCACTGTGGTGGGCTTTGCAGGTGGATGAAAGCCTGTCTGTGCCACAAAATAGAATCCAGGGAAAGAGCCCCTCCAGGAAGGCCAGTTCCAAATGTGAGGAATGTTTCCTTGTCAAGATTTTTGTAATATGACAAAAATGTGCAGACACTATGAATAAATAAAAGCAAAGCAAACCTACAATGTTCTCCCCCTTTGGCTCTCCTGCCTTCCCTTCTCCTGGGGAATGGGTTGGGAAAAAAGACCACACAAAGCAGGCACCAGTTGGATTGCTAAAGGCACTACCAGGAGGTGTTCAGATGGAAAGGTGTTGGGAACACCTGGAGCCAACTGGATAATAAAATGTAGAAAATCCTACATTCTGCCAGCACTCAAATTCCATGGGGTAAATCCCTGCCTGGAAGCAGCCTGGCTTGCCCAAAGCTCTGGAGGACATGAATCAGGAGCTCACAGCTGGCTGTCCTGTGCCCAGCTCCAGGTAGAAGGTTAACATCCAGCTGGATGGTCTGTGCTTCCCTCAGTCCCAGAGGAAGTTTGGAGCAGGAGTAAAAGGTCAGGGGGGAAGAGAGGAGGACAACAAAGGACAAAAGGGACAGTGTGACACACACCACCTCTTCCTTCCTTTCCATGCAGCTCATCATCCTTCCACGCTTCCATCCACAAGGGTGGGCAGTACCTGAAGGGAGCTGACAAGAAGGGGCTTTTCACAAGGGCCTGGAGTGGCAGGACAAGGGGAATGGCCTTAATTGGAAGGAGGTGAGGTTTAGATTGGATATCGGGAAGGAATTTTTTCCTGTGAAGGTGGGGAGGCCCTGCCATAGGTTACACAGGGAGCTGTGGCTGCCCCTGGATCCCTGGAAGTGTCCAAGGCCAGATTGGACAGCGCTTGGAGCAACCTGGGATAGAGGAAGGTGTCCCTGCCCATGGCAGGAGGTGGAACTGTTGGAGGTTTAAGACTTCTTCCAACCAAAACCACTCCATGATTCCATGATGTGCATTTGGCCAGTCTCCAGAGAAATATTTTGGAGAGCAGGCTCATCAAAAAGGTGCTCTGAAGCTGCCTGAAGTAACAATCCCTGCACCCATCGCTCCCTCCACAGCCCCTTCCTGTGCCCCTGCTCCATCTCCACCCCATGATGCTCTTTGCCAAAAGCAGCTCCCAGTGATTGCAGGAGGCTCCCACTGTTCCAGACATGGAACATCCTCCGTTTGTCCACAGCTTGCCAGGCTGGGATGACTCCTGAAAAAACCGTCCATTCCTGCTGCTTGGTTTGGGCTCAGCTTGTTGCTGATCACATTAACAAAAGCAGTGACACAGCATTTCCAATGGATGCCAGGAAATAATTCCCTGTGTTGGAAGAACATGAGGCTTTTTGTGCTCTGCACTTGAAAATCAACTGAAATTTAGTTCTCCGTGATGAAATTTGCTGCTCTCACAAAATCCAATCCAGATTGGATTAAAATATGTGTATTTTTTTATTGCTGCTTCCACGCAGTGGTGTTTGTGAAGGTGCCTCCATTTTTGGTTTTTCCATAGGTTTTGGGTGTCTCCATGAGCTGTGACAGATCTCTACGGCTCTCAAGGCCAGGGGAGCCCATGAGACAAGCAGGAAACAACTGGGAGCCAACAGCAGATCCTGGGCTTAGCTCCCACTGAGCACCTCCTCCTGAACAGCTCCAATCCTTGCCACGAGAGCACAGGAAGTACCAACACCAAAATATAAAACCAGTTTGCCAAACCCACAGCACTTGGCACTAGAAGGAACTGTCCCACCATATCCCCCATGCTCCTTTGGAACTTCAGGCTGCTGGTGTGGAAGGTATTGGGGTCTCCACCTTAGAGCTGATTTTAGCAGGAAGGTTCTGCTGTTGCTGCCTCTTCACCTATGAGTTCAAAATTCCTGGCATGGAAGTGGTGGAACAGAAGAGGATGTTGGATGGAGCTTGGAGCAACCTGGTCTAGTGGAAGGTGTCCTTGCCCATGGGAGGAGGTTGGAACTGGTTGATGTTGAAGTTCCCTTCCAACCCAAACGGCCCAGGATGGCAAAGCCACCATCCTAGGCATGCAAGGAGAAGGGAAAGTCATGGGAACTGCCAACTTGAGGTCTCCTCAATCTAGGAAATACACTCAGAAAAGAAAGCAAAATTCCCAAAGTGATGATGGGCAAGAAATCCTCCCATCCCTGGAAGTGTCCAAGGCCAGGTTGGACAGGGCTTGGAGCAACCTGGTCTAGTGGGAGGTGTCCCTGCCCATGGCAGGGGGTGGGATGAGATGGGCTTTAAGATCTTTTCAACTCAAACCATTCCATGAGGATATGATTCCATGATTTCTCCTACGATCAAAGATATAGTAAATGACCATGCTACTTCTTCCAGCCTGCTTTTCCCTATGAAAACAAATTTCAGTGTGAAAGATCATAAAAAAAGGATCAAACTCTCCCTTATCAAGCCCCTGAGTGGCCACCCTTGATCAGCAGAAGGTGTTGATTCCGAGGCAGAGCCAGGTGGTGGATCTGTTCCAGCTGCATCCTCTGTGTGCTCAATATTCCAACATCCACCAGGTCTCTCCTCCATGCCCAGAACTCCTCCTCATGCCTCGCTGCCCCGGCTCAGCGAGCGAGAGCTTCTCCTGCAGCAGCAGCTGTGTGTTTTCCAGAGCAGCTTTGGCAGAAGCTCCTGCTAACAACACATCCCCCCCGGCGCGGGCAGCATGCTCCATTTCAGCCCTTCTCCAGCCCCATCGCTAATGAAGCTGATCCAGAGCAAGGAGTAATTGTGTTTGCAGGTGACAGGGCTGGGAGTGCAGTGCTGGGAAACACATTCTTGGCAAGGAGTCCCGGTTCGGAGGTGAGGGAGGGCAGCCAATTGCGAAATCCCTGGCAAAAGTGTTAGTGTCAGAGCAGTGTTGCCGTGCTCGGCCCAGCTGCTTCGGGAAATGCGGGAGGAGTGTGCCTGCGGGAATGCAGCGGAGTCGGGAAGGGCTGCACCGGGATGGAGAGCCAGGATCCGGGGCATGGCAAAGCCTCCTGTGATGGCTTCACTTCCAGCACACCCCCAGGTGTGCCCGTGGCTGCTGGAGCCACTGCTCTGCTGGAAAAATGGGGCTGAGCAGAGCCTATCTGGAGATTTGGGGATTTAGGAAGCCTGGCAGGAAGGTGGTGCCCAAGAAAGGCTGTTCTTGGGAGAAAGACCTGGATTCAGGCTCTGGGTTCCAACCCAGAGGTGTGCACTGGTGCAATCTGGTGCAACAATAAACAGTAAACAATAAACAATAAACAATAAACAAAAGCTCCCAAACTTACCCTGGGATGCTGCAGTGCTGGGAATGCATCACCTGTATCAGGTGGTCTAGCCAGGAGTTTGGTGTCTGTTTCCTACCTCAGGAATATGCTCCTTGCACAAGAAATACCTTGCTGGAAGGACCTGAACACTGCACAGACAGCCCTCAGGGATCTTTCCTGAATGGGGAACAGAGATAGAAGGTGCTCACAGATGCTGAAGTGCATGGAAGAAAATGTTCCATGATAAAAACCCCTCTGGATGAAACTCCTCCAGGGCCCAGACCACAGCAGAGAGGATGCTGCAAACACTGGACTGCACTTCCATCTTGGATTTACCAACTTTTAACAGCACATGATGGTGCTGGCATTGCTTGGGGCCAGTGGAGCACTTGGGGAAGAAATTCCATGTGGGAAATACAGAGATCAGCCCCTTGGAGTGCAGTGTTGAGCATGGCTGGAGGGGAGAGGGGCATGGACTACTCCTTCCTTCCTTCATTCCAGGTCTTCCATCTTGGTCTTGGAGATAATGTGTGGATGTGGATTCCCCAGGTTTATTCTCTTAGTTGTGTCTCCCAGTTTGCATTTGAGTTAATGCCTGGTGTTTCATCCCAGTGCTGGTTTGAGTACTGAGGCTGCTCCTTCTTCCTTCCCCACACTCCAGTTATTCATCTGTATCAGCCACAGGTTTGGCTGGAGTGAAGGCAGGGATGTTGTAACCTCATCAAGGCTGTGCTGTGCCCATTCCAGAGTGCCCTGCACATTTATGGTGCCAGAGAAATAATAAATAACAATAGTGAGTCTTCCAGAAGTGCCCCTCGATGAGGACTCAGATCCCACTGGGAGGAGAAGCTTTCCCTTGGGGCTTAACTCTTACACAGGAGCTCGTTATCACCGAACAATTCCCTTCAAGGCTCCATAACCTGAGCTCCATTAAAATGGATGTTCTGGTGGTGACTGATGATTTTAGAAAGCAAGAGCTGCACTCTGCTTCCAGCTAAACACGATGGAAATCCAGGGTCACTCCCTGGCCTCATTCACATGGGGTGAGAGCGATTGCAGCCCAGAGCTGTGAAAATCCACACTGCCACGAGCACTGACTCCTCATCATGCCAGACACCGTTTTGCCCTGAATTCCGCCCAAACCATCAGAGATTTGCAAGGATCTGAAGGCTGGGTTGGCACCGAGTGAAAGAAGGGATGTGATTAGAGGGGTAAAGAGGGTAAAATGCAGCCGTGTGAGGTTCTCTGCCTACCGCCGGATCCATGGGGGAGGAAAGGAAAACAGCCACTTTCTGTCCCGTTTTGTCACTGCTAAAGTGAGTTAATGAGATTCCAGCAAGCAGGCATCCCCAGGAAAAGGCTCTCATTTGATCACGGGGCCCAGCTGCTAAAGCTGACCTCGGAAAAACGAGGAATATTTTATTAATTGAGGTCTTCCACGTTTGAAAAAAAAAGCCTGACTTTCTGGCAAAGGAGACCTTGGAGGCTTCCGTCTGCTTTTGTGAGCCTGCTGGGTGAGGGGCAGCAATTAAAAGCACTTTGAGGAGGGGAACAGTGCTTCAAAGAGCTGCGGGGAACTTGGGAGGGTGGAGTGGGGAAAAAGGGGGAGGAAAGGCAGTGGCTGTGTCCATTAGACCGGCTGCTTCCCATCGTGAGGCTGTCACACACCTCGGGACAGTGGTGCTGAGCAGGGATGCTCCTTGCTGGAGAAGGCAGGATCCCCTCTGGAGCACCGGGAGCCTCGAAAGGCAGCTGGGTTTAGCAGCACTGAAAATGAGGTGTCACAGGTAATGAGGCAGCAAGACACTGGTGTAGGACAAGGGAAGGCCAGCACGGGGTGTCCAGAGGCACTTCAGTGCTAATTGTATTGCTGGTGATTAGCTGCTTCCACAGGCAAAGCTCTGCTGTTAACATGGTCCTCCTTTTCCAGGAACCTCGTTCCCTCCTGCTTAGCAGGGTTGGCACTTCCAAAGGGGTTTGGTCCCCCGCAGCCTGCGTTTTCAGAGGAATTTTGGACAGATCACAGAGCTGGATGCCCAAAGCCTGCTAGAAATCCAAGTCAGAGACTCCAGCAGTGCCAAACTCTTCTTTACAGATTTCCTGTGGGAGGCCAGAGCAAGGCCCCAGGAATGCAGCTCCATCCTCTTTCCATGTGTCCATTCCCAGCTCCACATCAAGGAAGAAATAAGGAAAGAATTTTTACAATGAGGTGGTGAGATCCTGGCACAGGGTGCTCAGAGAAGCTGTGGCTGCTCCATCCCTGAAGTGTCCAAGGCTAGGTTGGATGGGGCTTGGAGCCACCTGAGATAGGTGTCCCTGCCCATGGATTGAACTGGTGAGCTTTAAGGTCCAGAACCCTGGCTAGAAAAGCAGACATGGGGATGGGGCAGTGGGAACATTGGGCATGTTTCTGGGAGGAGGATGGTACAGGGAAGGAAGGAGGCAAGAGGGAAAATTCAGCTTTCAGTGAAGGCAAATTTAAAAAGCAGCTTTTCAGGATCAATAATAAATTGAGAGGGGACAACAAGTCAGCAAAGGGCTGCTCTGGACCTCAAGGAAGGGAGGGCACGACCTCCCACTGCCTACAGCAGGTCCTCCCAAACTGCACCTGGAGACTCCAGCATTCCCAGTGAATCTGTGGTGAGAAAACAGTCATGTCACAGCCATGGTTATTGGCCCAGATAATCCATATCCCTTTTCAAAGGGGAAAAATCCTAATCCTCTCTCCTCCTTTCCCTATTAGCCGTGTGCAGAGTTTATAATCCCTGAGCTCTGATGGTGCTGGGGGGTCCCACACATGGAGAGTGAGAAGAGATTCCTCCACATCCCTTCTCAGAGGCCCTAAAAGAAGGGGGAAAAGAGGGGAATGAAATGAGGTGAAGGAGAAATGAAAACCACAGCAAACAAGCCCATTCCACCGTTCCCAGCAGCTGGAAGCACGGAGAGAAGTGAGCACTGGCTCCACTCCAGCACCGCGTTCTCCCCGAACGAGGAGCGTGTGGGACTGGCAGCAGTTTTCCAGCCCAACCTTCTGCCTCAGCAAACACTGTGAGGTGGAACCATCCCTTTTGAAGGTGATTAATGGCAGGGAGCTCCTGGGGGGAACTCAGCTGTGGCACAGTCTGTCAGGGGCAATGGAGGGAGCGGTATTTACCTTCCAGTGGATCACAGATGATTTCCCTCTGTTCTCTGGGCTGTTGTTCATAAATGGGTGTCTGGGAGTGACAGGAATCCCGGCCAAATGCACAGCAGAAAGGTGTTTCTGCCACTCAGGTGCTGGGCTTTGCTTAACAGCAGTTGGAAGGATCAGGAGGGGATTCCTGCCTCCCAGAGCTATGATTTGCATCAAGACAATGCTGAATATGGGACTTTCTGAAGCTCAGCACTGGGAGGAGCAACAGAGGATTCCTGCCCCTCGAAAAGTTAAGGATTGGATTGAGAGAAGAGACCAGCAATGAATGCATGGCTTTTGGAAGCTCATCACTGGGAGGTGCTGGTCTCACTGGGGCTGGCTGGGAGGGCAGCCTGGCCATGGAAATGGAGCCAAGCCTCTCTCATCAAACTCTATAATGTTTAAAACAACTGAAGTTCTATCTCAGGGCCATCTCAGCCCTACCTTGTTGAGGAGATCATAAACAAAAAACCCCATCCTGATCTGGACTGAATCATATGATGTCCAAATCTGCATTTCCCTTTCCTCTTTCCAAAGATTTCCCTGCTTTCTGTCCTCTCCAAAGACTCGACAGAACCCTTCCAAAGCACTGCTGTCACAGGAGTCACCCCCAGTTCGTGCAGCCCCCACACTGCCCCTTCCCCTGGCACCTCTCTGACATGGCACCTGCCTTTCCTGCCCAAGCCCCAAGGACAGGCTCTTCTCCCCCAGGAAAGGCTCTTTTTCTCCCTAAACTCACCATGCCTTTCAGTCCAAGCAGCCTGCAAGGGTGATGACATTGGATGCAATCCAGCAGAAACACAGATGGACATCCAAAAGGCACCCAACCTCATGGCAAAATAACCTGTTAAACTCCAGCCAAGAGGAACTGCCCAAAAATATCCTTGGAGTTCCATGGTGAAGACTCTGAGGTGAAGGGTGGGTTGGCTTTGTTTTGCTCAGGGGGCTGAAGACAAGTCCTGGAACTGAGTGCAAGGGAGGGAAGTGCCATGAAAGGAGGCAGGCTCTGAAAAATCAAGGAATCATTATCCACAGAGCTTCAAAAGCCCAGATAATGCCTTGGTTCCTCCCCCACCCCATGCCTTATTTTTCCACAGGTTCCCTCTACCCAGCACAACCTTGCTGTGCACTGTGATTATTTCTGGCCCTTTCCCAGGGGTTTGTGGCATTATTTCCATTTCACTTTGTTGGGATTGCAATTAGAGCCAATCCAGCCCTGTAATGGCCACTATCATCCCCGGGGGAGGGGGGGTGCAAACAGCTTTTCCAGCTCCATATTTCTGCTGTTCCAGTTCCTCTGGCTGACCCTGGAGGCAGAGGCACTTTCTCTTGCTCATCCTGCTGAAGGTCAGGCAAGAGCACAGAATAGCCCAGAGGCTGGAGGGAAAATCCCAGCAGAATGATTGCAGCTCCTGAAAAAGGTGAAAGGCAGGGTTGTTCTGCCAATACATGTGGGTAAGGGATTGATTTAAAGAGGGAAAAACATGGAGGGAGACAAGGAAGATCTTTTTACTCATTTCATTGAGCTGTTTGACCAAGTAAGTTCCAGAAATTCCGAGGACATCAATCCCCAGCTGTTGGTTTTCTCTCCCAGAGCTCCTTTAATACCTGTTAGGTGCTGCCCAACCAAGCAGGAAAACTTCACATCTTCCCCTTCACTTCCTGCTCTGCCTGGGCAGAGGAAAAGAGAGGAACACTGCTGGTTGTGAGAGCCTTTAAAGCCTTTGGAGGGAGAGCATGGAGAGCATGGAGCAGATGGAGCCACGCTCTCCCTGCAGCCTGGGTGCTCCCATGAGCCAGGGAGGGGCTCATTCCTACGGGGATGGGTTTTAAGGAAGGAAAATGTTGGTGATGGAGGAAGAGCAATGGTCAGTGGGGATCATGGGTCACAGGGAAAAGATAGGATAAGTGAGAACAACACTGTGGGGATTCAGTGCCAGAAAGAGATCTGCAAGAAATCTGGAGAGGAGTTGTTTACAAGGAATTGTAGTGACGGGACAAGGGGGAATGGCTTCAAGGGGGAACTGGGAGAAAGTATATTTAAATGGATATTGGGAAGGAATTATTCCCTGTGAAGGTGCTGAGGCCCTGGCCCAGAGAAGCTGTGGCTGCTCCTGGATCCCTGGCAGTGTCCAAGGCCAGGTTGGACAGGGCTTGGAGTAACCTGGGATAGTGGAAGGTGTCCCTGCCCATGGCAGGGGGTGGAACAAGGTGCATTTTAAGGTCCCTTACAGCCCATTCCATGATTCTATGACAACTGCAGGAGAAATTTGCTGGAAGGAAAACAGTGAGGCTCATCTGCACTGGGGTGTTCCTGCAATCATCTGCGCAAGCAAATGTTCTTGGCAAACATGAGAACAACCAAGAGCAGGGACATTCCCAGGTCTGCAGCCTTGTAAAATCCTAGCTCACTTCCAGCACATGGAGTTCACTTCCAGCACTAGCCCTGCTAGGAACACAGCACATGCTTTGAATTAACCATGTGGTTGAGCACCAAGCTGATGGAAAATCTTTCCCAGTCCCCTGTGTGGGGAATAAGAGCATTAAGGACCACCTGAGACCCTTGACTTGGCCCTGAAATCCCTGGATACAGCAGGAGGAGGACGCTTTGTGCTGGATTCCTGTGGTAACCATCACTGAGACCCTTCCTTGAGCAGCGAGAGGTTACCCAGGGCTGCCCAGGAGGATGGGAGGGATTGTGGATACCTCAGGGTCCAGAGGCAGGAAATTCTGTAACTTTGGCCTGAAAATGTAGATTTGCTACAGAAACTCCTCATTTCAATATGCAGGCTTCCCAGAGCCCAGGTGACAAGGATGAGGGAGAGGTGGACTGGGGAATAATGGGAAAACTGGAGGGATAATGGGAAGGCCAGATCTCAGCCCCTGCTGAGTCCCTGCTGGAGGCATGGGAAGGTGCAGTCACTTCTCTCAGCCTCATCTGCCTTCTCCACACAATTAAAGGTGGAGGCGCAGGGGGAGGAGGATGAGGAAAGCCCTGGAGATGGGATGTGGGCTCCTTCACAAGCCTGGTTCCAAGTCAAACAATCAGCTGAAATCTCCACACGGCTTCTCCAGGCAGGGGCTTTACCCAAGGTTCTTTTCCACCTCCTGTTTCATGTGAAAGCTTTCACAAGCCCTGCTAATCCAACACAGAGGGAACGCCAAAGCCGTGAGGTGTTTTGCAACCCCCAAATCCTGTTCCTCACCCCATCTTCCCTCCTTGATAACCCCAAGAGATCCTCAGGATCCCCTGAGCTGTGCCATGGGCTGCCCTCATCCATGGACTGCAGCTCCAAGCAGCTCTGTGGCCCAGAGCATCCACAGCAGCCGGAATTAGTCAAAGATTAATTCAGCAGCACACAGGAGGAAGGAAAACCTCTCGGTCCAGTGTGGGCCCTGAGCACAGCCCAGATTTCCACTCTCCAGCACTTCCCCATTTCCCACTCACGCATTCCCTCTCTGAACCAGAGGCAGAGGTGCAGCTCGGGAAGGAAAGGCACTCCCAGGGGATGGAGGGATGTCATTTCTAATTCCAGGGGAGGTGACTTTTGAGAGGGGGGAGGAAGAGCAGAGGAGAACGATGGCAGCAGCTCCATCCCCTCTGCTGGTTGCCATGGCAACACTGTGGGTACCAGCCCAGGGGTGCACACACCTTTCCAGGCTGCCTTCCAAACGGGGGAGCAGGGCTTGGAAATGGAGCCTTTGCATTCCCTGAGCTCTTTAATATTCCCCTGGAGCAGGTCATTGTCTCTCGTGTCAGGTAGGAGCCCTTTGCTTCCCCTCCCGTTCCGCTGGCAGAACTCGATCTGGAGATAAAGTTCCTCCGCCAGAGCCGCAGGGAAGGAGTTTGTCCTGAGCCATTCCCACTGACTTTGCCAACGTGATAATGTTGTCCTGCAGCAGCTGGAGGATTGGGAGCAGGACGGAGCACACGGAGCTGTGGATTAATGCCTTCGCCTTCCAAGGTCAAACATGGAGTTTTGTGGAATTCCTTTGGTTCCTTCTCCAGGTGCACAGAGCTGGAGCACTCACTCCAGAGGATGGTATTTCCATATATCTTTGATCCATGCAAGTCACTAAATTCCTGTGCTTCTCCTCCCCCAGCTCCTCCTGGCTCTTGGAACTCACAGGGTGCAAGGGGACAAACCCAAGGGGCTGGAAAGGGGAAGAATTTTCCTGGAGAGGCAAGGAAAAACTGCAGATAGACAAATTCTCCTTCTTCTGGTTTCAGTTAACTCGCTGCAAGTGTGCAGCATACTTTAGGGGTTATTTGTGGTTATATTTTCCAGTTTGTCTAAACAAATAGCTTGGTTTTCAAAACACAAACATGTGAAGTGGCAGGAAGTTTTGGCTTTCTCCGTGTTTGTTTAGCAGTGCAGCTCCTGCTGCCATGAAAACAGGAACTCCAGCTACTTCTGTTTGCTGGGAAAGACAAAGTGCTTTCAACAGGGAGAAGGAAAGGGAGCCTTTTGCCCCAGGAAGGGTAAAAAGGAGGCATGAAAGGGAGCAAATGAAGCTTTTCTGCTGATCATGAAATCATGGAATGGTTACAGTTGGAAAACACCTCCAGGATCATCGAGTCCAACCTGTGACTGATCCCCACCTTGTCACCCAGACACATCCAGTTGTTCCTTGGACACCTCCAGGGATGGGGACTGCAAACCTCCCTGGGCAGCCCCTGCCAATGCCTGACCACCCTTTCCAGGAAGAAATTTCTGCTGATGTCCAACCTGAGCCTCCCCTGGCCCAGCCTGAGGCTGTTCCCTCTCCTCCTGTCCCTGTTCCCTGGTTCAGCCTAACCCCCCGGCTGTCCCCTCCTGTCAGGAGTTGTGCAGAGCCACAAGGTCCCCCTGAGCACCCCAATGCTACAAAATTTACTATTCCAGGAGATTCCCATTGCTCACAACCACCTCCTAATCCCAACCCACCCTGTGTTCCTACCTGGAGAGACAGAGGGATCCATTGGAGCAGGGATGGATCCAGAGGGCACTGGCATCCCACAGAAAAGCCTGAATGAGTGATTTGAAGAAGTTCTGTGATGTTTATGGAGTTCAGGTGGGCTTTGATGACTGTGCACAGCCCATTCCCACAGGGAATGGCACACCAGGTGGATATTGGGAATGGTTCTTCACAGAGAATAATCGAACCTGATCTATTGACCAGCAATTCTATTCCAGCATCACTGCACTGAAGGATAAATGGAGCCTTGCTGCCATTCCCGGAGGACACAATTTTGACACAAACAAACCCCTCTCTCCCTTCCTGCCCGTAGTGTCATTATGGGATAGAAGGAAAGACAAAGTAAAGCACAAATGAACACTTCAGAATGGAATTGTCAGCACTGTCCCTGTTCCTGATGAAGTCATGTCTCCCACCCTCTGCCATCCCCTGGAAGAGCTCCCCAAAATCAGGGCCAGAGCTGGGAGGACACTAAACTTCCAATTCCATTACAGCTGGAAACTCTGACCTATTTAAAGTCATCTAAAGAGGTTTTTTCAGAATATAATGCTGCTTTTTTCCCCAAATCTGCCCCAAATCTCACCCTAAACCTTTTCCATCATTTTTGCCCCTTACTATAAAGACTCTTGGATTTTGTTAGACTAATTTCAGCACTTTTTTCCTGACTGAGAGGGGAAAGAAAGAACACAGTCTGGATTTGTTGGCTGTCAGATGGGATTTATATCCAAATTGCTCTTTCTCCCTGTGGTATCCCCACAATTCCCATTGCAGGGTAGCCAAGATCCTGCATTTTCCTGCCACCATCCCCATGTATGGTGGGGGAGCACCACAAACCCTCTCCCTGTGACCTCAGACCTGAATCACAGTGTGGGGTTTTTCCACCAAATCATCCCAACAACCCCTGGAGCTTTGGGAAAGGCTGTTCCCATGTGCAGCTCTGGGTCTCACATTCCACTTCAGCTGTCCTGGACTCACTGGGGATTCTTTCTGCTTTCTCCTTGTCCCCAAAGGCATGGAAACACCTTTGGAGTGGAATTCAGGGAGCAGGAGCACCCCAGGAATGTAAAAAAGGATTTTGGGGCTGGCCAACTCTGTGACCACTTCCTGCCTGTATCCCTTCCCCTCCCTCAGAGGAATTGTCTATCCAAACTGAGGGAAGAGGAAGAGCAGCCACAATTCATGTCTGTCTTCCCTGGGGAAGAGGAGATGCAGATTAGTGCTTCCCTCAGACTGTGCTGTGTCTTCTGCCTCCCCGAGGATGCCCAACCATGGATGAATTTTGGAGGAAGCTGCTGGGAAGGACAGGGATCATGGCTCAATCTCCAGGCTCAAGGCGAGCATGGAGTGACAGTCACCATAATGAGAGGAGGGAGAAGGAAAAGTTTCTCCATGGCTTAGAAGTGCTTGTAAGAAAAACATTCTGAGTGTTTACAAATTGGATAACAAGTGTTTCACAAAATCCATGGCATAAAGCAAAGCAAACATCCCTGGAGTGGGAATTACAGCCCAGGATCTCTGGCCTCCCAGCAGATCCTTCACCTCAGTCCCTCCAGGCAGCAGAGGACACAGAGAATGCCAGGCTGGCTCTGTGCACAGAGAGCCTTCCCAGACTCTGGATCCTCACAAAAGCTCCTCTCTGTACCTTTGTGCAAACAATAAATATTTGCACGGACATGCTTGGATTGAATCCTGCCGGGGGAGAGCAGCTGGGTGGAACCAGGGCTGGCTGAGCACTGACACAGCTCAGCAGCTCCTGAAAACACCAGGAATTTACCCCTGGGGGTCCTGACTCACACTTGGAGAGGGGGTGTTTGCACAGAATGATGGAGCAGCAGGAATAGTGGGAATGGCGATGATGGTGATGTCTTCATTTTATGTCATTCCATCCATCCAAATATTCCCAGGCACTGAACAGATCTGAGTCTGCACAGGGATCACTGCCACCACTACAGGTGACCATCAGAGATGTGACAGGTAAAGATAAAGGAAAGGCAGGATTTTTGGGCAGGAACACGGTATTACTCAATAATGATCCTATATTTCCTGGGCTAGGGGGGAGAAACAAATGGAACAGCTTTTTGTGGCTCTCCACTTTCCCTCTGCTCCAGGGTTCCAGCCCATTTTCTCTGGGTTTTACAGTCAAGGAAATGACACCTCCTGTTCATTCCTAATGTCCATCAGAGCTCTACTGGACAGAGTTTGGAATATCCCATTGCCCAGGGAGCACTGCCTGTTTAATCTCCAGTATCTGGGGGAATACCTGACATTCCAGGGACATATTAGACCTTTGTAGAAAGAGGTGATCCCTCCTCAGCTCTGCGTGTTGAGAAACTTCCAAAGAAAACAACTCAAGGCCCTTCCAGAAATCAAGATTTCTCTAAATGCTCTGGCAGCCCTCGGAGGGCAGGAATTAAGGTTGGGAAAGAACTCCAAGGTCATCAAGTCCAACCTGCTGCTGAATCCCTCCATGCCCTCTAAACCATATCAGCAATGCCACATTATTTCACTTCTGAGCACTTCAGAAGATCCAAGGGTGTGACTGCAGGAGATCCCAACTCCGCAGTGTCCACTTCCCCACATCCTGACTCCAGGAATGACCTGCTGGAACAGCCCTGGGGTTTGAGGTGCTGTGCACAGTTTGGTCTCAGATCTGGGGTGGTGTCAGCCACCATTTCCTCAGGGTGAGAAACAACAGACCCAGACAGGACCCAGGGAGGAGTCTGGTTCCCATTTGCTGTGCTGCCATTGCTGGAAGGCTCAAGGCTCCAAAAGGTGCTCCTCACCTTAGGATGGCCTGTGCCACACCACTGATGGGAGCTGGCCAGGAACCTCCCAGTCCTTGCTGCTGAGTCCCTGAGCATGCTCCCAGGATTTCCAGTGGCCACATCCAGGACACAGCCCAGCTCCCAGGAGAAAGAAATGCCAGGAATAACAGAAGACCAGCAATGTCTCTATTTAACACCATTGGGCCACAGCGCCAGATCAAAGATGTGGGATCCACACATGACTGATGGAGATGCATTTGGGTTTGGAGAAGGAAAGATCTGCCTTCCATCTGCTGGAAGACATCTGTCCACCCCTCAGCAGAGGCTGTGGTGGGATATTGTGTTCCAGACAACCAGCCCTGCCAGTTCCTGACATCTGCTCCCACGTACCTGCTGTTCCTAGAGCATTGGGAAGAGCTGCTCCTCTTCCCAGCCAGGGAAAAGAGCAGCAGCAGGACTGTGAGAGCAGCAGCAGCCTCAGAGAAATAATGGCCCCATTTCTCTTGGTGGAATTTGGAGGGTGACAAAGAGTGATGGCAGCTATCCGCTGCTAAGTGTGAGCAGCTGGACTAATGAGGTGTCCTAGTGAAATTCCAGCACTTTTTTATTTATGGACCAATGCAAAAGGCAAGTGCAGTGCTGGCATTTGCTCCCACTCCAGGGTCAGATCTGCTCTCTCGTGTCCAGCATCCCCACTGGATGGAGCACGAGCTGGGATTCCAGGGAAACAGAGAAATTCCCCAGTCCCTGCTGGTGCCAGGAGCAGATCTGTGGCTGCTGCAGCTGCCTGGGGTGGTTTCCTGCCCAGCACATTGATCAGAGATGAAGTGCTGCTTATCACAGTGCTTGGGACTAGCCTGGCGCTCTGTGACAGCAGCAGAAAGGCACCAAGAGCCCACAGGGAGTTTGTCCCCTATCCTGGGGATAAATCCTTCTGGGAAGGCAAAGTGCTGCTGCTCACATTCCTGCTGCTTCCTCCTCCCTAAGGGAACAGCTGTGTCAGTGCTTCCTGCCAGGAGCTGTGCTGGAAACACAGGGAGAGCACTTGCACAGTGTGTATTTTCCATGGATATATTCTCCATGCTGCCTTGGTGGGTCATCTCCAATCTGTCCCAAAGGGAGGAGGGATAAGTCTTGCTCCCTGAGTGGCTGCCAGCTTCCAGCCCCTCTGGCCGAGCAGGAAGCAGAGCCCTGGCACCTCAGCACCTCCTGAAAATTCAGCCCCATCAGGCCACAAGCAAATGTCCCCCACCTGGACTGCTGAGATATCCAACTGCTGTGGCCAAACTCCAGCAGGTCATTTGGGAATGATGCCCACCAAATCCAGGTGATGCTGCTGCCTGTGCTGGCCTCTTGTTTTTCCATATTTTTAACAGAATTCGTGAAAACATGCATTTTACGGCAGATATAATGCACATAAGGAGACACTGGAGCGTGAGGCAAGGAACTGTTCCTATATTGATTGGAATTCTCCCAGCCACACTGTCGTTCCCATAAATTCCTGTGACCGAGGGAATCTGTATTTCAAAACACACATTAGAAAAAATGTAATTGAAATGGAGAGACCAAGATAAATTTGTGTTATCAGGTGCAGTTACCAAGGCAGTAAATCATTGTCACAGCATAAGCTCTTATCCATATTTCCATATTAACACCAAACTTGGGCTCGGGGCTGGTGCTGCTGCACAGCAAAGGGATCAGCATGTCCTGATGCTGTCTGGAGGTGCTGGCTGTCACCAGGGACTGAGCAGGGCCAGAGCTGTGTCCTCATCCCACCGGGATTTGTCCCCATGCCGGAGCTGCTCTGCAGCACTGGGGCAGTGAACACCCCGAGCTGTTCCTGATCCCCTGCAGCTCACCCATGGAAAAGCTCTGCACCATGGTGGAGTGACACGGGGCTGGGACCCAGGGGGAGCTGCTGACCTTGCTGGCAGTCTCAGCCTGCCCAGAGGACAGACAAAGGGCAGCGAGGCTCTTGCTCTCCACATTCAAATCTCCGAGTATCCCCAAAAGCTGGGCATGAAACTTGAACTGAAGGATCTGTGCTGGCTGCATTCCTGGGGAAAGACAAACACATAACCCTGCATGCCCTGGAATTGTGCTCCTGGTGCCTCTGCCCTCCAGGCCTCCCTCTTCACAAATACTGTCCCCTCTTATCATCCCTGTCACCCCCTGACTTCTCCACAGCGCCTTCCAGAGCGTCCAAACCAGCAGCAATGCCCCTGCCACTCGCCAGAGCCTCTCCTGAAGGACTCAGTGTGGCTCAGGGAGGCTTTTGGGACCAGCCAGGCATTCCATGACTGCCCCCTTTGCATCCCCAACCCGAATTAAGGTCTCTGATTCTGCAGGAATCCAATATAAATACCAATAAAAAGAGCCAACATTTGGTTCTACTTGAGATAATGTTTTGGCCATGGCTGTGCCTCTTTACAGGCAAGACATAAAACCTTGCAGAAGGCTCTCCAATAAACACCCTCATCTTTAAAGGACTTAAAGCCTCACAAGAAAAGCTGGATTAGTTACCAACCTGATTGATACTCATTAAAGTAAAGCTGAGATAATTCTTCCCTAAAATAAGTTGCCACTAGGAATGCACTGATGGAGCTCGGTCAGTGTCGTCCTTTTCCCCCTCATTCCCTTGCTTTTTCTGGAAGAGGAGAACACACACATTGCAGCACAGAGAATGCTGTAAAACGAAGAAGTAATTTTTGGGCAAACTGTCAAGGTTTCATTCCAAACCCTAAATCTTTTTGTTGAAACCCAATGGTTTTCCGGTAAAACCTGTTGGCTCCTGACAGGGATTTTTTTTTTTGTGCTACTGGGTCAGCACTTTCCTTGCATAATGTACAGGCAAATGAGTGTTCTCTGCCCACATTCTGATGCCTTTGGAGGAATGGGATGCAGTCAGAGTCCATGTTTCCCATGCAGGGCCTGTCCCTGCTGAACAGAGGAGAGGAATAGCGAAGGCACCAGCATAAAAATCATCATAAAAATAATGACAACGCCTGCTCCTGCCCCTGTGTGCTGAAAATTCCACTACCCAGCCATTATTCCATAGTGTCCTGGTAAATCTGAAGAGCCAATCTATTCCTAGAGCAACCCTGGCCTGAGCTGAGACAACCCCTATGATTAGTTTTATTCTGCCTAAACCCAAGAGAAATTGCAGGGGGTGATCCTGCTGGATGAGCTCTTTCCATTACCTGCAGTCATCTCCATAAAATACATGAGGAGACTGCAGGAAGAGCTTTTCCCTGTCTGCAGCAGAGGGGCAACTCTGACCCGTGATCTCAGTGACAGGAACAGGACCCAGGGAATAGCTGGAGCTGTGTCAGGATGGATATCAGGGAAAGGTTCTTCCCCCAGAGGGTGCTGGGCACTGCCCAGGCTCCGCAGGCAATGGGCACAGCCTGAGGCTGCCAGAGCTCCAGGAGCATTTGGACAATGCTGCCAGGGATGCCCAGGGTGGGATTGTTGGGGTGTCTGTGCAGGGCCAGGTGTTGGATTGATGATCCCTGTGGGTCTCTTCCAGCTCAGGAGATTCCATGATTCTGTGATTCCATTATTTGAATTTGAACCTGGCATGATTTGAACATGATCTTTAGTACTGAAAGGGGATGATCCATCCATGGCTGGGGGCAGACCTCTGGAGAAACCACAACTCCTTCCAAGCCAAACTAGGGAGGGGCTGGGATACACTTGGAATGTCTCTTTTTATTTTCCAGTAGACAACAGAAAAGCCTCAGGACTTGCTGGAACTTCTCACAGCAGAACAAACACATGGTAGGGGGTTATTTATTTTTGATGGGCTGGATGAAGTCCAGAAGCTCCATCTGTTCTCCTCCACCTCCCCATGCTGGAGCCAACCCACCCATTGCCCCCTTCCCTTCCCTTGGACTCTTGGAAAATTTATTCCCCTATTTCCTGCCTGAGTAGAAAAAGCAAAAGAGAAACTTGCTGATTGATTTGAGTCTCCGAAAGTCCCTGTCATCTTGTTTGATGACTTCATTGCAGAAATGAAATAGGCAAGGGAAAAGCAATGTTTTCAAAACAATTTGGAGCAAGAGAAGGAAGGTGGTAGGAGGGGAGCCACGGGAAGTTGATGGCCTTTATTCCTCAATTCCCATGTTGTGCCTGGTTTGCTGCAGGCTACAGAGAGAAAGCAGAATTGTTATGATTCTTATTAGCTTTTATTTTATAAAGCCTGGCCCACGCTCCATAGGGGTTTCCAGCCAGAGCTGCAAATCAGAGGCACAGCTGGCGCCTGCCTGGCCACCTCATCTTCCCACGAATGTCCCACCTGGCAGCAGGGAAGGGACTCTGTGGTGTCACCAGTCACAAGTGAGGTGGCTGCTGAGGGGACCTGCTGTGTCTGGCTGCAGCACAGCCCTGCCTTCTGGCGGGTGGAACACGTTGGACACATGCTGGAATGACTGGGAGCGACACTCACCCAGCTCCGGGAGCAAAAGAAGCATTCCCAGCTCTGCTCCCTGCAAAAACAGCCAGCTGGGATGAACGATGGCAGGAGAACGAGAGTTCTAAGGGAGTCCAGGCAGCAGCATCCATGGCCAAGGCTGTTCCACAGCCTTTGGCTCCCTGAGGGGCAAGCAGGATTCTCCCAGCTCTGCTGAGTGTGCCCAGCAGCTTTCCTGTCCTACCACACAGGGTTTCAGCCTGGAGAAGAAAAAGCTCTGGGGAGGCCTCAGAGCCACTTCTTGTACCCGAAAGGCCTCCAAGAGGGCTGGACAGGGATTTGGACAAGGCTCTGGAGGGACAGAACAAGTGGAATGGCTTCAAACTGCCACAGTGCAGGGTTAGATGGGATGCTGGGAAGGAATCCCTGTGAGGGTGGGGAGGCCCTGGCACAGGGTGCCCAGAGAAGCTGTGGCTGCCCCTGGATCCTGGAAGTGTCCAAGGCCAGGTTGGACAGGGCTTGGAGCAACCTGGGATAGGGGAAGGTGTCCCTGCCATGGCAGGGGTGGAACAAGATGGTTTTTAAGATCCCTTCCAGCCCAAACCATTCTGGGATTTAAAGCCAGGATGGGGTCACCCAGGGCATCTGGAGAATTCCCCTCTTTGCCCTGGCAGTGTCTGTGCTCAGCCTTTCCTCAGCCTTTGCCTTTCCAGCTGCTCCACACACCAGAGCGACAATTCCCGAGTGCTCTACAGGTAATTTGGGGGGGAATAACAAAACTAACAGGCTCCATGATTTATTCCTTGCTTTTGGCACACTGGGAGGCAGCAAATAACATGGAGCACTGGGGTGGAAGGGGCTGTGTGCTTTGAGGAGGAACAGTGGCTCCAATGAATCTTCAGCCTAAGTGGATGAGACAGACATGGGGTGGGAGAGGGAACAAGGCCAAAAAAGAGCTGGTTGTGAACTGCCCTCATCTCCAGGCAGCCAGGGAGGGTTTTCTCAAGGAATACAGGTGGGATTTGCACTGAAAGGATGTTCCTGGTGGTGGGGTGGGCAGTAGCTCCTTCCCTCTCCAAGGAGCTGTCCCCAGGAGTGTGGCTTTTGGGGTGCCAGGGAAGGACACAGCCTTGGGAGCACCAGGAATGGGGTTTTGCCTCTGCCCCTGGCAGAATCCTGCAGAAACCAATGACTGCTGCTCCTGAAAATCTCCTCTTCCTCTCCTCCAGGTCATTCCAGAGAGCTGGCACAGAGCCCAGATTCCTGCACGGGACTTGCACACCCCACTGCAATAGGGAAATAGTCCTTATCCCAGCCTGAACTGTGAGGAGCTCAAAGGCAGCCATAAATATGCCAGCGCTCCACTTGCTTTTTAGGATTAAAAAAAAATCTCGAGAAGACACATTTCTTAATAATCATTCCTGTGCAGGAGATAGGAGGCAGATTATGCTAATTGCCAGCAGAAGCCTAATGTTCCTTTATCCCAGCAAATTCCAACATGCTGCCAGACATTCCTGCCTGCCATTTGCTCACGTGTTTATTTGGGAAGGATGCTGGTGAAAGAGGGAAATTAATTTTTTTTAGAGCAGAATTCTTGGATTTTGATGCTAAACAAGGCAGGAGGCAAACCTTGCATGGGTGATAAAAGGGCAGAGCTTCTTCCAGTGAAGGAAACACTGTGAGATTCCTCAGAACAATTCCCATTCTATGGGCTCAGGGCAATGGCTCAGGGGGAGCTGTTCCCATCTCACCACAGCTGATATGCCCTTACTCACAAGGAGGGAAAGGCTCCTTGGTGTGTCTGTGCCAAGTCCAGAGCTGCTGGTTTGGGTGGGAGAGAGCATTCCAGGCATTTCAGGCAGTTCATGTTGGAAAAGGCCTCCAGGATCTGTGAGCCCAACCATGAGCCCAGTACTACTTTTTTCATCACTGAACCACAGCCCCAAGTGCCACACCCATGGGTTTGCTGAATTCACAGAATTCACAGAAATCACAGTCCCAGATTTCCCAGAGCAGTCTGAGTTGGAAAGGACCCACCAGGATCACTGAGTCCAGCCCTTCAGGGAATGACCTATATGGAAATTGAACCCAATGTAGTGGAGCAGAAAGGCCTTCCAAAGTGAGGGCCTTGCTGCCCTTATAAAATCCTTGCTCACTTCTCTTACTTTGGCTAATTAGAAATGCATTCTGGGAATGACTCAGCTAAACTAGAGGTGAAAAATAAGTTACATAATTGTAAAACAATTATTAGAACCAATAAGTGCTCATACCATGGGGGTCGTGGTTGGTTACACCTGATGCCTGTTCCTATCGTGGTCTGTGGTGGTTGGTTAAGCACATTTGTTGTGCCTCACAAGTATGGAAACTCATAAAATCCCTGGATTTTTGCAATAAAGTGTCTTTGCCATGCCATGGTTGAGATGGTGAGTTTAACACCACACCCACAGCCCTGGTGTTGCTAGCTCCATGCTTGCCTCCACTGCTGCCCTGGGAAAAATACCTGACTGCTCTTTTAGGGAAGACATTTTCCCTGATATCCAACCTGACCCTCCCCTGGCACAGCTTGTGGCTGTTCCCTCTCATCCTGTCCCTTGTTCCCTTGCTGTGCAGAGCCAGAAGGTCCCTCCTGAGCCTCTTCTTCTTTGGAATCCCAGTGCTGAGCATCCCAGCTCTTACCCCTAAATCCCAAGCACAGAACTCCCTGTACCAGGAGGATTTCTCCCAATGGCAGCACTGATATCCATCCCCAGCAGGCAGCAGTGACCCTGGGGTGCTGAGCTGGAGTGTTGTGACACATGTGAGGCCTTTCTCCAGCCTGGCTGTGACACCAGCGCTAAGCAGCTCTGGGGAGATGAGAGATCTGGTTCCAGTGTGCTCCTGTCTGAGGCCCAGAAATGCAGGGAAATGCATCATTGACCAAGGATGAAATGCCACCAGCACACTCTGCTCTTTCCCACTATTTTCTGCTGCAGTCACACTGGACTGATGCTCCCATATCTCAGTGGAACTTGTCTGCCTGATTGCTGATCTGCCTCTCAAGCATCACCAAACCAACCAAAGTCACCACTGCAACCCTCAAGGCCAGTTTTGCTCATCATGCAGGGAGCACAAACTCAGATTTCAGTCGGTGGGTGATGGTTCATTTCCAGCAGCTCTGAGCAGTGCGAAGCTGCTTCATATTTAGTCATGATATCCCAGACAGGTTTGGGCTGGAAAGGAGTTTAAACTCATCCTGTTTCACCCCCTGCCATGGGCAGGGACACCTTCCACTATCCCAGGCTGCTCCAAGCTCTGTCCAACCTGGCCTTGGACACTTCCAGAGATCCAGGGGCAGCCACAGCTTCTCTGGGGAACCTTCTCTGGCCAACCACCCTCACAGGGAAGGATTTTTTAGCTCAGACAGTTTCTCTTTCTGATCAGGATTCCCAGCTCAGAGCCTCAGCTGCCAGCATTGAGTTTTCTCTTCTTTATTAAATAATTACTGAACCTTCAAGCTCCCTGAACAAGTCTCCCCTGTGCCCCGTGTGATCAGCCGGAGGCTGCGGCGTTGGCTCCACCATGGATAGAAACTCCGGAAATAATGCACACCATACCTTGTGCAGGCTGCTGCAGAGAGGATTTTCAAGGCATTTCTTTCCAGGGGGAGAGATCCATTTCCTTTCTCATTACCTGGCTCTGTGCAGAGAGCCTGGGCTCTGCATCCACAAGCAGATCCCCACTCCTGCCTCCAGCGTGCCCAAGCTGCTGTTTGGGAAAGGCCACAGGTGGGTGTTTACAAGCACAATACACACACTCCTAACAGGAGAACAGATTGGGAGTCCTTGGAGGATTGCACAGGACAAAAACATATGGGATAGACACAGATCCAGAGAATGGAGAGATAAAAAGGATGGGTGATCTCCTGATGCTGTTGCTGCCACCAAGAATGTGTGGTCCAACAGCGAGATGCCTTCACTCTGCTTTTACCTCCAGCACATTATTTAAAGTCCTCTTGGCCTTACCAGGGAGGCTCTATGATTGTGCTGGAGATTTTTTAACCCACAGAATTTAATGCAGACAGATCTTGACTGTGAGGGTGGTGAGGCCCTGGCACAGGGTGCCCAGAGAAGCTGTGGCTGCCCCTGGATCCCTGGAAATGTCTGTGACCAGGCTGGACAGGGCTTGGAGCAGCCTGGGATAGTGGAAGGTGTCCTTGCCCATGGCAGGGGTGGCACTGGATGGGCTTTAAGGTCCTTTCCAACCCACTCCATCCTGGGATTTCATAATATGCACTAAGGTTAAATCAAATCGAACAAACCTTTGTGTGAAAGAAGAAATCCCCAGGGAAAGGCAGATTGATTTTTATTCCAAAAAGCTTATGGATAATAGTGGAGGTCAGATGGGCAGTTCCTTATTCAGACAGTACTTCTGTCCAGTGCACTGGAACAGGGGACACTGGCACGGTGTTGAAGGGACACATTTATTTGCCATAATTTAATGTTAGCTCCAAAGAGATCGGATTTTTCCCAGCACTTCATATTCTGGCAGGAGAGTGGGACTGACGAGGTCTGATGCAAAGGCAATGAAAAATGTGAGAGATATCCATAAAGTGAAGCAGTCAGCTTTAAGGTTCAGCTGGATGAACTGCTCCAAGGATTTATGGTGTGGAAGGCAGAGCTACGGCAGCTTCCAAAATCATTGCTGCAGCCACAGGAAAGGGGAAGGGACTCCAGCCAGGGTGAGGGAGGGCAACACCCAAACCAGGCTCATCTTTCACAGATCACTCCGGACACATCCATGCTCTAAAGTCACCTAGGAGAGTAAGTGCCGTCATCTTTACATCAGATTTGATATCTTATTAATTATAGACTTGGAATGATGGAATGGTTTGGGTGAGAAGGGACCTTAGAGCTCATCCCATTCCACCCCTGCCATGGGCAGGGACACCTTCCACTAGCCCAGGCTGCTCCAAGCCCTGTCCAACCTGGCCTTGGACACTTCCAGGGATTCAGGGGCAGCCACAGCTTCTCTGGGCACTCTGTGCCAGGACCTCCCCACCCTCACAGGGAACAATTCCTTCCCAATATCCCATCTAACCCTGCTCTCTGGCAGGGAAGCAATTCCCCCTTGTCCTGGAACTGCAAGTCTTGGTAAAGAGTCTCTCCATCTTTCTTGAAAACACCCTTTTTATATTGAAACACCTCACTAAGTTCACCCCAAAGCTTCTCCTCTCCAGGCTGAACAATCCCAGCTCTCCCAGCCTTCCCTCCCAGCAGAGCTGCTCCATCCCTCTGCTCATCCTGGAGCCTCCTCTGGACTCTCTGCAGCAGCTCCAGCTCCTTGCTGTGCTGGGACAGGGCTGGGGCAGCTCTGCAGGTCTCACCTGAGCAGGGCAGAGGGGCAGAATCCCCCCTTTCCTGCTGCCCACGCTGGGATCAGCCAGGGCACAGGGGCTGAGATCAGTACAGAAATCCCTCTCCTGGCTTCCAGACCCCAACAGCTCTGTAAAAGAAGACAGGGAGAAAAAGGTCTTTCCCTGAGTCACAGCTGAGCTCCTGTCCTGCCAACACCTATGCAGCCCTTGCAAGCATGAGGAAGCCAAGGCAACTGTCCCTGTGAGGCTCATGGGGGGAACCGTGTCACCCCTCCTGCCACCCACCCCTGTGGGGCTCCTGGGACACCCAACCCTGCTCTCTTCAGGGAGGACACACCCAAGGACCAGCTTCTCATGTGGCATTTCATCACATTCCAGCCAGCAGCATGAGGGAAAGGGAAGAAAATACCCTATTTTTAGCAGAAAAAAATGCAAATTTAAAACATTACCTAATCCAGAGCATTTGTGGCACTAATTTCATTCGTTGACTGCAAAACCCTGATGTGGGAGGAAAGACAGAGCCAATGAGCTCCCCCTTCCCATTTCCACCACACAGGTGTATCCATGCATTGGAATGAGGTGGGAAACTGGGCAAAACCAGTTGGAGTTAATAAAAGTTTTGCCATACCAACACATTTTATTGATCCGCAGATGTGTAAATGATGGGAAGTTTTCCTCAGTTATCCTTAAAGTTATCCTCAAAGTATCCTGCAAGCCCTTCTTGTATAGCCACCAATTTATATGAATATCCCGGAATTCCTGGGCTTGGCAGTCAAAAATGGGAGCATGTCTTTGCTTGGGAATTTGGTAATTACCCATGGAACAGAATCATTTCGGTCAGAAAGACCTCCAAGGTCATCAAGTCCGATTTCTGCTCAATCCCCACCTTGTCACCCAGCCCAGAGCACTGAGTGCCACATCCTTGGACACCTCCAGGGATGGACACACCACTGCCTCCCTGGGAAGCCCCTTGCAATGGATACATCCCTAAATGACATCCTGCCCCAGGAGCGAAAAAATCTCTGGGCAACCTGGTCTAGTAGAAGGTGTCCCTGTCCATGGCTGGGGGTTGGAAGGAGATCAGCTTTAAGGTCCTTCCAACCCCAGCCTGTGATTCTCCTCCCTCCTCCAGCTTTGGGGGATGGAAAGCTGTCCCTGTGGTGTGCTGGGGTCAGGATCCCAGGCAGGGAGCTTCTCCCACATCCATGGAGAGTAGCACAGGGCAGTTCCCCACTGGCTGCAGTAGATGCAAGAAGGAGGATGGAGGATCTCTGGGGCCTGACCACCCCCACCTCCACAGGAAAGGTGTTTTGTACCTGGCATCCCAAAAATCCTTCCAGTTAAATCCAAAACCCTACTCAGCAGCACCTGCCAGTTCCCTAAAATGTAAATTTTCCAGGCAGACGATATTGATATGCACTGACATCCCACAGGGGGCTGGGGGAGCTGGGAATTTGCCAGAAATAGGCAGCTCTTACTTCTGCTTAAAACTCACTTTTCATCTCACATTCAATTATCAAGCACGGGATGTATTTTTAGCAGCTGGCATTAGGAGAGCGCTGTCACTTTTGTTCCAGCCTGACTTGAAAGTTAGGCTTATGGGAAGACTTGGAAGAGTTTTGCCTGTTCCTGTCCCAAAACTGGGAAAGATCAGCAAGGAGAGGCTTGGCAGGTATCTCTAGACCCCCCAAAATGAAAGAAATCCGTGCTGAGGCTGGTTCAGGGGATTGGGGTGTGATGCAGAGCTGGCAGGGATGACAGAGAGGCAGAAAATGAGGCAGCAGAGGTAGCTGATGTTGACAGTGACATTGTTAACAGGATATCAGCGCTCAGGATTCAGGGACCTTCCCGCCCCTGCTGCAGCAGCAGGGAGATGAAGCAGTTTGGAAGAAATGTGTCAGAAAGGCACAGCTCTAATCCTCTCTCGGAGGTGCCCATCCTCCCGGTGCCACCAGCCCCTGCCCTCCCTCACCTGCGGGCTTTGCGTTGCGTGGCAGAGGCTTTTAGGGGAAGCAAAGGGAGTTGTTAAAGCCTCTTGTTTCCATCTCCCTTTCACAATACGCCTTTTATTCCGCTGGAAACACGAACCAGCCCGGTTAATGCTCGGGATTAGATTGGAAAGAAAGAAAACAAAAGGAAGCAGTTGCCTGGGTTAGGAGCGTTTGGAGCTGCCGTTGTAGCGAGTCCCTGCTTCTTGCCAGGTGTTTTGTCGAGTTCAAGTAAAACATCAAAGTCCATTATCTTCCCCGCCTTGCCCTCAGCTCCTCGAGCCAGCGCACAGCACAAAATTAATTTGGTTTATTCCAGCACACGCTATAGCCGCCTATCTTCCCGACTCCCTGGCTGCAAGGAAACAAATTTCCTCCTTAAGCACTTTCCACTTGACCTGCTCTTTTCTCCGCGGAGAAAATTGAGGTCAGGGAGCTGAGGCTGTGCAGTGGCTGCTGCTCTCCCGGTGCTCCATGGCCCATATGGGTGCGGGGTTCCTGCTCATCCCAGCTGGGGCTCCTGCCTGCTCCCTGCTCCCTCGAGACCCTGGCGGATTCAGGAAGGCAACGGATGCATTTCCCACTTGGTCCAATTATTTTTTAAGCCTCTCATTCTATCTGGAGCTGTGGTGGGGGCAGAGCTGCCAGGAGATGTCGGGAGCAGAGTTGGTGACTCCAGCCATCCCATTAACAGGCAGATGGTTGTGGGTTCCACAGAGCTGGAAATGCAACAGGAGAGGGATTTGTCTCCACGTTTCTTTCCTCCTTTTTTGTTTCTGCTCAGAAAAGTGAGCACAGACCCCTGAGGCCCCCACACCCTCCCTGCCTTGGGCTGAGTGTGCCTGGAGCCATGTGGAAGGGTTGGATTGCCATTTCCAGACCCTGGGACAAGTCCTCAGCTTCCCTACCAGCTGGATCAGGAATTTGGTACTGACTCCCATCCCAGGGCTGCTCTCCAGCTGTTTGCCACGTGTTGGGTGGGCAGGAGAAGCAGAGCAGAGCCCCTGAGCCCATCCCAGTGTCACAGAACACGGGATTTGGCCAAGCCAGCTCCGGATGCCGGGATTCTCCTGGCACTGACACTCCAGCACCACTGACAGCACCCACCATCCTCACCTGCACCCAGTGCTGCCCAGCAGGTTGAGGAAGGCGTGGGAAGGAGGTCAGTGCTGTCTCTGCAGGCACAGCTCTGACAGGCAGCTCTCTGCAGCTCATCACACACTGACTGACAGCAGCTCCCGCAGCTCCGAGCCCAGTCTGCTCCACCGGGGAGAACAATAGTCCCTCAAACCCCTGCAGTCCTGTCTGAGGAGTGCCTTTGAAGCATGGGACAGGCATGTCTCCCTGCCAGAGCAATCCTGTGCTCGCTGTTTCCAGCTCAGGGTGAAGGTGAGGGGGAATCTGGAGGTCCAGGCCAGTTCCAAGGGCTGAGGGGGCAGAGGCTGGAGCTCCAGGCCATGGGAAGGAAGGTGACCCATCAGCACATGAGAGGGACCCACACTGTGTGTGAAACATGCCCTGCCTGCTGTTATTCCATCCCTGAGACCAGCAGGGATGAAGAGAAATCCCATTTAAATGCACAGATATGGAGGCACTCTTTGGGTCTTCAGTCTCAGGATGCAGAGTTTGGCCTTGGCAAGGAAAGGGTCTCAGCCCTGCATTTTCTTTACTCCGATGGACTCCTCAGGTTTGTTCAACATCCCCCAGGCTCTGTGGAGAGGCAGCAGGGACACTGTGGGAACCCACAGCCTGCCAGGATGGGCCTAATGGGCAGAGCCAGGAGCTGCTCCAGTAATTGTAGCTTCAGGATCCTGTTAATGTGGATGTGCAAACCCTGGAGTGTGGCAGCGCTGATGCATCGGTGCCAGCTGTGCACCTCTAATGACTGCGGGCCGCCAGCTCAGCACTCCCATTACTCCTTGATTACAATTTATTTACTTCATGGAAGTGCCTGGAGAACCAAAAAAAAAAGGCCAAAGCCCTGGGCAAACTCACCACAGGGCAGGTGAATCCCAAGAGAGCTCCAATAACTCCGAGATGGGGTGGAATTGGTGGGGTGTCCTGGCAAGGAGTTGGACTCGATGATCCTTGTGGGTCCCTTCCAGGTCTGGGTATTTTATAATTCTAGGATTCCCTTTGGAAATGGGCAAGATGCACCACTTCCCGATGGACACACCGAGGGAAAACTGGGATATCGTCATTTCAGCATGAAGAAAAAAGTATGAATAACCAAGGATGCATCAAGCTGAAGGCAGCAGAAGCTGCTGCATTTTACATGACTTGTTCTCAAACTCCTGCATTTCTGAGGTATCAGGTAAGCCTATTTTTCCCTAGTTCCCACATTTGATTATTGATTTCCAGGGAAAACTTCCTGCCTTGCCAGTACTTGGAGTAAGATGCAGTGAATAATTCCCAAGAAATTATTTTCGTGACAAATCCAGCCTTTTCTCGCTGCTCCCAGAACACACACGAACTA
Organism: Lichenostomus cassidix; assembly: GCF_008360975.1. NCBI lineage: Eukaryota > Metazoa > Chordata > Aves > Passeriformes > Meliphagidae > Lichenostomus > Lichenostomus cassidix. The sequence goes on along the minus strand of NC_139490.1, from coordinate 23,392,338 downwards.
ATTGTGGTTTCCTTGAGCTGGAAATTATTCCACACCTTGGCTGGTGATTCTGAGCGTTTGTTTTTCGCCGTGTGAGCTGATTTTGAGAAGAGATCTCCTCTCAACGCTGGATATTTGCATCCAGATGATGGTGAGTTGTTCTCATTGCCTTCCTCTCCCTCATTTCACGGCAAAACAAACCCACCTATACGCGACAGCCAGGGAAGCAGCAGAGAGTGGCTGCCAAATAGTTCCTGTCTTAACTCGAAAGGATTTGCTGAGGCCACCGCTCCGAAGCCTCCCCAGTCACACAAAGGCCGTGCTGCCAAAGGCTAATAAAGATGCCTAAGTGGTGAGTGTATTATAATTACCTATCAGCTCGTTTGCAAAAGCACCCGCAGTTAAAAGGCAGCAAATGAAACGATCCCGGCCTTCCTCGGCTTCCCACATAATGAACAAACACATTGCCCATGGCAAGCTCACAGGAACAGATCTTTCATTACGATAAAAGAGTCTTAACCTTGACCAGCCGCTCTGCTCTGCCTTCGTGGCAGTTGTTCCACAGCTCAAATAGTTTGTTTTGCAGCCCTTTGATTCCCACAAAATGCTACAAAATCAAGCATTTCTTATTCAATAGATGCACGAGGTTTTTTTTCATATTTCTTCAGATCTTCCTTGTGCGGTTGAAAGCAGAAAGTGTCTGGCATAAATTCCTGATTGCATTATTAATGTGGAAAAGGGAACATCTGAAGTTAATCTATTCCACTAATGGGTGCTATATAATACATTAAGTCAGGTTAAGCGTGCGATATAATAAAGATCTGCCGGGTGAGATATTCTGAGATCACTGATTTAAGCATAATGGTTATTTTGGTCAATGGTTATAGATTTTTAATAGAATTCCCAACCAAGTGCTGGCTGAAAGGGGAGGAATCTCTTTCTAGGCCAAAATGAAACAACCCCTTGTAACAGTCGTGGGACAGTTTTGGGTCACCACGATATGAAAAGGATCTAAAACATCCAAAGGAGGGATACAAGGATGGGGAAGGGGCTGGAGGGGCTGCAGTGAGGAGCAGCTGAGGGACCTTGGTCTGTTCAGCTGGAGGAGACTGAGGGCAGAGCTCATCCCAATCCACAGCTTCCTGCTGAGGGGCAGCTCTGAGCTCTGCTCTCTGGGACAGGGACAGGACCCAGGGAATGGCTGGAGCTGTGTTAAGAGAGGTTTAAGTTGGATTTCAGGGAAAAGTTCTTCCCCCAGGGGGTGCTGGCACTGCCCAGGCTCCCCAGGCAATGGGCACAGCCTGAGGCTGCCAGAGCTCCAGGGCTGTTTGGACAGCACTGCCAGGGATGCACAGGGTGGGATTGTTGGGGTGTCTGTGCAGGGACAGGAGCTGAACTCTGATCCCTGTGTGTCCCTTCCAGCTCAGAATATTCTATGAATATTAACACTTTTGTTTTCCCCAGAACAAATTCCCTGCCGATATCTAAAATCTTTGTATTGAAAGAATCAAAATGCAGAATTCAAGCATCTGATCAAAGTGATAAGAATTTATTGGTGCTCATGCGACTCAATTCAAATATCAGCTCAGAAGGTGAGTGAGTCTATGGGCTGGTCTTTAATTCACAAGGAAAGGGAATATAGTAGGAAAAGGAGTATACAAAGAAATGTATCTGCTGCGCTCTAAGACATTTTTCCTTTTTCTGTCTAGATCAACAAAACTGAATGTATTTCCCCCTCGAGAAAGGGCTTCTCCTGGATTCCAAAGGGATGTATAAGCAGATCCATTTCAAGGACTCCATAGGCAGCAGGATTGGCCTGAACACAGTGTTGCAGCTCCCATTTTTCCTCCCACAAAAGCACAACGTATCAGCTCAGCTCAAACCAAATTAATGGGATGCTTGGAGAAAACTATTTTCCAATGTTATATTCCTTGATTTCCTAGGGAAGAAATCAAAACCATTCTAAAGCAGGGTGAAACCCTCATGGGCTGCACAACTGCAAGGAGAGTTGGGTTTTGTTCTGAAAGTTGGGAAATTGTGCTGAATTTCCCCATGTGGATCCTGATAGCCCCAGAAGAACTGCAGAGCGAGGCAGAGGGAGGATGGATGTGCACAAAACCAGGGATCCTTGGGTTCACCTTTCACAGTTATTCCTGCCAAACGCCAGGCTCCCCATCCTCTCCCAGGCAGGAGTATTGTTAGGGATGAGCTGGGAGAAGCTGAGGAGCTCCAAGAAAAGCTTGGCTGACTTCCCAACAGTGTCTGCAGGGCATCACTGGCAGTGCCTGCTCAGAGCTGCTGTCCTTGCCCCATCACATCCCCCCCAGGAGATGGCAGAACCTGGATTTGGGAGCCTGGATGTGGAACACTGGAGCCCACTCCGACCCCGGGGTGGGTCCAACACGATGCTCTCTCCCCAAGTTTAGTCCATTTAAAAGCCCTCCTGAACACCAGCACCACTGAACTTCTGCCTGGAACTAAACTCTTGTTTCTCTGAGATGTTTGCAAGAGCTGACCTCCCTCTCCAGCCCAGGCAGGAGCTGGAATCCTCTCCAAGCCAGTGCCCAGACTCCCAGTGGGGTTTGCACTGGGATAATCACTGGCAGAATTGGAGAGCACCTAGCTCAGGAAGGAGAGCTCTCTCCACAGCAGGATCATGTGGGATCGTGTCTGCTCCAGTGATATCACTTACTGGAGATGGCTTGAGCTGGATCAGCTGCAGTTTTCATTTTGGATTTGCAACCTGCAAAGTAAACTGGGTCAGGCTGTGCGCTGGTTTTAGAGCCGATGGAGAAAATCTCCTGCAGCTGGGACTGCTCAAAAAGGGGAAGAGCAAAAGGAAAAGAACTCCGGATCGAAAGGATGAAAGGAAATCAGCAATCGGCACCCAGCTCTTTGGCCATCCCTGTGCCCTGGGAAGCGATCCCGGAGGACTGGGGGTCTGTGCCCTCTGAAGGATGCGCTGTCCTGGAGCCAGTGCTGACCTTCCAGGATTGCCGAGCTCTCCTGCCCAGCCCAGCTCATCTGTCACCCGGGATGTGTTTACGAGGCGCTGACAGCCCTCTCTGGGAGGTGATTGATACTGATTGGAATTGTTATGCAAATACACTTTGCTACTCTCTTCCCTACAGATTCTCCCCGTTTCTGACAGTGGCCATTTTCTCCAGGGATTATTTCTCTTTTTTTTTTTTGTAAGGCCAGGTGAGCTGGACTCTATGGCCTCAAACATCCTCAAATAGAGCAAATAATGTGACAAACCCTGAGGATGGATCTTTATCAGTGCCCGGCAACAGAAATGTCTCTTTTACTTTCTCTGTTCTCACCTCACATGTTTCTTTGCAAGGATCTGTCACCCTCTGTTGACAGAGACAATTTTCAAAGATATCAGAGCAACTTAAAGACTCCAAGTGCCACCTTTAAAGTCAAATATGGATTTTCCACAAACATGGGTTTGTTCCAAAGTGCAACATCACCAGCAAAGTGTTGATTGAAGTCCCAATGAATCCCTAAGGACGCCTCCTTAGGCTGAGCTGGGAGAAGGGCACTGTAAAGGGGAAACTGCGAACAGCTCATGCCTAGAGATTAGGGAGCTGTGGGGCCTGGATTGTCCTTGTAGCTCATGGAAAAACACCTGAACACCACCAAAATGTTGTGTTCTGGCATTCTTAACAGCCACCTGACTGCACAATGACAGTAAAAATTATTTTTAAAATTTGGGAGATATTCCTGCACTACTTTGCCACTTCTACATGCCCAGAGCTGCTTAGGAGCCGAGAGGACCTCTTTGGTCTGGAATGAAGAGCTTTTCTCATATTCATGAGGAACTTTTTAATTAAAACCCAAATTTTGAGTTGAATGGAAAGCAAAATATTACAGATTAGGTTTCACAGGATGGTTTAGGCTGGAAGGGACCTTAAAGCTCATCCAGTCCCACCCCCTGCCATGGGCAGAGACACCTTCCTCTATCCCAGGCTGCTCCCAGCCCTGTCCAACCTGGCCTTGGACACTTCCAGGGGCAGCCACAGCTCTCTGGGCACCCTGTGCCAGGGCCTCAAACCCTCACAGGGAACAATTCCATTTAGCTATAGCCAAGGAGAAACTGAAGCAAGCACTGGAGCAATTGGATTCTGGGGCAGCACCAACTGGTGATACCAGTGAATTGTGGTGGTCCCTGGAAGATAACAGAGCAATTTCTGATGGCTGTGGAAGGTGCTGCTCAGAAGATCCTGGTTCTTTGGTGACACCACTGAAACCCAGGTGGGCTTTGGGTGGAAGCTGTATGGAGGTCACTGCCCGTGAACATGGAAGCATCTCACTCTCCATAACTCTCCTCACCCAAACTGAAACCCCAGAGTGTCAATTCACTGTCACAACAGAGACTGCAGCCTTCAGGCAAGGTGGCTGGAAAGCTGGGAAAGGCTCTGGGGGTGCTTGTCCACTGGAATGTGCTGCCCAGAGAGGTGGTGGAGTCTCCATCCCTGGAGGTGTGCCAGGAAAGGCTGGATGTGGCACTCAGTGCTCTGGGCAGGGTGACAAGGTGAGGATCAGGCACAGGCTGGACTCGATGATCTTGGAGATCTTTTCCAACCTCAATGATCCTGGGATTCTGTGATGTCTCCTACTGTCCCTGCTGTCTCAGTCGCTCTCTTCAGCCCCTCTGCGACCCTCATGGAGCTGCACAAACACAGCCATGCCTTGAGCTGTCTGCAAACTCAACAGCAAAAAATATTTGGGGTGCCTGAGAAGGGATCCAGCAGATCAGTCCTGTGCCTACAGTTCCCATCGATCCTCTCCTGCCTCCCCTCTTTAATCAGGCACCTTGTAAGGGTGGGAAGGGACATTTGCAGCCACCCTCCTTCTCCTCCCGAACAATCAATGGTTATTAAGTGCATCTTCGGGGTGGGGAGGCGAGGAGAGAGACAGCAAGGATTCGCATTGCTCATCAACCCGGAGAGACTTCATTTTCTATTAGGGCTGATAAACAAGCTGGGAAAATAAATCAGTTACCTGCTGCTACCTGACAGGCATCCCCAAGGAGCTCTTCAGAATGTGATACTGCAGGGGCAGCTCCAGAATTCTGCTGGGAACAGGCAGGAGCACCAACAGCTTCCCAAAGGGCTTTTCATCTTCCTTGGTGAGGAATAAAGCACTGGGAGGCTGAGCTGCTATGGAAGCATCCGGAAAAAGCATCCTGAACTCTGCCAAATGCCAAGGATAAGTCAAAAAACCTTTCAGGAAGTGAAGTGCCCCAGCATGGATCAGGTGGTGACAGGTCTTGTGCTGCCCAGGTGACATGGGAGGTGGCCAAGGGAGGGACATTGGGTGGCTTCTCTCATGGGAAGGGAAGGGAAGGGAAGGGAAGGGAAGGGAAGGGAAGGGAAGGGAAGGGAAGGGAAGGGAAGGGAAGGGAAGGGAAGGGAAGGGAAGGGAAGGGGATTTAGGCCTCACTACTTCAGGAAACACCTGGGACTGCCAAGGCCCATGGAGTGGTTGAAACCCTTGGCCAGTCAAGGAAGACAACACAGGCAGATCCTCCCTCCCCTTGGAGTGGGTGGGAAGGGATTTAAATCCCAGCAGTGTGTCCTGGTGCTACAGTGACTCCAACCAGGGGACAATAACAAGCTCCAGGACTATCAGAGGCTGTCACAAGATAGATCAAGGTGCTGAGTTCCTGAGGGCACATTTTCCCTGTTTCCCTATCAGGGCTCCCACAGAACAAGTGCTGTTAGACAACCTGGCTCCCGATCCATGTCACCCATCCGTGGGAGCATGGAACAAATATGAGCCTCTTCTTAATGGGAAATTGCAAACGCTCCATTACCCCACCCTGTTATTCACATATTTCTCTTTCCTTTTGACTCCAGGCAAGCCTGCAACTCCAAAAGGAAAATTTCAGAAATATCAACAATGTCTCTTAATCACTGCAGTAATAAATCATCCCTTGTAACATGGGAACTTCAGTCTGACCAAAAAATGGGGGTTTAGAAAAACCACTGAATCATTCATGCCTTCTGTGCCTGTGATAAAGAGCAGAGGTACATTAGGATAATGGAAATTCCAAAGGGTTTGCAGGGTTTGGCGGAATAAGGAGATGCTGGAAATCAGTGCTGGCAAAACAGGCAGGAATAACCAGGCCTTGGTCAGCACATGGAGTGAATGAAGAGCCTCTGGTGGGAAACATCTCTGCACCTCCAAACTCTGATGTAACAAGGTGGGAGAAACTGAAAACTGACTCTGGGAGTTCTGAGCGAGGCAAAATAAAGGAGTCAGCAGCAAGGACAGCTCCAAAATCCAGTTCCTGTCCCATCCTCACACATGGAGCAGCTTGTGACCAGCAAATCTCAGAATCCCAGACTGATTTGGGTTGGAAGGGACCCTAAAGTCCATCCAGTCCCACCTCTGCCATGGCAGGGACACCTTCCACTATCCCAGGTTGCTCCAAGCCCTGTCCAACCTGGCCTTGGACACTTCCAGGGATCCAGGGGCTGCCACAGCTTCTCTGGGCACCCTGTGCCAGGGCCTGCCCACCCTCATGGCCAAGAATCTCTTCCCAATATCCAACATAATCCTGCCCTTTGCCAGTGGGAAGCCATTGCTCCTTGTCCTGTCCAAGTTCCACCTTTTTCCCCTGCCAGCACTGTACACATGGGTTAATTCCCAAGTGCTGGATTTGCAATCCAGTTATCAGTGGAGTGAAAAAAAGACACTAAACATGGTTAGAAAATTCCTCATCTGTCCTGGTTTCAGGTGCTGTAATGAAGATGCAGGACCTTTCAGCTCAATTCAATCAGCCCCATTCACCAGGCACCTTATGATCCATTAGTTCAATCCCTCCAAATTTGATTGCAGCGTGTTTTGATTCCAATCAATTGTTTTCAGCTCTTCTCCATTGATTTCCATGGACTCACATTATTCTGCCAAGACTCCAGTTAAACCTGGCACTTGGACCAGGGCAGGAGCACCATGGGCACCTCATGGGAGGTGGTTGGGCTGGGCCAGCTCTGCCAGGGACAGGGCCAGCACCACCCTGCTCCCAGCAGACCAATGCAAGGTGACAATTCCAGCTTCAGGATTTTTCCAAACCATCTTCCCTGTCCCATGGCTTCAGGGGGAGCTCAGAACTGCAGCTGGAACAGAGGAAACCTTGTCCATAAAATTCTGTGACTCAAGAGGAATTTTTTCTCAGTGAAAACAATCAGCCATTGGAATCATCTCCCCAGGGAAGTGGTTGTTGGAAGGTAGAATTTGTTCTTTTTGTTTTCATTCTCTTCCGGAATTTTTGTCCCATCTGTTGCTAAGACATCTTAACTCTCAGTATTTAAGAGAGAGAAAGAAGTTCCCAGGCTCAGGGGAGGAGGGCACCTGGCTGCACTCCTCCTGTCCCAGGGATTCTCTGGGGGGAGGAGAAATATCACAAGGAACTGGGCTAAGAAAAAGAGAGTTGGGGGCAGCTCCTGGCTCTCTTGCTTCCAGGGCACCAGAGGAGACAGCTGAGCTTCCACAGCTGGGAGAGGATTCTCTGTGACCTCCAGAGCCCAGCATCTGCATTTCTTCCTTACTGGGTGAGCTTTTGTTTGTAAGAGCAGCCGTTTGAACTGGGACCTTATTAACACCAAATTTGACTGGGGAGGACCTTCACCATCCCCTCGGGTGCCTCAGGGAAACTTGGGGGCTCTTCTCACTATGGAGGAGTCTGGCAGACACTCCCCAGCCCTGTGACTTTCCTGCCGCTGACCAGATTGCCACCGAGTTTCTGGTTTTGTTTGTTATTGCTACTGTTGTTATTGCTTGTTTGCCTCGTTATGGATACTAGTAAAGAACTGTTATTCCTTTCCCCATATCTTTGCCCAAAAGCCTTTGATTCCAAAGTTATAATAATTCAGAGGGAAGGAAAGTCACATTCTCTATTCTGAGGGAGGTTCCCACCTTCCTGAACAGACACCAGTCTTTCAAACCAAGACAGTGGTGGATTCCTCAGCTTTGGACACTTTTAAGGTTTAGCTGGACAAGGGGCTGTGTGGTCTTGTCTAGACTGTGCTTTTGCTAAGAGAGTTTGGATCAGATGATTTTTGAGGTCCCTTCCAACACATTATTCCATGATTCCATGAATTGTGACCTAACCAGGCACGACAGATGGAAGAGACACACACAGAGGTTTCTTCTAGTTCCTCTTTAGAGTCACAAACTCTGTAGGATGAAGAAGCAGAACTAAGGCAGAACTTTCCTCAGTCCCAGGGTACTGATCTGATTATTGCTCTAAAAGCTGTCAGGAAGAGAAGGGGCATCTCTATGAAAACGTCTGAGCTGGGGACAGCCACTGGAGAAAGCTCTAGAAAACAGGGAATTTGTCTCCTGGAACACTGGTCTGTGCTCCCAGCTGAAAGAACTTCTGACTGGACAAGTGGCTCATGGACTTGAGACAGGAAAGGAACTCCTGTCCCCAGGGAGAGCTCTCAGAGGAGGCTGCTTCTCTCCTCTCCTGCTGACACTTTCTCCAGTTTAATTGACAGGGAATATTTCCTTGTGCACCCTCTGGAGTTGGCCCAGCTCATGCAGAACTGACACCCATCCAAGCAGGACGAGGCAGGAGACTCTCCCTGAGCTCTGTCACAAAATCAGGCCAGCGAAACAAACCCACAGAGGATCCTTCTGACTCGGTGGAAAGGTTGCTGTCAAAACCCCAGCCCTTCATTTTCCCAGGAAGCAAGTCTGAAATGCAAGCAGGGGTCTGGAGAGAGCTTGATGGAAATCCCAGGTGGAGGCAATGGAAAAATCAGCTGCCACTTTCTCTGGAAAGATGAAAAGTTGACAACGGCAACATTTGAAACATCAGTGGCTTTTCTGAAGCTGAATAAGCAGAGCAGAGGAAGATCCCCAAGCCAGCACATGGCACAGAGCCCATGGGATGTCACTGTGCACTGCCCTGCAGGGAAAGGGATGTCCAGTTTACAGCCCAGTCCCCACACTGGGACCCCCAGTCCCGCCAGAAAGCATCCCTCTGGAAGCCTCAGGTTTCACACCCTCCTCAAGGAGCGGGGTGCAAGCTCTGCAGGACACAATGTGCTCTCCTCATGGCCACCTGGGCTCCTGAGAGATGACTCCCTGTGTGTGGCTGGGGGGAAAAGAACTCAGAGAGAGCAGGAAAACCTTCCCGGCGTGCTGCTTAATGGAGTGCGAATGAATTGGACAGCACTCCTGCTAATGTGTCAGGATTACGCTTAGCACTGGGAATGACCTTGTTGAAGCTAAAAAATGAACACATTCACAGCTCCACGTGCAGGAGCTGCTGGATGCTCCATGTAAATCCTCAGTGCTGCTGTTCTGCTGCTGATTCCAGGGGTGTGGGTGGAATTCTCCTGTGCTCCTGTGCAAAGCTGTGGAGGAATGGAGCCTTTTGTGGGGGGATTGAGAGCATTTGGGGAACTGCTTTTCCTTTTGCATGTCGTGTTCTAAGGTAGAAAGGCTGAGAGTGCCTGGAAAAGAGAGGGACAGCCAGAGAGTTCCTTCCAGTGCCTAAAGGAGCTCTAGGGGAGCTGGAGACAGACTGGGGGCAAGGGATGGAGGGACAGCATGAGTGGGAATGGTTTCCCATTGCTGTAGGGCAGGGTTAGATGGGATATTGGGAAGGAATTGTTCCCTGTGAGGGTGCAGAGGCCCTGTCACAGAGTGCCCAGAGAAGCTGTGGCTGCCCCTGGATCCCTGAGAGTGTCCAAGGCTGGACTGGACAGGGCTTGGAGCACCCTGGGATAGTGGAAGGTGTCCCTGCCCATGGAATGAGACTATCTTCAAGGTCCCTTCCAATCTGAACCATTCTGGGATTCTGGGACTCTCTGATTCTAACTCTGGCCTTGTAAAAAAGCATCAAACACAACAATGTGGAGTTCTGGGGTTCCATGTGCACTAAATCAAGCCTGGGAGCAAATGGGAATGGGTCTGACTCCTAAACAGCTCATTGGCTTCAGCTCCAGGTTTGTTCATCAATCTCCAAAGCATTGAACAAAAGCTGCAGTGAAGCAGCTATGAATGGAGCTACCTGAAAAATAAAATAAATCCATGTGGTTCCTGGGAATCTTCCACATGCAGGAGGTCATGGCCTGTGCAGCCCCCTGACAGCACAGACACAGCTCAAATTAGACATTTATTTAGTGTGCATTTACAATATGTGATTAACCTCATGTATTTAGATTTTTTTTCATGTTGGCTTTTGAAAAGAGTCTCTTAGGAAGAAGAAAAGCAAAATTGATAAAACTGCTGAAATGCACGGTGTACTCTTGGTCTTTAAGCATAAACTCTTGCTCAGCTCTGCTTATTTTTTAATTCCTTCAAGCAAACCGAGATAAACTGTCCTGAATGCTCTGTGTGCTGGCATTGGGAAGCATAAGCATGGAAAAAAGCTTGGAAAGGATGAAAAAAGGGGAAGATCAGCATATAAACCATTATTGGGGGTGAGGGTAAAAGGGAAGGTGAATCCCACAGCTGAGTTGGGACATGCTGGCTTGCTCAGACTCAGACTCTACTGACCTGTGTCCACCTGCTCTCCCAGCTGTTAAAAACCTTCCTGTGGCCATGCTGGAAATCCCTGAGATCCAGAATCACTGATGTTGGAAAAGATATCCAATACCATCAAGTCCATCCTGTGACTGATTCCCACATTGTCACCAGCCCAGAGTGCCATGTCCAGGTGTTCCTTGGACACCTCCAGGGATGGGGACTCCACCACCTCCCAATGCCTGACCACCTTTTCCATGAAGAAATCCCTCCTGATGACCAGCCTGACCCTCCTCTGGCACTGCTTGAGGCTGTTTCCTCTTGTCCTGTGCAGGTGGAAAAAGGTGCCCCGGGCACCACTTGTGCTGCCTTGATGCAAGAGGCAAGACAAGCCCCCAGATTATCATTCCCAGCAGGAATTACCACTCCCAGCAGGTGTTCCTGCAATGTCCATATCCTGCAGGAAGAATGCACCTTTCTGTCTAAATGAGGAACAGGGTTTCAGGCACAGGAGGGCAATAAAATTAGGAAGGGTGGGAGGATTGAGGGTTTCTGCTCCTTCCCTTTTCCTCCCTGATCTCAGGTTTTTGATGGATATTTCTCAGCAGCAAGGGCACCTGGTGCTGGCTGGAATAAAATCCTCTTATCAGGAACAGGAGGCTGCTGCTGTGTCCCTTGCCCAGAGGAGCTCCCGCTTCCTCTGCTGCCGTGCATCCAAATGTCGAGACGTTTCAGGGAACAGCACAGCTGAAACAGGATTGATTTATGCCCACTCTTCAGTGTTCTGTGGATGCTCAGAATGCATTTATATCCCTGGTTCCTCACAAGTGCTCCAGCACGCTCCTTGGAGCTGCATTATTTCAGAAGGACTTCCCGATGCCCTGGCGCATTCCTGCTTCCGTGCGGCACGCGGCCGATAACGGATTTGTCAGCGCAATTGCCTCGTGATCAAAACAATAAAAGCCAACTGGCAAGGTGACATTTCGGGAGAATTCAGTTCCCTCTCTCTGGGTTCCTCTCATTTAGTTTTATGTGTGATATCTTCTCCTCCCTGCCTCTCGTTGGAAGGTCAGCGCAGAGGCGGAAGGAAGTTGGTATTAAAAGGAAGAACTTGGTTTGATTTAGCTCAGGAAGATTTCTGACAGGGGGACAGAGGATCAATCACTTCTGAAGGTGTAATGCAAACATGGATCCCTTAAACGTTGGACTCCGGTTCTTCCTCCTGCTCAGGCAGCACTTGGATTGTGGATATAATCTCTGAATTTCCAGAGGCTTTTTGTTTAGACTCCTCACTCCTTTGCTCACAACAACATAACACAACAGTTGCAATTAATTATGGATGCACTTGAGTCCAGACATGAGCTCACGCTGTTGGCTTGGCAAAGCAACTTAATTAATAAATAACGATGATGATGATGAATAAAGATGGGAATAAACAAAGGGGGCTCTATATGAGGGATGAAGCATGAAGTATTTATGCTCCAGGCTGTCAACAGACTGAGCCCACCTCACTTCACAGCACTTCAGCACTTTCCAACCACCCCCAAGCTCCTGGTGGTTCCAGGATTATATCCGGATCCAGACTGGAATTCATCAGCTATGACACCAGAAAAGAGTTTGACTCAGGATCTTTGGATCAACAGCCCACAAAAATCAGGCAACAGGGTCAACACCTGCCATGGTGATGATCAAGAATGGCACTGAAACAAAGACAGGAGGTGAAGTCACCAACTGCCACAGCCCCCCCTTCATAGAAGCACAAAACCAGCAGGGTTGGGAAAGACCTCCAAGATCATCCAGTCCAAGCTTTAATGTGAAGTCCTACCTCTAAGGAAACTTTTTCAGAATCATTTAGGTTGGAAAAGCCCTTTCAGAGCATTGAGTCCAACCATAACCCAGCACTGCCAAGACCACCACTGACCCATGTCCCCAAGGGCCACATCCACGTGTCTGTGGGGACTTAATCACTGTCCTGGGCCATGGAAGACACAGAGCAGGGAATGGGCAGAAGCTCTGCCAGGCTCAAGGCACTGAACAGAGGCTCTGAGTGTCCTGGGGTGATTTCTTTTAGATCACACCTTTTCAACCACCAGTAAAGAAAACTCAGAGGCTCCTGCTGCTCATTCCTTTCTGGCCTCCAGCTCCTTGTTATATTTGTCCTAACAGAAGTATCGACCTGAGCGGGAATGATTGATGAGGGAAAACACTGAGCTTAACTGAGCTTCTCTTCCCTTCAAAACAGGGCTTTCAGCAGGAACTTCAGTTCAGGGGTGTCTCTTAGAAGGACATAACTTCATTGCATTTTCCCCGTTAATGAAGGTAATTAGACAGGGACAAGTTGTTTCCTCTTTAAAGATGAGGCAACACTCACTGCATCCCTCATGGAGGCTTTTTGGTTTATTTCAGCTAGAAAGTTGGTATTTGGGGATGCAAGCCTCAGCTTGCAACACCAGTGGCATAAGAACAACCAGACTTTATGTTGAAAATCACAGAAAAGCCCACCAGGAGAGAAGCTTGGAGCTGGAAATGACTGCAGTTCCCTCCTTTTTAATGTTTTTCACCATCACCACTGTTGTCAGTCATTGTTAGGTATTAAATTGCATAAAATACAAGCTCTTGGAACCAAACATCAGTGCTTATCAGCCTATGTCAAAAGTCAATTTTTTCTTTACAGCAATTTCTCCTGGAAATTACTTCTGGGGAGCTGCTCACTGCAGCTCAGCCCTGACTCCAGAGGCACAGGAACAGGAGCCTTGCTCTTCTCCCTTCTCCCCAGATCCTGCAGGTTGGCTTTAGAATCATGGAATGGGTTCAGCTGGGAGGGACCTTAAAGTTCATCCCATTCCATCCCCTGCCCCTTCCACTAGGGCAGGTTCTTCCAGGAGCAGTCCAACCTGGCCTTCCCTTAAAGAGAAAATCTCCCATCCGGTTTGAGTTTTATTTTAAAAGGCTGATGAGGATAGATCATGTGTGAAGTCTAAATTACTACATTAGCACCTACAGTCACAGGTGGGGGGAAATAAAAACTCTTAGGGGATTTATACTGTTAATAAACCCCTGTGAGTGTGTGCCTGACAAATAGCTTGTGAATTAACCTAATAAACAACCACTGGGCGTTGATAAATTGCATCTGGGTTGAAAGTGAAAGAGTAGAGATGGGCTGAGCTGCCTACAGAATTATGATGGATATTATTCCTTTATGATATCAGCATCCAGTGGCTGGGACACACAAGCTGTGGGGGACTTCAAAGATGCTGGCTTTCAACCATCACTGTGTGGTCCAGTTTCCATCACACCTCACAGAGCTGGAAACTCCAGATCAAACTTTTCCTGTCAGCTTTGACAGAGATGGAGGTGAAGCTTTTCCAAAATGGAAGAAAAGGTGATAATGTTGAAATACAGCGTTGTTGTGTGGAGCTGACTTTTATTCAAGCTCCAGAAAATGCTGCCTTTAAATGCAGTGGAGTTGGAAAGGCCCAGGTGAGTAGATTCACTTAAATAGAACCATGGAATTGTTTGGGTTGGAAAGGACCTTAAATCCAATCCAGTTCCACCCCCTGCCATGGCAGGGACACCTTCCACTATCCCAAGGTGCTCCAAGCCCTGTCCAACCTGGCCTTGGGCATTTCCAGGATGCTGAGAGCTGCATCCATGTATTTAAAATGCTGAAGGGGAGTGTTGAGGAAGGGACTTGTCCAGGTTTACCTGCAGCCTGCTCCAGGAATGGCAGAGCACCTTCTTTCCCTGCCCATCCAACAGCCCAGCTCTTGTAATGAGGGCAAAGGGAACCTTTGGATAACAATTCCAGACAAAATGCAGGGTGTGAGGACACACATAATTAGCCCCACTCCAGAAACCTGAGGTCACTCAGCCACTGTCCCAAAGTTAAACCTTGATCCTCATGACTCCAGTTGCAAACCCTGTATGGGACATTTTGGAAGCACCCAGTAACCCTTCCTTCCTCACTATGCAGACATGGAGCAGCAGACCCTCCAAAAACTAAATGCTCCTGACTAATAGAATAGAATATGCAATATAAACATGTTTTTTTGGCTACTGCTGCCTTCCCACCCTCAAAGCCAAGCCCCCACATTATGTCCTTCCCACAGAAGGTGGAGTCATGTCCTGTACCAGCCAACAAGCTCCTGGCAACATCAAGGTCTCAGTTTTTGGCAGAACAACACAACCATGACATTTTCAAGGTGAAGACCTCAGAGAACAAGCAGGGATGTTGGCCCTTTGTGATTGCTGAATACATCCCAAAAAAACCACCCCAAAAAACCTCCTCACAGCAGAACTTTTTGGCCTAAGGGTTTAGGATGACACATGGGTGTATTGGACCTGGCTTTGGCTCCTTGATCTGAAGCTGTCTTTCCATGTGACCTCAGGCAAACCACTTAGTGTCTGATAATTAGAGACTCTTAAACTGATAATTAGAGATTCTTAAACTCGTAAAAGTGTTATGAGATGGCCAAGGTGGGGTGGAGGTGGAAGAGTCTCCAGAAGTACCTAAACCAGATTGATTTTAAAATCAATGTGATGCTTGCAAAAAATGAAATGCCTTTGATCCTCTGGCAGCCTCCCCTCATCTCCTGCATCCCTGTCTGTAAAGCAGAAGGCAAGGAGCAATCAGGAGACTTCATTCCTCTTGGAATTACCTGGTGTTCATTAAATAGGCCCTGAACTGTGAGAGGATGGCATTGCCCCCACAGTGACCCCACAGGAGGAGGAAAGAAGGGGTTTCACAGGCCCAGGGCACATTGGCAGAAGCACCTTTGCATCTTGTCCCTCACCACAGGGACAGGCAGAGCCCACCCCTCAGGCTGTGCCATCTGCTATGCCAAAGTCATAACTCACTGCCAATAACCCTAATTAAAAATATTAATGCTGAAAAGGGTGCCTGGAAACTCTGCAGCTCCATTCTGCTTTCCTTCCAATGGCTGGGTAATTGCAATAATTCCTGTGTCTTGGGGAGGATCACTCCCCAGGGCCTGCCTTCTCGTGCCTCCAAGTGCAAAATCCTTTATTATTTTCCAGGCTGCCTCTGCCACCAAGGTGGTACCACTTCATTAGGAAGAGGGAGAATGGATATCAGGCAGAGCCCATTATGGACTGGGAATGGGGCCATGCATGGGAGCTGCTGCTGAGCTGCTCATCCAGGAGCTTCCACATGCTGGGAGGGGAGGGAGCAGAGGATACACATCCCCCTCCCTGGCAAAGCCCTGCCTTGGCAGCAGGACATGGAGCAGGACTTGTCCCAGCACCAGGCTCTCCTCCTCCTGGATCAGCTGGAGCAGCAAGGAACATGCAAAGGAGCAGAGAGAAGAAAATGGGGCTACAAAATGCAGAGGGCAGGGGAAATGCTGAGAAAAGTGCTTTTCCTGCCCTCTGGGGACAGTGGCCTGAGCTGTTCCACGTGGGAATAACTCCAACGGAGGAACCACCAAGAGGAAGAGAGAAGAGTCTCACATGCATCACAGTTTTATCTTCCTACTTGTATAAAAACCAGAGTCCTCCTTCCTGCCGTGTGAGGTCAGATCTCAGCTGGGATAAACTGGGATGTTCCACTGCCTTTACTTAACTCTTGCTGAATTTCATCTCTGAAAGCAACAACCCCAACCTGCTCCTGCTTCCCAAATCCCTGTTGTCCCCAAAACACAACCCCCCCACTGATGCAACACTGCACTAGGGGGAGTTTTATATGCAAAAACATTTGGGAGTTTTTAGCCATGGAAACATACGGAAAAGAAAATTAACTTTTGAATTCCGTCTGAGCATGCCCCCCACCTCTGATCCATCTTTTCCTAGTGTGTCCTGCTCTCAGCACACATCAGGAAAACAGAACATGCCACTGATTCCTTTCCCTTGGCCGTTCCATGAAGAACCCCGTGGCAGAGTCAGGGAGACCCAGCCTCAGCACACTGCAGGGATCTCCCCATTTCACAAAATCCCCAGATGGTTTGGGTTGGAAGGGGCCTTAAACACCATCTTATTCCACCCCCTGCCATGGGCAGAGACACCTTCCACTAGCCCAGGTTGCTCCAAACTCTGTCTTACCCGGCCTTGGACACTGCCAGGGGCAGCTGCAGCTTCTCTGTTCTGGATTTTGTCACTCCAGGCAGCCCTGTTCCCACCTGCACAGGAGCCAGGGAATCAGCCAGTCTTAAAGAAAAAGCCGAATTTCCCTCTGCCAGTGGTGCGGCACTTGCAGGAGAGCACTCTCAGGCACAACAAATAAATAAATAACTGATAGCCCAAATTAATCCCTGTTCTCACCCACGCTGTGCAAGCCAAGCCCTCAGTGCTGGCCGGTGGGTGAGTTAATTACCAGGCTGCCAGCAGATATTCCATGAATCCTGTCAGGATGTGACAGGCCCCGGTGCCGGCGCCATCCTTCCCAGCGGAGCGTTCCCGCCTGGCATTGCTGTCACGTCGCTCCGTGATGAGCCCGTGATGAGCACCCCAGGAGCAGTTCTGATAAAGTTCCTCTATTCACAGGAACTTTTGTCTGCTTTATTACATTATGTATTCCTCGGAGCCAGGCTGGGAAGGCGGGAATGATTAGTGTGCCATTTGCAAACACATATTGCCGCGTGCAAAGTGATTGCAGTGTATGTGCCCCTATAGCTTTGGGTAAACCTGGCTTTAATTCCTCAAAGAAACATGGAACATCAGTGTAAGGTATGGAAACTCTCATTCCCTATCCTTCATAAAGCGGTGGGGTAAGAGCTGTGGTGAAATCATGTTTTTTCCACTATATTTTTGAGTACGTTTTCACTCGGGAGAAATTTTTATCCCAAATGTTCTGAATCTTTCACAGGGATGTGAAAATGTTTGGGGACAGCAATTGCTCAGCAAAATGTTGCCTTTTGATACAAGAACCTCCCACCAAGGAGAGTCACACAGAATCCCAGAGTGGGTCAGCCTGGAAGGGACCACAGAGGCTCACCTGGTCCCACCTCCCTGCTCCAGCAGGACCATCCCAGAGCACATGGCACAGCAGTGTGTCTGGACAGCTCTGGAATATCTCTAGTGAGGGAGACTCCACAGCCTCTGGTCTCTGTTCAGGCTCAGTCACTGCCCAGGAAAGTTCTGCCTCTGTCCAGGGGGAACTTCTGGGCATCAGTTCTGCCTGTTCCTCTGGTGCCATGGCCAGCTCCCTGGAGCAGAGCGTGGTCCCTGCTGTGACCCTCCCTGCACACAGGGACACCCAGGGCTGAGGGCCTCTGTCAGCTGGGCTCCTCTGGAGGCTGAACAGCCCCAGCTCCCTCAGCCTTTCCTGGGCACAGAGATGCTCCAGGCCCTTCAGCACCTCCGCAGCTTCACTCCAGGAGCTCCATATCCCAACAGAAACGAATTCCTGCACATTGGCAATGCTTTCCCTCAGGAAAATCTCCTTCCTTGTGAAAATCCAATGTAGCACTGCTCTGTGACAAAAGCCACCAATTCTTTGCCTGCTCCTGAGGCACAACATCCAATCTGTGCTGTTTTTATTAACCCATTTCATCCAACATGAATCCCTTTCTCCCCGAGTATCTTAAGTAAAAGCATTCCTGGTCCACAGAATCAGCTTTGCAATATATTTCTAGGATCTGTTTTCCCTACAAACTGCACTGCTGAAAATTGTGCAGCCCTCACCCCTGGAATGCCAGGCTGGCAGCAGGCGATCCCCACATGCTCCCTCAGGAGACACAGTCATGGGAGCCCTGAAACACAGCAGGAAAAGCTGGGATAGGAATGTGAGAGCAGGTTCTGTGGCTGTTCCCAGCCTGGCCAGCAGCTCCCACAGCCCCCAGAGCTGTCCCCATGGGCTGGCTTTCTCCTCACGAGCAGCACAGCCATGCCACATCCATGGAGCTGTATCTTTGATCTTCAGAATCCTGTGAATACTGAGCCTGGGATTTGCATTTTTCAGGAGCAGAGGTACAACAGCTCCAGATGCTTCTTAATCTCTTCATGTTACAGCTGTAAAAATGCAGAGCAGCTCCTGGAGCAAGCCATAAGGAAAGGGAGAAGCCTGACACCATCTCCAGAAATCCCGTTAGCCCCAAAAATCCAAGTGCCTAGATCTCGGATGTTCTTTTCCCATGACATTGGCTTTGTACCAAGGTTATATTTTTATTTATATTTAAGCAAAGTTGGCTGCACATTGCTGAAACACCCCACTTTAGGGAGGCTGCGAACAGAAAATAGGGAGAATCCAGCTTCCCTTTGGTTATTCCTCTAATGGAAGAGGAAACCATCGTGGTTTCCATTTGTTCCCCTTCAGTGCAGAGGCCTTTGCAGCCCAGTGCGAATAAGACCCTGCAGGTATGGTGGTCTTCAGGTCCTTGTTCCCCTTTCAACTACTGGAATTTAATCTCTACATTTCAAACACACCCAAAACCTGCTCAGTATCCCAGAGATGACAACAGGACCTTCAGAGCAGCAGTCTTTAGGAGCAGGAAACAAGGACAGCGTGACAGCTCTCTTCTATGGAAGAAGTTATTTCCAACATCTCTGCTGTGACTTTGGGGGTTCAAACCCTTGGATCATGGTTGGGGGACCTTGGAAGCAACTCCCACCGATCCCCGAGGCAGCTGCCAGCATTTCACAAGATGAATTTACAAATCATCCATCACCAGCAATTCCAATGATTTAATTAGACGCAAATTACTTTATGTCTTTGAAAACATCTCAGATCTTGCTGGAGAAGATCCTGTGCATGTGTACAGACTTGCCAGCAAGGAATTGTTTTCTCCTGCCAAAAGTGCGGGAGCGCAGCATTCCTGGCCCCAGTGGCTGCCAGTGGGCAAAGCCAGTGGAAGATTCCAGTGCCTGCCTGGACCGGAGCCTGCGGTGAGAGGGAGTTACAGCCTTCATCCTCCTCCAGCAGAATCCTCTCCCAGCACGCTCCCCGCAGCCTCTGTGCTCCTTCCTGCAGCCTTGCCGGGAGGTTTCGGCTCCTCGCCAGGAGCGGCAGAGAAGCAGAGGCAGAAAACTCACTCAGCCCCTCAGCCAGAAACACAACAAAGAGCTCGAGGGCTCCCTGATTTGTTCCAGACCGGGCTGGTCCCTGCAGAGCCGCTCAGCCCCGTGCCAGAGAACACAAATCCATAAAACCCCACACGTCAGGAGCTCTCCTGCCTCTGGGTCACGCATCCCAACTGGGTGGGCTGTGCCGAGCAGCATCTCCCTTATCCCGGTGGGCTCAGTCCAGCCACAGCACTGCCAGGCACAGGGAGCCTGGGAACAGCTGCAGAGCTGGGGAGAACAGGCTGATGAGAGACTGGGGCTGTTGGGATGGCTGGAACAATTAACAGAAATCTGAGCCCAGTGGGAACAGGGCTAATGCTGGGATTATTCCCTGGCAAGTTGTGCCAGAGGCAAGCATTGATCTGAAACCTGCACTGGAAAGGTGCAGGCAGCTCCTGTTCACAAAGAACCCTGCCAGGCAGCTCCATTGGGATGAGGTTTGCAGAGGGGTGTGTGCCCTGTGTGTGACAAATGTGTCACTCGGCCTGGCAGAGACCTCTGTGAGTCACAGGGCCATGAAAACCACGATGGTGAAAAGCACTCCCCCACCCAATTTACATGTGGGTTCCTCCAGGGAAATGGAAGAATAATAAAGTGCCCAAAAAAAGTGGCTAGATACTAAAAAAGTAGTTCATGAGGTGCAATAGGAATATAAACTGGGAGGTGAACACTCCATCCTCTGCCTCTGGAGAAAATCAGAAGTGCTGCCTTATTCCAGTCCTGCCAGCTGCTGAGGCTGTGGCTGCCCCATCTCTGGAAGTGTTCAAGACCAGGTTGGACAGGGCTTGGAGCAGCCTGGGATAGTGGAAGGTGTCCCTGCCCATGGCAGGAAGTGAGACTGGATGAGCTTTAAGGTCCCTTCCAATCCAAACCAGTCTGGGATTCCATGTAGCCCTGGATAAATACAGAGAAAACAGGTGAGGCCCTTGGGAGAAAAGATGGATTTGAATATATATCACAGCTCCTGCTACGCTATTTGATTTGTCCAGCAGGAAAAAAATGGAAAGGACAGGCCTGGAAGACCCAGGTATGGAGACCCAGAGGCTGCACAGGACCTGGAAGCAGAGCAGATGCAGAGAGGCAGCTCATGTCCCTAACTGGATCAGTGCAGGCAGAGCTGAGCCAGCCCTGCCACAGGCGCACAGCACACAGCCAGGAGAGGCTCACAGCTCCAGGATTCCTGTCCCAAACTCATCCTCATAGGCACTTCATCACCTGCAGCCCCACAGCTGATGATCTGCCTACATTGGGAGCACAGGGATCTGCGAGAAATTCAGCCAAATTCCCTGAGCACTGTAGGGAGAACTCACTGCAACCTGTAACTAAGCAGTCCAAATTGCTGAGTACAGTTTGTTTTCTCCAAAATCCATACAAAATCTAGCTTCACATACCCCTGCTTCTGCTTCCAGCTGTTTTTGGGAGAAGGGAAGCCTCCTGCCACCTGAGCTCTTCACCTTGCAAAGACCTTGCATGCCCCAGTCATTCGAGCCACAGAGAAAGGCCATGTTGGCAGCAAAACATTTGCAGGCAGCTGCAAGCACACTGACCCCCACAGTCCTGGGTCCTGCTGCACTCTTTCCCATTCTTCCCCTCTGTTTTTCAATCAATGTGCCTCGTGTGATAGATCAAAGGACTTAGAAGCCAAGGGAAGGCACTCCAGCCCTTGGCAGGAGCAGGGAAGCAGACAGCCAGCCCCGCCCATGCAGGCAGCCCAGAGGGGCTGCAGATATTCATTTAAAAATCACATTGCAAGGTTCGAGCAGTGCCATTTGTTTCAGCCTTTCATTCTCAGTTCTTCCATTTTCCTGTTCAACCGCAAGGAAAGAGCCCCATGGCCAAGCAGTCCCAGCCGGCTCCAGATCCGAAGGCTCCGGATGCTTGGCTGCTCCATCCCCGGCTGCCTCGTGCAGATCCCCAGTGCTCACTGAGAACCACCGTGCAATTAATTCTCTTGCAATAATAGGGCAGCACCAATTACCGAGCAGACTCTTGTAGCAATAAAAAAATAATATACTGAGTCTGACTTGCGAAGTCCCAGCGCACTAAATGTCTCTCTTTTGGAGGACTTCCATCTTTATATTCCTGCTCTTAGTTCCTCTTCCTTTTTTTTCAGCCTAATACAAGCCTCACTTCCAGAGGATTCATCCTGGAGCTATAAATTCCCTGTCTGAGTGTGTCAGACCCAGCAGTGCCTTGGGAACATTAAGTTTAATCCATCCAGATTTTTGGCTCATGCCCAGCAGGGAGGTCTTGCCCTTCCAAGACATTGGGAGGATAGGAAAAGATCCAATCAGGATAATGGGGATCCAGATGGATTTAATGGAGACACAACTCTGGAGGGCCCCTGCCTGGAAATCTCTGCCACAGCAAGGGTGGGTGGCATTTAGTGGCACTAGGGGATGGGAGAGGGCAGGTCCAAGGAAAAGAGAGTGACTGTCCCAGGGGAGGGCTTAGCAGGATTTCCAGGTGGACTGAAGGCTTCCCAGCAGTAACAGCTCTGGCAGTGCCTGCAGGGGTAATTCCCTTCCACCATCCCTCCACCAGCCTCACTGCAAACACCACGGACTGCTGCAGCCTGCCTGGGCTAAAGGGAAGTTTTAGTCTCAACTTCAGAACCCTGTGGTTTGGTGAAAGTTTCATGCTTTGCCCAGCCAGCCCAGATTCCCAAAATATGCTGTGGACCAGCAGCAAGTGGGAGCATCCCTCTGGGATCATGGCCATCCAATGGAAATGATCACCTCCTCAGCTGACCTTTCCCTCTGGTCTAGAACATCAAATAAACAGAACAGACCACGCTGAAACTCCATGACAGGAGCCCAAGACACCTGCAATAACAGAGAGAAGTTACAAGTGCTCTCGAGAGGGGTTTTCCTTCTTTCCCTGCTTGACACTTCACTGCTTTCTTCTCTGCAGCAAGGCTGATTACACCTTGTCTAATCTCACTTAAGGAAACCAGAGGCCTTGTGGAGAGGGGAAGCTGTTTTCTTATGCTTGTAAAGGGCCATGGTGCCCTCATGGTCCCATTGGCTGGTTTGGGGCTCAGCATTCCCTAATTACAGCTCACTGGGCTCTGTGCTCAGCATTCCCTGACCACTAGCCATATCCCACTTTTCTCTCCACTTTGGCACAACCACTGCTGGAGAAGTCTCCTGTGTGTTGTGTGTGTTTGCTTTTGCACTGACTGATCTCCACAGCCTGCAAAATCCTCACCTCCAACCTGACCCTGCTGAGTGGGTTTCAGACAAGACCCACCATCCAGATTTAGCCTTTGTTTGCCAGTTCCTTATATATTCACATCCCTGTGGTTCAGCTTGTTCCCTCCTTCCCTCCTCGCTCTTTGCCTCCCACCCCTCAGCTCTGAGATTATATTCCCCTCCCCCAGCACTGTTGAATTCCCTAGAGCCCCACGGATTTGCCCATCACAGGTTTTCCAAGTCACACCAAAGGACACAAAATGCTTGGAAGCTGAGCAGAGATCCTCAGTGGGATTTCTGAGCCTGGGAGAGGCAAAACCAGGAGAGACAAAAGAAAGGGATGATCCCCTGTGGCCAGGCAGGGAAGGTGGGATGTTCCCAGTGGGGTGTTTCTCCAGGCAGCACGTCCGTGCAGGGATCATGGAGCAGTCTTTGCTTTGGGCAAAAAAATTGGGCTTTTCAAAGCTAAAATGAACATGCTCTTCAAGTAAAGTCCCTGGAAGTGAAATTCTGATGAGGCTTCAGCACCCCGGCGCCTGCAGACAGCCTCCTGCTCGATTCACTGCTCTGTCATGCTTGTTACTGGGAAATGAATTCCCTTCACACTGACATTTCATAGACTTCCTGATCCAGCACATAATGAACACCCCGCCAGCCCTGGCAGCCTCTTGCCAAACTAACTTTTATTACCTGTTTTCTCATTATTGTATTTAAATTTTCTGGTTTGTTGTCACTGCGGCTCTTTTTTCTTTCCTTGTTGAAAGAGAAAGAGCAGAGTAAGATAACAAACCTCCCCAGCAGGGTCCTGCACTGGGAAGCACAGATTCCCAGTGCCCCAGCCAGCCCTCAGGGCTGCCCAGGATGAGGCAGCAGCACTTGCAGGCAGCTGCAGAGGTTGGAACAGGGATAAATGATGCAGTGCTGAAGCACCTTGCCAGCATTAAGCACACAGCAGTGCTGGCTGTGTGATCCTACACCTTCCTGACCCGGGGCTAATCACATCTCTGCCATCAGCAGGGCACTTACACCTCATATCCCTGACATTAGGATGACTTATTCCACACTTTTAGACTTATTTGCTTTCACTCTCCTACAGCGTGTAACATAAGAGAGTGGCAGTGCTCAGCAGTGGCTCCCGGGCATTAGAGCTGAAATGCTCCTAATGAAAACCTGGAGAAGCTGGAGAATCATCCCTGCAGCACTCCAGCTAAAGGCTCGAGCACCAAGCTGGCTGCTGGCTCCTGCTGGCTTTATTTTGGGCTAGATGCATCCCTGAGAAGGCTGGGAATGGGCCTTAGTGGACCAGCAGCAAGTGGGAGCATCCCTCTGGGATCATGGCCATCCAATGGAAGTGGTCACCTCCTCAGCTGACCTTTCCCTTTGGTCTAGAACATCAAATAAACAGAACAGACCACGCTGAAACTCCATGACAGGAGCGTGAGACACCTGCAATAACAGAGAGAAGTGACAAGTGCTCCCAAGAGGGGTTTTCCTTCTTTCCCTGCTTGACACTTCACTGTTGTCTTCTCTACAGCAAGGCTGATGCCTTTACACCTTGTCTAATCTCACTTAAGGAAACCAGAAGCCTCGTGGAGAGAGGAAGCTGTTTTCTTAAGCTTTTAAAGGGCCATGGACACAGATATAAAAAGCCCCAAAACCCCAATAAGCAGCACTGAGTGCTTTGTGCAAATTTTGTGTTAACAACCAGACACCACAATAGGAAACAGAAACTTCCCAGCACAAATAAACATCTCATTTTCCCTTCCATTCTTAGAAGAATGGCTAGAGCACATCAGATGGGAGCTCTCTGAATGTGGCCACCCAGTCTGAGGGACCCTGTGAGGGGCGATGTATTTAATTAGGATGTGTTTAATTGCCTTCATTTGAATATTGCCTCTGCTAATTCTGTTGTTAAGCCCCTAATTCTTGTTGGATGGGGCTTGGAGCAACCTGGGATAGTGGAAGGTGTCCCTGCCCATGGCAGGGGTAGGACTGGATGAGTTTTTATGTGCCTCCCAACCCAAACCATTCCATGATTCCTCTCATTCAAGTTATGCCCATGCTGCCACGTGCTGCTCCTCCCTGAGCCTTTCCCAGCTCCAGGAATTCCTTTATGAGGTGAGGGTGTGGAATTGCACTGAGCAGACAGGTGACAGTGTCCTGGCTGTAGTCTCTGTTCCATTCTCTGGTCCTTTCCCACTAATCCTCTTGCTTTTGGAGAACTGCTGGGCTGTGCCATGCCACTTCCATGGGATAATTTCGAGTGTCCCTGAGGGGTGAGAACCCAGCTCAGCACTCATGGCTTGGCATGTGAAGTGACAAGTGCCTGTCCCCACCTGCATCCCTGCCTTTATCCACACTGCATTCTCCAGTTTATTCCTGGTCACTCCGTCCCACGAGGTGCTTCCCTTCCTGACCACCCTTTGTTATCATCATTTACCTTTACATTCCATCCTGTCTGATCTTCTGGACCTTTAGTGACAAAGGGAACAGGGAACAAGCTGCAGGCACTCAGATCCCTGCAGGGCACCACTGCTGACCTCCCTCCCTCCCTCGCTGAGGGGCTCTTCCTGCCTTTCAAGCACTTATCCATGGGATGACCTTTCTCTTAGCCCACAGGGGCTTAGTATCCTTAAGCTGCTTCGCTGAGGAAAGTGATCAAAAGCCTTCCAGAAATCTAAGCGGATTTTGTCCACTGGATTTACCTTGTCTACACAGCCTGTGATGCTTTCAAAGATTCCTGAAGAGATTTTGTGGAGCTTGATGCCTGCTCTTTCCAAAGGACATCCTATCCCACTTATCCTGTTGATCTGTCCAAGGCACCTGTTGATCTGTCCTTTCTTTCTCCCAGTTATCCCAGTTCAGGTCTCCATCTCTTTGGACCTCCACCAGTTGTTCCAGGGGAGGTTTTGATTGATTATTAAGAAAAATATTTTCATGGAAAGGGTCATAAAGCACTGGCACAGCTGCCCAGGGGAGTGGTAGAGTCACCATCCCTGGAAGTGTTCAAAAAACATGTGGAGATAGCACCATGTGGGTTAGTGGTGAACATGGTGGGTTCATGGTTGAACTCCATGATCTGAGAGGGCTTTTCCAACCTTAACAATTCCATGACTTAAGAAAGAGAAGGCGAGCACAGCAGACTCAAAGTAGACATGATCACACTGCCAGAGGGCAGGGTTAGATGGGATATTGGGAAGGAATTCCTCCCTGTGAGGGTGTAAGGCCCTGGCACAGGGTGCCCAGAGAAGCTGTGGCTGCCCCTGGATCCCTGGCAGTGTCCAAGGCCAGGCTGGACAGGGCTTGGAGCAACCTGGGATAGTAGAAGGTGTCCCTGCCCATGCCAGAGGGTGGGATTCAATGTCCTTTAAGGTCCCTTCCAGCCCAAACCATTCTGGGACACACCTTTGAAGTTGCAGCACAGGAACTCTTCCAACACTTTCCCACTGAACAGAGACATAGATCCCTTGATTAAACATTCCTACCCAGACTGATTTTAGCAGCCCCATGACGCTGTTTTGCCCCAGACTCTCCCATCCCTGATAGAGAGCACTGGTGAGAGGCTGGAGGAGCTGAGCTCCAGAGGGAATGAGCTGGTGTTTGCTCCCAGCTCCTCCAGCACAGCCCCACATCCATCCCCTCCATGGGCACTGCCAAGGCACAGCATCCTCTTTGTCCTCCCACAGCACAGCAGCTCAGGGACCTGCATTCCCAAGCCATCCCTGGGAACAGCTCCCCCAGCTCTGCCAGCAGCAGTGTCCAGTGTTTCCGCAGGCGGGGAGCAGTTCATTATCCGTGGGGCTCAGCGGAGCACGTTCCCATGGAAACAGGGAGCCTTTTCATGTCTGTTGACAGCTTTGGAGAGTTTTTTCCCTCAAATGCTTGGACACAGAACAGGTGTCTCCAAGCCAGGCAGTGAGCAGATAGCGCAGAGCCAGCGCAGGCCGATAATGAGACAAGTGTTTGTCTGAGATGAAACATTTTCACCCGGCGAGGGAGCGGGGCTGGAGCGACACAATCCCTGCTGCAGGGACACAGAAACCATGGGAAGGGGACACAGGCTGCCCACACGCCTGGCTGGGAGCAGGGTTGTGGCTCCTGCTGCCTTCCCTGCTCCACAAGCTCCGTGGCAGGAATGGGATTTGGCCTCGGCATCCTGGGAGCGCCGGCAAATCCTCATCAGCGCTGGGAGGCCTGGAGGGATGCTCCTTAACCTGGCTGAGCAGCAGCAGTGAGCTGCTTGCAAAGCAGCAAATCTCCCCTCTGGCAGGGCTGGATTTTCAGGGAGCTGGACTGGAGGGAAAGGGTGGAATAACAAATGTGCAGCAGCCACGTCTCCCCTCGCTCAGGGCAGCCACAGCACAGCAGCCAAGGCCGGCCTGGCTGGAGCCAAACACCAAATATCCACCTCCTCTGTTTTGTTTCTCCCACAGCTCAGGTTTTTCCAGGGCCTGAGCTCAGCCAGGAGCACTGAGTCATTCTGCACAGAAAGATTCATAATTGTTAATGTGGTGTTACATCAAATATCATGTCCAGGATGTGTCCAGGTTTCCATGTCAGGTGCTCCGAGAGCGGCCTGTGCCAGCTTTAAATTGTCTGTGCAAATTGCATTGTGCTCACATATTGTGCTGCAGCCTCACTACCCAATTGCCTCCTATTTTCCCCCCTCAAACACCTGCCTTGTTTGTGGAATGGATAATTGTTCACTGTAGACTTTTATCACCCTAATTATTATTTCGTGTACAACATCCAAACCCTGTCTCAGCAAACACAGAACTGCTCGTTTCTTCTCCGATCTGGCTCAACTTTCTGAACAATGTAGTTGAAAATGCTGGCAATGTTTCATTTCTCAGCACATCATGTACAAATGATTTCAGATAGAAATGATTTTATATATAAATTCATTTCCCACCAATGTCACATATAAAAATGAGAAGCTGAGGACTCAGAGATTAAAGCTCAAGCTCCTCAATATACCAAGCAGTTTTTCCTATTCCAGATGTCACCAGGCTGACGAACTCCAGAGCATTTATCATCCTTCAGCCCTGACTGCACCGAGTCAAACCTCCTGTAAACTTCTGACTGGAGTTATCTGCAGTTCTCCACATCAGCCATGGATCTGCATTCCCAAGGCAAGGCTGCAGCTGCTGATACCTTCAGCTCCTTGCCCTGCATCACAGAGGATGCATGGATAGAGATTCCCATCTGCCCATCCTTTACTCCAGGAAGCTGCTCCAGCCTGGCCCTGCTGCCCCTGTTTTGTGCTCTCCATCACCCTCACCCTGATTCTGCACAGTGCAGACATCATCCATCCCCAGACACATCCAAACTCCAGAGCTGCCCCGAGGACGGAGCTGCTGAAGGATGAAATGAACTCTCCATTTCATCTTTTTATCCAAACGGAATGAGAAAGGCTGGAGTTGTTTTCTTAACGAGACAACTGCTCGGAGTCAAGTGAAAGGTCTCGTTTTTAGATCAACCCTCTTTGTTTCAAACTCCTTAGTGTGAAATTCATTCCAATTCAAAGCAAAATCAGCCCTACGGCCAGAGAGCAAAGCAGAAATGGTCATGGTAAAAAGCCTGTGCTGCTAGGATTAAAGGCATTTTGGACATCAATACAATTTCACATGGAAAAAAAAATATTACTTTAATTCAAACCTTATTTTACAACAGCAGTTGGTGCTAGGAAGGTTTCTAAGCCACTCTTGTTGTAAGCACTGAGCAAGGTGCAGAATAAATAATGTGTGATCATGTTATTGGAGGGTGTGCAAGAAAACACCTGCAGAGAGCAGATAAAATAAACATCTGTCCCCAGCTGCTGAAATCCAGGCAGGTGAGGCCACACCTCGAGTGCTGTGTCCAGTTCTGGCTGCTCAATTTGGGAAGGACATTGAGGTGTGGAGATTGTCCAGGGAAGGGAATAGAGCTGGGGAAGGAGCTAGTGGACCAGGAGGGAGCTGGGAAAGTAGCTCAGCCTGGAGGAAAGGAGGCTCAGGGGGACCTTGTGGCTCTGCACAGCTCCTGACAGGAGGGGGCAGCTGGAGAGTGTCAGGCTGTGCTCCCAGGGAACAAGGGACAGGATAAGGGAAAATGGCCTCAAGCTGTGCCAGGGGAAGTTCAGGTTGGATATTGAGGAGGAATTTCTTCACAGAAAGGGTGATCAGCCATTGGCAGGGGCTGCCCAGGGATGTTTGGAGTCCCCATTCCTGGAGGTGTCCAAGGAACACCTGGATGTGGCACTCAGTGCTCTGGGCTGGTGACAAGGTGGGGATCAGTCACATGCTGGACTCAATGGTCTTGGAGGTGTTGTCCAACCTCAATGATCCTGTGCTGCCATGACTTTAAGTCTCTGTCCTTGATAGGTCAAATGTATCCCACTTTTCATCACAGGAGTTCCTTTCTTCACATTTCATGGGAACCTTTCTGCATCCCAGCCCAAAAATCTGGGAATTCACCGGCAGACAGCACTCCACAGGGATCTCCTGCATGTGGGCACCCTCAGAGCAGAGTTTGGGTGTTTCAGGGCAGTGACACCCCACTCAACTTTCCTGGTCCCCAGAAGAAGATGTTTCATGCCTGTTTTGTTTGCAGTGTGACACCAGGAGGAGGCTGCACTGTGTTGCTGCTGTCAGGATGACAGAGAGAGAATGGAGTCAATGCATGCAAAACATTGGGAAGAGAGGGCTAAAAGTGAGAAAAACAACAAAGTCACCCCTGAAAAAACAAGACTGAAAAGAAGATGAATGGTATGAGCAGTGAGGACATGGAAAGAGAAAAGAGGGAACACCTGGAGAGGGAAGATGGGAAGAGCTTTTGTAAAAGTGGCTTTTCACTCCGTTTGGGGTAATGGAGAATTTGTGTGCCCTGCACTGACTGTGCAGAAGCCATTTCCCAGCTTCCACCCAAGGTCTGGCAGTTTTTTCCCTCCACCTCCATCCCCCCTGGTGCTCTGGAAGCCTCTTTCCCATGGCCAGACAAACCAGAGGCATCCTTCTCCCAGCCAAGCACTCTGCAGTTCCTCTTCTCCATTTGGGATCTGCAACACCCCAAAACCTCTGGGGGCTCCTCAACCCCACCAGCCCTGCTCACTGACACACCTCTGAGCAGCTCTGCTTTGCATTCCCACCTGGCTGCAATCCATGCTCCTCTTCCCTCCCTTTGCTGTTCCAGGGTCTGTCCCAGGTTGGATTACACCACAGCTTCCCGTGATGGGTGTTGGGAGAAGGGCTGGAAAGCTGCTGGGTATTCAGCACTTCCCAAAATCACACTCCAAGCTGCTGGAGGGAGCTGGTGCAGCTCCATGCTCTGCAGCATGTAAGGAATGTGCTCCGCCTGGAGAGGGATGGATTGGATTTCTCATCCCAATTCCACCTGAGGATGGTGGGGCTCATCCCTGCCATTCCCAGCTCTCTGGTGACCAAAACCACACAACAAACCCCAATCCCACTCTTGGAATGAGAGCCAGAGCTTTGAACCCTTTCCGAAGGAGACATACAAAATATCCATGGTTCATGAGATGAATTCCCTTCTGCTTATTATTCAGCTCAGCTATGGTTAAACCAATTTGGGCTACACAACATAAGAGTTATTAAAAAAGATCTGTGCCTGTCAACTTTTCATTACATTACTGCTCGACATTCACCTTGTACAAAATAAAAAAAAAAATAAAGAGAGGGGAAAAAAAACGGAGGAGACTTCAAAATTAAACTATGTTAAAGTGTAAACCAGGCACGGAAGAGGAAGAAATTAAAACACTATCACTGGAACACAGCTTGCACCTCTCCCCCTCTCAGCCCCAGCCAGCCCTCAGAGCCCAAGGGCATCCAACAGCAATGCAAGGAACCAAGAACTCTGCTGGATTTTGTTGTTTGTGTTTGCCTCACACAGATCTCACTGCTGAGGCACATTCTGCCCTCCTGGAGAGGGTCACATCCTCAGGGAGAGGCTGCACTGGGCATCCGTTTGCTGCCAACCTGTGCCCTCCACACCCCCAGCACTGACCTGTGGCCCCAGTGCCTCCTCCCTGCCCCGGGAGGATCTTCCCTCCTCCTCTTCCCGTTCCAGACAGCACAGGAGGAGGGAAGTGCTGCCCTTCGGTGCCCCAGAGGGGTCGTTTTCCTTCCGAAGCGAGCGAGCACAACAGAAAAATCGCTGTTCTTTATGTCTCACCTGATGTTTATTGTATCGCAGAGCATCGCACTAAAGCTGCCCCTCTCCAGCTGCTGGGCAGGGCTGGGTCATCCCACTCTGCATCTCTGCTGCAATTGTCCATCCCTGCACGGACAGCTGTCTGCAGCTTCCTCCCGAGGGGCAGCTCTAATCTCTGCTCCCTGGGACGGGGACAGGGCCCAGGAAACAGCTGGAGCTGTGTCAGGATGGATATCAGGGAAAGGCTCTTCCCCAGAGGGTGCTGGCACTGCCCAGGCTCCCCAGGCAATGGGCACAGCCTGAGGCTGCCAGAGCTCCAGGAGTGTTTGGACAATGCTGCCAGGGATGCACAGGGTGGGATTGTTGGGGTGTCTGTGCAGGGCCAGGAGCTGGGTTGATGATTCCTGTGGGTCTTTTCCAGTTCAGGAGATTCCATGAGTGTGTGATCAGTCAGACAAAGCCAATACAGGGCATGGGGCAGGAGGAAGGGGAGCTCACACAAAGGTGCCTCTCATGCGCCCAGGCTTAAGAGAAGGAAGACTTTAAATGCATCCACAGCTCTTCCCAAGCCTGCTCAGCCCTCCTCTCCAGAGAGCTCATCCTTGCAGCCCCCAGTAACAGCAGGAGCGCCAACAATTCCATCTTTCCACTCAGGAAGGGAAGCAGGAGACTCAAGTGACTCTCCAAGAGGGAAGGACAAAGCCAGCCCAGCACAGAGCCCCGAGCACTGCACTGCCCTTCCCTTCCCCCAGCCAGAAGCAAGAGCGCCAGGCAAGCAAAGCCTTGCCCTGTTCTACTCCAGGATTATTTATCCGCATTTGACGCCAGATGAAATCCAAGTTTAGCTCCTCTAAAGGTCCTGGTTTGCAGGAAAAGGGACTCAGTTTGCTCCCTCGCCACCTCCGAAGGCAAATGAAGGAGGCGAGAGCTGCATATTTGGGTTATTGGCTGTTCCACTCGAGAGAAGCTCCACAATTGGCGAGAGCAGGAGGCGCTTGCTCGGAGCAAACACACAGCTGTGAACACACCGACAGGATAATCCCCGCGGGGAATTACGGCTTTGCAGGGCAGAGAGGGAATGCGAACCTCCCGGTGATGAGAAAGGAGACGGAGCAGGGAAATAAAGACGGAGAACTCCAAGCTTTCCATCAAATCAGATCACTCAGCTGGGCAGAACAATTCAAAGCAGCCCAGCGAGCGAGTGCTTCACGGTGATTGTTTCACCAAAAAGCGAGACCAGAGCTTGCTTAAAACAACTCGAAAAGGTTTTCGGGTGTTTGATAATGAAAGCACTTACCTGGCAGAGCCTTTTCCCCCACATCCTCCCCCCGAGCTGTGTCGGGCAGCAGGATTTTGTTAGCTCTGCCTCTTACAGGTGCTCACGGGTTTAAGGAGAGATAAAGCAAAACCAAAGCCTTTGTTTGCAACGAAATTGGCCATCAGAGACCTGATCCTCCAACCCTTCTGCCTGCAAGAAGCTTTTCTCGCTCGGCAGCTCCTGCCCCAGAAACACTTTGCACGTGGAAGGGTCGGGAGCTGGGATTGTGCTTTTCCCAACCCGGGATGGAGCTCAGGCTTCAGCCAGAGCCGTGCTGAAGGCAGCAAACATCCCAGAGGGAAGGCACCGTGTGCTAAATGTGAATCCAGGAGTGCATCCCGAGCATGCAGCCAGGATTTGGGATGAAGCAGCACCTGCCTGCCTCTCTGTAGGAATCCCGTGCCCTCACTTGCAGGAGTAAAGCTCCATCTCAGCACCTCAGAGGGCAGAAAACACTCCTGGAGGGAAGGGACAGGCAGGTGCAGTGGGAATTATGCTAAAATGAGCCGAATTCCACAATGATAGGAGCATTCCACTGCATCCCACGTGTGAAATTTGTCCCAACAGACATTCACAGGAGCTCACCCCAGGCTTGGGAGCCCTGTGGGGCTGAGCCTCAGAGGCATGAAGGGTCAGCAGGGGTTTGAGGTGCCACAGGAGGCTGGCACCACCATAACTTTTCTCTGGTGGGTTTTAAAGCCGCTTCCTCTGAGCAGGATTTGGGTCTTTTGCCTGTCCCTGGGAGAGTGGAATCCCTGTTTCTTTCTTATGCATCAGGAAGAGTAAGAAAAGGTTTCTGTTTCTCCTCTGGACCAGGGAATGGGGGTGACCACTCCCCTCCTCCCTCCCCAGGAGAGGAACAGATCCCTGCAGCAGGCTCTGCTCTCCAAGCACTCCCTGTTGCCAATGCCCAAAGAATGAAAATCTGGGACTGCAGCATCCCCATCCCCAATAATTTATTCCTAAGGGCCTGTCCATAAGCCAGAGGGACAATTTCTGTGGAGAATTAGCCCAATGTTAGAGCAGAAACAGCAATTCCTCAAGCACCGAGAGCACCTAAAGACTTAAATGCTGCAAGCAATTGCCAAGGAAGCACATTTAATTGGAATAATACTCCCACTGAGCAGATAACAGGATAAACTTCACAAAATAGGATAATGCATGAGGAAGATTTACAGCCAATATTTTGGTTGGGTGTTTTGTTGTGTTTCTACACAGTCTGTATGCTCACAAATGTTAATTTTCTCCTATTCTGTGTGCTCACAACTGTTGATTCCCTTTGGAAAGCAAACCCTAGAATCTTCCACAGCACCTGATTAGCAGGGAAAGGGCAGATAATGGCTGTGATTCCACACAGAATTTCTGGAAAGAAACATGTCCCACTAATGGGAACTGCTCAGGGAAAGAGGAACAAAGATATTCATGGCCTGGAGAGTTCCTGCCCAAAGAACCAAGCCAAAGCTACATCCCAAAGGCACAAATCCACCAGGTTTTCCTCCAAAAAGCAGAACTGGCCTTTGCAAGGATGGAACCAGTAAAAGGTCCATTTCAGATTCATTTCTCTCAGATTCATAGCATGATTTTCTTTTTTAAAAGAATATTGAAAGTCTGTATTTTAGAGCAAATCCAGCATGGTTTCTGGAATACTGCTGTAACCTGCAGCAATTTTTCAGGAATTGTTTCACTTACATTCACATTTAGGGTTTTGAATTCCAAGAAGCCCCAAATCCAAAGGCAAAATCAAGAGGTTTCCTCAGTGACACAATGAGGATCCCCAGGAAAGAAAGGAGAAAACTTCCCATCTGCAACTCCTCCCTCACATCCAGGTGCTCCTGAATCTTCCAGCTTTAGCTGCTTAACTTCATCTTCCCACCTATGTCATAAAACGTTCCAGCATCCCTCAGAGTAGGGAGTGGCTGCCATTGCCCATTCACAGGCAGGAAAAAAAGGGATAAATCCACTGCCTTGTGAAGTTCTGGAGCTCCCCATGTACACAACTACTGCTCCAGCTCCTCATTTATCTCAGCTTCCCATGAAGCTGCTGCTCTGCCAGTGCCATGAAGCCACCTCAGCTGGCTGTACACATCAACCCAAGCACCTGGGAAGCTGCTGGGCTCCATGGGATGGATCACTTTTCAGCCCCACACAGGCCACAAGTTTAGTGCTGAGGCTGAAAGGGCTTTCCGAGAGCTCTCCCAGCAAGAAGCATGAATTCCATGGAGGGACTGAATTCCATACAAGCACATATTTATTCCTAAGGAATTGGCACTGAGCACCAAAAGCAGCAGGTGTGGAAAGGAAACTGGGAATATTGCTGTACAGGAAATGCTGGAGAGTCAGCTGGGTGGGAAACATTTCCTGGTCCTTTCATTCAAGGTGAACATTTGTGCACCTGAGTTGTGGCTGCCTTAATCCTTGGTTTGGTTTTCACCTTGGACATTTTTCTGGCTCTAGCAGAAAATTTTTCTAGCACTGCCATAAATCTCTGGAATTTTGAGGAATCTGTATGTGCATGTACAGGCCTTGGAGCCACCTGGGATAATGGAAGGTGTGGGATGGAGGAGATTTAGGATCCCTTCCAAGCCAAGGTAGCCCATGGTTCTGTGATCTCAGAACCATCAGAAGAGGGATACAAAGAATCCTGTTGAACTTGACTCACTGCAAACCATGGTAAAACCTTTCCCTGTCCTCCCTTCCCTGCTCAGAATCCAGCTGGATCCTTCTTATTCCCTACTTTCTGCTTCCTGCAATTCCAAGCAGGAGAAGGCTCCAGAAGCACTCGCTATATTTTATCTCCAATGACCAATAATAACCAAGGTCAAAATCAAGCAGCTGACCCAGATCCAACCTCCCTTGTCTCTCCCTGCCTCATTGCCTTCCCATTTCTCTCTAATCCCAGCTGGAAATAGATCTCTTCCTGCCTCGGCCACAGCTGTTAATTTGTGTGTGTGTGTTGTTATTTATTATTTAGCACAGCAAAGCACCTCATGAAGCAGCTCTCATGAAAAGCACTACATAAAAGGAAGCTGCTTCTGAATATTTTAGGAACCCGACGTTCCGCTATTGATATTCTAATTCCATTTGTTTGAGAGTCAAGTCAGGCCCCAACAGGTTATTCAACAAATTAATAAATGTTGCGGCTTTTGTCTTCCGGAGGGTTTGTGGCTCCTGGGATTTGCACTTTCATGTTTTTCCTCTGGTAAAGTCTGCTGCGTTTGTTTGTTTAAGAGAGGAGTCCTGATGTTCTTGTGTGATCCCCTGACTCCAACAGCTGGGGCTTGGAAAGCAAACAAACACTGCAGGATGCTGAGGGAAATCAGGGATCGGCCACTCTGCACCTCCCTGTGGTCAGTGGGATTTCCCATCCTTCTTCTGATGGTCCTGGGATGGCAGAGTCATGGAATGGTTTGGTTGGAAGAGACCTTAAACCTACAACAGTGCCACTCCTGCCATGGCAGGGACACCTTCCACCATCCCAGGTTGCTCCAAGCCCTGTCCAGCCTGGCCTTGGACACTTCCAGGGATCCAGGGGCAGCCACAGCTTCTCTGGGCACCCTGTGCCAGGGCCTGCCCATCCTCCCAGTGAAGAATTCCTTCCCAATATCCCATCCAACCCTGCAGCAGTGGGAATCCATTCCCTGTGTCCTGCCACTCCATGCTCCTGTCACTCCACCCATATTCCTGGGATTCTGGCAGCTTGGGGTCTCGCAGAAGTTTCAAGCCCCTGACATCTCAGGAGGAGTGGAAAGGCTGGAGCCACCTGCTGCAGAGGTGGGGTGTGGGATCCAGGAGATTCCTGCCAGGCAGGGAATAGCCCTTGGACAGCCCATGCCTGCTGTCCTTGGGCACAGGTTGTTCCAGAGGAGGAAAATCAGGATTAGGCAGTGGATTTGAACCTTGGCTGTGCTGCCTCAGCTCTCTCACAATCCTCCCAGGGTTTCCAAGCTCCTCACCTCCTGGGCCTCCTCCGTGGTGGGAGCTGATGCCCCAAGAGTTCTCCACGCTTGCCGTGCCCCTTTCCAGCTGCTGGGCCATTCCCTGTTTCAGGAAGCAGGTGGGAGCTGTCATCTCCACACCACTGAGGTGCTGAAAACAACGAGGGGTCAGTGCTGTGCAATGAGACCTCGGAGAAGCACCAGGACACAGTGCTGAGCTCTCCAGCATTCCCAGCTCCACCAGAGGGATTTTTCCCAACAAAGGACATGAGATACTGTTTTCAATTAACAGGAGTTCCCTGGCCTCCTCCTGACCTAAAATTTCCCCTGAATGAAAGTACAAAACCTATTTGTTTAACCTGGACATTTCAGCCTCCTCAGAAGAGAAAGAAATGCTGCCTCCTCCTTAGTCTGAGCTTTATGCAGGCTTTCATCTTGTGCACAAAAAGGAGAGGAGGGAAAGCAGGAAAAATTCTTCAGGGAATTAACAAAAACTCTACTTACTAAGTAAAAAATATCTGTGTATCTTGAACATCAGTGTACAGCTATGCAAAAAGCTGTTCCTTGTCTTTTCCCTAGGAAAAAGTTCATGGATACCCAATCCTTAACTGGCCCAGCCACAGCCTCCAAAACAACAGGAATGCTGAGTTAACCTGGAGAAAAGCAGGAATTAGGTGCAGTGAGTACAGTTTTCTCAATAAAGAAAAAGTCATTTTGGTGTCAAATTGGCACAAAAGCCACAGAAATGGTTGCAGTGCAGATCTGCCCTTCCCGCTGGAGAATCCAAACGGCACTGGCACATCAGTGGGAATGGTGTCAGCTCCGAGGATAATGCCAGGAATAATGTCCCCTCACAGGAGATAATGCCAGCAATAATGTCCCCTCGGCTGTACATAAGAAGTTGCAGCTCCACAGAGGCACTCGAGGGCCACCAGAAAGCACAAGTGTTAAAGTGGAGCTTTCAGCTCCTCAAATTACTGCCTTAATTTATGTGCAGTAAAGTGCAGCAGCCAACGTGTTCCACACTTCGATTTTAAAAGGATTTTTCCCACTTTGCCTCTTGTCCTCTCCTTTAACCTCCCAGTAAATTCCCATTGGCTGCTGCTGCCACGCAAGCCTGAAATTTTAATTCCCTTCCACATCTCCACAGCCCTGTTTCTCCGTGGGTGCAGATATTGGGAAATTAGCAAGAAAAGGGGAAAAATCACATTGGAGAAATTTCACCTTGAGGGTTTTTATCTCCCCACCTATCACAGGAGTAATGGAGCAGACGACAGGAAGATTTTAATGCTGATTTAACATCTATATATTTATGCTGCTGCATATATGTGTTTATTTGTGTTTCTCCCCGAGCTCGGTACGTCCACAGGAGGCAGGAAATGGAGCTGATTAATAGAGCTCCTTCCTCCAAATGCACAAAGTAAATTTGGCCTAAATGATAATCAGTGAGTTTGATTTTATTCCTCCCTCCAGTATCAAGTCGGAGGGAGTGTTTTGGATAGAGGAATACTGATGGAGCAATCCTTCCACACTCCATACTTCTCCTTCACATTGCAATTCCTTCCCATCACAAAGGCTGGAAGGCTGCTGGTAATGTTGGTCAGCGGCTTAAATATTTATAACCTCTAAAAAAATATATGCTAATTTGAAAACAGTAAACTAAGCTTAGGGCATGGCTTGGGGCAAATTTAAACAAAGCCATCAAAACAAGAGCTGTGTTTTATACTGAAGCCATAGGCAGAGCACAACAGGTATAACTCTGAATTTCCTTGTGTTAAGGACAGGCACTAAAGCCAGGGCACTGTTTGCATACCAAGGGCTGCCTGGAGAGGTAATGAATCCAGCCCTGAGCCTGAGCCACAGCCTGTTCCTGGAATTCTAGGGTGGGTTGGGATTGAAGGGCCTGGAAGCTCATCCTGTCCACCCTCTGGCATGGCAGGGACACCTTCTGCTATTCCAGGTGACTCCAAGCCCTGTCCAGCTTGGCCTTGGACACTTCCAGGGATCCAGGAGCAGCCACAGCTTCTCTGGGCACCCTGTGCCAGGGCCTCCCCACCCTCACAGGGAACAATTCCTTCCCAATATCCCATCTAACCCTGCTCAGTCAGTTTGAAGCCATTCTCCCTTGTCCATCTTCACTGTCAGCTCCTTCAGGCACTGCACAGCCACAATGAGGTCACCCCAAATCTTCTCCAGGCTGAACAATCCCAGCTCTCCCAGCCTCTCCTCCCAGCAGAGCTGCTCCATCTCTCTGCTCATCCTGGAGCCTCCTCTGGACTCTCTCCAGCAGCTCCAGCTCCTTGCTGTGCTGGGACAGGGCTGGGGCAGCTCTGCAGGTCTCACCTGAGCAGGGCAGAGGGGCAGGATCCCCCCTTTCCTGCTGCCCACGCTGGGATCAGCCAGGGCACAGTGGGGTTTTTGGGATTGGGCCAGTGATGCTTTGGGTAGAGGAAGGAGTGAGGGAAGGAAGATGTGTGTTAACCTGGTCTGGGGAAAGGATCTCAGGGTTACAGGAAAACCCCATGACTTTGTGCTGGAAGAACCTGGAGACCCAAAGCAGCTGAGCTTTGTCCATACCCTGTGGCAGGAAAAGGAGTTTGAGCAGTTGGGGCAGCAGTGGAAGAACCACCAGAGGTCAAACACGGAGGGATTTAAACCCCTCTGGGTCAAACACCAAGGGATGAAACCCCTCTGGGTCAAACACCAAGGGATGAAATCCCTCTGGGTCAAACACAGAGGGATTAAACACCTCTGGATCAAAACTGATGGATTAAACACAGAGGGATTAAACACCTCTGGATCAAACACCAAGGGATTAAACACCTCCCTTGACCACTAAGGAAGCCCCAACCAGATTAACTGCAAAGCCACCCGAGGACTTTTTGGGACTTTGAGCCAGTAAACAAGGATCCTCCTACAAAACTCCAGGAGTTTTGGCCATATGCTCAGTTTGGAGTGCTGTGTGCAGTGCTGGGGAGATTTGTCCATCACTCTACCCAGGAAACCCACACCCCACAAACAGCTGGCACACTGGACTCTCCTTCCTCTGTGTTCAAGGCTGGCTGGGGGAAGAATATCCTCAATCCATGGGTGCCACTAGGGATGTGTGGCTTTCTGAGGCTCCTGGACACCTTTTTCCCCATGCCCTGCCCCATTACCATAACACCAATGACAGTCTCAAATGTCCCTTGTACAGCCTCTGTTGTGTTTGCTTTGCAGCCTGCTGCTGTTGAGGTAACAGATGTTTTCATTGAGCTGTTCACAATAACCCCTGGGCCTTTCCCCTGAGTGGTTCCAGTTAATTTAAAATGCAGCAATGTGGTTGAGGAGGTTGGATTTTGCCTTCCAATGCACATTAACTTGCATTTGTCAACATTTAATTTCATCTGCTGCTGTCTTGACTGCTCACCTGCCTGGATAGAGCCATTCTCAGCTTTTCACAGTCTGCACTACACAACTAAATACATTTCACTAAATAACTCTGGGCAACTAGAGTTATTTTTCCCATCTTTTCCTCCCCTCTAATTCTGGATTACATTTTTAAAAGCCTGGCCCAAGCTTCCAGATTCTCTCCTCATCTCCTACGGCCACACTGAAAATTGATGCTGCTTTTTTTTTAACTCGCGGCTGCTTCCTAACCTGTGCCAGTAATTCCTTTATTTAAAGCTGCCCTCTCGTTCCACTGCCTCCTTCTCTACTGGGACCTTATCTTTAGATCCCTCTGAAGTCTCTTCCCATGGATATTCCCCGCGTTGTGTTTTCAGCAAAATCTGTGAAGAGGCAATTAGCGGAGGCCTCTGCCTCCTGTCTGTTCCCAGATTAAATTCTCTCACCAATTTCTACTTCCAGTCCCTTATACAATCACTTGGTAGGAGCTCTTTTTCCTCTTTATTCAGTGGGAAAGAAAGGATTTAAAGTGCAAAAGCAACTCCATACACAGCATTTCCCTTGCCCTCTCTTCTGAGGTTTCCAGAAAACCCACAAAGGGAACGAACAGCCACTGTGCCCAGTTCTGGGACCCCAATTTGGGAAGGACAAGGAGGGGCTGCAGAGTGTCCAGGGAAGGGAAGGGAGCTGGGGAAGGGGCTGGAGCACCAGGAGAGGCTGAGGGAGCTGGGAAAGGAGCTCAGCCTGGAGCAAAGGAGGCTCAGGGGGACCTTGTGGCTCTGCACAACTCCTGACAGGAGGGGACAGCCGGGGGGTTCAGGCTGTGCTCCCAGGGAACAGGGACAGGAGGAGAGGGAATGGCCTCAAACTGTGCTAAGGGAGGGTCAGGTCAGACATCCAGAGGAATTTCTCCATGGAAAGGGTGGTCAGGCCTTGGCAGGGGCTGCCCAGGGAGGTTTGGAGTCCCCATCCCTGGAGGTGTCCAAGGAACACCTGGATGTGACACTCAGTGCTCTGGGCTGGTGACAAGGTGGGGATTCGTCACAGGCTGGACTCAATGGTCTCGGAGGTATTTTCCAACCTCAGTGATTCTGGGATCCTTTCCTATTGGGAATTACAGCTAAGAAAAGGCAGATGCTGGGTTTGATCCATAGCTCAGTTTCCTGGGGATCATGTCCAGCCCTGAGGCTCCAGTTTTGGGGACAAGCAGCTGCTTTGCTGTCCCCTCTCCTTCTCAGACACTGGAGGTGATTTCAGCTCCAGCATTCCCACCTCTGGAGAGATATGATGCAGCAGCCAGGGACATGAAAATCACAATTGCAAAGGTACAATTTGCAATTTACCCCCCAAAAGGGAAAGAAGGGGACACTGGGATGAGACTTTTTGAGGAATGGGAATAGATCGGCTCGCAGGGCTCCACAGAGGGTGGGGCACAGCCAGGGCCTGGCTGGAGACAAAGAAAGAATGGGATGTTTTCCTGCTGAAATCAGCCATCCTCCACTCCCACCAGCTCTGCCCTACACCAGACTGTGAAGGCACAAACCTCCCAGGATTTCCAGGCACAAACCTTTGAGGACATTCTGTTCATTTTCAAATTACATTTCCATATTTAAATTCGAGGAGGAAGAAAAGAAACCCCAAATCCAGTGCTTCCTAGAATCCATCAGGGAAACCTGACATAACAGCTTTGACCCCTGGGCACAACTATGAATTCTGAGCAACCTTTTATTTCTCCTTAAAAATCAAATGGAAGCTCTGGGAGGCACAGAGCAACAACGTCCACCGCAAACTCCGTATCATTGTCAGAAACTCTTTATAACTGACTCAGGATTTGCACTTCCTCTAGCCACAGGAAAATGCTGCTCCAACCCCACTCCTTCCAAACCCCCAAGCCCTCTGCAAAATCCCTAACATGGGAATAGAGAAGAAACTTGATATTTTGCCTGTTGGAAAATGTCTTCATCAAACTACGGGAAGGCATTTCCCTGATGATTCTTGTGTTGTCAAAAAAGCAGCAACACCCCTTTGACAAGTTTGCTTTATCTCTGCAGAAGCTCATGAATCTGCTTCCAAATCCTCCTTTTCAAAAGCATGAGCACCAAGAAATTCTCCTCTGAGCCTGGATAGTCAAGGCCACTTCTATTCCTCAGCTCCACTCCCCTCCTCTTCCTCCTGCTTTTGTGATCTGGGAGGGAGGAGCACAACAAAAAATTGCTGTTGATTATTGCTATTATTGGGAGCATAAGGACCCTGGGGATTATGACCTACATACATTTATTATCCAAATCCAAACAGCTCCCATGCTGACTGCAGCAACCAGCAGAGAACAGGAGGATCTGGAGGAGGGAAGAGGAAGGAAGCCATCATCCCCTTGCCTCTCACACTTACAGACACCACCTTGTTAGAAAATCACCTAAGCAAAAATGCACCAAAATACCTCCGTGGGACACTAGCACTCTCCAGCTTCCCAGCTTTTAGGGGTCTGGGAGGATTTTCAGCCAGAACTGTCCCAGGATTTTTATCAGACCTTGTCCAAGCCCTATAAAATGATGCCAGGAGAGAAGTGTGTTTTCACAAGGAGGTTTAGCCATGGAAGAGAAGGCAAAGGAGGTGGAGTGGGATGGAGTCTGCGAGGTCCTGGCTGTCTGCCCCAAGGATCACAGGCTCAGCCAGCTTTCCCAGGGGTTTCTGAAGGCCTGGTCATGGATTTAAGCCACAAACATGTCTGTGCCCACAGAGGTGGATAAAAGATAAACCCATGTTCACCTCTGGGTGCATGAAGGGAACTTTGCTCTTGAGTTGGTTCATAATTGGAAAAACACAAGCTGTACTTTCTGTTCCCACTCTCTTTTAGGCTTTCAACCCTCACCATGCATCAGCTGCCATCCAAAGCACAGGCTGGAAAGCCTGCAAAGCAAGCACAAGTGACTGCTGCCCTCATTAGGAAGGACAAAGCCTCTCAGCAGTGGATAAAAAAAGCAGCTCACGCTGGGGTTTGCAGGGTAGGACACGGGCTCATTCCAATGCTAACCAGATTATTGAGCTCGCTAAAGGCTATCTCTGAAGGGATAGTTGGAATTAGTTGATAGTGATTTAATTTGTGTTGCAGATTGCTAATTAAGCCTGTGAAGAGGACAAAAAAAATTAATCCATTTAGTTAAGGAGATACAATGAGAGATGTGGCAATACTGGAGTCATTCACAGGCAGGAATAAATGGAAAGGTTTGCTCCAGCTCACCTTGGAGCATGGACAGTGTGTGGGCATGGAGGGCTGGCCACCCCCACACAGCCCAGCTCCCCTGGGCTGGGATTGCAGGGTATCATGGAATAATGGAATCATTGAGGTTGGACAAGACCTGTAAGATCAAGTCCAACCATCAGCCCAGCACCACCACTAAACCATATCCTCGGTGCCACATCCACACATTCCCGGACAGTTCCAGGGATGGTGGCTCCATCACTGCCCTCTTCCAAGGCTTGAAAATGCTTTCCATGAAGAAATTTTCCCTAATATCCAAACTAAACCTTCCCTGGCACAGCTTGAGGCCATTCCCTCTTGTCCTGTCCCTTGTTCCCTGGGAGCAGAGCCCAACCCCCACCTTCTTCCACCCTGGTGGTTCCATGGGGGGCTTTGACCACCAACTCCAAGGCTTGATCCAGCAGGAAAATCTCTTCAGGGAAGGAGAGGTAATTAAAAAGCATAAAAAGCACCCAGGGATGTCCTCTGGGAGTGCTCTCAGAGACAGAACAGGCTCCACATTAATCCTGTTTAATCCACCTCTCCCAGGATTCCCAGGGATTCCCAAACCACCACGGCCCATCTTGATTTTCAAAGCCAAGTGATAGGAAGTCAGCTCACACCTCAGTGAGTTGCTCCAGTGTTTAATTAACCTGTTAACCCCGAAATCACTCCAGGCACTGGAAGTCATTTTACAAAAAATGCCCAGATATCTTCAAAGAGGAAATTTAAAAATTATTTTAGGAAGCAGAATTCAATTTACTCATTAAAAAAAAAAAAAGAAAAGAAAAGAAAACCTCTATGAAAACACTGAGTGTTTTTCAAAGCTCTTTCAAAATATTTAAGGAACTATTAAATCAGAAAGGCATCTTGATTTTTCTTATATCTGAAATGTTCAAGGAGAATGCTCCTTTTTTTTCCTCAATGCACACCAGCTTTCCAGGGAAGCTGCTTCATGGCTGATTAGATTTTTATCCCAGTTTGGAGAAGCACCATGGAATTTGAAGTTTGATGTCTGGATGAAAGTTGGGAAGGGCAGTTTGAGGGTCACCCACTTGCTGGTGGCAACTCCTCTGATCTGACTCAGCCCTGTCTCTTCTCCTCCTGCTCTGCCCAGATTTTATCCTTTCATCCATGTGGGTTTGAGCTGACTGAGGGCAAATCCCAGTCCAAGGAGCTCCCACCCCACTGGGATCCAGCTGGGGCATTGCACCAGTGCAGCCCATTTCCCACAGCTCACAGCAGCAATGGGAACCAGATCCTGCTCCATCAGGGCACCTAGGGGATGTCCATCCTCAGCTAAACATGGAATGGTTTGGGTTGGAAGGGAACTTAAAGATGATCCCATTCCATCCCTGCCGTGGCAGGGACACCTGTCACTATCCCAGGCTGCTCCAAGCCCTGTCCAACCTGGCCTTGGACACTTCCAGGGATCCAGGGGCAGCCACAGCTTCTCTGGGCACCCTGTGGCAGGGCCTCAGCACCCTCACAAGGAACAATTCCACAGAATCACAGAATGTTCTGGGTTGGAAAGGACCCAAGTTGTCAAGTCCAATTTTCAATTGAACAGCACAACCAACCACAATTGAAGGCACAACCTTGGTGTTGTTGGCACCAGGCTCTGACCAACTGAGCTGATTGTCCTTCAGATCCAACCTAAACCCACCCTTTTTTAGATTCAGGCCCTTGTCCTGTCACTCCAGCCCCCTATGAAAAGTCCCTCTCCTGCTCTCTCATAAGCCCCCTTTAGGCACTGGGGTTTTCCCAAAGCCTTCTCTTCTCCAGGCTGAAAGAATCCCAAGATGAAAAGGGCTGGATTGCTCCTCGATGCTCCAGGTCTCAGGAGATCACCTCGGCCACCTCCCCCTTCACCCACAGCACAACCCAAAAACTC
Organism: Lichenostomus cassidix; assembly: GCF_008360975.1. Classification (NCBI taxonomy): domain Eukaryota; kingdom Metazoa; phylum Chordata; class Aves; order Passeriformes; family Meliphagidae; genus Lichenostomus; species Lichenostomus cassidix. The sequence goes on along the minus strand of NC_139490.1, from coordinate 23,347,742 downwards.
TTTCTGGAGAAGCTGCAGATTTCTGGGCAGTGCAATCCACCACCCCCAGCTACCTCCCAGCTCAGGACAAAGACCAGCAAGTTTATCCCTCATTCCCAGCGCCAGGCACACAGCTGGAAGCTCCTCAGGAATGCCTGACATTACGTGTCACACCAACCCAGCCACCCCAACAGCCACACCAAGGACAGGGTCTGTTCCTGCCAGTGAGAATGGGGCAGCTGAGATGCCTGTCAGGTAGGAATAACTAAATTCCATCCTGCCCTGCAAGATGAAGAAGCAGCAGAGGGTTTTATTGTAACAACTGTTACTAGGCCTCAGCCAGCGTGGCTCTCTGCCTACCTCTGGCAGGGATTTTGGGAGCACAAACACATCTGTCTGGACAGCTGAGCCTTCCAAAACACACCATCCCCATCCCCTGCTCTCAGCTCTGCAGCTGCACGTGTTTGTGCAATCCACAAATCATCCAGGGCATTCATACGGCATCGAAAGCACCAAAGCATCCCTTCAAGGCCCAGTGAATCCCCATATTCCAAGATCCAGGAATGCTGAAATGCTTTTCCTCCCTTTGTTTTCAAGGTTCTGCTTCTTGTACCCTCAATACCACCACAAAGTAAACTTAATGTGGGAATGACAGCCACCTGAGGGGGTTTGCTAGGGGGTGAGCTCCTCAAAAAGCAGCTTTGCCAAGGAAAACATTCCCAGATAACTGGTGTGTCCTTCCCAAAGATCTGCACACGGAGGGTCCAATGGAGGCATCCAGGTGAGCACAAACCAAGGGGAACAAACAGCACTGGCCACGTGTCCTGCACCCCACAAATCTCCCCATGGAGAAGCCATTCCTAGAGTCATCATTCCTAGAGGGATGACTTGTCAATCCTGCCTGGATTCCACACCACTTCATCCATCCCCAGCAGTTCCTGTGGCTGGAGCAGCTCCACTCATTTATTCACCCTGGGATGGTTCAGCCCTCCGAGGGAAAAGAATTTTTGTGTTTCCACATCTCTTTGAAAGCTCCGCCAGGGAAGCTGCAGCACCTTTGAAGCTGTTCTGAGTCCAGCAAGGTGCCAGGCTGTTCCTGAGTGATAGCAAGGCAGTGCTGCTCCGGGAAGAGGCACGGGAAGCTTGAAAGCAGCTCCAAAGGAGTTAAAGCCCAGCACCCGCCTGTGGGAATCCTGCACCACACAAGGCCCCAGAGATACAAGGGGATTGTCTGGATAAAAGTTGATTAGTCCACATTACAGGGATTAGCATTCCCTTTGAACTTTTAACAACTTTGTTATGTCTTTTACTTGCCTTTTTATGTAAAAAAATAAATAAAAAGGTGGAGGGGTTTTTAAAGCCGATTTTTTTTTCTCTTAAAGGAAATGATTAATTCTCCCTATTACCAACAGATAAAGCCCTGGCCACACTTGAAAGGGGGAGTCAATAACGTGGGGAGGCTGGAAGCACCACAAATCCTATTGGACATGCTCAGGCTGGCTTTAGATGTTTCCTTTGTAGCAGGAGCAGGCTGGATTCCACGGCAGCTCAGCAGCACACGCCGGGATGGCACGGGAGGGGCTGGAGTGGCAGGGTCAATCCTGTTTGGATAGCTCCAAGAAAGCCAAGGAAACCCCAGCTGGAGTGGTGTGAGCAAGGTCAGGGCACAGCAGCTCCCTGGGGATGGCTGGACTTCAGCAAGGAAGTGTCCAGAGTCAGGGAGCGGCAAACCAGGATGAAATTCACCCTTGGAGTTGGCCAGGATGAAAATGGAGATAAGGGGTGGTGTGAATATCACCCTTGGCCAGCAGCAGCCAAGAAAATGATGCTTTATGGAGCTCTGGTGGGGGAGAATCCCTGTTCTGCCTTGTTCTCCTCGCTCCAGCCTGGGATTTACCCCTGTGCTGCCACTGTGCCCAGGATTTGCTGCAGGTGCAAATGCCTTGGGAAAGGTGATAGGGAGTGAGAGTCCTCCAGGAGGGAGAGCAGGAGCAGACAGAGGGATCTCCCACTGCCCCTGTCCGAGATCCATTAACAGGTTAATGAATTCCTCTGGGAAGTGTGTTGCTCTCCTCTCTCAGATGCAGCTCCAGTGGAATGAGGACGATCACCTTGACCCCAGGTCTGCTGTCAGGGACTGGTTCCCCTGCCTGGGGCTGAGTGTCCTTTTATCCCAACAGCTTTAACAGCACATGGCTTCAATCGTGTTCCACTGGGTAGCAGATGCAGCTTTTTCCCTGCTCTGACACAGTGTTCACCAGGAACTGGGCTGAAATCACAAACCCATCCCACTTGGGCCTTGAGCTCTGTGGGAACATGAGCTGACAGCCTGAAAATCCTCATGCAGCACCACACAGCCCCAGCACGAATCCCTGCTTATTATCCAGGACCACGCTTGCCTCCTAACAGGATCACCGGGGCTGGGAATGACCCAAACCTGTTCACCTGTGTGCCAAAGCCCCTTCCTGCTCCTGCATTAATGATATTTCGTGGCCAGGTTCTGACACAGCACTTCTGGGGGATGTTTTAACCAGCCCAGGAAACACAGGCTGCTGCAATAATCAACAGCTCGACAACACAGTTCAATTGACTGATGACTAACACGCTGCCATTTTAGCTCCAGATAAGCAGGAGAACCACGTTTTCCAGCTTTAAACACACCAGCAGCACAAAGAAATCCATAGAATTTCAAATGCCAAACCCCTTTCAAACCGGCAGCCAATATTAGTTAGGAGAAAATGGGAATATCAGGCAGAAAAAGACTCTGCTGCCTTGAAATCAGGACAATTAATAATACATGCAGCAACCCCTCAAACCACCTTTTTCTCCCCTCCTACTGCAGGCAGAGAGAATGAACTGAATTGAAAATTCTGTCAGGAAAAGTACATCCTCCAAAATGGAAAGACAAAAGCACAGTGAGAAAATGAGCTGCGTCAGGCTCGCTTCCAACAGCAGCAGCACGAGGGGCACAGAATTCCCTTCAGGAGACAAAGCAGCCTCAGGCTCACAGCACCTCAGCAAGGCTTTCAGGCGGAGCAGGAAGAGCCCCGAGCTCCAGAGACAGCTCCTGAAAGATTCTGGGATAAAAACTGGTAATCTGAGTGTTCAGTTCAATGGGGAAGGTGAGGAAAAGCCTTCTCCCCCCTCCACCTGCAGAGCTGCCTCCAGCTTGGGGATCCCAGCACAGGAGGGAGCTGGAGCTGCTGGAGAGAGTCCAGAGGAGGCTCCAGGATGAGCAGAGGATGGAGCAGCTCTGCTGGGAGGGAAGGCTGGGAGAGCTGGGATTGTTCAGCCTGGAGAGGAGAAGCTTCGGGGTTACCTCATTGTGGCCTTCAAGTGCCTGAAGGAGCCAACAGAAAAGATGGAGAGAGATTTCCAAGGGTCTGGAGTGACAGGACAAGGGAGAATGGCTTCAGACTGCCACAGGACAGGGTTGGATGGGATATTGGGGAGGAATTCCTCCTTGTGAGGGTGGGCAGGCCCTGGCACAGGGTGCCCAGAGAAGCTGTGGCTGCCTCTGGATCCCTGGCAGTGTCCAAGGCCAGGCTGGACACTGGGGCTTGGAGCAGCCTGGGATAGTGGAAGGTGTCCCTGCCTGTGGCAGGGGTGGCACTGGATGAGCTTTCAGATCCTTCCCAACCCAAACCATTCCATGATTCAATTCTTGCCATGCCAGAAGGTCCTTTGTCCCTGTCTCCAGGGATCTCTGGAGCACAGTATTCCCAGGATCACGGTATTCCCAGCACCACAGGATTCCCGGGATCATGCCCAACTTTCTGGGCACCCACACCCCTCAGATCAACCAAGCCAGCTGCCCCTCACCCTGCTCCTGACCCCACATCTTCCTCAGGCCTGAGGGAAAGTAGGAAAGCAGGAAGCACTTGCTGTATCCACTGTTGATCCAGTTGGATATGGACTTTTTAAACAAGTGACCCATTTGCCTTCCAAGCTCCAGGAACTGTCCCAGGAAGCAGACAGGGAGTGCAGGAGCCTTGAAGGGACACACGTGCAGAGAAGCTTAAAATTATTAATCGGCTTCTTGCTCTGATTATGAAACACTCTCTGTGCTGTAATACAGGATGCAGCCACAGAGATCAAAGCCTCCTGCACACGCATAATCAGGGAGAATTCCTGCCCCAGAGCACGTAGGAGAGCATGGATGTGACAGAAGCTGCAGAAGAACAGAGGGCTGCAGGGAGCTGGCTCAGGTCAGGCAGGGCTGTGCTGGGGCTCTGCACTCAGCATGTGCAGCGTTTTAGGCACTGCCTTTGTTCCTGGGATGATGTGGGAATGCCACAGCTCTTTGTTCTGGATCAGCACTGCCAGTCTCCAGAGTGACACATCATCCCTTCATGACTGCAGGAGATGCAGAACTGCTCAGGATCCTGACTTAATTAGCGCTGTGTTCTATCCCACAAAGCGAACATCAAACGCCTGAAATGTAAGGGATGGCTGGGAAATGGCAGGAACTGCTGGAGAACAGCACTCTGCTGAGCCCTTCCCTAATCCTGGCATCTACTGGAGAGCAGCACCAGCCTCGGGCTCAGCAAGGGAAAGGTGGCTTTCAGTTCAGAGCCCCAGCTGCCAATCCTGGAGCTTCCTTTCAGTGCAGACTCGCTGGAGGGACAACAAGCACCAGCTTCACACTTTTAGATTTTACAGTAATATATAACATTTTGGGTTTGCAGATATTCTACAAACTTGCAGAATAATTTCACTGATTCCTCCTAATTCTGTTTCTTTGCTGTAGCAATATCAGTACAGCTGGATCACCAAGTTTTGGGGTGTTTAAGTTGCAGTCAGGTAAGGGGGGAAAATACCCTGCTTGGGTTCTCCCAGCTTCATGAGCAGAAACTAATTCAGTGGAACCTAAAGTTGATGAAGGCAATTGAATCTCAGCGCAGGATTAGGTTGGATATCAGGGAAAGGTTCTTCCCCCAGAGGGTGCTGGCACTGCCCAGGCTCCCCAGGGAATGGGCACAGCCTGAGGCTGCCAGAGCTCCAGGAGTGTTTGGACAGCACTGCCAGGGATGCACAGGGAGGGATTGTTGGGGTGTCTGTGCAAGGCCAGGAGTTGGACCAGATGGTCCCTTCCAACTCAGGATATTCCATGATTCCATATGACACCTTCCACTATCCCAGGTTGCTCCAAGCCCTGTCCAACCTGGCCTTGGACACCTCCAGGGATCCAGGGGCAGCCACAGCTTCTCTGGGCACCCTGTGCCAGGGCCTCCCCACCCTCACAGGGCGCAATTCCTTCCCAATATCCCATCTAACCCTGTCTTCTGTCTGATCCAAGCCATTTTTCCTTGTCCTGGCACTGCAGTTCCTGATGAACAGTCTCTCTCTGCCTTCCTTGTGGGCTCCTTCAGATGCTGCTATGAGCCTTCCAGGAAGGGATTGGGGAAAGCAGGAAAAAGCCCAGGAGGGCAACTGGAGCTTTGCTGTGGGAATGTAAGCTGGAAGGGGAAAGAAAAGCCTATCAAGCCCAGCTTGTAAGATTAAATGAGGTAAAATCTGCTGTGGGCCTTTTGTTGGTTTAAAATCCCTTTCCCTCTGCTGAATTGTTTCATCTAATGAAGAAACATGATTTCATTCCAAGCAGGCTGTTCTCCCAACAATTATCTGGGCTCCCAGGGGGCAGCCTGGATTCCAGGGATGTAGGGAAATCTGTGGCCCCTGCTCTGGTCTTTGAGAAAGCTGCTGGGCTGGAGAGGGAAAACTCAGTCCAGAACAGGCAGTAAAGAGCCACTACTTTGGGACAGGACAACACCCAGGTATTGAGGAGAACTAAGGGATGAGCTTGGAGGGTCAGAGTAAAACAGCCTTCAGCAGGTCCCAGGGTATCCCACAACTCCTGTGCTCTGCCCTGGAAAACCTCCTTCATCCTTAGCTCCCCCTGGACATTGGGGAATCCTGCACATGTCAATGCATAGCTGTTCATAGTCTTCATTCCTGAGAATCATGGAACATCCTCAGCTGGAAAGGACCCACAGGGATCATCAGTCCAGCTCCTGGCCCTTCACAGACACACCAACAATCCCACCCTGTGCATCCCTGGCAGCATTGTGCAAACACTGAGTTCTGGCAGCCTCAGGCTGTGCCCATTCCCTGGCGAGCCTGTTTCCAGGAAGAACCTTTCCCTAATATGCCCTAACCCTCCCTGACACAGCTCCAGCCATTCCCAGGGTCCTGTCCCTGTCACAGAGAGCAGAGATTGGGGCTCCCCCTCTGGAGGAAGCTGCAGACCCCAGTGAGGTGTCAGTGATGGGTTTTGTGGTGTCTGTGCAGTGCCATGAGCTGGACTCAGTGATCCTTGTGGCTCCCTTCCAGCTCAGGATATTCCATGATTCCATGCTTGGCATGGCAAAGTCCGATCTACCTTCCCACCTCCTGTCCTTCCCTGGGGCAGCTGTCACCCCACAGCCTGCCTGGGTAAGTGCCAAAAGCTGGGATGAGCTTCCACTTCTCCCTACAGTGATGCCCCACAGCAAATCCAGCATTTTCAGGGAGCCGAAGGTGCTGCTCCCACTCCAGCTGCACAGCCAAGCCCTTTGTGGGAGCTGCCACAATCCACACCCATGGGGACACACGTGGAAAATCCCAAACTCAGGCACAACCACACCCTCCCGCCACGCAGCACCGTCTTTCCAAGCCAAGGAGCACAGCCCAGCTCCATGAATCCAATGGATTCTATTCCCTGCCTTGGAGAAGTGCTGGTTTCTCCAGCCGTGGCCACACGCTCATGCATAATGCACTTCCAGTCTCCTGCAATAATGGATCGGTGACACCGGAGCCGCTCGAGCGGAGCGCGGGGCACGGCAGATCACAGATGGAATTTCTTTATTGTTCCACGGCTGCTGCTGGCTTGTGTTTCCCTCACTCAAGGTTAAATCATTTCTGTTTGGAGCAATCACTGCGCTCTGCATTACACGCCGGCAAAATTAATGGGCCCCCCTGGGCCAGCCAACCCCACCCGCCTTTCCCGAGGATTTCTCCGTCCCTCTGCTCCTCCTCCGGACGATTTCCGCATCCTGCGCCTCTCACTAATTTTGGGAACAGCCTGGTAATCAAATCAGGTGTTCAGTCCCATTAACTACTGGGTAGAAAAGTCTGATAGGAGTGGGAATAGGTCTCTCTCCCTGGAAGAACTTCCAGCAGGAGGAGCAGATTCCTGTCCTGGGAAGGGTGACAGGCTGCAGCTTTCCTTCCTCACAGAGCTCCAGTGAGCCATCAGGGGGAGGCGATTGCTGTCCTTGTCAGGCTCAGCTGCTGATGGAAGGATGGCATGTGCCCTGGGCTCAGCACCAGAGGGAAATCCCAGCCTCGCATTTGATGGTTATTGGCTGTTATTTGCTTGCAGGAGCTGTGCACCTCTCCCCGCTGCCTTTGATCTCGGGAGAAGCTTTTATCTTCTCACTGAAACTTCACCCACTGCCCGAGTCTCCCCTCAGCTTCATTTACTGCCCCCACACAACCCAGCACATCAGCTGGATGCTGTTCTCCCTCAAGGCTGGGTACCAATTCCAGTCATCCAACTCCAGGCTGAAAACAACCGGGACCATGAGGACACATGGAACTGCACTTGGCATGAGAAGCATTTGGTGAGCAGTCTGGATCAGCACACAACCAAACCTGGGTGTGTATCCAGCTTAAACCCAATCTGTGCTCAGATCCCTGTCCAGCTCAGTGGCAGAAATACCTCCTCTCCCAAGTGGCTCAAGGAAAAACCACAGGTATTTCTCTCCTCGTTAAAGATCTGGATTTCTGTTACTGGTATGAAAGCCCGAGAACAGCCAGGATGATGTTTCATGTGATTACTGTTAAGCAAACCGAGATTTTACTTAGAAAAATCCTTTCCAAGATTAGTTTTGAAACTGATTTGAAAGCATTTCCCTTTCCACAGTGATCCTTCACCATTTTTCCAAGATCAGAAACTCTCTAAGGCTGCCAGAGCTCCAGGAGTGTTTGGACAACACTCTCAGGCACTGGGGGATTGTTGGGGTGTCCTGTGCAGGGCCAGGAGTAGGACTTGATGATGGATCCCTTCCAGCTCAGCATATTCTGTGGTTCTGTGATTTCTGATGTCAATGGAAAATATTATTTAGATTGATTTGAAATTATTCCATGAGTTTTTCAATGGGGACAAATAACCAAAAATAGAAATAACTCAGAAATGTGCACAGTTCTTGTATGTGTGAGCTACACCTGAAATGAAGTCTCCTTCTCCCCAGTTTGAGAAGAGCTCAATGGTTCTCAGCAAAGCTGCTGCATCCAGAAGATCCCAAAAAGCTCTGCTCCAGCTCCCCCACCTGAGCCCACATGAAGGCATTGTGTTTTGAATCCCTGTCTGTCAGCTCTGTAGGGCTGGGATGCTGTGAGCAGAGAATCCCCCAAATCCCGAGGGACTTGGGGAATGTGGACATGACCCATGAATGTCACGGGAAGAAGCTTGCAGGGAGCCCAGCTCTGCTTCAGCCCAGCCCCACCACCCCAGTGCTCCTGCAGGCATGGGAGAGCCTGTGGGACCAACCCAACCCCACAGCCCATCCCTTGGGATGCAGTGTGGAAACATGGGAGAGGGGAGCTCCTTCCTCTCCCTCAACCCAAACAAACCCAATGGAGAAGATTTGGGAAATACATCCCTGTGACTTTTCCCTCTAATTCCTGAACTCCTTTTTCCTTGGATTCCAACACACTTGTTCCAGCTTCTATGAGGCAGGGGTTTGGAACTGGATGAACTTAATGGTCCCTTCCAACCCAAACCATTCAATAATTGCTGGGAAATCAAGACCTTCATGAGCTCAAAAATGGCAAGGAACAGCCAGACAGCATCAAGTCAGACTTGAAGAGAGAGAATGGGTAAACCTTGGTACTTGGGGCATATTCCTGCAAATTTCCAAGGACTGGGATAGGAAAGGAAAGACAAAACACATTCCCTGCCATGAGGAGGAGAACAGGAGTGAACCTTTCCTAGTGTCAAAGCAAGACAAAAATAAATATGGTGTCAGAGCCTAAAAGCAGCAGCACAATAAAGCCAGCAATAACTCCTGCTCAGTGACACCAGGCAGCCGAGCTCCGCTGGGATAAATGACAGAGAACTTCCTCTGATAAACTAATAAAAGAGATTTCTAGGAGTAATCATTGATTTGACAGGAAGTCAAACAAATCTATCCATCACCGCTGACATGTGTCTACAACCTTCCAAACAAAGCGGCGTCGGGAGGGAGAGCTGGAGCCAGCTGCCCACACTGTCTCAAATGCCACATAAAGACAGCCAGCAGCAGGCTCCTGGATCGAATCCTCCCTGCCACTCACTCCTGGCTCCTCTCTGATACTTCTGGATCTGCTTCTGAAGCCTCCAAACATCAGACAAAGCCTGGTTCTCCTCCCACATCCTGCCCCTGGTTGAGGCGCTGTCTCCATCTCCGCCAGAGATAAGGAGAACAAGGCCTGGAGTTGTTCCATCTCACGCCTCTCCTGCTCAGTGGTGGCTGATGATCTTCTCCAGACCCTGCACTGGGGCGTCTGTCTGGTCAGGACTGAGCCAGACTTGGATCTTTGGGGCTCTGTGCACTCCCAGCTCTGGCTGTGGAGCTTTGGCCATGACCTTAATCCCACCCCAAATCCCAGCAGGACAGGTCTTGGCCTCCTCCTTTGGATCTGGGATTGTGTCAGCAGCCAGCAAGCAGAGCAAACCATCTCCCAGTGCATGCTGAGCCCCTCCAGAAGGGGCTGTCTGACCAGGCTCAGCACACAGCTGGCCAGCAGAGCGGAGCAGAGCAGGTAGACCATGGCATTTTGGGATATCCACAGGTTTCCCACTGCCCTCCTCTGAGCTCTTCCCCTGCTCTCTGCCCTGCACAGGATTAAGCAGGAACAGTCTGACTGCTCAAGTGGGTGATGTCCCAAGTCTGTCTTCTCATTTGTGCATTCCTGGAACATCCCAGCAGCCCTGTGAAACCACAGACTGGTTTGGACTGAGAGGGACCTTAAAGTTCACCTCATTCCACTCCAACCTTCCACCAGAGCAGGCTGCTCAGAGCTCCATCCAACCCGACCTTGAATGCTTCCAAGGATGGAGCATCCCCAGGCTGTCACTCTGCCACAGAGCACAGTCTTGGAGAAGCCAAACCAGGTTTTTCCAGCAGGGCCTGGAAGCAGGGCTGAGCTTCCACCTGTGACCCAGGAGCAGAAGCAGCAGGAAAATTGCAGGCACAGCACAGCCCTGCATTGGAGCAGTTTGATCTCCCCCCAGCCCCAGTTAGGGCTCCTCCTGCTGAGCTGATGAACTGGGAATCCTAAATCCTCCCAGAAAGAAAGTTAAGAGTCCTTTCTTCTTCTTTAATCATGCCCAAACCAGCCCCCCCACGCTGTGCTCCCTGGGCTGCCCTGGGCATCTGTGCTGGCACAGGAGGCACTGGCAGCAGGGCTGCAACACTCACTTCCATCAGCACATCAAAAATCAGGGATCAAATCCTGCTTCCAGCTCCTCCCCCGCCTCTGTTGGAGCACGCAGCACTAACAGGCTGCCATTAGCAGAGGAGGCTGGGTTGGTTTTTTAATTGTAGGTTTTATTTCTAATTTCAAAAGCAGTATTTGATCCTGGAGTCCTCGAGGCTCAGATATTTACAACAGATTCAAACCCAACCCCAGAGCACACACCTTCCTTCAAAACCACCCTGCTGGTAGACTCCTCTCCTTTTAAACACAGCAAATTTGGAACATTTATACATAATTTCTCAAGAACATGAGGTGATTTGAAACAAAACATTAAGAGTTTGCACAAAATTTGCAAGCCACCCTCCTAAAAGAAACAAGTCAACCAAGTGAAACCCCCAAAGCAGCACAGTTTTTGAGAGTGTTGCTCTGCCAAACCCCTTTTTATTTCTGTTTTCCTTTAAAAACCAGACAAAACAGCTCATAATATTTTTATTTTGTTTTAACTGGTAGGAAGAAAAGGAACCGAGAGCTTTCTGGGAAGCTGTGCTGCTGAAGATAAAAGGCATCCTGAGGATTCCCGCTGAGCTCTCCTGCATTGCTGACACCAGGTGCCATCTCCATGCTGGGAACTCTCCCATCCTCAGCAAAATTCCCTTTTCCTGCTGGGAACAGGCTCAGCGTGCCCTGGGAATGGGATTATCCAGGCATGTCACACTGGGGCTTCCAGTTCCCGTGGCTGAGAGATGTGGGAATGGGGGCAAAAAAGGTGCAGGTTTGAGCTGTGAGAGGAATAAAGGAAGCGCTGGGGACGCCATGGAAGATCATCTTCCTGGTGGAAGAGGAGTCGGCAGAGGTCATTCTGTCCATAAGATCCACTTGTTTCTTGACTACTCTGTCATTCCTTATCCTCCTCCCACCCAAACCTAACAGTGAGAAGGAACTTTGCTCCATGTCTTCCCTCTTCATCAGTCCAGAAACCTTGGGAAGCAGCTTTTGTGTCCTCCATCCTCCAGTCACTCCTTCAGAGTGGCTTCCCTGGTTTCTTCAGCTGTTTTCCTGCTTTCTGCTCCGGGCTGTCAGCACCCTTCGGAAAGCTGCAACCACCTCCAGAACTCTGGGCTGGAACCACAAATGGTTCTGGATTCAGAAACTCCAAAATTACTGCAATCCCTGCATCCTTCACTCTTCAGTCCAAAGCACTCAGGGAAGGTCCATGGAAGAGGACTGTTCATATTCCCTGAGTGTGGTGGGGAATGGATAAAAAACTCTTGTGCCAAGAGAAATGGGTGATGAGAAGACTCCTGTGCTTCCCAGGAATGCTGCACTCCTGCCAAGGGGCAGTGATTGAAAGCCCCAGGAACCAGAGGAGTTGGAAGCTCCAGATGCTGCTGGAACAACAGCTGATCCTTGAACTGCAGTGAAGATTTCCCAACACCTTGCGATGTTTTGGGATCAATCCCTCTGACACAAGGATCTGCCAGGATGCAAAGTGCAACGGCAGCAGGTGACAGCCGGATATGGAGAAAGGAAATGCAAATATTTGGGAGAGCAGCCCAGAAGGGAGAAGAAAAGGCTGTTTGAGGCTTGGAACCTCCAGGCTACAGGAGGCAGCAGCTTGTGGAAATGCACATTATCAGGGGACTTCCAGCAGCCAGGTGGGGGTGGCAGGATAAACACCTTGGATAAACACAGAGTTTGGAGGTGGATGGGAATGTCCTCAAGCCCGGCTGGAAGGAAAAAGGCTGGAAGGTCAAGTACACAACCACATCCCAGCCCTGCTCGGGTCATGGGCAAGAGGCAGTGCAGATAAAGGCAATGAACAGAGGCAGTGGAGATAAAGAGTGAAGAGAGAAGCTCACAAAATGAGGTGCTAATTCCCTGGAACAGCTGTTTGGCACATTGCCGGGAATGTGGAAACCCCTCGGGACTGTTCTGCTCCTCTGAGCCTCTGGGAGGCAGGAATTGACTCCCAAAGGAAGGTGCTGCTGTGGGTACCCAAGTGGCTGTTCCATGTGAGGGAGGGGAGCAGGCTGAGGTCCTCATTGGCACGGAGGGAAGGAGGGGGAATGCTGGAGTTCTGGGTTCCTCCTCCACGGTTCTGAAATGGGGAAATGCCAAATGTTGATATCCTCCATAAATACCTATTTTAAACCATAAATACCTATTTAAAACTGCTTCCCCAGCCTTCCCACCACCTACCCTCCCACCCCACCATGGAGGAGCACAAACCAGCCCAGAGCAGGAACTGACCTTCAGCTTGGCTGCTTTTATCTCCTCTTCTCTCTGTGCTTCCTCCCCGTGGAAGTGAGCAAACACCCAAGGAAGTGTTCCGAGGAGCCATCTGCAGGAAAGGGCAGCCAACCTCCCACTCCCAAAAATCCTGACACTCAGTGTGCATTCAGAAGCGGAAAAAATGGTGTTGGAAAGGTCTCTACACACGCACACACCAAACCCAAGAAAGCACAGCTCCTAAATGCCAGGAATTACTATCAGTGTTCCTTTGGTCGATGTCAAAATTGGGATATTGGGTGGAGGAGGAGTTTGAGCATCTTTTTGCTGAGTTTGCTGCTCAGAGAACCACTTGTAGGATCTCTCTGCTGACTAAAATCCCTCTCTCTCCACACCTGAGGAATAAGTGCCTTGAGCCATGCCAAGGATTGGAAAAGGCCTAATAAAAACTCAGGACTTCCTTGCTAGGGAGCTACAGGAAGCTCCTGGGAATGGGGGAACTGTGGGACTTCTCTTTGCAGCTGAGTAGGAAACAGAAGGAAGGTCAGCAGGAGGAGTCCATACACCCAGAAGAGTGATCCCAGAAGGGAGGGAGCTGTATCCCACCAAGGGACACCAGCAAGTCTCCAGAGGGGAGAGAGACCAAGGTGGAAAACCAGCAGAGAAGTGGAAATAGTCTCCCAGGAAAGCAGGAGTGAGGGAAAGGAGCCAGGGTGAGAACATCCCAGCTGGAATCCTCACCCCATTCCTGCGACATTCATTCTCCTTCTCAGCAGGAGGGAGATGTTTATGACACCAAGTGACTCCAAAGCTGTCTCCAAAGGCAATCTGTGCCAAGGGAAAACTGCAGGGAGCAGAGAGGGAACGAGCATGGCATTTCCCAGAGGAGCTCTGCAGAGAGCAGCAGCCAAGGAAAGGCTTTCAGTGCCTGGCAGGAGAGGATGAGGAGTCTGTTAGCACAATGCCTCCCAACAGGAATTCTGGCCTCTCCCAAATTAGTTTGGAAGCCAAACTTGAGGTTTGGATTTTGATTTCATTTTTGTGAGGTGTGGATTAGCTCTTTAAAATGCCCAGGCTCTGAAATATTGGGATTAATGTCTCCTCCAAAGGGAAACCACCGGAATTTGGCTGGTTTTTCACTCACCAATTCTCCCTCCAATCTTGAGCTTTGCAGAAGAGCTTCACCCTCCAGGGTGGCCAGGGAGCTGCCACAGGGATCCAGTGGGAGATGCATTCCCAGGAGAAAAAAAGATGATTTTGGCAGTTGGTCTATCTGAGCTGGCTCCTGTGGTGCCTGCGAGGATTTCCAGCTGGAAACATCCTGCTCTCAAGGTAATTTGGGACATCTGGTTACTTGTCACCACCATCAGAGGTGTTCCCGTCCTCAGAATCCTTTCCTGGAATGTTTTTGTAACGGCTTCATTTGCCTTGGTTCAATAAAGCCACACATTTAAGTGAAGTAATTTAGATATTGATTCTGGTAACATTGAATTGGGATAATTTTGACAGATGGACTATTTTTGCTGGAAGGAGATGCTTTATTTACAGAACAAGCTTCAAGCAGGCAAAAAGAAACATTCTCCAGCCCTCCAGTGGGTTGTACCTGCGTATCCCACCCCAAAACATGCTCAGATCTGTGTGTGATGCTGTGATTTACAGCAACCAAACCACTCAGTTCGACCCTTTTGCCGTGACAAATGGGAGCAGAACCATCTCCTGACTCATGGAATTTCTTTACAACCTCAGCTCATCCCTCATGGATTCAACTCCACTTGTGGCTCCTCACCAGGGTGCTGCTGCAGGATGCACTTGGCTCACCAAGATGCGGTGCTGCCCTTTTCCAGAGGTCTTTTCACTCCCTGAATCCTCACCTCCTTGAAATCCAGAGTGTCCCCAAAACCCCCTCAGATCTCCCACCTTTTCCCCCAGGAGTGTCTCTCCATAAGAAACCTTTAGCATCCTTTGTGGAGCTATGCGTTGTTCCAGTAGGTAGCAAAGAGTAGCTATTTTCTGATAGCAAAGATAGTTTATCTCCCTCGACAGATTTCAAGGTAGCCTTAAAACTCCCAACAAAATGCTGGATTTCCCCCATTCCAGCCCTGATGGTAAGGGAGAGATAAGAGACATCAGCATTATTAACCTGAAAATGTGGCGGAATTGGGGAGATAGAGCCCAAAGCCCATTAAAATTCTCCTTGTCCCCCGGGGGTCATGAAAATGAAGTGCAACATTTTAATGATGCCATACTGGGAGTGCAATTCCCTCCCTCCTGACACCCTCACAGCCACACCCCACTCACACAGAGTCTTGACGAGCCCCTGGTAAGACAAACGATGCCAAAATTCCCATCCCAAAAGGATTCTTCCCTGTGCCCGACCCTGGCAGCCAGCCAGGGCTCTGGCAAGAGCTTCCTCACAAATCACACCTAAATGGCTCTTTGAACGTGCTGAAGTGAGAACATCCTTCCTCTAAAGTCTGTATTGGAAGGGAGATAATTTTTTGGGCATCAATCCACCCTTCCTGGGAGCACAGAGGCTCTTTTCCGAAGTAATTCCAGATTTCCAAGACCGTCCTTTGGCACAACGTTGCCTTGAACAAGGAAGAGCAGGCAATGCACAGCCCAGGACAGGAGTGGTGCTTCTCCCAGCCCTTTTTGCTTCCTAGTGAAAATTCCTTGGGAAAATGCCTTGCTCTGGGGAAGGACATGCCTAAAGAGCTTCTGGCAAATGGGGATTCAGGTCTCAGCGCCCCAATATCTCAGGAATATTTAGCATTTAGTCTATCCTGCTCCTTCAGCCGTGGAAGGATCCTGGGTGGAAGAAGGGATAGGGAGGTAAACCCAAACCCCTTTCTGGCCTCGAGGTGCTGACAGAGCCAAAAGCTGAGCACTTCCTTTCTAACTGGAGCAGGAGCAAAATCAAAGACCAGGTAAAACTTAAATATTTGCAAGGTCTGATCCCACGATGATCCCAGCTGAGGAGAGGCAGGAACAATAACCGGGAGCCAGAGGGATCAATGCTCCAGCAGAATCAGTTGCTGCTGCCTCCATTACCATAAGTAGGACAGACAGCTCTGAAGGTTAATAATGTTTAGCTGAAAAAAACCCAACAAAAAAACCCAGTTACAGAAGAATTGGAAATAGATTTCAGAAGGATGCAAAGGTATATTGGGGGCTGGACACATGTAAAACCTGCTGGAGGTTTATTTTAATATTACAGAGTATTATTGGGACTCTGACATTAGCTTAAGGATGGTTTAGGTTACCCTGGATTTCTAACCTTGAGGTTAATTGACAATTGTCATTGAGAATGTCTCTACTAATTGGTAAGCTTGATTAGACTTAAAAATGTTGGCACTAGGTCTCCATATTTAGGTAAAAAAAAGGCTTCCCAGACTCATAACATACAATCAAGTGAAGTGAAATGACCTTTCTGCACCATTTTGATTGCTGTGCTTTATAAGCTGAATTTGATCCTTTTTTTCTCCTCTCCTTCCATGTCCTGGGTTCAGTTTTTGTTCCCCAGCCAGCCACAATCTTTGCATTGTGTTTAGTTCGTAACATGAATTTGGAAAGAGATCTCAGCTCCGTGCAGATTTCCACAGGCAGGGCTGGAGAAGAGGAGAATGCCCTGCCCAGGGTTCTCCAGCCCCAGCTCTGCCTGGCTAGCAATGAGTGGATTTTTCACTGTTTGTTTTCACTTGCTCTCCTGTTTGCTTTTCCAGCAGGTATCGGATCTCCTCTGTGTTTGGATAACTGCAGCACAAGCTGGCACTGATCTCAGCCGAAGCTTTTGAGTCCTGGGATCATCAAAACACCAACAAATCCGGAGTGTGCAGAAAATCACTCAGCTCCCTTGTTTTGCATTAATACAGATCCAGTTAATGAAAAAAAGGGAAGCAAGCACGGAGCTGGGGCTGCTTCCTCTATACATTATTCAGCCTGGCACTGCCACACTGCCTTGGCTGGGCTAAACATTTAATTACAGATTCATTTGCTTTTTGGGCTCCCTGATGACATTTAATCCTTTCAGCTGTAATAAATGACTCCGGCGCTGGGTGCTCTTTAACCAAAGCACAAGTTTTTTTTCATAACCTCTTTTTTATTGGAACATTTGGGGCTGGCTGATTTTTTTTTAATCAAAGCTCAGGGTCAGATTGCCTGGCTGGCACCAACAGCCCTGCCTTGACAATGGCAGAGTTATGTTCATTGAATATTCTGCCTTCATCCTGTGCCTTGGAGAAATCCAAAGAATGGCTCTGTTCTTGCCAAGCCCCTTTTTACCAGCAAAGAGAAGAGATTATCCCTGTTTTTTTCCCCCCAACCCTTGCCCACCAGGACTGGCTTTTATTTTCCCACTCTCTCTCATCTCCACTTGTGGAAAGCACCAAAAGTAAATATTTGACTCCTCTACTCCTTTTTTTGGAGAACAGCTGAAATGCAGCCAGGCTGTACGATTGGATTATCCTCATCCAAGGATACAGACATCTATCATCTGCTGACTCCTAAAGTCAGGCAAGTTATGCAGAGCTCTGTGCAGAGCTGCTGGAGTCACTCTGGGGGTGAATGGGGAGTGACAATGGCAGAAAGAAATTTGGGGATCTTTCCAGGTGCTACCTGTGCATGGACATTCCCAGGCAGTTCCCTGGCTCTCTCCCAGCAGTTCCTCAGAGCTTTGGGACACATTCAGATGCACAAATCCTGGAGTGGGTCACAATCTTGGGATGGTCAGGGTTGTAGGGACCTTAAAGATCATCCCAGGCTGCTCCAAGCCCTGTCCAACCTGGCCTTGGACACTTCAGGAATCCAGGGGCAGCCACAGCTTCTCTGGGCACCCTGTGCCAGGGCCTCACCACCCTCTAAAAGGAAGGATTTCTTCCTAATAGGCAACCTAAATCTTGGGAACCACATGCTTTCCCCATAGGATTCAGATTATAAATTCCTACTCTTTTAGTTTAAAACCATCACCCCTTGTCCCAGCATTGTCTGTCTGTGTAAAAAGTCAACTCTCCCTCTTTTTGATGAACTCCCTGGCATTACTGAAAGGTCCCAAATTAGATTTGGCTTCCTTGCTCCCGTTGGGTCACTGGGCAGTGCCAGGGCTGCAGCAGTGCTTCTGGAAAAGTGGAGCATGGCTGAGCTGAGGAATTGCTGTGAGGGGTTGGAGATAGCAAAGGCACAGCCAGGTGAAAACATCCTGCTCCAGCTTCTCATCCCATCCCAGAGGAACATCCAAGGAAACCAAGGATGACTCCCTGGATAGCAAACACTGCTCAGAATACCCCAAACATCCTTGATTTCCTCCCCTCCTGTCCCCATGCCCTGCTGACACCCCCAGTTCCCTGCTTTGTTTCTTTATTCCCAGACTTTCCTCTCCAATTCACACCAGCATGGCTTTCCAGGCAGGTCAGAGGGACAAAGGACACCATGCACACTTCCCAGGAAAGGAATTTATTCAGCAGAAGCTCCTTTCCCGCTGTCTGTACAACTGCTGGTCCATCTGAGCAGCAGATTCCTACCTCTAGGAACTTAAACTTCCCCCAGACTGACAGAAGGCTCAGAGATAATTAAATACTGAGAAATCCTGGGAAAAAATACGGTGGGAATGGGGAAGAGACAGAGCCAAATGAGTGCCTTGGCTGTCATGTGAGCTGAGAGAACTCCTGCTCCACGTGGCAACCTGGGAGTGCCAAGAGGGAAAGGACATGGAGGAAGGGGACAGGGACACACTGGCTCTGTGCGAAGAGCTAACATCATGAAGGGACAGGCAGAGGTCAGGAAAGTGGGATACAAATCCAGGGGCTCATTAGTTCTGCTGCTTGTGGAACAACTGCCTGGAATCACCTTCGTTGCTGGCTGCTGAACCAGCAAAGTTTCGCTCAAAATGTCACAAAGCTCTCCAATACCCCGGGAAAGCAAAACACCTTTGTACCAAGCAACAAGGCAGGGAAAGAGCCCAAAAAGCAGGAACAGCGTCCTTCAGCAGGAGCTGGAAAGCAAGCAAGGGCAGAGCCTGCCCACTCCATGTTCAGGGGCTCTGCCAATTGCAGGGACATTGGTGGGACATGTTCAATACCCTGCAGGTGTGACCTGGAGCCACCCCCTGCAGTGCCTCCAGCTCAGAACCTCAGACAGAGCCTGGCCTTGGCCCAGCTGTGGGGACAACCCAAAATCACCCAGATTACTCAGGCTACAAACACAGAGATGCTGTGCAAGGAATACGAGCTCTGAGGGATCAAATTGAGGCCATAGAACAATAACATGAGGCAGCCTGGCCTTTGTGAAGGAGATTAGAAAGGAGCAAAATTTCAGGTTCCACTATTCCATGTTCCACAAATGTTTGGCACATTCACTCCCAATATGTCATAGAATCCCAGAATGGGTTGCGTTGGAAGGCACCTTAAAAAGCCCACCCAGTGCCACTCCTGCCATGGCAGGGACACCTTCCACTATCCCAGGCTGCTCCAAGCCCTGTCCAACCTGGCCTTGGACACTTCCAGGGATCCAGGGGCAGCCACAGCTTCTCTAGGAATCCTGAGCCAGGGCCTCCCCACCCTCCCAGGGAAGGATTTCTTCCCAATATCCCATCTAACCCTGTCCTCTGCAGTGGGAAGCCATGCCCCTTTGTCCTGTCTCTCCATCCCTTGGAAATTGTCTCTCTCCAGGTTTCCTGTTGCCTCCTTCAGGCCCTGCAAGGCCACAATGAGGTCACCCCAAAACTTCTCCTCTCCCAGCTGAACAATCCCAACTCTCAGCCTTTCCCAGAAGAACTGCTCCATCCCTCTGCTCATCCTGAAGCCTCCTCTGGACTCTCTCCAACAGGTTGAGTTCTTCTTTGAGAACAGCTTTATCCTCTGCCAACCCTCCTCCTCTTTTCTGTCATTTCCCTGTTTTCCTCTGTTTCCAGCCACCCACTTTGACCCTCACTGGCTTCTCCTCCATGTCTCTCTGTGAGATTTTTGGGCATTAAATATTTCTGGCTGCTCCTTCTCCTTCCTGGTCCCCAGAACACCAAAGAGCTGCGTCTGTGAACTGAGCAGCATCTCCCACCCCCCTGGCAGGCCTGACACAGCCTGTTCCACTGACAGGGAGCGTCTGGCAGCTCCCTGGGAACCACCTGGCTGGGCAAACATCCCGGGAATCAAAGCATTCCCTGCACAATCCCACGTGCACTGGAGAGGGGCAGCAGCTGTGATCCCTGTGAGCACAGAAATGAGGGTTTGTGGAGTTCACAAAGCCTGGCCTGCTCCAGGGCAGTGGGACAGCACATCCTTCCCACCAGGAATTCCTTCTCTTGCAGCTCTCAGGCCTACAGCCCAGCCAGCACCAGGAGCTTCCCATGCAGACCAGGACGAAGCTGATTCATTGGGATACATCTGGATAATGCAGTGGCCTCCCACAGCGTTTCTTCCTTTCTCCATGCATCTTTCCCAGCCATCCTAAGAGACCTCCTGGAGACAAGTCCTCACCTTGGGAGGGGATGAGGAACCTTTGTGTGCCATCCTGGGCTTCCTGTCCTGCCTGACAGGGAGACATGAAGCACAGCTGATGCCTAAAACAAGCCACCTCAAACAGAGGCCAAGACAAATTAGGAGTATAAAAGCAGACAAATTTATTCAAGGCTTTCAAGGTACATTTGGGCAAGTAAAGTCCCCCTCAAGGGACTACACCCAAAAATGGATGCTGAGTCACGAGCCCTTCACCTTTTATAAGTTCTGTCCTATTAGCATATTGGTCCCTAATTCTCCAATCACACCCTTAGGCAATGACGTTGACCACCCCAGGCCTGCTCCCCCCTTTCCACCATTGTTTACATATTTTTGGGCCCTAGGGCAATGAATATGTCCTTGAATCTCTATCCAGAGAGCTTTGTTTTGGAAAAAGGTGCTGGGAACAGAGGTTTTTAGCATTTTATGAGAAGCACAGAACTATACCAAGTTACAGATACATGAAAAGTAAAAAAAACCCAGAAATTATTAAGGCACCACAGCAGCTGATGAGCTTTGGAGGGGATTGCTCAGGAAGCCATGGGATCTGCTTTGGAGCAAACCCTCTGGGGAGCTTGGAGAGGAGCAGCTCACCCTTCCCAGCAATGCTCTGGGAACCTATAGAAAATCCTATCCCTGCCACTTTTTTGGCTCCAGCACCTGGCAGCAGCAGGATCCACCTCCCCCTCCAGAGAGGGAAAGCTGAGGGTGCAGAGGATTCTCTCCCAAGGCCCAGCATCCCAAAGACAGCATCTCAGCCTTCCTCAGATGAGGAAAGAAACCTTGTACCAGGCTGGAGGAAACGGAATAGAAATATCTGCTAAATCACAGCAAGGCAGAGATATTTTTTAACTCCTGAAATGCTGTTTGGAGTCAGCCTCCCCCTGGGGTTCTCCTGCCCCAACACCCACCCTAAATCACACGTGGAATTTGGCATGGGCAGGTGCTACACCAGCATCTCCCTTGAGCTCCCTGGGACAGGTACACACAGAAGGGACCAAATCCTGCTGTTCTCTGCTGTCCCTCCTTAGCTCCTCTGGCACAGGCCCCACAGGCTGGGTTTGGGTAAACCTGGACTTGAGCAAGGGCTGCTAAACCAAACACCCCCAGCCCAGGCTGGCCAGGGAGCCCAGAGATTCCTTTGCCTCATCACCCACCCACCACCCCAGTGGAAAAAGAGAGCAGTGAATCAACCAACCCCCACGTGTTTGTCAGGTCTTCCCTGTCACTTCCCTCTTGACATTTCCATAATCCTGCTGTGCCTGCAATTAAGAACTTCAACAAAACGCCCGCTGCTCTCCTCCTCCTCCGCAGCACAGAGCAACAAAGCTGCACAGGCACCAACTCCTGCTGAAACGAAACCAGGGAAATGAGCAGCCCAGGTCAGAGGCTTTTTCACAGCAGCCGAGGAATGCGAGAGATAAAAGGCCAGGAGTGTCAGCATTTCCTCCTGGTGATGTGCAAGTGCAGCACGCAGCCTGATCACATATTTATTTATGGGGAGCTGCTCTGATGGCATCTGTCAGAGCTCACTGCAGCGCTGTGAGCTGGGCGAGGCTCGGCCCTGCTGCCTCCCAGCCAGCACCATTCCTGGATCAGCCATTCCTAGAGCAAGTCAGGGCCCAGCTGAAGCCTGAGCTGCTGCAGAACCCTCACACCTTGGGTTCAGGGACACAGAGGGATCCAGCTTATTCCAATGCCTGTTATTTTCCTCTGGGTCAAACACAGGGATGGGAAGGATGAGGAGCAGACTCCAGATTTTCACTCCAGAGTAAGGATTCTCCATGGCTTCTGCATGAAAAGACCTTCCAATGCAATACATTCCTCATGGAAAGGGTGGTCAGGCCTTGGCAGGGGCTGCTCAAGGAGGTATGGAGTCCCCATCCCTGCAGGTGTCCAAGGAACTCCTGGATGTGGCACTCAGTGCTCTGGGCTGATGACAAGGTGGGCAGCTTGGTGACAGCTTGGACTCAATGGCCTTGGAGGGCTTTTCCAACCTCAATGATCCTGGGATCCCACAGTCTGGGTCCAATGCACTTGGCACTCTTGGACAGGATCTCCCTTCTCCCTGGAGCAGCTTGGGAAGGGCTGATGGAGCCAACAGGATGTCCAGCATCAGCAACACTAAAATGTTCCAATCCAGGCACACCCAAATGTCAGACACCACTGATGGCAGAACTGCTCCTGCACATGAACCAAATCTCCTCCTTCTCCTCCCCAAACCACCTCCCTCACCCTCCTGAGTGACCTAAACACCACTCCAGGAGCCCTGCCTGCTCCTCCTCTCCTGCTTTCTGCAGCAATGATTATTTCTGCCCATTTGCCATCCTCTAATTCCTCCAATCCCTCCTGCTTGTGACTGCCCCCCTGTAATTGTGTCACGTGCACATCTTGCCAGCTTAATTCCATACTGATAAACGTCTTAACTTCAAATAATGAGTGGGGAGAGCCAGCACCAATAACTGCTCGTTATTTCCCCATTATTTTTGCTTTGGTGCTGTGTAAATTAGCCAAGGAGCTCTGCACTCCTCTATTTTGACAATTCCATGGCAGCAGCCATTTCAGCAGTTGCTTTAACAATTCTAATTTGCCAGGTTTATTTCCAAGAAATTCCGCCACCAGCAATTTGTCTATTTACTCACACACCCTTTGGCATTCCGTCTGCAAGGCTCTGCCTGCACATCCTGCTCCAGAGGCTCCGGACTTTGCTGCTTTCCATCCTGTGATCCTCGTTGTGCAGAACACAAAGGAGTCATGATTAAAGAAAAATCCAAAAATTACAACTGCAAACTAAAAAGAACGAGTGAAATCTTTGAATGGGTCCTTTTTGTGGAGGATTAAAGGAGAAAAAGGAGTCCCATGTCTCACTCAATTATTTCTTATCTGTTTCGGGACTGCAATATGGGTTTGGATAATTTGTCAGAGTGGGATGAGTGCATCCATTATTTATGTATTTATCAGTTTTGGAGAGTTACCTGGTGGCGATTCTGCTCCGTGGAGCTGCCAATCAGCTGAGCTCAACTACAGCTACAGCAAAGGATCATGGAATATCCTCAGTGGGAATCCACAGGGATCATGGAGTGCCACTGGGACATGTGGGATCAAGCCTGGGATCAAGCCCCTCACTCTGGGAACAGCAGCTGTGGTACAGCCTGAGCTCACTCCTCACACAGGTGAAGAATTCCAGAAATGGATCATCCTTAGGAGCTGCTGAGAGCTCACACAGCCAAAAGGTTTTGCTGCAAAAGCCTCAGGGCACACGCTGGGGTTGAACTCCACAATCTCCAGTGCAGAATCCTACAAACCAAAGGAGATTTCACAGCTGGAGAAGCCAAAGCCCTCTGGAATTCTGTGTTTATAGCTTGTTAAGGGGACTGGAGCAGCTCCCCTGTGGAGCCAGGCTGGGAGAGCTGGGAATGTTCAGCCTGGACAAGGGAAGGTTGTGAGGAGACCTCACAGCACCTGCCAGGGTCTGAAGGGGCTGCAGGGAAGCTGGACAGGGACTTTTCATCAGGAATGGGAACGACAGGAAAAGGGGAAACGGATTCTAACTGAAAGAAGGCAAATTGAGATTAGATATGGGGAAGAAATTTCTCTCTGTGATGGTGGGGAGGCCCTGGCACAGGGTGCCCAGAGAAGCTGTGGCTGCCCCTGGATCCCTGGCAGTGTCCAAGGCCAGGCTGGACAGGGCTTGGAGCAGCCTGGGATAGTGGAAGGTGTCCCTGCCATGGCAGGGGTGGCACTGGATGGGCTGTAAGGTGCCTTTCACCTCAAAGCATTCCTTCATTCTATATTTTCCATCGGGAGCATTCGGTGCTGCTGCAAAGGGTGGCAGAAGGAACCTCTCAGGATAATAAGCAGTAATTAAAGAGTTGTGCTATCAGACTGCTCAGACACAGGCCAGCACCCCTCAGTGCATCCCAAATCACTCCACTCCTGGAGCTACCGGAATCGATGGCTCTGCTCCAGCAGTTCCAGCTGCACTCTGACCATCAGCCTGCTCCTGCTGCAACCAGGGATGTCAAACAGCTCCCAGTGCTCAGACACAGCCATGGATTTCCAAACCCAGTCACAACCAAACCAGGGACAGGTTCAGGATCTTGTCATTTCCCACAGCAGGTGGGGGGGAAAAAAAAAAGCCAAACTGAAAAAGGAGTGTTGTCACCCAGGCATTTTGAGCCAAGAGGTCACAAAGCCAATCACTCTGCCCTACCCAGGAGCTGCTGGATGAGGAGTCCAGCAGCCAAACAATACCTTTTTTTTTTCTTTGATTGATTTGCACATTGTGAAAGTTGGGAGTGAGAAGAAGAGAGCAAAGGCAAAGCTATTCTGCCTTGACTACAATATCTGCCTCCACAAAATTGAAAAAGTCTTTTTGGAGCGCTTCTGAACGTCTCAAAAATCAAGTTAAGGAAAGGTCTGAAATGAAAAGTCAGCTCAACAGAAAAGAAGCAAAAAGAGTTTGCAGAAATGTCAGCAGAAAGTACTTGTCTTTTTCTCCCCGGGGGTTTTTGTTCTAAAACAATCTGGTCAAATCACTCCACAGTCACGATTAGCATCAGTGTTAGCAAATCTTCATTTTGTGCAAAAACAAATCAAATGCATTAAAATGCCTGCGAGCGCAGTTCTTGTGGGAAAGCAACAGCCCAGCTCTGGACTGGGAGGAAACATGTTTAGATTGGAAATTAGGAAGAAATTCTTCTGGCACAGGGTGCCCAGAGAAGCTGTGGCTGCTCCTGGATCCCTGGCAGTGTCCAAGGTCAGGCTGGACAGGGCTTGGAGCAACCTGGAATAATGGAAGGTTTCCCTGCCATGGCAGGGGTGGAACTGGATGGGATTTAAGTTCCCATCCAACCCAAACCATTCCATTATTCCAAGTTTCCTTTAACACCTCAAATGCAGGTTCTGTGGCTTCGCAGGGAGCCCTCCCTGGGCTGGCTGAGCAGAGCATGGGGAAGGAAGAGCAGGAATGATGGATTCACAGGAATAATGGATTCACAGGAATGATGGATTCACAGGAATGATGGATTCACAGGAATGACAGATTCACAGGAATGACAGATTCACAGGAATGATGGATTCACAGGAATCTCCCTCCCACTGCTCAGTGCTCCACTGACCCCGTGGCACAGCAGGGGTTCAGAGCAGCACTGCTCTTCATTGCCACTGGGATCTTGTCAAAGGAGTCTGTGAATCCCTAACTCCTGAGCACTTGGTTGGCACATCCCACTGCTGTGTAAATGTGGTGTGAACTACCACAAGCACTCCTGGTGTCCCAAACAGCCTGTGCTGAAGGACACTTCTGTCACATGAGCCAGCAGCAGAGTCATGTCCTGGATACATCTGATCTGAGGGACAATCAGCAGTAATTAATGTAATCAAACCTCACCACTGACCTGAGCACTTCAGCTTTGCACCACTGCTGGACTTCAGGGCCTTGTCTGACAAATGACAGGACAAGAGGAAACAGCCTCATGTTGCACCAGGGAAGGTTTGGGGTGGGTTTTAGGGACAATTTCTTCCCTGATGGGGTGGTCAGGCCCTGACACTGCTGCCCAGGGCAGTGGTGGAGTTCCCATCCCTGGAGGGATTTCACAGACATTTGGATGTGGCACTCAGGGACATGGGTCAGTGGTGGCCTTGGCAGTGCTGGGCCAATGATCTTGAAAGTCTTTTCCAACCTAAAGGATTGTAGGATTTTCTAAGGTGATACAGATCCCCAGAGGTGTAATCCCAGGGTCGTCCCAGCTGGTCTCTCCTTACCTTGTCCCAGGCTGGGCATTGCTGGATCCCACAGCCTCTTGCAGGAGGCAGCAGCTCCCTCAGTCCCTCTTCCCTTCTCGTTGGGTGGTGACAACCTTCTGTCATTGGGATGGGTCAGATGACATCACTGCACTGGATGTCACCAGCTGGAGCTCATCCCATCCTGAGACAAACCCAAAAATTCATGAAACACGTCACTCTAATGAAGCTCCCTTGGGGCAGGACAGAGACACAAACAGCACAGCTGCCACAGCCAGAGAATTCCTGCAGCATTTGGCTCCCACCATCTTCCAAAATCCATCTATACTCTGGAGATCCCCATGTGCAGTGCAGCTCACCCAAAAATCATGGAATGATCTGGGCTGGAAAGGACCTTTGAGCCCATCTCATCCCACCCCCTGCCATGGCAGGGACACCTTCCACTAGCCCAGGTTGCTCCAAGCTCCATCCAGCCTGGCCTTGGACACTTCCAGGGATCCAGGGGCAGCCACAGCTTCTCTGGGCACCCTGTGCCAGGGCCTCACCTCTGTCACAGGGAACAATTCCTTCCCAATATCCCATCTAAACCTGTGGCAGTGGGAAGCAATTCCCCCTTGTCCTGTCCCTCCAGGCCCTTGGAAATTGCCTCTCTCCATCTTCATTGTCAGCTCCTTCAGGCCCTGCAAGGCCACAATGAGGTCACCCCAAAGCTTCTCCTCTCCAGGCTGAACAATCCCAGCTCTCCCAGCCTTCCCTCCCAGCAGAGCTGCTCCATCCCTCTGCTCATCCTGGAGCCTCCTCTGGACTCTCTCCAGCAGCTCCAGCTCCTTGCTGTGCTGGGACAGGGCTGGGGCAGCTCTGCAGGTCTCACCTGAGCAGGGCAGAGGGGCAGAATCCCCCCTTTCCTGCTGCCCACGCTGGGATCAGCCAGGGCAGAGTTGGATTGGAGGTGGCTCTGGGAGTGACAGCACTGAGCAATTCCAGAGCTGCAGAGAGCAGCACACGGGGGCTGCACAGAAATGATCAAAGTGACACTTGCAGGTAAATCCCGGGATCATCCCACCCAGGGCACGGACAGGAGCAGCAGCCAGAGCCGGGAGGTGTGGGAAGAGATGCCTTTCTCAGCCACAAAGTTCATGGACTGAGCACTCAAAGCCCGGAGCTCCGAGGGCTGTATCCCTGCCTGGAATAATAATTACACCCAGCAACCACTACTGCCCTTGGTTCCTGCTATCGTGGAAGAACAGCTCCTGCTATCACAGCGAAGCACAGAGGGAACGGGAGGAGGACAGAAAAAATACACCAGAAAGCACAAAAAGGCGGAATGTGCTCAATTCAGGGCTCGGAGAAGCCAGCCCGAGCAATCACTGCACACAAATGTGATTACCAGGGTCTGTCTGGCGCTGCGTGATGCAGAAAGGCTTTTCTTCCCCTCCCCTCCCTCCAAGGATCCGGATTGCTCCGAAGGAGGAGAGAAGGGAGGGGGAAGTGCCGAGTGTCCCCACATCGCGGCTGCGAGGCGACAATCCGCACTCGCCGCTTGCCGGTTTGTGTTTCCCCGGCGAGGCGGTTTTGTCAGGAGCGGAATGGTGCGCAGGAATCGATGGGAGCTGCCGCAGCAGCCCAGCTCTGCCGCAGGGAAAGATTGCTGCTGCCACCTGCAGTCGGGAGCCCCTGCAGAAGGCTCCCATCCCCAGCCCGGGTCGGTCAAACGGGGGGGACTGGCCGGGATAAAGAGGTGTCAGCCCTGCAAAAGAGCCGCTGGTAAAGGTTCCCAGCCAGGCAGGATCCCGCTGATCCCGCGGCTTGTGCCGTCCTGCGATGTGGAATGTGTCAAGTGCTTTGCCTGCTCTGCGTGACCCCAGGAGCTGATGGAAATCCCAGCAAATATCTGGTGTAGAAAGAGGTGACACAAATCCTTGAAGAGAGCAACGGAGGTAGAGATCACGTGTCTGGATATTGGCTTTATTTTGATGTCACCCAAAAATAACCCCCAAAGAGCTTTCCCAGAGAAGCTGTGACTGCCCCTGGAAGTGTCCAAGGCCAGGCTGGATGGAGCTTGGAGCAGCCTGGGATGGTTATAAGGTGTCTCTGTCCATGGCAGAATGAGCTTTAAGGTCCTTTCCCACCCAAACCATTCCATGATTCTGTGATTCAGTGCAATGCTCCATGTGCAAACCCAAGAGCTCCAGCAGCAGTGTGCAAGGGGATTTTTCCTGCAGGGAACACCAGGATAGCAGCGACGTTTGTGCAAACGGGGTGATTGGAATCTGAGCTGTGCAATTAATACTGGAGCACAGATTGGGTACCTGGCAGCTCTCCCAAAGCCTGAGGTAACGTCAAGCATCTCCTCCTCTATAAAAAGACAGAACTTAATCTCAAAGGGCTCTGGATGTTCACATCCTGGGGAGGCACAATGCCAAGAATACAGTTATTTTCTTTACAAAACCTGGCCTAATCCCATTTAACTCCTGAAATCAGCTGTCCTCTCTGACGGAAATTGAGCCCAGATATAAAGAAACAGCTCTGCCCTAAAAAACCCACCTCAAACCCACCCAAACACCATCCCCACCCTACTGAGAGCCTGCAGAGCAGACACAGCCATAAACCTCTGATCTCCACATGCCAAAAACAAAATACCAGGAAAACTGGAACAAGAGAGAAAAAGCCATCTACAGGTAAACTGTCCCCAGGGCCCCAAAACAAGTGGCAAAATGCAGTGAATGTGGTAAAAGGGTTATTTACTAATTAACAGGAAATTTAAACATTTGTAAAATCCCCCCAGGGTTTGCTACGTCAATAAATCTCTACTTTAAAAAGGAATGAAAAGTCAAGGAAATTATAACTCCCAAAATAGGAACCTGAAA
This sequence comes from Lichenostomus cassidix, assembly GCF_008360975.1. Classification (NCBI taxonomy): domain Eukaryota; kingdom Metazoa; phylum Chordata; class Aves; order Passeriformes; family Meliphagidae; genus Lichenostomus; species Lichenostomus cassidix. Next base: position 23,318,998 of record NC_139490.1, on the reverse strand, counting down.
GTTCCTGCAAGAGTTAATAAAGGGGATGAGAACCCCAGGCTCTACACACAAAATAAAAGGAGTCCTAAAGCGCTGGATTCATATTTCAGCCTGACTTTGGTGCTAAATGTCGACCAATTTTGACAGAAATCCATCACCCAAATAAAATTTGAGGGTCTGAAGCAGAGAGTTGAAGCATAAAAATATACTGCAAAGGCACATTTAAAGCCCAGGACTAAAATTAGTTGTTTGACACAGGGAGCTTTAACAGTGCTGCAATCCCTCCTTCCTGCACTGATTTGGTTCTCTAAGCTCACACATGGCTAAAAACATATTTTTTATAAGTTACACCTTAAAAGCAAGGATTCTCCTCAGTGTTCTGCCATATTAGGACAGGTTTCACCACTTAACATGAGTTTCCCAGGCTAAGTTAAAGTCCTCAGGTTTGTTGACCACTTTCTCAGGATTTAATAAAAGTACAAGGTGTTCAGCCCAGCTCTGTAAATTTGACAAGAAATGCATTTAGCAGTTTCAGTAAGTTATTTCTGCACACCAAAGCCTGGTGATATTCATCTCTTCTTTCAAAAAAAAAGATGCCTTATCCTCTTCCTAATACAGAGGAAAGATGTAAAGATCCCCTAATCTTTGAAGGAAGGTGTCTTCAAACCCTTCACACTCCTCGTGCATGAAAATAAATCCATAGGAAAAGAGGAGCTCATGCTTGGAATGTTAACATATTGTAGCATCAATTATGATATTTATCATGCAGGGAATGAGAAGTTAGCGACCATTTATAGCCCAATTCCCGTAAATATTAGTGCTTTTCCCAGCATTTATACACACCCCCACAATTAATCAGCGGGAAAACTCTCCCCAGATAAATCTGAGTTGCTTCACAGAGGCGGCTTTGTTTTCCCCATCTCCACACTGAGTTTCACAAGGAATGATCCCCCAGATGCTCAGAGAAACCCCTGGGAAGACCTTTCCCTGCTCCCTGCGTGGAAACTGCTCGTTCCAAGGAGGAGCAGTGATTTTGGGGTGATTTTGGGGTGCCTAGCTGGTGGCACCAGTGGCACAAGAGCCTGTGGAGGGGTTTGCAGGCACCTGGAGGAGGTGGCCAAGGAGCAGCTGTACCTGCACGGCCCCCTCTGGTCCCCAGGGGCCAGGAGAGGTCTCCAGGCACTGCATGAAGAGATGTCCAAGTGTTTGCCATGACCAGGGATGGCAGACCCACCACCAGGGACACAACTGGGGCACCAAAGCACAAAGTCCAAGTTTTCCTATAAAACCACAACCCAAAATTTCGTTGGACACAGAACAAGAGAAGTGACCCCAAACTAAGAGGCTCAGCCCTCAGTGAAGCCACTGCCCACCAGCAGCACCAGTTTGGGGCTGGTTTTACCCCTGGAGCTGGAGAGGGACACACACAGGTGGGATTGCTTCGCTCACCTCAGTGAGTGTTAGAAGATCCACTCTGGAAAACAGGAAGACACTCAGAGCATCCCCACAAACCCCAGCCCAGGGACCCCAACACCATCTCCCCCTAAACCCCCAGAGCAGGGACCCCCCAAAACACAGAGCCCTGGTCAGGAACACCTCAGGCTTCTCCCAGGCTGATGGGACCATATTAGTAATAGGTTCAATTTGTAATTAGAAGATGTGAGTCAGTGGGGAGAGGCTTAAGGAAAATGGGAAGCACAAGGCTTTGCTCTGAAGGGAGAACAAGTGGAGATGGGCACAGACAGAGCACAACCAAATGGGGGCATGAGGGAATCAGTGCTGTGCCAGCAGCCAGTGGATCACAGAATCCTCAAGGAATCACAGAATCCCCAAGGCTGGAAAAACCCCCAAGCTCACTTAGTGCACCCATTGCTGTGGGGACTGGGCAGAGCCATCATCCTGCCCTGTGGGAAGAGGGAGCTGATGCCCTCCTGCTGCTCTCCTTTCACTTTCCAACACACAACCTTCACAAAAGAGGAATTTCCAGGACAGTTTCACCCCTCCATTCCCATATCCTCTGTGTTGTTATTGTTTGGGTTCAGGGTTGCCATGAGAACATGCAGCCAACGTTAATTTAATGGAATTATCATGTGTGGAAAAGGACCATGGCCAGAGCCCAGCTCCCTGATTGATTCCCTCCCAGCTCAGAGCAGATATTCCATGGGGTTCTCCCTGGCCAGTCTGGGCTTCCAGGTTTAGCTCACCCCGGCACAGCTCTGCCCAGAATTAATAAACCACGATATTCCTTTCTGAACTGCTTTTCTGACGGAAAAAAGCCCTGAAGGAGTGCCTGGAACACAGAGCTGCCTCATCACTCCCACACTGAATGGATCCTGAGCACTGGGAAGCTCAGGAGTTTCTGGGCAGATTTAGAGCTTTCCTTTGTTTCTTCACTCAATCAATCCCTGTGGAACCCGTTCCAGCTGTTCCCTCCTCAGCAATCAGAGTGAGCTGTGGGAATCAGACCCACACAGCCTTTCATGACTCAGTTTCCACGTCAGCTTTTTCCTTATTTACTGCAGAGCTCAGGGTGGTTTTAGTCTGGGAAACTAAAGCAAGGAAAAGGGGAGAAAGGTGGATTTTTTATATCCAAGTTTGGGTCCTCTGGTGATAAATCTGTGGTGACAGAGAACTGCAAAAGGCCAGGAGAGAGGACACAGATCTGTGGCTCCCAGTCCTGTCCATGGTCCCTGCAATATCCTTCAGAGGAATATCCTGGTTCTCCACAGATTTGCTGCCACTTCAGAGGCAAAACTTGCCATTTCCCCCACTTACCTGGAAAGGGAAGCCAATCCAACAAGGCTGAGTCCAGCAGAAACTGGAGGGGAGGAAAAGGCACCAGATGTAGTAGCCCAGGGTCTCTGAGGCTTAAACCACTGCGTGTTAGCTGGAGATAAGGCCCTTCAAAGCCGTTGTTTTATTCCTTTAGAACCAGGCTGGCTGCAGCCAGAGCTATGAATTCACGGAGCAAAGCTCTTTCCCAAGGCCAATATTGCCTGTCCAGATGATCCCATAATTCCACCGAGGTCCAACATTTCATTTGGCCTCCCCAACAGACCTGACCTTGCAGGAATATTTTCTTGGCACGAACCGCAGGGAAACCGTGAAGAGAAAGTATTAAATGCTTTCAAAGGAGATGAGAGCAGAAGGGGTTTTTTTTTTGTTTCTCGCTGTCTACTCAGTGATAAAGAGACCAAAAAAAGGCAGAAATTCATAAAACCCCATTCGTTAATGATCGGGAAATGCAAAGCCTGACTACAGAATTATGCTGCTCTTTTGAAGGAGCTTCTGGTGGCTTCTGCAAAAGAGAACAGAGCCAACTAATGCCAATAATAGGCTAAATAATTAAAAGAGATGTTTCCTCTCTTGAGGGTGGAAGACAACAAGGGGATTAACGAAGGAAGAGAGATAAAATGAGGAAAAACTCTTGTATTTCCAGAAAAAGTGATGAGTTTATTACAAGTATATTTAAAAAAGGAGAGGCCAGTGATTGACCCTGGACTTTTGTCCTAAATTAGGTTGTTTCAGTCAACCACACCAAAAATCCACCCCCACTCCAAATAATCTGTGCAGTGCTCACCAGACCTGGGAAAAACTGGCAAAAAAGAGCTTCAAGGGGTTGGAGAACCCCCAGTAGGTGATAAGAAAAAATCAGGATTCCTGTTGGCTTACTGAGATTCCTTAGGTGCTGCATATCCAAGGAATTTTTAGTTCAAATAACTTCAAATTAGAACTTTGCCCTGCAGGATGGTTTGGACTGGACAATAAGAAGAATTTCTCCACGGTCACATTTCTCTTCGTGTGGCTCAAAGTCAGTTGTTGGGTTTCCCTCCATCCTCTCAAGGCTTCCAGTTTTGAGAAAACCAGGATTGACCTCTTGGTGCCTCCTCAACCATTCTTGTCCCAGTCTGGAAATAGTGGCAGTGGCCTGCAATCCTGGCTGTCCCAAAGCCCAGGAGCAGCCCTTCCTGGTTTATTCCCAGAGCCAGTTTACACCCCTGGCCCGTGGGTAGGAATTGTGGTTAAAATGTCTCCAAACTCGGAATTATTTTATCCCTGCAAGTACAGATTTCCAGCCCCAGGTCACTCAAAGCAGGATTTCAAAGGCAAATCTCCATTTCTCTTCAGCAAGAAAAATATCCTGACAATATTTGGCTTTGACCTTCTTGAAGTGTTTTAATAAGACTGAAACAATCCATATTAACAGAGATTGAAATGTTTCATTTCCACACGGCTGCTCCAATTGCTGCCTGATACGAGAGGCATAGAGCACAGCAATTTTACAAATGGTTTCAATAATGTCCCTCTAAAGTCTGCCAAAAATCAATTTCTGAGCAGAGGGCTCTTTTCCTGGAGAAAATATCCTCGGGGCTGTAATGCCAGGGTGTGTGGAGAGGGTGAGCTCCGAGGACATCCCGCAAAATCCCAGTGTTCCAGCAGCTCTCTGTGCTTGGAAGTTGTGACAGAGGGAATGAGAGCTGGAGTGATGCTTTTGCAATTCCTGCTGCTACTACAGGAGTAGCAACAACCACTTTAACACCAGGCTTTGGTCCCTCTCAGTTCAAACCCTGAATCCATGTCCTCGCAGGGCAGGATTCCCATCCACCTGCTTACCTTCGGATATTGCAGGGATACAAGGTGTGCAGTCCCTCTATGGGGCCAGGAAGAGCAAAGACATTTTGGGCACCCAAATCTGCTCAGAAATCCTCCACTGATTCCCCTCCTGAGAATGGGGTAAGAACCTCAGGGTAGGATCCTCTTCACCTAAATTCTAGATTTTCTTGGAACTGCTGGAGAGAGTCCAGAGGAGTCTCCAGGATGAGCAGAGGGATGGAGCAGCTCTGCTGGGAGGGAAGGCTGGGAGTTGGGATTGTTCAGCCTGGAGAGGAGAAGCTTTGGGGTGACCTCATTGTGGCCTTGCAGGGCCTGAAGGAGCCAAGAAGAATCATGGAGAGAGACAATTTCCAAGGGTCTGGAGTGACAGGACAAGGAGGAATGGATTCCCACTGCCAGAGGGCAGGGTTGGATGGGATACTGGGGAGAAATCCTTCCTTGTGAGGGTGGGGAGGCCCTGGCACAGGGTGCCCAGAGAAGCTGTGGCTGCCCCTGGATCCCTGGCAGTGTCCAAGGCCAGGTTGGACAGGGCTTGGAGCAGCCTGGGATAGTGGAAGGTGTCCCTGCCAGCCTGAGCACCCCGCTCAGCACGGGAGGAGTAGGAAAGGTTTCAGATCCCTGCTCGCCAGCTGTTATCCTTTCCTCCTTTTAAATCTTTCTCTCCGACTTTCCCTCTTTCTCCTTCTCTGCAAAAATCTTCCTGCCACCTCCTGGAAGAAGCTGCAACTGCTGCAGTGCCTCTGCAGAAGGGGAATAAATGCTCGGGATCTGCTGGAAAGCTCTCCAGGTTTGGGAGGAGGTGGGAGCTCCCACAAATCCTGCCCTGGTTTCGGGTGGATTTCCAGCCTCTCCGCTGTGTCTGCTCTTTTCTCTCTCCCCACGAGTGCCTGCCTTGCTGCTTTTTTTTTTTTTTAAAGATGTTATCAGTGCTAAATCCCGGTGCTTCCCCCTAGACATTGTTTTCTTTTCAAGGAGAAGACAATGAGGGAATTCAGCTAAAGCACAGGAAATTAGGGAGAGCGATTAAGATCCACACCTTTGTGGTGCTGCTTTGTGTTCGTGTCCAGCCAACAATGCCGAGTTGGGTTGTTATTATTGGTGTTATAAAGGGAATGACAAACAATCTGAGCCAAGTCCCCATCAGGGGTTATTCAAACACAATAAATTACCTCTGTCCCCAAAGAGGTAGAAATAAGTCTACAAATGAGTGGTCAATTGACTCAGGTGCCGGGAAATTTTTAAGCTAACAAGTAACAAACTGGGTTTTGTAAGATAAATAGATAAACAGCTAAATATTGGGATACATTTACACAACTCAGGCACAGGGTGGGATTTTAGGGTGTCCTGTGCAGGGCCAGGTGTCAGACTGAATGATCCCTGTGGGTCCTTTCCAATTCAGGATATTCCAGATAATTCACATTCTTTGATGTAACTTCAGCAGATTAATGCTTGTTATTTCGGATAACTACATTTCATATCAGCATTGTTTCTGCTGGATTTTTACCTGGGATAATCCCCTCAGCCCTGGATGCTCCATGAACACCCTTTTAGCTCATTGCCTCCCATATCTGTCCAGTCAGTTTTATTTTCCAGCAAAATCCTATGGCATGTTTGCTAAATACAGCACTGCTTCCCAGGAAGTGCTGAGGTCAGGGAGTTGTGCTGGATAACAACACAATTCATTGGAATTTTTAGTATAATCATTATGCCGAAGCTCTGTAGAATCTCTCCCATATTTATCCTGGGTCGATCCTGAGTGGAGGAAAGGCTCAACAAATCTTCCAGCAAATCTAAGGGGTCTGGCCTTGGAGGGCTTCAATATTTAGTGTACAGGGGATGATTTAACCAGCAAAATCGGGTCTGTTTACACTCCTAGAGAGCTGCACAGGATATATTCCTTAAACTGGGATTTTGGGATGTTCCTGCTCCTCTGCAGCTTCCAAACTACCCCCAAAATATTGTCAGTGGGGAACAAATATCTCCAATTCCTTTTGTACTCAGAGGGCTTTTAAATATCATGGATTTCAAGGCTGGCATTTCTCTGTTAAATCCTTTGGCCAGGTAGAACTCCCCTGTCTTTAAGCAGCTCCTTTGAAGACTTACTAGGATTTTTCCTACCTCAATAATAACTCGTTTGTTTTCTCAGCTTCCCAGTCCCTGCCAGACAGCTTGGATTTCTCCTGGACAGTACTGGCCCTCAAGAAAAGGAAACAGGAATGAATGAAACCTCAGTTTCCCTGGATCTGATCTTATTTTATTGTTTTCAGTTCAGCTGCACTTTGCTTCAGCACCAATTCACCAGCATTTCCCTGTTTCTCACTTCCCTGGAGATTTTATGCCCAATGCAAAACTGGAGAAGAGCCATTCATATTTTCTTTCTGGGCCAAATTGTGCCCCCTTCACACTGGGGTGAATTCAGACTTTCAAGGTGGCTGTAGGGAGGCAAACAGGCGGTCACAACACCTCAAATTTACTGGAATCCAGGCTGAAAGGCAAATTCCTCCATCTTTTTTTTCTTGTGAGATCATTTGGAATAGTTTTTCTATCCATTCTGGGAAGGTTTGTACAGCAAACGGTGGCTCAGTGGCCTTTTTGGGAGCACGGTGTCACTGGCAGTGGCACTGGGGGGTGGCAGAGGGGCTGTGCTGCAGCTCCAGCTCACCTGGGTGCCTTCCCTGGATGTTCCTGGGCAAATCTCAGAGCAGCACTGCAGCTCTGGCTGGTCGGACCTCGTGTCTCCAGACACCAGGGGACACTGTGACACTGAGCAGTGCCCGGGCTGGACATGGCAGCGCCCAGCAAAGCCCTGCCCAGGGCTCCTCCGGGGCTTGGGGACATCACATCAGTGTCCCCTGCAAGGAGGGGACCTGGAGGGCCAGCAGGGCAGGATGGAAGGGGACATTTTCCTAAGTAAGGGAAAAATTCCCACCCTGCAGAGTGGGATGAGAACCCGGGGGTGACAGCCAGGTGTTGCACCCCAGAACATCCCTCACCTGCCTCCAGGTGAAATCCCAGCCTTGGCCTGCAGCATTCCAGCTGGGAAGGGCAGGGTGGGAAAGCACAGGATCTGCCCAAAGCTGTGCTGGTGTGGTGGGGAGAGAGCAGCAGGGGAAGGGCTGTGGATGGAGCCAGGGGGGCTGTTGGACCATGGGGAGCAGGGTTTTAGCAGGACACCGAGGGGAATGCAGGGGTCAGCTGGGCTCCACTTCTCTGTTCATCCCAAAGGCATCTCATCCTTGCACCGTTCCTGAGCACAGCCACGTGTTTGATCACCAAATGCCTTGGACAGATCAAGTGCTGGCTAGAAGGGGCTGCAGTTTGGCTGCTTGGAGCAGAGTTGGTGCTTTCCCTGTCAGAGCTGTCTGATGGCTCCTTATCCCAGTGCCCTGCTGTGGCAGCCCTTGGATGGATCCCACTGGGAAGGGAATTAAAAACTCCCATTTCTCCTCTTTGCACAGCCTTTAAATTCCAGTCTTTATTTACACAGCTTGGGGGTGCTAATCCTGAAGAAGAGAAGGCTTCAGGGACACCTTAAAACCCCTTCCAGTACCTAAAGGGGCTCCAAGGGAGCTGGAGGGGCACCTGGGACAAGGGATGGAGTGACAGGACAGAGGGAATGGCTTCCCCCTGCCAGAGGGCAGGGTTAGATGAGATATTGGGGAGGAATTGTTCCCTGTGAAGGTGGGCAGGCCCTGGCACAGGGTGCCCAGAGAAGCTGTGGCTGCCCCTGGATCCCTGGAAGTGCCCAAGGCCAGGCTGGACAGGGCTTGGATCACCCTGGAATTGTGGAAGGTGTCCCTGCTCATGGCACAGGTAGCACTGGCTACCCCTACTGGCTTTAAGGTCCTTTCCAACCCAAACCGTCCTGGGATTCTGGGATTTGCCTTAGGCAAACCCAGTCTGGATTCAGCAGCATGGGGAGTGTTCCATCTTACGGAGCCCCTGTGGCAGGATGGGACACAGCTGTCACTGCCCACCCGAGCCAGAGCAGAGGGGACAGGACAGCACTCAGCACTGGATTATGTGGATAATTTGGAGAACAGCACAGGAATAAGGGGAGAGGGTAATGGAACCAAAGTGAGCAGGGCTCAGCTCGCTGGGAGAAGAGCCTGTGTTCAGTGGCGCTGCTGAGTCAGGGCCCTAGAGCAGCTCCCTCTCCATCAGCCGGTGGAGTGACACTGGATCAGCCGAGCTGCTGATGCCAGGGGTGTGAAGGCATCTCCAAGGATGCCAGAGGAGGAGCTGGCAAAGCAAAGCCTACAGTGGGCTGGGCTCGCCAAATGCCTCCTCCCACACAGTAAATTCACCCCCAATTAAAAATGTATCTGTTTGCTTTCCTGAGATTGATCACACATTTAATCAGGCACTGCTCAGATATAGAGTACCACTGAAAGGCAGAGATAATAAAGAAATCATTCTTTTAAAGGAGTAGCTGCATTGCAGATCAATTTCTTCAAAACCTTCATGTGCACAGAAATCCTCTGGGATGAATATTTCATAAGGGGAATAACACTGTTAAATTAATAAAACCCCTGCATGCCTAGTTATGAACTACAAAGATTCCTGAAGTTGTTCTAAAAAAATCCTCCTGTTCATACTTTGTACATCAATTTATGACAGAGTCATAGCTGGACCCCGGGGGAAATGGAGGAGAAAAAGGGACCCTTTTGATGTGAGGAGTTCTCAGTCAGTGGGAAGAGCTGCATGGACACGAGTGCCCAGCGAGGGCAGGCAGCCCTGCTGGGAAGGGGAAATGGGACTCTCCAGTGGGAACATGGAACGCAACAATTAATTAAGCTGAATATTCCTTTCTGCCTCTCTCAGGTTGTGGGTGAGTGACCCAAGGAGCTGGACTGGCCTGAAGTGAGGGGTAAGTGAGGTGTGCTGTGTCCATCTTCAGATACTCCTGGGTACCACTGGGGCCACTTCAATATCAGTCCTGCAACTGGTGCAGGTGGGAAAATCTTCGTCCAGCTGAGGGACCTTGGTCTGTTCAGCTAGAGGAGGCTGAGGGCAGAGCTCATCCCAATCCACAGCTTCCTGCTGAGGGGCAGCTCTGAGTTCTGCTCTCTGGGACAGGGACAGGACCCAGGGATGATTAGGTTGGATCTCAGGGAAAGGTTCTTCCCCCAGAGGGTGCTGGGCACTGCCCAAGCTCCCCAGGCAATGGGCACAGCCTGAGGCTGCCAGAGCTCCAGGAGTGTTTGGGCAGCACTGCCAGGGATGCACAGGGTGGGATTGTTGGGGTGTCTGTGCAGGGACAGGGGTTGGATTGATAATTCCTGTGTGTCTCTTCCAGCTCAGGATATTCCATGATTCTGTGATTCCTTGTTATGGGACCCAGAATTGGGGTGTCCATCTAGTTCAGGGGGACCTGAATCAGCACAACAGAGCTTGGGTCTGTCTCCATCCTCACCCCAGAAATCCCTCCCTGGTTGTCACTGCTCCCTCCATTCCCATGCCAAGACCGCACCTTACACTTCCTAGAGGAAAGTAAACTTCCACTGGAAAATTCCCGCCTTCTCCATCTGTCCTTTCTGTCCCTACAAATCTCATTTCCCTCGTACTTCTGCTCCCCAGCCAGGTCCTCACCAGCTCAATGGCAGCTTAGCAGAGGCTTCTCCTGCAGGCTGCTCCCAAACTTGAGAGGAACTCATCAGCTTTTAGCAGGGAAAGACAGAGAAGGCTTGAAACCACCATATTGATCTTCCTTTGCCTTTGAAATTTTCCCGAAGTAGCGCCAAATAAAAATAGAACAAAAATATGTATCGCCGCTTCCCTACTTGTAGCTGATTTGTCTACTTGGCATTATTTTCTTCAGCGGGGAAGAGGGTGAGGTGCACAAAGGGGACAGAGGCACAGGATAAATAAGTAAGAATGTAAAATTGGGTGTTTGGAATTTTTTTTTAATGTTAACCAGATAATGTATTCATAATCTTCCCTGCTTACGACTAAAAAATGAGTGCTCGCCTTTTGAAGCCCTCATCTGGCAGGGAGAGATAGCAGATTTCTAAGAGCATTTTTTATGCTCCTTTGATGACTGCAAGGGGAAAAAAAAAATATTCAGAGAGCCGAAATGACATTTTTCTATAAATTTCACACAGCTCTGCAGGCATGTAGGCATGGAGGCATTCATTAAGATTAGTTGGAATTACTTAAGCACCGTGAATTTTCTCCATCAAGTTGGTAACTGGAACACTGCGGATTAGTTATTGATCAGCTGCCATTAATACTTGGGGCTCTTTCCATGCCTGTTGTTGGGCTTTTTGTTGCTCCTTCCCCCCTCTCTTGTGCGAGGCGAAGCTGTGAAATTCGCAAATTAAACAGGCGCTCTTCAGTCTCTCCTTTGTTTTGGGGAACAAAAAAACTCGAACAGAAAATAGAACTCCTTTGTTCATGCAAATCTTTATCTGCTCTGCCTCACTGCTTCCCCCCTCTGCTCCCTCAGCCCAGGTTTGGGGTGTCTCTCCGAGCTGCTGCTGCAGTCCTTCTGTAGAATCATGGAGAGGTTTGGGTGGGAAAGAACCTTAAAGACCACCTAATTCCACTCCTTTCCATGGGCAGGGACACCTTCCACTGTCCCAGGTTGCTCCAAGCCCTGTCCAGCCTGGCCTTGGGCACTTCCAGGGATGGGGAGTGCCTTTCCAGCAGGGCCTCTGGGAGTGTGGTGAGGTCTCACAGTGGGATTTCAGCACACCAGTCCTGCAGATGGATTTGGAGAGGCCATGAGCTGGGAATTCTGGCTGTGTACAGCTGTGACCCTTGTGACAGGCCCTGGAGATAGCAGGGATGCACTCGCAGCACCTTTTTCCTACACAGGAGGATGTGCCAGGCCACAAAGCCATTTCCCAGAGCTGTGCAGCTCCCTGCACCTCTGCTGACCCCAGGGGCCTGGGCTGGGGACCAGCAGCTCTAGGTCTCATTGCTGGTTATGGGATTTGCCTGGCGCTGAAAACTGAATTTGAACTGCTTGGCACCTTCAAAAATCTCAGTCTCCACCTCTCCAGGCCTTTTACTTTTCTCTTTATCTTCGATTCCTATTGGAAAGATCCTGGTTTTCAGTGGTGCTCATTCCTAGTGAGGAGCACAGCTACAGAGTCAGGTCCTTCCCAGCTAAACTTCAGCCGAGCCAGGTTGGAGACACAAAAGCGTGTTCTTTATTTAAGTTTGTCCCAGAAGTTCAGTGGGATTTCCTCTTCAGGTGCCTCAGCAGAGCCCTCAACCCTTTGAGGTGAGATCCTCCCTGTGCACAATGCTCGGACCTTCAGCCAAGGCCCAGCCCTTCCTCCTCTCTCACAGCAGCCAGGTCTCCTCTCCTTTCCAGGGGGTTTTCCTGAGCCTCTTTGGGAAGCTGGAGTTACTGGCCACCTGGCCACCAAACCCTGGCCTTCCCTGGGCCATCCAGAGCCTGTTGGACTGCCCAGCTGAGTGTGAGGTGCTGCCACTGTAGCAAGAGGGAGGAGGCAGTGATGCCTGATGGTTTTTTGTCCTTTCTTTTTATGCCCTTTTTATACAGTTTTATACCCTTTCCCCTTCCTTCTACCCTTCACAAACACTCCTTGTACCTTAGCCCCACATGTTTATAACTCTTGTAGTCTGATATTTAGCTTAGTTTGGGGTTCTCTGGGGGGGAAGACGAAACATTTATAACTATCTCAAAACTAGAGGCTCCAACCTTGGCCGGAGCTCCTCTCTGGAACATGTTTTTGTAAACTAGGCGGTGGTCTCACGTGGGAGGGGTAATTGGAATAGGGAGACAATTACTTCATTTGTTAGGTTTCTTATTGGGGGATTTTAGGTAGATATGCTAATTTGTGAGGTCCATAAAACTGTATACACGTTGTCCTCGGCGTGTTTTCACCTTTGATGAGTTGTGCACCTGGGATCCTATTAAAACCAAGGTAATACCCTTTTCCCCTACACTGCTGTGTCTGCCACGTATTATTACTAGCTTTTAAGGCATCAGCAGCAGCAAACTTAAAACGCTTGCTGCAGGATAAATCCCAAAGGAATTGTGCTTGGCTGGACCTGTTCTCCAACCAGCACCCCTGAGCAAAGCTCCAGCCCCACAATAACTGTGCATGCAGCTGGTTCTGGCTGTTTCTGTGTCCAAACCACCAGCTCCTGTCACCCTCACATTTCCCTCCTTCTGGTTGCCAAAAATCCCCTTCCCAAGTCTGAAGAGCCCTGTGGAGGATTTGCCACATTTCCCATCAGAGCAGCTGTTCCTTGGCAGGTTCTGAAATAAATGACCAAGGATGACTTTGCAAATGAGCATCCAGAGGAGCTCCAGGCAGCTGCTGCTGCTGAAGAAAACAAGGCTTCACTTCCCCACATGCCCTAAAAATGGTTTCTGTTCTTCCACAAGGACTGGGGGTGCAGTGGAATCTTCAGGGTGTCCTGGCTGGAGCTGCCCTAGGCTGAGGGAAGCTCTGGGTTGAAGGGGGACAACACTCTTCGTTATCCAAACAGGGACTAAAGCAGCTCAATTCACACTTTCCTATTCCAAAGCTGCGGTTTAAAGAAGGGGGAAAAGGCCAAGAGGAGAGCCCTGTGTCAGGGACTGGGAGAGTGGGATTTTCTCACCCACAGGACACCCAGCTCTGAGGTAATTGCTCCATTCTCATCAGGATTATTTCCCTCCTCTTTCATGGGAAGGTGAGAGCATCACCTTTCCCAGGTCCAGGCCTTTTGGAGTGGGAAGGAAGATGTGCCAGTTCAAACACCACATCTACACCTGGAGCAGCCAGATTTGGGCCCTTAATTTTTACTCTCTGACCTTCCTTGGCACCAACTTCCAGCTGTTCCAATGGAATTTATGGAGCATTCCAGGCCCTCGAAAGTGAAATCTCTCATTCCTCTGTCCCTTGCTGCCACACAGTACTCAGGGAGGCTCCAAGGATACCTCAGGATTCACCTCCTCCTCAGCCATTCCTGAGGTACAATCAGGAGCAAAGGCTTTATCAGAACACTGTCAGCTTTTCAACAGGATCCTGGAGCTGACAGACAGCCACAAGAACTTCCCAGGTCCTGATTCTTTGTGCTTTGTCAGCCCTAATGGACCCATGGTCAGACTGAAAGAGGGGAAATTAAGATGGGATATTGGGAAGGTATTGTTCCCTGTGAGGGTGGGGAGGCCCTGGCACAGGGTGCCCAGAGAAGCTGTGGCTGCCCCTGGATCCCTGGAAGTGTCCAAGGCCAGGCTGGACAGGGCTTGGAGCAAACTGGGACAATGGAAGGTGTCCCTGCCCATGGCAGGAGGTGAAATGAAATGATCTTTATGTTCTCCTCCAACCCAAACCATTCCATGAATCTATGGTCCTAATTGTGAGCTGGCTGGAATTGTGAGGGAGCTGGAACTGGACACCAGGGGCTGCCATCAGGAAGGAAATGTCTGTCCCTTGGTTTGGCTGTCTGGCAGCACAGCAGTTCCTGAGGCTGGGAATTATTTCTCCTTAGGGATGTATAAAGTCCCATGGAATGTCCTGCACGGGATGTCTGTTCCGTTCCTTCACAATTGCTGTTTCATTGGATATTTGTCCCAAGGGATCCCCGGACATGGCTGGACTCACTTGATGCCCCACTCCAGCTCCAGTTCTGCGGGACATTCCACCTGCTGTGTCCTAGGTTGCAATATTGATGTAGTTAAGTATTCTATTACCACCAGCTGTGGGCCATTAGCTGCTATCACCCACTCCGGATGACAGGCAATGGGCCATCCGTTAGCTATTATCGCTGTATGTTCCCAAGCCCTCCTGGGATCTGCACAAAAGCCAGGGGACATAATTTATTTTCTGCTGGGTTATCAGATTCCCTGCTTTCCCTCTGCTGTCTTTCCCAGGGAATCCCACAGCCCTCTCTGGTTGTGCTGAGGTGCAGCAGGAGCCCAGGGCACGGGCGTTGCTCTGATCCGAGGTGATGAAGACCCAGAGCAACCTGGATTTGCATTCCTGACTGGGTCAGCTGTTAAACAAAGAAATGTTATTTCTGAGAGGATGAGCAATAAAAAACATGGAAATGAAACAGCGAGGTAATTCCTGAGGGAGCTATGTCGCAGGGAGAAAATCCTGAAGCAATACTTTTTGCACATTCCAAATCCATCCCTGTCTCTCCCCTCTCTTTCCTTCCCTTTTATTTCTTTTGGCAAGAAAACGGCTCATCAAGTGAAATCGAAGTCTAAAAATCTCTCTAAAAATCCTTTATGCCGGGGAAAAGAATATTTCAATGAAAAACAAGTCTGTCGGAATTACATTCAATACTCCTAACAAAGTTAAAGGAGATATCACTGGGAAACAGCATTCCTTGATGGAACATGGCTAGGAGAGCTGGGAGGGACAGGAATCCTCATGGGGAGGGGGAGGCAGAGGAGAACTGGAAACATCCTAGTCTGTGAGGAGAAAAGAGACAGAGCAAAGCTTTTCCAGATTTTCCCTGTGTGTGGAATACCGAGGGTGGCTGAGGGCTGTGGTTCACCTGTGGAAGGAGGGTATAGGGATGAGTTTCCCATCCCACCCATGAACTGCAGAGCTGTGGAACAGGACAAACACATTTTTCCAGGTCCAAGGGGAACCAACCCGCTCTCCGCTCTGCCTCCTGCAGCTTTGCTCTGGACTAA
Organism: Lichenostomus cassidix; assembly: GCF_008360975.1. NCBI lineage: Eukaryota > Metazoa > Chordata > Aves > Passeriformes > Meliphagidae > Lichenostomus > Lichenostomus cassidix. Next base: position 23,303,790 of record NC_139490.1, on the reverse strand, counting down.
GGAAAAATCTCCACAGCTCTGCATCCTGAGTGTCCAAGGCTGCTTCCCATCAAGGCAAAACATTCCTGCTCAGAGCAGGAAGCAAAGGAAAACAGGTTGGGCCCAACAAAGGTTCTGAACCTGCTTGGAGGAGTCCCCAGGAGCTGGGGGTCCCCAGGATCCTCAGCATCTCTGGATATTCCCAGAATCAACAAGGAGCAGTTCAGGCTCGCAGCCAAAACTCATCTCAGGTTTAAATGAAGGGTTTGTTGTTCTGGAGACGCAGGGAAATTGTCAGCACCACAGACACCTTCATTAAAATCCAAACCCTGAATTATTCAGCTCCAAACAGCGAGAGCTGCAGCACGGGTAGAAGGATTTCTCCTCTCTCCTGCCCAGCTTATTCCCTGCTCACAGAACCACCACAGCAGACCCAGGAGCTCCCTGGTTTTGAGCAGGATAACACATGGCTGTATCCCTGGCACAGCTGGCCAAGGGAATATGCAGAGAAAAACACCAATAAAAGGTGTGGGGGGTGTTTTCACCGCCTGTGTGGCTTCATCTCCCCGTGGTCCTCTGGAAAAAATGACTTCTGGAAGAGCAGGAACAGTTTTTCACACTTGGAAAGTCAAGCTTTGTGCTTGACTCCCAGTTTTTAATGGGAATAAATTAAAAGCTCCCAGTTTTTAATGGGAATAAATCGCCATGTGGTCCTGAACATGAGCAGGTGAAGTCCCATCCATGGGGCATTTTTCAGGTGTTTGTGGGCATGTGAGGTTCCTCTCTAAAGCTGGAAGAGTTGAACAACAGTTTGACAAAAATCAACATCTCACAACCACTCACCAACCAGAATCACAGAATCCTGAAATTGTTTAGGTTGGAAAAGCCCTCTAAACCCATTGAGTCCAACCATTCCCCAGCCAAGGCCAAGGCCACCACTGACCCATGTCCCCAAGTGCCACATCCACAGGGCTGATAAATCCCTCCAGGGATGGGGACTCCACCACTGCCCTGGGCAGCTGTGACAGAGCTGGACAAGCCTTTCCATGGAGAAATTCCTGGGGATGTCCAACCTGAACCTCCCCTGGCCCAGCCTGAGGCTGTTCCCTCTCCTCCTGTCCCTGTTCCCTGGGAGCACAGCCTGACCCACCCCAGCTGTCCCCTCATGTCAGGGAGTTGTGCAGAGCCACAAGGTCCCCCTGAGCCTCCTTTTCTCCAGACTGAGCTCCTTTCCCAGCTCCCCCAGCAGCTCTCGGTGCTCCAGCTCCTTCCCAGGTCAATTCCCTTCTCTGGACACTCTCCACCCCTCAATGTCCTTCTTGTCATGAGGGCCCAAAACTAACCCCACGATTTGAGATGTAGCCTCAAAACAAGTCCAGACCTGCCCGTTACATGAGTGTCTGTATTCATGAACTTTCTGAAATAATCAGTATTAAATGTTCCTTTTTTTTGGCTGAAAGGGGGCTACAGATATTTTTCGGAGCTTAATCATCATTACTTCCCATTCCTTTTTCCCTCCTAGGGCCATATGCTTGGTTTGAAGCTATGGGAATATCTTCAGTCATGCCAATGAAATATTTAGGACTGCCTAAGTAGATTCAGCATAAATTTTCCCTAAAATATGCCCCCAAACAAAGGAGCAGATGGGTTTTGGTGCCGGGTGGGGCAGACGCTTGTCGCCACCAGCCTTTACTTCCTTGGGACATGCCCAAAACACAGCAGCAGCTCCTCCTCACAGGGGTTTTTACTTCTGATTCCAAGCCTGGAGACCCTGAGCTCTGTTCCCAAGCAAGTTTCTCCCCAGCAGCCCGAGGACACGTTGTTTTCCCGAAGTACCCATGGAAAACATGGGCTGTTTCCATGAATACTGCAGTGCCCAGAGGAGCCTCCTGATTTAGCAAAATACCCAGGCAGGGGGGAACTGGGGTATTCACAGCAGTGTCTTCATCTCTACCTGACTGCTGATATTCCACAGCTCTTCCAGAAAAGGGATTACCTTTGATTTACAGAGCAACTTCCACTTCTTGTGGAAAGTTTCCTGTCCGTGGCAGGGGGGTGAAGCTGGATGATCTCCAAGATCCCTTCCAACCCTAACCATTCTGTGATTCCAGCAGAACATGGCCAGAAGAGACACAAATCCCTCCGTGAAGGAAGAACCTAAAGGCTGCTGCATGGACATGGACCAAGCAGTGGTGGGACCATATTTCTTTGGGAATTTGAACCAAAAAAAGCCCTTCCTGAGCTAAGCCTGGGGATGGCAGCTCCTGCTGGGACTCCCTAAATCCCTGTCACAAGGTGTGCTCGTCACCCATGGAAATGTCCCATTCAGTTTTTGCAGCCTGCCAAGTGCTCAGCCTCAGCAAAATCTCCTGGCACAGATTTCCAGCAGCTAATTGTGTGGGGGAAAAAAAAAAAAAAAAAAAAGAAAAAGTCTTTCCTTTCATCAGTTTTCCATGCACTTCCCTTGTCCTCAGCTGAGGAGAACAGAAGTTCCCAATCTGCTCGCTGTATTTCACAGGATATTTTGCATCCCAGCCTGGCCACGGATGGCATCACCAGCCTGTGGAGGCTGTTCCACGCTGGCAGAGGGAAAATCTGCAGCGGGCTGGGAGATGAAAATGATCTGGGAATGTCAAATAAATGTGGAAGCAAAGCAAATAATGCCAGGCAGTGCTGCTGATGGGCTTTTCCCCCACTGAATTCGTGTGACACCTCTGTTCCTCACGAAGCTGCCGCAGAAACCTGTGCTGCTTTCCAGGGAATTTGCTGGAAAACCATAGCTGGAAAGGAAGATGGACCTCCTGTCTGGCTCACTGTCCTCTCTGCCTTCAGGTGACCTCTGCAGAGGGGACTTCTCCTTCTCCTCTTTAGGCTGCTTCTCTCCCCTCCACCTCCCTGGGTGGATCTGCCAAGTGTGTTTTACACATGCACCGGTGCAATTCCTGCCTCCATTTGTATTCCATCTGGCTCCAACAAATTCTGAAAGCCTTGCCTGGGCTGCCTCATTTGTATGCACTTAATCTGGCTTTATCCTGTTTTATGGAGCGTCTTCTTTAAATTGATTCAGGCGAAAGCATAGCAGGGGCTTTGCATAGATTTCGCATGCATGACATTTCTGCACAGTTGGGCCCATTATGCACCATCCTGAGCACATTCTGCCCGTAAAAACTCCATATTAAACCGGGGAAAAATGCAGCAAAATAAGGAGAGCCACGGGAGGAGGGGGGCGAGCAGAGCTGACCACTCCCTGCTTCTCCAGTGCGATTATGGGAAGCAATTCCCAGTGTTCATTCCCTGAGTGTCTAGTGGCATCAGCTTTATGCTCTCCTCTGTGTAGAAATGTGGTTTACTATGCTGAGCTTTGTGGAGCTGGGTCAGACCCTTCCTGAGCCCCAGATGCTCCTCATCCCTGCTGTGACTTCTGCAAGGGTGGTGTTGGAGCTGGGCACAAGATCCAGGGAATTGGAGTGGGGTGGAAGCGTGGTCAGCATCCTCACACCTCATCCCATGGCATCAGGAGCACCTCCTTGGCCACAAATCCCCCCCACTGGTGAGGAACCACATCACCAGAGGAAAAATAACACTGTAAAGGGAGGAGCTGGGAGTGCCAGGACAAGGGAATAGCTCCAAACTGACACAGGGCAGGTTTGGATGGATATCAGGAAGGAATTGTTCCCTGTGAGGGTGGGGAGACCCTGGCACAGGGTGCCCAGAGAAGCTGTGGCTGCCCCTGGATCCTGGAAGTGTCCAAGGCCAGGTTGGACAGGGCTTGGAGCAGCCTGGAATTGTGGAAGTCATCCCCTTCCCTTGGAACCAGCTGGTCTTTAAGGTCCCCTCCAACACAAACCATTCTATGATCCCATGATTCCATGAATTCAGCCATCCTTCCCTCTGCCATTGAAATCCAGTGCCCCAAACCTGTGGAATTCCCGTTTGCACCCTTCCCAGCACACACATATTCTTTCCCTAGCCCTGAGATCCAAGCAGCCCCAGGTGTGCCCAGGTGAACTCCATGGATTCAGTGTGGTCAGGCTGCAGTGCAAGGTGTTACTCACTGTTTTATTAGAGAGAATTAATCCTTCTTTAAGGGCCTGCTAATGATTTGACAATATTATTGTTATGTTAAGGCTGGGGAAATTAGAGAAAGAGCACTTGTGTGAATATGTCAACACATTAAAAACGCAGCTCCATTTAGGCAGACACTCAGGTTAATGTGTTACATATTAAAAAGTCCAATTTCCTTTGCTGGCTGCAAATAACAACGGAGATTATTGACACTGAATGATTTGCAATGTTCTCGCTTGCTTTTCGCCTCTTGTGTTTGTGTGCTCTGTGTGATTTATAATGATTGGAGCTCTGGCTCTATAAATTTTCCCTGTTAAGAAAATATGGAGCTGGGTTTATAAGATACAAGAAGAAAAGAGAAAACAAAGCGTGCTGCCATGCACGGATATGGGAATGAGCATGGGATCTGCTCTTTTATAAATCCCAATAAAACCACTCTCATCATCAAATCAGCATCTTGCTCCTTTAGCAGGAGCCAAATGAATCCACCCACAGGAGTTTCTGCACCTCGGACTGCTCTGCCTGAGGTGTCCCTAAGGAAGGTCCCACAGACCCTGGTGGGACACTTGCCAGTGTGATGGATGAGCACAAAGGGACACATGCTGTGGTCCTCAGAACCAGCCCTGCTGGGACACACAGCACCATCAGAAACCCCAGGAATGCCCAACCCTCTGCTCAGGAGGAGCAAAAAGTCCTGTCATGGTTGGCCTTCCCTCTGCCAGAGCATGGGAGGCAAATCCCACACTTCCACCAAGTGCAAAAGGGAGAGAGGGAGCACCAGAGGCTCTGGGGAGCAAGCCAGGAACACACTGAAGGTTTGCAAACAGCTGATGACAGGGGCAGGTTTGTGCCGGTAAAAAGTAGAAAAAAATCCTAAAACTGCCCTCTGAAATCCCCAGCCAGAGGAAAACCCACCCCAGTTTTTCCCAGGATGCTGCAAGCACTGCCATGGATAAGCTGGGACTGGTGGCCAACCCTGATGTCCCAATGTTCCTTGTGCCTTTGTCACTTGCTTCAGGCTGAAGCCACCCTGAGACATGAGCCTGTAAATGTGTCAACGATAGGTGAAAAACCTCAAAAAACACTGGTCTGAAAGGTATTTCTGCAGAATGTGGAGGGCAGGCGGGACAGACAGCTCCTCTTGCTGCTATCACTGCTTCCTGTGATAACATCACCAACTCAGTTGCATATTTTTGGTCTGAAAAAGCAAATATTCAGATTTAAAGCTGCTTTCATCAGGTAGATGTGGCATTTTAATGGCTCAGCTTAGGGAATCCACCTGTTCCTGAAAGCAAAGCTGGGGAGCACTTTAGGTTCTGCCCTCATTAAATCAGAGTTGGGTAATTATCAAGTCTCTCCGAGGACTCACAAATATCAGAGCCCAGAAAGTCACTGCGGACATTTCTGACTTCCAAACTGGGTAGAAGAGGGTGATGACCTTCCCTGTGACACTGCTGCACCTCACCCTGTGTCCTTGCAGGATGGTCCTCCAGGAGATGTGGAGCAACTCTGAAATTTAGGTTGCGTTCAAAGAGTGCTGATGAGAAAAAGGAGATATTTCTGTGCCTGGCTGAGCTGTGGCTCTAAGCCCCAAGAGCTGGGCTCACACTCCTGAGAAGAATTCAATGTACAGTTCAAAATTGACTTTATAGACTCCTCATCAATAAATCCTCAAAGGCTCTGCTATCAGAATCCAAAGCAGCTCTGGAAATCATTAGATCTGCAGTCAGTAATTGATAACACGCATTTCAAACGTGGAAATGAATTAGCCTTTGGCTTGGGGGGGATGTTAGACTGTATCCAATTTCATTAGGCAAGAAATTCAAATGATCAACGAATGGCCTTTATTGTTCTGCTCGGGAAGGGAACTCTTTGTTATCTCTTCGCCTCTTTTTTGTTGCCTACAAAGTCTCCAGAGCTCAAAAGAAACCTAGTGGTTTAGGGAGATGCCAACATCTGATTTCCCCCCTCTCCAGAGCTCAGGACTTGGGATGAGATTTGCTCTTGGGCACACACAGGGTGCTTTGTACCCATTGTTAACACCTTGGTTTCTCCTGGCAATGCCACAAGATGCCAAAAGCTCTTTGCCCAAGCAACTGCAAGAGCCCTGATAAATGAGATGTGAGTGAAAGTCCCTCTGCCAGCCACACACACACCTTCTCTCACCAAGAAAATGCTTACAGGCCATCTCCCTGCTCAGGAACTTCCAGACACCACTCTCACTAACTTCAAAACACATAAAAGAGGAAAAATTTCAACCTCCCGTTGGACCAGGGAGCATGGCAGGAGGAGCTCCTCCACCCTGAGATGAGCTGCAGGATCCAGACTGGTTCTTCTCCCCCTCCATCCCACTCCCAGCAGGAGTCTGGCCAGGCTTGAGCACATTTTAGTGAGCAGGGAATGTGGAACAGTTGGTGGTGCTGCTGCTGGGGCCAGTGGAAATATTTCATCTTGGGTTTCAGCAGTGAAATAAAAGGAACGACGCCCCCTCCCAGCATTGTTTGGGTTTATTTTAGCTGCACAACGAGGCTGATCCGAAGGCAGGAAACCAAGTTGCCAATCTCAGCGTGTCACAAGGCAAAGTTTGCACAGTTTGGCCTCCATTTGCCTCTTCAGAAGAAAAAAAGGTCGGGAAAACCACAAAATATAAGACTCTTCTCTAAAAAGAATAAAATAATAAATTTGGACCAATATTTAGAGGACTCATTCACTGTTTCTGCTCCAGTTCCACCCACCAGCATGGAGATATTTTTGCCAGTAAGGCAGACAAATCCTTCCAATGTGTCCTTTCCCAGAACGTGCCACACTTCCCACCCCGTTCTCCTCTCTGGACCCACAGAACCAAACCTGCTCTGCTTGGCCTACACTAAATTCACATTCATGGAGTGCTTTCCCTGTCATGTTCTCCTCTGTGGATTAACCAGCCCAATTCTGTCCATTTTTCCTTCCTTGGTGTATTTTTTACCTCTCCGCCCACTCCTGTTACCTCCCTTGGCTCACTCCATCCATGACTTTGGGGAAACTGGGAGATGCTTCCTGCCCAGCCCGCTTATTCCCCAGGCTTGGCCTCCCTGTTTTACATCCCTGGCAAGATCTAGACCCTCTTCACAGCCATGGGAAGCTGGTGACTAAGGGCTGTGCCTGATGGGTGACATTTCCCAGACCTTTCCAGTTGCTATTAGCAGACAGGAGCTCACCCCTCAGTCTAGCTCCAAGACTTTACCCTCATCCCTGCTAAATTCCATTTTTTTTTTTTTCAGACATTTTTATGACATTATTAGCATCTCTCTGTGTTCAAACCCCATCCTCCTGCCCCTCTACTGTCCCACGGCAGAACAAACCACACAGTTTGGGAAATCTCCACCCCATCCCTGAAATGTTCTGCAGGACCAAACCCAAGACCAACTCCTGCAAAACCTCATTTCTAAGTGTCTTGAGATGTTTTTTGGGGGTAAGAAAATGATTCCTGTTCTCCTTGGACATCTGACTGGCAGACAGACCTGGTGGGACACACATCAGTCTCACAGCTGTTCTCCTCAGGGTGGTCACACAGATTTTAGGGTTGCTGGCGGGAGAGACAGCTTTGTGACTCATCGATTCCTGGTGTAGGTGTCCTCCAAAAGTGTGAAAAACAGCACTGGGAGGACTGTTAATTTGTCCCAAGCTGGTGGCAATCTGGAGGAAGAGATGGATTCTGTCCTGGCAGGTCTGAGCCATCCGTTTCCTTCCTCATTCCTCTTTAAACAGATAAAAGATGGCACAGATTCCACAAGCATAAATCTGAAACCCCTCAAATGTATAGGAGCAAAACAGCAAAAAACAAAAGAAAAACCCCACAGCTCCTCTTTTGTCTGCTCTGGGCAGCATCCCAAACTCACCCCAAAGTGCAGGAGTGATCTTAGCTGGGCCATTAGAGGAATTTAATCCAGACCTATCCAACATATCACTGAGAAACCCAGAGAAACCCAGATGGTTCAAGAGAACTCAAGTCAGGCACTCCAAAGTGAGGAAGTCTGGGATTTGAGGTGCTGGCAAGTGCTCTTGGAAAGGGAATGGCAGCACCAGGGCTCTAGTCAGAGCCACAGCCTGGCTGCATTTCCAGCCCCGTGTTCTTCCATGGAAATGAGGTTCTAATGGATTTCTTTAACCTGTCTGAGGCACGAGGGTGTTTTTTCCCCTTCCCTTGCTCTGAGCTCCAGAGGGAAACGCCTCCCTGCTGGATCATGCCAGGACCCTGCTGTGCTGCTGCTCAGCAAAGCAAACTCCTCCTGGCTGAGCTTCAGGAGGGTGGGAGGTTGTTAGAAATTCTACTTGAAGAAGGTCCAGAAACATCAAAAGTCCTCTGTGGTTGCTGTGGACCCCCGGGGTCATCCCGGTGTGCCAAAATCAATAGTGCCCTTCCATATTGATCCTGAAATTTGAGATTAAAGCCATTTTCTGCTGCCAGCTGCCGGCTGGAAACGCGAAGGAGGAATGAAAAGTTCTCACCAGAAGAAAGCAAAGCAAAGCAAGAAGAAAAGGGATTGAGTTGTGTCCCTTTGTAGGAAATAATCAGCTTTAAGCAAGATGAGGTTTAGGTCTCAGCACGCTGAGCACAACCAGGACTGGTTCATTATCACCCAGCCAATGAGTTTGCAACGAAGGATTAACAACATCTTAAACAGATGCTTCCAATGAACTTCCCAAAATATATGGGGTGGGGTTTTTTTTTTTCTCTACCAGGGATTAGAAGGCTGGAGAGTAATTAGTTCTGAAATATTTTGGCTGGATTACTGCGTGCTGCTGTTGGAAGGGATGTAACTCTCTCTCACCAGTCTGCCTAATTCGTTCCATTTTGTATCTCAAATTCATTTATATTGTCTGTGGATTTGCTGAAGGTATAAATAGAACCAAATCCCAGTTTTCATTTGCTGGGAATTTGTCAGTGCACTTTTTTTTTCTTGAGAGCCATCTCAAAACCAACTTTTTTACTCTTTTTTTTTTTCTTTTTTTTTTTTTTTTTTTTTTCTCTAACATTGCAGAGCCAGAGTTATGCCCCAGATTTTCTCAGACGCCCCCTGGTCTTGCATGCCTTTGTGGTTTTGAGGTGTTTGATCTTGGACAAACTGGGAGAGCCACGGTGATTTTGTTGATGAAACCTTCAGGAAATGAGGCAATTTGGGACACAATGAGCTGTTTGGCACAAGGATATACTTGGACCCACTTTCTGGAATGGCTGAGCATCCAAACAGGAAGCTCAGCATGAGGTGGGAGCACTCAACACCTCTCAGGGACAGCAACTGCTCCCACAATTTGGGCACTCTTGCCCCAAGCCAAGCTGGAGACCATTCCTGAGATATCCAGAATTTCTGATGGTTCTTTCTTTTTTTGGGATGTGTAGTTCAATGTAGGACTGACCAGGGTGAGAGGCCATTCCCAGGCAGCTGTGGTTCAGCATATGGAAATTTCATCTATTCATGGCAACTGCCTGGGAATTAAGTCTCTTATCCAGGATGGACTTGCAGGAATTAGTCAGGGAAAATTGCAAAGTTGCAAGGCTCAGAAAACCTCTGTTCTGCTCCCAGGGAGTGTAAAAACCAGGGAAAAGCCAGCCCTAATTGATCAAATACGTGATTCAGAATGAATTATTGGCTCTTCCCTATTGGATACTGGGTGCCAGCCAGGCCTGGAAGTGGCCAGGGCTCGGGAAGATGGCAAATCCCATTGACAGTCAGCAATACTTGGTCTTGATGGAGAGGAAAGGGAATTCTTCTGTTGATTCCTTCAGCAGTGTTCCCACCTTGACTGGGTTGAGATTTCCCATTGCCCACTGAAATTCCAGCTTCTCCTCTCTTCTGGAACAACAAAGCTCCCCTGGGCTGGCTGAAAACCAAACCTCTTGGTTGGGGTTTGGAGTTTTTGGAGAGAAACCCAAATTTACCCTCCAGGAGCAGGCTAAGAGGACAAATACCATGCTGCCATTTCCATCTGATCCACAATTCCTCTCCAAACTGAGTGTGTTTTGTCCTCAGAATGGTTTTTTTCCAAGGACAAAATCTTCCTTTGCCAGATGCCAATAAAACGAGCTCTCCCACACCGGATTCTTCCTGATCCCACAAGTCCCTGCATTTCACTTTGCTTCAGCATCAGTTGTTCCTCTTGGTTCCAGAGAGAGTGTGAAATATTTACAACAATCCCCCCCTTTATTTTCCAGGTCACCCTATCACTGGGATTTGGCAACCTCCGAGGAAGATGAAAGCAAAGGATCTTTATCATGGAGCCCAGAAGAATTTACAGTTCAAATAAACCAATTTGGAGGAGCAGGAGACGGGGCTTTGGAGGTCTGAGCTGTTACTTGTCTGCATTCTGCCGCCTCGGAACAAAATGGGATATTTATAGGAAGGAAAAGTGTGTCCATTTAGGCTGACATTTGGAGGCAACCTTCTTGTTTCTAAATATTCATGAAGAAGCGTGAGCATCTCAGCAGCGAGGGGAACACTCCTTCCGAGCATTTTCCACATTGTTCTGCTTTGCAGTGATTCAGTTCTGTCTGTGCTTGTGTGGCTTTGAGTGGCTCCTCTTTGTTACAGGGGTTTGAGCGATGGGGATGTGCGACACCAGGGATCTCTGGAGTGGGCATGGTGGGCACCCAGCCTGGGATGGGCATCCTGGTGTTCTGGCTGGCAGAGAGCCCAGAGTCACAGGCTGTGCCCTCCACAGCTGGAACTGAGCACTGCCATGGGCTGTGCCCTCCACAGCTGGAACTGAGCACTGTGCCCTCCACAGCTGGAACTGAGCACTGTGCTGTGCCTTCCACAGCTGGAAGTGAGTACTGCCATGGGCTGTGCCCTCCACAGCTGGAACTGAGCACTGTGCCATGCCCTCCACAGCTGGAACTGAACACTGTGCCATGCCCTCCAAAGCTGGCATTGAGCACTGCACCATGCCCTTCCTACCTGGCACCAAAACACCACCATATACTGTGTCTTGCACATCTGGCACTAAGCACCACCACATGCTGTGTCCTCCACATCTGGAACTGAGCATCACCCTGCACTGTGCCCTTCACATCTGGTACCAATGCCCCTGTGAGTGCCAGTTTTGAAGAGCTGGGACCATTCCCTAGAACATTCCAGTTATCCTTTCCTTAATCCCATTTCCCACTCATGAACGCAAAGGTGGTCTGGATCTCCCTGGGTTTTCCCTGATTTGTTCGGGAGCTTTTCCTTGCCCATCTCCCTGATGGTGCCCAGGCTGAATGAAGCATTTGGCAGGGGCTCAGGGCTGGGGCTTCTGGAGCCCCATTGCTTGTGCACAAAGAATGGGATCATCTGTTGCACTTTTCCCTTTTCCTTGATTGCCCCTGCTCATCCTCGCAGCTTTCCTGCTCTGCTATGCTTGGAGAGAGCTGTGGTTTCAGTTTTCCTGCCTGTCCCATCTGTCCTGGGCAGGCTTTGTGCTCCTCTTCATATTTCCTGCTGCAGAGCAGCCTCTGCTTTTCGCTTCTTCTTTCACTTTTTACCCCCTTGTTCTTCCCAGCATTGCTTTACACCATCTCAGGAGGAAATCCAACCACCCAGAGCCTTCAAGAACCCTCACAAACACAGAATTTCTGCCCACCCATCAGCATTACCTACAGGTTTTTATTCTATTTTTTTTTCCCCAGCTCTGAGGCTGGTTTATATGTGCATATATTTGACCTCTGAGGGATTATTGCAGCCGCAAGAGTAAATAATGCGGCGGTGAATTATAAAAGTGAATACCTGAAGATGAAACCTGCTCTATCCCACTCCCTGCTTCCTAATGGGAAGGCCTGTGATTTATGACCTTCTGATAAAGGCATCCTGATGGAGAAAAGATGCAGTTAGAGGCAGGCAGGAGAGGTGTCACGTAGTTTATGGGCTTTGAACTTTTATTTTGGGGCTAGAAACACAGATCTAAAAGGCTATTTATCAGAGCCAGGGGAAAAATGAAGGCATTTTCTGATATTTTTAATGTATTACCTCCAAATATTGCTGGAAAAGTTGGGTTTTCCAGCAAGAAATTTCTGACCAGGTTGTAAATATGTTTTCTCCCCAAATATTGATATTTGTTCCCATTTATTTTGTCCCTGACAGGGAGGATTGCTGCAAAATGCAATTTTTTTGCTCTTAACGTATAGGACGATGTATCGATACTTCGGGAAGATGAAGATGTTGGAGCCTTTAGGCCTAGAAGTGATAAATGGAGAGTGTCTAGGGTGAGATAATTACAAAAGAGTCGCAATTATTGTTGAAAATGCAGGCTAATTTGCATGCAAGGCTGCCAGGTTCTGTTTCGAGAAGGTGAACGAGCTGGATTGACAAATTTGTTAAATCTGCTGGAGAAGCACAGTTTAAAATAATAACAATAATTAGCAGTAATATAATTGATCTATTTTGCTCTGTGCATGACAGGAATTCACTTCCAATTGAACCAGCAAATTAAAGCAACATTTAGCATACTAAACAATATTGCTGCTGAAAACCTCTATTTATATCTGCCAATAATTGTTATCTAACTCGGAGGGATGCAGCCGTTCTGCAGTCACCTTGTGTGGAGGCAGAGATGGGAATGGCTGGGGAATGGCTGGAATTTTCCAAGAAAAGGGACCATATCTGGAGCATCAGGACAGGACAATAACCCACTGCTATTAATATTTTTAATTATAATTATAATATAATTAATAATATTAATACTATTAATGAGCTAGTTTTTTGCGTTATGAGGATAAACAAAATTCAGTTTGGTGTCCAAATCCATATTCTCATGGATATCTTCTGGTTTGAAACCAAATAAATTAAACCTGCCAGTGTGGGGAGAGGATGGATTGAAGAAAACACCACAACAGTCACTTTGAGAGAAAAACAGCCTTTGGTAATGAAAGTAGTGGAAGTTGTAGTGTAATCCTGGGAAAGCAAGAAGGAGAAATCCTTTTTGATTCCTTCTGGAGATTTTTGGATGGAATCAGGAGGCTTTTCCATCTGCCTGTGTGAAGATATATCTCTGCCTTTGCTGTCATTCAGAGCTGAGTCTTAAAACCCCAGTGAAATCAGAGCTATTTTTTGGATATTCGCAAGTCCAAGCTGGAATAGACAAAGCTCAGTGAAAGGCTCAGCAAAGCCTAGCCCAGGGCCAGGCTTGTCCCTTCCCTGAGAGTCCTTCTAGCCCAGCCTCCAGTTTGCTGCCCAGCCCCCAGCTCTCCCAGCCTCTGGAAGCTGCTCCAGTGGGCAGGGGGAGGAGGTTGGCACAAGGTCTACAGCACAGACAGACTCTGTCTGAGGGTGAAATATCAACAGGTAGGAATTTTTTTATCTTTTTCCAGTATCTGACCAGGAAAAAGCATCACCCTGCTGCAGTAATCCTGCTCAGTGCTCACCAAGGGCAGCTGCTCTCCCATGTCCTGGGTCACATATTGCATTACCTTTCCACGTGGGAAATGTCTCCCTTCCACACCAGCAATTCCAGGGATGTTATGGAGTGTTGTGCAAGGCGTTTCTGGGGATGTCTTGGGGAAAGGAGCTGCTCTGCAGAGATGGTCACACAGAGCCAGGGTGGAGACAGGAGCGAGATCCTGCTGTGCATGAAGCCTGGAGGTGGAATTCACTGGGACACATAATTTACATCCTTGGAGCTGGAGCTGCTGGAGAGAGTCCAGAGGAGGCTCCAGGATGAGCAGAGGGATGGAGCAGCTCTGCTGGGAGGGAAGGCTGGCAGAGCTGGGATTGTTCAGCCTGGAGAGGAGAAGCTTTGGGGTGACCTCACTGTGGCCTTGCAGGGCCTGAAGGAGCTACTGGAAACATGGAGAGAGATGATTTCCAAGGGTCTGGAGTGACAGGACAAGGGGGAATGGCCTCAGACTGACCAAGCAGGGTTAGACGGGATATTGGGAAGAAATCCTTCCCTGTCAGGGTGGTGAGGCCCTGGCACAGGGTGCCCAGAGAAGCTGTGGCTGCCCCTGGATCCCTGGAAGTGTCCAAGGCCAGGTTGGATGGTGCTTGGAGCAGCCTGGGATAGTGGAAGGTGTCCCTGCCCATGGCAGGGGGTGGAACTGGATCGGCTTTCAGGTGCCTCCAGGAGATCTTCTCCCCCTTGGTACTTCTTGGAGTTGAGTCAATAAAGTTAATGGAGCTCAGAGAGGGAGTCATCCAACCAAAGGAGAGTTTTAATTCTTTTTCCTATTTTAGGGAAAGATGAGAACTGTCATAGAGTCTGCTCTCAGCAAGAGCTGTCTGAGCCCTGGTGGAAGATTTCCCTGGAGAGCCCACTTCCAGCCCAAGGAATCCCAGACCCATGGGAGCCCCAGCCCAGACAAGAAAGTTGTTTCTCCCTCCTAGACCTGCTCCCTGCCTTGTCTTACCATTCCTAACTCCACCATTCTGATTTAGATGGGAGATTGGGAAGGAATTGTTCCCTGTGAGGGTGGGGAGTCCCTGGCACAGGGTGCCCAGAGAAGCTGTGGCTGCCCCTGGATCCCTGGAAGTGTTCCAGGCCAGGCTGGACAGGGCTTGGAGCAGCCTGGGATAGTGGAAGGTGTCCCTGCCCATGGCATTGAATGTGCTTTTAGATCCCTTCTAGCCCAAACCATTCCATGATTTCAAGCAACTCCTGCACTCAGATTCAAAGTCTGTCCATAGGAGTCCTACAGACTGGGCTCATGTGTGGATGAGACCTTCAAGGCTCTGGCAAATTCCTCCTTCCAGCATGGCATCCCATCCCTGAAGGGAAATACCAGGTTGAAAGAGCCAGGACAGTGCCCGAAACTGAGGCTGAGAGGTCCTGACACACCTTCCCGGCACATGTCAGACTCCACCTGGCTCCCTGCCTCGTTTAATAAGTGACCTGCTTTCTCAGGGACTCATATTAGCGAACGAACTGCTTAATTTCACTGATTAATTAACACAGGGAAGAGGTCTGACCTTGCTGTGGAGGTAATAATGTTCCTTCCAGCACCACGAGGGGATGGTTTAATTCTGTGACCCCAGAGCAGCTGGATCATTACTGCCTGTTGAATACAATACCAGAATCCTCTTTCCTGAGAGGAACATGGGTGAGCCAAGCACTCAGAAAAGGAATTCTATGGTTTATGCCATCAGGAGATCAGGAGATAACGACAGTGCAGGAAGGGCATGAAGTCCATGTCTGTCTCCAGGAACATCAGCCAGCCACGTGCCAGGAATTCGTCTGCTCTGGCAAAATGAGGAGTTGAAAGAAAAGCAGAGGAAACTTTGCCTTTTGTTCTCGGTGATCAGAGTGAAGCAGCCGGGAAGGGAGGGAGGGAGATGGTTGTGAACGTGAGGCTGCAGCTGGGCATGGAATCCACACTGCTGGGGTTTGGGAGCACATCTGGAGGGTTTGGATGGATTTACAGCCTGCTGAGCTACCCTGGGGGTTTTCTGACCCAACAGGCCTGCGGATAGACACGGGAGCAAAAACTTTAGGGTGGGTTTGATTGGTGACCAGGGCGTTGGGACCTTCCCTGCAGCGTTTGGTGGTGGCACTTTGGGGTCAGTGCTGGTGCAAGGGCTGGTGGTGGCCATGGCTCAGCACTGAGCAGTCACCACCAGCCCCATCCTGCAGATACCAATCCCAGGGAGCTTTTTCCTCCCTCCAAGGGTGCTCTGTACCTACACATGAGGTTATCAACCCAGGCACCCATTTCCCTCAGGAAATTAATTCAGGTACTGCAATCACAATTCAATTTCCTACTTCAGTCCTTCCTTGTCTTTCCATAAGATCAAAGCCAGTTTGGTGACCAATTCCTTCTTCTCTTTTTTCTGCATTTAAAGTCATTTACTTCTGCAAATTCCTGCTCTGAGGCCCATTAACCATCCATCACCTCACCCCGCTATCCCTGCACAGAGTCCAGTGGCTCTGGCTTCTGCAGGACACTTCCCACAGGAAGGTCAAAGAGGCTGAGATTCCACCATCACTCTATTTTCCTGGGGGTCACTCTCCTCATCTCTTGGAATCCCCTGGATGCCTTTTCCTCTTCTTCCATCATAATACAGAGATGATGAATGCATTTTCTACATCCAATCTGACAGTACCTTGCTCCCTAAGCAGCTCTCCAGACCTGTTCTGAGCTTCTTGTGATAAATCCAGCACTGGATCTGGTCAGAAGCATCTCAGGCGAATGTTGTGGAGTTTCTTCCCCCGTAGGAAAATGCAGTCGGACTGAAATCAAAACATTTTGAAGGAAACGTGTTGATTTCGGCTGGGAAGTCTCAAAACAGATTGTTTCAACTTTCTCGGTTTGTTGTGACAGTATCAAAATGTTTCATTTCCATGAGGTAAAAACATTCAGGGTTGATTTTGCTCTTAGTTTTGACTTTCACTTTCCATGAAATTATTGTATTTTTGTCATGAAAAGCTCGAATAGAAGCTTGTGGGAGTGTCAAAATCCCCAAATGGGAACCTTCAGTATTCGAGGTGTCCCCAAGCCTGAGTGGGAGCTCTCCTTTCTGCTGGCCACCCAAACAGGGCAGAAATAAACCCAAACCCACCCCTGGAACCAGAGCTGAGGAGAAGGAACCACAATCACGTGCCTTTCCTCAATTTATTTCCTCCCACCCTGATGTTTGCTGCCAAACCCTTGGGGTGCTGCTGGAATTCCCCACCCTGTGCTAAAAAAAGCTTTATGGAAGCCATGAAAGGCAAACCACATCTTCATTTCTCACCTCCACTGTTAACAGCTTTTGTTCCTGGAAGGAAGGAAGTGTTTAATGTCCTTCAGTGAGGCAGATCCATCAGCGGACTGAGGGAAACAATTAAAGCAAGGTAACGCATAGGAATCGACCTGTAGGGGATAGACCCAGCTCAAACGACTCCTCTTCCTCAGCCTATCTGCTTCACTAGGTGGTGATTCATTTCTCCCTGCTGCTCATTACCATGCTCTAAAGCTTGGAGAAAATTGGGAGGGAGCTTAAAAATCCCTGAGCTTCGAAAGGTTTGATTTCCTGGGCCCATTTTTTGTTCCGCTTTCCCACTCGCTGCTGATTTCTCACACAGCTTTGCCCAGGCAGCTGGGGATGTATTTGCCTCTTGGGCATCGTCATGGCTTGGGAAAAAATGGGTTTTGTTCCAAAGTGGTTTGGTTTGTGTATCTCAGCCATGTCTGAATGATGTGCGTTCCTGTAGGTGGAGGAGATGAGGGGTAAATGACCTGCCAGCTCGATTTCCCCCTCTCCATGGGGGTATTTTTGCTCATGTGCCTCTTTCTCTCTTCTACCTTTGAGTTTATCAGGCGGTTTGGTATTTTGGAGATTCCTTTCTTCCAGCAGCTGAGGTTAAAACTGGCTGAGATGAGAAAGGCACATCCCATAAGCTTTATTTCTGCGAAATCTGAAGAGTTGTAGGGGTTTGAGCAGATGGGAGCTGAGCTGGGGTGGAAAAAGCCCTAAAAGCAGAAAGCAACAGGTCTGAGACCTGCAGAGAGCAGGAGGAGGGGATGGAGACCTCAAAATAATGCCCAGAGTCCTTTGTCAAAGCACAGAGAGCAGAAGTGCAGCTTCTTCTGAGAGCCAAAGCAAATCCCCCGTACCTGGAGCCCTGCCCGGGTTAATTTAATGAGCCCAGGCAAACCCTCATCCCACACAGTTGAGGCTAAGGGGTCGTGTGGAGTGTGAGTGTTTTAGGAATACATTAGGAGCAGGATATTGGCGGAGTCTCTTAAACAAACAAAGGTCCCAGCAGAAAACTTCTCTCCGCTGCAATTCAAACAGAATCGTGTGGGGTTTTTGGGGTGCAGCCACATCTGATCCCTGGCCCTCCTCTGCCCCTCACCACGGGACATGGCTTCTCCAACAGCCAGCAGTCCTGGACAAATGACAGCATAAAACCACATCCCTGGGTTAAAAACAGGGGAGAAGGAAGACTGAGACATAACGAAATGGGAGTGCGGCAGGAGGGAGAGCAAATCCCCACTGAGCTGTTCTTGCAGCCCTGGTGGAAGCCCAAGATCCTTCACAGGAACCCTGAGAAGTTCATAAACACCTTTGTTTGTAGTTTCCACTTTGACTTTGTTCAGACTGGAGGGGACAAATGTGTTCCTGTCGCTGGCTGCTGATTCTGCTACTTCTCCAGAAAGAAATGGCCTCGCCTTTCTCTAGCGCGTGCCTCATAAAACAGGGATTAAGAGCATTTCTTTCCAACATCGTTTTTGTAATAGCGCAGCCCCAAACCCCTTCAATCAGCAAACTTGAGCACGGCTTGACAGCCTAAACTGCCATTCCTTAACCCACAGGACAAGAAGTGCCATTTGCACATGGCTGAGTGGCGAGCAGCAGAGATTCATGTTGGCTGCTAATTGCCTTTGGCTCCGAGCCACAGCGCAAACACTCCTGCACCCAGCGCCTTCCTCCTCCCCATCCCATCTCGGGAAATGGCTTTGCCTGGATTGCAACGACTCAGGAGTGTGTGGAGCCAGAATTCTTTCAGGAAGGTGGGCAAGGAAAGGACGACTGGGGAGGAAAAGTTCTCCAGCAATGCCTCAGGAGGTTAGACAGGAGCTCCTGGGCACACAGCTCCCGTTAAAACCTGCTGTGGATGTCTCTGGATATTCAGTTCTCCATGGCTTTCCATCTGTGGAAAGAGCACGTGGAGGAACTTCTCTGCCCTTCCAAATCCTCTAGTGGAAGGTGTCCCTGCCCATGGCAGTGGGTGGAGTGAGATGGGCTTTAAGGTTGCTTCCAGCCCAAACCATTCCATGATTCTGTGAAATTCTACCTTCAACCATGCGTTCCAGTGCTGTTGGAGGTACCTGAATCTCTCTGGGATGTTCACACAGGACTGGAAAATAACACAGAGGAATTACAAGGTCTCATCAAGTGACTTCCAGCAGCGCTGAGGTGGATGCTCCTCCAAATGATGTTGGCCATCTCCATGGGCAGCTGGAACCACCCACCAAGGCCCTTTTCTGCCTGCAGAACACCCCAGGTCAGCTCCAAACTGGGCCAAGTTCCAGCTCCTCCTCATTCCCAACCTCTGATCCCTCAAAGCTGAGCTTGGATTGAAAGGATAACTCCACCAACCCTTGTCCACAGAGCACTGCAGAAAAAAATGACCAGTTCTGGGATCTGGGCCAGAATCTAAAGCAAATAATGTGAACAAGGTTTGTGAATGTTCAGATTTAGCAAAAACCTGAGCAGCCATCCATGAAACTGGGGAGAGGTGGACAGAAAGGTGATGTCCCTTCAGGGGACAGAAGGGTGATGTGGGCAATGGGGTGGAGGAGGGGATTTTCCAGGGTACCCAGGTGAGAGGCCCAGGTGGCAGTGCAAGGCTCTGCCACCCTCACCTGACAATCCTGACATTTTATTCACTTCTATTCATCCACAAATGACTTTCAAAAGAGAATTGGGGTGTTTGGCAAGAGTATTCCCAAAAAAACCTGGCATTTCCAGGTATCTGCACAATCTCCCCTAGAGCCACATGACCGAAATTATCTATAAACTTCCTTGAACCTGGGATAGTTTGGGCTGGAAGGGACATTAAGGATCATCCAGTCTGTCCCTCCCATTTGTTGGATTTGTCATTCCTGAGGACACAATGATAGATTTTGATATCCTGTATCCTTCTGTTCTCATTGATGATGTTTTGTAACTAAATACGCCTGGCATGGATTTTCTTTTGATGGATTTAATTGAAATGATGGCAAATCATTCCAGCTAAAGTGCAGGATATGAAATAGGAATCTACTCCCATATTTACACTCCTAACAACCCAAAATGTGGGATTTCATAGCTAGAAGGAGCTTTCATGGAAACAGCCCAGCACTGGCTCCAGACACTGATTTCAGTTGATTATGTGCTCTGTACCTTCAGGCAAAACAGCACATGCAGGCCTTAAAGCAGGAGCAGTGAGGATTTGGCAAGTTTAGTTACATCCACAGAGAATGCAACCAGCCAGGGATGCCACAAGGATAATGCCAAGCTGTCCAGCTGAATGATGGGGAAAATTCCTGGGGAGAGCTAAATAGTGTTTTCCTGGGGAGGACTGGTCAAGCTAAAGCTCCCTGTGCTGAGCAGATAGAGCTGGAACTGCTCCACTGACCCCAGGGACTAGGCTTGGGTCAGAATTGGAGAATTTCAAAACTTCCATCAGGAATTGTAGGGATAGGACAAGGAGGAATGCCTTCCCACTGCCAGAGGGCAGGGTTAGATGGGATATAGGGAAGGAATTGTTCTCTGTGAGGGTGGGGAGGCCCTCAGGGTGCCCAGAGAAGCTGTGGCTGCCCCTGGATCCCTGGCAGTGTCCCAAGCCAGGCTGGACACTGGGGCTTGGAGCAATCTGGGATAGTGAAAGGTGTCCCTGCCATGGCTGGGGTGGCACTGAATGGGCTTTAAGGTCCTTCCCACCCAAACCATTCTGGGATTCCGTGATTCTCTGAAGCTCTGGAGTTTTTCTGGGATATGGTGGGACAGCAGGAGCAGAGTGTGGGGCTGCCAAGGCTTGTGGCCACTCAGTTTTCCAGAAATAGCTGCAGGAGCTGGACATTCCTTGTGGATTTGGCAATGCCACCACCTCCCTGCCCTCTGCAATGTTCCTCAGAGTCCCTTCATGCCACAGTGCTCTGTTCTGCTGCCTCCTCCAGGGAGTTTGGCAATTCAATGGGAAGAACAAACTGCTGTTGTTCCAGGAAGAACAAACTGGTGTTTTGGGGCCAGATCAGCACCTTTGAATCTGTATTAGAAGAAAGATGATCCTGTCACACTCACAGAAATTCCTCTGCATGTTGTCCCTTCCAGCTCCTGGCTTGCACTTGCTCAGGAAGGTGATGGAGGGAGAGCACGTGGGTCCTACAGACTGGAACCAGACTGGGCTTTTCCTTACAGTTCTGGGGGAAAATGCAGTGGACAGAGAGAGCTGTGCAGTGGTGTGGAGATTTCAGAGAAATGGGGGGACTAATGAGGAAAATTGTCAATCCCAGCTGAGAGAGGCTTCTCCACCTGGCAAAGGCTCCTACCAGGGATATGTCAGTGATAATAAATCTCCTTTACATTAGCAGGGATGGCCTGAAAATGTAATCTGAGTAGGTCTCCTTCCTGCTATAATAACTGGGACAAGACAAACAGAAGTTCAGAGTGATAGCAGACTTAGAAATCAGTTAGTTCTGACTCCACATTTATGCTTTTCTTCATGCCATTCACTAATTAGCATTAAATCAAAACAGTTTGCTCAACTCTTTAATGTGTTTCCCCTTATTTTCAAGGCAGGATGCATTTCTCTTTCTGTATTAAAAGCTCTTTTAGGGAAAACATCTCCGAATACCTCATTTCTCTGCTTCTGTTTTCTACCTGTTAGGAATAAAAGCGCTTTCCTAATAAGCATGAGAGATTTGTGCATCAGGAACAGAGATTTGATTTGTGAATACCTGCTTGGAAATGCTCTTCCAAGGCATATCAGATGTGTTCAAATCAGGGATCAAATCTATTCAAATCAGCAATGGAAACTGTGCTTCTCTCAGCCAGGACAGCTGGATAAGGTGGGTGAGGGAAAGGATCAGATCAGAGGTGGTGTTGTTCACTGACTCCTGAGGAAAGTGTTCCCTAAGGATCCATTTCCAGGTGTAAAACACAGCCATGGTTTCATGTGACTAGTTTTCTGCTCTCAGCTCCCCACAGCAGCTGTAGGAAGAAGCAGGAGCAGGGAGAGGTTCCTGCTCCATGGATTTACCTCCTCTGCTGCTGGCAGTAATGGAGAAGGACAGAGCTCAGTGCTGGAGTCATCCATAAATCCCCCACAAGTCAGAGCAGCCCCTCAGGTGTTTGCAGGTGCATCCACAAACCCTGGAGACTTGGGGACATGGAACAAATGCATTTATATTCCAGGGAAACCAAACAAATGGGAAAATCTCTGGTTTTTTCTGTGGAAACAGGAGTGAGCATAGCTGGTGGTGGGAGCACAGCTGCTCTCCCAGCAGCAGGGTAATTATCCCTGCTGCAGATTCCTGCTCTGCCACGCTCCTCTGTGGCTGCAGGCACACGAGGAGGGGCTGGAGCAGCATTTTTATCCTCACAGAGGGGCCTGCAGCTGATGATTGCAGTGGCGTCACGAGGCCCTTGCAGCATCACAGCCTGCTTGGGTCTTTCTCCCAAAGCTCCAGTGACCTGGAGCTGCTTTGGCTTTGTCTCCACAGGCTGGGAAGGAAGTCACGTTTAAATCTGCCTCAGGAGGGGACCTGGGAGAGTGGATTTCCTGCTGGAGATGACCTGGGATGTGTTCATAATGCGGTGTGTGATCCCTCAGACTCCTTCAGTCTGCAGAAGACAGCAAACAATTCCACTGCCAGCTGGCAGAGCATTCCCAGAGGGAAAGCAGCCTCTCTCCTAATCCTACCCGAAGCAGGAAGGCTGAGTTTGATCTGTGTGCACAGAGACAACGTTGCATTGGCTCAGATGATGACAAGGACATTCAGACCATTGTGTGACAGAGGGTCAGAGACAAATCCCTGCCCATGCCCACCCCAGGGCTGGAATCCCCAGCCCATGCAGCCTGTGGGGTCTGGAGATAGAGGACAAATCCACAGACTTTCCTCATCTGCTCCCCAGCCCTTCAGCTGTGGTTCCACTTCCTCCAGAGCTTGGCAAGGAGTCTTCTACACCCAGACCTGAGGTATCATGGAAAATGCTGCTGATGGAAATCTGGGAAATTTCCAACAAGGTGCATTTTACCAAGAAGGCTGCAAGGAATGCAATGCTGTGGAGAGGTTTAAAACAACCTCCAGCCAGGGCTGCAAGAGCAGCTCCCACCCCTCTGGGGCTTTCAGGGGCCTCAGCTCCTTCTGTCCAACCGAGCACTGAGCCCATGTGCAGGAAGATCCTCAGAGTTTATGGATTGGATAAGTCTGGGCAGAAGATTTACAGCTGCATCAAAAGTCATATTTGTGACTCCCTGCCAGCTGTCAAATCCTTGTTCCAAGCACTGGAGGTCTGAGTTTCTCAAAGAAACCATTGTCAGGATTTGTTTAAAATGAATGAAACTGTATTTTTTGCTCCTAATCTTGTTGATATCGATCCCTCCTATGAAATCAAGGAACATGTAATCAGCTTTCCTATAGATCACAGGCTGCTAAAGGTCATCCAGGTATCTACATCAAGCCAAAATATGAATGATGGCGAATATTTCAACCCTAAACACAGAATGTATCTGTTACAGCCAAGGACAGGAGAGAGAAGGATGTTATCAACATATATTTTAATTTACTGCACGGAAAAGCCCTGAACAAGCACCCTGTGCCTGCATAATTTAATGAGCCTCACTTTTCACCTGGAGCTTCACGTCATGGAGGGATTTTCCAGACCTGGATGCTTTGGGAGAAGATTGGTTGTATCTCTTCCATACTGCTTGCTGGTCTTGAAGCAGTGATGATCCAAACCTGCCACAACACCCAGGAGATGCTCCCAAGCCCTGCCCAAGCACACCAAAGGCTGCACACGATTTTTGGGAGGTGAGGAGTTCTGAGGAGGAGATAGATTTCTCCACTCTGGGACTTCCAGCTCTCAGGTTACAGATCCCAGCTCTGCCTGTAAAAGGGGGTGAGGAATGGTCCTGTTCTCTTCCAAGATTGTTCAGACAATCTTGTTTCTTATCCAGGAGCTCCTTGGCAAAGTCTGCTTGGATTTACAGCCTGTGCTGCTGGAGTTGGACCCCTTTGTCCCCTGAGTCTTCTAGGGAATGACTCAGAGCTGAAGTGTGTCTGTCCTCACCACCAGGATTCACCTTCCAGCATGGGCATGAAGGGTTCAATTCCAGGTGGGGACAGCTCCTCATCCAGAGAGCTCATGGAGGCTGAGGAAGCCTGGACAGTTTATGATTGCATTCTAGAGGAGGATGAGACTGGCAAGGCTCAAACATGAAGCCTCCTCTGCCTCCTGGATAGGCTTCCAGAAGCAAGAGAGACCTCTCTGGCCATGAATTCTGGGCTCCACTTCTCCCCATCCGGCCCAGATGGGATTGAATAGGGCCATGGGCCAGATATGTTTTCACCTTCAGTGCTGAACTACTCACTAAGAAAATTAGGAAGTATTGGCAGCCAGCATTTCTGGATAGTCCTTGGAATGGCTTTTTCTTCCTGGTTGGAGGAATGTCCATTTTCTCCTTGGGATGGAGAAGGAGCACTGATTTCTGCCAACCTTCAGACTTGCCTTGCAAAGAAGAACAAACTCTCAGATAGCTGAGGTAAACCAGGGGTTTGTTTTTCCAGATCCTTTTCCCTTTTTTTCTAATGCCCACTGACATTCCAGAGGCTGCATGGCTGAGTATTTAAATGAGAAAACACTTCCTGGAGAAAATGACCCATGGAACACTCCCAGAGCTCTGGGACACAACAGCAGAAGAGGCAAAGATTACTAAACAGGCGAAAAATTCCATCCAGGTACTGCTCCAGCTCTCAGCAGGCGGTGGGAATAAAAGCTGATGAAGGCAGAGATAAATGTGGTGTCTCCTGATGCTGGGAGATGAAAGCACAGTGGAGTCAGGCATTGCTGTCTGTCTGTTCTCCAGGAACTCTTGGAAAGAGGGTTCTGCTTGTGTTTTGTTGGAATAGAAGCCAGACTGCATAAAAAAGGGTCATTAGGGGCTGTGTTGTTTTTATTATCTGTGATTTTTTTTGCCTCAAGCTAATGGATCCCAGACCATCCCAACCCAAACCAAGCTGGGGGGAGTGCTGGAGGGATCCCTCTGCCAAAACTGAGCATCTAATCACAAGCAGGAGACGGGAACCAAGCCCAGAGCTCTTCAATGGCCACTTCCCAGGGAAAAAGAAGCATTGGAAAGCATCCCAAAGTGTCCAAAGGCAGTTTGGATCCAGCTGTTTCAACCAAGGCTCAAAGGGGAACACACCTGAACACTTTTGTGAGACCAAAATGAGCCATTTCCATCCCAAACCTGGAGTAAGGAGCAGGAAAACTGGAGCAGAGGTTGCAAAGCCTGTGTACAGCTTTCCCCAGCAACCTGAGCTGCAAATCCATCAGTATCCCTGGATAATCCTTTCTTCCTGTACAAGAGCAAGAGGATCAGAAAGGACATGAGCAGAAAGCAGTTCAGGCAAACAGGAGGAGATGGGTTTCATCAATCCCCTGGATGCTGTATGTGTCAAAGGATATGGTGACTGCTAAGAGTCTACTTGGATCAGGCAGGAGAAATCCATGAATGCAGAGAAACTAGGGACTCCAGTTGCTCCACCTCTGGTTTAGGTTGGATATTAGGGAAAAATTCCTTCACCAAAAGAGTGTTCAGGCACTGGAACAGCTGCCCAAGTCTCTAGGGGAGTCACGTCTATGAAGGGATTTAAAATACATTGGTGTGGCACTTGGGGACACAGCTCAGTGGTGGCCTTGGAAGTGCTGGGGGAATGGTTGGACTCGATCTTAGAGAGCTTTTCCAACCATAATGATTCCATGATTCTTCACATATACAGCAAAACCCTAGAGCTGGAGTCTGTGGAGAATGTTACCTGTCTCTGAGCTCAATCCATACTGGAACAGATCCTTCATCCAGACATCTCCAATCTGCCAAGGCCTAGAGTGGTCATGATGCTGCTACAGCCTTTCTCCCTCTCCCTGCTTGGCCCAGGTCCTCCCAAAATCTACTAAAACTCCTGTGGAGGCAGGTGTGGTCCTTGTTTACCAATCCTTACCCTCGCAGCCAGGAAAATCCTGCTCTCTGATGGATCACACCTTGTCCAGTGAATGCAAGTGGATGTAGCCCCTTTTCTTCAGTACAAGGCCAGAATATTTCTGTCAAGCAGAATTCCTTCCAGAATTCCTCACTGGGACCCAACACCAGCCGGTCAGGAAGACAAAACAAGTCTTGCCTCATGAATATGGAGCAGGGAGAAGGCGGGAGGGAACGTGGGGAGCATCAGGGATTCATTGATTGCTCCAAACAATGCTCACGGTTCAGCACACCAGACCTGGAAATATCGATGATTCCAGCAGGCTGGGGGCGATATTTGGGGACAAATGGATACTTTGGAAAGGCAAATTCTCTGCCAGTGAGAAATGGTGTCTCAGAGCTCATTCTGAGCTTGGCACCGAGGAGAGGGAAACGCCTGGGGCACGCACAAGGATTCCTGAAATGTTCCATTTATCCCGTTTTGGGCTGCTGGCTGCTGGCCGTGTTTATGGGCAGTGCATTAACCCCTGGGTGAAACGATCGGCATCAGCAACTTCCCAGCGCCCTTCCCACTCTGCTAAATCCAGCAGCAGAGGATGGGATGCATCCAGCACGTGGCTAATGCAGGATTGCAGCGGGAGCCCCGTTGGAAATGGAGAGAGCCCTGCAAGAGGTGGTGTGAATTCATTAGGAAGTCGTGCCGCTCCAGTCGAGAATATCTGAGCAGTGACCTTCATACAAAATGTATCGCGCAACGCTCGCTATTAAAATAATCATAAACACAGTCAGCAGTAAACAAAACAATCCAAATGTGCCTGGAAAATAAATGCGGCCAGGGGATGGTGGATGGAGCAGGGATTAAATTTACATTTCGGTATTACAGGCCATGAAGGGGTTTTTTTTGCCTTTTCACTTCTCAAACAGTGTTTCCAAAATCAATAGCAGAGGGAGGGAAATGGGGTGATTGGGAACATGGGGAGTAATGGCTCCAGTTTGTCACTGCTCGTGTTCCATGTTGGAGCATCCACAAGGGGAGGAGGCTTCTGGTGTCAATATTTTTCCAGAGCACAGGGAAAATCCTGTAGTTCTGTGGGCTTTTGGATCCAATGCTTCCCCTCCGCCAACAGCTGTCGTTCCCATTGGGATGGGATCAATTGATCCAGGATCAAACCAGATCATGTCCATGACACAGGGACACCCCAAGCACAGCAAAGCCAGACTGGGATCTGTGGGATGGGAAAACAGAGCTACACAGGGACTTCCAGAGGGCAGGGATGAGGCTGTGCCAGACCCCGAGCCCTGTCCAGGGGCTGTGGCAGTGTCGAAGCTGAAGGAAGAGACTCCTTCTGTCTCTCTGAGATGCTGCAAATGAAATCCTGCTGTAATTTTCAGTCCCAGGCTCCTGGGGAAGGTGATGCTCCAGAGGAGAAGCTCAGGTTCCTTTGTGCATCAGGTAGACAAAGCACAGGTCAGTGTCTGTTGGAAGTCCCGGACTGGTGGCCATTCTCTGCTGGATACATCTGGCTGTCCCTCAAAATTGAAAGCTGGGAGTGTTGAGCAGGAGCAGAGTGGTCATGGCTGCCCAGTGAGGATCATCATTCCCAGAGGGGGATCAATGAGCTTGGAAGTTGTCATAAAATACCAGGAATGTTTGGGTGCAAAGGGAACTTAAAGCCCATCCAGTGCCACCCCTGCCATGGGCAGGGACACCTTCCACTAGCCCAGGTTGCTCCAAGCCCTGTCCAACCTGGCCTTGGACTCTTCCAGGGATCCAGGAGCAGCCACAGCTTCTCTGGGCACTCTGTGCCAGGGCCTCCCCACCCTCCCAGGGAAGAATTCCTTCCTAATATCCCACCCAACCCTGCCCTCTGGCAGTGGAAAGCCATTTCCCTTTGTCCTGGAACTCCAAACCCTTGGAAATTGTCTCTCTCCATGTTTCTTGTAAGCTCCTTCAGGCACTGGAAGGCCACAATCAGGTCACCTGGAGTGACCTAATTCTCCTCTTTTCCAGGCTGAACAATCCCAGTTATCCCAGCCTTTCCTCACAGTCTTGTAGGAGTCTCCTTCCCCATCAATAATCCCCACATGGTTTCACCAGTGCCCACCTTGCTCTGGTGTACTTAGCAGACATTCCAGCTTGACTTTTCCCCATTTTCCACAGGCTTCTTCAAAATCTTCAGTTTTTCCCTCTAGACCTGTCACAGTTTCCACAGGAGCACTCAGAGTGTCTCATGTGCTGCACTCCCTGCTTTTCTCTTCCACACCCTCAGGCCCTGTCCTTGCTCTTCCATTGGATGAAATCCCCATCCAGCCCTTGCCAGGAGACCTGCAAACCCACGGGAAGGATCTCAGGAGTGAGAAGGAGATGATTCCCACTGACTCCCCTCTTCCCAACATGTTCATCCTGCATCCAGCTCCATTCTGTTCCCACAGCTCCATCCAGCCTCCAGCATAATCCCTAGGAACACATTCATTTGCAGCCTGGGCCCTCCTGGATTAGCTGCAATCTTTAGCTACACAAGGGAAGAACAAGGAAGAGCAGAGGCTCCAGGGACAGCCTTTTGTTGGAGGTTTTAATATATTTTGTCTGTTCCAGTGACGTTTGAATTTCTCAATTTTCATTCTCCATGTTTCCTTACTGTTCTGTCACATCTTTTTCTTTTTTTATAATCAGCCGTCTTCCCACCCTTTCTACTCCTTCCTGGGAGGTTCTCATCCTGCTGCTAATGCATATTTAGTCACCCTGCCATAGCTGGAATTTTTTTCAACATATTTCCCCTGTTATTTATCAGCCGACTTCAATTTCAGGTCCCCAAGTTTTCCAGCATGTTTCTAACAAATTCCCTGGATTTGCCCTTGTGGTTTGAGAGAGATCCACATTTACTTCCTTCCCCTCTGCTTCCAAATGATTTTCTAATGGTTTGTCACCAGTTATTTCCTGTGACTACCTCAGTAACAAATTCACCAAGTTTTAGGGTTCTAAGGTGACAATGAATTTGTTGGATCAAATCCCATCCAAAGAAACCTCATCCCATCCATAGTGTGATTGTTTTCCTGACCTCCCTTTTCCTGTGTGTGCCCAGAGATCCTGGGCTGCCCTCCACCTCTGGCTGCATTCCCAACACTCCCAACTGCTGTGGTTCAAACCCACATTCCCACTGGAAATCCTCCCCCCCACCCTTTCCTCTCCTCTGTTCCTCACCTGCTGCCATTGTGTGCCCTGATAATTGATCAAATGTTCATTGTATGATCTCAGCTGAGGGTTTTTCCCTTCTTTTCCAGCGAATGAGGCAGGTTTGGCATTTCCTTCCAGAGCCTTTCCAGCACTCCCACAGCACTGCAGTCATTCCCCCTGGAAAGCACTTCTTTAAGGGAGCATTATCAACGAGCTGCCATCGATGCCTCCCTCCTGATTAGCGCTAATGAATCTAATAGGCTGCTGTTATCAGTATCCCTGCACATCATATGGTTTATTGATGGACTTGGGTGCCTATTTGCTCTAATGAAAACTATGGAATTGCAGATCCATCATGCCTAAGTAGTGATGGAGCCCAGAGCCAGCTTTAATTGTTGATTCCTTCGCTGAGAAGGGGATTTGAGAAGCTCTGACTGCAAAAAGCCATTGAGTTAATTTTTTTCTCCTAATAAATAACCCGCTTTACCATAGAGGCAGAAAATTCACACTGATAAAGGAAAATAAATTTTCATGCAGGGCATAATTAGTTCATGGAACTTCTCACCACAGAAAGTTGTTCACGGGCAAGATGGAAAAACTCAGGGATTAAATGGAAAGTCAGAAGGCCACAGTTCCAGCTCTGGCTGAAAATGGTTGGGAAGGGATACAGAGCTGCACATCCCAGATTTCCTACATTTTTCCAAAGATCAGGATGTCTTAAGGTGGGGCAGGAAACACAGAAAGTCTTGTACCATTTTCTAAAGTGTCTGCTGAGAGACAAGGTCAACAGCCTGCTGAGCATCTGACCTGCCCAAGCTCAGAGACCCCCAGCTCCGCCCTTTCACAGTTCCAGGATGGGTTGGAAGGACCTGAAAGCTCATCCATTCCACCCCCTGCCATGGGCAGGGACACCTCCCACTGGCCCAGGCTGCTCCAAGCCCTGTCCAGCCTGGCCTTGGACACTGCCAGGGATCCAGGGGCAGCCACAGCTTCTCTGGGCACCCTGTGCCAGGGCCTGCCCACCCTCACAGGGAAGAATTCCATCCCAATATCCCATCTCTCCCTGCCCTCTGGCAGTGGGAAGCCATTTCCCCTTCTTAATTCTTAATAAGCTGCCACATTCCCCTGTTTATAATGAAATAAGTTCCTTTAATTCCTTATACATTAAAATGAGTTGTTAATAATCCTTATCTATGATGTGAACTCAGCATTCAATATTAGAATAAATGCAATAAACAACTTCAGAAAATTGGGCAGTTTCAGCTGAATATTTTTAATCCAAAGAAAACCTTGGAGTCTTCATAAAATCTGAACTTTTTCACACTTTTTGTAAAAAGCAGAACCATTTCCCACTTTTTTTTCCCCACCAAATCTACAAGTTCGGGTGCTGAGGGCTTTAAAGAAGAGGGTGATTGCAGAGGCTAAATTATATTTGCTCAAAGTGTGTTTCCAGCTGGGACAGGGGGGCTGAGGGGTCACTGTTGGTCACACTCATGGCCAGCACAGGTGTGGGGGATACAGGTGATGCCTTGACCTGTATCCAGCAGGAATTCCAAACTCAGTCTGGCTGTCCATGCACATGCCTGGCTGGGTGACCACCAGCAGCCAGTTTTTAAGACTCTAGGGACAGGATTTTCCTGCAAACAGTCAGAAATTCCCCAGACAAACCAACCCATGGCTGCCATTCCAGAGGGAGACAGTGAACAGTCTGCAAGGACAAAGCCTTCATCCCATTTCTCCTGGCTTTTCCCTGATTCCTGGTTCAACACAGGCCGTGCTTGTCCCTGGGGGGACACACAGGGGACCTCCAGGTCAAGCCAGCTGTGCCACATCTGGTTGGTGTCACAGCTGCACGGAGTAACCCTGACATCTAGTGGCTTCCAGAGCCTGAGCCCTGGACATCCCGAGCTGGGATGAGCAGGGAGGAGCAGGGATGAGCAGGGAGGAGCAGGAGGCACCACAGACTGTCCCAAAAGCCACTTCCCATGGATGCAGCCAAGAGCTTCCCACAGGGCAGAACCAGGAGTGGACAACCAGTACCACTCCGAAGGATGTTATTAATAAAGTCATTTAGGTCATTAATGAATCATTTGTCCCTGTTGTTTCTTCACCAGGCTGTTGGGTTTTGGTAGCCCCAAAGCTGAGTTTGCCATGGGAACCTTGCCCAAGGGAGGTTTTTCCATGGCCTCCCTGGGAAAACAAAGGGTGGGACAAGAGGTTTCACCAGACAAACACCTCTGCAGTGCTGGGAACTCTCCAGGGATGCTCCAGAAGCAGGCAGGAGGAGAAGCCAAGGATGGGGAGTTTTCAGTGTGGCCTCTTCCCATATTAATGCTTAAAATTCCATTTTGATGGAGAACTGAGGCTCCAGCTTCCCACCCCTGCTGCAAGGTGGCTTTTGGAGGAGGGATTTATAACAAAGCCTTCCCCGAGCAGGAACACCCCCTGCCTGCTCTCCAAAGGAATGATTTTGGGAGATGTGGGAGATCTGGCCTCTCTCTAGCTGCTGGTCAGGCCAATGTCTCAGTTCACTCAGCTTTTGGTGTCCCTGTCCCCAGCTCACTGTCCAAACCCCCCAGACCCTGCCCAGGTCCCCTGATCCTGCTGGAAATCCTCCCCAGTCTCCCCTGAGCAACAAAATACCCCAAGGGGAAGCACCCAAAGAGCAGAGGCAGTGAAGGGAAATAGGAAGAGGTTTTACTGCACCACTTCCAGTGAAAACAGCAACATTCCCTGGCAAATAGAAATGCAGCTCCTGCCATGTCTGTGGGGTGATGGAATTGACACTAAGGCAGTGTAGGAAGCAGGAAAATGCAGGGAATGCAGAGGGAATCATCCCGCAGAGATCCCCGAGGGCTGCTGTCCCTGTCCCTGGTGCTGGCACTGCAGACAGGGACCAGGGGAAGCTCGGGCATTCCAGGAACACTTTTGGCACCATTTTCCCTGCTGCCAGCAGCTTTCCCAGCAATGTGGGGAAGTCCCAATGCTCATGTTTCCAGGCTTTTCCAGCTGTAGGTCCCTCAGCACTGCCTGCCCTGGGAGCCCTGGCTTTGGCACTGATCCCAGGGCTGCTCTGGAATTCCCAGATCCTGAGCTCTGGGCCAGCAGGGAGCTGGTGGAGGTGAGGCAGGTCTGGGATGGGGTGAGGTGGAGCACAGCCCTCCATCCCTATGCTCATGGTGTCATCCATGGACATCCTGGACACCCCAGGAATCCTGGATCGTTCCTCCTTCTCCTGCTGCAGCCGTGGGGACAGCAGGCACCAGCCATGGGGTGAGCAGATGAATTCCTGCTACTCAAACCCCTCCAGCTGTGGCTTCCCCGAGCAGTTTGGGGACATCCAGACCTCATGGGTGCATGAAATCCTGCTTGGGAAGCACCCCAGGCAGCATTCCCAGGCTGGTTTTGCTCCTGCTGTGCTGAGGGCGGTGGAACTCAGCAGAGAACATGAAATCCTGGTGTTTTGCCACAGGGAAAAGCTCCCCAAGGGAAGGCAGGGAGGAATTTGTCTGTTTTCACAGAACCCCAGGATGGTTTGGGTTGGGAAGGGATTTTAAGATCATCTCAATCCACCACAGGGACACCTTCCACAAGCCCAGGTTGCTCCAAGTGCATTTGGAGAGCATGAGCACTGGAATGAGGATTTATTCTGAGCACTGCCAAGGGACACAGAGGCTGGGGGTGCAAAAGCTCTGTCCCACCCTTGCTGTCCCCTCCAATGTCCCTAGCCAGGATCCCCATTTCCAGCACAAGCCATCCCCTCTCTCCTCCTGCCATCCCTCTTCCCTGGGCAGAACATCCACCGTGATTTTCCATTCCCTTCCAGCTGTGTTTACAATCACAGGATTCCTTCCTCCTCCTGAAAGTCACTCCCAGGGTGAAATTTGAGGTTGTAAATTATTAAAATGTTATCAAGAGCATGCAGACTTGCCCATTTTTTTTTTCCTGGTGGTGAAGAAGCTGATGTATAATTCAATTTTTCTCCCCACACTTTCTTCAGTAATACTTAAAAACTTTCCATGCACACACACACACGGAGGCAGATCCAAACCTTATTTCCATTTATTTCCAAGTCTCTTTGGGCCAGAGGCTTTATCTTCTCTCTTTCTGCACAGTGCTGAGAAAAGTTTGGGTGTTGTCATTATATGAATAATATATAATAATAATAAATTCAGCATTCTTCCTTTTGGAATGTTTCTTCATAAGAAATGATTTTAAATGCTTTTTCTGAGGGAGAAGGAGCAGGTGAGAGCACATTTATGGCACACAATTATTGCTGTTCTCTATCAGACAGAGCAAGAATTGGCTTCAATTTACAGTTTCCTGACAGGATCTCCTTAAATAAAAACACAACCCTGCTTATCATTTTCCAGATTTTAATTTTTGTGGCTGAAACTTCTTTGGCTTGTGTTTAACAGGGTTCAGCTTTCCTTGAATAGTGAAGGAAGCAAACTTTTCTTTTTCCAAACTCCTCTTTTTCCAAGCTCTGCTTTTTCCCCTTTCACGTTTAAGCAATTTTACAACTTCGAGGGATTTCTGTGCTCCCAGGGATAAAAAAATCCTGTGTTGTTTGGCAGAGCAGCTGAGGTCAGTGGTGGCCTCTTGGAAATACATCTCAACTTAGTGCAACCCAACAGCTCCTGGAAAAGCCAAGTTGCTCCAACCCTGTAGCTCTTTGTTGGTGACAAAAACCTCCAAAAATCTGGGCTCTGAGCAAGGGAGAAAAGCAGGGAAGGAATGGGAAGGAAGGAGAGAGGGCAGAGGGGTGAGAGCTGGAAAGGATGTGGAGGAGATGGGATGAGGTTCAGAGCTACATCCAACCTGACCTTGGACGTTTCCAGGGATCCAGGGGCAGCCACAGCTTCTCTGGGCACCCTGAGGGCCTCACCACTCTCACAGGGAACAATTCCTTCCCAATATCCCATCTAAATTTCCTCTCTTCCAGTTTAAAGCCATTCCCTGTGTCCTGTCCCTCCACCCCTTGTCCCCAGTCCCTCTCCAGCTCTCCTGGAGCCCCTTTAGGCCCTGGCAGGAGCTCTGAGGTCTCTCTGGAGCCTTCTCCTCTCCAGCTGAACACCCCCAGCTCTCCCAGCCTGGCTCCAGCCATCAGAGCATCTCCTTGGCTTCTCTGGATTTGCTGCAGCAGCTCCCTGCCCTTCTGCTGTTGGATCCCAGAGCTCTGCAGGTGGAGCCTCCTCAGGTCAGAATCACCTCCCTCAACCATTGTCACATCGTTATAATAACATATAAATAATATATTAAATACCTCATCCATGTAACTTATATCCTATATCATATCCAGCCTCCTTCGGTGTGAGGCGAGAGAAGCTTTTCCAAGGAGACTCACACTGCCCATTCCAGGAGTTCTCTCCCTGTGTCAGTGATTTCCACCCCCAAAATCCTTTTGGCTCCTGTTTCTGAAGCAGATCCTGGCAGGGAGCTGGTGCTGGGAGATCAGTGAGAAGGTTCTCTGCTATCTCCCCTGATCCTGTGTTCCCCACAAAGCTGCTCTAACTCACTCCCTGCAGCTGAGCAAGAAGATTTTCTCAGCCCTGTGCAGCTTTTCCTGTGCTCCAGCACCTGGATCTGCCCATCTCCCAAGCCTTTTGGTGGCACACATTCCCAGAGCTGCCACACAGGCTGGCACATCCCACTCCAGGAGCCCCAGCAGCATCCTGGAGGGAAGCTGGAGCATTAGCAGAAGCATTCCCATCACACATCTGGCAAGTCTGGCACTTTGGGAGCATCAAGGAGATCCCAATGTGTGAACACGAGCTGGGAACACAGTTTAGAGTGAAACGTAGCTTCCCAAATGCCCTCCTGAGTTGAGTTTAAGAGCTCAAACACTGCCAGGAAGCTCCCAGCAAACTGGGCTCTCCATCCACAGGCAGCAGTGCCATGCCAGAGGTAGGAGAAACTCGGGGGAGGAGGATAAATGGGGCTGTGAATAATGGGGAGTGATTTGTACATGAATTTTTGATGGAAGAACACCCCAGGGACAGCTGGGGGGGACAGCTCTGAGCTCACCCTCTGTCCACGTTTCCAACAAAAATCAGACTCCTCCTCCAGAGGGAATTTGTACCAGAATGGATGAGCAGAGGAGGTTGTCAGCTGTCTCCAGCAGCAAATCTCCACCATTAGAGGAGAAAGATTCATTTTGAAGGATTCTTTTCTCTCCTTCTAATGGAAACCAATCCATCGAGGTGTTTCTCACCTCACTGAAATAACAAAGAGGCTTTTTAATGCATCCCCCAGCCTGGTCCTGCCTTTCCCATCTCTCCTTAATGGATCTTCCAACATGTGATGGGAACTGCAGAGACAGGTCAGCAGCAGGCTGGGACTGCAAATCCATATTCCTGAAAAGGCATCCTTTTGACCCAAACAGGTTCCTCCTCCTCAGAACACACTGTTCTTCTCCCAGGTGGACTTGCAAGGAGAAGGAGACAAAGAACATGGATCAGGGAAGGGTTTGGGTTGGAAGGGACCTAAAAAATCCCCGAGTTCCAACCCCTGCATTGATGCCAATCATTAATTTCATTAATTGCCTTCCTGTTTATGGAACACAAACTTGGGTGCAGACTCAATCTAAGAATTTAATTACAAGCAGAAATCACTTTTGCCTGCTGAACTTGGAAATTTACAATCACCTTTCATGCAAAGAAAGTAAATATTTTTCAATCACAACAGTTTTTGTGAGCTTTTAAATTATTTTTCTTTTTTTCTCTCTCACTTGCTGCCTTCATATTCGTTTTTGGAAGTGACAGGAGAAATAATTAACCAGAACAAGAGAGGCTCCACAAGCACTGAAGTCATTTAGCTTAGAGAGGAGAATGAGAAGCGATTTGATTGTGAGGGATCGTGAGGAGTAATAGGAATTTACATTTATTTCCTATAAGCAATGGGGATGGAGCAAAGTTAATATTTTTAACTCAGAGCCTGGTGCTGCAATGGCAGAGGAAGAAGAAACTGGTCTAAAACCCAGTGCAAGGTCTGCTCCGAATTGAGTCATTTCTCCTCGAGGTGCAAAGCTGCTGTGCCGAGGTCTGTCCTTCTATTTGCTCTTCAGGAAAAAAAAAAGAAAAGAAAAAAAAGAAAAGAAAAAGAAAAAAAAGCTGATTTATGGCCGTGGACTTGCCTGGGAGTCGTTTAGCCTGATATCTGCTTCCCAGATAAGTGGATAAATGGGATAAATGGGAGCTGCTCCTTACGTGCAGAGAACGCTGTCAGTAAATATGCATTATTGCCGGGATTAGCCCGAGGAATCAGAGACATCGCTCATGCTTTCCTCGCTGCACACTTCCCCTAATTCACTCCTAAAAGCCCATCTGTTTAAATGAGCTCGTGATGCCCAGGAATCGATAGTTCCCATTCCTGGCTGCTGGGATGTGCTGGGAGGGGGGGGATTAGGGGAACCCCAACCCCAGCCAGGCTCACCAGGGGCTGCTCTGGGAAAGTGGGAGACCCCAAAACCACTTTCTTGGCTAAACTGCTTCTTAGCTGGGGCTTGACCCCAAAATCTTACCCCAAATCACAGCCTGGCTACTCTGTGCTTCTCCAGCTTCCCCTCCACTCCGTTCCTGCAGGGCAGGAGAGATTCCTTCCTGTTCTGCTGACAGCCCAAAGCAACATCCCATGGCTTTTAGGGGTGGGTTTGAGACCCTCGAGCCTCTGCATGAGGGCAAAGCTGGCACCCTGCAGTCCCCATGGCCTGGTAAGCCCCAAACCCCTTTTGGGCCACCCTAGGGAAGGTTTTGCTCCAGACAGGGAAGATGTTGCTGCTGCTGCTCTGCTGCTGCTGCTGCTCCAGAGCAGCTCTGCACCCCCAGGAGCAGCACAGATCCCTCTCTGCAGCTGCAGCAGCCTTGGCTCCACAGCCCTGCATTTCTCCTGGTGAGCCCACGAACAGCTGAAAGTTGTGTTTGCTGCAGGCTTTGCAGGGATTTCAGCCTCTCAGCCATGGTGATTTGTCACAAAGGGGAGGTGGCTCCTGTGTGCTGGAGGGCACAGAGCACATAGGAACTGCAGCTTCGGCAGTGTGAGGACAGGGAAGTTGATCCCTGTCTGCCAAAGAGGCAAAAATTAATCTAATGTGCCTGCAGACCCAAGGAGAACCCTTTTTTCTCCATCCCGATAGCACTGTGTTTGCACAGATTAAATCCAATGTCCCTGCCTCTCATGCCTTGACAAAGAACAGTTTGTCAAAGGGAAAAAGCAACTTTGGAGAGGCAGACCCAGCCACAAACCTGCCTTTGAATCCCAGCCCGGGCTGTGTTTGCTCCACTTGTTAAAAGCCTGGTTTATTTGCCCACTTGAGCTCCTCAGTGTAAATATTTGCCCTCTCTCGTCACACTCATTAAATCCTCGGGATTAGAGCTGGAGGGGAGCAGAGGGGCTCTGCTGGGATGTGGCTTTGCCTGCCCAGCCCTGGGGTCAGGCTGTGTTTGCTGAGCTGCTCAGCACATTTGGGGCCCCCAGAGCCCCACTTAGGGACCCATTTCCTTGTTTATTCCATCGATTTGGGTTTGTGTGCTGAGGAATCCACGCTGAACATTTCCTCATACCAAGGTGGGTGTGAGCTGGGAGCACACGTGGCCTGGCAGGGCTGGCAGCTCCCGGGGTTTCTAACCAAATTGCATTTCATACCAGACTCAGGAGACTCTTGAAGGTTCTCCTGAGGGAAACAGGTCAAAACCTGGGATTAATGAAACAGCATTTGTTCAAAACCAGGTTGGACGGGGCTTGGAGGAACTTGGGGAAGTGGAAGGTGTCCTTGTCCATGGCAGGGGCTTGGAATGAAATGAGCTTTGAGGTCCCTTCCAGCCCAAATCATTCTGTGGCTACCAAATCAAATTCAGGATAAAGCATTTTTATTTGTCAGCTGGCTGAGGAGAGAGGGGAATATCATGGAATCACATCATGGAATGGTTTGGGTTGGAAGAAACCTTAAAGTTCATCCCATCCCATCCCTGCCATGGCAGGGACACCTTCCACTGTCCCAGGCTGCTCCAAGCCCTGTCCAACCTGGCCTGGAACACTTCCTTGCCTCTAAACACTTTCTGCTTTTCCCCCTCCACATCCGGGTTTCTTCACTGAGCAACAACAAAATCATTGCTGGGGTCAGCAGGAATAAGTTCAAGATCTCATCCCCCTTCCCAAAACCCTGATGGAGGGACCAGAGCAGGGACACAGTCCTGGTGTGACATCTTTGCACTGCCACCTTCCAGCCCAACCCCCAGTGGGTGGATTCCCACACCCAGATGAATTCCCAGCTAATTTTCCCTCCTGGGCCACTAACTCGCTCCAGCAACTACAAGTGATCCACAGCAGAGCATTCCTAAAAGAATCCTTGTTAAACCCACATGTTTTAAAGGAGCAGCCCTGCTTTAGACAGGGAGAAATCCCTTTTCCCCAGCAAAGTTCTGAGGGAATGCAGGATACAAGGCATTTTCTGACACCTCTGAGCTGCTGTTGGAATGCTGAGTCCAACCCAGCCTGAGAAATGTGAGATGTTGGAGCTCACCAGAAAACATTAGTTAATTCTTCTCTAATTCTGAAATTTAGCTGGAAAAAAAAAAAGAAAAAGTAGGGCTATGTTTCCCTTCTGCAAGCACAGATCCCCTTCTCTGATGTGAGGTTTTGCTGAGAATAATTTCCAATACAGAAGCTCTGCCCAAAAGAGCCTTTGAAGCCAAAAAGCTTTGTTTAACCTCAGCAAAAACAGAGCTCCAGACCAAGCTGGAACATTTGTACATCCCAGTCAAGTTTTCAGCATAAATGAACTGCTCCCTTCGCAGCTTTCTTCTCATCCCTCTCTGCCAAACCACTTCCCAACAGGAGTTCCTGACTGCCTGTGGTGCCTCTGCCCAAATCCAAGGGACAAGTCAGTGTTTCCTGCAGAAATGCAGCTGGAAACATCCTGGATAATTCATCTGATGGCAGCAGTGCTGTTAAACAGGGAGGGAAGGTGCAGAAGCACCTGGGGAAGAGGGAAAAGCTCTTTTGGAGGGTTGGCTGCTGCTGGAAGGTGCGCTGGTGCCTCCTGCCCTCTTCCCAGGACACAACTCATGCTTTCCCTCTCTCCAGCAGCAGCAGGAGCCTGGAGTTGCCAGAGTGCCACTCACTTGCTATGTGGCTTTCCCCAGAATTCCACCCAAACCTCCTTTCCATCCCCACATCCCCACCAACCCCAAATCCCACCTTCTTACCCTGGTGAGGAGCAGCAACCCCCTGTGCCCCTCAACACAGCAGTGCAGTGAAACAGCAGAGTCCTGCCATCCCTGCTGCCTCATTTCCCCTCTCTTTTCCAGGGATTTGAGGAGTCCTGCTATAACAGGAGTTATTTATTGCTGTTCCTTGCCATCACTGCCCACCCTCCTGGGGAGGTGTGTGGTGGAAATTTGATTTTCTCTGTCTGCCCCCTGCTCACCCCATGGACAGGAGAGGTGCTGCCCCCCAAAAAGACGAGGGTCCTGGACACCTCCTCAGCTTGGATAAAGGTTTTTCCCATAAACTGTAATTTCCCAGCATCCCAGCACTGCCCACAACTCCCAGCACTGCATTTTTATTG
The DNA here is from genome assembly GCF_008360975.1 of Lichenostomus cassidix. NCBI lineage: Eukaryota > Metazoa > Chordata > Aves > Passeriformes > Meliphagidae > Lichenostomus > Lichenostomus cassidix. The sequence goes on along the minus strand of NC_139490.1, from coordinate 23,264,389 downwards.
CAGTTGTCCCCATTTAGCAGCTCAGGATGGCTAACGAGCCCCATCATTAACCCCTCGGGGCTGCCACTGCCTGGGATCCAGCTCCTGCACCACAGGCTCACACAGGACCTTTTCTCCAGCCTCCTCCCTCTTTGTTCAAAGGTTCTCTTTGCCTTCCAGGCAAAAAGAACCATTTTAGGAGAGCAGATATCCAGTCAAGCCAATTCTGCTTTGATTAGCAGGGGAGGAAATGCAGAGCATCTTCCTGGCCACCAGCTGTGGCCATTTGGCTCCAGCCCTCCAGATGTTTGCTGGCCATGCATTCCCTCCCAGCTGGTGGCCACTTGGGCACAGGTGTCACCTTCAACTTGATCCTGGAGGAGGAAAAACCCCCAGCTCTCTTTGTCAGACTTGTTGGCAAAAAACCTCTGCAGAGACCCTTTGGAAGCAGCATCTTCCATGAAGGCTGAGCTGCAATCTGATATAAATCCTCCATTCCCAATCCAAGCATCCCAAAGAAAGTATTTCACAGAAGGGTTTCATGGCAGTACAATGAAAATGCAATGACTCATCCCCTCAGTTGATAGTATTTGGTTGTCCTCCATATCCTGAGATTTAAGGTTTGCTCCTGACTCCAGCCAGGCTTTTCTGCTGGATCCAGGAGAGGTAAAATTTGGGTGCTCCTGGGGTTTTGTAGCAGGGAGGGCCTGTGCTGTGCCACACCAGGGTGATCTTTGTCTCTAAAGCATCTCTGGGGAACAATTGACAGCATCAATTCTGAGCCTTGATTTGGCTCAAAATGAGTGAGAACTCTCCAGAAGAACCTCTCCACATGAATCCCACTGAATCCTCGCTGAAAGGCAGAAATGGGAGCAGGAATCAGCACAGACATTCCCAAAGGTGCACAAGTGTCCGAGGTCACTCCATGGAATCTGTTTTCAGCTGTGACCTCCTGGAGCTGCTCTGAATGAAGAAATGAGAGGTTTTCCCATAAATCCTGCAGCTCCTGCTGTGGGTAGGGGTGGATTGGAGATCCTTTCCCACCTCAGGTCTGCTCCCTGCCTGGACCTCTCTGTCCCTTTTTGGTGCCTTTTCCACCACTTCTCAATTCATGTCACCTCCCTTGGGCTTGGTCTGCAGAGCTTCCCAGCCTTGCTGCTGCTCCTGGAACACCCATCCTGCTTCCATCCCACACCTTTCCCACATGCCTGGGGGGATAATCCTTTAAGTGACCCTTTGGGGATTGCATCCCAAAAAAGCCTCGTTGTCATGCAGGAGCACCAGAAGTGCTTCCAGAATTAGCAGCTCCTCCAGGTTGCCCTGTTCAGTTTGAGATGTGCCACTTCAGAGCCCTTCAAGGGCTTGATTTGGGAAGTAAATGGGATTCGGAGCAGGTGAAACGTTCGGTAATTACAAATTATTGGAACACTTCACGTTATGAAAGCCCTTCAAATAATTTTAAATTGCTTTGTACTAATTGTGATCGGTGCTCCATTCATTTCCAAAACCCTCTTCAAGCGACAAGCCCCGGGATATTTTGGGAGCTGGAGCCCAGTGCTTGGTTTAAAAAAAAAAAAATCCACAAAAAATTTCCTTTCTGGAATGCTGCACTCCTGAAAGAGCTGTGAGAAATGCACTCACCAGTTGCATGTCGCAGGTTCTGCCGTGTTGCTGCAGCAACATTCCAAGGCTGATGAGTACAGCTGATACCCCTTGAGCAGAGGATATTCCCCAATCACACCACTTGGGAACCATTCCGATATGAAAGGGAGGATTAGAGAAGAAGACCAGACAAGAGTGTCCCTGGCAGGAAACACAGGCACTGCTGGAGTGTGGGAAAGTGCAGTGGGCACCATTCCCGGGCATCCTTCAGCCAGGACAGCCAGGAAAGCTTTTCCATCCTCCAAGCCAGCTCCAGGCTGCAGGCACTGATTTATATTGGAATAATTGTTCAAAACCTGCCTGTGGAACTGCCATGAGCTTTAAAGTGGGGCCTTTGGTAGGACACATTCCTAAATCCTGATGGGAATGTTTGGGTTGGTTGGAGATCTGGGCACCTTGGAGCTGTTAGAGTTGTAATGGGAGATTTCTTACCTCCCTGAGATCTCCTTGGCTTCCAGGGGGAACCACCCTTTTCCCCCAAAAAAATATGAAAATCATCCAAAGTGATGATTGCAGTCAGTTGAATACAGAGAGCTTGAGCTACATGACTGTGCAGGATCTGCTTCTAGCTGGTCTAGAAGTTGACCAGAAAATCGGGTTATTGTCCCCTTGTTGGAAAATATACCAGTTTAAAAATTTTTTATTTCACTTTAGTCAGGGGTTTTGTTTTTTCTTTGCCCTGGGAAAAGTAATTTTAAATTTCCTTCCAGGGCCTTGTTCCACCAGGTGAGGTGCTCAACTTGGAACCAATGAACATTGAACCAATGAATTTCTATGGGTTTTGACTGTATAAAGTTTGGGGGAAATCTAGCAGAATTCCTGTGTCATGGAATGATTCTCTCTGCACACCCAGGCTATGTGTGGATGAAATTATTTCCGTGGCACATCCTGGCCAGAATGATGCAATGCCTTCGTTCTCTAACGCTAAAAATGTTGTTGGAGGGTTTTTGTTTCCCCCTCACTTTTCAGTGAAACCCTTAAACCAATAAACTACATTATTTGCTCTATCCTAACTGGACAAAAGTGTGTTATCAACCACTAATAACAAAATTAAACCATCACATCTGATGGCACAGGGTACCCAGAGAAGCTGTGGCTGCCCCTGGATCCCTGGAAGTGCCCAAGGCCAGATTGGATGAGGATTGGAACAACCTGGGACAGTGGAAGTGTCCCTGCCCATGGCAGCAAAACTGGGAGTAGATGGTCTTTAATTCCAGACCATTCTGGAATTCCATTATTTTATCCACGTAGAAAAAGGGAAAAGCACACCGCTTTATATTAGGCGGTTGATAGTTTTAAAAGCATGACAACAGAAGGAAAACCTGCAAAATCCCAGTGATTCTGGCTCCTCATCCTCCCTCTCCCATCCCAGCTTCTTCCTGAAGATCTTTTCAGTTCCTGAATTTCCAGGTATGACCATCCACCCACATCCAGCCCCACAGTGTCCCTGGGATATTTTTCATCACTGGAATATTGTTCATCACTGGAAGGTTTTACAGGGACAAATTCTTATTTTCCTGTTTAGCAGCAAAGGCCTCTTTATTCCCTTTTCTATGAATTTCTTCGTGACTCAGCATCTAATGGGTTACTCCTGTTCTGACTCTCCTGGAGTCTTTGTTTGGGTGAGAAAAGTTTTATCCATGGCCACTGAAATTATTGATGGGAATCACAGGGTTAGGGCCCTTCCCACCTCCCTGCACCTGGAGAAACCTCCTCTCCCTCCTGCTGCTGCTCCTCTCAATGCTTATGCAGCTCATTATCCTCTCCTTTCCTGGGAGAATGCTGAGGGTTTAGGAAGCTGAGGGGTTGAAGTAGCAGACAAAGTCATGAGGCTCCTGAAGGTTTTATTGGGGAGGCTCTGCTCTGGGTCCTGGCTGGGCCCTGACTCCAGGTGGGGAAGGGAAACCAACTCCTTTGCTCCTTTTCTGAGTGAGGTTTTCTGGGCTGGAGCTGCTGAGACCATCCCTGATGGGCTTATTATGTAGTGACCTCACCAACGTCTTTGTTTTTTAAAGAGTTGGGTGTTTGTCCAATGATCTGCCCAGAACCACTCACACAGTGATCATGGGATGGTTTGGCTTGGAGGGACCTTAATGCTCATCCAGTGCCACCCCCTGCCATGGGCAGGGACACCTTCCACTGTCCCAGGGTGCTCCAAGCCCTGTCCAACCTGGCTTTGGACACTTCCCAGAGGGGAGAAGATGGAAGGGCACAGAGTGACTGCACTTCCAACATCCAATTGCCTCTAACTCCACCTTCCCAGTATCAAATCCCACTTCTCCCAGTTCCATGGCTTGCAGCTCTGCTGGAGGAAGGGTGAAGACTTCCTGTGTATTATCACCTGCATGCCTTGGTCAGAAATCCAGCTGTGGGAGGATTTTGGGAGGTGTGTGCAGCCAGCCCCAAGCTGTGCCACCCTTTCCCTCCCTGGCAGCAGTGCTAGGAGTCCTCTCCTCTCCTCTCCTCTCCTCTCCTCTCCTCTCCTCTCCTCTCCTCTCCTCTCCTCTCCTCTCCTCAGTTAGAAATTCTCACAAGGCTTGCAGGGACTTCATTATCTCAGAAACCTCATCTGCATTCCCAAATGGTGGTTGGAAGAAGCCAGAGTTTAGCAAGGGTTATGGAGAGCTTGCCAGCCTCGCTGCCTTGAGAAACCAGGCTGCAAACGCAGAGCAAAACCAGCACAAAATCAAAAAACTGCTAATTTACTAATTACAATAACAATCAAACTCAGTCATTAAAAAAAGCAGTTAAAGCTGCAAACAAACAACTGCTTCCACAGTTATCCCTAACAGCCTTTACAAGGCCCAAGTTCTCCAAAGCCGTGAAAATGAATAGCTCAGGATATCATAAATTTTATACTGCTCCCAGAGCATTCCAGTATTCCAGAAAACGCATCTTTCATCCCCCTCAGCAGCCCTGGCTCCCATGCAGACTGCAGCCATTCTCTCCGTGTAATTTTATAACGCACACAACTCAAAGCCTCTTTGTAAAAGAAACATAAAAATGATGCATGCGCATATTAAAGACTCGTATTTATCAGGCTCCAATGTGAGTCCACGTCGGTGCTTAATGTGGCCATAAATCAGCAGCTCTCCCCGTTGAAGCAGAGATGAAACCCTGGGATCAGGAGAAGCTGTTTATGAACACTGGAGCCACTAATCTGAGCGGCGTTTGGAAAAATGTTTGTTAGAAAGATTTCCGATCGGAGCGAATCGCTGCGAGGATGCAGCGTGAGAGGAGAACAAAAATAAAACCCCACCAATTAAAAAGAGTCAAAGACTTCCGGCTCCAGGTGGGTCAGGAGGGGGAAGTGTTTATTTCATGTTTAATTAAAGCAGTGCCTGGAGTTTATCACGCTCTTCAGGTGGAGGTTTGGGTCCTTGAGGAGCCTCCTTAAAGTCTGGGCTGAGGAAAACAAACTCTGGCAAAAGGAGGGGTGGAATGAGATGGCCTTTAAGGTCCCTTCCAATCCAAACCATTCCATGATTCCATGAAAAGCAGTTTTGATGATGTTTTAACAGAAACATGAGCAGGGACACCTTCCACTATCCCAGGTCGCTCCAAACCCCGTCCAGCCTGGCCTGGAACAGTTCCTGTTTCATTAATCCCAACTTTTGACACTCTTTCCCTCAGAGGCTTCTGAGTCTCCTATGAAATCATGTCCCAGAAAATCTCCAGAGCTTCACAGAATCATGGAATCACAGAATAGTTTGGGCTGAAGAGAACTTAAACCCCATCCAGTCCCACCCCTGCCATGGGCAGGGACACCTCCCACTACCCCGGGTTACTCCAACCTGACCTTGGACACTTCCAGGGATCCAGGGGCAGCCACAGCTTTTCCATGCAGCCTGTGCCAGGGCCTCCCCACCCTTAGATCATGTTCAAAATTCTTATTTCTTACACAAAATAAACTCACCACAATAAACCACATGAAATTGCAGGATCTGCTGCTTCTCCATGGGGCAAAGATGCAGCAGCCTGTCCTCCTTGGACTGCCCTTTGCCACCAAGAAGCCACCTGGGCTCCTCACAGTGGCCAGGAAGGGAGTGAGAAGTGAGACCATGGTGAAAAGAAGAACCTCATCTTCCTGGAAAAGAACCACGTCTCCCTTCATCTCTATCCCAACTCCAGGCCCAGGTTTAGGCTATTTTGGGGCTTTCAGAGAAGGGACAGTGACTCCCCCAATGTCCCCCCCAGCCTCTTTCTGCTATTCTGTGTGACCATGAGCTCATTAGTATTGAGATTAGCTCATGCATAGTTCACTTGCAATTTGGGCTCCAATGAGCTCCTCATTCCAAGCCTGCAACGCTCCAAATTCCTGCCTTGCTGAAATCTGTTCCAATGCCACGGCCCAGCCATGCAATTTCAGAGAGAGATAAGATATAGATCTGCTGTACTCTGGTGATTCTCTCTCACAAGTGCAACTTGTCAGGCCATAATTTGATATTCTTTTACCGTTTCTACAGGGGAGGGGGGGGAAAGCCCTTTAATTTAAAAAGAAAAAAAAAATCACATTTTCCCCCTTTTGTTCACTAATGACACAAATAGTAAAATGTTCAGATTACATCAGGGAATGGAAAAGCCCCGTGGAGAAAAGACACTGACAAAAGCTTCATTTTCAGGTGAAATTGCACGGAGCTTCAGGCACCGCATCCTCCTGGTGATGTGGTTTTTTTCCCCTGCCTTTCATCCCCGAGCCTCCCTGTGAATGTTAATCCATTTTACAATGGGACGTTTAAAAGGACTGCAGAGAAATCGGGTTTGATCCTCTCTGATGTCTTCCAGAAATCTCCAAGCAATTTCCAGCTGTGAATAACACACGGGGAGTGTGGGGAGAGCGGGGCCAACCCCGGGATGCTGACTCCAGCTGCAGCTCACATCCTGCAATAAAACCCCTTCTAATCAGCATGCTTTGGGAAATGCAGGGATGTGTTTTATTCTTCCTAAAGCTGCTCGGTATTTTTTACACCTGTGACCACGGGAGGAAAGGGGAAGGGGGAGGCTGAAGGAGGGTGTCTGCAGCAGGATTATGTCGGAGGGTGACATGGATTGGGATTGAAGAAGGGCCAGGTCCAGGGTGTGAGGATGCCCAGCTCGAAGGACAGGTTCTGCACATCTCCAGTGCCTCCAAAGCCAGAAATGGGATGTCCACAAGGGGTGTGGGACTCTTCACTGGAGTCAGGAGAGAACCAGCACTCAGTTAACAAAGTGGGAATCGGAGAATCTTAGAATGCCAATAAAATCCCAGAATGGTTTGGGATTGGAATGGGACCTTGCAGACCAAATGGCTACTAGGAACCTTAAAGACCATTTAGTTCCACTCCATGCCATGGCAGGGACACGTCCCACTTGACCAGGGTGCTCCAGGCCAAATCCAAGCTGGTCTTGGACACTTCCAGGGATGGGACATCCATGACCTCTCTGAGCACCCTGTGCCAGGGTCTTTTCAAACCAGCACATGTAGGAAACAGCCTCCTTGGCCGTGGGGATGGCCAGGGCACCAGCTACAGTGGAGCATTGCCAGGTTTCAGGGGTGGAGGAGGAGGAATATTTAGCAATGGCCCTATTCCCCACACCACCATGGGGAGCCTTTGGCACTGGAATTCCCACACTCGCTCCCCTCGTGGGTTTGCAGAGGAGGGGATGTGGCAAACAGCAGCTGGATGTGCCTAGCCAGGGACATTTAAACTCTGGGATGGTAGATGTGGAGTCAGTGGAGAACAGCTCCCTGCACTGGGGGTGCACAGGGGACAGCAGGAAAATGCTCCATGTCCAACCAACACTGCTTTGCTTCCACCTCCCTGGCACTTCCTGTCCTGTGAAATCATCATGTGGGACCCTTTACCCTTTTCCCTTTGGCATCTGCCCACGGGGCAAAACACTGGATGTCATTCCAATCTACAGCTTATCCAAGAGCTTTTCTGTGCCACCAGATGGCCATGGGAGCACGGGGCAGAGCAGAGATGTCCTGCTCATGGAGGAAAAGTAGCCAGGAGCTGCTTGGACTCTTTCCAAGGTTTGGACTGAGGGAATTTGGAATTCCCTGAATTGTCAGGAGACTTCTTGGTCCTGCATTGACAGGGATTGTCCTGAGGATGTTTAGGACTGAAATACAGGAATTGTAGGATACTCTGAACTGAGTCTGGACTGACAGAGCTCCTTGAGGGATACCACCATCACTCTCCCAACCCAGTGGGATCTCTGGTAGCCTGGGCTGGGCTGTCATTTGGAGAATGATGCCCATTCCCACCCCCTCAGCAGCACCTTAGAGCCAAGAGGGGACCACGGGGGATACAATCAGGGAACAAAACCTCTTGACTGCTGTACTAACCCTCCTGAACCTCTGCACTTATTCCAGCTCAGGTTCTGGCTCTGATTAGGCTCTAAGGGACCGAGAGGCCATTGCCATGTCCAGCCTGGAGAGGGGAGCATCCCAGGTTATCCGAGCAGAATCCACCTGCAAGATCCCACTGCACCTGAGATGTGGCAGTGCTGGCAGCTCAGGGCTAAAAGCAGCTTTTCTTCCCTGTCTGGAGCTGCAGATTTAATCCTTATCAGCGCTGCTAAAGTTTTTAATGGATATCAATGGGGTAAAGTTCACAAACAAAGCAGAGATCGATGGGTGGAATAATACAGTATTGATCAGGGTGCCAGGAACCAATGCACCTCCCAGTCAATAAGGAGCACAGATCACATTCCCGTGGCTCTTACTCACTGCTCACTCGGTGCCACGCTCCAGGGCTGGGAAAGGAGCACATTCCAGAGCTCCAGGCACTGCCTGATGGATTCAGTTCTGTAGCACTCCTCAGATGGGCTCTGCATTGCTGTCACCACCCTTTTAGCTTTGTTAAACCCTTTGTGGCTGGAATTTCTCCCTGAAATGTTGACAGGGAGAAATCCTCCATGCAGCTGCCTGCCAGGAGTGTTTCCCTACCTGCACCAGCAGGTAGTTTGAGGGCTGTGTGTCTGGTTTCCCAGCAGGATCACCTGAAGTTTGCCATCCCAGACTGAAATCCTGGCCTTTTCCTCTCAGGTTCCCTCTTCAAACAGAAAGTTTGGTTTGGGGTACCCAAGAGAAGAGGGACATCAGGACCAGCACTGCTTTGATTGCAATAACATTGATTTTCCCTGCAGGAAAAGGCACAAGGACAATGGGGTGAGAGCTGGACTTGGCCAGGTTTAGGATGAAATGAGGTTTCTAACCACACGTCAGCTGAGCCCTTCTCCAGAAGGGTAAAACTCCATTTGGTGTGGGTCCATTGCTGCAGGATCCTGCCCATGCTGGGCTGCAGCCCCCTTGATCCAGTTGTGCTCTGGAGATCCAGAGGGACCATATTCCCAATGATCCCATGCCCTGCTGCATCCCACACCCCCAGCCAGCACAGCAAGGCAGAGCTCAGCTCACAGCCCACCCCTAAGCACATGGAAGTGCTTAATTCCCACCATCCATGGCTTGATGCCTAGGATTTTACCCCTCGTGGTCCCTGCAGGAGTGCTGCTGTCCCAGCTGCCATCACCCACTGCTGCCAGCTCTCCAGAGAACTCCCTTCCCATTGGAAGTTGGGAGCAATTTGGTTTCCACACCTCAGAGAAGAAAGCTGCCTCCCCCCCACCCCACCTGCTCCAGTCAGGGCTGCACTATCCAATTGTTCTTTTTCCTGGAGCATTTACTGTTTCCAAAGGTTTGAGGGAGCAGGAGGTGCTCGTTCAGTTACTCACTCTGTTAGACACGGATCTTAATGGATGGTATTGATTGGGAGAAACAAAGCAGCAGCTTTCTTTCTCTCTATCCAGGGATTTCTGGGCTCGGATGAGAAGAGTTCGCTGCCTTGTGCTCTAAACAACAAAATACCACATTACAAGGTCCCCAGGAGTCTCTCAGGGTAGCTCAGCAGCGAGAGAGAGAAATGTGCAAGGTGTTAATGGGATAACAAATTAATAGGGAATGGGATTAGGCAGGGACACAGGCTGCTAGCAGGGCTCCCCAGCTCTCTGGTGCTGAGCTTTAATCCGTTTTTGGCACGTTGGCCTTGCTGGCAGATGAACACAACGGGAACCCACCTGATTCCTGGGGCTGCTGGGATCCCCAACGGCAGCTGGGACAGCGATGGCACTGGGAGCAGCTAAAAGACAATTTTAGGGGAAATCAGCGCCTGTGGTACCTGGAAAGGCAGTGAGATTCTGTCCTGCAGCATCGAAGGGCTGGGATGGAGCAGCCAGCTTGGAAACAGTTTTAAAATCATTACCTGACTCTCTGTTGTCCCATGCAATTTTCCCATCCATCTGCCAGTCATTTTGGAAGGTCAGGAGCAAGGACATGCAAATCTGGGGCTTGAGACTCACTGCTGCCTCTCTGCTTTGCTGTCACCCCCAGGCAGCTGGCTCTAGCCACCAAGGCTTCCTCTCCCAGCCATCCCCAGCCTGGATCAGCCATGGCAGAGGTGACAATTGAGCCCAAAATCATTGTCAGTGCCACTTCCTTGCCAAGAAACCCTGAGTCCCATTTCCAGCTTCAGGGTCTTGGATTGGCAGGGACTCATTTTACCATCAGAGCAACCCATCCCTCTCATTGCCCTGAGGGTACCACCCTGGCACCTCTGGAAGTTCCTCTGCCTCTCGTAAAAAATTGATCCCAGGCCTTTGGGATGAGTGAGAGATCCCAGTATCCTCAGGAGTTCACTCCCTGCTGGCATCAAGAGAAAACCAAAAGGGCTTTTGCCAGTGGGAGGAGGGATGGGCCAAAGGCTGGGACTTTTCACTGCCTTTTGAGCATGATGCTGATTTTTGGTGGGCCAGGAGGTTTTGGGGGACAGCTGTCCTTCCCCTAGTCTCCTTGGCTGTGGTGCTGCTGGGCTGGGAGTGGGATGCTCTGCAATCCTTCATCCAGCATTCCCTGACAACACTCTGGCTCTCCCTGACATTGATGAGTTACTTATTATCCCTAGGTTTTTGTCTTTTGCAGGGCCCCCTGTCTTTCCTAGATCATGTTAACAAGACAGCCATGGAGAGCAGTGGCCCTGGGGGTCTTCATTAGCTTTTTCCAGATTTATGTTCCCTGCCAGCCCCGTGCTGAGCTTTGGGCATGGCTGCACAACGCCAGGGTCACCGGGAGATTCCAGAGGTCAGGACCTTCATCCTTTTATTTATAAATGGCAGGGGAGCTCTGCAGTCATCCCAGGGCTCCAGCTGGGAAATGCTGACATGTGGAAGGACACCTGCACACCCACATTCCGGATTTACACAGTGCTCCCAAGGAGGCACAGCAGGATGGAGCTCCAAAGGGTTCCCAAAGCCAGCCTTTGGTCCATTGGGAGAACGTGGGGAAGATGGAGACCAAACTCTCACTGCTCAGGAGGGTGAGATCAGCGTGGCCTTTCAGGTGGATCCCAGGAGGGAGCCCCATTTCCAGGTATCCCTCAGAAAATGAGATCCTGGAAACCTTTTACCTCCGCCCTGCACTGGAGGTGAGCATGAAGAGTGAGGTCCACTCCCTATGGTTTCTACTCAGTGTTCCCAGAAGGAAGCTGAGCTGGAGACCTGACCTGATCTCCCATCCATCTGACCACCCATGAGTGGGATCTGCACCCACCCAATGTTCAGAAATCTGAACGTGGGCTCTGACCCTCACCTGAGTGGCACCTCCCATCCATCTGACCACCCCTGAGTGTGTGTCCCACCCACCTGGCCCACACCTGTAAGCACTGAGCTGCAGAACAGGCTGCAATCCCGATTTCCCTTCCCTTCCCTTCCCACTGCTATCTTTCCCAGAACAGGCAGTTTTGCATTGCTCACCTCACCCCATCCCCACAGCCACCTGCAAGGATGGTTCATCCCATCCCCTGACCCCATCTCCGTGGGGCACCTCCAGCCCCATCCTGGTTTTCCCAGCTGCTGCTGCCAGTAAATTTGCCCTTGGTTAGCAATGGAAACACCACCACCTTCAGGATTCCCCCACACCTTCCCTCTCCCTCCAGGGAAGCTCCCACACCTCGAGCACGCTCAGCACCAGGTCTAGGGATGAGCAGGTTACCAGGAAAAGCCACCCCCCACCAAACACTCAGCTGGGAACTAAAATCCCAGCTGCATTCCAATGAATACATCTCCATTCACACCACTGGATCCACATTAATTTGGAGCAGCTGGGGCCACGCTTGTTCAAGACTCCTATAAAAAGAGCCTTTGCCTCCCAGCTCTTGCTCTCTTACAGCTCTAACCCATAATTTACCAAGTGAGAGATGACCTAAAGAAATTCCTGGGTAGCTGGAAAATGAGAGGGAGAAAGGAACCATTTTATTGTGTAGGCTACCACTGGCAAGGCAGTGCTTGCGCAGGTGCTAAAAAAAGGGAAGGAATCTGGGAAGCCACAATAATAATGTATAAATTCCAGCCTTCAGGAGGCATCATAATGGCTAATGATGGAAGGAAGGGGTGCAGTGGGTGGTGCCGCCCACGTTTCCCTGAAACAGCATCCTTTGGCAATTCAGTATTTCAAAGTCCCCCTGAAGATTTATTAAAACTGACAAAGTTGTGCTGGGTTTGAGGAATAATGAGCTCCTCAAAGATATTTTTTAAAAAATTGAAGGAAACCATGAGTCCCATCCACAGCTAAACCTGCTGCAGCACAGGTGAGTGAAATCCAGCAGCAGCTCTTTCCCTATGGAGCATCCTCAGAATCACAGGATCATCAAGGCTGGAAAAGACCTCTGAGATCATCGAGTCCAACCTTGTCTTGATCTCCTCTGCTTTCCTTTGGGTTAAAACATTCCTGGGAAAAACAAAAGGCCCAGGTGGGGTGAGTTATCCCAGCAGAGTATCCCACGGCTGCCTTGACTGGTGAATTCCCAAAGATTTTGTGTGCTTTCTGTATTTGAGGATGGAGCTGGAGTGACCAGCTGTGATGCACAGGGAGAAAAAGCAACCCAAGGCATTCCTTTGGCCCTCTCCAAGCCCTTGCTTAATATTACCAGGAGCACTTCATGCTTATGTAAGTTTGCTCCATGCCAAAGGAATCCGAATCAAGGTGTTAATGCAAACACCCTCCCCGCTGTTTCACGGGGCTTAAAAAGGTGATCAAGACTTATTAGGATTAAGGGCTCATTTCAGCTGAATTGATCAGATGGCATTTAGGTGTAATTTCAGCTAAAAATACAGGCAAGGGATAAGCAGATTTTATTTCTATATAAAATCGTCTCCTCCTCTCTCTGTGCCATGCACACATGCGGACGTGTTCACACTTACCCTCGGCAATTCTGCCTGCTTTGGGTGGGTTGGGGCTTTTTTGTGCACTGGGAAGGCTCTTCAGGGTGGCTCTGCAGGGAGGACAGCGCTGCCTCCGTCCCATCTGATGGATTTAAAGCCATTCCCTCGCCATGGCACCAAAGCTGCTCGTCCAGAGCCACGTTCCTCGGACTGATTTAGCTCCCACCGCCGTCGCTTCACAGTTGCAATCACAGATTTCTTGGAGCTGGCGCTGAAATGTGTCCAGGCGGTGGGAATTGGAGCTGGAAGAGGAGAGGAGCGGGATGAGCTTCCATGGACCAACATTGCCATCTCATGGTGCAGCTGCTGCCCTGCAAACCCTGCAGTGATGCTCTCACTCCCAGCGCTCAAGGTCGCCGGATCCCAGCGCATGGAGTCGCCGCAGGAAATCCAGGAAAGCCAGGAAACTTTGCTCCCAGCCTTGGAGATGGAGGGAATTTCCCCGGATGGGCCTCAGGATGGGTTCTCCACACAGCCATCTGCATCCTGCCGCCGATCCCGATTTCCCCTGGCGATCCCGATCCTGCCGCGGCCTCTGCGGCTCTCCGAGTTCTGTTAATTCTCATTTTCTCCAGCCTCACTAATAATTTCCCATGCGGCCCCATATCAAATGCTTTATTGAACTCCAGATAGATTAGATCTACCAAATTTCCCTTGTCTGGAAAACCAATTATCTTATCAAAGGAAGATGTCAGCACAGTCTGGCACAAACTGCCTTTGGTAAACCTGGGCTGCACTTTATCTCATTTTTCTCAGTGCCTTTAATTAATGTTTCCTTCAGAATTTGTCCTGCAATCCCAGGTCTGACTGCAAATGGGTTAACACATCCTGAGCTGGATGCTCCTGCTTTTCATTCTCCTTATCTTCCTTACTTTCCCCACAATCCAGGTGATTGTGGGGCTGAATCAGTGCTGTTTGACCCACAAAGCTCACTAGCAAGCTCTGCTGTCCCCTCTGTGCACCCTGAATTCCTGGATAACCAGGGACTGCTCCTGGCACGCCCCTTTCTGCCCACATTTATATATTTCCCCTGAAGAAGCTTTTCAAGAGGCTCCAGATTTCCCCTTACATGGTAGTCGTACCTTTCTGATGTCCTGACATTTTTATCCATCCCTGTCATCTCTCTAATCTGGAGATCATGGAATCCCAGGGTGGTTTGGGTTGGGAGGGATCTAAAAGTTCATCCATTCCCACCCCATGCCATGGGCAGGGACACCTGCCACTGTCCCAGGCTGCTCCAAGCCCTGTCCAGCCTGGCCTTGGACACTTCCAGGGATGGAGGAGCCATAGCTTCCATGGGCACCCTGTGCCAAAGACTCCTCACCCTCATTGTAAACAATTTTTTCATTACATCTTTAATATCTGGAGCCAGAGCATTGCTCATGGGAAGGTCTTTTCCCATCTCTGATATCATGGAAACACAGGAGTTAGTGAGGCCAACTTCCCCAGGAATTTTAGCCACCAAATATATATATTTTTTTAACAGATAAAGATATGACATGACTGAAATGAAGGCAGAGTGGAAGATATTTGTCCACTTTGCCACAACAGACCAAGGGTCTGCAACTTGCAGAATGATTCCATGATATTCCAGGGGAAAATCCTGAATTCTGGATATGCTGAGATTATTCCAATGTGGCAGCAGAGCAATTTGCCATCCCACCATGGCCAGAAGTTGAAATTTTGAGTACCATTTGGAGTAAATGTCCCCTCCAGCTATCAATGGGTCCTTACCCTCATAGCCTGGGGAGCTGAAGATGCTCACAGAGATCCTCCTTGCCTTTCCTCATGCCTAAAAAAAAAAAAAATCCTTGGAAAATGCAGCCTTCCCAGCAGTCTGCTAGTTTTGTTTTGGCAGCTGCTCAACCAAATGTTACTTTTTGGCATGGTGGGATCCCATCTTTCTGGAATCCATCTTCTTGGCCTTGTGTCAAAACGTGCTGACAGCTCGGCTGGGCCTCTTGGAAGAATCTTGGGTTGGTCCCATTTTCTATTTTCCAGCCCACGGCAGCTCTTGGATTGCGGGGAAAGGGAGGTGGGGATGGAGCCTGATGGAGGCAGGGAGGGGATTGATGGGGAAGGAGGGTGAAGAGGGACTCTGTTCCTCCCACAAACCCTTGTGGGATGGCAGGGCACACAGCCCTGCTCCCAGGCAGCCCCTCCTGCCTTTTCTTCACTTCCCAGGCTCCAGTTCCCTGGAGGAAAGCCATCAATCCCAGCCCATCCTCTGCATCCACTGATAATCCAGATTTAACTTCCAGGTGCCTCATTCCTAGTCAGCTGTTTCACACCCTCTGCTCCTTGCAGCATTTTACAGCCAGGAGCCCAAGGAGCAGCAGGGAAGAGGCCCAGGAGCTGGAAAGCTCCACCTCCGAGGCTCAGGAGGCACACGGTGGCCATGGGCACAAAGGGATGTGATAAGGGCCTGGAGCAAACAGCCCAGTGCTGCTCCATCCCAATCCTTGGAAATCATTCCCACATCTCTGATTTCCTTCCCTTCCTCTGTACACAAGCAGAGCAAGCAGAGAGCAGGAGGCTCTGAGTACAGGCAGAGCTCCAAGAAACCAAGGGAAACCTCACAAAAGCACAAGCCATGTGCCCCAAACTAAATTTGCCTGGAAAAAAACCACCCTGGTAGTGTTTTACAGCACCTTATAATGACTTTCTTTCAGTTATGATTGTTGCTGTTGTTCTGGTTAATACCTTTCTCACTTAAAAAGCCCTGAACATGACCCTGGGGCAGCCACGACACAAATATCATTTGCTTGGATTATTCCTGAGGTGGTTCCTGTGCTGGAGGCAGTGAGTGCTTACAATCACTCAGTACATAATGGAGAAATCCATTCCAATAATAACAATAATAACAGCATTTATTATTTTTGAAATATTACTCTGATGAATTCATGAATATAGAGAGCTCTTGTTGCTGGCTGGTGATGGAATTGGGCAGCATTTTCTGATGGACTTTTTCTGGAGATTTCTAATGCCATTGCTCCAGATGTTCATCCATCACTGCTCAGCACCTGATTCCTTATCCTGCTGTGTGTTTGGAGCACAGGGAGAGCAGGATCAGCCTGGCACAATGCAGTGCCACAGATTCCCAATGTCCCACAGAATCCCATGATGGTTTGGCTTGAAGGGGAACTTAAAGCCCATCCAGTGCCACCCCTGCCATGGCAGGGACACCTCCCACTATCCCAGGTTGCTCCAAGCCCTGTCCAGCCTGGCCTTGGACACTTCCAGGGATCCAGGGGCAGCCACAGCTTCTCTGGGCACCCTGTGCCTCCTCACCCTCACAGGGAAGGAATTTCCTCCCAATATCTGGTATTTACAACTATTTACGAATGTTTGCTGTGCTATAAAAAAGCCTTTTCTTATAGGTAAAACAACCAATAATCTGGAGCTTTCTACTCCCTGGTGTTTTTTAGGGGTTGGGAGCTCTGTGGGTTCAGTAAAACCAGGCTTTGCTCTGACCCACCCTGCTCACAAGAATAAACCCTACAAATTCTGATGAGCTCAGCTTGGAGGGGTTTTTGCCATGTAGGGACTGCAGGACTGGCAAAACCCAAATCCCAGGGGCTGAGATACAATCTGCAGCAGGTAACTGGCAGTTTGCATTGGCCCTGCTCAGGGGAAACAGATCTGTTTCTAATGGGAGGAGAAATGGCTTTGTCCAGTGAGGCTCCCAGGTCTACTGGTGTTTGCACTCTGACTGAGCAGCACAACAAGCCCTGGTGCTGCAGAGGCTCATTGAGGAGCAGCCCTGGCTAACCCAGCTCCCTCTGCTCGGGAGGTGGGGAGAGAACTGGAAGGGCAAAAGTGAGAAAATTCGGGGGTTGAGATAATGACAGAGGGAAAGATAATTTAATAGGGAAAGTAAAAGCTGTGCACAAGCAAACAAATCCAAGGAATTCATTCCCCACTTCCCATGGGCAGTTATTTAGCCATTCCCAGGAAAGCCAGGGAATCACATGGACAGGTGACTTGGGAAGGGAAATGCCACCATTCTGAGCATCCCTCTCTTCCTCCTCCTTCCCCCAGCTCTGTGTGCAAACACAGCTCCATCCCAGCTCCTCTGGGGCAAATCAGCTCTACCCCAGCCCGAACCAGCACAGAAATATTGCTTTACAATTGGCTGTAATTTGGCACAGGTTAGCTCCTTGCATTCCTTCCTCCTATATTTTTCCCTCTGTGCATTCCTGGCCCTGCCTCCCCGTGAATTGACTGCCAAGCTCTCCTCTGGGAGGTGTAACTCTGGGTCTGTTTAGATGAGCTTCCCTCCTTTTGTGTTCATCTGCATGTAAGCTCTAAGTGCTTTATTGTTTTCCAAGCATAGCTATTGATTTTTGGGAAAATAACTAAGAAAACATTAATTTCTAACTTCCCTGTTGCTCAAAAGGAGCAAATGACTTTTCTACCGTACCAACATAATTCTAAAAAAAGACACAGGCTTTCAATAAATACCAAACGATATAAATGCCAGGAGTTAAGAGCCATGAGGAGGATGGAAAACCAGAGAGGGTGTGTGGCAGGTGGTCCTCTACAACCAGGATGGTCACAGAATTCCAGGTTGATTTGAGTGGGATGGGACCTTAAAGCCCATCCAGCCCCACCCCCTTCCACAGGAAGGGACACCTCCCACTATCCCAGGCTGCTCCAAGCCCTGTCCAACCTGGCCTTGGACACTTCCAGGGATCCAGGAGCAGCCACAGCTTCTCTGGGCACCCTGTGCCAGGGCCTGCCCACCCTCACAGGGAGCAATTCCTTCCCAATATCCCATCTAACCCTGCTCTCAGTCAGTTTGAAGCCATTCCCGCTTATCCTGGCACTCCAGACCCTAGTAAATTGTCTCTCTCCATGTTTCCTGTTGGCTCCTTCAGGCACTGGAAGGTCACAATTAGGTCACCCCGGAGCCTTCTCTTCTCCAGGCTGAACAATCCCCATTCTCCCAGCCTTTCCCAATAGCAGAGGTTCTCCTGGAGGGGCACTGGGGTGATTACAGAGGGTGTGCAAGGAGAAGTTGAGGGAGATGTTCAGAAAAGAGGAGGTGAGGGGGGTGTGGTCACTGTCTCCCACTATTTAGGTATTTGTAGGGTAAGCTGAACCAGGCTGGTTTGGGAGGTGCAGAGAGTGTGGACAGAAATATAACATTATATAAGGTTCTTATAATATACACTAGAATATGAGTATGTTTCATGGGGAATGACAGTGCCTGCATGGGATTCTTGCCTTCAGGCCCAGACTCCACTTCTGAATCACCCTTTTGAATGTTACTGGGGCCCAATCCAGCCTGCTGGCCAGCTGGGCTCATAGAGAGCAGTCCCTAAGCAGCCACATCAGTGCTCCCCTATTTTGGGAGGAGACATTGTGGCTGCCCCTGGATCCCTGGAAGTGTCCAAGGCCAGGCTGGACAGGGCTTGGAGCAACCTGGGATGGTGGAAGGTGTCCCTGCCATGGTAGGAGTGGAATGGGATGGGTTCATGGTTCTTCCCACACAGAGCATCCCAAGACCCTGTGATGTGTCCCAGTGAACCCAGCCTGAGCAGGGCCAAAGCTGGTGGGACACTTTCCCCCTGCCTGTGGGGATTCTCCCTAGGTGTTTGAGTCCCAGAGGTTGCTCTGAGTGTGTTGGATGTGGAGAAGGGAAGGGATAGCCTGGCTTTGCCCCAGTCACATCCCTGGGAGCTCATGTCACACCACGGGGTGATTTTGGCCTCCCCTGGCCATGCCACCCAGCCCCTGGAGAAGCAGCAGCTCCAGGCACAAGCTCTGCTTCCAGACTCCCATTTTCCTGTGGAAAACAGGCTCCCATGGAGGGCAATGCAGAGCAGCAGCAGCATTTTCTCTGCTCCCTGAGTTTAGTTTGAGTGTGAAGCACCAGCAATCTCAGTCCAAGCCCCAGCTCCATGGAGATCAGGCTCACTGGTGCCATCACTCTCCCCTCAGCAGACCTTTGGGGACCCAAACTCCCTTGCTGGGCTGGCAGGGCACCTGGAGCAGGGAATGGGCAGAGTCCTGGTGGGATGCTCAGCTCACAGCATGCCAGGGGTACCAAGGGATTGGCCTGTGTTCATCTGGCGCTAAGGGATGGGATGAGGCTGCTCCAGGCTAGAACTTCCTGCTGGGAGTCAGCTTTATGGGAAATTCTCCTCCTAAATTCACACCAAGAGTGTCAGTAGCCCATTGTAGGGCACTGGGGAGAGCTGGGGCAGGAGCTGGGTATTTCCATGTTATGGATAAGATAAAAACTGGGCTGGAACTTTGAATAGCAGCTGCTATCTCTGTCCTGGTGCTGCTGCATCCTCCAGGCTCAGCAGACTCTTCCCAGCGCCCTGGGAAGGGAGGGAGGAATGGATCATCATGGAATCCCAGAATGGTTTGGGTTGGAAGGGACTCTAAAGATCCTCCATTTCCAAGGGGCAGGGATGGCACCCACTGGATCTGCTGGATGGGTGGGTGGGTGGGTGGGTGGATGGATGGATGGATGGATGGATGGATGGATGGATGGATGGATGTGTTCACCCCCAGAAGAGCTCCCAGCACTGCAGCTTCTCTCTGTCCACCCTGATTCCCTGCAGGTCACCTGCCGACGATGGACGAGCGCTGTTTGCCCAAGGGGAGGGTTCCTCACCAGGGGTGTGCCGCGACACGTGGGCTCCTCACCCACGTCATTGCCCCGGGGATTTTGTTCCCAACTGGAGCCCTCCTGGCATTCTCACCCCGGCTCTTATCGGCTGATTAAGCCCTGGGTATCTCGCTGCCTTTCCGTGGGCGCTGTTTGCTCTGCCCGCAGCTGCATTAGAAGCTCTCGCATCCCCCCCAGCCCTCCCGGCAGGAATCAGGGCAGCAAACAAAGCGGGGGACAGCATCTCTGCACCCCACCGAGGGGTGAGAGAGTGTCCCCGAGCTGGCCCAGGGCGAATGGGAATGCCATGGGATATTCCTGGCTGATTCTGAAGAGCTGGCTGGATTTTTGGTGCCATAACAAGCTGCGGAGGGGATGAGCTGAGCGGGTTTTTTTGTGGCTTCTAAACACTGGTGGTGGAGAGAAGTGGGGGTTAGGGTGGAAAATGGGGGGTTTTGCCGTGTTTGCCTGTGTGCAACACGTGGGGCTGCCAGCACTCGTTGGATGGATGAAGCTTCCGGCTCTCCTGGCATTTCTGGATACACAGCTTGGCCAAAAAATAGGAAGGGGGAAGGAAAAAGAGGAGGAGAGCTGTAAAGAACCTGATTTCTGTGGGCGGCTGGAGCCAGGGGTCACATCCCAGCTGGATGCTGTGGTGTCCCCACATGGGCCGAGCAGCACTGGAGAGGGGGGATGCACCCAGGAGCGCTGGATGCTCCAGCTCCACCTCTCCCTTACAAATTCTGTCCCAGCACAGGATGGTCACCGGAGCTCATATCCAGGGCCAGGAAATCCTGGGGGAGACCCTTCCGGTCTGAGCTGGGTTATCCCAGTCCTGGAGTGCACCACTGGTGCTCCTGCAGCCCTCAAAGATCCCACTGGGGACAGGCTGTGGGGACAGGCTGTGGGGACAGGCTGTGGGGACAGGCTGAGGCTCTGAGGGATCAGCAAACCTCCCCACCTGCCTGGCCAAGCACGGAGCCTCTCAGGAGGCCGGTTTGGGATGTGCAGTGTTATTTGGGACGTGCAGTGTTATTTGGGATGTGGTGTTGCTGCTGCCTCCCTTGGAAGTATCCAGAGCACCCATCGCGGCACCCATCGCACCCACTCAGCAAAATTCTCTTTGCCTCTCAAAGTGCGGATCTGAACACAAAGGCAAAGGGCTGAACGTGCCGCAAACCACCCCCAAAAGGTGCCTTTTCCCAGTCCCACCCATCCTTTGTGACGCTGGCAGGGCAGCGGGACTCACCTTTGGCCACTGGAGCACCTCGCTCTGCCCACTGCCGGTGAGCACGGCCCGGCTCGGCCTTATCTGGGCTCCCAGCATGCAAACAGCAGAGCCGCTGCCCAGCGAGCCATGAGGCTGTTCCGAGCCCTGCCAGGGCAGCACACAGCGGGCAGGCAGCTCAGCTCCTCGGGCTTTCCTCTGCCACTGCATCCTTCCCAGCGGGGCTATCCCACCGCCTGCGCGCCTCGCCCGCTTTTGGCAGCCCGCAGGTGAGTTTGGCTCTGTCTCTGGACCTGTTGAGCTGGAGAACGGGAGGGCAGGTGTGGCACGGCACAGGGAGAAGCCCTTCATTGGCACCAGATGGGCTGCATTAACTGATCTGCAGTGAATCCCATATATCCTCGCGCAGCTTTTCCACCGGAAAGCTCTTTCCGAGCGCACCTGGTGCTCAGGCCGTGAGGAAGTTGGGGCTGAAGCGTGCTTTGCCTCGATTGCAGCTGTAATTTGCCCCGTAAAGGCACCAAAATAAACGGGTGTGGGTTCAGGCGCTGCTGGTTGTGTGGAAATCTGAGACTGCCCCGGAGTTATTCCCACAAACAGGGTGGGTGCATCCCAAAGGCAAACCCGGCCGGACCTCAGAGCAAAGCCGCACACCTGGGACAGCCAGGAGGATGGAGGTGTCTGGTTTGGATCCCGAGGGATTCCAGGAGCTGTGGGAATGCGGATTCAGTGGCAGTGGGGTTTGCTGGAGGACTGTGAGATGTGCAATATTTGCCCATGGTGCAGGAAGTGCAGTTTGTGGTGCAGCTGACTCGCTTTGGAGGATCTAAAACTGAAATCAGGTCTGGGCAAACTGCGAGCTGCAGGTGCTGGCATTTTTTATTCATTTATTTCTTTTTAAAAATCCTTTTGGCAAACGAGGAGCGGTTTTAGCCCTTGTTCAAGCTGAGCCCGAGCCCCTGGGCCGTCCTGGAGAGATCCCTTCGGTCACAGCAGGGACTCCAGGGGTGTCATGTGCAGGGGCTGTAGGGCTGCCAGCACCCCAGCAGGATCATTGTCCCTCTTTGGTGGCAATTACCGCCAAATCCCGCTGCATCCCCAGCGCCTGTGTCTCGCGGCCACCTCGAGGAGTTATCACAGGCATCCGGAGTAATCTCCCTTGTAGTCTCCCAGCCGTTCTCATCCTGCACTTGAAACACGGAAATTGCCCCGAGAAAAGAAATCTCTTTACAAGATGGGCCATCAAGGCAGCAGCCGCATCCCGGAATCATCCCACTCAGCAGGGTAATCTATTCAATGGCCGGGATTTATTTTTAACATTCGACTCCGCAGTCCTTTTAACTCGAGCAGGGAAGGGAACATTGTGATAACAGCAGCCTCCAGGTCAAATGTGATGAGAATTCATAACTCGCCACGCAGGGGTTTTGGAAAACCAGCCAAGCAAAACAATTTCCCGGAATGAGCCGATGAAGATTCGCGTTTCTCTTCACAATGTCGTGCACAGAGCAGGGAGGTGTTGGAGTGGCTCCTCATGCTTTGCCCACAATTTGCAAATAAAATGCCTCCCGGACTGTTTTTAAGTTTGAAGGACTTTGCTGGGCTGCTCGTAAAGACCTGAGACATCAGATCTGTCGGCCATCAAAGGAGAAATATGAATCCAGTAATGGGAATGTCCTGATGGTCCCAACTCTAATCAAAGCCAAGCCGGGGGTTTCTGCTTCAGGGGAGTGACATCAAGATTTAAAAAGGAACAGAGTGGCTGCAGTCCCTGGCTGGCACTGGAGCAGCAGCAGGAATGGTGTATAGGGGCATGGAGTGACAGGACAGGGGGAATGGCTTGAACTGCCAGAGGTTAGATGGGATATGGGGAAGAAATTCCTCCCTGTGAGGGTGGGCAGGCCCTGGCACAGGGTGCCCAGAGAAGCTGTGGCTGCCCCTGGGTCCCTGGAAGTGTCCAAGGCCAGGTTGGACAGGGCTTGGAGCAGCCTGGGATAGTGGAAGGTGTCCCTGCCTGAAGGGTACAGGAATACCATGGCATCACCCACCTCGGGCTGGAAGGATACCCCCAAGCTTCCCTGGCCTGGAGGCTGAGAGCTGTGAGTTCCAGTGGAAGGAGGTTAGAATGAGATGGGCTCTATAGTCCCTTCCAACCCCAAAAAAACCAAAACCAACCTGAAAATCTGGGCAAGATGTGATTGGTGATGGAGCTGCCATGGAGCAAATTTTTCTTTCTGTTTTCTTTTGAAATGACTGGGGTAAATCAGCTGCACCTGTCTGAGAATGAGGCAGGTGGGGAAGGTGGGAGGAAATTTTGGAGATTGAGGACTGTAGTTTATTTTAATGTCAGTGCTGGTGTCTCCTGAGCCCTGTGGGGCTGGGCTGGGCAGTAGGTGTGTGTTTCTCCTGAGCAGCACAGGGCAGCACAGGCTGCCTTATCTGCAAGCTCGGGAACATGGCCTTTCCAAACTATGGTTATTTGCTCTCCATTCCCTGTCTTCCATTCAAATTCCATATCTGCAGGGAGGCCCTGGGTGCTGCCACCCACAGCAGAGTGCAGAGTGCTGGAACAGCAAGAGAAGCTGGGAATGTGATTGGAAAAATGAACATAGAATTATATGGAATCCCAGAATGGTTTGGGTTGGAGGGGAACTTGAAGTCCATTCAGTGCCACCCCTGCCATGGGCAGAAACACCTTCCACTATCCCAGGCTGCTCCAGCCTGGCCTTGGACACTGCCAGGGATGGAGAAGCCACAGCATCTCTGGGCACCCTGTGCCAGGGCCTCCCCACCCTCACAGGGAACAATTTCTTCCCAATATTCTATGCTGTCCTGGGAACCCAGGATATGATGAGAAACCCTGTGCAGCTGGAATGGAAAACAACAAAATCTGTTATGCAGCACGGGAAGCAGCACTGATGGGAACAGTGAGTGCTTTAATATTTAATTTGATGAGATCCAGCTCTGAGAAATGGATCGGGAGCTGCCACAGCTCCAAGCGCAAGCTCAGCGTTGGCAGGGAATTTCCATGGGGTTTGCTTCACTCAGGACTTATCTGTATTCTGGAAGGGTGACATGCAATGCAGCTCATTAATTATCCCAGCACACAGAGCTGTTTCCTCTCATTCCCTTCAATCAATCAAGCTCTGGACACTTTCAGGGCCTCTCAGACATTGGGTTGTCATTCCAGGTGTGTCCCCTGTGCTGGACTCTGGCTCAGGCCCCTGCAGAGCACTCAGGTGCAAACAGCTGGCATTTCAGGAGGGAATTTCCTTCTGTCAAACAGCCCAGTGAGGATAATTCCATCCTGCCTCTTGCCAGCAGGAACTCCCCAGGGCTGTATGGCCCCAAGTCCTGGTGGGACTGGGAGGGGGAAGCTGGGCCAAGCACAATGTGGTTTCACCAAACCTGTCCCTTCTTTGTCCTTTTAGGTGGCTCCCACACCTTTCCTGGGACTGAGATTGAGCTGACAGCTGAGCTGGTTTTCCCCTTCCTCCATTCTCCTGCCTCCAGAAATCCCTTTGCATGCTCCAGACAGTTTGGGTGTCCTCACCAGGGAGCTGGGCTTTGCAGGACAAGGCACCTTGTCACCGCCAGGGCAAGAAAAGGAGCTGGAAATGTAGATTTGTCAGGACTATAGTCCAGGTAGGTCCTAATTCCTTCCTCGTATGAAACCATCCACTTTCTATCCTTACCTCTGGTGTATCCCAAGGCTCCATCCCTGCAGCACCCAAGTGCCTCAGATCCCTCAGGGCTGAGGTGTGAGCACAAGGGATGGATTGGGGAAAAGCCTTTGACATGCTGATGTTCCATGACACACCCCAACCTCCCCCTGGGACACTCACAGCCCCCTTGGATACTTCATTCCTTGGGCACATTTGGCTCCACAGATTCCCTGGGATAAGCACGTGCTGGAATGGCACTGCAGTGCTTGGGAACAGCTTCCTGCCCTAGGCATGGGCTTGGGAGTCCTTGCCTTGGCTTGGTGACCTTCTCACCTTGGTGTCCCTGGGTTCTTCCCTCTCTGCCAAGCCCATGCCTGCACCACAGGACACAGCTGCCCATTCTTCCTCCAAGACCTCTCCTGGTTCCCCCTGCCTGGCTGGGGATGAGGCAGTGGGACTCCAGATCTTCATCCAGCAGGGAAGAGTCCTCTGTACCCTTAGAGGGATTGTCACCAGGCTTGTCACCAAACTGCCTTCACCTTACCCTGTCCAAAGCCACATCCCTCCATTTCCCAGTCCTGCTGAGCAATAACTGCCATCTCCTTTTGCTGCTCCTTGTCTCTCCCCAGCATCCATGTCGGAGGCATGCCCCCAAACGCTCCAGGAAAGCAAGAATGTTGAGGAAAATCCAGATATGCCTCTGTTTCTGCTTTGTCTCGGGCATTTTGTACGAGATCTCCCTCTTGTCCGGCTGCGTCTCCTCCTACCTGCCCGTGGCCCAGCAGTACCTGACACCCGAGCAGGTGCTGAACCTTGGCAAGAGCATCATTTTCCTGGAGACCACGGAGCGCCTGGAGCCTCCCCCGCTGGTGTCATGCTCTGTGGAATCTGCTGCCAGGATCTACCAGGACAGGCCCATCATCCTCTTCATGAGGGGACTCACCAATGAGACGGCCTTGGACTTGAACACCAGCTATGCTGCCTTCTCCCTCTTGTCTTCCATGAAGAATGTCTTCATTTTCCCTCTCCAGATGGAAACGGTCTTCCAGGAGACCCCTCTGCTCCAGTGGTACAACCAAGTGAGTGTTATAACAACAAAAAAACAGGAAATAGTGACAAGTAGGGGTGGGAAAAGGATTTAAAAGGAGTGAGGAATGCAGGACTGTGTGAAATTAGTGACTTTCGTTGTTTTGGTTGGGAATAGATTTATTTTTGTCGTGTTTTGCCATGTATTCATCTCTCTGTTTATGGAATACATGATCGGCATTTTCCCCCTTTTCTGGAGAAATGGATTTTTTGGCAAAGGGAACACTGGTAAAAAATAGATTGCAGACGTGTTTTGAGAAAACAGCCTTAATAATCTTCCCCAACAGAAGCTGGTTGAACAAAATGTGCTGCCTGAGCACTTGTTAGAGCTGCCTCACTCTGATGGAGCCCACGGGAGATAAGAGATAGGGGAGAGATTTCAGGTTCCAGAATAGCAATGTGCAAAGCCAAGGTGGGATCTGGCAAGCTCCACCCTGGAAAAGGTTCTTGGCAAACGGCCCTCAAGTAGCTTTGGTCAAATTGCTTGGGCAGGGCAGGCAGATTTCCTCTGAACTCTTTCTTCTCTCGAGAAAACATGACTCCAAATGCCAACAAATGCCATGAAAAGCCTCCAGCCTGGTTCAAAGAGCTGGGAGGGATCCGGGAGTGTGTTAAGTGGGTTGTGTCCCACTGAAACAGCAGGGCATGACTCATGGTGGCATTGGGTTAACACTGTAGGTGCCATCAAACCACCTGGGAAATGTTCCTGCTTTCCTTTGTGCTAACAAAGCCTCGCTCTGCCCCAGGTCCTTATCTTATCCCAATACAATCCGATGGCTGGAGGCAGCAAGGGCTGACAGTGCCATTTGCAGGTGGATGGTGCCATTGGCATCCCTGTGGATGGATTGGATCTGTTCCTGCATCACTGTCTGACCTTTCCCTCCCCGCAGGTTGTCCCAGAGCAGGAGAAGAACTGGGTGCACGTCAGCTCAGACGCCAGCAGACTGGCGCTCATCTGGAAGTATGGTGGCATCTACATGGACACGGATGTCATCTCCATCCGGCCCATCCCCCAGCAGAGCTTCCTGGCCGCGCAGAAGTCGCGCTTCTCCAGCAACGGCATCTTCGGCTTCCCCGCCCGCCACAAGTTCGTCTGGGACTGCATGGAGAACTTCGTCCTCAAGTACAACGGCAACATCTGGGGCAACCAGGGCCCCTTCTTGATGACGAGGATGCTCAAAACCCTCTGCAACCTCACTGATTTCAAAGGCACTGAGGATCACAGCTGCCAGAACATCTCCTTCCTCAACCCACAGCGTTTCTACCCCATCCCGTACCCAGCCTGGAGCCGGTACTACCAGGTGTGGGATAAAAGCCCCAGTTTCAACCATTCCTATGCACTGCACCTGTGGAACTTCATGAACCGCAACCGCAAGGTGGTGGTGGCTGGCAGCAACACCTTGGCTGAGAAACTCTACAAAACCTACTGTCCCACCACCTATGAGGACCTGATCCAGAATGCCAAGCACAGGGATCTCCCAGGCTCTGAGGAGGTTGAGTGACATGGAGGAAGGAGGAGAGGGATGATCCTTCCAGCCAAACACAGTCCCCACTCTGTTGGTATCTGGCTTTGGAGGAGAAAGAAAGAACTTTCCATAACCACCATCTCTATTCCCTCGGGATGCTGACAATGGTGGTGGATATCCATTGGATGGAGCCTCCAAGGACACCTTTGCCTCAGCTCTGTTTCCTGATAGGCTCTCATGAACCAAACCTTCCTGAATCCATCAGACTTTGAGCCTTCTCGTGAGCCTCTCCAAGGGAAAAGTTCCTAAAGGGAGGCATGGCCTCCCAGGAGGAATGTTGTCTCTTCTCTCTGGGTGCTACCAGTTGCTTCCTATGTCAGAAAAGTTGGAAGCACAACAGGCTTTGGACTGGAGCCTCTGAGACAAAAGAGAAGCCCAAACCAGCGTCTTTTCCTGGTCTTTTCCTTACATGGACTTTGTACCCTACGTTTTTGAGAGGGACTTTGTGTGAGTGAAAATAAAAGAGTTCATAAACCACCACTCCCCTGAGCTCACTTCTCCCTGAAAAATGAGTCACGTTTTCCAAAGGTTTTTGCTCCCACAACTTTACTTTGGGTTTTGCCAAGAAGGGGCTGTGCTGCCCCATCCTCCCAGGCCAATCCAGGCTGTAGAAAGTGTGCCTGGAAAGGAGATGCTGAGACACCAAGGAAGGCTCTCCAGGTTTCCAAATCCCTTTTAAATAAATGGATTTCAACAGACACAAGGTGGTCAGCCATGTTCAGTTGTGCAAAAATCCCATTTAATCCCGACAGGGCACCCAGTGAACAATCCTTTGCAGTTACTCCCTTTTCCCAGAGTAATGCCAATGCAGCCAATTCCCTACGGAGCAGCCCAGCTTGCAGATCTCTCCCGAGTCTCTCTGAAGAGCTGGTTTTACCCGGGAGCAGGAAGGTGGGGATCACTCTCCGTCACCCACTGTTTGCTGAGTGCACAATGCTATCTCCTGCAAACACAGCAGCTGCTGAGCTGGCTGAGCTTGGAGTTTGGGATCAGCAGGAGAAGGGAGCCCTCTGCACTCAGGGCTTGTGTGCTCCTGTGCTCAGACAAGAGGCTCTGCTCCCCTTCCTGCCCTGTGTTCCCCCAGAAACACTCCAGGGTAAGACCAGGTGGTGCCAAGCCGAGCACTGGGGATTGCTGGAGCAGGAATGTGGGGTAATATTTTTCCTCTCCCTTCCCCAGGGTGAAGCTCTCCTGGCTCAGCCCAAGCCATGAGTTTCACACTCTGGCGCCATCCAGTTTGGTTTAGCTTTGCTCCACTGTCGGTTACAGCAGGCTTTTCCTGCCCATGGATTTTCCTCCATGACTTTGCCTTCCCAGTGCTGAGGGGATACAGGGGAGGAGTGTTACAGCCCAGGAAATCCTCCTTGTTCTCCACATGGCTCCAGACAGCCCTGATTGCTCCCCACTCCCTTTGCCCACTCTCCTCATTCCCATCCTCATCCTTCTCTCCACTTTTTCTCTGTCTCTGGCAACAAATGAGGATTTGCCTTTTCTTCTCCAGGAGTGTCCATGAGGGGAAGGACAAGGCTGGGGCACTTCACCACTCAAGCTCCCTTCTCAGGTGAGCTCAGGGAACAAGCATTTCCAAGGTTTTCCTGTGTTATGTGGTGGATCCTCTGCAGATGAGTTCAACCCTGTCCCATTTCTCTCTCCTGCCTGACAGGAGGGGAGGAATCCTTCCAGGACAGGAGAAATCCTGCCAGGACTCAGAGCAATGCACAGCCAAGGTCTCACACTGGGCATGTCTCTTGGGTCCACCCCTTGTGAATCCCAGGAGAAGCTGGAAAAGACAGGGATGTGCTGGCTGCATTTGGGAAGGGTCTGGAGGAGGTGGGGAAGCTGCTGGAACAGGTCCTGAGCAGAGTCTGGCTCTCCAGTACCTGCTGCTCCCAGCCACAGGGACAGAGCAGCACAGCTCTGGAGGGACAAGGAGGAGAGCAGGAGGTGGAAGAAGCTGATTTTCACCCAGCAGCTCTCCCTGCTGCAGGGTGAGTGGTGGGAGGGTGTGAAACACCCCTGGGCAGGGTGCTGGCTGCTGCATCCTGCCTGGGGATCCTCCACCTCGGCCCCAGGAAAGGTGCCAGCCAGCCCTGCTGCTTTCCCTGCTGCTGGCATCTCACCTTCGTGGAGATGGTAAATTCCCTGCCAACCCCTGGGGAAATCCGTATTTCTGGGAGGTGCTAGCTGCAGTCAGAGCTGGGTGAGACAGGAGGTCTGTAAAGGGATCTCATGTGGTCCCTGTGTCCTGCTGGATATCTCATCCCACGGAGAATTTGAGCATCCTCCACATCAGTGAAAGGCTTCTGCATGCTCCCGGATTTGATGATGGTTTTCTTTCCCCCTTTCCGTCAGGAAGTCTCCTGGATGTGCCTTTTCTCCCCCTGCTTCTGCCCCATCGCCAAATCAACTCCCTCTTTCCCTCCTGGAAAGTAAATCCACCCAGACCAGATAATTTCTGTTCCTTCAGCCCAGTCATCCCTGCAAGCACAGGAGCCCCTTATAACCAGCACCTCACTGATGCTCTGGTCCTCTCATGTCTCTGCTCCATTGGAAAAGCAGCATTTTTCCCTGGGCACCATCCCTGCCCCATCCTGGCCTCTGCCTTCTCCGTTGGTTTCAGACAGAAACCAAAGCAGCTCCTGACCCTCTCCCTCTCCATCCTCCCCACACATCCATGTTTTGGAGGTCTCTCCTCTTGCTTTAAACCACCAAAGCCCTGCCTGCCTCACCAGGGTCATGGGGAATGTCCCTTCCTGCAGATCCCAGTCCTTCTGCTGACCTTTCCCCTTCTCCACTGCCATCTTTGCCATAAATCCTTCATGGCCAACTCCCTCCTGCCAGCACTCAGAGGCCACTGAGCCAGCTCTGAGGCAATTCCTCCCCTCATTTTCCCAAGCAGATTGGGATGGAGATGCTGGAAACCAGATGGACCACAGGAGGCAACTTTTTATCTCTTCTTTCCTCCACATTTCTGGCTGAATTCTCTCTGCCTGCTGCCTTTCCCTCAAGGGAAGGACATTCCCTCACAGGAAGGACATACAGTGGAATGTGAGACCTCAGGTGCACTTAAAGCTCCTCAGTTTCCCCAGGGATCTTCTCCATGGGACAGTGGGGATGGAGTTAGGGTGGGGAGTTTGGGAGAAGGTTTTGGCAATGCATAAAAATCCAGAGAGCTTCCCTGGCTGGTGAGGGGAAGAGGTGGCTCCAAACCCTTTTTACCACATTTATGTCTTCTCGTTCCTCTTTTGCCTCCTCCTGATGAAACAAGAGAGGAGGACATTTTTTGCCACCCCATCCCAGGGCCATCAGGAAGTTATTGGGAGCTGGATGCCCTCAGCTCCCATCTCCAGCAGCAGCCCAAGGCCATGAAGACCCAGGAAAAGAAGACAAGTGCAATAATTTTTTTTTTTTGGCTCATTAAGATCATTTAAGCAGATGTTTAACTCTAAGCAGCCTTAAAATATTTGCTGAGCTTAGACTAAGCCTAATTTCAAGCCCCATTTCCAGGCCCTTCTGTGCTGTTTTACTCTATTTGGCACTCATTAAACACGAAGTATAACATGAATATCGTTGGCACGAGTCACCCACCGGGGTGTCATCCAGCAGAGCAACACTTTAAATTCCACTTTGGAGCATCTTTTCCTTGTCATCAGATCCGGGTGGCACGTGGGGTGTGACAGGATGGCATCTCATGGTCTGGTGATTGTGTCATGGGATGGAAAAGCCCTGAGCTGTCCCCTCTCAGGCATTGTCAGCTGAAGGGACACAGCTTTTGGGGAACCTCTGTGCTCCATTTGCTGTTTTCTGCTCTGTTTTTGAATGCATTTCATAATAATATTCCGCAGAGAGAGGAAAAATTGCCAAAAATTACCAAAAAACGCTCTTTGATTCTCAGTCTGTTTCCTTACAGATCCAATTGCTCTCAGCAAACAGAGCTGAAGGTAATGATGGCATTTTTAAAGTGAAACAATTTGGATGTAGATACATTTTTCATAACTTGCAGCGCCTCAGAGCACAATCTCTTCTCTGTCTCCCTCTCTAAGTCCATGGATTCCCCTCCAGGGAGCTGGCTGTGTGTCCATGGACAGGTCACTGCCAGTCCCTCCACTGTCAGCACAGCTCACAAACCAAAATTGTCTCCTGAGCAGGTTTTGCATCTCAGCCTGATCCCGAAGGAAAGAGATTTCCATGAGATTTCCATCAAGTTTCACAGCAAAAGGATGACCTTGCCTCCTTCAAACCAGGTTAATGGTTATTTGCATAAAAACAAGGACCTTGGGCTTGCTGTGGATCCTTCGTTGCAGCCCAGGGGAAGGAAATAGGGGGATTTCTGCTCTCTAATGCAAGTAGAAAGTAAAACCAGTCCTAAACCAGGGCTGGCTGTTGGCCAATACCCGAGGAGGGCATCCTCCAACCAGTGGCCTCGAGGTTGTTCTCCAAGGGTTGGTGACACATCTGGGCCACCCTCCACCCCAAAGGGCCAGGTGTGTCTGTGCTTTCCATGCAGGAAAATCCAGTGTTGATCAGAACTTGCTCCTGTGCTGGGGCCTCAGCTCCTTTTTGCCATCACAGACCTTTCTGCCCGGCAGGGACCCAGGAGGTGACCAGAATGCTCCTGATGAGGATCCATCAGGTGGGAACCAGAGCTGGGACCATCCCTGTCCCAAGAGATGAACGCAGTGTTGGGCTCAGGGTATTGTGTGGATGGGGTCAGGGGTGCTGGGCAGAGCTGCTGGGGCACAGAGGGGATCAATTCCCTGCTCCCCTCGGCTGGACAGCTCCATGGCTGCCACCATTTCCCTGGGAAAGCTGCCCCAGGCAGGTGCTGGGCGCTGGCTGGGATTTTGGGAGAGCTGTGGGTGGGGATGAAGCAAATTATGGGAGGAAGTTGCTCCTTGTAGTCTGCTGAGAGCAACCAACTCCTGGGTATGGGACTGCTGGGAGCCATCAGGGAGAGAAGAGTCCCTCCAGCCCATCCCAGTCCTCCCTGCACTGGCACCAGCACCATCCTTACTCCAGACAGAGAACAGACCTCCCAGTCCTGGAGAAAAGCTGGAGAGCATGGGGGAAACAGGCAAAGTGTGTCCTCTGTCCTTCCAGTGCCACCAGCACTGCAGCCACACAAACTGCTCCAAACCGATTTTTTATTGGGGGGAGCGATGAAAACAGCAGTAAAAACCCACCCATCTGGAACAATCCGCCTCTGGGAGGCAGATGGGATGGTGAAGGCAGAGCCACAGGGTCGCACAGGGAATAAACTTCCCCGCTCCCACCTCCGAGGCTGCTTTTCAGGATCTCCCCGGCACATCTCCCCTCCAGCAGCTTCTCCTGTGCTAAACCAGCCAGAGCTCCCTGTCCCCGAGGGGAAGATGCTGTGGGAGAGCACAGCAGCCCCTGGCACGGCGATCTCAAGGGGACTTGAGCTGTCCGAGCCCTTTTCGTGCCCAGAATACCAAACAGCTCTTCCCGCGAGCATTCCGAGCTGCCGGCAATGCAACACCACCACCTAGCCCCGCGCAGAGCTGCTGCAGGGACAGCCATGCTCCTGCCGTCCTGCAGAGCAGGGCAGAGCTGCTGCAGGGACAGCCATGCTCCAGCCACCCTGCAGAGCAGGGCAGAGCTGCTGCAGGGACAGCCATGCTCCAGCCATCCTGCAGAGCAGGGCAGAGCTGCTGCAGGGACAGCCATGCTCCAGCCACCCTGCAGAGCAGGGCAGAGCTGCTGCAGGGACAGCCATGCTCCTGCCACCCTGCAGAGCAGGGCAGAGCTGCTGCAGGGACAGCCATGCTCCTGCCATCCTGCAGAGCGGGGCAGAGCTGCTGCTCGAGGTGCCGAAAGCACAAAGGGAAAACAGCCACGCAATGATTGTTCCGGGAATGGTTCTCTTTTGAGGAGCATTCCTGGGTTGGTTTCAGTGCATGGCATGTCCACCTTTCCCTGGCATGATTTTGGGAATGCTGAGGTGCTGTGGGAGGCAGCAGAGGTGCCCAAGGCCAGACCCAAACCCCTTCACTTCTCACATTTGCCATCTTCAGGAATTCCCGGTCCTGGAGCTGTAAATACCTCCCAAAACAAAATGCTGCAAGTACGCTGGAGCCTAAAAATTCCAAAAATAGCTGACTGACTCTTTAGCAGTCACGGGCTGTATTTTGGGATTTGTGTCACTGAGAAATGAGGGTGTCAGGGAGCTGCCCAGGGCTTTGGACAGGGCTTGGAGCTTGAGGGATGCTCTGGGATCCTGGTGAAGCTCCTGGGGGAGGACAGTGCCAGGCTCCTCTTCCCCAGGCTGTGACAGGAATCTCCACTTGGATCTGCAGGAGGCTCCAGGCTCTTGTGAGGCATCAGCAGCAGCACAAGGATGAGAAATTCCCTGCTCTCCTGCAGCTGAGGGATGAGCTGGCACAGCAGGGATGGGGAAGTCAGTCAGGGCAAGAGGCCCAGCAGAGCTCTGCCTGCACAGCTCTCCCTCATCCCCGGGGAAGAAGGGGACATCCTGTCCTCTGCAGCCACCCACTGGAGCCATGGGATGCTGTCCAAGTGGGCAGTGCCCCAGAAATGCCCCCAAAAGGGCACTAGGGGTGGTGCAGGGCTCTGCAGTCACTCTCTGCACATTGACCCCATGTGGGCTGAGCTGTCATGTGCAGGAAAATCCACCTGCTGCTCCCCAAACCCCAGCAGGGTGAAATACAGCTCTGCCAGTGCTTGCAAATCCCTTTTCCCCCCTTTTCCTGCATAACCCCACGTGTGAGGATTTCCTTACTCTCTCCCAGCTAAAATCCCAAAGCCCCACAGGTCCCCACAAGGTCACAGCCCATGGGGACAGCAGAGCTGAATCCTTGCTGATCCCCAAAGTTGCTTCTTGGAGCAGAGCCTGCTCAACCCCCAGCCCTCCCTGGAGCACCCTCTGGATGTCCTGAACCAGAAACCTACACTGAGGAATTGTCCCATGCTGGAAGTGAGTCCCATCAGATCCTTCTGGTCTCCAGGCAGTCTCCTGTGCCCAAGGATTCCAAGTGCTGCCCTCTGGAAGCTGTGGAGTGCTGGGTTTGTCGGGAAAAGGACTTTTCTGGAGTCTCTCTGCCCATATGGGATGACTCAAACAGCTCAGCAAAGTCAGCCCTGAGGGCTTGTGGTGCAGGAGATAAACATGGGATTTCCCACTGTTGTTCAGCTCCTTGCTCCCTTCCCAGAACCTCGGCAAGGGGATGAAGAAATTGTCTTGGGGTTTGGAAACCAAAGTAATGAAGGTATAAAATATAAACTTGGAGAAACTGCGCAGAAATGTGGAGAAGGAACCACTTAGGGTGAGAAGGAGGAGGCAGCAGAGGAGGAGAGCAGCTCAAGAGCCGGCGAGGAAGAGAAGTGAGCTGTTTGCTCCAGGGGCAAGAGGAGTGGGATTTAAGCTCAAGGAGAGGTTTTAAGCTCAGGGGGAGGTTTTAAGCTCAAGCTAAGCAATACCAAAGACAGGCAAGGGAGAAGTGGGAATTGTTGGAGATTTCAGCAGCCAGGTGTGTGCAGGCAGGGGATGGGATGGGATGGGATGGGATGGGATGGGATGGGATGGGCCTGTATATGTCTATGGGAAATGCAGGATTGGATCAAAGCCACATCCACACTTCTGGAAAAACCCCTGGATGCCAGGGCACAGAGATCACCTGGTGGGGGCAAAATCTTGAGCTCTGTGAGCTCAGCATGGCCCAAAGCCAGGCAACAAACCCCAGGAATTCCCAGCAAATCCACAGGGATTCTTTTGGGCATCATTTACAGTAAAATAATAAGAAGTCATGTGGTGCCTTCTTCCCAGGTCCATCAGCAGGGCCACAGGGAATAGTCTGGGCACAGGGAATTCAGAACTGCAGCAGCAGATGTGGCCCTTGGCTCTTCATCCAGCTGCACACATCTGTCCTTTCCCTAATGTTTGTCCATTCTCCCTTTTTTGGGGGGGAAATATCAGTATCCATGCGATTGGGAGAAAACACGAAGTGCCAGAGAATCAAGTTGGGAAAATCTCTCAGGAACAAATCAAGAGATAATTGGAGTGATGCAATGGGGAAATTATGGAATGACTGAAAAAGGACTTAAAAATCACCTCAATTAATGGGGAGGGCTGGTATAATTAAAGTGGTGATGGTATCAAAAGCAAATTGATTTTTTTACAAAAAAAAAAAATTAAAAAATATTTTACTCAAGGATGGCCTGGCACAAACACTGGGAATGTTTATTTTTCCTTATTGCAATAAGAGTGAGATTCCAGGCCTTCCTCCGGCAAAGTCAAAATAAAAATGAGCATTTTTGGGACAACTTTCCAGCCCTGGCAATAGAGGACAGGTCTCCTGTATGGTGTCCTAGTGCACCTATGGTGTTTGGCTCTCTTGGCTCTAATTTTGTAGGAATTCAGGAAGAAGAATTCCCTGTTGGTTTGCAAAGGGGAGCTCAGGGTGGAACGTGGGGTTGTGCCCCCTTTCCCTCTCTCTGCTCCCCTCCCGGTGTCACTGGTGACCTGGAGCTCTTCCCTGCGGATCGGTGGGACACGATGGGGACAGGGAGGTGACAGTGCTCTGCCAGCAGCCACTGGATGGTGCCACAGCACCAGGAACGAGCAGCAGCCGCTCTGCAGCCCTCCGGGCTCTCCTTTCGGGAAGATCCCAAAGCTGCTGGGCTTCTCGCAGGGTTTGGGACCCGCCTGGGCAGCCACCGGGGAGGATAAACGACATTTCAGAGGTGTGATTGCTCCTCTGCCTCCATCACACACAAGGGCTGGCAGTGCCGGGAGCTCGGGAGGCTCAGCAGCTCTCCCTGGGCATCCTCAGGGCACAGGCACAGCCCTGTTCCCATGGGATGTGGCATCCCCCAGGCTGAGGGCAGCTCTCCACTCCGGACACACCTTGGACACACCTGTGTGTGGCTTTTTGAACCTTTAGCAGCTTTCCTTCTCCTCACTGCCCTCTTTCTGCTCTTCCTCATTCTCCTCTTTGCCAGAGCTCTAGAAGATGATGGGGAAAGTTTAATCTTGTGCTGCAGGAGGAGCCAGGTCTGAATTCACTTGGGCAGAGAACTCAGCCACAGCTCCTGTTCTCCTGGTGGAATATCCAACCCCACAGATGACCCTTTGCACTTTGGACATGACCACATCAGCCTGACTCCCCTTCTAGAGCTCCTCTGGGTCAATGAAGTTCATTTTCCTAATTCTCTCTGTATTTCGGACATTCCTGGCAGTGCGTTTATGATCTTGGCCTCCTCAAAGTATGACATTTGGGAAGATGTAACAGGAAAAGAGGCACTTCCCAGTTCCTCTTTTCCAACCCACTCTGCTCCTGCTTCAGACTCTTACCCCTCCATATTTCCCACATTTGATTCCCATTTCACACCTAAATTTGAAATGGGAATTTGAATTCCCATTTCACGCCTAAAACAGGTGGTTTTAGTGTTAGGAAGCAGGACACCCAAATAGGGCTGAGCAGAACAAGGGGAATGAACTTGTTTTCTCTGAAAAAAAATAGTGTTTTCCACACAACTGTTCACAAATAGGCATAAAACCCCTTTTTACCTGTAAAAACAGAGGTGGCAGGGAGAATTTGCTCTCGGGAGAGAGTGACAGGAAACCCGAGCTGGGCCCTGGTGCTGTCACCATCCAAAACTAAGGGGAAAACAAATTCCTGCCCCAGAGAGCAAACAGGCAGGAAAAGGGCAGCAAGCAGGAGCTGCTCTGCCTGGACGACGTGGCAATCCTGCTGCCAAGGCAGGTGCCTTGCCCAGGGTTCATTCAGCTGCCAACAGAGCAAGAATCACTTTTTTGTTGGTTTTCCCAGCAGTTTTCCTGCCTGAGGTGTTTTGGAGACCTTCGAGCAACAAGTCCAGGTGGTGCTGGGAAAGTGGGGGAAAAACTTCCCCTAAGTTTGGGAAAGTCCAGAAACAGCTGGGAGCCTTGTGCCAAGAGAAGGGTGACACTCTGACCAGCCTGAGAGCTGAGACTGGAAAAAGAGGTTTTATTCCAGATGGGGATCTTGAGCCAGAGCGTTCCATGGGAAATTGGGATCAAATCCGTGCACAGCCAGCCTGGGGCTTGCAGGTGGTGCAGGGGTGTGGGTCAGGCTCAGTCCATGGGCTGGAAAACACAGCTGCTCAACACCCAGAGGCTTTTCCTCAAAGTCAGAAAATGCCAGGATGGTTTGGGTTGGAAGGGACCTTAAAGCCCATCCTGTTCTACCCCCAGGGTCACCTTCCACTGTCCCAGGTTGCTCCAAGGCCTGTCCAACCTGGCTCAAAACCAAACCAAAGCTGTGTTAAGGGATGGTTGCTGCAGCCCTCACATCCTGGTGGGGTTTGGAGGAGCAGGGCCTGTCCAACACCCCTGGTTTTCCCTGGAAATGGTTTTCCTTCAGTCCTCACCCTCTGCCCTGCCATGGGTTTGTAACTCTATCCCTTCCAAACTGCTCTCCTTCCATTCCCACACATTTTGATTTGCCTCCTCCTAATTGTTTACCTGTTTAGCTCAGCACAGCACTGAGGGTTTTCCAAGTGACTCCTTTGGCTTTATCCTCAGTGAAAGAATAAAACAAGTCCAGAACCAGCAAGATAAAGAATGGGCCAATTAAATTAAGGAGAAATCACCCAAACCAGTGGGTTTGTGGGGTTTGTTGGGTTTGTTTTTCCCAGTGACTTTGTCTTCATGGGGCTCCTGTTACTGGTAATACTTATATAAATCATGAATATTCAAGGGAATAGCAGTAAATGTTCAACCCACAACAGTAACAAGCTCTGAATGCAGCACAACTCTCCCAAAGCTGGGGGAAAAAATAAAGGAAAATAAAATCCTATCAAATTTATTCAGCTGGAATATCTCACCCAGAGAGCTATTCTGCCATAATATTTGGGGCAAGCAGTGTCATAAATCTTAGTGCTATTAATCCATAGACTCATTCATCTCTGTTCAGCTCCATAAAAGCAATAACCTTGTCACTAGAGGGAGGAAGATTGGGCTTTTAATTGCATATAGATTTCAGGAGAGTTCTTATCTCCTAGTCCAATTTGTAGCTCCAGATATGGTCCCTTGGTCAAAGTCCATGCAAATCCAGCATGCTCTCACACTCTCCAAATGTTGCAGGAGCTCAGAAGGAGCCTGTTCAGAGCTGGTGGATGATGCACTCAGCCTTTGCAGGCTTGGCTTTATTAGACAATCCTGGATTTCATTAGCTCCTCTGAATGGGAAATGTATTTTTCAGAGGACGATCAAATTTATGGAAACAAAACCCCATCAGCTGTTCATGATTTCCTTGACTTGTCTCCCTTGAATCCACAAGTGCTACCAAATCCATCCCTTGCAGTTTATGGTCAATGAAGGAAAAATAAAAGGTGGGAGGGAGTTGTCTTCCCTCCCTCACCAGGAACAGCAGCTGGAAACACTGGATTTACTTTGGGTCATCCTCGGGGTGTTTCTGGATCTCCAAGTCCAGTAAATAATTACGGTATCAGAAATATTTCTTTGGCCTGCAGGGCTGCAGAGGAAAGCCTGGAAATGGGAACTTTGGCCTCAGTTAAAACCCAGAGACTTCCCCAAGCAGATAATTTTGCTTGCAGGGCTTAGGGGAGACACCAGCTCAGCTGAAAGGGGGACATTTGGGTCCATGTCCCAAGCCAAGGAATCATGGAATGGTTTGGGTTGGAAGGACCTTAAGGTTCATCTGCTGCCACCCCTTCCATGGCAGGGACACCTTCCACTATCCCAGGTGTCACTGTTGAGCCTCTAGCAGAGAAAAGGACCCAGGTTCTCAGTGTGGCAAGAAAAAAGAGGACTTTATTATTTTGATTTCAGCTTATATAGACTTTTCAGAGGTCACCCAGATTGGTCAGTCAGAAACCTTCACCCAGGCCTGATTGGCCAGGCCTGAACTGTCCAAATCTCAAGACACTGTTTGGAAAACATCCGAACTTTATCTTTGTTTATAAAACACAGAAGAAGTTCTCATGGGAAAGACCTGTGCTAGCCACACCCAGGTTGCTCCAAGCCCTGTCCAACCTGGCCTTGGACACTGCCAGGGATCCAGGGGCAGCCACAGCTTCTCTGGGCACCCTGTGCCAGGGCCTCCCCACCCTCACAGGGAAGGATTCATTCCTGATATCCAACATAAATTTCTTCTCTTTCAGTCAGAGCCCATTCCCCCTTTTCCTGTCCCTCCAGGCCCTTGGAAATATCTCTCTCCATGTTTTCTGTTGGCTCCTTCAGGCTCCAGTTATCACACCCTGGAGTTTCTCCTCTCTGGGCTGAACAATCCCAGCTCTCCCAGCCTTCCCTCCCAGCAGAGCTGCTCCATCCCTCTGCTCATCCTGGAGCTTCCTCTGGACTCTCTGCAGCAGCTCCAGGTCCAAATGCCAAGTTTCCTCTGCAGCAATGCCATGGCTGTGGCTGTGGATTCTCCTGGTGCTGTCATTCCCAACAGTGATGTTCACCACCCTCCATGGTGCCACCACAAAATAAGGTCCCTTAGGGCCACAAACACGGGAGCAGTGCTGTGGTGTTGTCACACCACAAACAGGTTCATAAATAAATGATTCTCCACTCTGGAATGGGATTTTTTTTTTTTCAGTGGAGTTCACTGCATTAAAATATTCCATCCTGCGAGTTTTCGGCCGAGGCGAGGAAATGAAAACTGATGTTGGAAGATTAGGAGGCTGGCGAGGGCAGGAATTCCCGGATAGAGCTCTCTCTCAGCTCCCCACCAGGCTCCTGCCCCTAATCTTGTCATCTACACGCCTGCGCACATCAAAGTGTGACCGAGAGATAGCCAGCTCGGGGACTTTGTCACAGCAGTTGTGTAGCAGAAGAATAAAATGTAACTTTCAAAGCTGCTTCCTCTGAAGGTTTTTTTAGTTCTAACTCAGTCGCAAACCTGCATTTCAAATTTTTCTGGGTGCTTTCCTGCCTTTTGCATTCCCCTGCGTAGCTTTAGCTCCCCACCACTTGTGTGTTTCCTATCTAAATTAAACATTCCTGGGCTTTTCAGCCCCTTTCCAGTGGAGCCTGAGAACATGCCAGCAATTTTTCTTGCCCTCCTAAGAACAATGAAGTGTTTAGAAGTGTTTAATCTCTACCCTGAAACTTGCTGCACTCCACTCCTCAGCAAGCTCGGGTTCCCACCAAGGATCTCTGACTTCATCTCATCACTGATTTGGGGTCCCCAAATAATTATTCATCTGATTTTCTGGTATTTTCTCTCATCGTGTGGCTCCTCATATCTTACTAAGGAAATAAAACACCCAAATCTTTTCTTTTTTCCCCTCAACCACCCATCTATGTCCAAAATCCTCCCAAGAACCTGTAGAACACAATCTGGGGGAGTTTGGCTGAGCAGGAAGGTTGGAGCTGTAGGTTTTGACAAAAAGAGAACAACTGGAAACAGGATTATCATCTTTAAGATTTTATCTTTTTTAATATTCATGTAAAAAAAGGAAAAAAACAACCAACAAAACAAACAAACAAGCAAAAAAAAATCCAGCAGGCAAAAAATAGGCAGAAAATCTAAGTTTATACTGAGAGATACAAACCATGGAAAAGAGTAGCAAGGTTTTTAAAATAGAACAGGATCTACCCCTGCAAAGTGAATTCTTCTCCTTTAAAAACAGGGCATGAAGTAAATCCTTTGCCTGAACAAAAGGGAAGGTCAGCACTGACACCCAGTAGGGGTTTACCCCAGATGGCCAAATTCCAGTCTGATGAGCTGGGAGATCTTCCCACCCCTCTGCAGGTTGTTTCCTCTAATCACCCACCAGGTATTCCCTTGTCCTCTTGCTGATCATCCCCTGGATCTCCTGGACCTGTGCTGGGGTTTGGCTCCATGTGGTTATGGAAAGCTGGGAATGCAGTTTGGGCTCACTGGGAGGACAGCCTGCACCCCCTAATCCTACAAACCACCAGAGATGCCAGCTCAGCTGGTGGCAGCTTGACCTTCCAAAGGTCCAGCTCTGCAGAAAGGTTCAGCTGTAGATGCTGACACCTCCAGGACATCAAACACTCAGGGAACACCAGCATTTCATCAAAACAATTTTGCCTGGATTGAACTCCTGCAGGGAACTTGGAATCCTGAGGAGTGGTGCTCAAACCCACTGCAGATGCCATAAAAATGGTTATTTTGCAGGCTCTGAACTCCTTTTTTTCTCTCCAACTTATCCCTTTTTTCTGTTCATAGGGATTTACAGAGCTTTTTTTTCAGGATTTGCTCTGGAGCCAAGTGGGAGAACCTGCTAAGAGCACACAGGTCTGTATTCCCACAAAAGTTCTGGCATTTCTCCCTCTTCCCCCTTAAAATAAACTTCCCCTCTGATGGATTGACTGGAGGAGGAAATGTCCCACTATGGAATTAATCCTCCCATCACTGGGGGGAGAATTACCACAGGGAAGTCCTGATGTCAGTGTGGAGTTACACATCTAATGCTCCCTGGGATTCCTGCTCCAAAGGTAACTAATTAATTCTAAATGAGAAATTCTCCTGGCTTCATTAAAGATGACATCTGTGGGAACACCAGTGGCACGTGGAGGTTGGGAGCTATTAGTGCAGGAATAACAATGGATTATACACATTCCCTGGGGAGATCCAACAAAATAAATACACTTTGCTATCACAGGCTCCAGCAAATGTCTAAGTAACAGAAATCAGATTAAATATCAGAGCAGATCAGCGTTGGAGTGCAAGCAGCAAAGCAAAGTTGGCACTGCGTAGAGAAGTCACTGGGGGGAAATGCCCTGACCATGGGCTCTGTTTGCTTTGGGCACAGCCAAGGGGACACAACTGAATTTACTTCAAATACACAGCGATTGTCAAAGGGGAATTTTCACTATTTGAGCAATTAGGAAAGGGCATAAGGCTCTGCTCCTGGCTATCAGTTTATACAGAAAATAGGAGCAAAATGTTCTACTCTGAGAGCCCCACAAGGCATTACTTTGGTCACCTCCTGGTGCTGTTAATACCAACAGGCAGTCGAGTAAAACAGATGTTCACAACAAAGATGCAACCTCAGAGTAGAGAAAACCTGCTAGAAAACACCATCCTATTTACAGACTGCTTGGTTTGTTGCACTTTTTGCTTGTGAAGTTAAAAATATCTGATAGCACAACTCGAGGCCATAAGGTCTCCTAGACATAGTCGTATTTGGAAGGGTAGGAGCGTCTCCCATCCTCACTTCGAGGAGCTTCTTCATATCCTGTTCCCTTCCTGGCCTTGGGGTCAGCTTCATAGCCCGAGCCAACCTTGTAGGGCCCTGTCCTGTAGGAGATGTTGCGGCCGGAGGCGTTGTAGGACACGGCTTTGTAGCTGCAAGAGACAAGAGGAGCATCAGCCTCGGGATGAGCTGGGACAGCCCAGCATTGCACCCTCTGCTCCTGGTGGGTTTTAGGGAGCTTTGTGCTGTGTCATCTCTTGGAGACACTCGGGGAGCTCAGCCCACCACCCATGGACAGGCTCCAAGTCCCTTTCAGCTTGTTTGTTTGTTTCTTTCTCTCTCTCTCTCTCTTTGTCTTTTTATCTTTCTCTCTTTTTCTCTCTTTCTTTCTCTCTCTTTCTCTCTCTTTCTCTCTCTTTTTCTCTTTCTTTCTCTCTTTCTCTCTTTCTTTCTCTCTTTTTCTCTCTTTCTCTCTTTCTCTCTTTCTTTCCCTCTCTTTTTCTCTTTCTTGCTTTCTTTCTCTCTCTTTTTCTCTTTCTCTCTCTCTTTCTCTCTCTCTTTCTTTCTTTCTCTCTTTCTCTGTCTCTCTCTTTCTCTCTCTTTCTTTCTCTAATTCTCTTTCTCTCTCTTTCTTCCTTTTCTTTCTTTCTTTCTTTCTTGCCTGCCTGCCTTCCTGCCTTCCTGCCTTCCTGCCTTCCTGCCTTCCTCCCTTCCTGCCTTCCTGCCTTCCTGCCTTCCTGCCTTCCTGCCTTCCTGCCTTCCTCCCTTCCTGCCTTCCTGCCTTCCTCCCTTCCTGCCTTCCTGCCTTCCTGCCTTCCTCCCTTCCTGCTTTCCCTTGAGTAAATCCTTGCTGGAGTGATGGACTCACCTACCATAACCAGCTATGTAGGAGTACAAAGTCCTGGTGATGTTACACCATCCCTGGGAGTTGGACAAGGCTTGGAGCAAGCTGGTCTATGGAAGGTGTCTCTGACACTGTAGGGGTGGAACTGGATGGTTTTTAATATCCCTCCCAAACCAAACTATTCTGGGATTCTGTGATTCCATGTAAATAATGGCTCAGTTGATGCAATCTACCCCTGCTAATGATCTGCTGTGGAACTTGTCATTCCTGGGCCTGACTCTGCCAGCACAGTGCAAATGTCACATTTTAAGGTGGGTTCTTGAGCCCTCTCTGCTCATGTGTGAATCACAGGGTCAGGGAGGGGAAATGGTCACTTTGGACCCACACAGGGCTGTCATGTAGTGGTGCCCTTGTCAGTGCTGGGTTCATGGTTGGACTTAATGATCTTGAAGGGCTTTCCATCCTCTAAAGGATGCTGTGATTCCATCATCATGAGAACCATAGTGACAGGGGTGTTGCACATCCTGGGCTGCTGTGGGATATCTGGACACCCCAGGCTTCCTGCAATGCCTTCCCATGCCTAGCCCAGCCCAGCTTACCGGGATTCTTCTGGGATGAGCCCTCTGCAAGCCAGGCACATCATGATGCCTCCCACGAGGGCCAGGCCCCCTGCCACCCATCCGACGAAGAGGGCAGAGCCAAAGGTGTACCTGCAAAGAGGCGTGGCTGGTTAGGGTGTGACAGGTCCTGTCTGCTGCTGCCAAGACACACTGAATGGTGGCATTCTCTGCCTGGCCCTACAGATATTCCCAAAAGTCCCCAGAAATCCCCAGA
The DNA here is from genome assembly GCF_008360975.1 of Lichenostomus cassidix. Lineage (NCBI taxonomy): Eukaryota > Metazoa > Chordata > Aves > Passeriformes > Meliphagidae > Lichenostomus > Lichenostomus cassidix. Next base: position 23,220,531 of record NC_139490.1, on the reverse strand, counting down.
AGTTCCACCTGCAGGCTGAGCCCCAATGGCCTCCCTATCCCTTCTTTAATTGCAAGAACAGAGACATCCCAGCCCATTTGCTTATCTCCAGTGCAGATAAGAGGCTTTATCTCCTGAGAATAATCTTCCCTGCCCTGCAACCATCCAACACACTCCCAGAATTTGCCAATTCTTCTGCTAGAGCCCTGAGGGAGATTACCACCATGGAGCACCTGGAGGCAGCTGAGCACTTACCTGTTCTGGACGTTCTGCATTCCCTGGTACATGTTGGTGGTGGACATCCAGAAGTTGGTGACCAGCATGTTGGCAAACACAGACACTCCAGTGATGGCACAGAGGCCTGAGATGGGACAGGAGGACAGACTGAGAGTCATACAGGGCAACAAGTCACCTGGGGCCTCAGGGAAGCACCTCACAGCTCTGGAAAGGTGGGTGAGACCCTGCTCTGTGGCCTTCAGCACAAAGGGAGACCCACAATGTGTTACCCTTTTCTTCCAGGTTTTCCTTGCACTTACAATCCAACAGCAGGAATACAATGTCACATTACACAATCCCAAGTCAAACCAAGAGGAATCTTTCTCCTGGTGTGTTTTGTCACAAAAGGTATTTAACAAACAGATCATTATAGAAAATACCTAGTAGTTCATTTTAAAGATTTGTTTTACAGTGAAAAACATGGAAAAAATGTTCACTGCCAGAATTTTTTTTTCAATGGGAAAACACACTCTGTCACAGGGAGATCTTTGGTTCACAACCTGTTCATCACCAAATGTGTAAGACCAGCCTAAACAAGGGGGAATTTCCTCCATTCATCCACACAGGGGATCACTGGGAGGCCAATCCCTGACAATCCTGGCAGCAATGCAAACCTTTGGTTTTCCTTAGCACAGGAATTCACAGAACACTTGAACGTAGAATCACAGACAGGTTTGGGTTGGAAGGGACCTTAAAGACCAAGGATAAATAGGAGTTGGGATGTTCAGAAGAGCTGAAGTCCAGAATTTTCAGCAAAGACCCTCACATGACAGTTTTGTTTTGTTCCTCCTTCCACAGTGTCCAAGGCCAAGTTGGACAGGGCTTGGAGATCCTGGGACAGTGGAAGGTGTCCTTGCCCATAGCAGGGGGTGGAACTGTTTGATTTTTAAGGTCCTTCCAACCCAACCCATTCCATGATTCCATGATTCCATGATTCTAAAATGATAGGTATGAAGTGCAAAATTAAAGCTGTGGCAGAAGGTGGTTTCCTCTTTCCAGCTTGTGCTTCTTGAAGTTGTGTTGAGTGTCTCATATCCCAACAAAAGCTAAGTGTTGGGATTTGAAGTTTTTAAATAAGGACATTCTCCTTCCCTTTGTTAAGAAATAGATTTCCTGTTGTTCTTATCTCCAAAATAACATAAGAAGATCTGTAAGAGATGTATTAATACATCTGCAGTTTTGAGGGATTCCTGCAGCCTTCCTGGTATTTAGAAATCCCAAGCTAGGCTACAACAACCCTGTGAATCTTCCTAAAATCATTATGGATGAAGCCTGAAGTAAAAAATATTCTTTACAAATAAAGGCTATAATAACACATGACAACAACATATATAAAACAGATCAAGAGATGCATTTCCCTTTTATCTGTGGGTTGGTTTTTCAACCTTCCATGTTTTGTCGATACAAAATTCTGGTTTCCAGAGGTTTTTTTTTCCTAAGCAAAGGTAAAAACTGCTCAACCCCAGGAGATCAGGCTGGAGGACAATGCAATAACTTCAGAAATGCACCAAGACTTGTCCAGTCCTCAATTCCAGAGAAATGCAAAGCTTTCCACACAGAAGACAGGACAGTTCCCACTTACCAGCAATGATGAACATGATGCCAGAGGTCAGAGTCATGTTGGCTTTGGCTGTGTCCTCCATGCTCCCAATCCGGATGCATTTCAGAGCAAAAATACACACGAGGAGACCAAGGATTCCCAGGACAATCCCCACGATCATGAGAGCTCTCACAGCCTGGAACATCGCTGCAAAACAAACAGCAAGAGCCTCCCTGAGTGGCTGAAATCAGATTGGTCAGAGTCTGGGGGGTTTTCAAAAATTGCCTCTGCCAGAAAATAGAAATATTAAAGGAGAAAACCTTGGAAAATGGGCACTGGATCTACTCTCTGTTATCTGGGGCACCTCAGGAAGTACAGCTGTTTGACTCAGCTTCCAAAAGAGTTTGATGGTTTTTAGAAATGTTCATTAGCACCAGCGATGAAATTCATGGAGAAGAGTTAGCTGGGATAAGCAGGAATTGTTCCATAACCACATGGATTGAGAAATTGCTCTTTTTTCCTCCCCAGCCAGCAATGGAAGCAGACAGCTCCACCCAGCTATCCAGGATATTTCCAACTACTGCATGGCTCAAAATGCAGCTCTGTGTGTTCCTGCTTCCCAGTAAAGAACATGGCACTGGAGAAGAGGAAAATCACCTGGACAAACATTACACACGGAGCAGGAGAAAGCATCAAAGCTCTGACAACAACCTCCCTCACCATATCCTTCCCAGGGTTATTGGAACATCAGTCCTGGATAAATCTGTGCACATTCACAAATAAAACTCCCAAATACCCCCATGCTGGATTTGTTCAGCAGCATGCCATGAGGTGGGAATGCTGGTGGGTCATCCCTTTGGGAGCTGAGCCCTGAAAGAGGCAAAAACTCTCCAGATTCCTCTTGGATGGAGTGGAAAATAGAAGGAAAGGCAAGGGGAAGCTTGCACCTTTAAAAGTGGTGGGGAAAAGAATTCATCACATGAAATATTCATCACTTGAATACCAAGGTGATGCTCTAACAGGGTGGCACACATCCCATCTTTCTCCAGACACTTCCCCACGAGTCTCTGGCAGAGCCAGGAAGGCGGCAGAGCCCTGGAAGGGGTGCTGGGAGGTATTTCAAGGGCTGTTGGGATTTGGCTGGGACATTTTGTACCCTCTCCTTGCCCTGCCACGTGCTCCCACAGCCCTGGGTCTGGCTTTGGTGCTCCCCACGTATGACTGTCCCTCTTCAGGGAAGAGAAAATGGGCTCGTGATGGGTGGAAAACACTTTCCACAGCCCCAGGGGCTTCACTGCCCTGCCTGTCACCCCTTTGCTAGGTGACCATGGTGCCCAAGGGCACAGGAGAGCACGGAGTTGGGGGAAGGGTTTGTCAGCCCTTCCCAGGAGGGTGCAGGGTGCCCAGGTGGCTCTCCTGGCCACGGGGTGTCAGGAAGCCCAGCAGAGCCGCACTGGCACGGCGGCGCACAAGGAAGCGGGCGGGCTGCCATTCCAGAGCCGGGAATACACCACCTTCTCCCATCCGGCAGGCCCACCGCCCGAGCTCTTATGACTCAATTTGCCCTTATCAGCTGATAACGAGAGCTAACGAGCCGGGGGCTTTCAATCTGCCATTCATCAGCCCCCAGGTAGGAGCTCATTAGTTATGATCCATCAGGGAATGGCGGATACGCCTTATCAGCCCTCGGAGGTTGTTCCGCAGCACCTGACGGGAAGCAGAAAGAGGAGGAAATCTCAATCCTCGTTTGTCTTTACAACCACCAAAGTTTCTCTGTAAATTCTTTTTTTTCAGGGCAGGCAGGAGAGGCTGATAATCCAAGGCTATGGATCACAATGGAAGCTCCTCATCCCCAAGACATTCCTGGGTACTTCCTGCAGGATCCTGGGTGTCATCACTGGGGTGTTTTCAACCCATCAAGCAGTGACCCCAAACAAAGATCCCACAGATCCCCTGGTTCCCAGGAGAGGTGTTCCCAGTGCCTTGGGTGCCCATGGAAGGACACAACAGGCAGGGCCAAGCAAAGGCAGCCAAGGATGCTCCACTTTTGCTGGAGCACCATAGTGAATCTCCATGGAAAAGGAGCTGTTGGAAAGGGGAGGGAGAGGAACACAGCAGGACATGACAGAAAAAATCCCAAATAACTATCATCAGCCATTCCTGCCTCCATGAGACTGACTTAGGCACATCTTCACTAAGGGATGGAAAGGACAAGGAAGTTCTCCCAGATCTGCTGTGGCATGAAGACCTCTCCACTTGGCTCGTGGGACTCGAAGCTGTTTGGAAAGGCAGCACTGCAGTTTCAAGGGAATTTCAGCACCCATCGAAAGTCCTCTGAAAAGAGCTGCTTTCCAAAGGTGACTGACCTCTGCTTGGAGGAAGGAGTGGAAGGGCTTAGACAAACAAAGTGGGAGCCTAAGGAAAAATGGTATCGGGAGCAGCAGGAAGCAAACAGCCCTGGAGTTCCAAACTTGCCTTTTGCACACACCTGCATGAGGGAGGATAACTCAGCTCCCATACAAAGGCTTCCAAACAAGGGAATAGCAAAACCACAAGCTTCTCCACCAAAATACATGCCAGTGAAGTGAAGCCACAACCTGCATCCCTGTTTTCCAGAGGTAAGGGAAACTGGAGAGTTGTCTTTCTCCAGTGTGAGTGGTGAGAGGTGAGTGAGGTAAAACAACTTCAGTTCATTTAAACGACCATCACCTGCATTTCTGCTGCTAATACATTAAAAAAAAAAAAAAAAAGTGGAACCTGACTTTATGACAAGAAATTATTGTTGGGATATAGAAATTTCAGGGAAAAAACAGGTCTTTAAGTTACGTAAATTCCAGCAGGGACGTTCTTTCTGTATATTTGAAGGTATACATCAATTAAATGCATACATAATAATCAACCTGGCAGGATATCTCCAACAACAGAAATTGCCTGTGAGTGCTTTGCACATTTCCTTATTGCCATATTACACAAAAATAACTGAAAAACTAAAATCTTGATTGGGATAAATTGGCATGAAAATGATGGTTCCCATTTCCTCATGGCTCATTTAAAACACAACCACCTGCACAGAGCATTATGAGGAGATACAGTGGTCAACATTTGTAGAGATAGTTAGATAGATCTAATTCTTAGTCTTTAAAATCAATGTTCCCATAGGAGAAGTGACTCTAAATATCAGGTTAGCTCTTCCAAATGGGAAAGAAGTCACCTGGCAATCGTGAGGCACATGGCACCCCTTGGAGAGTCACAGGTCCTCAGCAAAGCTCGAGGGCATCCCAGAGGGTGGCACCCCTGAGGATACAGGGCTCGAACCCACATCATGCCTGGACCAACAGGTGCAAAAGGCCTGTGCACAGGAGTGCTTCCTTGGACCTCTTTGTGATGATGCTCCAAGAGTGACCCAAACCACATTTCCCAGAACCAAATTTCCTGCTGGGCCAGCTGGGCTGAGAGCACTGAAATATGCATGCAGTGGGGTGGGAAAAACGTCTCTTTTGGGAAAATTAGCAAGCAAACAGGACAGCAATACCCCTCTGCACTCTGCTTCTGTCAGTACTAACACTGCCCAGGGGATGGGAGTGGCTGAACACACCTTTCCCCTTCTCGCCCTTCCTACCCACGCTGCTCACAGGCAGATTTCTCCAATTCCACTTTTCTCCTTGGAAAATCCAAACATTTCAATTATTTCTATTATCCTATAACAATGCACAACTGCATGCAGCTCTTTTCCTTGTGTTTCCATTCCAAAGAACAATCCCTGGGGGGTTAAATACCCTCGCTCTCCTCACCTCAGTGGAGCTGCACTGATTTCTTCCAGCAACATTACCAAACCCTGAATGCTCACCCAGAGATCCCCACATATACTGCAGTTTGTAACCCCACCAAGTAAAGGCATTATTTTGGCAACAGAAATGCTCCTATTTTTATGCTCACGCTCTGGAAATGTTATTCCTTGCAAGGTGATTTAAAATATCTTTCAGATGAAAACTGTGAAGAGCCAGGAGCACCTCTGGGTGACACCTGGTGCATTTCTGCCCTACCTGGCAGCCCCAGGATGGTGAAGTACGGCCGGCACTCGGTGAAACCGGAGCTCTGCCGCACACAGCTCCTCCACAGCCCCTGGTACTGGAAGACGGCTGTGACCGGGTTGTCATAGAGGTCCTGCGTGCTCCACGTGTCCATGGCCGTGGCCATGATGCTCCCCCCGACGCCCAGCGACGCCACGAGGAAGCCCATCACCTGGCAGAGGGTGGTGGACATGGTGTGTCCCCGGAGAGCGGAGGTGGCACGGCCCCGAGGGAGCCGCAGAGCTACTGGGGCAGTAAGTCCTCCTGCCGGAGCCACCAGCAGTGCAGCTGCTCTTATCAGATGCTTTCCATTGAGCGCTGTTTGCTCAAAGTGTTTTTGCAAGATAGTCCAGTTTCACTCTCGCTGCCGGGGAGGTTTGTGCCGGCAGGGCTGCAGATAGGAGCTTTTGTCCTTTACAAGTGCTTGTCCTTCCCCGTTGGAGCAGCCACACTGCCGAGTGTTGGGCAACCCACTTGGGGCCTGGCCAGCCCTCTGAACCCTTTGCTGTCCACTGGGCCTCTCCTTGCCCCTTGCATGGAGCAAGGACCGTGACCCTAGGGACATTCAGCAGCTGGCCCTGGTCACCACCCCACCAGCCTTCTGCTCATGCCACCACACTATCTGTCCCCCATGTCCACGCAAGGGCACAATGAGGGACAGGGCTCTGTCAGAGGATGTGGGGCAACCAACCCAGCCCAGGGATGTGGCTGCTCCTTGCAGTGCCTTCAGGGATCACTGAGCTTCTGTTGGATGCTGACCATGGCACAGCCCAGAGCACCAAGCCAAGAGCCCCAGACTGACCCAGGAAAGCTCCTCCAACCCTGTTCTCCAGCAGCCCACTCCCCATCAGCCATCATGAGGCCACACTCAAACCATGTGGAAGGAAGGAGAGCACAGGGACCATTGGGAAATGGTCTTTTTGGGGTGTGCTTGTCTGTATTGACTTCAGGGGTGGTTCTGGGAAAGGGATGGGGGATGTAAAAAATGGGAAATTAATTATCATAGTGAGAGCTGCTGGGTGGGGAGGAAAGTCCACCTTGCCACTCTGCCAACCTAGTCAGTGAGGTACAAGGATCTTCCAGACCTCCATGCAATGCCCTGCTCCAACTGATTTACTTCATGCCTGACACAGAACCAAATTCCTGCTGTAACGTCTCCATGCCACAGCACCATCAACACCAGCACCTGGATGTGAAGCCATGTGAAAGCCACCAGGAACACCATTTGTGTCCATGAAGGAGCTACAAGAGGCATATTACACCCATATTACTCCTGCCTTCTGGAGAACAGCCACCCAGGACATCCCTAGGCTTGTAGGGCTCTGCTGGAGCAGCCAGAGCACAATTCCACATCTTGTGGCAAATCACAGCCCTCGAAGGTCAGGCACAAGATGTCTTTGCTTCCATCAGTTTTATTCAAATTTCACCATTTTCACTCACTTTGGCAAGTTTCTATCAGAGGGAGGGTCAGTTCTGACCTACCTAAAGTTGCCAGCAAAAATAATAAAATTAATAAAAACCGCAGAAGAGAGTCCTTGAGAGCCAGAGGTGGTAAATAGCTGCTCATCCTCTGTGAGGGACAGGGAATGCTGACTAAAATTCCTCATTTTGGATAATGATTTGTGATAGATCAGGACTGGAGAGAACCTAAAATCTGAGACAACAACTAGGGATGGGGAGGACCTGGAAGACGGCAGGACAAAAAGTGCTAAAATGTGGTCAGTTCTCCATCCCATCCTTTGTGTTCCCACAATTGGAATTATGTCCCAGTCCAGAAAATCCATTTGCACCCAGGCCAGGATGCTCCTCAGCATCTCTCCAGAATGACTCCTGTCCCTCCCATGCCCCAGGAGTTGCATTCTTGTTTCTGGCCATCCAGTGGGAACAGCCCACATCCCTTTTTCCGGGATGAACCTCTTCAGAACATGTCAAAGGGAGCAATATTGCTTTGAGACATAACCCCTATTCCCAAATGTGCAAATTCCCAATTCCCACTGTTCACTCTCAGTGCACAGAGAAATGAACCATGGACTGATCACAACCAAAAATAACCCCTGGGGAGGAAAAAGGGAAGGAGAGGGGAAGAATTAAAAGGGCAAACATATTTTTTCCAGATTTTTTTCCAAACACCTCTGCCGCCTATTAAATGAGTGGTTTTTTCTGCTCACTAGGACATCTGGGTGGTTGCAGAAATACCAGTGGTGGTGGCCTTTCCATCCCTATATCCATGTGTTTGCTTTGGTGGGAGAGGCCCCACCACTCCTTCCTCCAGCCTGGCTGCTGGTTCTGGCCATGTGCAGCTGGAGCAGCTCTTCAAACCAGCAGGGACCTTTTCTTCTCCTCCTGTATTTCACATCCCCAGCTCCACTGATCCCCCCAAGACACCTGTTGGAGAGAGGGCCATTCCCTGGAGGTGCCCTGATCCATGGTCTGCTGCCCAGTCCATCACCCCACTAACTTTTTCCTGGAGATGGAATTTTCTCCTGTGGATGGAGATGCTGTTTCTCATCATGGCTCATACTCATGGGCATCAAAACTGCAGAACAATGATGGAGCAGTCAAAAAACATCATCCAAGTCTCCAGGTGTGCAGGAAAGTCCAGGAGAACCAGTCTGGCTTTGATTTTCAAGGCTAGATGGAACCATGTCTCTAAAGAGGATAAACCAACACAGGGCTGGACATTCCTCACTGAAGCCTCGTGTGCTTTCCCCAAAAATGGAACCAAACAAGGAATTTTGGTGCTGAGGGTCATTCTGCAGTCCTCAGTTAAGAGTCAGACAAACACTCAACCATGCTCAGCACTCCACATGTTGCCATCTTTGAAGAGTTATTGTCATTCAGGGGGCTCTCTTTGGGGGGCTCATGCCTAAAAGTATTGGCTAAGGTGTCCTCTAGCCATCCCATTGCCATTTCTTCTGCTCTGACCAGAACCATACTTGGAAAGAGTGGGAATTCAGAGCTTCCACACCTTCCTCCTGCTTGAAGCAGAGCTCTGGAGAACAAACCTAAACTTGTTTCCTTCCTAAACCTCTCCCAGCACATTTCCTTCGCCTTTCTCAGATATTCAGATTTTAAGCTTATTTTTAATGGTGGTTTCTGAGCTTCCCGTAATAGGGAAAAATACATTCATCCTGTTTTACCAGATAACAGAAGATCCCCTGGGAGTTTTACCTGAACTGTTGGCCCAGAGCACAACCCAAGAAGGGATTGGGTGATAGGAAAGCTGTGGAGCAAGTCTGAGCATCTTCACCACAACCTCATCTCCAGCCACCCCATGGAGAGGTCCACAGCCAGGAGTGGTTGAAGGACAGGAATCTCTCTCCAAACACATCTATGGATTGTCTCCAGCTCGGTGGTTGAATGCTTAGGCCAGAGGGTTTCCCAATCCACATGGAAATGCTGAGCTGTGACTGAAGAACAGGCATGGTGCAGAGAACAGGGCTCCCACTGACTATTGGGACAATGCTGGTGGTTTATCCAAATGAGGGAAAAAAGGGAGCTTTGTGGCCACTCCCCTGAGCCCCTTTATTCCAGCTCACCGTTGCTTTATCTCTCCAGGCGTTGACTGTGTTATCTCAAAACTGGTCCCTGGGCCCAGGCAGCTCCTGAATGTTATCGCCGCCTCTCCCACAAAAATCACCTCCAGCTCATGTTTGCTCTCAAATTTGCAAATACAGCTCACACCCTGCCAGCTGCTCACAGCAGCCCAGCCTGCTCAGGCCCAGACTAAGCAAACCCACCCTTCTCTTCCTGCACCTCCATTGCACCTCCACCTCAGTCTCCACCAGTATGTGGTCCACAGTAAGAAAGGCTGAATGGCCTTTCTGGAATTCAGTGAGGGAAGTGGGTCATGGAAGGAGCTCATCCTAGCTCAGATCCACACCTCTGGGCAGTCCAGAGGGTGTTCTAAGGTCCTGCAGCAGATTTGGGGTGCATGAAGCTGTCCTTGCCTACCCATCTGTGAGCTGTAGCTCAGCCCCACATCTCCACAGACTCTTGGATTTCCCTTGCCTTTCTCCTCTGGGCCATCATCCCAGATTCCTTTTGTCCTGTTTCATGTCCTTCCATGGTGTAAAGGCACAAAACAACAAATGTGACCTACACATCCAGCTTCCTGCCACCTCATCCCACCCTGAGCATCACTGGGATTCCTGAGACCTCTCTGAAGGTCTTCCATTGTCCTTTCCCCATCCCCACACCTCCCTCAGCTCCAGCTGGGAGTTCAAACCCATTGGAGCCTCACACACATCCTGGTAGGATATATCAAGTCTCCAGCCCACCTGGGCCACCTAAATCCTTCTGTGTCCAAAACTTGGTCTCAAAAGACTTTAAGCAGGTTATAGCAGTTGTCTGCAGATGTTTCAAAATTCAGAGCTGACCTGGCTGGGTGAAAGGATTTCAAGCAGCAAACAGACTTTGAAAGAGTCCTTGCCATGGCCATCACCAGCAGAGGACCATGACATGGCAATTAGCACTTCCCATCCTTACAAATGTCAGGCAGGGAGCAGAGTTGGTGTTTTCTTGGCCAGTGGCTGCCCTGTCTCCAAAATCAGGTTATTTGCTATGGTTATGCCACAAAATTGTTGTGGGTTGTATGAAATGGAAGAAAACCTTGTCAGAGCATCGATATAGAAAGGAAAAATCCAGAGAAGCCAATGTTGATGCTTCCTAGACATGAAATCTCCTCAGCAAACATCTGTGCACTGCTGCTACCCTGCACCAGCCAAAACTGAAATGTATGGAAAATCTGGGTAGTCATGGTTGTGTTTTCCCTCTGAGCCCTCTAAGAACATGGGCATTTTTATAAGCTAGAGAAGTTGAACAGGCTGCTCTCACACTGTCAAAGTTTGCCATTGGAAAAGCAAGAATATTCTCATATTTTGAGCCACCTTTGTTCCACAGCAGAGAGATATCTCAGCCCTTCTGAAGGGGTCAAAACCGCTTTGGACCTAAGGGAAAAATGTCCTTGGAAAAACTGGTGAAGAAGTCTTGCTGAACAGGTGTGGGAAAAGGACACCAACATAGAAACCAGGAAAATCACAGCCCATGAGACTGTAGTTTAGACCCACACCACTGGGCAGAAAGTTTTGCAGAGCAGCTGCAAAATTCTGCTTTGAGTAGAAAGCACCTCGTGATCTCCATATGAGGTGAAACCACCAGCCTTACCCAGCTCAGTTTTTGCTATTTATCCCTTATTTGTGTACTCAGTTTCTGACTGTGTCCTCCAGACCATCCCACACCAAAGCAAGGAGCAAAAAATAACAGGAGAAAGCAGAACCAGAACAAACACGTTCAGTCCTCCAGTGCCACATTTCACCAGAGAGCAGCTGTTTATAGCTGAGCAGCCAGAGCCAGAAACTGCCCAGCTTATTTCTCATTTCCATCTATTATCTTGATTTTTCCTCAATCTATTTGAAATTAAAATTCCCAACTAAATTGAAGATAGATGATGGGCAAGACAAGTTTAATCTTTGCTATGGGAGCGAGGGATTGAGGTGAAAAAACACTCGGAACCCAAAACTTCCTCGATGTGCTCAGGTCACCTCACTGCTTTGCCAGAGTCCTATTATTTTTATTCACTCCGGCACTATTGTTCCCAATATAAATTGCCATTGTCAGGATAATAAATAGGGGTTGATAATGGAAATGCTGACAAACCATTAACTCTGGTGTGCTTGGTGAGGGGGTTTCATTGAGATCAAGGTGCTGCACGTTTAAAATAAACATGGGGATGAGGCACTTCAATAATATCTGGACAAATTAATAATAGGATTTTTAGCATCATTTCCCCCCACTGTGATTGGGGTACCACCTTTGCTGGTGGTGGGTGGGAAGAATTGCCTGTAGGAACCGCTGGATTCGGGAGATGGAGCCAATTCATAAAGCACAGCAGTGGGACATGCTTTGCTCCAGCTTCTCCAGAGACTGGAAGTGTCAGACAATCTATAACAGGAGGGAAAAACAGGAGCAGGGAGGGGGGTGACTACAGCAGAACAAGCCCAGTTCTTTAAAAAGAAAGAAAAAAATTCCACCTCGTTTTGTAGGGCAGTGCTGATAGCACCAGTGACAAAAAGGATCGTTTGGGACAAAGCACAGAGATATTCATGTTCACACACTGGCTCCCCAACACCCCTGAGGGTGGGTACAGCAATTTTGGGGGGTTCAGGCACCCACCACCTTTCTTTTTATGGTTGTTCTTTATTCCTTGGGCTCTTTGAAATCCCTTTTTGCAGGTGACTGCAACAAACCCAGCAAACACAGGTGAGAATTCCACTCTAAGGTGTGGGTTTCATCAGAAAACCCAACATTTAGGATAGGATGCTCATTTCTGTCCATGACTGGGAGGGATCCACAGAGCTTATGGGATGGACACGAGGGATCATAGAAACATCAAATCCCAGGGTGGTTTGGGTTGGAAGGGACCTTAAAAATCAGTTCATTCCAACCCCCTTCCACGGACAGGAACATGGACACACCAATCTCCAGCAGCCTGGCTAAATGCAGGAAAATCCTGCTAATGCAGGAAATCCATCCCCGCAACATTCCCATTTCAGAACATTAATACCCACCCGACAGACATCAATCTGGAGGGTTAGGAATTGCAAAAACTATCCCTTGTTTTCTGCTTTTTGCTGTAGGGCTGAGGTCAGCGACAAAAGTATTTTGCAAGAAAAAACACCCCGAATCTCAAGTATTCCGATTTCTTCAACTATTAGAGTAGTTCCCAGATCTGAACACTTGAAAAGTTTAATTGCTTCTTCTGTAGAGTTACAATTTTTGTCACTTTAAGCTTTTTGAGTGGAAGAACTGAGGAAGAACTGCAAGAACTGGAAGAACTGCAGTGTGTTGTGGGAGCATCTGTGTGGGGAGGGTTTGGTTTTTACACCTCAGTTTATTCCTCACATGGCAACTTTAATCACTACAGAATCATTAAGGTTGGAAAAGACCTCTAGAATCGAGTCCAGCCATTAACCCTGTGAGTTTTACCAGCCTGTCCTGCCCTTTGCTCCCTGAGTTTTCCCTGCAGCTGCTCAGCTTTACTGACTGGGAGCACAAAGTGAATAGCAGCCCTGCACATACACCCTTCTTTGGATGTCATCCTTCAGCTCGATGCCAGGCAGCATCAGGCTCAACTCCTCCTATGAACAGACATCTCTGTGCCCCAGAGGCCAAGCAGGGACATCCCACAGCTCCAGCAAGAGGACAACGCTCAGGGACTTCCCCTGCGTGGGGAAACTGAGGCACAACCAGTGCCAGACATCAGCTGGGAATGAGAATCCAGAGAGGAGAGACATGAAAATACAGCTCAGAGGACGAAACGCCTCCCCAGCTGGTGTCTGAGGCCACAGCCACACTGGGTGATACTGGCTTGATTTGTGCCTTCTCTTCAGAGAAGCAATTTTTGTGCACAATGCCCCTTTCTGTGTGTTTTGGAAATGCCATTTTGCAGAAGTTCTGCAGTGATTTCCTGATATAATTGGCTTCTTCCCTCCATTCTGGCTGTGTCAAAGCACAGAGGCCAGATGGGTATAAGAGTCTAAGTGCCTTTTTTCTCACTGTATTAAGGCAAGAAGAAACCCCAGATAATCCTGTTGTAACCTAATTGTTTGCACCCCGAGATACTCTGGGCACAACCAGAACAGGAATGATTCCCGTGGCAGAAAAAACTGGAACCAAAGGAGAATTAGGGAGAAATCCAGCCTGGTGGTGTTAGCCCGAATAGAAATACAGTGAGCTGAACTGTGACATATCCTCTTAGGAAAGGATCTTCTCCAATGACAAGACTATTAGTGGCTTCTGGTGGGAAGCCACACAGCTGGGCTAGCAATCTGAGCCGGAGCCACCCATGGCACAGGGGACGAATCTCCCCACGGAGCAGCAGGAACAACACCTCAGGAACCTGATGCATAATTAGTTGTAATGAGTTTTGCTGAAACTTAGCTTGGCCATGGGCGGGGGGTTGGCTGGAGGTATCTCCATGACCTCTTGTCCAAGCAGGGTGAGCACCCAAGGTCCTTTTTGGCTGAATTCCCCACTGAAAATCCCCCAGAGCTCGTGGCTCAACCTCCCACCTCCTCCCTGGTGCCATCAGGCCCTACCTGGCAGCCCCAGGATGGTGAAGTAGCCGCGGCACTCCGTGAATCCCGAGCTCTCCCGGACACAGGTGCGCCAGAGGCCCTGGTAGTTGAAGACAGCTGTCACAGGGTTGTTGTACAGGTCCTGGGTGCTCCACTGGTCCATGCACGTGGAAGCAATGATGCCCCCGATGCCCAGGGCGGACACCACGAATCCCATGGACTGGCAGATTGTCACCGACATGGTCCCAGGCGGGAAGGATCCGAGTCCTGGGCGCGCACAAGCCTCCACAAGCTGGTCTGGGGCAGGCAGCCAGGGCAACCAGGACTTTTAGCTGGAGGCACTGCCTACGTCACGCCGGCAGTCGGGAGAGCTCTGGGAGCACCACGCAAACCTCCCCTCGCCTTTATCTGTTTCGGTGAGATAATTTCCTTGCTCAGTACCAAGAGCCATTTGTTCCACCTCGTTCTCTGTTTACCTTCTCCCTCCAGGCAGAGGTGCAGCCGGCAGGGCTGGACAGGACCAGTAATTCGCTCTGGAGAGTTTCCACAGAAACACCAGGGCACTCCAGGAGACCGAACACAGAGGTGCTAAAATCGGATGAAACATCAAAATTATGGAGAACTTAATCATTTTCTGGCAAGGATGATGCTTTTGAGTCAAGTAGAGGGGTTTAGATTGGATATTAGGAAACATTTCCTCGTAAAATGGGTTGTCAAGCCTTGTAGCAGGTTGTCCAGGGAAATGTGGAGTCCCCATCCCAATGTGTAAATGTGGCACCTGGGGACACAATTGATCTGGGAGTGCTGAGGGAATGATCAGACTTGATCTTGGAGGGCTTTACCAACCTAAATGATTCCATGACTTATCAGCATGGGTTCATCCGGCTCAACCAAAACATTTCAGCCGAAGTTAATGTATGGAAGAGGGAATCTTGCAGCAGTGGATGCTTGGATGGACCTTGCTGCTCGGGAAGGTTGGGCTGGGAGCCCACTGGAAAGGCAGCACTTGCTGAAGGGTGAAAGGTGTGAACTTGCCATTGCTGTGGGAGGACCAAGGGGAAAAACATAAAGAGGCAAAACTTCATATCCTCATTCATTATTGTTCTCATCCAAACAGGAATTTGGACTTGTTTCCACGGACAAGGAAAGATGGCACGGCAGACCTGCTGTAAGACCATAATAAGGACCCAGCCTTATTGCAGAAAATCCTTTCCTGGGCTAATGTCCTGTTTGCCCATTCTGCTCCATCCCTCACCACTTCCTTCCTAGCTCACTTTCCCACCAACCTGTTTGTGGTTGGAGAGGAAAGGGCAGAAGAAGAGGAGATGATTGCCCTGTTTGAGTAGTGCCAGACACACATGGAATGTAGAGGGGTCAAGGAGGGACTTTCAGAGAGGTGGAGCTTGCTGGGGTGATATTCAGATGGTGGAAGTGGAAGGTCAGGAGGAAGCATGTAGGAGTGGCACATTGTCACCTGGCTGAATCTACCCCAGCTCAAGGAGCCTGGAGTCTCTCCTAAATGCTTGGTCTCAAATGCCTCAAGGACTTCCCTATGAAGCTGCTTCTGAGGAAGATCCAACCTGTTGTGGGAGCAAAATCTCTAGGAGATTATTTTGGTCCTGCACCTTTTAGAGAGAACCAAGCAAGGGACTGTGGGAAGTCACCCAGTCTGTTCCCATGTCTAAAGCTGAGCAGCTCTACTCAGGAAGCTCCCAGGGAGACATCACTTTTACCTCAGATTTACCTCAGTTGTCCCAGAGCCCCAGTTATCAATTCTGAAAATGTTATGCTGAACACTGAAGTTTGTTACACATCATTCATTAAATTAGTGCCCAAAATCAAACACCAATATAGGAAGGCACAACTCAACGTGTCTCACCAACTGTCCTCAGTTTTAAATGGAACATTACCCCATTTTCCTTATTTTCCCCAAAAGAACAGGATTGGTGATTCATGTGCTTTCACACCAGACATTTTTGGGCACAGTGAGGCCCAGCCCTGGTGCCACACCTCACTCTCTCCATGTTGGGGCTGTTCGTTGCTTTCGGTATCGGTCAACAGAGCTTAATCACGGAAAGCTTTCCCAGTATCATGGAGCTAAATATAGAGCCTGAGTCCAGAGCACAAACACACTCCCTGTGTTTGTCACCACTGGGATCGCCTGGAGACGGAAAAGTCTCATGGCAGCCCAGGATTGTGTTCAATGCATTAACCCAAAGGATAAATTCACCTTGCGTTCAGTCGACTTGAAAAGCCTGGAAAAAGCATCTCCACTTGGTACACGTTGATCCCTGGGTGGGGAGTGCCAGATACCTGCAAAGGGAGAGATTTTGTCCAAATTATCACGCCATTTGTTTCAAAATGTGCAGATTTACAGCAGGTAGAAGAGTAGGGTCTTGGGGTGTGAGCAGCACCATTCCCACTCAGAAATATCCTGACCTTCACCAAAAGGACAGTGTTCACTGCTGAGAAGATCTCAGTGTGAAAATAGCCCAGGGCTGATCTCCTTCAACCACCTGAACTTCCCAGCTTGATGTGATTTGTGTAACTCATGTCAGTTATCTCCCAAGAGACATGGCAAGGACAAAGCCTTCCCTGGGCGCTTTTCTAAGGAATGATACTGCAAAGTGCTCCAAGGCCCTCCAGCTGTGCCCAGTGCCTAGTGCCGATGCTGTGACTGCTTTAGTGGGAAATAACACCTGTTAAAAAGGAGAGTTTGTGCTGTTCTCTGGGATTTAGGTGATTTAGCCTCACATTTGCCTTGCTGCTGCTCGGGGAAGGTGTCCCCATCCCAGGGTGCTACCTGAAGCCATCGTCCCTTTCCCACCCGCAGGGCCCACTCTCCCTCCAACACATCTCCTCACCACCTTCCCAGCCTCGCTGAACCTCCTGGCTCCAGCACGGCGAAGATTCCTCCTGAATATGGGATTTGTCCCTGCCGCGGAGGACGCTTGGACTGCCTAATTATTTTATTCATAAGCCGGCCGCGCTCTCAAAGACATCTGGGTGACCTATCTAAAGCTAAGTGAATCCCTCACCCCGGAGGAGCCCCGCGCCTCCTGATCCCCCCAGGGAGCCGGGGCTGGGTGGCAGAGGAGCTGCCGGGGGAGCTGTGCCGAGCTGGACAATGAGGAACACATTGACAAAGTGTTCACATTATTGGCTGATGGGTCTGCATCAGTCACTCATTCACGAGCACAAGGTCTAAATTGCAGAACCAATTAACGGCACTAATAGCCCTTGCCTGAATTAATCTTTGAGACAAAAGAGGAGAGAAGTGGAAGAGCTATTAGCAAATCAAGCTGTACCATCCCTGCTTTATTGCAGGAATCTAAGTGTCTGTATTTGGCTATTATGAACTGACTGCAATTACAGCCCTCATTTAAAATGATTAAGTGGTTATAATTATTTTTCAATTAAAACTTAGATCTTCCATTTATACAACATTGCAGGCTTCAATTAAAGTCCTTTTTCCTCCTTTTTTTTTTTTTTGAGGAAAAAAGTATCACTGTGCTAAAAGACTCTTGCATCTCTTCTGGCCATTGAGAGCCAAGTAACATGGTAATAACACCTTTGTTTTCCATCCCTGCTTCCTGGCCTCCTGAACTCCTACATGGCCAAGGAGATAAACAGCCAGGCACAGCACCTGCCAAAGGTCAGGAAAAACGAGCTTGGACAGCTCTAAGCGCCTCAAATATTGCTGGAATCAGGTAAACCCACCTGGAATGGTGACTTAACCATTCTCAGGGCTAAGAGGAGTTATAAAGGATTCAGGGAGCTGAAGGGGACTCAGTCTGGGGCTTTTCCAAAGAGGAAAACCACTGGAAAATGCATAAATCAGAAGAGTGCAGCAGCAGGTGAGCTCAGGAGAAGTTTCTTCCAGGCCTGGAGAAAAAAAACGGAAAGGAAAGCCAAGATCTTCATATGTAAATTGAGCAAAGTAAAAGATTTCTCTAGTTTTTTTTTTCAAAATGACATCTCCATTTCTAACTGTGCTTACAAGAACAGAAAGAGACTTAAAAGGAGGAGAGGAGAGGAGAGGAGAGGAGAGGAGAGGAGAGGAGAGGAGAGGAGAGGAGAGGAGAATTCAGAAAAAATGTGTTGGTTAAGCCAAAATGTATTTTCCTGCAATTTTTTTTAACATGATGTCCCAAAAATTTATTTATTATTTTATCACCTACATGAGGTCCAAGAGCTCTAATAGTGTTACTTGTTCACGGTTTCTATCCCCCAATTTGACTCAACACTGTCAGTCATCAGGTGAGAAAAGCAGCTAGAGAGCTAAAAGAGCCAGACCACACCAAGAAGTCACTCCTTCCACCACGGTGTGACCTCCCCACGGAATGGCACTGCCACCTTTTCCCCAGAAACGCTGGGCACACCAGGAGATCTCTGGAGAGAGGATGGTTTGCAATGCTGCAGGGAGGGCAGGGCAGAGGGGTGACTCAGAGGGGCAGGGTCAGGCAGGAGGGCACAGGCAGAGGTGTCACCCTGCTTGTCCCAACACATCACAGCAACACCCAGAGCTTCACACTCAGGGTCTTCAGGGGGCAACAAGCAGCACTGTCCCTGCAGAAGCTCATGATCTCACCCACGGCAGCTCTTTGCTCATGTCCAAGCATGAGCAGCTTCTCAGCAAGGGGGAACTTCCCCCAACCTCTCAAATGCTGCTCCCCTGCCTATCCCCAGGAGGAAATGTGTGGGCAGGAGGAGTTTTTGTCCACCACAAAGAGCTCAGCAGGACTCATGAATCACTGGCTGTTTCCCTTGTTTGCATTAAGCAGCAGACACACCAGAGGTATTGCTGGAAGATTTAGGGAAAGCCCTATTTCCATCCAACCTCAACTCAACTCTGCCACCTCTCGTGTTTCTACCAGACACCTTTTGGTCTTAAAACTGCCCCACTGAAGGGTCCCAGGTCAGGGGCATTCACCATGGTGTTCTGGGGGGATGCAGTACCCAGAACTGGTACCTGGACTAGTGTACAGACCTAGGTGAGATGGCTTGGGCCAATGAGCCTTCTTTAGATCATGGAATCATGGAATGGTTTGGACCATTCATGGAAGGGACCTTAAAGCCCATCCAGTGCCACCCCTGCCATGGCAGGGACACCTTCTGCTATCCCAGGCTGCTCCAAGCCCTGTCCAACCTGGCCTTGGACACTTCCAGGGATGCAGGGGCAGCCACAGCTTCTCTGGGCACTCTGTTCTAAGCTCTGTTAGTGTTTGGGAACAGGAGATTTGGGAATAAATCAAGTCCCTGCAGTGAGCTCAGTCTGGGACACCACAGAGGGACATCTGTGAGGAAGGAAGAACAAGCAACAGGCTGCATATCCAGGACTCAGTTTTTGTCACTATCACAAGCTAATAAGCAATTAAATACAATTTACAAGCAATTACAAGCAATTAAATACATTCCTGAGCAGCTGATCTCCTGGAACACAGCTTTCCAAGGAAGAATATAAGCACTGCCCAAACTAATGTGTGTATTTAGCTTTGACTTGGTGACCTTGAGGGACAGCAGGAGTGGTGTGATGCAGAGCTGGTTTCCTCAATGGAACACGTGGGGGTGAGCCTGGGGACAAACTCCTACAACCACACAGGGCCTTTCCATAACCCCCTGTCCAGAAATGGACTTTCTTGCTGCCAGCCAGCCTTGCCCAGGTTCGGATAGACAGACATCTTCCCACCTGAATAATTTCTTGATCACTTTATGCCATTTGTATACAAAATTTGTATCCCCTCCTGCATTTGTATACAAGTATCAGCTGTGCCACTTTTGTTGTCTTCCTTCTGGGTGACACAGGAGTTACTCTTTCACCCCTGGAAGTGTTCCAGTCCAGGCTGGATGGGGCTTGGAGCAACCTGGGATGGTGCAAGGTGTCCCTGCCACGGCAGTGTTGAAGAGCAAGAGGATGTTTAAGGTCCCTCTCATCCCAAATCATTGGATGATTCTATAATTTGTAGATATGTATGTATGTGTATATATATAAACATATAGATATAGATGATATAGATAGATATAGATATAGATATAGGTGATATAGACACATATATAGATATAGATATAGATATATTTGTAGATAATTATGTAGTCCATAAATCATATTCACTAATCTTGAATTTGTTACACAACTTCCACCCCCCCAGTCTACTATGGTTATTATTATTATTATTATTATTATTATAATTAGTAGTAGTAGTGGTGCCACTCCCTACAAACCCTTCCTCTTGTGCTCATAAAACACTGAGGGTACATTTTTAAGTACTTAAAAGCTCAGAAAAGCAGAAACTGAGGTTAAAATTCTGGTGAAACTGCAGAATCTTGTTGTGAGACACTCAGACTTCACCGACTGCAGTGAAGAAAGACTGAAAAAGTCACATTTTACACACATAAGGACTTCAGAGGTGGTGTCACCTGCTCCTCAAACATCCCAAGGTATTCTGATGTACTGAATCCTGCCATCTTCATTAATTTCCATACTGGAAACAAGCCATGGAAGAGTTTTCTGCCTGTGAGAAGTAGACAGGAAGAATTAAACAAAATAAATAAATGCATATTACGTAAATTAAAGGACATAAATTCGATGTGCAATGGTCACCTGACAAATCAGATCAACTTTAAACACAGTTTTGGGCCACAGAGCACTGGTTTGGTTTTTTTTCAGCTTTTATGTATTGAAGAAATCAATAATAAATACATAAAATTTCTTGATTTCTTGATTGGCCAATCCCAGGCTCTGGAAGTCGATGTTGGAAAGCTCTGGAAGCACAGAGGCTGCAGCTGGAGTGTTCTGATTGCCACATCCAAGATAGGAACAGAGCTAAGACTGAACTGGGATCAGGTTATCACAGGGATGAGGTTCCCATTCAGTGGTTTCAGGATGCAAAATGGTTTTCCCAACTGCTTCAGGAGACACAATTCAGTGTTGTGGTGTCAGAGCTCATCCACATGTCCTGGTGCTCTGCTTCTCCAGGATTCCCCAAAAACATGTCCTGGTGCTCTGCTTCCCCAGGGTTCCCCAAAAACATGGTGTTTTTCAACCTCTTGTCCACCATCACCAAAAAAAGCTCCACTTGACTCCCACCTGCCATCTCTGAGCTCAGATCCACTTGAGCCATCCCAGGACCAAATCCTAAGCTTCAGCCTACTTGGAAAACTCTCTCTATTCCCAAATCTCCCTTTGCAGCATGGATTCCCACCAAAGCAAGAAGTCTGGAGGGGTGAAGAGATTCCCTGGGAGATGATTCACAGTACCTGGAGGAAAACCAGAGTGAACACAATGACATCTCAGCTCCTCTCACCCATCTGCAAGATCCCAGCGAGGATCAGCATTCCTGCTCAGCCAAGAGCTCCCCAGAGGAGCAGGAATGACCCCTGCAGCTCCATCCCACCCCTGGAATGCCACAGCCATGAGGTGACCTGCTGGAATTCCATCACATGCCAAGCCCACCATTCTTACACACAGAAATCCATGTTCAACCTGCTCCAGCAGCAGCAGATCATCGTGGTGGGAGGGAGGAGGGTGATTTTTACCATCCAAAGCCCAAACAGATGGCAAATTCCTGTGTCAGGCTTTGTGGCCAGAATGGAAAGGCTCAGGCACATCTGTCACAAACAGCATTCCCTGTCTTTTCTCTCCAAGCCTTTGTTTCCTTCTCATTGCTTTGACACCAACAGATTCCCCCTGGAAATTCAGGAATTGTGCTTGCAAATAATACAGGCCCAGCTTTCTCAGGACCTAAAGCCTGGCATTGAAGAGAACAATTGTGTGTCTCCAGATGCTTTGGAAAGGCAAAATTTACCCTGGCAGGGCTCTCCTGCACTGGGGGAGCAAAGAGCCTGGACACTCCTCCAAATCACCCTGGTTTTAATCTTCTTTTCTTGTGTGTCCCTCTTAGTTCCAAGAAAACCTGTGTGGCCCAGACTGAAGCCCTCTCAAGGTGCCTTTCAGTCTGTTTTATTGGGCTCTGCATAGAGGAAAAACAAACAAGGAGGGGTTTTCATGAGGCTGATTTTAGGATGAATGAAAGAGGGGAGATGCAGCATGTGAGGAACTTGGCTGGATGTCCCTGCAAGGCTCCAGCAAAGTCCACTGGGGACAAAGGGCCAGCAATCAACTCTTCCACCATCCCCTGAATGAGTCAGGATTTATTTTCCTCTCTAGCTTTCCCCACAGGCCAGGAATTCCAAAGCCATGGTCATGCTTGTGTTGCAAGAGAAGGAAAAGTCCTTGCCGAGATGGAAAAGAAGTCCCCAGCCCATTAGGGCTGTGCCTGCAGATCCTTTGCATTGCAGATTTTTTTTTTTTTTGGTACTAAAAGCATCCATTGATGTTCCATGTATGTAGAAAGGAAATTCACAAGGAGAAGTGTCGTTTCACTGTAGAAAAACACATTTTCCCCATGTTTTTGTCATGTCTGTATCCTTTGCTGCTGACTGTTGCTCTTCCAAGGAAAGCAGATATCCTTTTTTTTAATAAAAAATTCAATTTTCTATTTATAAAATTCTTCAACTCAGTTTTTTTTTAGGTAAACTTTTTTGGAAAGTCAACCAAAGTGGAGTTGGACATAATTCCTGTAAGCAGAGCATGTGCAATCCCTTTATGTGAGGCTGCCTGAGCCCCCATTTCAGAGTCTTAGGGTGTCTAATGCTTCATCCAGATTTTAAAAAAGACAGCAATGCCAAATTATTGCATTTCCATTGCCCACACCTCCCTCCTCAGGTGGGAATTTCAAATTTCATGCAGAGAACCACCCTGTTCTCTTCCCAGTCAACTTCTCTCATCTCCTGCTCTTCATTGGGCAAACCAGGGTAAAACTCCACAGTCCTCCCTGGGTTTTCCTACTCTTTCCCCCCTGTTTTCCTCTTTTTTTTTCTACATTATTTTTCCCAGTGGTGAAACAGCTAAAAATCCTCACATCCAAAGCAGTGACAAAGTTTCTCCTCCAGGGCTCACTTTGACCAAAAAACCCCTGGAAATATTGCCACTGGCCAGATCCAGAGTATTTCCAGTGTTCTACGTTTGCAAAGCAACCCACAAACATTTGAGGAATTAATTTCCACCCGAGGCCCAGGCTGAAGGAGAAGATCCTGCAGAGCCTGAGGATGGGATGTGACCAGAGCCTCTCACTGTGTCACCATGTCACCGTGGGAGCAGCCTGACCCTGCCTGGGCTGTTGGCTTTACATTGATCCCAATAAAAGAGATCTCAGGGCTGTGACCTCAATGCACAAAGATTTATCATTATTTTGGCTTGCTGGGAGTTGCACAATCATGGATTTGCAGGAGCAATGGGAACACACTGAGCCAAGGGGGGAAAAAAGGACTTTTTATGGTGGAGAAGAGAGCACAGATTAATGCTGCAGATTCAAATTCGGGGGAAAATTTCCCTACAAAAGAGTTTTGCAAAACCCTCAGGTTGGCAGGGAAAAGCACTGAGTGTTCACCAGCAGCAGCCCCAGCCCTAGGGACAGCCCAGGGGGACATGAGGGACATGTGGCACTTTTGGTGCCTTCCCACTCAGGACATTCCATCGTTCCGTGACCTGTTCCCAAACTCCTCAAACCAAAAATCCACATGGCAAAACAAGAAGGGTGATGGCCACAGGATGGCAGCAGAAACTCAGCGATGCAGCGCCAGCCTCAGTTCTCCCCCTGCCCCATGGACAAATCATGGGCAGCAAATTGAATCATTTTATTGTCTGCAGGCAATTTCTGCAGTTTTCCAGGCAGACCCCTGCCCTGGCGTTTGGGGAGATGGCACGAAGATAAGGGGTGGCTGTGCCCACCCACACCGAGGGCACGGCAGAGGGCTGGGGTTAATTGCTGGGAGAACTCTGCTGCTGCTTCTGAGACGCTGCACCACCTCTGAACGCTGATTACAAATAAATATAATAATAAATTTATATCGATAGAGCAGCTCCTCACCGCCGCTCCCTCCCCAAAACTCTGCCTAGCCAAGCTTCACATTCTTAGCCTTTCCTGCCTTTCCAGCCCATTTCAGGTGCGTTGTTGCTCTTCTCCCTCTTCCCTCCTCTTTATTGACTCGTCAGGCTGAGCTGTTGCTGCTGGCCATGGGCTGGACAGCCCTGAACGCACAGCCAGGCTCTGGGCCAGGAAAACACCCTCCAGCCGTGGCAGGAGCAGCTCTGGGCACTCCATCCATGTCTGAGCTGCATTTCCCATGTGCTTCACCACGCAGCAGTGGCTTGGGCTGCCCGAGGAGTGCAGGGATTTCACACACCTCAAATCTCTGCTGCTGCCTCTGCCCTGCCTCTCTGTAACAACAGTGCAGTTTTGCCTTCCAAAGGCAAATATTAGGGATTTATGCAGGCAAATAAGGTTGGTAACCGCAGCACTGTAATTCTTTTACTTTTTTTTCCCATGTTTTGGAGACCTTCATCAACTGTCAGTGTCTGGACAAAGAAATAAGATGTAAATTATGCATACAGATATCCCATGGTCATGGAATCATGGAATGCTTTGGTTGGGAAGGAATCCTAAAGTCCATCCATTCCACCCCCTGCCATGGGCAGGGACACTTCCCACTAGCCCAGGCTGCTCCAAGCCCTGTCCAACCTGGCCTTGGACACTTCCAGGATCCAGGGGCAGCCACAGCTTCTCTGGGCACCCTGTGCCAGGGCCTCACCACCCTCACAGGGAAGGATGTTTTCCTAATGTCAAATCTAAACCTATTTTCTGTCTGTTCAAAGCCATGATCAATCTCTAAGCTAATATCCAACCACAAATTTGGTTTATTTGATTTTTTCAATCAAATTTAACTTCTTTGCAGCCTTGCCAAAGGCAAGCCATGTGCTTTTCCTGAAGCCAGGTTTGGATTTTGTTATTTACAGACCTTCTCCAGCCACACTTGGGCCTGTGATGCTTCACCTGGATGCAGTAGGAGATAACTCCCTCTATCCAGCCCTGCTTGTCTCCAACATATCCTTTTCTAAAGCCAACCACTCCCCTCTGAGTATCTGAGTCTCCAGCTCCCAGTCCCAGCTTTTGCACAGGAAACAGCATGGGAATGGCCAAAGAGACCAGGGCAAAGCTGCCATTCCCATTTCCCCCAGAGAGCCTCCAGGTTTACCTGTGAAATTCTGGCTATCCAGATTGTACACCCAGCGCTGACAAGACACCCAGCCTAACTTTTCCTTTCCCATTTCAATGCCTGCAGGTGCAGAGGCTGGGAAGGAGATGGTATTCAGAATTAAATAAGTTATTTGGACATTTCTACCCCCATCAGAGGAGTGCTCCTTCCTCTCCCCCTGGATGAATTGCTCCTCTTTGAACAGTTTTTCCCACCTCCTTTTCCTTTTCAAGTCCTGGCTTACAGGGAGCATTCCATTTTAATAATTTGCTGCAGGTTTTGTAAGGAGACCAAGGAAGCTCTTGAACCAGGCAGACCAAAGCAGTGGGGAGCACACCATGATTTCCCCAGACTGTGAGAGAGCATCGTGCCCTGGAGACACCTGGGTGACACCTGGGGGACACCTGGGGGACACCTGAGGGACACCATTGCCCCAGAGCTCAGCACCAGGAGCACAAAGGAGGCTGGGAAAGAAGCATCCAGGAGCAAGAGCTGCTGGATGGTCAGGCAGAGTGGCTGGAAAAAAGTCCATTTCCATTCTGACCACTCCAAACCATCCCACCTGGTGGGGTTGAGTAGAGCTGGAGGAGTGATGGGGAAAGTAAGTGGGATGCAGCAGCACTGCTGAACCTCTTGGAGAGAAGAAATGCTTCGATATTTGAGAGCTGGGGGAAAGAAGGAGCTCCTGGCAGCTCCAGTGAGTCCTTGGAGGGCACTGGCTCCAGCCCTGCCCAGGGCAATGCTGACACCAAATGTCATTTCTCATGTCAGAGGGCTCTCCACACCCCTGGCAGCCTCTGAGTTTTCTAAGTCTCTGTTAAGAAAGTCCATCCCCACGTAGTCTGAGGCTGTTTCTGTTCACCAGGAGTCCATATCTGCCTTGAACCAACATTATCTTCAGCAGAAAGGCCTCCAGTGGAAAGGATGTAGGGACTCAGTGAGCCATGTCCCTGAAAAGAGCCGTCCTGGGGTGATCCCTTTGATTTGGCCCTGAGAAATCCCATCAAAAGCTGCACTAAATTGCTGGCTCATAGGAAAATAGAAGTCATTTCATCCAGGATTTGGGGGAGATACATCCCCCCTTCGATACAGTATCTAGCGAGGCCATAACTTAATTGTTGTTTTGTAGATGAATGTGATATCTTCCCAATATTTTTGCCAGTGGTGGGTACTTTGAGCTCCTTTTACTTGCAGGATACAAAACCAAGCAACATCATATCACTACCCAGTTACCAAGGTAACTGGAGAGAAAGATAGAAGCGTCTGGGGTTGCACACTTTGTGATCTCCCTTCATTAGCTCATTTCTTGACATCAGCTGCTTTCCCAGCTCCATTTCTCCCTCTGCCCACAAACCACACAGGAACTGTGAATCCAAATCTCTTCTGAGGAAGGTGACAGTGCCAAGAGGCAGGAAAAGTGTTAGTGGACTGTTTGGCAGTGGATCTTCATTCTGGAGGACTTTTGTACACCTGGAAAGGGGGATGGTGGAGGGGGAAATTGTCACAAAGAAGGAACTGGCAGTGCAGTTGTTGTCCCTCTGCCTTGGTGGCCCTCTGGGTCGGTGGTTGGGTTTCATACTCAAAAGATCTCCATGTCCAGAGGCCATGATGTCCATCCTTGTGCCATGCCTGGTGTTAATTCCCTCTTGGGCTCATGGAAATGGTCCAGCTGTCAGCTGGGATGAACTCCTCCATGATCACAGCATTGGAAAGGGTGGGGTGCTAACACCAGTGCCAGAGGAAAATCCAGCTGGGAACAGAGCTGCTAAAGCACAGGGACAGCAACAGCTGCCTAAAAGTAGTGTTTAAAAAGCACTCAGGTGGTTAAAATACAGCATGAATAGAACACAGTCAGGAGAACACGGAGAGAGAGTCAAATGGTTCTCAAAATGTGGGAACAAGGTTCCTCAGAGGGTTTTGTAACTCATTTGATGTCAAAGTGCAAGAGAAGCTGACAGGTTTTTAGGAAAGAATTCCTGGCTGTGAGTGTGGGGAGGCCCTGGCACAAGGTGCCCAGAGAAGCTGTGGCTGCCCCTGGATCCCTGGAAGTGTCCAAAGTCAGACTGAACAGAGCTTGGAGCAACCTGGGATAGTGGAAGGTGTCCCTGCCCATGGCAGGGGATGGAATGGGATGAGCTTTAAGGTCTCTACAACCCAAACCATTCTGGGATTCTGTGACCATCCTGTTAATGGAAGGCCACACACCCCCTCTGCTTTTCCACCCTGCTCTCTGTTCATAACTCCTGGTG
The DNA here is from genome assembly GCF_008360975.1 of Lichenostomus cassidix. Lineage (NCBI taxonomy): Eukaryota > Metazoa > Chordata > Aves > Passeriformes > Meliphagidae > Lichenostomus > Lichenostomus cassidix. The sequence continues at coordinate 23,193,245 of NC_139490.1, read as the reverse complement.
TTCATAACTTGGATCACATCCAGGGAGACGTCACCAGGGCACAGAGCTCAACAACCAGCATGTCACACCAGCACCTGGCCACAAGTGCCCCAGGCAGTGCCAAAACCATGGGCAGGTGCTGATGGAAAACACATTCCTGCTGCAGGGGAGGCCATCAGGGAATGGAGGACACTGGAGAGGAGCCAGAGGGGATCTTCACCTGGGGGCTCCCAGCTGGCTGAGCTCCCACCCAAGTGAGCGAGGATGGGAGAACAGCTGCAGGCTTTGTCACCTGCTGGACTGCAAGGGCTCCTGGGGTTCATTCCATCCTTCCCAGTGCAAGTGTGCACAGCCTGGCTCAGGGCTGCTGTCACAGCCTGGGCAGGGCTTTCAAAGGGAGGCTGTTCACACCAAGTCATGCTCACCACAGGCTGAACCCAAGAGTGCCTTGCCTGGCTCCACACACGCTAAACACAAAGTTCATACAGAAAACAGCCATCTACAGACAAACCAAGCTCAAACTGTCTCCTGCCTCCCCATTTTGCTCTCTCCAATCCCAAAGACACTGATAAATGTGGCAAATTTGATGCACAGACCTTCAGTGCCTAACACAACAACCCTCATGCACACTCCCTTTACACCCAGGAGTTTCCACTTCCAGCACCTTGCTGTACCCTCTGTGTGGGAGAATCACCACCCTGGGGATACCAACCCCCTGCCAGCTCGATTTCTCTCGGGTGTCCCACTCATTTCAGTCACACTCAACAGATCCCAGCCAGGTGCTGCCTCTTCAGCTACACTCTGATGCTTCCAGAGCCCAGGAAGGTGCAGCAAGGGCCACACCACAGACATGGGAGCACATCCTATGGGAAGAGAGTGGCAGCTCAAGGGGGAAAATCTGTACCAACTTCTTAGACAAGAAGCAACAGGAAACTGATGCCTGGGAAGATCCACCTTGACAGGAGGAAGAACTTCTGTCCTGTGCAATGATCAAGCACTGAACAAATCACAGGAAGGGTGTGGAGTCTCCCTCTCTGGAGATATTCTAGAGCTGTCTGGACACAACCTGGGCCATGAGCTCTGGGATAATCCTGCTGGAGCAGGAAGATGGTACCAGATGAGTCCCTTCCAACTTCTCCCACTCTGGGATTCAGCACATATTTGTGGAATAAGGGGTCGAGTTTGTCACAATAGCATCTCCTGGGGGTGAGGGCAAACTGGTCTCTGGTGGCTTCAGGGTTTGGTTGCCATGATGGTTCATTTTTGGCAGGTTTGGTCTGGGCTGGGGACAGGCAACAGGAGGCAGCTCCACCCTGTGACACTGCTATGACTAAAAGACACACCCAGGGGGCAAATTAGTCAATATTGGGATCATCTGTCCTGCTCCCTCTAGGAGACACCTGGGCACACTGGATGTGCTGTGGGAAGGATATGGAAAAGCTGGGATTGGGACAGTTCTGTTACCCCCTTGTTAATGCCAAAAAAATATGTGTCATTGCTGAGCTCATACCTTGTGTTTCAGAGCACATCAGCTTATCCCACTGCCCACTGGGAAGAAGATGCTTCCTGGCCTGGTTTCCAACTTCTTTCTTTGAATAATGCTGCTTGTCTCCCAAGCCGTGCATTCCTGCTTTTCCATCTTTCCCTTTGAGAAGGAAAACAAGGACAGGTCACTTGCCTTTTTGTACAAACATCTCTCTGAACATCTCCGAGAGGGGGAGAGGGAGCAAAGGAAACGAACCCCACAGAACAAAGTGAGGGAACGTTTTTAATTGGAAGTGTTTTGTTTTCGCCGGGATTTTAACTTTGCAGAGAGCCTCACAAATACTCTCTCAGGGTCCTCGGCTGAAGGGCTTTATTCTGCCGCAGGCTCCTTTCATGGTGCAGCACAATAGCTTTTGTTTCAGAAGTATGGGGCAATGAGGACCTTGAATGCCAGAGGTCTGTATTATATCCATAACTGTAGATTTGGATGGTGGAACGGAGGTTGGGGGGAAGGTGAGAATGAAAAATTTCTCCATTGTGTAGATGGAGTCCTTCCAGCAAACACTGGCACAATAGGAAGCACATTCTTAAGAGCTGAAGCAGACTGTGGATAAAGACTCCCTCATTTTGTACATAATGGTCCCTGTGCTTTAACCTTGTACAGCTGCTATGACACCTGCTTTTCAAAGCCTTTGTGGCAGAACAAGCAGAGCTTTGTCTGCTGTACACATTCTGTGCCACACATGTTAACATTTCTCTTTTTGTATTTACTTTTGTTTCCCCCACCTTCTCTCTCCCTCTTTTTTTTTTCTTTTTTCTTTTTTTTTTTTTTTTTTTTTCTAAACACAACAGTTATGAATGAATGGCTGAAAAGTAATTTCAGCCTTGATTCCGGCGTTGTGTCCAGTCTGGAAGTCTGCAGATATTGTAATGCAGAAAAAAGGGCAGATATTAGACTGGGGAGTGCTGGGGAGAGCAAAGCATCAGCCTTTGTGTCTCCTTCCTCCCTTTTTCCCCCCTTTCCCATCTCTCTGGCTCTGGTTTCAAAGGGCAGGCAGAACCCATCACAGCTCATCTCCCCTCCAACAGGAATAGCTGGAGGACTCTGGCTCACTCATCCCTGGGACTCAGTGGGATTTGTCTGGGATGGAGGAGGGAAGTCCAGGTCACTGTTCTCATGAGGACATGGAAAGGGTTTGGGGCACCAGAGTCCTCGAGTGGCTTTTCTTGGGCAAGGATCCAACCCTGAGTGAAACAAGCCTGCAGCACATGGGATTTCTGGGATTTCCCCTCCCTGTGCCATCTGCAGTGGGAGCAAGGCCAAGACATGGTGTCCTTCTGGATCACGTATTCCCCCATTCCCAAGATTCCTTAGCTGAGATGTTGGCTCCAGGGGGCAATGGGGATAAGAAAAACTGCTCCTGATCAGTCTAGGAGTGAAGGGATGATGACTCTGACCACTGGAGCAGCTAAAACCCAGATCCTGGGATCTGCTAGTGAATCATGGAATGACAGGAGAATTAATGGATGGTGCCACTCCACGGAAATACCTGCAGTAGTGTGATCTGCCAGTGCTTCATCCTGCAGGTCATGGATCAGCTCCATGAGGATCTGAGCAGCCTGCTCTTTTGGAAGGTGTCCCTGTCCATGGCAAGGGGTGGAATGAGATGACGTTGAAGGTCCTTTCCTACCAAAACCGTTCTGGGATTCTGTGGTCTCTTCAGGGATGAGGTTCTGCTCCAATCCCTCCACAAGCAGAATCAGGACTGACAGTGGCCACCAGCTCCTCTGAGCAGCCCAGCTCCAGCTCTGGCAGGGAATTCAGACTGGGATGAGCTGGGATGATGCTGGTAACTTCATTCTTTCATGAGCACAACAGGAACCGGAGCAGGAGAGGATGGCCAGAGGGGAAAACAAGTGATCCAAAGTTGGTTATTGCAAGCAGGATGCCCTGCCCCTGGGCAGGACGAATTAACAGGTCCAAGGAGCAGCAAAACCCTTAATAACCACCCCAATCCAATTATCTGGGCTTTATTATTCCATTTGTTCTTGCGGCTTGGGAGGTTTCCTTTGGTTTGTGGCTGCAAACCCAGCTCTGTTCAAAGGCAGATTTTGAGGGATACAGGGAAACCTCTTCTCCTCAGATAACCTTCCTTCCCAGAGCATGTGGAAGGGGTGGGGAGGATCCCCAGTGATCTGGAGTCTCCATCAGATTCCCTTTTCCAGCACTGGAATTCCCGTGGCATGAGAGGAGACATCAATGCCAGTGAGAAGCCTGGGGCAGGAGAGGTTCCCAGCTCCCAGACACCACACTTACATTTTCCTTTTTTCCAAAGGCAAAAAGAGGCCAAAATCTGAAATGAAAGGCAGAAGCCTGGCTTCTGAAATCCCTGTTTGAGTCTCACTTTTTCATGAGAATAACCCAGACATTTATTTCATGCTTGCTTTCATTTCTAATTATTGGCGGGAAGTGCCAACCACACTCACTTGATCTTTAGCGTGTTCAGACTTGTCAGGCAAGGGAAAAATCCATGGATATATCCAGAAGACATCCACTGCCTGCAGAGTGTGAGCAGCTGGCAGGGCAGCAGGCAAAACCAGCTGGAGTAGGGCTGAACATTGAGCTTCAAACCTTGGATGTTAGGAGGGTCTGTGGGTACAAACTCTGCCTTAGGACTGTGTTCAGCAGAGCTGCTGCCCAAAATGGGAGACTTAAACACAGCTCTGATGAGATCCATGCTTTCCCTGCCACATCCCATCCTTCCATGACCTGAATCCAGGCGTTAGTGCTGTTTTAACAGTGTTTCTCATTAAACTGGTTTGGTGTGAAGCTTGGACATGGGAGCCTTTCAAGTCCAGACACTGGGAGCTGAATGCTAAAGAGCTGAATGAGAATGAGGAGAAATTAGAGCTGCTAAAAACCAGGTGTCAAGGTTTTCTCACCACCCTCAGGAATTCTTAGCAAGGGATGCACTGGACTGTGCTGCACAAGGGTTTGCTGGACAGGAGGAGTGAATCCAGCAGGCTGAATGTCAGTGTATCCACAGGAGTGGGAATTCGTCTGCATTTAAAAAAAGAGGGAAAAGAGGCAGAGTGGGTGCAACTGAGCCATTCAATATCCAGCCCTCCTTCATGTCAGACCCCCACCATCAGTTCACGCCTCCATCTCTCGGCTGTTAATGGAGCAGGAGACAATTCCGGCACGGAGCCATCCGGAGCTTAATCCTGCCATTTGAAAGCACATAAAGGCACTTCATAGCAGCAAGTGTCAATAGCCACTCCCCTATTGATATAACATCCCTTCCCTCCTCCATAAACTCCGGCTGGCAAAGAAAATAAACAAGGGTTAGATGAAATCTAACCCCGGCATAGCTATAAAGGATGCTTCATAAAAAATAGTAAAATAAAACCAACCCACAAAAAAGTAATGTTTAATCTGCTAATTCATGCTCAGGTCCCTGCTCCTTCTTTAGGGAGTGTGTGCAGAGAGCAGCTTGGATTTGGGAGAGGGGGGAAAACACAGATCCACCAACACCAAAGCTGCTGGGAGACCTGGCAGGCACCAGATAAAAGATTTAGTGGGAAGGCGAAGAGGCTGGAGCTGAAGGAGCCCTTAATCCCCAGTCTCACTGCAGAGCACTGGACATCCCTGCATCCCATGCAACAGTTGCATCCCACTGCAGCAGGGCATGGATCAGGGATGTGCTGCCAGAGGAATTTGGAAGGGAACCAGAAGCCAACTTGCAGGCACACAGCTCACACTGGGGCCCCATGATGCCCCACTGGATCTGCCTCTCCCATCCCACCTCCCTGCCTGTGGATAACAGCAGTGAAAAAGGAAGGATTTAGGCACCTAAATCAAAAGACACAGACCACAAAATCTCTCTTTTGGCAGATGAGGGTCTGTTAGCATCAAAATCCTTGCTACAGTACACATGTGAGGCTGCCCCTGGATCCCTGGCAGTGTCCAAGGCCAGGTTGGACAGGGCTTGGAGCAACCTGGGATAGTGGAAGGTGTCCCTGAACATGGCAGAGAACTGGATGGGCTTTAAGGTCCCTCCACTTCAAACCACTCCATGGTTCTGGGATTCTATGCAAGGGCTGGCCAGTCAGGATCCACATGCTCTGCAAAGTGCAGAGTCCATGAGAAATACCTGGGCCAGTTCCCAGGCTAGTTCTCAGGAGTGTCTCCTGCTGGACACCCTTTCCCTATTCCCAGGTGAGTGCTGTAAAAAGGGGCACATTCCCCACCCCAGCCCAGTTAACTGTGTCAGAAACTTCCCTGAGATGTGAACACCAGCCTAGGAATCCCTAGGGATTCTAGAGAATTTGGGAACATTAGGGTTTTTCAGATCTAGCCTCTGCCTGGCTCTCTGTGCTCCCTGGGAAAAGCATGGACCTGGAATATTCCTGAGATTCCCAAGCTTTCCCTGCTGCCACACAGCTCTGCAGGGACTCTCTTGGACATCAGCCATCCCACTGCACCTGGGAGAGGTTTCATCCTCACACTGATCTCATGAAACCCATGCTGAGACCCACATCAAGCATCACCAAACCTGTGCCCTTCTCTGGATCTGGGACTGGGGAGAAGGTTCTAGGCTCTGAAAAATCACAGACCTTTCCAACGGGTTTAATCTCCCTCCTACCCATCATCCTTGGCTGCTGGAAGTTTTTCAGAAGGCCTTTCCCTCTGTTTCTAGGAGCTGGGCTTTTTTTGGGAGGCTCCTGGTGCCCTGTATGGGTAATAAAGCATCCAGAAAGAAAAAAAAAAAATTAAAAAAAATAGTAAATTCCTCAAAAACTGGGCAAAGGCACCTTGGATGTCCTGCTGGAGCACAAGGATGTAGTTAACTTGCATGGGAGCAACCCAGAGATGTGAGGAGGGGCTTTCAGAGGGCAGGGAGGGGGTGAGGCAGCAGTGACTTGGCCATGTCCAGTTTTTCCATGGGTCAAATGAAAGATGACTTACAAAAAAGGAGCCCCTGATTGGTTAATGAACATCTCTCAATTTACAGCAGCAGAATGCTGGGTGCCATCAAATGCAAGCCCGAGTTAAAGCTATGACTGCTTTAATAATCAATGACTGCAGAGTATTTAAAAAAACAGCCAAGCTTTCAGGGGCTTAAGACTTATTGCTCGCATTTTCTCAGCTTTCTTAAAGAAAAAAGGGGTGTTGTAGAAAATGGTCAAATTTATCATTTATAGCAAAATATTAATGTAGCAGCAGGAGACTTGATGTGGCCATCTATCTCCAAGCATTCAGACTTCAAAGGAAGCATAAACACGAAATTAATGGTTTGTCTAGTGTAAAGGAAAAATAAATGCAAATGTAGCCTCATTAATACCAAGTGGGTGACTTCTTGGTTTATGGGGTTTGGATTGATTTTGTCAAAGGCCAATAGATTTATTAAAAATGTCTTTTAAATTTAGCATCCCTCTACCCATTAGTTGAAAGAAATAAAATTCTCTGCAATCGCCACCACCTCTCCTCCTCCTCTCCCCCCCTCCCTGGATGTTGTTTTACCTAAATAAAGTTCTCGCATTAGGACTCACTTTGCCCTGAAATATGTCTCTTGTAGGAGCTGCTATAAACGTCAGCATTTTCCCCGCCGTTGGTTTATGGGCAGAGTGAATTTTAATGGCATTGTAATCTCGCTGCAATCAATTGTGCTCCGTGGGAGGGGAAACCTCGGGGAGTGGCCATTAACCACACTTCTGCATCACTCCAGCCCTCAGCAGCTTCCACAGGGGGCTTGCAGGGGTTTTTCCCCCTTTTCTTTTAATAGCTGCTCACCAAATGTTGGTTCATCCCCTTTGCCATGGCTCCAAGTGGGCTGAGAGGATGCTCACTCCTTTTCTCAGGATGAGCTTTCTGGCTGGGACTTCTCAGATCTCTGTCACTCCTCCTACCCACCAGGCTAAGATGGAATGTTTTCCAGGCATCCCAGGGATAAACCTGGTGGCTGCTTGGTGGGTTCACCCAGTTGAATCCTGGGGAATGTGATGATAAATCCACCCGGGGGGGACAGAGTGACTGAGCTGATTTAACCTCTCCAGTGAACTCTGTCCCAATACATTCCATCTCCTGCACCAAGGCACATCCCCAAAAACAGAGGTTGATGCACAGTATGGGAGTTTCTTCAGGAAAATACAAGAATAAAATCTTATAGTCCCATATCACACATTTTTGGGTGTCTGCAGGGCTCAAAGTCAGATGATTTGCTACTCCAAAAATCATTTGCAAGCTGTACCAAACCACAATTCTTGGGAAAATTGAGTTTTTGGGGCCATCTTAAAGACAGAACTTGCAAAGGATTTGCTGTGCTCCCACACCTGTATGGAAAAATAAGACAATGTCATGGGAGAGAAAGAAAAGGAGAGGTACAAGATCTGGACCCCAAGGATGTGATGGAGCAAGTAAAGAGGGAAACACAGGTGAGAACAGATCTAGACCAGGAGAGATCTAAACTCAGCAAAGGCCTGACAATGGGAAGTTTGTAATTCCTGTAAACAGAGGGGATGAAATGCAAGGGAGATGGAATCACAGAATACCAGAATGGGTCAGCCTGGAAGGGACCACAGTGGCTCACCTGGTCCCACCTCCCTGCTCCAGCAGGACCATCCCAGAGCACATGGCACAGCAGTGTGTCTGGACAGCTCTGGAATATCTCCAGTGAGGGAGACTCCACAGCCTCTGGTCTCTGTTCAGGGCTCAGTCACTGCCCAGGAAAGTTCTGCCTCTGTCTAGGGGGAACTTCTGGGCATCAGTTCTGCCCGTTCCTCTGGTGCCATGGCCTAGGATTTGAAATTTTACATCCACCTGCACACTGGTTTAAAGGTTGGCAGGGCATCCAGCACATCCAACCCAGCACAAGATTTCACTTGCGTGCAGTGATTTATTCTGGCATTCTTGGCAACTCTAGATTTGCAAATTTTCCTTCCACCAGGAAAAAAACTCCAGTATGTCAATAGATGTTGGGTTCTAGAGGTCTGTATTGCAAGCAACAATGGTATATTTGGAATATAAGTGGAAACACTTTGAATTCGATTCATACTGCAGGAGCAGCTTCAGCCACTCAGGCAGACACAGGCAATGTGGGTGTTGGGCAATAATGGGATAAATTCCCATAAAAGCTATCAAAAGAGAAAAAAACAAAACTGTATGTAAATGCATTCATTAAAAAAAAAAGAAGAAGAAAATCCACAAGAAGCTGGAGCTCTTGTTAAGACCAGAAATACTTTCCGTGCAGGAGTCCCTGAGTATCCACACCTTACCTGGCAAAGGCCCCCATGCCTTTCCCTTTCCCTTTCCCTTTCCCTTTCCCTTTCCCTTTCCCTTTCCCTTTCCCTTTCCCTTTCCCTTTCCTTTTCCCTGCCTGCTGTGTGAATTCCTAATAAAAGTGACCCCATCTGCTGTCACTATCCATGCATAAATCTTGGGGCTGACAGCGATTAGCACAAGACAAACAGTCAAAAAAACATAACACTCTCCTTGACCTAGAAATCATCAATTCAGGAAAGGCTCTGCAAACAGCCTGGAACCTGTCAGCAGGGCTGGGAGGGGAACAAGTCTCCTGGCTCATTTAAATCTGGTGGATGCAAAACGTTTGTCCTACATGGGCAGGTCGAAATCCAAACCCAAATCAGAGCAGAAAACCCAGCAGCGACCACACACAGGTGCTTTGTTTCCTCCAAGCAGAAACAAAACGCTTACAGGAAAAGAAACCTGATTAGGATCTCATTTGCATCCGCATCCAAATGCAAACTCTGCTTCAAGGGGGTGTTTTAAACTGGAAATTCCATTGCAGCCCGTGCAGAGCAATTCCCAAGTCACCAACACGAGCCAGAGCTGACCCACCCATGGAAATCTTCCTGGCTGGGCTTTTCTGGAGTATCTCCAGATATCTCCAATCCAAATGAACACACAGAAGAGCTTGGGAAGGAGCTGGACCCATTGGGAAAATGCTGCTTCTTGTGCTTGCTGGGCTGTTTCCCTTGTGGCACAGAGGAGGAATCCTGGCTGAGCCTACACAGCTGGGAATGGCTGTCTCCAGTCCTCTCTGGGACTTGGAAAGCCAAGATTTTGGCATAGCCAGAGCACAGTTTCCAAAACATGCAGAGACCCTGATGCCTGAGCACCTCCAGCTTGGATTTGTAGCTTGGTCTGGCAAACAGGAGGCAGAGAGTATGGAGAGACAGGGAATGTGGGGAGGACAAGGATTTAAAAAACCCAACCAACCAAAAAGCCCCAAAGCAAATGGTTAACTAAGAGCTGAGGCCAATCCTCCTCCTGCTCCCCTGGATCTGTGCTGTCCCTCATAGGGAGAGTGGGAGAATTTGGGCATTTGATGGAGGAAGAACACAATTGCAAGGAAAATCTGAGTGCGCAAGGAATGCCAAATCCCCTAGGGGTAACCCAGCAAATTACCAGGGCTGTGTGGTAATGAAGAATGAGGTGGAACAATCCCTTATCCCGTGTCAGCTGTTTCCTAGGAAGTGTGCCTGGCAGGAGCACTGCCCATGGAGCCAGCAGCTCCCAAACATTCCACACCATTGGCACCCAACTCACACCTCCCACTGCAGAGCTCAGGAAAAACACTGCATTCCAGGAGTCCAGGGCACAGCACCCTCCAAAACCCCTGAGCAGAGCTGGGCTGTGCTGAGAGACAGCAGTTTATGCAGCACTCATTGCACAGGGAAGGCCACCATGTAGGAAAAAGAGCATTATGGGGATGTTTCTATTCCAGCCTTCAAATATCAGGAAAAAAAAAGATGGGCCATGCTTAGGGAAAATTCTCAGAATATCCCTTCTTACCCTTTTCACATCTTAAGGCCCTGGAGTGCCAGAACAAGGGGGAATGGCTTCCCATTGCCAGAGGGCAGGGTTGGATGGGATACTGGGAAGGAATTCCTCCCTGTGAGGGTGGGCAGGCCCTGGCACAGGGTGCCCAGAGAAGCTGTGGCTGCCCCTGGATCCCTGGAAGTGTCCAAGGCCAGGCTAGATGGAGCTTGGAGCAATCTGGGCTAGTGGAAGGTGTCCCTGCCATGGCAGGGGTGGCATTGGATGAGCTTTAATGTCCTTCCCACCCAAACCATCCTGGGATTCCATGCCATCTTAGCCTCCAGGCACAGCCAGTTCCCATCTGCCCCCAGTGAGCTCCAGCCAATGCCAAAGGAGCTTTGGCAGGATGGACCTTGCTGGGATGTTCCCTGCCAGCTTTCCATGATCCCATCTCTGCTTTCCATCAGGCCACGCTGGAGCTCACACTGTTCCCTCTGCCTCCTCCAGGCATGTTCCAACCCTATGGAAAGGAACGCTCTTTGCCTGGGTGTTTTGACTCTCCTGGTGTCTTCCTAAAGGATTCAAATGTCATTCCTTGCTTTGCCATGTTTGCACTGCTCCTGGGGAGCCTCACAAAGACTGACTCTGTATCCCCTCCCTTCAAGCCGAGCAAAATCACAGTTCTCATCCAACAGCAAGTCCCAAATCCATGCCACAGGCTCAGGCTGGGCGTTCAATTAGCTGTGGTTGGTCAATTAACAGGTCTGGCAGCTCGAACGATTCCCCACAACACCCCAACACAGAAAATGAACATTTCCTCCCTTCAGTGCCATCTGACAGGCCAAGTCTGGAGGGTTTGCTCCTTGCACACACACAGTCCCCGTGTCCCTGGCCAGGCAGCTGCAGCCCTTCCCAGCTGCTCCCAGCTGTCCCAAGGCTCCCTGCACGCTCCCCGCGCCGGCAGCTCAGGAAAGCTCAGGAAAGCTCAGGAAAGCAGGTCTTCCTCCTGCGTGTACCAACATGAGCCTGAGATAATAAACGAGGCCTAGAAGAAGAGAGAAATCATCAGGGCTGTTAATTTGACACCGACTCTTTTGATCTCCTCTTCAGATCATAAGGAAAGGGTAAGTGTGCTTCCTTTTAATCTTCACTCCCACACTTTAAAGGCCTCAATAATGTTCCCACCAACCAGATCATTTTCATTTGCAACTCTAATTAATCTGTGAATAAATATGCTTCGGAGAGGTGGATTGATTTAAATGAGGGCTGTCTTTTCACCTTTAATCTATAACACTGCATTTCTCTCTCTTGAGAAAATAGCTCCTAGCTTGCACTCTCTGCCTTTCTCCCCAAGTTCATGCAAGGCTCTTTCTCCTCTTTTTTATTATTATAAAATAATGGCTTCAGCAGGTGAATAAAAGGTTAGGCAAGTTTGACAAAAATGGGAAGCTATTCACCCTTGCTACCTTTAATCTACTGCATTCTCCTCCTAATGAGTGTAAATTACCCAAGCCATTTCACAGAGCCTTTCTCTGGCATAATACCTCCGGCAGCCCATTCTCATAAGGGCGGGTTTGTATTATTAGGATCAGTATTATCTTTAATCTTTTGTGGTGTGAAGAATGAGGACAACACACGGACCCACACCAGGCAGTGGGAGCCAGGCCCAGGGAAAGGGGCTGTGTGAAGGAATGGGTGCTCCAGCAGGAGGATCCAGCATTCTCCAAGGATGGAACCTACCAAAAAATGTCCAGCCTTGCCAAGCTTGGCTCAAGTTTTCTTTAACAGTCTTCAGTGGCTTCAGCCCCAAAACCCATCCAACTCCACGGAGAAACGGGACAGAAAAATCCCATCTGTGATGTGAACAGTGCTCAGTGTCCAGCTCTGGGAAGGTGACAGAGCCATCTCACTGCTGGGAATGTTGGCGAGTGACCCCTGGTAGAATTGAAGGAGCATCCTGGAATCATTTCAGCTGGAAAACACCTCCAAGAAGAGTGAGTCAAACCAGGATGACCACTAAACCATCCCCCAAGCACCACATCTACACATTTTTTAACCCTTCCAGGCACAAACTCACAAGCTCTGAGGGGATGAAGAAGAACTCTAAAGTAAAACATCCCCCAGACCTTCCGACAAACCCAAAACAGAGGGGAAATCTCAGAGGAAATCTTGCAATCAAATTGGCCAATTACTGAGAAGAAACCAAACAAGGGTCACATGGCAAGGAGAGCTTTAGGAGGAGTCTCAAGTCTCCACTGGTGACTTGGACAAGGTAGTTAAAACATTTCTCCTGGAGGGACTCCAGTCAAATCAGAAGATGTGAAGGACAGCTGCAAAGGGGCTCCAGCATATGGGATTTGGGCAGGAAAAGCACAAGGTTGGGATCAAATATCCTCAATCCCAGAGAGAAGAGCAGCCTGGGAAACCACAGAGAGGGCAGGGACTTTGTCTGCAGGTGAGCACCATGTTGAGCTGCACTCACAGTGGGATAAGGAAAGGGACAATCCAGAAGAAATCAAGGAACAGGTGATCCACAAGCAAGGAAAACAAGGAACAGACAATCCTCAAGAGGTCAAGCTGTCCTGAGGAATTGCCAGCACCCATGTGAGAGGCTGTAGCAGAAAGCAGGATGAGAGCACTTGCTGCTTCACAGTGATATGCACAGCTATGGGGAGTACTGGGAATAAACTGGGAGCATTACCACTTTTCCATGGAAATCCCTAAACCCACAGGCCCTGCTAGATCCATGGAGCCACATCTCTCACTGGCAAGAATTGATGCCACCCCTCAGCATCTCTGGGCATCACCATCCCTGCCAGCTGGGATGCAGGACAAGAAGGCTGGGGAGCAGAACCAACCTGGGGAGCTCCCCTCTCCCAAATTTGGCCAGTGCTCTGCACAAGAAATGGAGTTTCCACATGGTCCAAGAAAAGGAAACCTCCAAAAAATCCTCCTGGAGCAGCACAGAAATCTTGGCTTTGCTTCAAGCAGCAGCTGGGCCATGGAGGAGCCCAGGCTCTTGCTGAAGCCTGCATCATTTCTCTCATCTCCGCTGGTTCAGGTCCCCATTACTTCTGTTATATTATATGTCTTCCTTTTATTTTTTACATTTGCCACTTGTGATTATTATTCTGCAGCCTAAGAATGCCTGATACTCAGAGGCTCTTTGTTTCACTCTCATTATGCACACATATATGTTCAAGGTCGCCAGTTAGTCTATTATTCAAGTGGGCACTTTTTTTTCCTGTTTCATCCCCCCCTTTCCCCAAAGAGGCTCAGTTCAAGGTCTCGCATTCTCTGCTTTCTCCCTGAAGTTTTACCATTTCTTTTCCTTAGAAAAACATTTTCCCTTGCCTCACATTCTCCAGTAGCTTCCATTCCATTCAATCCCTGCTAATAAATATATCCAAAAGTAGCTCAGGGCAGACCCCACGTCAGCTGCTGCTGCTGTTTTAAAAGAATCAAAGCAAGCTCTTTATTTCCTTCCCCTCTCCAACAATTCCTTGAGTTGCAAACTGTTGTACAAAGTATTCTTGCAGGCAGCCAGGAGATTTCCAGAGCATTTGCAGCAGTGCTGACAAAATCTTAGGCTGCTCCGTGGGGATTTGGTTGAGAACCACAATGGAAGATGCTCATTCCTGCCATCAGTCAGGAATTCTGGCTGTGCTGCTGTCACCCTCCTTGCAACAAGAGGTGAACCAGCAAGGAATCACCCAGCAGGCTGGTGTGTAATTTTGGGTGAACAAGGAAAAGATTATTTTAGCCCCCTACAAAGCTATTTGTTTGTCAGGTGACATCTTCCTCAGCAAATCTCCCTGTCCTTTCAGTCTTCTCTCATTGTCCAGGTGTAACAATGTCTGTGCAGGGAAAAAACCCCAAAACATGGAAATGCTTTGAGACAACCATCAAAACGAGGGAATTCAGGCTGATCCACTGGGGATGGGAATCACCAGAGCTGTCTGTGAGGCACCGAGGAGGAAACTTCACTTTTATGTGCAGGATAAAGCTCTTGCCCCAGGGAGAGGAGCTGGTGTGAGAAGAAGAGGCCTTCTCAGGACAGGAGCTGGAGCTGCTGGGGCTCTGTGCTGCTCCATCAGAGGCACAGCCTGGTTGGGAATCACAGACACATCCTGAGAGCTCCAAAGAAAAGCTGTCAGGAAATAAAGATGTGAACAAAGAGTTAAATGGGGCCAGTTGCACCTCTGTCAGCAATCACAGAATCATGGAATGGTTTGGGTGGGAAAGGATGTTAAAGCTCATCCAGTCCCACCCCCTTGCCATGGGCAGGGGCACCTTCCACTAGCCCAGGTTGCTCCAAGCCCTGTCCAGCCTTGCCTTGGGTACTGCCAGGGATCCAGGGGCAGCCACAGCTTCTCTGGGCACCCTGTGCCAGGGCCTCAGCACCATCACAGGGAGGAATTCCTTCCCAATATCCCATCTAAATCTACCTTCCTTCATCTTAAAGCTGTTCCCCCTTGTCCTGAAACTCCAGGCTCTTGGAAATTGTCTCTCTCCATGTTTCTTGTCAACTCCTTCAGGTACTGGAAGGTCACAATTAGGTTACCCCAAAGCTTCTCCTCTCCAGGCTGAACAATCCCAACTCTCCCAGCCTTCCCTCCCAGCAGAGCTGCTCCATCCCTCTGCTCATCCTGGAGCCTCCTCTGGACTCTCTCCAGCAGCTCCAGCTCCTTGCTGTGCTGGGACAGGGCTGGGGCAGCTCTGCAGGTCTCACCTGAGCAGGGCAGAGGGGCAGAATCCCCCCTTTCCTGCTGCCCACACTGGGGATCAGAGAAGTTCCCAGACTATGGGGAAGAAGTGCAGAGAACACCCTGCATTTGTAAAGGTTTTACACCAGGAAACACCTGGGTGTTTCCATTCCTCAGGCTCAGCCCCACAGACCAGGTGTGTCACTTTTGTGGCACAGAACCCAGAGAGCCAAATTTCTTTTTCCACAGGGTGACAGGAGGCACTGTGTGAACAGTGGGGACTTTACTGAAGCCATGGAAGCAGGAGATGAAGTTTTCTCTGCACGTGGCTCCACCTGACACAAGAATCAGGCCAAGACAAGGAAAATTCTGCTATCTCTTATGCACATAGATGTTTTTTTCCATTTAGGAGCAGAAAGAGTTCATCTCCTATCCTTTACACTCTAACATTTCTCAAGGCCCTCACGCCCCAGGTTACCCTCACCACTTGTTTTATTTATAATCTATTCTGCCCCCTCTTTCTCTTCTTTTCCCGCTTTATTTTTTTTCTTAAATATATTTTATTTTTTTGTTTGCCAGGCTCAGTCGCGGCACAAGGACATGGGGAAAGACATTCTTTCAATTCTTCAGGCATTGTGGCTGCCTGAAATGGGAAACAAGACAAAGCCAGGGAAGAAAAGCTTATTATGGGCAGCCTAGTTGGAAGAAAATGAATCACCCAAACAGATAGGTTTCAATGATCTCAGGCGAACTCCGCTCTTTATTCCACACACCCGCGTCTAATTGTTCCAGAAAATGTTCATCTGCTTCATAATGACAGCAATAATGGAAGTTATGTGAAATAAGGAAAAAAGTTTATTCAAGGGTCTGCTTCGGAAAGTACAGCCATAATGCACTTTCTTCTGGGGATTTAATAGAATTTCCACTCAGAGAAATTGGATGGATAACAAGTAATTTTTTTAATTTGAAGACTATGTGAGCTAGAAGAGTTTCCTGCCATGAGAGAGGGCTCGTGGGGTGAAGGGACAGGGCAGGCTCCTGTTGTTGGAGAAGGGACATGTTAGGAAAACTCAACGGCAGCATTTGCCCTGCTGGCAACATTTCAGGGCCTCTTCTGCTCTGCCCAGTGTTTGTGGGGGGATGGAAAAACGGCTCCTGTTTGAATTCAGGACCAGACCATGACTCAAAATCTCTCCCCAGATCCAGCTGGGCTGCAGTGCTCTCCTTGTTTGGTGAAGGGTGGCATAGGCAGGACACATTTCCGTGATTTCCCTGGGCAGGAAGAGCAGGAGGAGGAATTCAGGCTGGGGAATTTCATGGCAGGCCAGAGCAGACAGCTGAACTGAGACAAGCCCAGAAGGAATAAGAGGAGAAACTCAGTGTCTGCAAGGCCCAGGACAAAGGAGCTCACTGAGCTTCCTAAAAGGTGCTCAAGACCTAAACTGAAATGGGAACAGCTACAATTTCCCTTTGAAACTTCGGAGCACAGAGTGTAGATCCGAGTTCCCACTCTGGTGAAAATCTCCTCTTGGGCCTGCAAGTTCCTCTGCAGTTCCTTGGGTGCTAATGGTGCAGAAGGCAAAGCAGGATCCTCCTGGCACTGCAGCCCACCTGGGGTAATGGAATCATGGAATGGTTTGGGCTGGAAGGCAACCAACTTAAAGCCCACCCAGTGCCACTCCCTGCCATGGGCAGGGACACCTTCCACTGTCCCAGGTTGCTCCAAGAGCTGTCCAGCCTGGCCTTGGACACCTCCAGGGATCCAGAAGCAGCCACAGCTTCTCAGGGAGAGCTGGGTCAGGGCTTCACCACCCTCATTGTAAAAAACCTCTTCCTCACATTTACGCTAAATCTGCTCTCCTTTAGTTCCAAACCATCACCCCTCCTCATCCCAGGGCTCAGCTGCAGGTAAGGTCCATCAGCTCCAAGACACGATGCAAAGTGTCCCTCTGACTTAAAATCCAGGCTCTCTCAACTCTGCCTCTAGCTCCTTTCTAAAGCTGGAAATAAAGATTTAGGCCAAGCTGGGCAATCAGGAATATTTCCTGCAGCGGGGCAGCAAGAGGGTTAACAAGACAGGGAGAAAACCCTATTTTCAAATGAAGAGACGTGAAATTGTTCCCTGTGGGAAACGTGGCACAGCAGCCAGCACATGCCTGTGCTCCTGTCTGTCAAACAGAACCATGCTGCAACTCTGCAAGGAGAACATTTTGACACGAGCTCGGGCAGGAGGCAGGGCTGGAAGGCAGGATGGCTCCCGTTCCGCATCCTTGAGCTGCGGGGAAGGGAAGGCTCCATTCAATTCCGCAGGATCCTGAAGGACGTGACCAACTTCGAAAGCCATGAGTCATCCGGCAGGAGGAGAACTCCTGCAATTCAAGCTGGAATTGTGCTCAAGTGCCTCAAGAGCCGAGGCCTGAGAAAACAGGCTGGCAGGTGCAATTTTCCCTCTGAAGAAATTATAAACCTCCTCTTGTTGATTTATTTTAAGGGAAAGAAAGATTTCTACTCCCCAAGTTTTATTTTTTCTCTAAAGGATTTCCCTGGCTAGTCCTTGTCTTGATGCAAGGAGCAGTCAAGGCAGAAGACAGAGGATCTCCAGCAAGAAAAATTTGCAGAATTTAGGGGATTCTGAAAGAGAACAAGAACAACCAGGAGACAAAAAAATACAATCCAGTGGGTTTCTTCCAGCAGGGCTGTTTCCAGCTCAGCAGGGCTGCCCGGCTCAGCAGCTTAGGGAGATGCACCCCTTGACCCACTAAAACACATTTGCTCAGCAAACTTGCCCCAAACCCTATTTCAGCTTCCTCAGGCATCCAACTCAGCAAAACTGAGCTCCTGATGGCAGGAGGCTCCTTCTTGCTGGAAAAGCACTCGGGAAGGACCAGAAGAAAGTGTGACACCTCTCATTCTCTTCACAGCAGGGTTTTGTCAGGCAGCACCTCTCTGCTCGCTGTTCCCACGTGCAGGACTTTTGAGGAAGACACAACAAAGTTCCTTGGGAATGCTTCAGCTGGAAAACTGCTTAAAAAGTATCTGATGTTCATGTTTAAAGTTATAATCTAAAATTTACAAAAGTAGCAACCTGGGCTTTCCCAGGGAATTAGTTGCTCAGCTTCCAGTGGCATTTCAAAGAAAAATTCAGGAAATAAGCTCCTGATTTCCAGCACCATTTACAGAAAAGAAAAAAATACTTTCCCCCCCACCCATAATTTAGATTCATCTCAAAAAGGTGTCTGTTTTCTAAATTGAGACCTTTTGATGTAATTGGTGGCCACTTTACCTTGGAACAGGTATCCCTGGAAGCATCCAGGACTAACCTGGAAGATCTCATCAGCAAAAGAGTCATTTGAGGCCAGACACTTCACACAGCAGCACCAAGGGCTGCTGAGCCTTTTATGTCAGTGGAAATTTAAGTTAAAAAAAGGTTTAACTCCCTTTTTGATTTTACTCACATGGAAAATACAAGGAGAAAGCACTTCCACAGCCACATTCCAGCTCAGCTCTGCCTCTGCAACCATCTGCACAGGGATGGATGTCCTCCTGATGTATTTTACCTCTGCATTTTGAGCCTTAGTAGGTGAAAGGAAGGAATTCACAGGCCCTGTGCAAACCTTCAGCTCTTGGAAAAACTCCAGATGCACACAAAGGTGCTGTTTTACCATCAAGGAGGGTTTGAAATCACCCCCAGGATCCCCAGGGGCTGAGGGCACTATGCAAAGTGGAGGAAGAAGCCTAGAATTTGGGGCTGGAAGGAGCTTTTTTGTAATCTAAAAGCTCTTGGTGAGGAAATCACTAAATGGATCCCACCATGAAATCACCATGTGAGGACCAGGAAGGAGCTGCACTTCGAGTTCTCATGGAAGTCACTGGAGTTGAGAAAAAAGCAGGGAAAAAGCAACACCCACCTGTCTTCATCATCAGGGCACCAGAATATCAGAGCCTGTAGCTAGCCCTATTCTGTGTAGAACAGCTTTTCTCTCCCTTCCCACTTCAAAGAGCACACCAAATCCTCAGGGTTTTGAAAGGGGGAGACAAAACATAAAGAAGTATCTCCCTCTCAGAGCATAGAGCAGAGACCACCTTCCTGCAGGGAGGATCCACCCAGCATGCAGAACCTTCTCAGCCTTCCTGAGGCCCTTTTTGAAGCCCATCAGGCTCTTGGGGAACTCCCTCCCCCTGTGCTGAGCAGGACCAGCTGCATCCTCCATCACACCCTTTGCTCAGTCCACATCACATTCCAATAAAGGGAGTTTACAAAAAAGCTGGAGAGTGACTTTGGACAAGGGTGACAGGACAAGGGGGAATAGCTTCCCACTGCCAGAGGGCAGGGTTAGGTGGGATATTGGGGAGGAATTCCTCCCTGTGAGGGTGGGGAGGCCCTGGCACAGGGTGCCCAGAGAAGCTGTGACTGCCCCTGGATCCCTGGCAGTACCCAAGGCCAGGTTGGATGGAGCTTGGACCATCCAAGTGGGATAGTGGGAGGTGTCCCTGCCCATGGCAAGGGGTGGCACTGGATGAGCTTAAAGGTCCCTTCCAATGCAAAGAATTCAATGATCCACTGTAATGCAAAGCTTTGCTTCCCCCTAAGATATAAACCAGGTGTTTTCCAGAGGGTTTTGGTGTGCAGTTGGTGAGTGAGGGGCTCAGGTATCCCTTCCAAGCCTGCTCCTGTTCCTGCTAATGGAAGATGAGTGTTGCATGGAATCTCTTGCTGAACTGGGACTTGGATTTGACTTCTTTAGACCATCCTCCAGTTTTGGCTTCTCCAGGCTGCTTTGCCATCCTCCTGATGGGTCCTGATGGCTGCATGGATCCCACCCTGCCCGAGCTCCCAGGGGCTCCCTGTGCCCACAGCCACTCCACACCCACCTCCCACAGGAGCTCTGCAGAGCCTTTCCAGGTGCTGCCCAGCCTCTTTTTGTCTTTTCCCCACCTGGTTCAGGGTGCAGGTGCTCAGGGTTGGTTTTTCTGGAGGTGACTCCCATTGTTCCTTCCCCGCCGTGCACGGCCAGGCCGAACGCATGGAAGGTCAGTGAGAAATGAAGCTGCTTTTATCTGCCATCTCCCACCAGCCCTAAGCTGGGTCCCCTTTTTCACACTGAGGCCTAGCCAAGCATGAAGGAAAATAATTTTACCCAATCTCTCTGCTCTAACGCGCACCAACCCCCCGCCCTCGTCTTTTCCACAACTCCCCACCAATCTAAAGGGGAAAGAATTAGAAAAAAAAAAAAAAAGCCCTTTCCACAATGAAAGCACAGCCAGATAGAAATCTTGGTGAGGCACCACTCTAAATGTGACTGCAGCTTTCAGCCTGTCCTCACTCAAATATCCCCGTCCCCACTGTTTACTCTCCTGCTATAAAAATCATAATAATAAAAAATAGTAACCTGGTGATTACTCGTGTTCCACATAATTGCAACAGGCAGAGGAGAGAGGAGTGATTAATTTGCCTTGTGAATTATGCATTATTTTCCCCAGCTCCTTCCTCCCCCCCCAGCCCAGCTCCCAGCACTCTTCTCCAGAGCTTTATTATGTATATTTGTGGGATATTGTCACCTGTCCTGGCTGTGCTGGAGAGCTGCTGGCGGTGGGTATCGGTGAAGGCTTGGTGTTTAATCCGCTATGAGCGCTCCGGGTTTGTTTTCTGCGGTCGCTGGCGGAGCGGGAGGAGCGAAGCCGCCGAGCCAAGGCTGAGTGCTGGCCTGTGTAATTCCCAGCACCAGCTGCAGGATTTAGGGAGCCACACAAAACTTGCACAAGCCAGACAAAGGCGCAACAAGCAGGCTGCTCCTCGGGTTTTAAAATCCCGAGTGGAGGAGCTCCTTCAGCTCAGCCAAACACTGACTAAACACCGTGTTTCCTTGCAGGAACATCCCTGGTAACAATCCACGGGCCTGATGCCCTGGGAAACGGTGTTTCCCTCAAATCAAGGCATAAACAACTCCCCGGTGCTTCAAAAATGAGCAGATGTGGCACTTGGCATCATAATTTAGTGGTCATGGTGGTACTTGTCCAAAGGTGACGATCTGGAGGTGCTTAGTGATTCCATGACAGGGTTTGGGGGTTCTTGGTGTCCCAGGAGATCCAGATCAGATTGGCAAAACTCACATCCCTGCCCAGCTGTGCCTTTTTGGGCTGGTGGTGGAGGACATGGAAATCTTGGAGTGAGACCAGAGAAAAGCCATGAAGTTGCTGAGGGAACTGGAGCAGCTCCCCTATGGAGCCAGGCTGGGAGAGCTGGGAATGTTCAGCCTGGACAAGGGAAGGTTGTGAGGAGACCTCACAGCACCTGCCAGGGTCTGAAGAGGCTGCAGGGAAGCTGGACAGGGACTTTTCATCAGGAATGAGAATGACAGGGAAAGGGGGAATGGCTTCCCACTGCCAGAGGGCAGAGTTAGATGGGATATTGGGAAGAAATTCCTGGCTGTGAGGGTGGGGAGGCCCTGGCACAGGGTACCCAGAGAAGCTGTGGCTGCCCCTGGATCCCTGGCAGTGTTCAAGGCCAGGTTGGACAGTGGGGCCTGGAGCAACCTGGGATAGTGGAAGGTGTCAGGGGGTGGAATTGGATGGGCACTAAGGTCCCTCCTAACCCAAACCAGTCTGTGGTTCCATGATTTTGTGCTCCAGACCAAGCTGGAGAAGGGGTCTAGAGAATGAACATCATTGCCTTGGAGATGCACAAGGGCACCAGGCACCAACACTATGCCTGTCAGTTGATGTTCCATGGATGATCTTCCATCCAGGACACCTCCATCCACTCAGTGCCCACCAGCTGAGCCAGCAAAATACTTCAACATGTCCTTCCTTCCTTCCCAGCTTCTGCACAGCTGCTCCCAGGCTCCAGAGTGAGTGTGGGTTTTCATGATCCCATGATTCCGTGACCCAGGCAGTCACAACAAGTTTTTAGATCCCTTCCTGGAGTCCCTCAAGCAGCAGAAACACAGCACATATGGCAGCACCAGCTCTTCAGTCTTCTGGGACACGATCTCCTGGGGCTCCCAAGAAAGGGGGATTCAGCCCCCAGGGTGGCATCCAGCAGGAAAAGCTGATGTCACCTGTTTTAATCCTGGGGTTACCTGAAAGACTATGTGACAGAGATCTGCTGGGGAAAAATCTGTCCCCCCACAAAAATCCTGTAGCTCCAGGTCCCAGTAGCCTGTCCTAATGGTGCTCAAGGGACAGTGGTGCTTCCCAGAGATCTCCTTGTTCCTCCCTAGTTGACGCTGGCAGGACAAGGGGGGGAAAGCACAAGTGAACCCTCTAGATCTTCCTAAGGAGATTTGATGAGAGATCACCTACTAAGGAGAGGCTGGATACAAATACTCAGGATCTAAAAGCTGATTAAAAGCTCAGATAAGGTCAGCTTTTCCAAAAAGCTGCTTTCGAAAAGCCCTCTGCTTCCCTCTGCTCCCTCCGCACCATCCCAAATCCCTCCCCGCCTTCCTGAAGGTGAAAGGAGCTGAGCCATGGAGGGCTGCCAGCGAGGGAGCTCTCCGTGCTGGGCTGCTGGGTGGATTTGCTGCCGCAGTTCTGTGCCTGGGTGGATTTGCTGCTGCTGTTTTGTGCCTGGACGTGCAGCCCAGACAACGGGCATTGAGTGCCCCGGGCCCTGGGGACAGCGCTGTCCTTGCACTGCCATCAGGTGCACACAAAGCCAGGAGCCTCTGCAGCAGGAGAGCTCTGCAGAGCTGGAAGGCGATTAGCATATTCCAGGGGGAACTTTTTTGCTCAAAATGAGAATAAACAGAACTGAAGGATTACAAAACCAAACATGGAACATTACATGGAGCAATAATTGCCTCCTATTATTTCCCTGCACTCACCAAAACAGCTATTTAGACAAACAAAAGAGCAAAGAAAGGCAGAGACCAGTGCTGAAAGTTGTTTTATCTCTACTAATCCCCACTGCTTTGATAAGTCTGTAATAGGATCATTTGGCATCTCCAAAGTGCTGCTTCTCAGGAAATTCCTCTGTGCAGGCAGGTTGTGCTCAGGTGTCTCTTCCCAGCTCCCAGCCATGGGGTGATCACGGAGTCTGTCAGGCTCTGGGCGCTCAGGAGAGGAAAATAAAATTTTTATTTTTATATTTTTATGTAATTTTTGTATTTTTATGGATGGATACAGGGAGCTTCATGCTCCTTCTTTAGCTGGGATTGCTTCCAAATATTATTTTGTTATTGTTTCATTAGTCTTGTTTCCATATTTCATGACTAGGCTGTGCAGGGCAGTGGTGGAATCACCATCCCTGGAAGTGTTCAAAAGCCATGTGGATGTGGCACTTGGGGCCATGGGTTAGTGGTGAATACCAGTGCTGGGCAGTGGTTGGACTCAGTGAGTGTTTTCCAACCTGAACAATCCCAAGATTATTAGCAGTTTAGTTAATTTGGGTGGTTTTTGGTGAACTTTGGATGCCTTTGCACGTATTTAAAGTAGCTCATTCCCCAAATGCTGCCAATTCATTGGACTGCCAGAGAAGTTGGGGTCAAGGAGTGTGCCAAACACCAGAGCTGTGCTGCTCCATCCCAGCTGCTGCAAACAGCAAATATGAAGGTTTATCCCGAATCCATAGGAAGCTTTCCTCAGAGGTTTGATATTTTTAGTCCTCACAATGTTCTTTTCCATCTCCACATTACATTGTTCCCTACCTAAAACACTCTCCTCTTCCATTCTTTGCAGTCTCCAGGAGGTGTGAATTCCATGCTGCCTCCCAGCTCGTGCTCTTTCCCATCTCCTCCCAGCAAGGACCATCTTACTGTCACTGGTGGATGTTGGTCCCCCTCTCTCACCTGCTCCCAACCCACGTGGCACAAGCAAGAAATTTTAATTTTCACCCAAAACAGGTTTTTTTCCCAAGATGTAACACAGCAGAGACCCAAAGGGGTCTGGAGCAACCTCCCAGCCAAAGGTGTGGTCTAAACTGGTGAGAACACCAAGCGTCTGATCTTGGTTTTGTTTACATGACTGAGCCAAGAGGAGAAATTCCTCAAGGCCAATCCATGCCATTTCTGTCCAGCTTCACCCCCAAAATTAGCTTTGCTAATATGCAGTGCTAGAAATTCACCTTT
Source organism: Lichenostomus cassidix (assembly GCF_008360975.1). NCBI lineage: Eukaryota > Metazoa > Chordata > Aves > Passeriformes > Meliphagidae > Lichenostomus > Lichenostomus cassidix. The sequence goes on along the minus strand of NC_139490.1, from coordinate 23,169,225 downwards.
GCCTGGAATTTATCACCACCCTCCCAATTTTTTATCTTGTTGCCTAATATTTCTGTGTAGAAGAAAATCATGCCCTGCCTCCACCAAAAGGGCAGAGATGGATACCTGGAGTCGACCTGGTGGAACATGGGGGGCTCAGACACTTTTTTAATGTTGGATTTAAGATCAATTTTAGCCATTATTTGCCATATCAAAGTTTATGAGCTGTGCACAGAAACTTAATTGCATCAGATTTTTCTGTCAGGAGCTGTGCTTTTCTGTCAGATTTTATCTCACAACAAAGAATGGTTCATGCACTGCTGCTGGCACATAAGAATTCATGAGCAACTGCTGGGGGATAACATTTTCTCCATCAGCTGCTGAACTTTTTGCCTGTACAGAGCAGTGTTACCATTGTGCTGGCACAGGAGTAGGGAAGAAAACACCTGGAAACAACCCCAAGAGGACTCTGTTGCATGGAATTAAGGTTCTACCACAACCATATTCTGTCTTAACCAATCTCACACACACAAAAAAAAAAAAAAGAGGTGAAAATAAACTTCTTGATTTCATACATCACCGGTGCTGCTGTGCCAAGGTGGTGCCACCACCCAGCTGTGTTATCCCTTACACAGAGGAAAAACCTCCTCATTGTGTCCTTCCCCCTTGGACCCAAGCAGCTGCTGTACTAAACTTTCAATATATGCAGCAGAGAAGGAATAAAGCAAATATTCCATGGGGAAAGTTGTTGATGATGGGAAGATGGCAATGTGAGAGAAGTGCTGAGTTGGAATGGGTTTGAGAGCAAAACAGAGATGAGCACACACCATGCACATAGGCAGGAAAGTTGTGTTTGTTGGGAAAGAATTCTCTCTGATCATTGTGGGATTTCCCTGGCAGTGGGAAGGGGGAGTTCCCTTCCCTGAGAAGGGAGGGGGATCTGCTGCTGGAAGGAATATTGTCAAGAACTGGAATGGGCTGCCCAGGGAGTAGTGGAGTCCCTGTCTCTGGAGGGATTTAAATCAGGTGGATGTGGCACCTGGGGACAAGGGTTAGTGGTGGCTTGGCAATGCTGGGACTCAGGGATCTTAAAGGTCTTTTCCAACCTAAACAATTCCAGGATTCTGTAAGAATTCTATAGGTGTTACTCCTACCCAAAGCAAAAGAAACTCTGCACTCACACCAAGCCCTGCACAAAGCATAAAGCAAATGTCACTTCTGCTCCAAAGATCTTCCAGTCTCATCTCCTAGGACTGGGGAGGAGCAATTTTAGGTCTGGTTTGTATTTCCAGGGAGTGCCAGGGCTGTTCCCAAGAGGGTATTCACCGTGGGTGTCTCAGGAGGTGTGTCCTGGTGACTGTTCCTATTCAGAGCAATAATGTGAACTGAAATGGGATATCAGCACCCCATCTCATTCAGCATATCTCGATTTCAAATCTGGGTTTTGTAAAGAATATTGCCAGTATAATACAGCCCCCTCAGTAACCTGCTCTGCTTTATTACACAATCCACACAAGTTTTCCATTTTTTATTGAATTGGTCACTCAGTCGTACTAAACATCACAGAAAAAGAACAGGAAATAAAAATGAACCAATGAATAAAAGAAGCAGGGTTTCCAAAGCTCTTCTCACTGAAAGGAAAGCCGGGGAGTTCTTCAGAGTTTATCCAGGAGAAAACCACCTTGCTTAGAATAAAATTGTGCAGTGGAACAGAAAATAAGATGTTACTGCAAATGAAATGTATTCTTTAGTGGCAAAAATTAAAGATGTCGTAGGAGATAGGCTTGGGCTGCATGCATCTCCCCCAGCTCTTCCCTGGGAATGATGTCAGGATAGAAATGCATGGCCAGCCCAAGCCACCCATCGAGGGGCCAGGCAGGGCCACCTGGTCCCTTTGCCACTCGACCATCCCTGCTCACCCCAGAGCTTTTTAGTATGTTGGGAAAGTGAAGATGTTTAGTTTGCCGTGACATCTTATTTTCTGTTCTGCTGCACAGTGTTATTTTAACCAGAGCAGCCTGCTCCCAGATAAACCCAGAGGAACTGAAAGGCTCTGGAAAATCCTGCAGTCAAATGTGTGAGTGCTGGGGAGAGCACAGGGCTGGGACCTGCCGTGGATCCCGGCAGTGTTGTCCTGCTTAGGTCTCCGTGGAGGAGGATCCATCCGTGCTTAATATGCAGCTTGGAGGGGCATGAAAATGAGCATCCCTCCCTGCTGCACGTGCCTGGGGAGGAATACTCATCTCTTCATTAAACAAGGGGCTTGTGAGGCTCTAAACTCTCTGGGAGGAGTTTAGTGTGGTCTGCATGAGAGGAATATTCCTTTGTGGGGAATATTCCTTTGCTCCTGCCCAGCCAAGTGCACTGAGCAGGCAAACCTGGCTTGGAAAAGTGCTGTTCAAGCACCAGTCACCACCCTAAAGTGTCCAAAGACCAGCTGTGGCAGGCAATGCAAGACTGTGGTCCTCTCCAGACCCTGATCCTTGGTGGGATATTTAAGGTCTCCAATATTTAGAGGTCAGGACATGACCATGAATTTGTGCTCACCTTTGGATTCTTGGGATTGGGACTGTAGGATCATCTCCCAGATCCTGCTCTGTTCTTGGCCTCAGGAGCACTCAGTGCAAAGAACTTCCTTCCTTCAACACCCACTGTGTGAAAACTGTTGTCTTTGATTATTTGAAATGCTCAGATTTCATTGATTCTCCAGCAGTTCTTGCATCTATGACATTTTTCCTGATTGTCTGTTCATCACGCAACAGCTTTTATGGGATGGTGGCACAACTGTCCACCCCATTTGGAGTAAAAAAAAAAGCTCAGCATGTGATTTCACCAAAATATTGAGCCCTCCTTCGCACCAGGAATAAAATGGGTGTGAATTAACACCCACTGTAATTAGCATCTCCAGTTTCTTAATTAGGAAATGCTCAGCCTTTGGGCCACCCCGGGTCAGTCTTGGAGCAGAAATCAGTGTCCCTCCCTCACCTTCCTCTCCCTGCATGTTCAGGTTTGGCCAAATGGCCACAAGGAGCAGCCTGGGATGCTCCTGCCTGGCTGGCTCTGGATCTTGGAGCAGGGAGCAGAGATCTGGAGAAGTCCATGGGTCACCATCTCCAGGGCCCAGCAATGGCCCAGGTCTTCCTGAAGGTGGTTTTTTGGGTGTCACATGGCATCTGAGGACCCCTCCAGCTCACAGGCCCTATTTCAACTCATTTACAGCCTGGGTCAGGAACATTTCACTGCTTTCACTGTCAAACCCATGTAGACTCAAATTTTGGTTCTCTGCCCAGGAAAATGCAATCCTAATATCCTAATACAGATAATATTGTACAGTTTAGAGCAGGCTCCCTCACCTTCCTTTAAACAAATGATCACAAAGATAGACAGACCTCGGGACACGAAGAGATAATTTGGGATTGGGATGATGGGATTTGTTTCCAGCCCCAAATCAAGGTTTGCAGCCCCTGGGCTTCACACATTTTTCCAGCAGCTGCCTTGGTTGCATCAATTCCATCCCCTGTAGATTAAAAGCTTTGTTAAAACAATGTCCACCCAAGCACCAGACTCTTGTCTGGGACAATGACAGAACAAATAGTCCCCTCCAGGCACACACTGAAGTCCTGGAGCCCTCAAAGTCCCCCGAACAGTTGGAAAAATCTTCCTTGAACAGCCTTCCTTAGCCAAAAAAAACTAAGCTGGCTGGAATATCACCTCCATCCCAGCTGACTCCCAGGATTTCCACTTGTTTTTCATTGAACTGGGGTTTTCTTCAGCCAGCTCCAAAGTGGAAACATTCTGTATTCCCAGAGAAAGGACTCCTGCTTACCCCACAGCTTGGGTCAAACTTTCCCATTAGCACAGGAAGTTTTTCTTCCCTATTTATGGTATTTTATTTTGCCTTTCACTTGCTCCTCACTCAGTGTTTGTAATGTAAATGGGAAACTTTTCATTCAGAAAGACATGAAGGAAACATTTACTCTTCCTGGGTATTTCCTCTCAGACTTTTTTAGAAACACCAGTGAAGGTTTACAAGTATTTCTGGTCAACCAAATCACTCAGAAGTGCTGACTCCTTTCACCACCAGTAGCCATCCAACCACATCATCTGCACTTCTTCCCTGAGCAGCAAAGCCCACTGGCTCCTCCACGGGATGGTTTGTCCTGTCCAAAACTCAGGGTCTGGGAGTGTGGAGCTGAAGCTGTTGCAGCTCTTCAGTGGAGTTTGGAAAAGCCCAGCCAGCCAGTGTCAGCAATAGCTGCAGGTAAAGAAATACATCTTTCCAAGATGCAATTCACCTGGAAACATCAGGCTCTTCTTCTCTTTTCATCAGCCAAGCCAGAGAGGTCATAAATGCACCCCCAGTTCCATAAGCAGCACCATCCCATTGTTGAAAAGGAGGTGGATGTGGCCTCCAGACATGAAGTCATCTCTAGCTGGATAGGCAGAAATGCACTGTGGAAAGCACAGACCCACAGAATGGTGGTTGGGTTCTTTGGGAATGGAGAAAAGCTCTCAGCAAGGTGATTTTTACATGGCCTGGTCAGCAGTGGCAGGAGAAGACCCAATGCTGTGGCTTCATAGGGGATATGCTGAGTTACCTGGGTGTCTTTCTGCCCAGCACTGAACAACAGCAGCAGGAAATCCAGCTGTGCCCACACATCTGCCTGACAATTCTGATGGGTGTCAGGAGATTCCTGCTTTCCCCTCCCACCCCAGGAGCTGTGGGATGGCATGGGAATTGAGGGCAGCGTGTCCCACCAGCTCCATTTCACTTGGGTCTTCTGGACACCTCTTTGTTCACTCTGTTCCCCATTGCAAGAGGAAGTTCAGCCTTTTCACAACAACAATATGTATGTTTTACCAAAGGCAAACGCTGCTGGAATCAGTTACCACGTGGCAAATCTTTGTGAATGCCCCTCAGAAGCTCCAATTAATATTAATGGCAAATCAAAAGCCATCCATGAAAGTCACTCTGGTGTGACAGGCTCAATTTTCAGCCCATGGCACCTTCCCATTCAGCACCTTAATATGGAGCTGACCTTTCCAACAGCTCCAGGAATGAGATCAGCCCAACAGGATGAATAATGGAGGAGCTGAGGGTCACCCACTTGTCTGCAATGGTCACCAGGGAAGGTGTGGCCATGGGTGGCTGTGTCCCTTCAGCTCCCCATGACCCCCAGAGCAGCTCAGGGTGAGGCACAAGCCCTTCCTGGCTCTGATTTGCCTCCAGCTCTCAGCTCACCTGCAGGTCCTGGCAGCCCAGAGCAGCACAGAGAACTTGTCCTGAGTCCAGGCATGAAAACATAGCAGAGAAAGGCCATGAGGTCACTGGGGTCTCTTCAGAGATCCCACTGGAGTTCTCCAGCAGAAGAGAGGCTCAGCAGGGCAGAACCACTGGATGCCAAGGGAAAACACATATTCTGGGGAAAGGAGGAGGATGTAGAGCTCTGCAAGCCTCCCTCACAAGCTGCTCTGATGGAAGGATGTGTTTTCCATGGCACTGTTTGCTGACGAGCAGCCCTGGAGCCTTCCTTCCAAGGCTGCTGCAGCACTGGCCATGCCACACTCCTCCTGCCTTGTTCTGTTGCCTGGTCTCAGTGCAAAAATCCTTTGGAAGCACTAATTCATGGAATGCCAAGGGATGAGGTCACCCCAAAGCCCTGCAGTGTGAGCTGGAGAACACAGGGCAGAGTTTGCTCAAAGCCTGGCATCTTTGTTATTACTAAGGCAGCAGATCTACTCAGCACCTCTAAACATGGGGACAACTGTGGGAGTGGGACAAGAGGAAAGCAGAGGTTCCAGCATTTATCCCCTGCTATGGAAAGCTTCGTGAAGGTGAGAACTAGAGAGGTGGAGGACTCAAACTCCAAAATTGTCATGACTCATCCTCCACCCTGCCTACACCAACCACGTCAACTTTCTCCTCCAGCTGTCTGCCAGGGAAGAGGGAGCTCTTCATTATCCTCCACTCTCCCTCCCCCAAACCCCCTGCGAGAAGAAACAGAGGAGAGATAATGCTTGAAAAACCACTAGGAAAAAAAAAATAACAATAATATGGAGCTGTCTCCAAAGAGCTGCTTTCCTTGTGTGGCAGGCGCCTCCTGGATTAACCTTTTGTATATGCAGAAATGAGGAATGAATAATTGAGCAGTGCAGACATCACAGCTCTCCCGTCCCGCACAGCTCCCTCTCAAAACCCTCTCCAACGGCACCTTTTAATTGAGATGGATACAGGGGGAGGCAAAGACAATGAGCATGGCTCATCTCGTGTGTGCAAATGTAAAATTGTCATCACAATTATCTGCAGCAACAATGCTGAGGTGTACCCAGTGGGTCTCACAAATGCACACGGATGGTGCTGCAGGAGGGAAGGGATCCTCCTGAGCTCAGCCCACCAGCACAGTCCAGGAAGAAGCTGGATAGTTCCCTCCAAACAGATCCTGGCAGTCAGATTCCTTCACTCTGATCCAAGTGCAGGATGAGATCAGAGCCACCTGGGCTAGTAGAAGGTGTCCCTGCCCATGGCAGGGATGAGCTGGAGGAGCTTTAAGGTCCTTCCAACCCAGGCCATTCCATGATTCCCTGATTCCATGTTGACCTCAGTCCTTTCTTTTCCGTGGCTAAGACACATGACCAAGGAATATTGCCTTAGCCCCTGGCAAGAACTCATTCCCCTGCCCATGCTGAAGTGCTTGCAGTGGAAGACCTGGGAGAGCAAAAAGTCAACCCTGGGAGAGGACAACCCAGAAGAGGCAAAGTGAGTGACTGGAGACAGTGGAGAAGGAGAAACCATTCTTTGGAGTTCCCAGAGATCATGGCATAGGTCATCCCATGCCACCATCCATGCCACCTTTGGGCTGACAAATCCATGGGGGTGATTTCCACCTTCCTTGCTCTCCTGAGGAGGGGGAAGGAACCATGGGTAGAGTGACCCTCTGGTGGCCCCACACTGCCCCTGTGGCTCTGTTCCAGGCACTGGCACAGTGGTTCCAGGTCTGTTCATGCCCAGCCATCACAATTTGAGAGTCCCAAGGCTCTGGCATGGGAGTGTGAGGTTTGGCTGCCTTCCTTATTCCAGTAATTGCTGAGGCCATGCCTGAGCAAACCCAGCCCAAAGGTTTAGGAGGAGGTGGCAGGGCTGTCTTTAGGAAGAGCCACAAATCTCTGTTTGAGTTCAGTGTCACCCCTTTGCAGACGAGCGTGGGGGAAGGGCAAAGACACCCTGTGCTATCCCTTTCTCCATAGTTTTCCCTTCAGGCAGCCTCAGGTGTGTGCCTGTGGAATGTGAGGCTGCCCTCCTGAGCCTGGATCATCACTGCACAGCAGCTTTGCCCTGTAGCCCTTCAGCTCCTGGGGGCCTGGGCTTTCCTCAGGGTGCACAGGAGGTCCAGCTCGATGCAGATGCCCTGCACTGGCTCCTCCAGGAGAAGCAGTGCCTTTCCCACCATTTCAAGAAGGTCCTTTCTCAGTGTAATCGTGTGTGATCCCCTGTTGATTGAGCTGCACACACCCTTGGGGGCTGACATGTGCTGCTTCCTGTCCCAAGAGACTTGGAAGCTCCTGCTTTTTCCTAATTACCATGGGGACACATCTGTGACAGCATCTTTAACCCTTTGAGACCTTTAACTCTGTGGCACCCTGGCTCCTTTATACCTGAACAGAGCTCTTTTGGGGATGGCAGGCAGGGATGACCCCACAGTCTCCTGGTCTCTCCTCTCTTCCTCATTCCTCTCCTGTCTCTTGGGAAGCACCTGGGAAGCCCATCTGTGTGTGCAAGCCTGGTGTTTGTGTGCACCACCCTCCCACATCCTCTGGGAAGTGTTGAGAGGGCCATGGAAGCAGGATGTGAGTGCTGATCTGGGATGTGGATGGGGTAAATTCCCAAACAACTGTCTCCTCATGCCTCATGGTGGATGTATAAATGGCAGCTCTGGAAGGATCATGAACATGGGAGAAGCTGGTCTTGATAAAAGCCAAAGTGTTTCTGCTTCTTCTCCATGAATTCTTGGTCCAGCAGAAGCCTTGGGAGGTCAAGGGACAGAGCTTATCATGACAGGTGGGTACATCCTGAACACAGGCAGGAGGAGGGATAAAGCTTTTCCAGGGCCAGATCCTCATGGAAAAGGTCTAATAAAGATACAGGAAGCTTTGCCAGCTGAGAAGGATCTACAAGACTGGGCTCACCCATGTAGCCCTCAGCACCTGTGGGTTATTCCCCTTTGGAAGGAGCAGCACCCACATGTTCACACACCATGTGCTCACTGTGAGGCAGATCCACCCACCAGTTTCTGAAGTGTGGTTGAGCCCCCAAAGCCTTGGTCCTTGCAACACAGGAGCTGTGCTGAAGGTAAAGATCACAAAGCAGGATAAAGATCAAGGTTTGAAACACAAACTCCTCCAAAGGCAGACGTGCTGGTCAGACTCATTCCAGCCAGGAGAGAGTGGCCAGATAAAGTCTTCTCCATCCAGCTGGAATTGTTTATCTTTCTTTCCTAATATTTGTCATTTATGTGGTGACAAGTCCCTCTTCACCAGTGTCAACTCATTAGACCTAGTAATGACAAATCCTATTCTTTTCCTCTAATGAATTCTTCTAATCCCCATTGCCGTCAGAATCTGTTTACCCTTGAAAATGCTTATAATGGTTTCATCTGTCTCTAGTTTCTTTGGTCAGCACAGCAGGGATTTACCTTCACAATTCTTTATTTCTAGAATTAGCACAGACATAGAAAATGGAAAAGGGAGAGATAGCACATAAACACAGAATTTCTGCCAGAGGTTGTTTGCTGGTCCACCAACTCCATGGCCTTGCTTTCCACCTCTGCAAATGAGAGCCAAAATCCTGGTGTGACTCACAGCTGAACCAGGCCAGGCAGGCTTTGTTTGACTCTCCAGATATCTGCTGGGGACTTCCTGGGTCCATTTAGGATGCAGCAAACAAGCAGTTCAGTTTGCCCCCTCTCAAGGAGGGCTGATGCCAGCCAGGGTGCAAGGCAAAGAGTTTGATTCCACCTCTGCCTTCCCTAGGATGGCCTCACTTGGAAGAAAGCATGAGCTGATTTCTAAGGTGTTTGCAGCCCCTGAAAAAGAGGCTGCAAAGTTAAGCTGTGACATCTGCACATCTGGGGGCTGGGGTGATGGTCTCTGCTCCCTTTCTCCTGCCCCAGAACATGGGACTGTCCCTCCTCTGTCCCCTCCCCTCTGAGCACAGCTTTAGCTCAGGCTGCCAGAGCGCCAGGGCCACTCAGACCTTCCCATCCTAAAGAGGCCCTGTGCAATTTCATTACCCCCTGCAATGTCAAACTGCAGCTTGCTCTCATCCATCCTTTTCCTCCTAGGACTGCCCAGCCCCTCCCTCCCCAGCAAGCTTCCTAAGGTGAATTAACCACATTAAATTTGTCTGTGTTATCTGCACTACCCTGGTGTCGGTTCAGGCGAGGATGATGGATATGGTCCTAACCGGACAGAAATTAGGGAAGTTCACACTGTGTTTTAATAGCAAATGCAGTGATTTGACAGTGAATAATGGAGCTGGTCAGGTTCTATTAGTGGCAGATTAGACCATAATTCAATCTCAAACCTTGCTGTTTTAAGCCTTTCTCGCAGACTGTATTAAACCTGACCCAGGTCTGAAGAGGCAGAATGGAAGTGCTCTGTACATGGGGACGAATTACATCCCACAGGGACCTGGGGACAAAGCTGCAGCCACATCCCAGGGGGCAGCTCAGCCTGGGACCTCATATTCCAGGGCTCAAACTCCCATCTGAGATACAATGAGGCTGGAAAAATCTTTCAAGGAGGTATAACATCGTGGGGCTGCACCCACTGGAGAGGGGGCACAGCCCCACACTGCTGGAGTCTCAGGCTGGATGGAGTGGGGATGCAGCACAGAGGAGGGACACACAGAGCTGGAGGGGACAGGATCCAGGGGTCCATCCCAGGCAGGGCACCAGGAGAGGGAGGGAGATGATGGAAAAACCAGTGTGTCCTGGTGGAGGGACTGAATGTCGGTGCTGAAGGAAAGCACCTCGGTGAATATTGGTTCTTCCCACACTTCCAGGGAGAATGCAGGACACAAGGAAGTGCCCTGGGGCATGGAGAGACAGAAAACCAGGACTTTTTCAGCAGTGGGGAGTCAGGGAAATGTTTCACATCATAGCAGAGCACTGCAACACCTGGCTGCCATCCTGTATGTGGTTGTGACACAATTTCCCTGTGGATGACATCCTGCAGCTCTTCCTTACCTCATTCCTACAATCTCTGGCCACAGAGTGTTTCCATCACCTTTTCAAGCTCCAGAGCTACATCTCAGGCCTGTTTTTAGAGTTTCCTCACCCATGGACCTGCCCTGCCTGGGTTCTACTTGCTGAGTGAGGGTGTGATTGGATACCTGACACAAGGCTGTGTTTTCTGACTGAGAGGAGAATGCTGAATTACTTTAGCAATCATTTATTGAGTACCTAAGATACAGAAAACCTAGTAGAGATAACAGTGTCCTGGAGATTAAATCCTGCATTAGAGAGGCCTCACTCAGTAGTTAGGCTTGTAAACATTTTCCCATCAGTTTTCCCTCAGCCTCCATCCCCCCACGCTGCAAGCTGAGAGAGCAGGCAGGAGTTTGGAACATCTTCTCATCATTTCAAGACACCACAGAGCCCCAAAAAGCCATGAAATCACTGTCTTGCCTCCCATCAGGCAGAAATCTCCCCATCAGCAGCCTCCCAACACCCCTGGTGGGCTTTGGTTGGCTCTGCTGCTGCAGCAACTTTTGGATTCTCAAGCTGATGGAGTTTGGTGGTTGGCACAGGACAAGGACTGTCACTTCAGAGGGACACAGCCACAGACACCCTGAGGTGATATTTTGCTTCTCTGCTGCTCTCGTGACATCCAACATCTCCTGTGTCCTCTCTGACCTCCTCACTAGGAGTTCACAGGAGCTTCCCTTGGAACAGCCTTTGAAATTCCTTTGCTCTGAACTTCAAGGCAAACTGGAACCTCTGCAGCAACACACTGGAGATAGAAAAGCACAGACATTGTAAAGCAGTAACAGACAGATATGAACAGGAGTCAGCAGGGTTTATTTACACTGAACCACAACTCCTGCTCTTTTAGCTCACTGGCACCTTTGGGGTTTATATCTTGCAGCTCCTGAGTACAGGAGGCAATTTTCCCCCAGACAAGGCAGCCTCGGGCTACCAACACCCAGGAGCTGCTGGCCTTGGCAGAAAGGCTCCATTTGCTGTGAGCCTCATCTCCTGGTTTGTGAGACAGCCAGGACCCCAAGGGAACCCCCTGGGAGACACCAGCCCTGGCAAGAGAGAGCTGCAGAGCTTCCAGTACCTCTGGAAGGGTAGAGGGCCAGGATAAACAATCCATGGAGCTGGAAAGGGCTGCTGAAACCCAGCAGGGAAGCAGAGCAGCCATGTCTAGGTGGAGGTGCTGTGCTGGAAGCAGCTTCAGCCCCTCACTGCAGTGCAAAAGGCAGAAGACAAGTGGGAGGTGGAGATTTTTCCAGAGAACTGAGGGAGTGAAGGCAAAGGGGTGGACAGCTTCCAAGAGAATTGATGGAGACACTGACAGTCTCCCCAGAGACAACAGGGGTGGTTGAAATTCCTCCAGGATGCTATTCCCACATCTTATCCACCTCTGCCTGGTCGCTGCAAGGGCCAGGGGGGCTTTGCTGTTTTCCAGCCAGGACTTGTGCACCTCTCCCTGTGGGAGCACAGAGGTTAGGGATCCTGCTCCTCCAGGAAACCCCTCTCCACCTCTGGCCCTGCAGCCAGCCCTTTGGAGCCTTGTGCTCATCTGTGCAAGGGCTGCAGCACTTCATGGAGCACTTTGACACCAGCTGGTGACAAGTGTGGTACAAGGGCTGACTCTCATGGCTAATGTGGGAAAGGTTCCCTGAGGTCCCCACACTGCAGCCCATCAGCTGCTGCCTCCTAATTGAATGTCTCCAGGAGACTCCTCAGCACTGCAATCACTCACCTTGTGCAGACAGCAGCACTAATGAAGGTGGCTCAGAGCCCTCATGGAGCTCAGGCTTCCTCACCTGTGCTTCCTACAGAGCCACACTCGTTGGGTTCATTTTAAAACCACTTTATGGCTCTTAGAATAGCGCAGGAAATCTTCCCTCTGTGAGCTTCCTGGAGCAGTGGGAATGAATCCCTCACCTCACACAGAGCACCACAGCCTCTGCAGGCTTTTCCTCTTTCTCAAGTGCTCCCAGTGCCCTCTGAGATCAGGAGGTGCAGCAGTGCAAGAGGACCATCAGATCGGATTCCCTCTGTGACTGTCACAGAGCACCTTTAGCTGAGCTTCCTTCCCCCCTGGAGCTCTGTGCTGGGACAGCCCCAGGCTGCAGGAATCAGAGCACTCTGAGGAGGATGCTTTTGTGGTGCTTCCTTGACTCTCATCAGCATCACCAGCCCTGGCCAACACCTACATTTGGATCTGCAAACCCACAGAATCCCAGCATGGCCTGAGTTGGAAGGAGCCTTAAAGCTCAGTGCCACCCCCTGCCATGGGCAGGGACACCTCCCACCATCCCAGGCTGCTCCAAGCCCTGTCCAACCCTTCCAGGGATCCAGGGGCAGCCACAGCTTCTCTGGACAGCCTGTGCCAGAGCCAGAAGTCTGCCTGGGTGCCCTCAGCCACCACCCTCCAGCAGTGACCAGGAGCCACCGCAAGACCAGCCACCCCCAGGGACTCCCTGCATGTGTCCTGCTGGATTTTTCCATGTGGGAATATCATGATGGTCCCTTTGGGTGCCAACGCTGCCCATCACTCCCTGAATGCCCTTCCAAAGCTCTGTCACCTTCCTGATGCAGGGCTGGGATCCCTGGGCCTGTGGAGTTTGGTGGTTGGCACAGGACAAGGACTGTCACTTCAGAGGGACACAGCCACAGACACCCTGAGGTGATATTTTGCTTCTCTGCTGCTCTCGTGACATCCAACATCTCCTGTGTCCTCTCTGACCTCCTCACCAGGAGCTCTCAGGAGCTTCCCCTGGAACAGCCTCTGAAATTCCTTTGGGGAATCCATCCCTGGGGATGACACCACTTGTCCTGTCTGGGTGGTTCCCACATGGCATGTGCCAAACCACCTAAATAATGCACCAGCCGTGCCTGTCAATAATGGTGTGGAGAGGTGGAAGTGGCAATTCCATCCCTCCAGACAGCCACTTCATAAGGGACAGCAGGGGACATTACATCTCTGTAATGCCATGCATTAAAGAGCATTTATGCTGCTAAACCCAGCTTTAGGACAGCACCTAAACATTGCTGCCATGGTCTCAGTGGGACTCTGGGGTCCAAATGGGAATTCTGGGAGACTGCAGAGGTGGGAGATGGGACAATAAGTGGCAATTCCGTGGCTTACACTGCTCTGTCCCTGCTGTAAAGCAGCTTGCACAAAGCAACAGGTCAGTGTGCAGCAATGAGGAGCCAACTTCCCTGCAGCTCCCAGGACATCCAACCAAGCACCTCCCATGCTTCCCCTGAGCCAGAAACTCCCTGAGGGACACAAATCCACCTGAGACCTGTGCATTCCCAAAGGCAGTAAGAGGAGGCTCTTTGCATTGAGCTTCCATAGCTCTTTCAGTGGCTCTCCAGCTCTGTCGTCTCCTGGCACATAAAGGACCTGGGAAAACACAGAAAAGATGAAAAATATATTCTTAATCCCAGCCATAAGATTCACAAGATTGGTATGGAGGCAGTCAGTGATGATGCTGGGGTAAAATTCAATATTTGCAGGGAGAGCAACGTGGCAGGAATTTTTTGGCAGCTCTGATCCAAATCCATAACATCCTCAGCAGGAGTGCTGCAATGCCTGCTGCTGTTTCCCAATATTGCAGCAAACACAGGGCTGGTGTGGCACAATGTGTGTCAGGAGTCAGCTTTATAGCCAGGAAAGTGTGGGATAGGTAATCTAAAGTTGCTGCTGCTGCTTCCTCAGGAGTGTGTGTGAGTCTGCTGGGAAGACAAAGGAACATAAGGATGTATCCTGTGTAGGATACCAGTAGGTTGGGGTTTGGAGGAATAGGCTGGAAAATAACCTTTGGAATGCAAGTGTTACCTTCAGCAGAACTGGGCCCTCACACCTCTTCCTGGATTAGTTTTTAATTTCAGCTTTTAATTGATCCAGCAGATGTTGCTGGGCTGGAGCAGGTGGGGTTTGTGGGGCTTTTTCCCCCTTCAACCTGGAGTGTCCCTAAGGGAGTCCAGCTGGCAGCCCCAACACACCTCCAGAAAGAACAGGCAGAGCTGTTCTGGGTCTTTAAATCTGACGGAAATTTGAAATCGAGACTTTCAATTCAAATCTGGGGGTTTTCCCCATGAGGAATTGTTTACATTTCCACTACGTGATTTTTTCAGTCGTAAGCAACAGTGAGCAAAGAGCAAATGAGCTCAAGGAGGGGCTGGTGGGCTGGGAGGAAGGGAGATCTCCTGAGCTCCAGGTCCACGTGGCCACTCAGAGTTCTGTGGTGACATTAAATGAGCTGAAACCTCCTAAAGACAGTAAATGACACCTGGAAATGCTCCTGGAAGGACTTGGACAATCTCAGGGTTCAACACTGCAGCCAAATTCACTGACTTGAAAAGTCTGCTTGACCTCTGCTCTACAGGGGAAAAGGGTCATCTCTGGAAACACCCACCCCAGGGCAGCCAGACCTTAAAAATGAGAAGAAAAAACAGGTTTAAAGTCAGCACACAAAACCATCAGGACACACACATTCCTCACCACACTGGCACTGCAGGAAGTCACAATGCAGAGCAGGTTCAGGAACTTTCCAGGCATCTCTGTGCAACACAACTGTCCCATCCATAAAATAGGAACAACCATACTGCTGCCACAGCTATAGGACACAGAAAGTGCAAAGGGAATAACTACACATTTGGAGAAAATTAGGCACTATGTATTGGCTAAGTCTGTAAATCCCCAAAAGATTGAAGGTGTGACAACATCAAAAGTTGCTGAGACATCGCCTGTTCCTCTGTTTCGAGGTTCATACTCAAGAGATTGTTTTCCCTGGCTGCAGAGACAATATTTCATGGAGTGGGGACACCTGGAGTCAGTCCTCTTGGGACTTGGAGTGAGAAAAAGAGAATCATGTTCAGTGCACTGAAGCATTTCATAACTGAGCTTCAGAGAAAGTCAATCCCAATTCTTTACTCAGGGCCAGGACAACTCAAGGTGCACATAGATGGTTCAGGTCAGCTGTGCCACTCCTAGAGGTGACCTGTGTTGGTGTTAATGACTCCAAAACTTTCGGTGCCCCTCCTCACTACAGCAAATCAAAGACCACCCAGCAAATAAAAGATTTTGAAGAGTGTTCTTATTTGAAACTGAATTACTCCAAGTTAAAGCGACGGCCATCCTCATTTTCACTACAGACACAAAGAGTTAATTCTGTAGGATGACAATAAAATAATTCATGTGCTGCACCAAATGTTCAGAAACAGAAACCATCCCTTTGCCAAATATTTCCTGGGAAGATCAGAGTTCCCTACAAAAAAACTGGGAAAAACCTCTCTCCGTCAAACACTGGAGAAAAACAACAAAAGCTGAGGCTGTTCAGCCTGGAGAGGAGAAGGTGTGCAGATCTCACAGCACCTTCCAGCTTCTGAAGGGACTACAAGGAAGCTGGGGGGGAGCCTTCATCAGAAACTGTAGTAGCAGGGCAAGGAGGGATGGATGACGCTGAAAGAGGGGAAATTTGGGTCAGATAGACAGAAGAAATTCTCCCCTGTGAGGGTGGGCAGGCCCTGGCACAGGGTGCCCAGAGAAGCTGTGGCTGCCCCTGGATCCCTGGCAGTGTCCAAGGTCAGGCTGCACAGGGCTTGGAGCAACCTGGGATAGTGGAAGGTGTTTCTGCCATGGCAGGGGGTGAAACTGGATGAGCTTTAAATTCTCTCCCAACTCAAACCACTCTGGGATTCTCTACTTCTGTTATTTGAGCCAATCACCCTCACAATTACAAATAAAAGTCTCTCCCCGGAGCCTTTCTCCCTTTTTTCACCTTCTGAGGAGCTCTGCCCCCTGCCTGGATGAAAACCATCTCCAGGGAATAGTTCCCTATGGCCAGCAGGGAACCCAGGCGTAGTCAGAGGGGAGGATCTGCAGCACCAAACCCAAAGCCTCAAAGAGCAGCACAATCATGCTCTTTACTGGTGCAGCTCCAGGAAGAGCCAGACAAACCCTGGGTAAACCCAGAGTAATTTTATCCTGATATGCCTGTCTAAACTGCAGATAGCTCTTCAGGAGGGTTCTCCCTCGCTTGTTCATTTAACGCTTGATATAAGGGAAAAATTAGAATTAAAATGTTCCCAGCTGCTTCCTTCATTCCTGATTCCATTTAGAAATATCTCACATCTCGTCACAAAAATGAACTAAACTGCTTGGAGACGTTTTAGAACCTGTATGTTATTTTTAGACAAGCCTGTGTGATTTAGGATCCTAAACTCCAATGAAGTTTGCACAGATCTGATCACCACATTTAAATCCCAGCACTGGCATGGAAAGAGAGGGAAGTCTCTGCTGTTTGGATCATGGAATGGTTTGGGGTGGAAGGGAGCTTATTGACAATCCCATTCCACCCAGGGACACCTTCCACTATCCCAGTTTGCTCCAAGCCCTGTCCAGCCTGGCCTTGGACACTGCCAGGGATGGAGCAGCCATAGCTTCCCTGGGCAAGCTGTTGGGAGAGCACAAGGATGTGGACCTGTGAAAGACAATCAGCCAGGTAGGGCTGAATCCCAAGGGACAAAGACATGCAGTCAGGTTTAACAGGTGACTTTTCAGGCAGGGTAAGCTACACCCAAAACGTGCTGCTCCTCAGGCTGTGGGGACAGCAAGGAAAGGAAAGCAGATCCTTCCCAAGCTGCTGAGAGCCTTTCTCCCACCTCTCCAGGGCTCTCCAAGCAGCAGCCACGTGCACGTGATGCCAGGGAGAAGATGCCTGAAGAGGCAGAGGCAGTTTTGAGCTCCACTGCATGCTTCTGCAAGAGGAGAAGGCAAGGACTACACTGGACCCTCATTAATCCCAGGAGATGGAGACCATGGGACCTGGTGATGCGAGGGAGCCAGGATGCTTCACAGACACTTCTGGGATTTCTGATTAAAAACGCAATTCTTGGGCTGGGCACAAAACAAAAGAAACACGAGGCTGAAAGCGTTGTGCAAGAGCCCCAGAAGTGGCCACAGGTCAACGCTGTGCCACCAGGGAAGTGAATTCCGGGATACTTCCGTCCCTCTCCGCTGCTTTGTTTTTCTCATGGCCCACAGAGGAATGGAGATGTTTCAGCTTGGAGAGCCCATGGTGGAGATGGCAGGTGAGGAATGAAATCCACCCCTTTGGAAACCCACAGAGCTGAGAATTTGTGAGAAAATGTCTTCTCCGCGCTCATGGGGAGGGGAAAGACACAAGGAAGAAGGGAAGAAAAAGAGGGGAAGAGACAATGAGGAAGTTCTGGTTTTAATCCTGATGAGCCGAGTGCAGAGGATGGAGCCTGAACAGAGATTTTCTGCCCCAAACAAAGGGTAAACCACAAGGTTTGGCTGCTTTTCCAGGAAAGCTTTGCAGAAATCTGTCACCCAGTGCCTCCAAATGAAGCACCAAGATCACAGGAGAGGCGATATCCTGGGAGATGTGCAGGAGGACAATGATCAGGGAATGCTTTGTTGTCAAAACCTTGCATTTCCAAAAGGAAGGGCTGACGATAAATCTGGGTTGGGAAGAGAGAAAAAATATGTTGGGGCAGATGTGTAAAAAACCTGGGTCAAGCAGATGATTAATTGATCAACTGATCAAGAGCTGGATCAATAAAACAGACTGTGCCAAGGACTGGAACAAGGAAGGTGATAAAAGGAAAGGACAAAGGCTGGGAGAAATCCCTTTAAGGAATGCCTAAATCATCTACAGCGCCTCTTCTCCAATAAACAGCGACATGTTTAAATCTTGCAGCATTCCCTAATTATTCTGGACATGAGCCCGGAGTGCTGCCTGCCCTGGGCAGTACAAACTTGTCCATGAAATGCCCATCTTTAGGAGCACTGGAATTTTTCTGTATTTATGAGGCAGACACCCATTTATCGGGGCTGGTGTGTGCCCTGAGCAGGAGAGCTACTACAGCTACATGAATTTTTGATGGTAATTTCAGCCTGACCAAGTACTTCTTTCCCTGGAAAGGTAAATGGGCTATGGATGCTGGCATCCAAGCACCCTGGGAGCTGGGCAGGGTGGCACATTGATACCCCAGAAATGAGGATCAGGTCTGGGTGCTGATTCTGCTGCAGGGAACTGGAGACTCCCCAGGTTACCACAACAGGGATGGACTTGGCTGCAGAGATCTGCATGCTGCAATGTGGGCAAGGAGAAGAATGTTGTCCGGAAGGAAATCTAGGCTGGCAACGGAACAAGCACCAAGTGATCATCACAACAGTGAGCAATTCATGATCAATCCCAAATCTGCACTTGTTTCCTTTCCCAGGCACAAAACAGGGCCAGGGGGTTGAACTCCACTGGCCTCTCTGCATAGAGCCAAACTCAATTCGCCAGAAACGCGACGCCCGAGCAGAAATTCCCACATTTGCCTGAGTCAAAGTCCAGACTGCAAAAAGCAGGTGCTCAAAGCAGCAGTGTTTGCCCAAGGGATGCTGGCAGGGCACCCCAGTGGGTATCCATGAGGGGATGCATTCCTGGACTGACTGCCTCAGTTCCCACTCCGGTCTCTCCCAAGGGACTCGGGGAACTGGGGTTGCTCTGGATCTGTTCCCATTCATCCCAACACAAATGAACCTCCTGCCTCACAACCACACACCACAGCCACACCAGGCTCCAAAAGAAACCAACACAATTTGTAATAAAAAAGACCAAATATTTGTAAATACATCCGTCCCTCACTGCACAGCACCGGTAAATCAGACAGTCAGGGAATCACAGAATGGCTTGGGTTGGAAGAGACCCTAAGAACACCTCATTGCAATCCCCTGCCATGAGCAGGGACACTCCCCAGTTAAAAAAATAAACCCTCAGAAGGTCTGACACTTCAGGAGTCAAACACAATGAAAGGTCCAACCTGCCCATGGCCAACACAGCGTTTCCAACAAGATCCTCTTGCAAAATTAACACCACCTCAGCTTCCTCAGCTCTCTTGCAATTCAGATTCGACAGTTTCAGTGGGTATTGGAAGTTTCTCAGCCAAGGTGTCCCTCGTTCTTCCTTTTTCTTTTTTTCTGCTCTGTCACAGCATCCAACAGGTTTTCCTGGTGGGGATAGAGAAAGTGTGTTATCGTTCCTGGGTGAAGAGGGGAAGCAAACAAGAACCTGTGTTGCACTCCAAGACAGGGCTGATTAATTTGCAGTTAACATCCGCTCGCTTCATTATCCCTTCATGGGAGCCTGACAAATGTGCAAACAACAATGAAAAATAGAAATTAATAGGAGTATTAGCACGGCGTGCAGCCTGCTATAGATTTCATCCCCACAACAGAGCATATGGATGTGTTACACCTTCTCTCTTGGTAATGACCTCATCCCCACCCTCCTGTCCTTGGGCATAAATCTATTTAAATTTAAAGAGATCTATTTATGCACACACACGCGTGTGTTTGTGAGTGTCTATAGAGTCATGGGGACACGTGGAAGGGAAAGTTTGCTCATCATTTATCCACTTGAACTGTAAACTAAAGCACCTGGACAATTGGACCTCCTGTTCCCAATGTCTCAGTAGGAGAAAGGACCCCTGGGGTTCTGTCCCCACTTGGGACCACAGTGAAGGAGGAGGATCAACACAGGCTGGGAGCAGAGAGAAACACCCTGATGCCACTAAGCACCCACCCATCACCCTGTCCCCAAGAGAGAAGGCATCAGGGCACCTCTTCTCCTCATTATTCCAATTTGCACCTCCTTTCCATGCTTTTTGCTGTTTGTCTGCTCAGCTTGGAAGGTGCTTTTCGTCAGGACATCCCACAGATCTCATGGAGAGGCTGTGTTTGAGTGGGAAGCGGATGCTGTCCCATTTTTCTGTAAGCATCTCCTCCAGCCCTCCTGCTATTTGAACAGGAATGTGTGGGCTGAGAGGCCAAGAGGTGATTAAAAAATTATATTAAAGCATGTTTGTGCCAAACCTCTGTAGTCCCTCGAGTCAGGCTGTGTCACCACAACAGAGCGAATATCCACAGTGGGGAGTTGCCCAGGTGTTTGTATATCCTCCGGGAAAACCTGAGGATCTGGAAGGAAACAGAATTTCAATCATTGCTGCTTTCCTCGCTGAAATCCCCTTGAAAGAAATGCTATTGAAAGAGCTCCTCATCTACCCTTCAAGGTGACCTGCAAATGAGGAAATATGAGTTTGTGGCCTTATTTTTGGCTGAGTTATGAAGGCCTGGAAAGTTGGCAGGGATTTGAAGCAACACTGGGATTTGATTTTTCTTTTTTCTTATTTTTCTGTTTATTTTCTTTTCTGCTAGAAATGTAGTTCTTGTCTTGCCTGGCACTCTGTGGCAAGGAGAGAACACGAGAAATCCAACCATGACAGGGGACTGACAGTGGTATATCCGAGAGAAGGACATGCAGCTCCTGGTTTGCCTTCAGAGCAGGAGAGGGAACACTTTTGGCTGCAGGAGGGTTTATTTCTGGGTAGGAGAGAAAGCATTTGTTTGGCCTCTATTTAACTCCCTGATCTAAGGAAATCTTGGGTGAAAGTAAGGCTCTGATAAAGATCTAATTCCCTTTCTTCTTTCAGTGCCTGCTGGGGGAATTCCCATGTAAGTAGGGCTGGAAGGAGTAGAAGGAGAGGGGAAAAACCCTTGTCTATGTCAGGAAAAAAACTGACTCGGGCTAATAGCTCACAGGGAAGGAAGGAGGCAAACATTAAAATGCCTACACGGAAATTTGGAGAAATTAGAAGCAATTAAATACTCTAAACCAGAGGGCTCTGACCTTGCTGAGGAAGAACACCCGGATGTGGCAGCCAAAAGATTAACCAGGGAAAATAAAACTCAGGCAAGCAGGAAGCTCAAAGCAGAGCAGGTTTGGTTTTTAAATCTCTGTTGGGGAAGGGGACGCTGGCCATGGGGCATGTCACCCACGGGTGACATGAGACACGAGCTCATTGCCAACACCAGGAATGGGCATCACCTCCTGTGCCACCTGGGTGTCCTCAGAGGTGACAGTCCCTGTCGGTCCCTCGGCCTTCCCATCCCCGCTGGCCAGGCAGTGCCACTGCCACCCTTGGTGCCTCGCGGGTGACATGAGGCAGCAGCGCCTTTTCTGTTGACTGGGCTTATTTCAAAGCTGAAAGAGCCAAAAATATCTGAGCCACCAGCGACCTGACCCTGCTCTTCTGGGACACCCAAAGGTTTTGCCATTGTCACTTGCAGGAGGGGCTGAGCTGTGGTGGCACCAGCTCTGACCACACTGGGCAAATGCCAGCAGTGCCACCGTCTGAGAGAGGGGACAGCAGCCAGAGCATGGCAAACACCTCTTGCTGCCTTCAAACTGCTTTTCCATACACACAGCACCTCAACACAACAGCCTGGGCCTCATTTTTTGCGAATGCAGATCCCTGGTTTTCCGGAGGCCTTGTGAGGTCAGAGAGATTGGACACCAAAGCTGTCACCAACCAAGACATCTGCACTGGGGTAGCCTAAAGAATTGTCCACAGTAGTAAGGCAAAGAGGTAAAAATATCTGATTTAACAGGATTTAATTTTTATTTTGATTTTTTTAATTATTGCTGTTGGGAGAAGGTGTCCATCGTCTCTTAGTCCAAAAACTCTCACTTAATTCCATGCAAATTTGATGACATTTTTCACAAATCTGAACTTTTCCTGCTGAAAACCAGGAGGCTGCATCCTGGCTTGAAGCTCCAGACAAGCAGTGACAGCAAAAAGCAGGACCTGGCTGCTCCCAGGGTCACCTCCCAGGTGTCTGTTCCACTGGGTGGTCCCAGTTCCTCAAGCTTTGCCCACTCCATGCAAAGCCTGAGAAATGTGAGGATGTAAAATAACCATGGGGAGAGCTCCTGGGATGGGAGGCTGAGGAAGAAAAGTTGAGGGGAGCACCGGGCAGAGCCTGCTGGTGCCCATTTATCCCCTGGACACGCAGATCACTGCGTGGCTCTGCTCATTTCACACACACATCATTTGGGAAAGCCAAAGTAAAGTGATTTACTCACCAACGCCATGCAGGAATTCTCTGAGCACAGTGGAGGAGTCAGGAAACACCGCTAAGGAAAGAGCTGGGGAGCAGCTGAACCCTGTTCCCCATGGGCCAGGAGCTGGGGTGTCATCCAGAACGGGAAGAAAAAACAAATTAAGCAGCACCCTGAAAATTGTTCAGATGGATCATTAGACACAAGTGCAGGACAGGATGGGACTATTTTGGGATTCCAGCAGGAGTGAGGTTGTGGGTCAATAGAGCAGGGAGCCGTGCTGAGCCCCCTCAAGGACCTTCTCTGTTGAGAACCACAACAGCAGAGAGATCCTCCAAGAAGTGCAAGGCCCAAATCAAAAGTCAAGCTACTGTTAAAGGAAAGACATTAACAAGACCTATAACTCTGCTCTGCGGAGGTATTAAGATGTTGAAACTAAACCTGCCTTATTCCCGCTAGTGGTTGCATTTTAAGGAACCTTTTAAAAGGATTATCTTCAGGAACTCTCTTTCAACAGCCTTCCCTTTAAGAGTCCTTCATGGTGATAGCACTATTAATTACGCTCTGTGATATGATTATGTATTTGTTCAGGTCCGGGTTGGAAACACGAGGCAGGGGAACATCTGCAGGTGTCACTTGCAGCACGGAGCCTGGGAACTCCAGCCTTTGATGTGGCTGGGCGTGTGGGCTGTGAGCAGGGCAGGCACACACGAGCTGCTGGGCTCTGCAGTGCCACCAGCCCCTTTGATCTGGGGGGGATTGCCTGCTGCCTTTTTTCACACAGGGAGTTTTGGGAAAGGCTGGCAAGGAACCCCCGACAGCAGCCGCCGGGAAAATTCCGTGCGGATCTATATCCGTATCTGCCCGGAGATAAAGACGTATATTTTTATCTATATATATAGAAGCATTTCCAAATCTGGCTGTCTCTCTATTTACCTGCTTTTAACAAGAAAAAAGCAACTTCTTACACAGCTCTTGCCACTGCATTTAAAGCAGAAAAAGAAGTTTTTCTGCATCTCTCCACTCCCAGCCTCGGCGAAGGTGTGTGGGAAATGACGGATGGTTTGGCAGCCTCCGTTTTTGGGCGCACGGCTCATCCTCCCTGGAGGAAGGAAGGCTCATCCATCCCTCCTAGGAAGGGCCAGCGCGCCGAGAGCATGGGGAGAAAGAAGTCACCTCTGTCCCCATGTCACGCCTGACAAGGCAGAGCCACAGGAAGAGCTCGCCCAGGTGGGGTTGGTTTGGTTCTTGGTGTCAGGGGAGAGGTTTAGCTTTGCTCTCGGGCTGCTGTCCTGCAAGGGAATCTGGATCTCAGCTCCAGGCACCATCCAAAATGCAAATCAATACAGACTGGTGGCACTCGGATTCGGGAGGTCGGAGGCCGCCAGGCTGAGCTGTGCCCTGTGCTTTGTGCATGGCTGAGCTTGTACCAGAGAGCACCCAAAATATGAGCATCCAGCACCATGGGTGCCTCAGCCTTCCCAAAGGACACGCGCTGACAATTAGGGAAATATTTTATATTTCAATCCAGAGGTTCTGCTCCAATTCAG